>NC_136063.1:23971305-25271187 GCF_964261635.1 Lissotriton helveticus
GAGGGAGACCTTCACATGCAGGAGGGTGACCTCCACCTGCAGGAGGGAGACTTCCACTCTCAGCAGGGAGGGAGACCTCCACATGCAGGAGGGAGACCTCCACATGCAGGAGGGAGACCTCCACATGCAGGAGGGAGACCTCCACTCTCAGCAGGGAGGGAGACCTCCACATGCAGGAGGGAGACCTTCACATGCAGGAGGGAGACCTCCACTCTCAGCAGGAGAGAGACCTCCACATGCAGGAGGCAGACCTCCACATGCAGGAGTGAGACCTCCGCATGCAGGAGGGAGACCTCCACTCTCAGCAGGGAGGGAGACCTCCGCATGCAGGAGGGAGACCTCCACATGCAGGAGGGAGACCTCCACTCTCAGCAGGGAGGGAGACCTCCACATGCAGGAGGGAGACCTCCACATGCAGGAGGGAGACCTCCGCATGCAGGAGGCAGACCTCCACTCTCAGCAGGGAGGGAGACCTCCGCATGCAGGAGGGAGACCTCCACATGCAGGAGTGAGACCTCCGCATGCAGGAGGGAGACCTCCACTCTCAGCAGGGAGGGAGACCTCCGCATGCAGGAGGGAGACCTCCACATGCAGGAGGGAGACCTCCACTCTCAGCAGGGAGGGAGAGCTCCACATGCAGGAGGGAGACCTCCGCATGCAGGAGGCAGACCTCCACTCTCAGCAGGGAGGGAGACCTCCGCATGCAGGAGGGAGACCTCCACATGCAGGAGTGAGACCTCCGCATGCAGGAGGGAGACCTCCACTCTCAGCAGGGAGGGAGACCTCCGCATGCAGGAGGGAGACCTCCACATGCAGGAGGGAGACCTCCACTCTCAGCAGGGAGGGAGACCTCCACATGCAGGAGGGAGACCTCCACATGCAGGAGGGAGACCTCCGCATGCAGGAGGCAGACCTCCACTCTCAGCAGGAAGGGAGACCTCCGCATGCAGGAGGGAGACCTCCACTCTCAGCAGGGAGGGAGACCTTCGCATGCAGGAGGGAGACCTCCACATGCAGGAGGGAGACCTCCACTCTCAGCAGGGAGGGAGACCTCCACATGCAGGAGGGAGACCTCCACATGCAGGAGGGAGACCTCCGCATGCAGGAGGCAGACCTCCACTCTCAGCAGGGAGGGAGACCTCCGCATGCAGGAGGGAGACCTCCACTCTCAGCAGGGAGGGAGACCTCCGCATGCAGGAGGGAGACCTCCGCATGCAGGAGGCAGACCTCCACTCTCAGCAGGGAGGGAGACCTCCGCATGCAGGAGGCAGACCTCCACTCTCAGCAGGGAGGGAGACCTCCGCATGCAGGAGGGAGACCTCCACTCTCAGCAGGGAGGGAGACCTCTGCATGCAGGAGGGAGACCTCCACATGCAGGAGGGAGACCTCCACATGCAGGAGGGAGACCTCCACATGCAGGAGGGAGACCTCCACATGCAGGAAGCAGACCTCCACATGCAGGATGGAGGCCTCCACATGCAGGAGGGGGACCTCCACATGCAGGAGGGAGACCTCCACATGCAGGAGGGCGACCTCCACATGCAGGAGGGAGACCTCCACATGCAGGAGGCAGACCTCCACATGCAGGAAGCAGACCTCCACATGCAGGAGGGAGACCTCCACTCTCAGCAGGGAGGGAGAGCTCCACATGCAGGAGGGAGACCTCCGCATGCAGGAGGCAGACCTCCACTCTCAGCAGGGAGGGAGACCTCCGCATGCAGGAGGGAGACCTCCACTCTCAGCAGGGAGGGAGACCTCCGCATGCAGGAGGGAGACCTCCACATGCAGGAGGGAGACCTCCACATGCAGGAGGGAGACCTCCACATGCAGGAGGCAGACCTCCACATGCAGGAAGCAGACCTCCACATGCAGGATGGAGGCCTCCACATGCAGGAGGGAGACATCCACTCTCAGCAGGGAGGGAGAGCTCCACATGCAGGAGGGAGACCTCCGCATGCAGGAGGCAGACCTCCACTCTCAGCAGGGAGGGAGACCTCCGCATGCAGGAGGGGGACCTCCACATGCAGGAGGGAGACCTCCACATGCAGGAGGGAGACCTCCACATGCAGGAGGGAGACCTCCACATGCAGGAGGCAGACCTCCACATGCAGGAAGCAGACCTCCACATGCAGGAGGGAGACCTCCACTCTCAGCAGGGAGGGGGACCTCCACATGCAGGAGGCAGACCTCCACATGCAGGATGGAGACCTCCACATGCAGGATGGAGACATCCACATGCAGGAGGGAAACCTCCACATGCAGAAAGGAGACCTCCACATGCAGGAGGCAGACCTCCACATGCAGGAGGGAGACCTCCACATGCAGGAAGGAGACCTCCACATGCAGGAGGGAGACCTCCACATGCAAGAGGGAGACCTCCACTCTCAGCAGGGAGGGGGACCTCCACATGCAGGAGGCAGACCTCCACATGCAGGATGGAGACCTCCACATGCAGGAGGGAGACCTCCGCATGCAGGAGGGAGACCTCCACATGCAGGAGGGAGACCTCCACTCTCAGCAGGAGAGAGACCTCCACTCTCAGCAGGGAGGGAGACCTCCACATGCAAGAGGGAGACCTCCACATGCAGGAGGGAGACCTCCACTCTCAGCAGGGAGGGAGAGCTCCACATGCAGGAGGCAGACCTCCACATGCAGGAGGGAGACCTCCACATGCAGGAGGGAGACCTCCACTCTCAGCAGGGAGGGAGACCTCCACATGCAGGAGGGAGACCTTCACATGCAGGAGGGAGACCTCCACATGCAGGAGGGAGACCTCCACTCTCAGCAGGGAGGGAGACCTCCACATGCAGGAGGGAGACCTTCACATGCAGGAGGGAGACCTCCACTCTCAGCAGGGAGGGGGACCTTCACATGCAGGAGGGAGACCTCCACTCTCAGCAGGGAGGGGGACCTCCACATGCAGGAGGGAGACCTTCACATGCAGGAGGGAGACCTCCACTCTCAGCAGGGAGGGAGACCTCCACATGCAGGAGGGAGACCTTCACATGCAGGAGGGAGACCTCCACTCTCAGCAGGGAGGGGGACCTTCACATGCAGGAGGGAGACCTCCACTCTCAGCAGGGAGGGGGACCTCCACATGCAGGAAGGAGACCTCCACATGCAGGAAGGAGACTTCCACTCTCAGCAGGGAGGGAGACCTCCACATGCAGGAGGGAGACCTCCACATGCAGGAGGCAGACCTCCACATGCTGGAGGAGACCTTTGCATGCAGGAAGGAGACCCCCTCATGCAGGAGGGAGACCTCCACATGCAGGAGGGAGACCTCCACATGCAGGAGGGAGACCTCCACTCTCAGCAGGAGGGAGAACTCCACATGCTGGAGGAGACCTTTGCATGCAGGAAGGAGACCCCCTCATGCAGGAGGGAGACCCCCTCATGCAGGAGGGAGACCTCCACATGCAGTAGTGAGACCTCCACTCTCAGCAGGAGGGAGACCTCCACATGCAAGAGGGAGACCTCCACTCTCAGCAGGGAGGGGAACCTCCACATGCAGGAGGCAGACCTCCACATGCAGGAAGCAGACCTCCACATGCAGGAGGGAGACCTCCACATGCAGGAGGAAGACATCCACATGCAGGAGGGAAACCTCCACATGCAGAAAGGAGACCTCCACATGCAGGAGAGAGACCTCCACATGCAGGAGGGAGACCTCCACATGCAGGAAGCAGACCTCCACATGCAGAAAGGAGACCTCCACATGCAGGAGAGAGACCTCCACATGCAGGAGGGAGACCTCCACATGCAGGAAGGAGACCTCCACATGCAGGAGGGAGACCTCCACATGCAGGAGGCAGACCTCCACATGCAGGAGGGAGACCTCCACTCTCAGCAGGGAGGGAGAGCTCCACATGCAGGAGGGAGACCTCCACATGCAGGAGGGAGACCTCCACTCTCAGCAGGGAGGGAGACATCCACATGCAGGAGGGAGACCTTCACATGCAGGAGGGAGACCTCCACTCTCAGCAGGGAGGGGGACCTTCACATGCAGGAGGGAGACCTCCACTCTCAGCAGGGAGGGGGACCTCCACATGCACGAAGGAGACCTCCACATGCAGGAAGGAGACTTCCACTCTCAGCAGGGAGGGAGACCTCCACATGCAGGAGGGAGACCTCCACATGCAGGAGGCAGACCTCCACATGCTGGAGGAGACCTTTGCATGCAGGAAGGAGACCCCCTCATGCAGGAGGGAGACCTCCACATGCAGGAGGGAGACCTCTACTCTCAGCAGGAGGGAGACCTCCACATGCAGGAGGCAGACCTCCACTCTCAGCAGGGAGGGAGACCTCCTCATGCAGGAGGGAGACCTCCACATGCAGGAGGGAGACCTCCACATGCAGGAGGGACACCTCCACATGCAGGAGGGAAACCTCCACTCTCAGCAGGGAGGGAGACCTCCTCATGCAGGAGGGAGACCTCCACATGCAGGAGGGAGACCTCCACATGTAGGAGGGAGACCTCCACATGCAGGAGGCAGACCTCCACATGCAGGAGGGAGACCACCACTCTCAGCAGGGAGGGAGACCTCCACATGCAGGAGGGAGACCACCACATGCAGGAAGGAGACTTCCACTCTCAGCAGGGAGGGAGACCTCCACATGCAGGAGGGAGACCTAAACATGCAGGAGGCAGACCTCCACATGCAGGAAGCAGACCTCCACATGCAGGAGGGAGACCTCCACATGCAAGAGGGAGACCTCCACTCTCAGCAGGGAGGGGGACCTCCACATGCAGGAGGCAGACCTCCACATGCAGGAAGCAGACCTCCACATGCAGAAAGGAGACCTCCACATGCAGAAAGGAGACCTCCACATGCAGGAGAGAGACCTCCACATGCAGGAAGGAGACCTCCACATGCAGGAGGGAGACCTCCACATGCAGGAGGGAGACCTCCACTCTCAGCAGGGAGGGAGAGCTCCACATGCAGGAGGGAGACCTCCACATGCAGGAGGGAAACCTCCACTCTCAGCAGGGAGGGAGACCTCCACATGCAGGAGGGAGACCTCCACATGCAGGAGGGAGACCTCCACATGCAGGAGGGAGACCTCCACTCTCAGCAGGGAGGGAGACCTTCACATGCAGGAGGGTGACCTCCACTCTCAGCAGGGAGGGGGACCTTCACATGCAGGAGGGAGACCTCCACTCTCAGCAGGTAGGGGGACCTCCACATGCAGGAAGGAGACCTCCACATGCAGGAAGGAGACTTCCACTCTCAGCAGGGAGGGAGACCTCCACATGCAGGAGGGAGACCTCCACATGCAGGAGGCAGACCTCCACATGCAGGAGGCAGACCTCCACATGCAGGAGGGAGACCTCCACATGCAGGAGGGAGACCTCCACTCTCAGCAGGAGAGAGACCTCCACATGCAGGAGGCAGACCTCCACATGCAGGAGGGAGACCTCCACATGCAGGAGGGAGACCTCCACTCTCAGCAGGGAGGGAGACCTCCACATGCAGGAGGGAGACCTTCACATGCAGGAGGGAGACCTCCACTCTCAGCAGGGAGGGGGACCTTCACATGCAGGAGGGAGACCTCCACTCTCAGCAGGGAGGGGGACCTCCACATGCAGGAGGGAGACCTTCACATGCAGAAGGGAGACCTCCACTCTCAGCAGGGAGGGGGACCTTCACATGCAGGAGGGAGACCTCCACTCTCAGCAGGGAGGGGGACCTCCACATGCAGGAGGGAGACCTTCACATGCAGGAGGGAGACCTCTTCACCTGAGTCAAAGACCTAAACATGCAGGAGGCAGACCTCCACTCTCAGCAGGGAGGGAGACCTCCTCATGCAGGAGGGAGACCTCCACATGCAGGAGGGAGACCTCCACATGCAGGAGGGAGACCTCCACATGCAGGAGGGAAACCTCCACTCTCAGCAGGGAGGGAGACCTCCTCATGCAGGAGGGAGACCTCCACATGCAGGAGGGAGACCTCCACATGCAGGAGGGAGACCTCCACATGCAGGAGGCAGACCTCCACATGCAGGAGGGAGACCACCACTCTCAGCAGGGAGGGAGACCTCCACATGCAGGAGGGAGACCACCACATGCAGGAAGGAGACTTCCACTCTCAGCAGGGAGGGAGACCTCCACATGCAGGAGGGAGACCTAAACATGCAGGAGGCAGACCTCCACATGCAGGAAGCAGACCTCCACATGCAGGAGGGAGACCTCCACATGCAAGAGGGAGACCTCCACTCTCAGCAGGGAGGGGGACCTCCACATGCAGGAGGCAGACCTCCACATGCAGGAAGCAGACCTCCACATGCAGAAAGGAGACCTCCACATGCAGAAAGGAGACCTCCACATGCAGGAGAGAGACATCCACATGCAGGAAGGAGACCTCCACATGCAGGAGGGAGACCTCCACATGCAGGAGGGAGACCTCCACTCTCAGCAGGGAGGGAGAGCTCCACATGCAGGAGGGAGACCTCCACATGCAGGAGGGAAACCTCCACTCTCAGCAGGGAGGGAGACCTCCACATGCAGGAGGGAGACCTTCACATGCAGGAGGGTGACCTCCACTCTCAGCAGGGAGGGGGACCTTCACATGCAGGAGGGAGACCTCCACTCTCAGCAGGTAGGGGGACCTCCACATGCAGGAAGGAGACCTCCACATGCAGGAAGGAGACTTCCACTCTCAGCAGGGAGGGAGACCTCCACATGCAGGAGGGAGACCTCCACATGCAGGAGGCAGACCTCCACATGCAGGAGGCAGACCTCCACATGCAGGAGGGAGACCTCCACATGCAGGAGGGAGACCTCCACTCTCAGCAGGAGAGAGACCTCCACATGCAGGAGGCAGACCTCCACATGCAGGAGGGAGACCTCCACATGCAGGAGGGAGACCTCCACTCTCAGCAGGGAGGGAGACCTCCACATGCAGGAGGGAGACCTTCACATGCAGGAGGGAGACCTCCACTCTCAGCAGGGAGGGGGACCTTCACATGCAGGAGGGAGACCTCCACTCTCAGCAGGGAGGGGGACCTCCACATGCAGGAGGGAGACCTTCACATGCAGGAGGGAGACCTCCACTCTCAGCAGGGAGGGGGACCTTCACATGCAGGAGGGAGACCTCCACTCTAAGCAGGGAGGGGGACCTCCACATGCAGGAGGGAGACCTTCACATGCAGGAGGGAGACCTCTTCACCTGAGTCAAAGACCTCCACATGCAGGAGGCAGACGTCCACTCTCAGCAGGGAGGGAGACCTCCACATGCAGGAGGGAGACCTCCACTCTCAAAAGGGAGGGAGACCTCCTCATGCAGGAGGGAGACCTCCACATGCAGGAGGGAGACCTCCACATGCAGGAGGGAGACCTCCACATGCAGGAGGCAGACCTCCACATGCAGGAGGGAGACCTCCACTCTCAGCAGGGAGGGGGACCTCCACATGCAGGAGGGAGACCTTCACATGCAGGAGGGAGACCTCCACATGCAGGAGGCAGCCCTCCACTCTCAGCAGGGAGGGAGACCTCCACATGCAGGAGGGAGACCTCCACATGCAGGAGGCAGACCTCCACTCTCAGCAGGGAGGGAGACCTCCACATGCAGGAGGGAGACCTCCACATGCAGGAGGCAGACCTCCACATGCAGGAGGGAGACCTCCACTCTCAGCAGGGAGGGGGACCTCCACATGCAGGAGGGAGACCTTCACATGCAGGAGGAAGACCTCCACATGCAGGAGGGAGACCTCCACATGCAGGAGGGAGACCTCCACATGCAGGAGGGAGACCTCCACATGCAGGAGGGAGACCTTCACATGCAGGATGCAGACCTCCACATGCAGGAGGGAGACCTCCACTCTCAGCAGGGAGGGGGACCTCCACATGCAGGAGGGAGACCTCCACATGCAGCAGGGAGACCTCCACATGCAGAAGGGAGACCTCTTCACCTGAGACAGAGACCTCCACATGCAGGAGGGAGATCTCCAGGTGCATGGGGGATACCTCCACATGCAGGAGGGAGACCTTCACATGCAGGAAGGAGACCTCCACATGCAGGAGGGAGACCTCCTCATGCAGGAGGGAGACCTCCACATGCAGGAGGGAGACCTTCACATGCAGGAGGGAGACCTCCACTCTCAGCAGGGAGGGAGACCTCCACATGCATGAGGGAGACCTCCACATGCAGGAGGGAGACCTCCACATGCAGGAGGGAGACATCCACATGCAGGAGGGAAACCTCCACATGCAGGAGGGAGAACTCCACTCTCAGCAGGGAGGGAGAGCTCCACATGCAGGAGGGAGACATTCACTTGCAGGAGAGAGACTTCTTCACCTGAGGCTGAGACATCCACATACAGGAGAGAGACCTCTTCTTGCAGGAGGGATACCGCCACATGCAGGAAGGAGACTTCCACATGCAGGAGTGAGACCTCCACATGCAGGAGGGAGATCATTTCACCTGCGTCAAAGTCCTCCACATGCAGGATTGAGACCTCCACATGCATGAGGAAGACCTCCACATGCAGGAGGGAGACATCCACATGCATAAGGGAGACCTCCACATGCAGGAGTGAGACCTCCACATGCATAGGGAGACCTCCACATGCAGGAGTGAGACCTCCACATGCATGAGGGAGACCTCCACTCTCAGCAGGAGGGAGACCTCCATTTGCATGAGGGAGAACTCCACTCTCAGCAGGGAGGGGGACCTCCACATGCATGAGGGAGAACTCCACTCTCAGCAGGGAGGGCGACCTCCACATGCAGGAGGGAGACCTCCACATGCATGAGAGAGACCTCCACATGCAGGAGGGAGATCTCCAGGTGCATGGGGGAGACCTCTGCATGCAGGAGGGAGACATTCACTTGCAGGAGAGAGACTTCTTCACCTGAGGCTGAGACATCCACATACAGGAGGGAGACCTCTTATTGCAGGAGGGATACCACCACATGCAGGAAGGAGACTTCCACATGCAGGAGTGAGACCTCCACATGCAGGAGGGAGATCATTTCACCTGAGTCAAAGTCCTCCACATGCAGGAGTGAGACCTCTACATGCACGAGGGAGACCTCCACATGCATGAGGGAGACCTCCACTCTCAGCAGGGAGGGAGACCTCCACATGCATGAGGGAGACCTCCACATGCAGGAGTGAGACCTCTACATGCATGAGGGAGACCTCCACTCTCAGCAGGAGGGAGACCTCCATTTGCATGAGGGAGACCTCCACATGCAGGAGTGAGACCTCCACATGCATGAGGGAGACCTCCACTCTCAGCAGGGAGGGAGACCTCCACATGCATGAGGGAGACCTCCATTCTCAGCAGGGAGGGAGACCTCCACATGCATGAGGGAGAACTCCACTCTCAGCATGGAGGGGGACCTCCACATGCATGAGGGAGACCTCCACATGCAGGAGTGAGACCTCCACATGCAGGAGTGAGACCTCCACATGCATGAGGGAGACCTCCACTCTCAGCAGGGATGGAGATCTTCACATGCATGAGGGAGACCTCCACATGCAGGAGTGAGACCTCCATATGCATGAAGGAGACCTCCACATGCAGGAGGGAGACCTCCACATGCAGGAGGGAGACCTCCACATGCAGGAGGGAGACCTCCACATGCAGGAGGGAGACCTCCACATGAAGGAGGGAGACCTTCACATGATGGAGGGAGACCTTCACATGCAGGAGGGAGACCTCCACTCTCAGCAGGGAGGGAGAGCTCCACATGCAGGAGGGAGATCTTCAGGTGCATGGGGGAGACCTCTGCATGCAGGAGGGAGATATTCACTTGCAGGAGAGAGACTTCTTCACCTGAGGCTGAGACATCCACATACAGGAGGGAGACCTCTTCTTGCAGGAGGGATACCGCCACATGCAGGAAGGAGACTTCCACATGCAGGAGTGAGACCTCCACATGCATGAGGGAGATCATTTCACCTGATTCAAAGTCCTCCACATACAGGAGTGAGACCTCCACATGCATGAGGGAGACCTCCACATGCATGAGGGAGACCTCCACTCTCAGCAGGCAGGGAAACCTCCACATGCATGAGGGAGACCTCCACATGCAGGAGTGAGACCTCCACATGCATGAGGGAGACCTCCACTCTCAGCAGGAGGGAGACCTCCATTTGCATGAGGGAGACCTCCACATGCAGGAGTGAGACCTCCACATGCATGAGGGAGACCTCCACTCTCAGCAGGGAGGGAGACCTCCACATGCATGAGGTAGACCTCCACTCTCAGCAGGGAGGGAGACCTCCACATGCATGAGGTAGACCTCCACTCTCAACAGGGAGGGGGACCTCCACATGCAGGAGGGAGACCTCCACATGCAGGAGGGAGACCTCCACATGCAGGAGAGAGACCTCCACATGCAGGAGGGAGATCTCCAGGTGCATGGGGGAGACCTCTGCATGCAGTAGGGAGACATTCACTTGCAGGAGAGAGACTTCTTCACCTGAGGCTGAGACATCCACATACAGAAGGGAGACCTCTTATTGCAGGAGGGATACCGCCACATGCAGGAAGGAGACTTCCACATGCAGGAGTGAGACCTCCACATGCAGGAGGGAGACCATTTCACCTGAGTCAAAGTTCTCCACATGCAGGAGTGAGACCTCTACATGCATGAGGGAGACCTCCACGTGCATGAGGGAGACCTCCACTCTCAGCAGGGAGGGAGACCTCCACATGCATGAGGGAGACCTCCACTCTCAGCAGGGAGGGAGATCTTCACATGCATGAGGGAGACCTCCACATGCAGGAGTGAGACCTCCACATGCATGAAGGAGACCTCCACATGCAGGAGGGAGACCTCCACATGCAGGAGGGAGACCTCCACATGCAGGAGGGAGACCTCCACTCTCAGCAGGGAGGGAGACCTCCACATGCAGGAGGGAGACATCCACATGCAGGAGGGAGACCTCCACATGAAGGAGGTAGACCTCCACATGCAGAAGGGAGACCTCCACATGCAGGAGGGAGACCTCCACATGCAGGAGGGAGACCTCCACATGAAGGAGGGAGACCTTCACATGAAGGAGGGAGACCTCCACTCTCAGCAGGGAGGGAGAGCTCCACATGCAGGAAGGAGACCTCCACATGCAGGAGGGAGACCTCCACTCTCAGCAGGAGGGAGACCTCCACATGCTGGAGAGAGACCTCCACATGCAGGAGAGAGACCTCCAAATGCAGGAGAGAGACCTCCACATGCAGGAAGGAGACCTCCACATGCAGGAGAGAGACCTCCAAATGCAGGAGAGAGACCTCCACATGCAGGAAGGAGACCTCCACATGCAGGAGAGAGACCTCCAAATGCAGGAGAGAGACCTCCACATGCAGGAAGGAGACCTCCACATGCAGGAGAGACCTCCAAATGCAGGAGAGAGACCTCCACATGCAGGAAGGAGACCTCCACATGCAGGAGGGAGACCTCCACTCTCAGCAGGGAGGGAGACCTCCACATGCAGGAGGGAGACCTCCACATGCAGGAGGGAGACCTCCACATGCAGGAGGGAGACCTCTTCACCTGAGACAGAGACCTCCACGTGCAGAAGGGAGACATCCACATGCAGGAGGGAGACCTCCACATGCAGGAGGGAGACCTCCACATGCAAGAGGGAGACCTCCACTCTCAGCAGGGAGGGAGACCTCCACATGCAGGAGGGAGACCTCCACATGCAGGACGGAGACCTCCACATGCAGGAGGGAGACCTCCACATGCAGGAGGGAGACCTTCACATGCAGGAGGGAGACCTCCACATGCAGGAGGGAGACCTCCACTCTCAGCAGGGAGGGAGACCTCCACATGCAGGAGGGAGACCTCCACATGCAGGAGGGAGACCTTCACATGCAGGAGGGAGACCTCCACATGCAGGAGGGAGACGTCCACTCTCAGCAGAGAGGGAGACCTCCACATGCAGGAGGGAGACCTCCACATGCAGGAGGGAGACCTCCACATGCAGGAGGGAGACCTCCACATGCAGGAGGGAGACATCCACATGCAGGAGGGAAACCTCCACATGCAGGAGGGAAACCTCCACATGCAGGAGGGAGACCTCCACATGAAGGAGGGAGACCTCCACATGCAGGAGGGAGACCTCCACATGCAGGAGGGAGACATCCACATGCAGGAGGGAAACCTCCACATGCAGGAGGGAAACCTCCACATGCAGGAGGGAGACCTCCACATGAAGGAGGGAGACTTCACATGCCGGAGGGAGACCTCCACATGCAGGAGGGAGACCTCCACATGCAGGAGGGAGACCTCCACATGCAGGACGGACACCTCCACATGCAGGAGGGAGACCTCCACATGCAGGAGGGAGACCTCCACATGCAGGAGGGAGACCTCCACATGCAGGAGGGAGACCTCCACATGAAGGAGGGAGACCTTCACATGACGGAGGGAGACCTTCACATGCAGGAGGGAGACCTCCACTCTCAGCAGGGAGGGAGACCTCCACATGCAGGAGGGAGATCTTCAGGTGCATGGGGGAGACCTCTGCATGCAGGAGGGAGACATTCACTTGCAGGAGAGAGACTTTTTCACCTGAGGCTGAGACATCCACATACAGGAGGGAGACCTCTTCTTGCAGGAGGGATACCGCCACATGCAGGAAGGAGACTTCCACATGCAGGAGTGAAACCTCCTCATGCAGGCGGGAGATCATTTCACCTGAGTCAAAGTCCTCCACATGCAGGAGTGAGACCACCACATGCATGAGGGAGACCTCCACATGCATGAGGAAGACCTCCACTCTCAGCAGGGAGGGAGACCTCCACATGCATGAGGGACACCTCCACATGCAGGAGTGAGACCTCCACATGCATGAGGGAGACCTCCACTCTCACCAGGATGGAGACCTCCATTTGCATGAGGGAGACCTCCACATGCAGGAGTGAGACCTCCACATGCATGAGGGAGACCTCCACTCTCAGCAGGGAGGGAGACCTCCACATGCATGAGGTAGACCTCCACTCTCAGCAGGGAGGGAGACCTCCACATGCATGAGGGAGAACTCCACTCTCAGCAGGGAGGGGACCTCCACATGCAGGAGGGAGACCTCCACATGCAGGAGGGAGACCTCCACATGCAGGAGAGAGACCTCCACATGCAGGAGGGAGATCTCCAGGTGCATGGGGGAGACCTCTTAATGCAGGAGGGAGACATTCACTTGCAGGAGAGAGACTTCTTCACCTGAGGCTGAGACATCCACATACAGAAGGGAGACCTCTTATTGCAGGGGGGATACCGCCACATGCAGGAAGGAGACTTCCACATGCATGAGGGAGACCTCCACTCTCAGCAGGGAGGGAGATCTTCACATGCATGAGGGAGACCTCCACATGCAGGAGTGAGACCTCCACATGCATGAAGGAGACCTCCACATGCAGGAGGGAGACCTCCACATGCAGGAGGGAGACCTCCACATGAAGGAGGGAGACCTCCACATGCAGAAGGGAGACCTCCACATGCAGGAAGGAGACCTCCACATGCAGGAGGGAGACCTCCACATGCAGAAGGGAGACCTCCACATGCAGGAGGGAGACCTCCACATGCATGAAGGAGACCTCCACATGAAGCAGGGAGACCTCCACTCTCAGCAGGGAGGGAGACCTCCACATGCAGGAGGGAGACATCCACATGCAGGAGGGAGACCTCCACATGAAGGAGGTAGACCTCCACATGCAGAAGGGAGACCTCCACATGCAGGAGGGAGACCTCCACATGCATGAGGGAGACCTCCACATGCAGGAGGGAGACCTCCACATGAAGGAGGGAGACCTTCACATGCAGGAGGGAGACCTCCACATGCAGGAGGGAGACCTCCACATGCAGTACTGACACCTCCACATGCAGGAGGGAGACCTCCACATGCAGGAGGGAGACCTCCACATGCAGGAGGGAGACCTCCACATGCAGGAGGGAGACCTCCACATGAAGGAGGGAGACCTTCACATGATGGAGGGAGACCTTCACATGCAGGAGGGAGACCTCCACTCTCAGCAGGGAGGGAGACCTCCACGTGCAGGAGGGAGATATTCAGGTGCATGGGGGAGACCTCTGCATGCAGGAGGGAGACATTCACTTGCAGGAGAGACTTCTTCACCTGAGGCTGAGACATCCACATACAGGAGGGAGACCTCTTCTTGCAGGAGGGATACCGCCACATGCAGGAAGGAGGCTTCCACATGCAGGAGTGAGACCTCCACATGCAGGAGGGAGATCATTTCACCTGAGTCAAAGTCCTCCACATGCAGGAGTGAGACCTCCACATGCATGAGGGAGACCTCCACTCTCAGCAGGGAGGGAGACCTCCACATGCATGAGGGAGACCTCCACTCTCAGCAGGGAGGGAGACCTCCACATGCATGAGGGAGACTTCCACATGCAGGAGTGAGACCTCCACATGCATGAGGGAGACCTCCACTCTCAGCAGGGAGGGAGACCTCCACATGCATGAGGGAGACCTCCACATGCAGGAGTGAGACCTCCACATGCATGAGGGAGACCTCCACTCTCAGCAGGGAGGGAGACCTCCACATGCATGAGGGAGAACTCCACTCTCAGCAGGGAGGGGGACCTCCACATGCAGGAGGGAGACCTCCACATGCAGGAGGGAGACCTCCACATGCAGGAGAGAGACCTCCACATGCAGGAGGGAGACCTCCACTCTCAGCAGGAGGGAGATCTTCAGGTGCATGGGGGAGACCTCTGCATGCAGGAAGGAGACATTCACTTGCAGGAGAGAGACTTCTTCACCTGAGGCTGAGACATCCACATACAGGAGGGAGACCTCTTCTTGCAGGAGGGATACCGCCACATGCAGGAAGGAGACTTCCACATGCAGGAGTGAAACCTCCTCATGCAGGAGGGAGATCATTTCACCTGAGTCAAAGTCCTCCACATGCAGGAGTGAGACCTCTACATGCATGAGGGAGACCTCCACGTGCATGAGGGAGACCTCCACTCTCAGCAGGGAGGGAGACCTCCACATGCATGAGGGAGACCTCCACTCTCAGCAGGGAGGGAGATCTTCACATGCATGAGGGAGACCTCCACATGCAGGAGTGATACCTCCACATGCATGAAGGAGACCTCCACATGCAGGAGGGAGACCTCCACATGCAGGAGGGAGACCTCCACATGCAGGAGGGAGACCTCCACTCTCAGCAGGGAGGGAGACCTCCACATGCAGGAGGGAGACATCCACATGCAGGAGGGAGACCTCCACATGAAGGAGGGAGACCTCCACATGCAGAAGGGAGACCTCCACATGCAGGAGGGAGACCTCCACATGCAGGCGGGAGACCTCCACATTAAGGAGGGAGACCTTCACATGCAGAAGGGAGACCTCCACATGCAGGAGGGAGACCTCCACATGCAGGCGGGAGACCTCCACATGAAGGATGGAGACCTTCACATGCAGGAGGGAGACCTTCACATGAAGGAGGGAGACCTCCACATGCAGGAGGGAGACCTCCACTCTCAGCAGGGAGGGAAACCTCCACTCTCAGCAGGGAGGGAGACCTCCACATTCATGAGGGAGACCTCCACATGCAGGAGTGAGACCTCCACATGCATGAGGGAGACCTCCACTCTCAGCAGGGAGGGAGACCTCCTTATGCATGAGGGAGATCTCCACTCTCAGCAGGGAGGGAGACCTCCACATGCATGAGGGACACCTCCACTCTCAGCAGGGAGGGAGATCTCCACATGCATGAGGGAGACCTCCACATGCAGGAGTAAGACCTCCACATGTATGAGGGAGACCTCCACATGCAGGAGTGAGACCTCCACATGCATGAGGGAGACCTCCACTCTCAGCAGGGAGGGAGACCTCCACATGCATGAGGGAGACCTCCACTCTCAGCAGGGAGGGAGACCTTGTGGTAAATAAATAAATAATACCCTATTTTTGAATGAATAAATGAATAACAGATAGCTCAATAAATAAGAGTCAAGATTCGAGGTAGTAG
Source organism: Lissotriton helveticus (assembly GCF_964261635.1). Lineage (NCBI taxonomy): Eukaryota > Metazoa > Chordata > Amphibia > Caudata > Salamandridae > Lissotriton > Lissotriton helveticus. The sequence continues at coordinate 23,987,263 of NC_136063.1, forward strand.
GAGTTTGCAGGTTTATTACAGCATAAAGGACAGGAACAGGATGGTAAGGCCCAGCAGCGCTGCCGGGGTCAGGATCGGGACAAGGGGAACAACTTTTTAATAACAGTGCATGAGCATATATACATAACGCAAACACATAGCATTACATTGCAATAGGCGTAGCAGTGGGTGGAGCAAAAGGCGTGAAAAGAGGTGTAACAGGGCGTATACATAGACATGTGATGCAAACGTAACAGAATATGTCATGAATGGGGCGGAAACCATGGAGGGGGCTACCTGAGGAGCCGGGACCTCTAACCTGATGGTGCGCGCAAACTAGCAATGACGTGTTACTAAGAGAAGCTGGGGGGCTATGAACTCTGTGCTAGGAGCAGAGACTGAAGTCTGGAGAGTCAGGGCGACATGTACCTAAACAGTATCTAGTATCTGATGTTTAGAGAACATGTTGATATAAACTAGAAGTCAGGAGGGGAAAGGCTAACTTGATTCTAAGACTGGACCATGCATTATTCTACATGTAGTGCGTGATGAAGAATATTAAATGACCATTAAATGCAGTATTTCTCTAACGTGGAGACGTGAAGGCTAGACAATGACGGAAACTATCGATGCGATTCAGTAGCTTTAGGAATGCAGAGAAGGAGGACTGAACTGATAACTGGAATCATAACATATTCTTGGCAGACTCAGAGGCAGAGCCAGGGTGAGCCGGGCACTGCAAGGCAGGAAGTAAGTGAAGGGTCGAGGATACAGGTGGGGGCTGTATCGCTCCTCAGCGAGGCTTCAGGAGACAGGAGCTGAATCTTGTGTCCAGGCCCTTTTGAGGCCTAGAAACGGGGACTTTTCAATAGAATAACGTGCACACTGAGAAACGTGGCAACGTAGCTTTACATAGGCCTGATATTCGTAGTATTCACGAGAACTGGAAACTGGCATACTAGAGGTGGACACAACTGTAATTGCGTCATTAATCGAACATAGGGAGTGCATATGCATATTTAATCATGCACACATAACATATGATGGATGACACGTAGGGACACAGAACATGGCAAAATTTACTTTTCCACATTCCCTCCTTGTCACTACGTTTCCATCAGGAAACATCAATATTCATGATACCATCTATCATTTCATACAGTATCATTTGCTCGTCTCGAATTATCCTGGAACGGGATTTAGAACGGGGCTTGGGACTAGGAATACAAGAGGTAGCACAAATGCCGCAAATCGCAGGGCCACATTGTATACAGAGGCAGCAGCTGAATATGATCGCTACTGCAATACCTAGAAAGGACAAGACTTTCCATCCCCAGGCGGAAATTATATTCCAGAACCAACCGGACCATGTCCAGGTGCCTGGATCTTGGTGTAACAGATGGGCAATCTTATGGAGTCTGGTTATAGCTGAATAAACAGACGGCGCGTTATTTGGAATGAAAATACAGCAACTAGATCTGATGACTCTACAGGCCCCGCCCCTATCGGCCAGTATGGCGTCAAGGACGAGACGATTCTGTAAAACGACAAATCTCATAGCAGATTGCTCTTCAGTTAAATTACCTAGAGCAGAGGCAGTCTCATTTACTACAGCTTCAAGGGTTCTGGTTAACCTACGGATTAGCTTACTATTCTGGATAGGTCCTATAAAGAAAAAGAAACCTCTGTTGAAATCTGTATACTGTTCTAGAGCAGTTTCAGTATAATCGACAATGGGGGACTCCCTTCTATGTCTAATGTGTACTAGATGTGTGTTTCTATGATAATCAGGTGGGGCTAGGAAAACTGGTGGCAGTAGGAAGGCAATGTAACAGGTTCCCTCCCAATCGAGGGGCAGACGAACATATGCAGTTTGACCACAAATAAAATAAGAATGACGTGAAGCTTTGAAAATGGATTTCCCACTGTCACTATACTTGACAATAGTAGTACAATCACTATGTCCTACGTGTACGGAACCATTATTTCGGACACATAATTCGCCTTTAACTGGTAATACTGAAATAGCAGGTAAGTCTGGAGTAGTATCAGACTGAACATTCAGGACCATGAAATTCGAAGAATAGTTACCTAAATTATACACTTCATTTTCTAGATCTAACCCGGTTCTGTGGGGGAGACCTTGCTTGTCTGGGAAACATGTACTGTTAAGAAAAGACATATCTGTTGAGGATGACGTTAACGTGGACCATGCTCCACACGAACCATTATGTGAAAAAGGATAAGGAAAAAGTGGCAGAACTCCCTTCGGTATCTGGAAAGGGGGGAGTCGACCACACACCCAGCAATTAGTGGCATTGCTGGTCTGATGTGAGTAATGTAACATGCGGATGAAAGAATTATTTTTCATAGCGAGGCGGTAAGAGAGTTCATGAGGAGGCAGATCACTAAACGTGTGCTCTACTGTAGCATTAGCAGACTTATTTACATGAAGAACTGGGAAATACAAGAAAAATGCATAACTGGTGCAGGAAATCATAATGCTGAGAAACAATATGAAACATAGAAAAACGATACATCGAATTGAGTTTTGACTAACTCTCTCACTATGGGGGTCTATTTTATACATGTCAGAAACAGTTTAACCGTTTCACCTAGGGGAGGACTTAGACAATCAAACTGGCTGACTTATTTTACTAGACCGGAGTTTCAACTTATACTCCTGTTGCGGAGTTTTCTCTAACAGAGGAGGGAATGTAGCAATGTCTTTTGCGGGACAGTCCTTGAGAACAATATTTTGGCAATCCTTCAAATCCTGGGAAATGTTCTTTGAGACGGGTTTCAGTCCATAAAACTTTTTTATATGTGAAAGGTGCACCCAGCCTTTGCGACCCTCCAACTTCACGGCTGTACGGGTGGCGAGGAGGACCTGTCGGGGCTCCTTCCAACGTGGCTCCAGCGGACTTGAGCGGTCAAAATTGCGGACAAGAACCATGGATCCTGGAACGATTTCATGCGGTGCCACCTCGGTATTGTCTGGAAATGCGGCGGCAACCTGTGAACGACAAGAGTTGAGGGCAGACATCAAGGAAGCTAGGTAATCTGTCAGCATATTACTTGAAACATCGGTAATACTTCGGGGTCTAGGAGTACCCCACATGTTAGGGGGGCGGCCAAAAACGACCTCGTACGGGGACAGACCTGATCTGGAATGTGCGACCATGCGCATATAAAATAAAGCGACTGGCAGAGCTACTAGCCAGTCCACACCTTTCTCTTTACACACTTTTGCAATACGGATTTTCAGAGTCTGGTTATGTCTCTCTACGAGACCGGCTGCTTCAGGATGGCGTACACAATGAAACTTCCACTGGTACCCCAACAAAAGGGAAACATGCTTCATCAACTCAGATGAGAATGGCTGGCCGTTGTCAGAATATACGACTCTAGGGAGTCCATAACGGGGGAAGAACTCACGAACCAACTGCTTGGCAGTGGTCGCGGCGGTGTAATCTGGAACTGGATATGCTTCTGTCCACCTGGACAAAGCGCATACAACTACAAGGACATACTTGAAACCTCGACATCGCTCCATCTGAATATAATCCATCTGGAGGACTTCAAAAGGGTGGTCAGGGGGCTGGAATCCACCTTGTTCCACCGGGACACTTTTACCTGGATTAAACTGACAACATATCATACAGGTACGGACTTTCTGCTTGGCTGCAGCTCGTAAATGCTTGTTGAACCAGATGTTCTGGATACTGTCTAACATAGCTTTTTCTCCTAAATGTGCTGGACTATGTGCGGTATTAATAATGACTTGAACCATAGAGTCGGGGAGAAACCATGTGGCTCTACCCTTCGTTAACCATCCTTGATCTGTCTGGACCCCTCCTTGTTCGGACCATTTCTTGATTTCTTCGGGAGTAGCATGTAACTGGATATCTATGACATCTTGTGTAGGGTCCTTAACTGTCATGCATGTAGTCGGATCTGGAGTGTGTGTCATGTTAACTGGAATGTCTAGAGTCTGTGCTGTAAGCTTGGCTGTGCGATCTGCTAGATCGTTACCCTGAGAACTGTATCAGTGGCTTGGCTAGAAATGCATACTGAGGAATCCAGTGTCTGCAGTAAGAAGTAAGGCCGATAAAAGCACGTACCTCCTTCTGGGTCTTGGGCTGAGGAAGACTCGCTATTAACTGGATACGGTCTGGTGTCAACTGCCTACCCCTCTTGGACAGTAAGTGTCCTAAGTAGACCACTTGCTGGACACAGAATTGAAGCTTCGAAGGGGACACCTTGTGCCCCATCTCGGCTAGGAAATACAAGACTGTAAGGGATGCTCGCTCGCAAGCACGTTCAGAACGGGCTGTGATCAGGAGATCATCGACATACTGGAGCAGGGCAGTGTCAGTCGGCATGTGAATGTTGTCTAGTTGTCTCTTAAGTGCTTGACTGTAAATGCTAGGGCTTTCTGTGAAACCTTGAGGAGCGCGTGTGAACATATAGCTCCTTCCATTTAAACAAAATCCGAAAAGGAACTGGCTGTCTGGATGAATAGGGACACTGAAAAACGCGTTCTTGAGGTCGATTACAGTAAAGAACGTGGCTTCGGAATCAATGGCTGTCAATAGGGAAGAGATATCTGGAACGACTGGGTACTGAGGAATAATACATTTATTAAGCTCTCGTAGGTCAATCACTAATCGATATACTGGGGGTGCATTTGGATCAGTACGTTTCATGACTGGAATGATCGGAGAATTGCATACGTTGGAGTCAGTTTCTACAACCACTCCTTGAGCCACGAGCTCGTCAATAATTTTGGATAAGGCTGCTACAGCCTCAGGTGGCAATCTGTACTGTCTGATTCGTGGTAACACCACACCTGGCTTGAGAGTCACACGATAGGGTGTGATTTGCATATAACCAACATCAGTTGGACCTTGCGCCCATAGATGCTGCGGGACATTAGACAATCTGGAATCAAAATCTCGTAATACATAGTGACCCTTAAAGTCACGTAGGAACAATCGTATTCCCTCTGGGGAACAGCATATAACTGCACCTAACTCTTTCAGTGTTTTAATGCCTAATAGGTTTTCTGGACATGACTTAGTAAGTAACAGATCAGTAGTGCGGGACAATGGACCTACTTCTAGAGTAACTGGCTTTGATATTTCATTTACAATGGGTTTTCCTGAAAATCCAAGGGAAACATTTCTTGAGCCTGAGAGCGGAGCCCCTGGAACTTCGGCGTGACTAATTGTGGTCCTACTTGCCCCTGTATCAATCAAAAACTTTCTGTCTTTCCCTAATACTTGACTGTGAACATAGGGACCTTCTTGATCTACAGGTATCTCGATGAGAGGCAAGCCTACCTCCCTCTCTAGGCTGTTTCATGAATACTGTTGGTACTCTGGATACTCAGACTGTGCATACTGGTACATCTGCTGTGTAACGTGCTGTGTTGCAGCAATAGGCTGCGGTGCGGTAACTGTCTGTGGTGCATTCTGTGGCTGAGGAGTCTGTGAAACTTGTTCTTGTCTAGGCGGACGTGGTCTTTCTTTAGTCTTACCAGTAGCTATGTTGTGTTTCAGAACTGCACACTCGTTTATAAAATGACCTGGCTGTTTACAATAATTGCAGTTCCCTTTAACGGGAGCTGCAGGATGACTGGCTTGATTCGGACCCCTCTTCTGACTGTCTTGAGGAACAGATTGTGCACCTAGTACTTTCATTTTCGTGTCTTTCATACGTTTTCTCTCGTGTTCCTGTTTTCCCTGATCCTATTCTGGTGGTATTGGAGCATCTGCAACATCTGGGACGGGGTATTAGCTTGCCAGGTACTTTCGACTTTCAAAACTCGATTTTTAATTTGTGGACTTGAATTCTCGACTAATTTAGTAACAAAAAGGTGAGGGTATGACTCACTACTTGTCTTGAGGCCACTGTTGATGCTAAAACATTTCTCAAATCTGGAATAAAAATCACTAATATCTTCGTCTTGTTTCTGTTTACAGGCTGAGATTGCATCCCAGTCTTCTTTTCTAGTTGTCAATAATCTAGGTAAAACTTGTATTAATAATTCTGGTAATTCTTTACATTTTGCTCCAAGACCGGTACCTGGTACTCGTGCCTTATCTTCAGCTTCTAGAACTGCCCAATCGATCTTTTTCTCTCCCACCTCCCATTCTTTTTCCTTGAGCTTTTCATACACCCCGGCGGGCAGCAGAACCTTTAACATTTTAATTATATCTGGATACGTGTATTCTCCCATACGGAGCATGTCTTTTAATTCTCTATGGAACCCTGCTGGATCTTTATCATGACAGGGAATTAATTTCTTCATCTCTAGGAGTTCCATCTTTGTAATCGGAGTGTAAACAAACACTCGTTCTAGTTCGCCACCCGTTCCTCTGACTGGGTGGACTTCTCGTAACGGATTCTGTCTCTCCATATAAAATGGTTTACTTTCGGGGGGTGAGACATGAACAAAACGCGGATTCAAAAACGTTCTATATTTGTGACGCTGTTCTAGAATGACACTAATTAAGTCGGTACCTAAACCTTTCCATCTATACTGGAGTAACTCGTTCAGGATATCATGTAACGGGCCTGGATCAGAGTGCTGACCCTCATACAATGTAATGAGGTGCTGAATCATATACATACCCGCCAGTCGTTGCTCGGCTGGGGGCATTTTCAGAAACATTTGTGCCACTATTTCGTCTGGAAAAGTGGTAGAATCAGTAATCCATCGGACTGCTGATCGGGCTAGTTCTTGTTCATGCATGGTACTTAACTCACTGTAACCGATTCGTGATTTCAGAATGTGATCGGTAGCTTGAAACACTTGTTCTAGAGAACCTTGTTCTGGTGCTGGATGATGGAAAATAGACTTGTGTTCTAGGCGTAAATGGCGATCTGGAAATCTAGATTTTCCTACATACGCTATTCTGTCAGGATTCTCGTCGTCTGACTCTTCAGGATCAGAGTTACTTTCTTTCTCGCTTACTTGTGCTGCTTTACGCTGTTCGTGTAACTTTATTATTTCTTTACGGATTTTCTTGTACATACTCTCCATAGCACCGACGGTCTTGTGCTTACCCTCGGCTATATTATCACTCCACCTTGTCAGGGTTTTCATTTCAGCCGGATCTTTAGACGGGTAATCTTGTTCTCTTATTAGACAATTGATCAGAAACTTTAATATCATGAGCTGGGTCTCAGCTTTCCTTTGAGACATGGCCTCGCCAATGCTTTCTGGATCATCCCCTGTACGGATGAAGCGATATATTCTGTCTAGATCTTCTTTCATATTCGGTAAGGTGACTAGATACTCGGCCACCTTTCTTACACGGAATGAATATAAAACCATATTATCCTCGCCTGGGACTGGATCATAGCCGCATTCGGCAAGGGATTTTCTTATTTCTGCTATAGTCTGATGTCTGGGCGTACGCTGTGATGCTTGTATATGTAATTCGGCTGTCGTTAAACGCTTGTGTGGCGGCGGGGTTTGAGGAGTACCTCCCCCTGCGGCCCCTAAACTAGAGTCGTCTACTGAGGCTCTTCGTCCTGGCAGAGTGGGAAATGGAAATGTAGGCTGGACTTGTATGGCAGGCTGGACCGGGGGTACCGTAACAGGTACTCCGGTGTCTGGAGGAGCGGGAAGTGCCTGATTTACAGGGACTGGCGGAGCGCGAACAGGATTTGCATATTCTGGGACTGTGTCGTCCAAATAGGACGAAATAAAAATATCAGCTGCGGTCTGTTTGTGACGTAGCTTGGTCGGAACTAATGGTGGCGGGAAATTACTGGATGCCTCTGGGGTCGCTTTTGGCAAGCCCTCGGCAAGGAGAGGATACATACCCCTAATAAGGGCATGCCTCTGTCTGTCTGACTGTTCGGCTTTGACTTGTTCACCTATCTCGATTAGTTCTTTTTCATGGGCTCGTTCCAAGGATTCTCTACTTAATTCTGACTTTCTGATTTCTTTTTCAGTTCTTTTATGAGCTTCTTTACGCCATAACTCGATGGCATCTTTCTGTGACTGTCTGGCTTTCTTTTTCCATAATGCCTCTTCTACTCGCATGATGCACTCGGCATCCCATGTACCCGATACGGGCCATCGGTACTTTTCTTCTAACTGTTTGGTATACTCTACCCATAAATCTAGATACAGTATGGCGCTTATGCCATGCTTCTGATACATAAAATGACCTGGACTGTCCCTAGGCGGTACAGGAACTGCTGCTTCTAGCAGACCCTTTCTAGTTTTTAACTGACGTAACTTAGAAAACAAGGGCATGACTGGACTGTAATCTAGACACAATACAATACACAATGAACACGATACTTATCCCCCATTCATACCACGACATTAAAATACATGAAGAACATTTAAAAATAACAGTTCGAACAGAATACTACCTGGAATACGGAACACAGAATACATGAATTTTCTCGAGAACAGAACTGACTAGAACAGGAACTAGATGCACTGCTAAAACAGTACGAAACTTACCGGTCTCATAAAGAGACACGTCAGGACCCGCATCCACCGAAGTGGACACTTCGTTTGTGGGTCTGTGTACCACCAACCCACGGACCAGAGTCAATTAAATTGACCCTGTCTAGATACTACCCCAGTAACGGTACTCACCGGGCAGCAAGAACGGAAGGCCTCAGACTGGACTGGACTGCCTCGACGTCGGACGGACGAACTTCGGACTTCTGTTACGGGTGGGCCTCCGGATACCTCGGACCTTGAACTCTCGGCTTGGGCTCTGGTCGGGACTCGCCGCGTTCCTCCACCGTCTCGTCTGGATGCTGGACCGCCTCCTCCGTCTCCTCCGTGGGCCTGAGGGATACTTGAAGCAGAAATATCTGCCGGTGCGCAGAAGAGTTCCGTCACGACTGCAGAGGGTCAGGGGGTCGGCGTGGCTTCACCGACGCGTGGGGAAAGGGCAAGTCCCTGTTCGGGCGCCATTATGTGGTAAATAAATAAATAATACCCTATTTTTGAATGAATAAATGAATAACAGATAGCTCAATAAATAAGAGTCAAGATTCGAGGTAGTAGGAGTTTGCAGGTTTATTACAGCATAAAGGACAGGAACAGGATGGTAAGGCCCAGCAGCGCTGCCGGGGTCAGGATCGGGACAAGGGGAACAACTTTTTAATAACAGTGCATGAGCATATATACATAACGCAAACACATAGCATTACATTGCAATAGGCGTAGCAGTGGGTGGAGCAAAAGGCGTGAAAAGAGGTGTAACAGGGCGTATACATAGACATGTGATGCAAACGTAACAGAATATGTCATGAATGGGGCGGAAACCATGGAGGGGGCTACCTGAGGAGCCGGGACCTCTAACCTGATGGTGCGCGCAAACTAGCAATGACGTGTTACTAAGAGAAGCTGGGGGGCTATGAACTCTGTGCTAGGAGCAGAGACTGAAGTCTGGAGAGTCAGGGCGACATGTACCTAAACAGTATCTAGTATCTGATGTTTAGAGAACATGTTGATATAAACTAGAAGTCAGGAGGGGAAAGGCTAACTTGATTCTAAGACTGGACCATGCATTATTCTACATGTAGTGCGTGATGAAGAATATTAAATGACCATTAAATGCAGTATTTCTCTAACGTGGAGACGTGAAGGCTAGACAATGACGGAAACTATCGATGCGATTCAGTAGCTTTAGGAATGCAGAGAAGGAGGACTGAACTGATAACTGGAATCATAACATATTCTTGGCAGACTCAGAGGCAGAGCCAGGGTGAGCCGGGCACTGCAAGGCAGGAAGTAAGTGAAGGGTCGAGGATACAGGTGGGGGCTGTATCGCTCCTCAGCGAGGCTTCAGGAGACAGGAGCTGAATCTTGTGTCCAGGCCCTTTTGAGGCCTAGAAACGGGGACTTTTCAATAGAATAACGTGCACACTGAGAAACGTGGCAACGTAGCTTTACATAGGCCTGATATTCGTAGTATTCACGAGAACTGGAAACTGGCATACTAGAGGTGGACACAACTGTAATTGCATCATTAATCGAACATAGGGAGTGCATATGCATATTTAATCATGCACACATAACATATGATGGATGACACGTAGGGACACAGAACATGGCAAAATTTACTTTTCCACAACCTCCCTATGCATGAGTGAGACCTCCACATGCAGGAGTGAGACCTCCGCATGCATGAGGGAGACCTCCACTTTCAGCAGGGAGGAAGACCCCCACATGCATGAGGGAGACCTCCACTCTCAGCAGGGAGGGAGACCTCCACATGCATGAGGGAGACCTCCACTCTCAGCGGGGGGGAGACCTCCACATGCATGAGGGAGACCTCCACATGCAGGAGTGAGACCTCCACATGCATGAGGGAGACCTCCACATGCAGGAGTGAGACCTCCACATGCATGAGGGAGACCTCCACATGCAGGAGTGAGACCTCCACATGCATGAGGGAGACCTCCATTCTCAGCAGGGAGGGAGACCTCCACATGCATGAGGGAGACCTCCACTCTCAGCAGGGAGGGAGACCTCCACATGCATGAGGGAGACCTCCATATGCAGTAGTGAGACCTCCACATGCATGAGGGAGACCTCCACATGCAGGAGTGATACCTCCACATGCATGAGGGAGACCTCCAGTCTCATCAGGGAGGGAGACCTCCACATGCACGAGGGTGACCTCCACTCTCAGCAGGGAGGGAGACCTCCACATGCATGAGGGAGACCACCACATGCAGGAGTGAGACCTCCACATGCATGAGGGAGACCTCCACATGCAGGAGTGAGACCTCAACATGCATGAGGGAGACCTCCACATGCAGGAGTGAGACCTCCACATGCATGAGGGAGACCTCCATTCTCAGCAGGGAGGGAGACCTCCACATGCATGAGGGAGACCTCCACTCTCAGCAGGGAGGGAGACCTCCACATGCATGAGGGAGACCTCCACATGCAGGAGTGAGACCTCCACATGCATGAGGGAGACCTCCACATGCAGGAGTGAGACCTCCACATGCATGAGGGAGACCTCCACTCTCAGCAGGGAGGGAGACCTCCACATGCATGAGGGAGACCTCCACTCTCAGCAGGGAGGGAGACCTCCACATGCATGAGGGAGACCTCCACTCTCAGCAGGGAGGGAGACCTCCACATGCATGAGGGATACCTCCACTCTCAGCAGGGAGGGAGACCTCCACATGCATGAGGGAGACCTCCACTCTCAGCAGGGAAGGAAACCTCCACATGCATGAGGGAGACCTCCACATGCAGGAATGAGACCTCCACATGCATAAGGGAGACCTCCACATGCATGAGGGAGACCTCCACTCTCAGCAGGGAAGGAAACCTCCACATGCATGAGGGAGACCTCCACATGCAGGAGTGAGACCTCCACATGCATGAGGGAGACCTCCACTCTCAGCAGGGAGGGAGACCTCCACATGCAGGAGGCAGACCTACACATGACAGGGAACAGGAAGAATACATTTACCGGAACCAATGTATACACACCTGCCACCCATTCCTATCAACATGAAACATACTGCCCACACCATAGGCTCTGTCTTTTGCTCTATATCATTCACTCCTGCATTCTGCCTGAAAGATGCAGAATTCAGTAGAGCAAGATAAACTTCACTGAAGAGGAGACAATCTTTGTAATTATATTTGTGGTAAAACACTACAAACAACTATAGGGGCTGTGTTCATTCACCTTCACTGGAACACAGAAGGCAGCGTTATGGCATGCGGTGAAAGGCTCAGTCACTACATTGAGGAAGGAGGCACTGACAGTTTGAGATATTTTTTAAAAAGTGGCAAGATGAGAGGAGGTGGATGCAGGTGAAATTGTTAAGGGTTCAGCTGACACAAGTCCCTCCTGGAGGGCCACCTGGAGCCTGTTCGTCGAGAAGGCTGGCCTCTCTGCAATGCACCCCCATCTGCTGATTCAGCCGCCTCTTTCTGACAATGTTAATGTAGTGCCAGGTAAGATTCCAAACTCCTCTGCGCTCTCAATACAAACAAACCTACAGCCCCTGAACCCATATCTGTCCTTCAGCCATACCTAGATTGTTAGGCACAAATCACATACATACCTCTCACAATCTCCCTTTAACAGATACCCAAGGAATACCTAGGTGTTTTCATATATTTATTTAAGTTCTATTGTTTCATGAAGCCAATCTTTTGAGGATGGATTTATTGCTTTAGCCATGGCCAGGTTCATTGCAAGTTCAGCAGAGCAACACACAGGACACTTGTTTTTTTAAACCTGAACAGTAGATTTTACAATGTGTTTCATAATGACATTGTTGTAGTTAAATCTGTCCTTGACATTTATATTGTTAGACTATTATATGCTTATACACCTTCTTCCTTTCACCTTTAAGGTCATGCGGTGTTGTCCCATCCACCACCTGCGGAAACTTTTACTTCTGCACCTGAACCAAGAATGGCACCTCAGAGCACGTGGATGATAGACACTGGAGAATTAAGGGGCTGTGTGCCATGTTGACTCTTCTGATTTTCCCGCACGAAGACACACACCACGCAATGGCAGAGTGCATAGCCTTGGCGAGGGGCCCTCGGGTGGCAACACCAGTGCTGCAGTCCCAGAGGACCCTCTCCAGTACCTCGAACCTGGAGAACTGGGTTCGAGTCTCGGTAACGACGTCCAAAAATGTGCTGCAAGCCTAAAATAACGACCCCTGAAGACACTAAGGGATGATCTAGAGATGAGCTAGATTGATGGAAGTTGGAGTCGCAGTCTTGATAGAAGGTAAGACTGGGAGGAGAAGACACCTGAAGTGCAGAGTAATAAGGGAAAATAAACCAGGCAAGTGTTCAGTAGGAAATGCATGAGCAATTAACCCTACGAACAACTACACAAAAAATTGCAACGCAAAGAGTAGAAAGAGTCTCTTCATTTTATAGGTCAGGAAAAAATACATTGTGTTGTCTCCATATCTCCATATTGATTTGGGAAGGACTTTCAGTATCTTACAGTGCAACCACCATCTTACTTTGGGACAAATATTACCTTCTCTTACGACCTCACCAAGGAACCCTGGAAAGGTGAAAGCCAAGCAGTGCATGGGCTAATACGTGCTGTCAGCAAGATGGCCGTCATGGAGAAGAATGCCAGCAAGAACTATTACCCTGGCTGGTCAGCTGGTGCTAGGTCAACCATGAATGGAAATGCAGAAATCCATCATGCCGCCAGGCTTTTGTCTGATGTGGCGGAGACCATTAACCCAGAAGTGAACCTAATGGTTAATCAGTCGCTCCGAGAGGCGTATGTCCCAATGGTATGGAAGCAGGCCTTGATCCTGCCTCTCCTTAAAAAGCTGTCTCTTGACCCCCTGCTTTGATCTAACGACCGCCCTATTTTGCTCTGAGCAAGTTTGGCTAAGGAATGCAAGAAGGTGTTTACATCTCAACTTACCAACTATGTTGAGGTATCAGGTTTACTCCATACGGCTCAATTGGGCTTCCGTGCTTCGTATAGCACGGAGTCAGCTCTGTTAGAGGTGTCAGAGGTGATCCGGGGGTGTTTGTAATTGCCGGCGGGAGAGCTGCGCTGGTTATGCTGGATCTTTCGGTGGCATTCGACACAGTGCTCCACTCTCTGCTTCTCGACCGTTTAGCAGAGATAGGCATTTCGGACTCGGCCCTGTGGTGGATTAGGTCCTTTTTGGACGGTCGGTCACAGCAGGTCAGGCTTCCTCCGTGTGCTTCTGTGCCTATTCCAGTGGCTATGGGTGTACCGCAGGGGTCATCGCTTAGCCCCTTACTTTTTAACATCTATGTGACTCCACTGGTTTATCTTGCGGAGTCATAAGGGGCTAAAGTGATGGCATATGCGGACAACACCCAGCTTCTGTTTTCATGGAGCAAGGAGGATGATTCAGTAGTGGCGGCCCAATATTGTTTGTCCTCGGTCTTTCAGTGGCTGGCGAATGCTCAGCTGAAATGCAACAATGGTAAATCCAAAGTGCTTTATGGCTCATTTACAACAGACTTTAAGGAAAGGCTTTGGCCGCCTGGGTTTTCCCTACCAACCGCGGACAAAGGCACCGTAAAAAATCTTGGCGTCTGGTTGGATAAAAACCTGAACTTCTCCACACAAGTAAAGAGACTGGCCGGCAATTGCTTTGGCATCTCGAAATCCTTGAGGAAGTTTCTTCCCCTTCTACTAGGGGGTGCCAGAGAAACTGTGGTCCGTGCTCTTATGTTGTCCCGTTTGAACTACGCAAAGGCCCGTCTGGTCAGCAGCCCGGGTTCTCTTACCAAAAAACTGCAAGTCATACAAAACTCAGCGACCAGATTGCTTCTGGGTTTAACATCTAAACACAGTGTGCCCACTTATCGTGCTCCTTACACTGGCTTACAGTGTAATCCTGTTTGAAATTCAAAATGCTAACTATTGCACATAGGGCTCCTTATGGGCTGGGTCCCATTTACTTGCAGAAGAGGTTTGCTTTTTATACACCAGGACGACAGTTGCGCTTGTGTGGTCAGCTGCTGATGCAGACCCATAGATTTCACCGCTAAAGACTTGGCGGGAATTCTTCCTTTGTGCGCAAAGCCAGCACGGCTTGGAACATGCTGCCTTTGGCTCTCTCTCTCCTGCACTTCCGATCGATCAGGAGGCCGCGATAGCAATCAGCAGTCCAAAAATGCCATATTCGTCCTAGACGATAGGGACTCAGCGCCGCCCTCGATTCTATCAACAACGTAGCCTCAGAGTACTCTGTCCTTCGTGTTCGCGTACTCCGCGAACACGAAGGACAGAGTACTCTGAGACGGCAGACCGCCGCTGCAGCTATGTTGTTGATAGAATCGAGGGTGGCGCTGAGTCCCTATCGTCTAGGACGAATATGGCATTTTTGGACTGCTGATTGCTATTGCGGCCTCCTGATCGATCGGAAGTGCAGAGAGGATAATTCTTATTCATCCCAGCAGTCCTCATGAGCAGAAGGACAGACTCCAGTCCCATCTTGAAACACACATCTGGCCTGAATTGGTCTTCAGTCCACTAGTATCTGACCACACGGAAGGTGGTGCAACAGATTCCCAATACCCGGAGCCGGCTGGCCCGAGTTACCATGAATTGTCTTGCCCCTCTACATCCCTTGTTGTCCTGATGAAGACCCCGTCTAAGGGCTCAAGTCAACCTCCCATGTAGGGGTCGAAAAGTCGACGGCTCTACCAGTATTGTCATCCGGCACTATCCATGACTGTTTAGTATTTATGATTGTGACCGTCGAATGACTTCTGCAATGTTACTGTGATTGTAATTTTGGCTTGAATAAGTTGAAGCCTTTCTTAATTAATAGTGAATGTTTTGTTGAGTATGACATTAAGGTCTCTCTTTTGAACTACCCCACCCTTTCCATTTCACACCTTACACTTCCCTCCCTTTCCTGTGCTCGGGGCATTATTATGATTGTGTATAATGTCTGATTTATTGACTAGCACATTGTGATTAAAGAACAGTGTTTGCTCTATTAAATGTGATGAATTCCTTTATTAGAAAATGTTTTGATATAATTAATTGTGTACGTTTGTGATTTGTCTTTCTCTGGGACCCTTACATATGTACTACCTGGCACCCAGGTCCCAGCGACTTCTTGGTTAAACCCCCCCTTGGTAACGTAGTCATTTAAATAAAGCACATCATTTAATCATTATAAACGTAATCCTCACAAACCCCACTCAATTTTTCAACCTAACATTCATGTGAAAGAATCACAGGCATACAGACTCAAAACAAACATCTTCCATTCCTCAGGATTTTCTTAGCTTCCCAACACGAAGACTGCTCTTTTAATCCTCCATTATTGTGTTTTAGAAAGAGGACTCCATAAAAACATTGGTCAACACATGTTTCGTGGGAGTAAATAATTTCTTTACTACGTTCTTCACGACCTACACCAGTATTTTGTTTTCACATCACAACAATGTTCTAAATGGGATTTACAAAAGAAATCTACATGTAAGGGTCAGGAAACACCATAAATGTAAATAATATACTTTTCTTCACCGTCCAAAATAGACACCACCAGAATGTATACAGTGTATTATTTGTCTATGTGATTACACCAGTATCACATGGCTGACCGAAAACCATCACCAGCAACTCCCCAAGTTTGCAATTAAGTACCAATATTAGGAAAATACATCCTCGCCATGCTCAGACCCTGGAGTGACCCTCAGTGCAGCATACCACCTCAGCAGGTGTTATTTTGAAAAATCATGCTATTCTTGATAGTAACTTACATATCATCCCTTTATCCATATGTCACAGCAAGCTTTTGCATTCAGCTGGTTGTCATATTTTTGTACATAGTAAAATGTCAGTCCATCACTTTCAGGTATACATTGCGGAGGAAAGGAGCCAGCGGGTCCCACCCTGGTCAGAAAAACATATCTACGCAAACACTTCATCTACTATCAGATCCCAAGACTAGATTGATTATAACATACTTGCTGCCAACTGAGATTTTGGCCAACCTGTGGGTCCAAATTTCAAATCTGTCATCACTTGATTCCCCTAGAAATACTGCATACAGGTGGTGAACAATAATCTTTTCTTCCTTATAGTCACCAGTCACTTGGAATACATATTTGACAGGATTGTAATGCAAGGCTGTATGGAAACATCTCTTGCTACTTCTCAGATCAACCCAAAGTGCAAATGATCTTCCTTCAAACTGTTCACATCAAAAGGCAGCTAGCCCTCTGCTATGTCACTCTCTACATCAAATGCAGACACCGCTTTACCCATAGCAACTTATGCATCTCTTCCTTGGCCAGGGAAAAAACTCTGCACCGACCTCTCGTTCTCCCTCACTCCATTTTTTATCAAAAGGTTAATTAACTCTCTAATCTTCTAACTCTTCTGATGGCTAGTTTTCCTCCCTGCTGCAACTTTCACTCATCACAAAAATTAATTTCTAACACAAGCTTTATCATTTCATTTTCAATCTTTATTTCGATCGATTTAGATCATAAAAGAAGTACAAACAGTTTGCAGTATAAAATCCAGTAAACATGATTAAAAAGCATTACACTAAGCAAGTTAAAAATCATTTAGTAAATGTTGTAATTACAAACCATCAGTGCAGTTCATTTATCCCAAATCTACCTCATGTTTCACAAAGAGGGAGCGGGTGTGCCACATCGCTGTTAAAAATGTAGCTACCGCAAAAACTGTCAGAGGTGTAAGATCCGTCTTTAGAATTCTATAGGCAGGGAGATGTTGGGTGAAGCATAAGTTTCTAAGAAGGGGAGCAAGCCAGTATCTCCTAGATCTTTGGTATGCTTTGCAGAAAAATATAATATGCACTTCGTCTTCCCGGTGGTGTGAGCAAGACGAGCAGTGTTCTCTAGATAGTGACTTGGCCCAGCATTTTGTAAATGCCCTGATTGGGAGTGTGCCATAACGCCATTGTAAGAATAATTTTCTGGTGAGGACGGGAGAGATACCATCTAGCACACTCTCAAGGTGGTACCAATCTTTGGATTTGATAAACAGATCTGTCACGGACCCATCCCTTGTATTCCTCTTTATGGCCGATAGCTTCAGCTCATAAAAATCCCTCAAAAGAAGTTTGCGTGGAATCCTACTACATGCATTACATGGATCTAGCCATAGTTCAGGTCTACCTAGTGACTCACATGTCTGTTTGATGTACCTTATCCTCTGTTGTAGTCTCTTCGCAAGGACCTTTGCTGAATTTTCCCAAAGTCGTACATTAGAGTTCGAAATTGGGTATATTTAACTGCACGATCTTTATAAAGTGGTTCGAGCAAGTTAGACTTTTCTATTGTCACCAGTTTCTGACTACTGGACACCTCTTGGCCCAAACGGATATTAGTACTCAGTTCGAATTCTGCTTGTCGTGGTGCTTCTAATCTCTGCTTAGTCTGCTGCTGCGCTTGTCTCCACCAATAAGAAGCAAATCTTTTGGTTTCTCCGCGCAAAGCAGCATTGAATGTGTCGCAGACAACACAGTCAGGAGCGGTCCCCCTATTGATACTCATAAATTCTAAAATCCACGCAGCCTTCTGTTCCTGGTATTCCTCTCAAAAGTCCATGATCTGATCTGTTTAATAGGGCGTTCCCATAAGAGATCAACAGTTATAGAGTTATGATCAGATATATTCCTAGGGGCAACTTCAATTCTAGCAGACGCAGCAGTTTGATGAGACAAAAAAGCATAATCAAGACGCACCATTTTATTGTGCGGAATGGAGTAGAATGTGTAGCCATCCTTATTTTGATGATGATAATGCCACACGTCAGTCAGACCATGTTCCACAAGAAGAGTCTGAAGAGCCTTAAATACTTGAGGCTTCCAACCAACATACCCATGATACGTTAATATATTAATTTGACTGGATATATTGATGTTGAAGTCACCACAAAATAGCATTGGATGGGGCCACCCCACTAATTCCAAATTTAAATTCCTAAAAACTTGAGGGTCATCCAGGTTAGGAGCGTAGATCGAGCAAATCGAAAGAGGGCGGCTATTTACCACCAATTCAAGGACGACCCACCTTCCAAAATTATCTTCTTTCACTCTTTTAATGGACCCAACCCTGTTTTTAACAGGATTGCAACACCCCTGATAGTAGATGTTTGGCGGGAACAGGCAACTAAATTGTACCCGGGGGATCTTAGATATCCTCGGCTACTCCATGGGATATGGGTCTCCTGCAGACAGATTAAGTCTATCTGCATAATTTGAAGAATTCTAGCATGCAATTTTTGAAGGAGACAAAAAGGTCAACATTCCCAAGGTTTTGGGGCCCGGTTATGTGGTGGAGGAGGATATTGGCAAATGTTTTTCAGCCTATGAGGTAGCCCTGAGAGTTCAGTTCACAAGATCCCAGAAGAGCACCGTGGTGTTTGGCCTGTGGAAACACATGCCTACAGTGGGGGGGTACACACTTCTTACCTTACAGGTAGAGGACCAAACCAGGTACTCCTCCATGAAAGCCATCTTGAACGCTGAGTTTAGATTGACCATTGAAAAGCACAGCCAGAAGCTCAGGGACAGCCAGAAGCTCCCCCACCAGGCCTCTGGCCTGGTCGCCCCCCTGCTCCTCTCTGCGCCTGCCACAGAGCCCCTGCCTACCTGCTGACAGAGTTCCTTTGCCGACGCCACCAGCAGCGCCCCAGCCGCCGCTGGGCCGCCCGCTCTGCCGGTCCCGTTCCCGCGCCTCCTGCCTGCGGCCCCGCCCCCTCGCCAGACGATTGGGTAACCCCTTCCCGCCTCCCAGCTGACCCGCCCTCCCTGCTCCCCTCTTAAGGGGACCTCGCCTGCTTCTGGGGAGCGACCACTGCGCCTCTGGCCTGGTCGCCCCCCTGCTCCTCTCCGCGCCTGCCACAGAGCCCCTGCCTACCTGCTGACAGAGTTCCTTCGCCAACGCCGCCAGCAGCGCCCCAGCCGCCGCTGGGCCGCCCGCTCTGCCGGTCCCGTTCCCGCGCCTCCTGCCTGCGGCCCCGCCCCCTCGCCAGACGTTTGGGTAACCCC
Source organism: Lissotriton helveticus (assembly GCF_964261635.1). Classification (NCBI taxonomy): domain Eukaryota; kingdom Metazoa; phylum Chordata; class Amphibia; order Caudata; family Salamandridae; genus Lissotriton; species Lissotriton helveticus. The sequence continues at coordinate 24,006,781 of NC_136063.1, forward strand.
TTCCCGCCTCCCAGCTGACCCGCCCTCCCTGCTCCCCTCTTATGACGCCCCCTCAGCGACCGCGCAGCGGACGCGCGCAGCGGGAGCACCGATTGAGCGCTGAAGGTGCGCCAAAGGTAAGCCCGTCTGCGCCCGTCCGCGCCAGGCCCGCGCCCAGTGCCAGGACCCCTGGCCCCCACCGCCGGAAGCCGATCAGACGGACCTACGACGCCACCGACCTCTACGCACTCAACACCGGCCGAACCCCGGGCTGCTACCGAGCCACCCCGAGACGCACCCACGGACCCTTCAGCTGCCACTCCTGCAAGTTCACCTGCAACCGGACCCACGCCACACCAGCACCCACCAAGCCGAACTCCAGCAGCACCCACCTGAAGTGCATCCTACTCAACACCCGCTCCGTCCACAGACACGACATCGAGCTCTGGAACCTGCTCGACACCACAGACCCAGACGTCGCCTTCCTCACGGAAACCTGGATGAACGCCTCCTCTGCGCCCGACATCGCCATCTCCATCCCGGACGGCTACAAGATCATCCGGAGGGACCGCGTCAACCAGACAGGAGGAGGCATCGCCATCATCCACAGGAACTCCATCCGCATCACGACCAACACCGACGACACCATCGCACCCGCCGAACACCTGCACTTCCAGATCCACGTCAACCCCAAGACCACCCTCAGAGGCACCCTCATCTACAGACCCCCGGGACCACGCACACAATTCAGCGAGGACATCGCCGACTTCGTCAGCCCGCACGCCCTCCCCTCCGCCGACTACATCCTCCTCGGGGACCTCAACTTCCACCTGGAGAACAACAACGACCGCAACACCACCACCCTGCTGGACAACCTCGCCAACCTCGGATTCAAGCAACTGGTGACCACCCCCACCCACTACGCCGGACACACACTCGACCCGGTCTTCTCATCCAGCAAGGACATTGCCTTCAGCCACACCACCGGACTCCACTGGACGGACCACAGCTGCGTCCACTTCAGCTTCAGAAGGACCACGATCCACCACCACCAGCAACAGGCTCCCCGCAGAAGCTGGAACAAGATCACTGCAGACCAGCTCGCTACTTCCCTGAGCAAGAATCCTCCCACCAGCACAACAAACCCCAGCCAAGCAGCCACCAACCTCACGAAATGGATCAGCGACTGCGCTGACGACCTCGCCCGCTGAAGACCCCGCGGAGCAGACCCGGCACCAAGAAAGCCCCATGGTTTAACGACGAACTCAAGAGCTCCAAGAAGAACTGCAGAGCACTCGAGAAAACCTGGCGCAGAGACCCAATACCGGAAAACATGACTGCCCTCAAGCTCGCCACCCGAAAACACCACCAGCTGATCCACGCCACCAAGAAAACCGCATTCAAGGAACGACTGGACAACAACGCACACAACAGCAAGGAACTCTTCAACATCGTGAAAGAGCTCTCCAACCCCAACGCCGGAAACAACGATATCACCCCTTCGCAAGACCTCTGCAACTCCCTCGCCGCCTACTTCCACAACAAGATCGCGGACATACACAGCAGCTTCAGCACTCAACCGACGCACGCCACGTCCAAACCACCGCCCTCCACCCCCACCCTCCGCGCCTGGACCCCGATCAGCACCGAAGACACCATCCGCACGATGAACTCTATCCACTCCGGATCTCCGACAGACCCCTGCCCTCACCACGTCTTCAACAAGGCCGACGCTGTCATCGCACCCCACCTGCGGGACATCATCAACACCTCCTTCGACATCGCCACCTTCCCGGAGAGCTGGAAGCACGCCGAACTCAGTGCTCTACTCAAGAAACCTTCAGCAGACCCTACCGACCTCAAGAACTACCGCCCCATCTCGCTGCTCCCGTTTCCGGCCAAAGTCATCGAGAAGACTGTCAACAAGCAACTGGCCGCCTTCCTCGAGACGAACGGCTCCCTCGACCTCTCGCAGTCTGGCTTCCGGGCCAACCACAGCACCGAGACCGCCCTGATCGCAGCTACCGATGACATCCGAGCCCTGCTCGACAACGGAGAAACAGCGGCCCTCATCCTCCTGGACCTCTCGGCGGCCTTCGACACTGTCTGCCACCGTACCCTAGTACAGCACCTCAGCAACGTCGGAATCCAGGAGAAGGCACTGGAGTGGATCACCTCCTTCCTCGCCGGAAGGACACAGAGAGTCCGCCTCCCCCCGTTCAGATCGGAAGCCACCGAAGTCATCTGCGGCGTTCCTCAAGGCTCCTCGCTCAGCCCAACACTCTTCAACGTCTACATGAGCCCCCTTGCAGCCATCGCACGCCAGCACAACCTGAACATCATCTCCTATGCCGATGACACCCAGCTGATCCTCTCCCTCACCAACGACCCCACCACCGCCAGAGCCAACCTGCACGAAGGGATGACAGACGTAGCCAAATGGATGTCGAACAGCCGACTGAAACTGAACTCGGACAAGACGGAAGTCCTCATCCTGGGATCCTCACCCTCCGCCTGGCATGACTCCTGGTGGCCCCCCGCCCTGGGCAGCGCACCCAAACCAACTGACCACGCACGCAACCTGGGCTTCATCCTGGACTCCTCCCTCTCCATGACCAGACAAGTCAACGCCGTCTCCTCGTCGTGCTTCAACAACCTGCGCATGCTACGCAAGATCTTCCGATGGATCCCCACCGAGACCAGGAAGACGGTCACCCAGGCCCTCGTCACCAGCCGTCTGGACTACGGCAACTCCCTCTACGCCGGAACCACCGCCAAACTCCAGAAAAGACTCCAGCGGATCCAGAACACCTCAGCACGACTCATCCTGGACATCCCCCGCCGCAGCCACATCTCCGGACACCTGAGAGACCTGCACTGGCTACCGGTCAACAAGAGAATCACCTTCCGGCTCCTCACCCACGCACACAAGGCCCTACACAACCAAGGACCAGGATACCTCAACAGCCGCCTCAACTTCTACGCTCCCAAACGCCAGCTTCGATCGACCAGCCACGCCCTCGCCGCCGTCCCCCGCATCCGAAGAGCCACCACAGGAGGAAGGTCCTTCTCCTACCTGGCCACCAAGACTTGGAACTCCCTTCCAACCCACCTCCGCCTGACCCAGGACCACCTCGCCTTCAGGAAGCAGCTCAAGACCTGGCTGTTCGAGCAGTAGCGGACCCCCTCCCCCCAGCGCCTTGAGACCCTCCGGGTGAGTAGTGCGCTATATAAATGCTCTGATTGATTGATTGATTGATTGATTGATTGACCCTGGTCGATTTACTGGACTACGCTAGCAAGGCCCTTTCTGAGTTGTGTTAGTGTGGAAAAGGTCGATGCTCATATGAAAACCGATACATTCATTTATGTGACCAAAATTGAGTCTTGATGAACAAGTTCGACCCTTGTGAACTCTGCATCAATCCTGACTTGCAAATACATAGTTAGGCAAGCACTGAGACCTGGGCCCGAGATTACTGATTTATAGGTCACAGGTGGGTGGCACATAACAATCAGACAAAGTCAAGGACAGGAAACCTAACTTCAATCCCACAGATAGCCACAACGATAATACAAGAGTAAAGAGAGATTGGCCGCAATATAGCACAAATGGCCAGATGGAGTACACACATTCCTAAAACACCATAAAGTCAGATGCCACATGAGTTAGGAACATATAGTAATTCAGGACACAGCACACACAGTGATCATGCACTCCCCATGCTGAACATCTACACACGTTACCCAGTGGCCACATTGTGTCCACGCATGGTCGAGGCCCACCTGTATTATCCATAAGACAATTACTTTATGAGTCCAAAGGCAGGAATGTATATTCCTAACCATGAAAGGATCACCAGACATGTGTATTACCTACGATGAACTGTAGATAAGAAAGTTGCAGATTGATTTTCATTTCAGACAGTCCTCAGACTCTGTAACTATGAATGTTCTCCTGGCTGCTAAGTTTGGTTAAAAACACTGTTCTTGTTTTGCCAAATGCCTCTTGTCTCTTGTTTTTCAAGGAATTTCATGTTCATGTCACAGCTGACCATACAAAAATTACCTTGGTCAGCGACTTAAATTATTGGGCTAACAATGACAATGAAGGACAAGTGACCATTGACTTCTCTGACCGCCTTAGCAACTTAAACTACCTATAACATGTGTTCTTTTCCCCCCAAATCAAAGGGCATACATTAGACCAAGTCTGGACCACTCGTCTATCCCTATCTAATTTCTTAGTCTCCCTATTTGTATGGTCCAAAAATAGCGGTTAATTCTTATTAAGAGAATTCCCACCTCTGAAACCACCTCCATGCTCAAGAACACTCACTAGCAGCTGATCACAGGTCAATATGTGTCTATTCTGTGATTTTCTGGCCAAAACCTTGCCTCAGTCTAAAAACAATACTGACCCACACGAAAAAGCTATATCGAACTGGCTAACGACATTCAACTAAACCCATGCGCCCATCGCATGTCTAAACAGGACAGATGCCATGATGCCTCTAAATGGTTCACAGACAACCTGAAAGCAGCCAACCTAGAACTTCGACGCTACAAACGGAAATGGCAGAAAAACTACACCTCAGAGGCAAAGGAAATACACTTAAAATACCCCAAAAAATAAACAAAAACATCCTACAAGCCAAAGCCACCTTCTTTGCTAACAAAATTCTCTCATCCATGAACTATCAAATCCAGATTGAGTCATATTTTCCATCACTCCATCCCAGTCTCTGCGATTCACTCAACAATTTTTTCATCTACAACATAAGATTATCAAAGAAAGTATCCCCACAAGTTCGCGTGAAACAGAATTGACCTAGGTAGTCATGCACCTAGTCACCCTTTCCTCCTCAGCAATGACTGCATCAAGGACCTGCTGATCAAAATAAAATCAGGATCCACGTAATGACATTTGTCCACTAAAAATTGAAAAACAAAATTCTCTAACTTCCTGGACCCAGCCCTCTCACTCTCAATCACTCCATCAGCACAGGGACAGTACCAAACACATTCAAAGAAGCCATTGTGGTACCACTACAGAAGACAATAGGAGAGAGCCCACAAATACTGAAAAAACTACCGTCCCATATCCTTACTGGGATTAGGGCTAAGGTAATAGAGGCATAAGATGCAAAAAATCTCGGTCCCTTCCTAAAAGAAACAACGTTTTTGGATCCCTATTAGACAGGCTTCTGTCCAGCTTAATCCACAGAAGCAGTTAACCTCTCTTTGATAAATGGCCGGTGCAAAGAATGCGATAAAGGTGCTATCCAGGCACTGGCACTCCTAGACCTATCTGCGACCTTTGACATGGTGGACCACAATCTCTTAGTGGACCATGTCAAGGCCACAGGACTTCAGGGCACAGCATTGCACTGGACCATTTCCTTGCTAAGAAACCATTCCCAATATGTCCACCTAACCACATACTACTCTTCTGAGATCCAGCCCGACTGTGGAATCCCACAGGGCTTGTCCCTTTACTTTAACCTCTCTATCCGCCACTAATTCACTCTTTCACAAGGAGGAAGTGCATGATTATCAGCTTTACGGATGACATGCAGTAACTATTGAGACTTGATAACTCCCAAGAATAAAAGGAATTCCTCCAAACCACTATGCTGTGGATCCCCAACTGGATGAACAGTAATCATCTAAAACTGAACTTGGTTGAAACTAAAATGTTCAATACCAAAAGTAAGATTGATTACTGGACAGCTCCCAACTGGTCCACCAAGATGGGAAGCCTCTCTAATCCCCAAAAAATCAGTAAAAAGCTTCGTAGTGATTATCAATGATGAACTCTCAATGAAGCCACAAATCGGAGCAGTGATATATTCATCCTTTATGATCTGAAGAATAAGGACAATAGCAAAATTCCTGACCCCGGAGGCCCTCATTCATTCAAGCAGTTCTCAAGCTTGTCATCTCAATGATAGATTACAGCAATTCCATATGTGCAGGTCTCCCTGTGGGCCAGATGTAGGTAGCTAAATACCGGTCAGTAACGGCCGATTTCGGCCGTTACCGACCGGTATTTGGCTTTTGAGATGTAGGTGGGTCGTTATTTACAGAATCGGTATATTTACCGATTCTGTAAATTTACCACTTCGGTAGTTTACCGAATTGGTAAATATACCGATTCTGTAAATCCATATGTAGCTGACACTCCTAAGAGTGCCACAGGCCCTTAAGAGTCGGTATTTTACCACACAATCCTATTATGTGGTAAAATACCGAATTCAGGTGTGCATGCACACCTGTGCAATGTGACACACAGACATGCCCTTAGGGCATGTATGTGTGCCACATGTCACACAAGCCTGTACTTGGGGTGCTAGAGGGTGTCAAAGTGACACTCCCTGCACCCTTGCAGGATTCGGTATTTACCAATTCCGTATATACCGATTCTGTATTTCCCATTGATTCCTATGGGCTTCAAGGCCCATAGGAATCAATGTGAAATACCGATTCGGTATTTACAGAATCAGTAAATACAGAATCTTACCGAATCGGTATTTGGAAAATAAGATTTACGTACATATGCCTCCTTCCTATTTACCTACTCTTAAATACCGAATCGGTATGATTCGGTATTTGAGTTGGTAAATAGGAATTACCTACATCTGGCCCTGTATGCCTTATCACTAGGCTACAAATCATCTAGAATCAGGGTGCCCGACTTTTATATAAACACCCCAAATGGTGCCACATTGCACCCCTGTTAAAAACTTCACTGGCTACCTGTGACACAAAAAACAAGATTCAAAACAGGTTGTATCATCTTCAAAAGACTCAACAACAAGAGCCCTGCTTTTATTATCTACCAAGTTCAGAAGTACACCTTCAACAGCACTCTGCACTCCACATGCTTGAATTATCTGTTGGTACCCGAATTCAAAAGAAGAGGACTGGCGGCATCAGATTCTCAGCTAATTTTGTTTAAAGAGTTTTATACAGCGCGAACTAGACCCGAGGTATCGGTATCTAATCGCTTTACATGAGCACCAATTTTGTGACAGACACTCCATCCTCTCCCCATTGTACCCAATATCCAGAATACCTCCCCCCAGATCAGATTTGTCGCATGTTGTTCAAAATGCAGTAAACTGCTAAAAACTTGTCTAATCAACCTAGGTTACAACTATACCCTTACCACAGGACTCTCACCTTACTGGTTTCACTGACGCTAACATAATAAACACAAGTCAATTTTTGGTTGGGTGTGGGGCAGCAAAGTTAGTGGGTTATGCAATCTAATATTGAGATAAAACACATTCAGAATTTGTTTTCTAGAGCTGCCCCACCACCTTGTAGACAGTAAGCTAACTGACCTCAGGAAGCCTGCTGAGGTGGCAAACCTATGGGTCAGTACCAGAGTGTCCAGGAAGATACCTGGAGTGACCCTAAGAAGTTTGGTTCAGGTTCCCCCCTGCAGAGTGGGGGGAAGGTGAATGATGATACAGACAAGTCCCAATGTAAAGTGGAGGGAAAGGGTTCCTAAGTTCCTTCTGAAAAATGGGGGAGTTGTTCTGGTGGGCGGTGTCCCGGGGTGCCCCATTTCCAACACTGCTTCTTTGAGTGCTCCCAGTTCAGACACAAGTAGGGGGACTCTGCCTGTCCATAGAAACCACCCACGTGTTGCACCTCTTCACGGGGGGTCAATGTAAATTGTAAATTGATACTTGTATAGCGCACTACCCACCCGCAAGGGTCTCAAGGCGCTTGTACGAATACCGCTGTGGAACCCATCCTGGCTTTCCCTGTGAGGTGTCCACTCCTGGGCACCCCCAAGGTGGAGGCGAGGCATCCTTAGCATTGTGGGGGCCATTGTGGAGATTAAGCAAGCTATTGCCCAGAGTTGCAGAGTGGGACTCCATGATTGGAATAGGCACCGAGGCGAGAATGATCAGGTCCGTGGAATATTTGAGCCCAAGACCCGCCGAGGCGGGGAATTGAACCCTGGACCCGGGCTAGACCTCTGCATCAGGGTCTGCCGCTCTAACCATTGAGCCACACTTCTCAATGCGGTCTTAGGATAGGTAGTCCCCAGGAGCAGGTCATAGGCCATGTTATGATCTCACTTAGACAGGGCATAGACTTAGAGGGAAGGCTCCATTGCAGTCAACCCGAGCTTGTGATTTTGCCCAGTCTGGTGCAACCAGAGATCCACATTTACTGCGTTGTGCCTTTTGACGCAAATTTTACTGAATACTTTACATTTGAATATCTATGGTTTTGCTGATTAGATTGTTGTTGTTTTGCTCTTGTTTTATTCATTAAAAATAACTCTATTTTGTAATTCTTTTGTGGTGTGTTTTCCCTGTGCTACTGATTGAAGTGCTGCACAAATACTTTGCTCATTGGCTCTGAGTGAAGCCTGCCTGTTCTGTGCCAAGCTACCAGAGGGTGAAGCACAGGATAATTTAGGGTTTGCTTGTGACTTCACCCGGAGAAGAACTGTGGTTGCTGCTTGTCTAGGGCTCCTACACCAGTCAACCAACAACCCAAGATTTACAAGTTTCAAGGAGACTAAAGTATTCCACGCAGAGACCAACTAAACTTCAGTAAAAATACTGCTTTCCCTGGTGTAAAGACGTCTGGACTTCCCTTTGAATAAACATCTTCAGACGGGAGGGACAAAGACAAGCTGCATGGCCTGACAAATATAAACCAATAAATAGAATGCAAGTAAATGTGAATGACAGAACACAAACCCAATGGTAAGCAATGTTCGGAACACATTCCTAAGTCGCTCTGCAGCATGTCCTCAGTATGTGGTTCACAACCAGGCAGCTAGCGGTCCGGCAGGCTTCAGCCTTAAAAGTGAAGCTGCTCAAACTACTGTCAGTAGTCCAGTCCATCATTATACACTCAAGGTACCACTGCAGATAAGGAACAACCTTATGCAAACCACTCTTTTATTCTCCGTTAAAGCAAGCATCCATGGCAAGTTGTTGGGTCACGCCTTCAACCCCAGCAATGTTTCATCCTTTTTTGGCCTCTGCATGAGATGCTGCTCATGTGCTATGGCTATGGGACTATCACCTTTAGATCAGATAGGCTATTTCAATAATTGTATGTGCTTCTTTTTTGTATTTTACTCGCTGAGAGTTGTACGTGTGAGTTAATTGAAAGATTGATGTGCATTCAGATGCCTCCTTTCATTCTGATTCTTACACCAAGAGAGGGTGTTTGCAAGTTGTCACTTACCACACTGTGGTGTCACTCCCACTCAAGCTTTTTTTCACAAGAGTCCATGCATGACTAGTTTAGTGCTATGGGAAGAGTCTCTACAGGTGTAATGGCATCCCTGGAGCCTTGCAAGGAGTGTGTCCATCCTGAACACACCTGTCTACATTGTTTAATTTGAGCAGGTGGTTTCAGGTGCTCAACACCAGCACTTAACTGTCAGCTCTGGCTGTAGTGAAAGTCCACCACATGGTGCTGCTGTCTGTCAAATGTTGTGCACGCTTAAAGTGCGGATGCATCCCTGTGATAGAGGCTCTCCTTGGGGTTCATAAAAGACTCCAAAGTTGTTCGAAGATTTCTTTCTTTATTCATAAAGTTGTTATTAGTTCATGATATTTATGGCATATCAAAAAAGAGTAATTTCAAGCTCAAATCATGTTAAATTCCATTCAATAAAGACTCCAATGCATTTCGGGCAAATTCTGCCCTTTATCAAGGAGTTCTGGAACGAAGAGGATATGACAAACCGTCAGGCTGGTGTGAATGAACAAGATGGTGAGGTTAAAAGGAAAGTGCAAAGTGCCTGTGTTTAAGGATCTATAAAAAATCTGTGTGGGTAAAGTGTATTAGTGGTGGACTAATTAAACTGTGGTTAGACTATGTTGGGAATTCTATACGATATGGGTGACGGGATGTGGTTAATGGCGGAAGCCATGTGCTTACTAAATGAATATGCAAAGCATCGGGTAGAGCTGGGAGGCTGAAGAGATAAAAATAAAGGATAAAATTAAAGGATAAAAAAATACTAACCAAATCTTGTCTGTCAAATGTTGACATAAGAATAACAACAGAGTTTAATAAGTCAACATACAATAGAAAATGATTACCATTTGCCCCTCAGACCAGAATTGTTGCTTAGGGTTGCCTGTAATCGTGTAGATCGTGACACTTATAGGAGTGCAATGGTTAGTACTTAATTTGGTTATGTCATTAGCAGCAATGACAAGAGCGATGGGTGGTGCAGGGTTCAGTGGCCTTCTGAGATGGGCCATGGCACTTACATTTTTACAAATTAAGCTCTGCCTGCCTATGAATAAGGAAATCAGCGTTAAACTCTAAGAAAGCTTTTGTTTCTGGATGTGGCGAGCGCAACAGCATCAGGAGAGGAATCCCACAGACGTGTTGGGTTTGTGAGTCTGCGTGATGTCCAGGAGCATTCTATCTGCACCTCTGGTTCGTCAGCTAGTTATCACTTACCTGTTACAAATGGTGTCACCAACCATGGAGGTATGAAAGGTTGGGTGTCATACATATAACCACAAGTAAAGAAAGCAGCGTTGGACACATACTTCTGAAACAGAAGACGGGTTCACTTACAAGATACTTCAATACATAAAACATCTGGAGGTCATATAATGAGACGAAGAAAATGACAATGAAAAATGAGCAAGACCACTAATAGCCTAATTCTAGACCATTTGTGAATCAATCAGATTTCCATCAACTGCCCCATTGGGCCAGTGTCATCATCTGGATATCTTTCACCACTTACCATTCATACTCTTTACCACAACAAGAGATTATATAGTGTGATTTTCACATTGGTCCATTGACCATCATCTAAAGAAAGAGATACAAACAGAGTGACACAAAAGAAGAGGACTGTGGTAACTTATTTCGAACCCCAGCCTACTACTATATCTGGAAGATAACTCCTCAGAGGAATGATGGAAAAAAAAAACATAAGAAAAAAATATATTTACAGTGCATGTGGTGATTTAAAAAGGAGAAGTGAGAGACAAACCTTTTATTCTGACAACTCTCACCAACCTAATATAATATCGCAGATACGACATTGACCAAATATGTCGCTGCTTATGAAAAGGTGGTCGACTAGTTTCAGCCCTCAAGGGCCTGTCGCCCAGGCTTTCTTCAGGACCTTTATTCATATAGAGCTACTGCATACGTGACAAAAGATTTATCAATCAACCAGTGTGGTTGTGTACTCTTCATATTACCTGCATATAGGCAGAGTGATTGTCACACCTGTCCTATATCAGGTTTCCACACACTACGGTGGAACCCGAGGCACCGATGGAGAGGGCGGTGTCTCATACACCTGAGTGTTTACCGGGTGAGGTAGGCTGAAACCTGATATAGGACAGGTGTGACAATCACTCTGCCTATATGCAGGTAATATGAAGAGCCACCCAGCTGGGAAAAAACTCAGACCTGTTTCTTTCAGTCTTCCTTGCTATTTAACCATGCCAACAATAAAGGTTAAAGCAGAGGTTCTATACCAATAGGGGCATTAACATCCAGATGGGCAAAATCGACGGAGGCCAACTGCCCTGCTTGTAACTACTGGAAGGAAGACATTGGACATATCTTCTTTTTCTGCCCGGCATACAGTGAAATTCGGAAATGCTGGATCCTTCCACTGTGTAAAAATCTGGGTTTTAGACAATGTGCACAAGCTTCCAGAGTTTTAACCTACGATACTGCCCCTCCCATTGTTTTTGCTGTCTCCCGTTTTTTACACGGCATGTGGCGGAGAAGAACTCTCTTTATTAATATGAAATAACGGCCCACTACTATCCACTTTACTTTCACCCTTTGATAACTCAACGTTTAATAACTTTTTAAATTGACTGTATCTATGGTTTTATTGTTGTGCCTGTACATATCTTATTGCACTTTTATGGTCTTTGACCGAAATAAAGTTATCAAATGAATGAATGAATGAAAGCAGAGGTTTGTTTATTGTATCCATATGGTTATCATGTCACCATTCAGGGATAGAAAGTGGAAAGACAAGGTAACTTCTCTCCTGGGTGAAACCGATGGGTTTGTTTGTGTGTTGGATTGTGAGTAGAAGTGAATAATGATGATAGATACAATACATATATCTCCATTGAAAGCTGGCAGCTGAAGCCTGGTTATGGCTTAACTTGAGGTCCTGTTGAAACTTTGCTCAAATGACAAGCTGAGTTTTCAAGTCAGTTCTGCCTGCAAATCTCTCTCCGCCCGGGATATGGCATAAAAGACAAGCAACATGGTGCAAAAGCGACGCAACCCTTGATAAACATGGCCCAAAGTGTTAACAGACACAAAAGGCAACTAGATACCCATTTAGTGGCTGATTCGTGAAACCAGAACACCTGGGTAAATCATGGCTTCTTCAGTTAAATTGTGTCATATTCGACATACAGTTTATTTCACAAGAATTCCTTTTTCTTCATTATTTACGTATGAAAACACTTTCAAATATATGAGTTCAGAATAACAGTCATACAAACACTTATTGTGCTTGATTTAATAAACTATAATGTTTCTGTATAATAATCTGTGCCACATACATGGTTTACATGACAGTTCACCATATGGTTCATGTTAAAAAATGTGTAAAAGTATTTCTCAGTGCATTGCTATAATGTGATATATTAAAAATGATAACGCTTCCAAATGTTAAAGAAATACACTTTTTTGAATTTTGAGGACCCTTTATCATATTTACGTGATGTTTTGTCGTATGATCTACTTAGCTCATTTCAGGACTCATTGAAAAAATGTGTATAAATACAAAACACTCATGTTTGTTTTTCTTTCATTAACAGAGACCCTACTTACTTGTAAATCGACTCACAGGAATATGCTCAGGCATGGACCACGCCAGCAAGTAAACATTCATACAAACAAACATACATAGAAACATTCCCATGCACACACTCAGAAACCCACACATTATAGTATTGGAACTTACCTCATCTGATGCTCAACTCCTGCTTGGCTGACCAGTCTGAAAATCTTGAATTTCACACTTCCTGCTTTGGAAGAGGCCCACCACAACAAGACGACCTGGAAGCTGACACCAAAGCTTTCCCTTTTTTTATATGCTCTCTGCACAAGCAGAAGCTAGGATATGGTTGGAGGTCGACCCTCCTTCACTAGTTCTGCTTCTGATAGGGCACAGGAGCATGTGACAGGCAAGCCCAGACAAAGCTCCATTAGCTGACATGCTGCCACCGCCCAACGTTTTTGAAGCATGTCACCTATGTGGTGCCCAGCTGTAAGAGCCAAAGGGCTCACATATTCACAACAGGTGCTAACAAGATGTTTCAGCTTCTTACATGTAAGATGGGTGTTTTTTCCTGTAAAAGCTGCAAGACATCGAGAGAGTATTTGGAGGAGGTGGGTGAACTGTGAGGTGGCACACCACTGTCAACCCTTACTGGAAAGCTGCCGCTGCAAGGATAGATTACGCCAATTCCCTATACACAGGTCTCCTGAAATGCATCTTCAACATGCTATAAAGCATACAGAATCAGGCAGCCCAACATATATATAAAAAAAACTGTGCCTCATTGCCCCACTGATGAAAGAACTTCACTAGCTACCAGTGGCTCAAAGAACACTTTTCAAAACTGGCTGCCTCATCTTCAAACCACTCAACAACAAAAGCCCGACTCTTATTACCTACTCAATTCAGCTTTACCATCACTCTGCACTCCACATGCTTGAACTACCTGTTGGTACACAAATTCAAAAGAAGAGAACTGGCGGCATCAGATTCTCAGTCATCGAACCCAATATCCATAACTCCTTCCCCTAAGAGAACAGATCTGTCGCTTGTTGTGAACAATTCAGTAAACAGCTAAAATAAAAGTGTCTATTCAACCTAGGATACAACTAAACCCTTGCCACAGAACTCTCACCTTACTTGTTTCACTGATGCTAACATAACATAAAACAAGGCAATGAATGGTTGGGTGTGGGGCAGCAAAGTTAATGACTACAGTGGATTATGCAATCTTATTTTCAGAGATAACTTGTTCAGTATTTGTTTCTAGAGCTGCACCAGGAACTTGTAAACAGTAAGGTAACTGACCTCAGGAAGCCTGCCCAGGTGGTGGACCTATGAGTCAGTACCAGACTGTCCAAGAAGGTAATTGGGAGTGACCCCAAGAAGGGTGGTGCTGCTTCCCCCCTGCAGAGTGAGTGGAAGGTGAAAGATGACCCAGACAGGTCCCAAAGTAAAGTGCATGGAAAGTGTTCCCAGGCTACTTCTGAAAAGCAGGTGTTTTGTGGTGTTTCGAGCTCTGAGTGAATTTTCCTGATTCATGCCCTTATATAGGTACAATTCACATTGCCCTTTTATAGGCATAGAAATCAATCCCTATTTAGGCATAGACCATGCTACCCAAATACAGGCATGGCTACTTCCACCCGTACAAAAACGTCACAACGATTTCTTAGAAAATCGGCTTAAGCAGTCCTTGCTTGAATATTGATTTGTCCAAGAACTCATGTACTTTGCAAAGAACACCTATTCCCTAGGGGTTCTTTCCTGATGTTCATATGCCCAACTTTACGTCACACTGTGGCATTACTAAGCGCCTTCAAGGTATAAATATACCTTTACTTGCTATGGCAAACCACGGTGGTTTGGAGCAGTTCGAAGACCTACTTGCCCAACGCAGCTCGCTACAGCAAGTGCCGAAGGAAGCCGTCTCTCCATCTGACATACTGATCAAGAGGCTGCCCTTCTCTCGACCAGAATCCAGCTCTAGTATTTCCAAGCTCCCCTTGCTGGGTGTTGGGAAATTGAGTCCTGAGACAGAGATACAAGACCTCTTTCATTGTAACTAAGGTATGGAGCTGATTAGAACCTAGAGAATCCTTTGGTAGATTCTTGGCAAAAACAACTAAACCTATGCTACACAATACTTACTTCTTCCCGTACTAGACTTAGTTTAGGTACATTGGGGTAGGTGTACTGTAGGAGCACCAGTTGAGTATTTTAGTCAATGTTACTTATGTATGTATTTTTATATGGCTTAGAAACCATACAATGCTTTTACAGTATTATTTCATATTACTGTTTATGCTGTACGCATTATACCTTACAGTCTGCTTAACGATTGTAGCAGTTCACTTCTCTTGTATGAGAAAGAAGACTGTTCAATAAACCCTTTTTATTGAAAGAGACCTAGTCGACCTCAGTCCTACGTCTAATCTATAGGATATATTATTCCAATGCGCAGAGCCTATTGGGAATATAGGAACTACACCACACAGGGGAGGGGTTCTGATGGGTGGTGTCCCAGGATCCCCCATGTCCAACACTGCTGCTTTGAGTGCTCCCCATTAAGACACAAGCAGGAGGTCCATAGAAACCACCCACTTGTGGGACCTCTTTAGGGGTGGTCAATGCGGTCTTAGGATAAGTAGTCCCCAGGGGCAGGTCATAGGCCATGCCATGATCTCCGTTAGCTCAGGGATAGACTCTGAGGGTGGGCTCCATCACGTTTGGCGTGATCAGATATCCACAGTGGGTGCTTTGTGCCTTTGGACAGTAATTTCACTGAATCCCTTATATTTGAATATATCTAGTTCTACTTATTGGATTCTTGCTATTTTAATCTTGTTTTATTCATTAAAAGTTATTCTATTTTTTTTAAATCTGTGGTGGGATTCTTTTGTACTGTGTAACTCTTTGAAGTGCTAAACAAATACTACCTGAAGGGTGAGCACCGGTTAAATTAGAGTTTGCTTGTGACTTTACCCTGAGAAGAACTGTGTATGCTGCTTGAGTAGGAATCACACCTCAGTGAACCAACAACCTAATTATTTACAAGTTTCAACAAGACTTAAGTATTCCATGTGGAGACTAAATTAACTTCAGTAAAAATGTTAGTTTGCCTGGTGTAAAGATGTTTGGGCTTCCCTTTTCTCGTTGGATCCGCAAAGCCGTTGTAAGCAAGTGAAATGTGTGTCAAGATTAAAACAAATGCATTAAACTCCTTATTATCACATTTTTAAAAAGGTTCCAAAGAAGGTTTACATTGTAGAGAAAGAAACATGGTCAGAAGATAGGGACAAAGACAAACTGTACGGCCTAACAGAAATAAAGCCAACAAATAGAAAGCAAGCAAATGTGAATGACAAAACACAATGCCAATGGCAAGCAATGGGCGGAACACATTCCTGGGTCACCTTTCAGCATGTTATCAATATGTCCATACAACCGGGCAGCTGTGCTGTCTGACAGGCTTCAGCCTAAAAAGTGAAGCTGCTCAAACTACTGTCGGTTTAGTACTCTGGGCCATATTCCAGTCCATCATTTTACACTCACAGTACCACTGCAGCCAAGAACCAGTCATTTATCCCCCTTTAAAGCAAGAATCCATGGCAAGTTGTGAGGCCACGCCTTCAACCCCAGCAATGTTTCAGCCTTTTTGGCCTCTTCATGATATGCAGCTTATGTCCTGTTGCTATGGGACCATCGCCTTTGGAGGAGATACGTTATTTCAATCATTTTACGCACTTCTTTTTTGTTTTTAACTCAGTGCGAGGATGTGCGTGTGACTTAAAGGAAAAGCTGCCATGCATTCACATGGCTCCCTTCGTTCAGCTTCTTACGCAAGAAGAAATGGTTGCAAGTTGTCACTTACCGTGCTGTTGCGTCACTTCTCTTCATGCAGGTGTGTTTTTATCACAAGAGTTAATGCGTGCCTGTTGAGTTCAGCAATAAACTCCAAGAACCCTTTAGTTTCTGGGCGTGGTGAGCACAATGAAGCCAGCAAAGGAATCCCACAGACATGCTGGGTTTGTGTGGCTGGGCAGCTAGTTGTCACCTGTTTCTCATGGTGTCTCCACCCATGGAGGGCAGGGTGGAGCCTCAGTGGGGGTGTTTGGGGTGAAAGACCCCCCTAATACATGTATTTTGTGATAAATAGTTGGGTACAGATTCTTTCGGTACACTTTGGTGCTATCTCTGTCCGATTTCACCAGGCATTTTTACACATACAGATAAAAACACACACACTGTCTCCCTCTCTCTGTTTGGAAATGCTTAAATAATGTCGGTTAATTCGCATAATAATGCGTTTTTCCTCACTTAGCACCCCTAAAAACTACACATTTCTCCTCCCTTCCACTGCTCCATAAGCCCCTCCTGTGACCCCGCTTGTCGTATAATATATTTAACATTAGGTGCCAGCCTGATTGTTGGGCAATCTTACACCTCCCCAAATATAACTGACCAAGCTATGCCCCTGCATGGAGGTATCAAAGGTCAGCCGTCATACATTTAAGCACAAGCAAAGAAGGCTGCTTTAGGGACATACTGCTGAGATAGCAGACAGGGCTTTTTACAAGATAGCTCTGAGGGGGGTCACACTCGACCAGCACCAGACCAGGCAGCACGGGAGGGGGACCGGCAGAGTCCCACAGCACCTCACCTTCATTTTAGAGCCCACCCAGCGCCGTGAGGGAAACGGCAAAGCGGACCCACACTACAACCCCCAGGTGCCCCGGTGGCAGAGGCGCACCTGGGACGTCACAGCCTGCGCCAGGAGGCGCCTACAAACATCGGAACACCTCCTGTCCCCGCGGGACGCGCGCGGGACCGCCGGGCGAAGCCCGGGCAAAGGGCGGGCCCTCTACGGCCCTCAGAGGCCAGAAGAGGACGGGACGGGCCACCCCACCTGACATTCCCATAGGAGGAGGTATAGAGACACACTTTACTATTGACTTGCACGGTATTGCTTATTGCCGCTTTTTGGTGTATTGTATACAAAACATGTCCATCTGGGAGGAGCTTAATACCCTGTGTGGCACTAAGTATGTCCCGGATGCATCACCCCCTCCTATTTTGGGCAGTATTTCAGACAATTTTAACAGCACTCCGCGGGATCTACCTCTACCTTTAAACATATACAAAACTCAAGCCAATGTACTGCCTCGGGGTCTCAATATTAAAGGGAAGCATGATGGGGAAAATGATAACGAGAACCTACCTAAAATCCAAAAATTGTGCACCAGCCCTACATTATCCCCCTCTAACCCAATCACACCAATGGTGGATATGGCTGCGGATAAAATAGATGATCCTGTATCGTCCTCCCAATTGACTTTACTGGCTCAGCTCGAGCAACTGTTACTATCTGTCATATCACCTTTGGTTATAAAAATTAATGATCTGGGGGACAGGCTGACTAGCATTGAGAAAATAATTAAAAGGAATTCTCCACCAACCAATAAGATGGCAATACCCAATTGCCCTAATCCTCCCATTACCCCCGAAAAGTTTAAGTCAATTATAAGTAAGAATGCCCAAACTCATTTACTACCTTTTAATACATCTACCGCAACAGGCCCTAAAGTAGCACTAAAATCCGCGTTGATAAATCGCACAGTGGCCAGAGCCCATCCAGAAAGAACGCCACGTTTTAACTTACCTCCAGAAGCCGCCCCATATGTGAATGTCCTCTCTGGGGTCCCTGCACTTAGCCAGGGAAAACACGAAACACATCAGGACCTGTTAAATAAGGTTATTTTTTGGCTACAGAACAACAGACCTTTGCCACCTGACCTAGATGGTGGAATCCTGAGCGTCAGGAGGGTGGGGTGGTTAGGTACGCTGCCCAAAGACACCTCTGGGGACCTGGTGTTAATTAAATTTAAGAATAGGAACATTGTCCCCTACTTAAGATTTTGCCAGCCCAAAGAAGGAGATGGCCCCATTTGCATTTGGGACTTGTATGACTGCTACCCGAGCTCCCTACACATCCCGTTACTAAGATCAACGGCAAAGAAATACAACCCCTGGGGAAGGGGATCTTGCGCACCTAGCGCCACTAACCTTCTAGCCTCTAATAGATTTTGAACCACAGTTTAAAAGTTGTATTTTCTGAGAACCATCCACAAAGAGGCCACCCATGAGTACTAGCTTAACTGACACGGTAGTATGCAATTAATAAGTAAAATGCTGACATAGGTTGCCTGATGTTCTCCCCCTGAACCTTAAGCTAATTTGTGGCACTGTATGCATGACCCCTTTTGTTTTTAGAGTTGTCCTATTCGATAATGAAATGTCTTATTTTGATTAGCTGATCGGTCATACTTATTTAATCCTGTTTTAATAGTTGATATTAACTTTGTAATGAAATGTTAAGGTATTTACTTATGTATTGTTGCTGCTTTTATGATTTTAAACCAAAATCGAATAATCTGACTGATAGCTCTGATGGCTCACAATACACATTAACATAGAGCACAGCTGCCAAGTCTTCAGTTTGATTATGTGCGACACTCCTATGTGTATGGTGTGTTTATGTGTGACATTTCAAGGCCTTGTGTGTAACACCTAGGCTAAGATTAACTAAGGTTTAGAGTCTGTTTAGAGTTACATTTTTATTGCACACCGGACGCTAAACCATTTTGGAGATTAACAAACCAATGCACTAGTTAGATTGGAAAAGTGACACAACGCTTCTTTGCATTACTTTGTGTCAAGTTACCATTACATGGGTGATACATGGGTGTTCTCATGCAACCACCCATGGTTTTTAACGCTAACCCCAATCTATTAACATTAGTAGATAGGGTTTGGCACCAAAAATCAACACCATTTTCATTTCTCCTTTTTTTCTGATTTTGCATGATTGCTGAACTGTGCAGCATCCATAGGAAGTGGGAAAAGCTCTACGGTGTATCTATCAATAATTTCTTTTTTTACCGGAAGGCTACCCTTCCTGTTCAAAACCTATGGTAGACTCAGGCATGTGCCTTAGCAATATGGAGCTAAGATGCGTGCCTGGCGCACAGCAGTGAAATCAGTGCTAGGGAGAGGGGAGGAGAGAGCGATTTTCTGTTAATACGGCACGTTCCTGTTCTCTCCCTGTCAAGCAACGCAGCACAGCCTCTTTCGGTGCACGACTGAATTGTGTGACATCTTTGTGAATTTGGTCCTCAGAGTGACACTTTAGTGTAAGTGAAATAAGACCACTCCGTCCATGTCCAGAGATTATTTTTAAAAATGATGCTCTTTTCCCATATGTGCATGCGCAATCTTGCATGGGATAAAAGAGACTGCAAAGAAGCTGCAACAGCCTGAAACCATTAGACAAAGGCAATGTGGACAGTGGCCTATCAGACCGAATCCTGGGAGTATTGATAACCAGAAACTGGGGGCATTTCTTGTTGCATTCCAGTCTGTCCAGAGGCAAACATGGAGAGCAGCAGGCCTCAACAGCTCGACTCCTGGCCCAAAGGACGGTCAGTGAATAATTGTCTGATAGTGGGAGTGAATCGGTGGTATTAATGCTATGGTGTGGGAAATCCTCCCTGGGGAATACTCCTTCAGATTTAGCTCTACCTCCAAGAACTGGGGAATTATCTATCAGCACCTACCTCTAAATGAACTGATAGACAAAAAGCAACCTAAGATAGTGCTTGGGAGGATTATTGCTTCTCCTTTTACAAACCAGGAAGTTTCCTCCTCTCTCCATTCTTTGCTTTGGCTTTCAGGCATCTCATTCTCCCCTTACATGACTATACCTTACGAAAAAAATAGACATTTGGCAAAACAAGAACAGTTTTTTTAAATTTAAAATGGTGGCCGGGAGAACAATTACAGGCATATGGTCTGTGGACTCTCTCAATTTACAATTGATCTACGACTTTCTTATAACAGTTCATCGTATTTAATACAGATTTCTGGGGATCCTTGTATGGTGAGGAATGTAAATTGCTGCTCATAAATTAAGTGTCTAATGGATAATACAGGCGGGCCTCGACCTTTCGTGGACACAGTGTGGCCAGTGGATTACATGTCCAGATGTCCTGCATGGGGAGCATGTGATCACTGCGCGTGCTGTGTCTCGATTGGATATATGTTAAAACTCATGTGGTATCTGATTTTATGGTGTTTTAGGAGTGAGCGTGAGGCCATGGGTGATGTATTAAGCCACCGGACAATTGGAGGTTCGCTGCACCTATCTGTGGGATTATTCTAAGGCTTCCTATCCATGCATTTGTCTACCAGATATGTGCCAACCCACCTGTAACCTATCAATCAATAACCTCCTGCCTAGGTTTCAGTGCTTGCCTGACAATGTATTTGCGAGTCGTGGTTGATGTGGAATTCACAACGGGCACATTTGCTAATGAATTTGCAATTTCATAAACATAAATGAATGTATTGTTTTTCACATCAACATCAATTTTTCCATATCAACATTCCTTTTACCTTGCTCTTCACTTTGTCTCCCTGCCCTCCTCTTTTTGTTTTCTGCCCTGACCTGCTTCTGTCACTCCCTCCTACTCTGTCACGATCGTTTTTTATTCCCTTCCTTCCATCTTCCTGTCTTTCCCTATTCTGTCTGTAATTTCTTAGCCCTTCTCTTGGCTTTCGCTTCTTCCTTCATCCCTTGTTCATCTTTCTCTCCTTTGTAATTGTGCTTCCTCACTCCTGGTATCCTCTCTTCTCTCCCTCTTATTGTCTCACTCCTCTCGCACCTTTCATCCTTTATTTCTGTCTGCTCCTTTCCCCCTTGTCCTCACTCCTAGTCTCACTCACTACTCCCTTCAATCTGTCTCTCTTGCCCTCTTGCTTTATTTGTTGACTAATTTCTCTTGTTTTGTCTTCCTCTCTCCATTTGCCGCCCCTCTCCTTGCTTTCCTCCCTCCCTCTCTGTCCACCATCCTCCAGTTGTTGCAACTTCCTTTCCTTCTAAATCTTTTCTCCCCCCCCTCTCTACTTGTCTTAGCTCTCTCCCACCACCCTTCGTCTCTTCTCTCTCTCCCTTCCCTCTCCTACCCTCTTCCTTTTGGCCCTCTCTCTCCCTGTGCACCACTGTTCTCCTCTCTACCATATTGCGGCGACTTATGTTTGTATTTTGTACTCCTCCTGTCAATTTCAATCAATCAATCCGGAGGCTTATAAAGCGCGCTACTCACCCGTGAGGGCCTCAAGGCGCTGGGGGGAGGGGGTAGCACCTCCAGATCAATGGACGAGCCAGGTCTTGAGGTCCATCCTGAACGTTGGAAAGTTTCAGTTTGAAAGGGTGTATGTTAATTGATGTTCAGATGTTAAGTGGTGCTTTATCACGTGAGGTAATCTGTTCTCGTTCTCCCTTTCTTACCTACATCTTGCTGCACTTTGAGACTCGTGTCTTTTTTCAAGCTGTAGTTTGAATGCCTAATATGCAAAACGATGTGGGCTAAAACGCCCCGCATAGAACCAGCTCAAGCCCCGCCTCCCTCACAAGTGACGGCAGTCACAGAGCCTCTCTGAAGATCTACTGCCTGCATAGGGTCTGATCGTGAGACCAGCTCCATCGACAGGGAAGTGAAGGAGCGCAAGGGGCAGTCTGAGTGGGAGAGAGACTTTCGAACTCCCAGTGAAAAATGCGCATGACCTAGACTGCTTGCTTCTAAGCACTGCCATCCGGCACAAAAGAGAGAACAGATTCTGGGAGGGGGAGAGCAGAGTTACAGGAATGATGACAGCACTGTGCTCAGTCTGAGCCAGCAGAACCGTGAGCTCAGCTCAGAACCTCCACTAGAGAGTGCGGGTGTGGAGGGGAAGCTTGGGGCACAAATGAGAAAAATACTGGGCGGGCTGACAAGGTACTGAGTTTTTGGGCTGTTTCTGGAGACAGATTAGATCTGTGTGCTTCCAGGAACTGCAGAGACGCGTGTGCTCTGAGATGTGCTGACAGATCGTTGTAATCCCAGGAGCTCACGGTTCATAATACCTCGAAGTATAAGGCGGCCCTGGGCTGTCTGCAGAGTTGTACACAGTGATGTTTGTTGAGCACCTGCCACCGAGCATTAAGTGAAATTAGGCCATGAATGCATGTAAACACTTGCAAACCATGAGCCTTCACAATTTAATATTTTCCAAGTAATAATAAAGGCATTTTAGGTTCTAAAATACCAACATTTCCATTTTAAACTGCGCACACAGCTGGTACAAAGGAAATGCAAAAAGATTTTCTTAGGTGGCCGGGCCCAGAGCAGAAAGTAGCCACTTCACCTTGAGGCGGAAGCAGGGCACACAAGTCGGGGGTACACGCGGGTACACGGCGTCCACCCACTATTTCCACAGGGTGGAGGCCATCCATCTTGCCCAGATGTTGAGCACCACTGAAAAATATGCTGCATGTGTCCCAGTGGAATTTGCAATCACTAGGGCACATCCAGCATCACAGCTTGCACGAGTTGTAAGCTTTTAATCCACAACAACCTGCAGGCAGGGAGGGGGCTGTATTATTTCAGACTCCTGCTGGGCCCATAACAAAGGCAGGATCTGAGGGGTCATCAGGCCTCCTTGTTCCAGTCTCCTGGCTGGGAGCAGTCAGAAGCCTTGCACCTAGAAGCAAATGGATCAAGGGGAAACAAAGGCGCGCACCTTGTTAGCCCTTCACACATACTCCAGAGAGGCAGCTTTCCACTTTGTTCAGGCTCTGTTTAGGAGATATATATGCACTGTAAGGATGTCAGATGTGTAGGTCTTTCCCAATTTTTACACAAAATAAATAGCATTCATATAGTGCTTATTACCCCTAAGAAGCAGTTGTAATAACTTAAATATCAGTATTTTTGCTTGTAAAGCACTATGGGAAGACAACATTGTTTTATGTGTATCTTACAAAAGTGGGAATCAGCAGGAGGGTTTCCCTGTATACGGTATATGTGCTCCAATGTACTCATGCTAGACATGTTAAACATATACGTGAGGGCTTAAGATCTGATGTCACTTCTTGTGATGCCACTTCCTGTGATGTCAGGCGCCTTGATGTGATGTGCCGTAATGTCACGTGCTGTGATGTCACTTGCAAACTGATTAACTAGGTTAGTCCCCCCCACTTCTTTTTTTTAGGACTTGTGCCCTGGGTGGAAGGGTATTGACATGCTCAGTGCAAAGGCCTGGGTCGAACACTTACAACAGAAAGAATTGCAATCTTGAGGCCATTCCTGTGTCATACAGGCTCATGCATCAATATTGAATTTGTGATTCCTTAATTGCGAAAAATAAGGAATCTCAATTAAGGAATTGCAAACTGCAATGCATCAAGAAATCGCTATAAAAATAGCGATTTCTTAAAATTCCTTAATTGCGATTCTCTAATTGAGAATCGCAATTAAGGAATACTTCCCCATACATTCCTACGGGCCTGGAGGCCCATAGGAATGAATGGAAAGACATTCTTAATTTGCAATTCACCATTAGAAATTCGAAAATTAAGAATGCAATTTCAAGGGTGAAGGGGTGTCCAAAGGACACCCTGTTGCACCCTTGAAATCTGCTTTGAAGTACATTTTGCACACTCACATGCCCCCAAAGCATTTTTCAAACTTTTTGCAAATTACCATGAAGGTCAACTTCATGGTAAATTGCTCCCCTTATTTGCGAAATCGAAAATGTTAAAAGTTTGATGCATTGCATTTAAGGAATCTCAATTTGAGATTCCTTAAATGCAATCGCAATTTAAGAAATCGCAATTTTGCGATTTCTTAAATTGCGAAAAATACAAAAATGTTACTGCATCCCAAAAATTGAAATTGCATTCGCAAACGGCCGAATTTTGCGATTCGCACCATTTGCGAATGCAATTTCCTTTGATGCATGTGCCCATTAGTCTCTCTCAGGATGAGAGCGGGAGCAGCGTCTCGGCACATCCCTTCTGAAATGAGGGAGAAGTGACGTGATCGAGTGCTGGCACTTTGAATCCCGTTGCTACTGGGAGGGGTGGGGCCAGTCACTCGATTGATCAGGGCTTTGATATGAGCAGCCCATCGCCTCTAAATGACTGTCCTGATAAGCCTTGTGCTCATTATTAACAGAGGAAGCGAGAAGACAAGGTGCTGGCGTCGGATGTGCCCAGGAACTTCGGAGCACAATTTAGCGCTCAGCGTAATATAAGCAGCTGTGCTAGGTCTGCCAGATGTCACACTTGTGACAACCTCAGGCATTGTGGTAACGCAGGGTCAGTACGAAAATGTCAGCATGAAAATGTGTTATTCTAACACGAAATGTAATACACTTAACAGGGATGCAACCTTTGATAGATCAGTGCCTGTCATGACCAGTGCACACCCACCCTTACTGTGTCCAGCACCTATATTGCACTACCCTACTCTACTATCCTCGCAGCACCCTGTGAAAACCATCTTGAGAATCTTAAGATGCTTGCTCCCACATGACGCTCAATCACTGACACTGACACACGGATGTATGGTGTAGCAACTGGCCACGAGCACGTGCACCCAGGCCCTTGATGGATGGGTGTGGGGGTGTAGTGTGTCCAGCCCTCAAGGGAATCGGCTGGGGTTACAGCTTCCTGTGGAACACTAGAACATGTCCCGCAGGATATTACACCCCTCCCCAACTTTATTGAAGAACAAACAAAACGTTAGTCCAACCTGTGGGGACAAAACCAACAGTTAACTGAATACCACAGGTTCCATCAGTCTTCTGAGTCATGTGGCAGGACAACGTCAGAGAGGAGCTGGTGACTTTTCTTGCAGTAGGGGTTCAGGACACGACCGCTCGCTTGGAGACGTCCACTGCATACCGTCACTTCACTGATGACGACATGTCATACGGTCTTGCATGGCTCCTACCTTGCTGACATCAGTGATGGTCTGTGGTATCAGTTCTTTACAGTGGGTTGCGTCGTGAGCATGGATGGAGTCCATGGTGAGAATTCACAGAAGTGTTGCTGGGCCCACTGTTCCTGTTGAACTGTTTGACTGTGACGATAACCTGACGGTGGGGCAATGTCTCTTCTCACTCTCCCGCCTGGGGAGGCCTGTCGTCCGGATTGCTGCGGGACTGTAGGGGGGCTGCACTGGGGGCCGCTTGTGTGCCATCTGGGGGCAGCTGCAGGACAGTCGAGGAGCCGTTAATTAGTTGCACGCACAACCCTCACGGGTGGATGAGTCTTGGCAAAGACTTGCTCTCACAGCCATGGATCCGGTGTATGCCAGGTTCACAGGTAGCTTCCAAGTTCTTCGGCTGTTGTGGCAATAGTGTTGGACTCCAATCCATCGGTACTCAGGAAGTGGTGTTTGACGCATGTGCTGATGGCTGGCGTGATGGCGGTTGTCAGCCATGTGGTGAGTCGGCATGACAGGTGGTGGTGGTTTTCTGGGAGAGTTTGGATGTCAGGAGGGACTTAGCAGCCATGCGTCTCCTCCTTGTTGAGGTTGATCTTCGGTGGCTGCTTGACACGAGGAGTGTTCGGATCCTCTCTTGCTTGTTTTGGGGCCACTGCGACTCCATCTTGAGGCGTTGTGAGGTCGAGCACTCAGTGCTGATCTTCACCCATGGCATCTGCGGACAGGAGCAGGGATGTTGATCGACTTAGACTGCAGACGTTTGGGGATGGACGGTGGCCTGGGGAAGCGTTGGGAAGAGATGCGGTCTGCACTTGCTGTGGCTTATGTCCAGTTCATCCGTGAGGCTGTACCCTGCGAGGTCGGTCCACCTTGGTGGCTGTCTGGTGTGTCAGGGTATGCTCTACGCTTGCTGTGAGTCCTCAGTCTACTCCCTTTGTTGGTCTGTTCAGCTCACCTGTGTTGATCCGGTTTTTGGGGTGACAGGGCTGTCACTCTCTTCTTTCTTCAAGGACGTTGCGCTTGGATTTCGATGCCGTGCTGTCGTGGCACCGGCTTCTGTCTTCGCTCCGATGTGCTCCTTGCTTGCAGGGCAACGTGACATCCGGTAGCGTGTCGCTGGTTGTCGTAGATGTGGCGGCTTGCCACGTAGGATGGGAGACTCCTCTCTTGCCTGTCTTGGGTTGCAGCCGACTCTGTCTTGAGGCAGGGTGAGGGGAGACACTGTTTGTGGTCTTCGGCCCACTGCGGGGCTTCACTGGTGCAGCAGAGACGTGGTCATTCTCTGTATGACGTTCAGCCGTGCTTCATTGTTGAGATGTCTCTATCTCCTGCGCGCCTACCCATGCAGTCAGATTTGCTGACTCGGCCTTCTGCGCATCTCTGACTTAGTGCGCTCCGCCTTCTTCTTGGGTGCTCTCTTCTGGCACTTGGTGTGCCTGTGGTGTAGCTTGCGATTGTATCTGTTCTCTGGCAGTGGCATCACGCAGCCGCTTGCGGTGCGTGCTCTGCACCGGTCTCTGCTTGTGCTGTTGGTGGGGACAGCTCCTTTGAGGCGTTGCTGTGGGTTGTCCACTCTTGCTCGTGGGGCTTGTGTCGCAGTGTCTTTGCGGCTGTCGCCGTTTTTTTAGCTGGACGCTGTGCTGTGCTCTGGTACTGCTGACATCAGTCGCGGTGAGCAGTTAGTTTGTAGGACCGCTGCTTGGATGCGCCGGTGTAGATCCCCCATGCTAGGATCATTTAGCAAACTCCTGTTGCTGGTCTAGCCACTTCCAGCAGGGTTGTGGGGCGTCAGGGCATCCCCTCTGGTCTACAGTGCTGTCTGGGCTGACGGTCATGGGGTACAGCTGGCTATCCGTTCTGGCTCTGCAAAATGTCTGTCCTTCAGCACGTTGCGCCTGGGGAGCCACCAGGTGGCGCTGCAGTTGTCTTAGTGGCCTGCCCTGGTTGCTGCAGATTTTGGGCTTTCTGGGAGCCTTTGGACTTCTTGGGGTCTTTGGCTGAATTGTGTGGGTGTACCCAGATTCCTTGCCACTCTGCCGTTGGGCATCTGTGACTTTCCTGTGGCCATCAGAAGGGATCTGCATCTCTCTTGCTTCGACGTGAGAAGCGCACTCTATTCCCTTGCTGCTCCTCACTTACAGTGGTATTTGGTAGATGGGTGGCAGGTCAGTACGTCCCTGGACTGGCGTCTGCACAGCTCTCCTGTTCCTGTATCTACTCCAGGTGGTGGCAAGGGTTGTGCAGTGGTAGCTCCCGGCCAGTAGCACTGTAGGCTCTTGGCTGGTGTTAGACAGGTGCCAGTCTTACTTCGTAGCGAGGGTACTCTATTATAGACTGTGGGGTGTCTTTGAAGGCGGTGCTGCAGGTTAAAGCCAGATGGCGCTGTGGGTGCTAATGTGGGCGCTCTTCCCGGCCAGGGCAGCAGTCTTCATCATGTCGGCTGGCTTTGGGGCTTTGCAGGTGTGACCGTGGTCACTTTTTGCAGGCAGTATTGTGCTGGTGTCAGCCTTTTGTCCTGTTGTGGCGCTGCGTGTGGCCACTAGATAGCACAGATCCTTTACACCGGGGCGTTGGCAGTCTTTCTCCGGTCTTATGCTGAGTCGCCCCTGCGAGTATCATTTGGCGGGCGTGGTTATATGTTGTGCAGGTATCCTCTGGTGGCAAGGTGGGTGCTCCCTTGCTTTTCTTCTGTGATAGGCAGGTGTGGGCAGCCTGCCGGCGGGTTGCAGACAGGGAGAGACACATTGGGGGAGGCAGGTAGATTTATGCTAATAGCCCGCTGTTGCTCTGCGGGCGTGTCGTGCTGTACTGCAATGAGGTGCTGAACTGCTGGTGTGTGTCTGTTCTCTGCTGTGACCAGACACCGATCCCTTACAGACGCCGGGTTACAAGGCGTGCAGTCTCTGCTGCAGGCGCTGCCCCTGTTGCTCATGTACAGCTGCAAGGAGGCTGTGAGTGGAGCGCTCCCTTCCCCTGGGCTGCGGCGCTGTGTCAGTCAAATGCTCTCAGCTGCATAGACGCTGGGGGGGGTGAGACTGGAGTAGTGGGGCAGTCGGTCCATGTCGCTTCTCCACTTCCTCCGATGAGGTAAACTGGCTCTGGTCTCCTGCTGTTGCTGTAGAGGTTGGGAGCACAGTCTTGACACGTCTCATCACCCTTCGCAGGCGATGCCCCAATGATGTGCCGGACGGATTGAAGTTTGCAGGCTGTCTTGCTCCCACAGGCTGCCTGCCAGGCTGTGGGATGCTTGCTGTGTCGGTTGCGGGAGCAGACTCTGGCTCTGGCTTGTCATTTGTGTACCTTCACTCTGGTTGCGCTGCTGGATCCTCTGCCTTTGGGTCCTTGTCGGTGCTGTCCCTGGCATTTCTATGGTAGGAAACTCGCCGACCTGCTGGGTAGACACTGTGCTTCTGGGGTCACCTGTTCACCCTCCTCCACCTCTGACATTCGGGAAGGGGGGGCACGGCTTGATTTGGATGCTGCTCTGGGACTGCGGGGAGTGGTGTTGCACCAGAGCAGCACTGCAGTCGCTGGTGGTCGCGAACATCGCCGTGGGGTGCCACCTTTTAGGCACCTTCCTTTTCTTCTCCCACGAGTGATGAGGAAGTGTTGAGCTGCAGGCACGTGGGATCAACTACCCACCTCATCGCCAGTGTAATACAGCTGTGTATATTCTCTTGGCATATAGTAGTGTTGTGCACAGTTTATTGGCCTAGTTAAGTGGTTGAATGAAAAGGTGTATATTGAGGTGGTAGACAGGGGTGCTGAGTTCAGTGTTTTAGAGTGTAACGTTGTACATTGTAGTGGTGTAGTGTGCAGAGAGTATAGTGGTGTAGAGTGCAGTGGTGTTTAGTAGTTTTGCAATGATAAAAGCAAGGTTTTTTTTGTTGCCTTTTATTTATTCTTTGTTTCCATACGTTTTCAATACATTTTGACTACGTTTTGAATACTTTTTTCAAATTTTTCTTTGTTTTATACATTTGGGATTTCCATTAGAATGCCAATAGGACTTACATTTGCGAGTGTTAGAGCTAATGGGGCTGTAAATGGCAATGTCTTTTACCCATGTGCTGTGGACTGGATGTATTTATTTATTTTGAAGGTTTTATATAGCGCGAACAAGGCCCTTGCGGGTATCAGAGCGCTTTACAGGTATATGTAGGAAACAAACAGTTCAGTTAGAGCACACAGTAAAAAATAGAAGTATACACAGGGTTCAAGTGAGTGAGAATAGAGTTAACTTCTTTTTTGAAGGAGACAAAGGTCGGATTAGGTCTGGTTTCTGTGGGCATTGCATTCCAAATACTGGGCGCCATTCCTGATAAGGCCCAGTTATAAGTTTTCATTTTGGCAAAACGTTGAGGTTTCAATAGTAGGTTATTCTAGCTCCTGGAGGATCTGTTTCCACAGGAGGGCACTAGTTTCTGTGCTAGGTAGCTTGTGATGTATGGCCTTGTAAGTCAAACATGCGATTTTTAGTTGGATCGTTGCTTCAAATGGTAGCCAGTTGAGGGCTCTACCGTCAGGAGAGATGTGACAGTTTCTTTTTGAGCCTGTGATGAGTCTCGCTGCTGTGTTGATTGAGGCTCTAAGGGGGGTAGTCGGTGATCTGGGGAGACCACAGACAGAAGCACTCCCATCTTCCAGTCTTGGGATAACTAGTGCTTGCACCGCTAGTTTAAAGTTGTTTGCAGGAAGGAAGGGTTTGAGACTTCTCAGGGTGTTCATCTGACAGTTTGCTCCTTTTGTTGCTATGCTGATGTGTTTCTGCATGTTTAGATTTTTATCAAGCGTGTTACCAAATGATTTTGCTG
Source organism: Lissotriton helveticus (assembly GCF_964261635.1). Taxonomy (NCBI): domain Eukaryota; kingdom Metazoa; phylum Chordata; class Amphibia; order Caudata; family Salamandridae; genus Lissotriton; species Lissotriton helveticus. The sequence goes on from NC_136063.1 coordinate 24,037,194, forward strand.
AGTTGATTATGAGGGGTTGGCCGTTGAGTGCCATTAGGTTTTTCATCCAGTCTTGAATGATGGTTGATTGTGTAGGGGGAGCGATTAGTAGGAATTCGGTTTTCACAGTGTTTAGTTTTAGATGGTTTCTGCCAGCCAGGTCTGAGTTTTCTGTAGCGTTCGGTTGAGAGATATGATGTCCTCAAGTGATTGCATTTTCAAATAGATTTGTATATCGTCTGCGTACATGTGATAGTGGAAATTAGCAGAGATGAGAATTTTGGTGAGGGGTTCCGGTGAATAGGTTTAAAAGTGTTGGGGAGAGGGAAGATCCTTGTGGGACTCCTAAAGTGACTGGGACGGGTTTCGACAAGGATTGATAAACCTTGAAGCTTTGTGATCTATTTTTCAAGATAATCTCATTCTTTTTTTCAGGAGGTCTAGAAGGTTGACATGTTTGATGGTATCAAAGGCCGATGATAAGTCCAGCAAGATTAACTGACAGGTTTGGTTTTGATCAAGGTTTTTTAGGGCGTCATGAATTAGGTGGATCATGGCCGCTTCAGTACTGTGGCCAGTGCGGAAGCTGGATTGGTATTCATTACGTAGATTGAAATGGTCTCCGTGGTTGTTTTTTTTTATGTATTTTTAATGCCATTTCATAGTCACATTATATCCAGGTAACATTAGAAGAACAATACTAATAATCATTGGCTTCAGAAATTGGTTGCAGAAAATGAAACTTGATACTTCATAAACTTGTACATTTGTTACAGATCGACATTGCTATTGCACATGCCTTGGTGGCTTTATTCTTTCAGCTATATATATTGTAGTGCAGATAAAGTGGCATTTTATTATAACTCTTTTTATTGGTGCATGTAATCTCTATGTTCAGTACATATACATGAGCATTATTGTCACAGTGTTACATTGTCAGGAGCACACACAAAATACAAATGGCATGGAATAAGGGTACAAAACGGGAACATTGTACATTATATTAGGGGGTCAGTGACTCATCAATGGAAGGGATCGGGGGGTTCACATAAATTGCCAAGCAATTCGTTCCACTTTTACCAGATTGCTATGCATTTCCGGGGGCAGCCCTGAGCTACATAGACTGTCTTCTCCTTCAGCATACACCAGTCCATGTCCTTTTTCCATGCACCAAGTTTTGGAGGTGTTACTGCCCCCCACAGACGAGCTATGTTGCGCTTTGCTATCATCAGGCCAAACGCCGCCCAGATTTTTCCTTTTGCTGTCAGATCTGTGGGCTCCCATATGTTTAGGAGTCATCACTTGATTTCAAGCCGCAGTTCTATCCCCCAGACATCCCATATACAGTTATGGACTCGCTTCCAGGAGGTCTGAATCAGAGGACACTCCCATAGTATATGCGTGAACGTTCCCGCTTCCCGCACTGTCGTCTACAGAGCCCTTCCGCGCTTCTGCCCAATAATACCAGTCGAGTACCAGAGATGTAGCTGCGATGTAGAATTTTTAACGTCTCCTCCCACCCTGGAGTCTACGTATGTACAGTAAGTAAAATCTTACAGTATGGGTTTGATGTGGTTTTACTGCTATGTCTCGTTCTATGAGTGATCCACTCTGGATATGTTTTCCTGTGTGCTACGTTCTCTATGACATTGTGTTCGCAGAATTGTTATTCTGTTATTGGAGGATTTGGGTGCATTGACTCTTTATGCTTCCTTCCATGGAAGGGGAACAGGATAACGGTTTGTCTTGTATTGGTTTAGGACAAGATCAGAAGATGGACTGAATGGGTTTATCGACAATTTTCCTCACAGAGAAGAAGAGGAAGCGGAAGGGACGTCATGAGCAGATATACGGCGGACGCCTTCGGCATTGGACTGTGGTTGCTATGGACACTGTGCCCCATGTGCTCATGGGAGTTGTCGTGAAGTAAAGTTTTTGTAGTGTTTAACTTTGAACCTGCTATTTTGAATAAAGAGAAGAAAGGAATGTTTTTTGTGTCAGGCGTCACATTATCATTCATTCAGGACCACTATAACTGTTCAAACAAATACACAGTTTTGGGATTTTATCCTGCAGATACACAAATATATACAATACACTTATGCAAAGGTCCATATTTCTATATCTTGTACAATGAAATCTTCTTTTTTAGAAAGTATACGATTTCCAAATGTTTTACAAGAATGGCTTCTTCCGTGATAAAGATCTCCATCTAGCCAGAGGCCAAATTCCCCTCCGCCACCACCAAAAGCAAGTGCATCCATAGAATTTTCAATTGTACCAGCCTTGGTTTAGCCGATATTGCCACCTCCATAGGGGAGGAAAGCTCTTCCCTCAATTCCTCATCGTCGATCTCAAGACCATCTTTTTCCCATTTCCGCCTCAGTTTGACTAGAGGGTCAGGGGTGTGATGTATGTGTTTTTTGTATGTGAAGGAGATGGCCTTGTCTGGTACGAGACCGTCCAACAGTCTGTCCTCCAGTGGAAAGGATTCGGGAAGTGACGTTCCGGGAGGAATATTTACAAGGAGTGAGTGTCTGACCTGCGCATATCTAAAAAAAATCTGTCTGTGCCTGTTCATACGTCATCTGCAGTGAGGCAAACAATACCATTCCTTTTGGTCTCCATAGATCTTTGATACGGGAGATCCTAATGAGGTCCCAGTTTCTGAACCCTTTAGTGCGATCCAGTTTTCCTAACTTCTCTGAGACCCAGAGTGGGGTAGCCAACGTCAATCTGTTCGCCCATCCCAGACTGCGGCTCACAATATGCCAAAGTTGGACCGAGTGTTTTGTGGGTTCAGTGAGTGAGTGAGGCAGAGTAAAGAGCTGTCTCAAAATTCCCACCCGGGAGGAGCCATCTCTCCATCCCGTAGGCAGGATCGTCCCCGCCACATTACATGTTCTGGTTGATAGCTGAGAGGTGGGCTGCCCAGTAATATTTCCTGATGTCAGGAAGTGCGATTCCCCCAACATACCACCCCAGCGTGAGCTTGTGGAATGAGATACATGGCGTCCCCGCTCACAATAGATCCCTATGGGTTGCCTCAATTTCTTTAAAGTACCTGTGTGGGACTAGATCTGGGTAGTTCTGGAGAGCCTATAAGAAGCGCGGCAAGGTCATTACCTTAAAAAGAGCCGCCCAGCCCAGTAGGGACAGCGGGAGCTTCTTCCAGGTGGCGGTGTCCCTTTTAAACCTCTGCAGAGGGGGTAAGAGATTCCTCTCATAACGGGCCGTCAAATTGGTGGTGATAAAAATGCCTAGATACTTAAACTCCTCTGTGACTATTTTGATTGGACAGCCTCGCGGCACCAAAGAGGGAGTGCTATACAGGACGTAGAGCAACGATTTCTCCAATTAATACTGTATCCCGAGTTTCTCCCAAAACTAGTAAAAATGTCTAAGGCCACTATGAGTGATTTGTATGGGGAGGCGAGGTAAAGGAGGATGTCGTCCGCGTACAGCGAAATCCGGCCTCCCACCCATCAGCCCACTTGAACCCTCATAGTGAGAGATCCTGATGAATCCAGGCCGCAAGTGGCTCCAGGGAGAGGGCAAATAGCAGGGGAGAGAGGGGGCAGCCCTGCTGCGTCCCTCTCTCCAATATGAACACCTCGGAAATCTTATTGTTCACCATCACCTGGTTCTAACTGTTCAGTGTATAGGAGTCTTGCCAACCCAATGGAATTTGGGCCAAATCCCAACTTTTTGAGGACCGCCATCATATATGGCCATTCAAGTGTATTGAATGCCATTGTGGCATCCAATGAAACTACCACCGCATCTTCCTGGATCCCCATGGAGTCATCGGAAGTTAAGAGAGGTATTTGCGGGGTGGCATAAAGCCTGATTGGTCCAGGTGAATCACTTTGGTAAGCACTGGTTGGATCCTGTGTGCGAGCAGTTTCGCGAGGATCTTGGGTTTTGCTTTGAGCAACAAGATCGGCCTGTAAGAGGCGCACATCTCTTTTGGTTTCCCATCCTTCGGAATGGCCACTATCGTGGATACACATTGGTCTCTCTGCAGTTTCCCCAGAACTTTACTATCCTCAAACATACGCTTGAGGTGAAGACCCAGGCTGTCGGGTTTGAGCTTGTAGAGCTCCATCGGAAGACCGTTATGTCCCAGGGCCTTTCCAGACCTTAGGTCAGTGATCGCCTTGGCTAGCTCTTCCGCAGTGAGCGCACTCTCCAGGGCCTCTCGTTCCGCATTGGAGAGAGTAGACATCTTAATGTTGGCCAGAAGCACAGAGGAGTCCTCCTCCAGGTTTTCTGACCCTATTTGGTACACCTTTTTGAAGTGTGAGGCAAATTCTTGCACCCGACTCGTCCCTGAGCTCCGCCACCACCCTCTGCATTCTCTGTTTCTTGCCCAACTAGGCTATTAATTTACCTGCTTTATTACCCTGATCATACAGATGGCCATCCCTGTCTCTCGCTAGGCTCTTAGCGGTGTCTGTGGCAAGTGCCCTGTAGTCAGCTGCCTTGAGCTGCATCTGGTGCAGAGCTGCCGGTTCGCCCGTAACCTGGGCAGCCTCACCTAGTACAAGGAGGTCACGCTCGAGAGTGAGCATTTGCTTTTTTCTTTTTCTTTGTACTGCCCGCTACTGTGCAGAGGGCTTCTCCCTTGATTACAGTTTTGAATGATTCCCAAAGGACTGTAGGGGAACCCACCATCCCTTCATTTTCTTACAAGTAATGATCGATCGAACGAGTCATAATCTTTTGGTCTCTGTGTTTTGAAGGAACCAGGGATTTATGGGCATGACACAGGCAACCTTTGGCGTGTGCGCAACCCAAATCTACAACAGTACACATTCTTTTAGGGCCCACACCGTACCCTTTTGTAGTACTGAAAATCCAAACTCGTATAACCATTCAGACGCAAGAATAAAACTTCATCGTACCACGATAAATTTAGTATCAAAAGACCGAGAATGGCGAGTACATTATGCACAAACATTTTCATCGCATTCGAAGGTTGCTTTCACCTCGAAATCATCACTTATACCCTGAACCCCTGGCTTCCATTTTGTATACGGCAGCCATTTTGTATGTTGCCCTTCACATAGGCTTAATCCAATATCATAAGGACAAGCACTCCTTGATTGACTTTTTCGTGACCTGGGCAGGTTTAAACCATCGCCCCAGGCCAACCCATTTGGTCAGTTCCTCTCCCAGTGGCCGGTCAAGATAGCATCTAGGCGCACCCGGCCATAAAGCCCCTTCATCACATTCTCACCCTGCCGAATCTTGCCCACACCTGACCCCGCTCCTTCTTTCCTACTTGTTTTATGATGAGAACGTGCTCATTCTATTTGGGAACACCGATATCTGATTGAAATACCGGACCTTGCCGAATAATTTATTATGTACCAGACAAACGAAATGTGAGCTTGTCATCATAACTCTGTTACTTATTTGTGGTTGAAATATGTGAATAGTATCCTGAAAATCTAGGAATGTTTGCCTGAAGCTTATTATTTTGTATAAGAAGAGAAGCCTGACTTCGTGATTTTGAAGCAGTCTCCTGAGAACATACTTCCATGTGTTGTACTTCTAGGACACTTGTTACCTTGGTTGCAGCCAATAAACCGATCTTTGACTTCACCTAGAAGACTCTGAGTTTCTGTGGTCTGAATCAGGAAAAGGACTCGAGGTCTTTGGGTGTGTATTCCCTGACACCGCTGGGTTACCGGTTAAGCACCGGTTCTGAAAAACCCAGTACCTCACTTTCCAGAATAGACTACATCCTCATGCATCTACAGCAAGACACTAACATCCAAGAGTTTAAGCTCCGGGCAGAATAGCAGCAGAGCTTCGAATTTGTGCCAAATGTTTCAGAGAAGGAGAAACTAATGTCAGCATGCAGGCTTAGCACCTATATGCAACTCTGTGCGTCAAGTACAGAGATGGGCCGGACTCACTGTGAAGGCTGATGAAACCACCTTTAAGGGAGAAGCAGCTATTGCAAGAGTTTCTGAATAAAGTCTGGCACCTAGGATTAGGGATATTAATCTGCTGTAAGAATTATACAACAGAAACATTAAGTACGCTAAACACTTTGTAAGTTCGGCTGTCCGTCCCCCCGCATATATGGAAATAAAACAAGGTAAGGTTAATTGGGATGGAAGCAATAGCTCTTTAGTGCTATGTTGTAATTAATTACATAATCTAATTCAATGATACTAAAGTATTGCTTTTGTTCCAGGTTATTCCCAAGAAGAGACTGAAGCCGTACTAGGTGGACCATGCATTAGTAAATACAGCCAAAAGACATCTGCAGAGGACACATATTGGGCAGGTGGATAAAGTGTGGGATGTTGGTTATTTATTCGATGATTATAACTAATGTTCCCAGTTTTCAGTTTTTACTGTTGCTTTACAGATAAATATGTTATGTTATGTTATGTTATGTTATATGAGGTTTTGTAGCGCGCTCCGATAGTCAAGACTGTCCTGGCGCGGGAATGAAACTGAGACAGAGTGGGAAGGAGTTTGAAAGAGGTGAGTTTTGAGCAGTTTTTTAAAATTGGTCAGATTGGGAGCGTGTCTAAGAGCGTCTGGCAGGGCGTTCCACATTTGAGCTCCCTTTACCATGAGGGATTGTCCGCCCAGGTGGACTCTTCTAAATCTGGGGATGATCACCTGCTTTTTGGAGGCGGAGCGCAGCTGACGGGATGGGAGGTAGGGTGTGAACCTTTTGGCTAGGTAAGAGGGGCATGGTCCATTGAGGGCCTTGTAGACGATGACCAAAGTTTTAAAGCGCACTCGTTGAGCCACAGGGAGCCAGTGAAGATTCTTCAGCTGTTTGCGCACGCTGAGTCTCCTGGGGATGTTAAAAATGAGTCTCACCGTGGCATTCTGGACAACCTGTAGTTTTTTGATCATATAGTCAGGAGCCCCTAAATAGAGGGCGTTTGAGTAGTCCAGCCGGGCGAGTACCAGAGCCCTGGCAACCGTTTCTTTCGCCGATTGAGGAAGGAGGGGAAAGAACTTGCGAAGAATGGTCAGAGTTCCAAAGCATGTTCCCGCCAAGCGAGAAATCTGGTGGCGGAAGTATAAGTCGGCTCCGAACCAAATTCCCAGATTCTTGGCAATCCCGTTCTCTCCCTTGGGGCATGTTGATTCACCGGGCCAGATGGACTCCTTAAAGTCACTGGGGAATTGGCCGTAGAGCAGGATTTCTGTTTTATCCTCGTTGCATTTGAGGGATGATTTGGCTAGCCAGGTGAATACGGAGGAGAGGCATTGGCGAACTCCTGAGGTACATAAGTTCTCCTTTGGCCAGGTGAAGAGAAGCTGGGTGTCGTCGGCGTAAGCCATTATCTTGGCACCCCAGCTCTCTGCTAGCCGAACAAGAGGAGTTAGATAAATATTAAATAAAAGGGGACTTAGGGTCGATCCCTGTGGTACGCCAGTTTCCACCCTTCTGTTAGAGGAATGATAAGGGGGAGGCCAAATCTGTTGGGTACGGTCCGATAGAAAAGACCTAATCCAATCCAGGACCGTGCCGGAGATGCCTATGTCCTCCAGTCTCGCTAAGAGCTGGATGTGGGGCACCGTGTCGAATGCGGCAGAGAGGTCCAAAAGAATAAGGGCCGCTCTGCCGCCCTCGTCAAGGCATTCCCTAATGGCCTCAGCCACTTCCACCAATGCAGTTTCCGTGCTGAAAGAGGTGCGGAACCCTGATTGGGCAGGATGGAGAGCTTCAGAGGATTCAACGAATCTCTCTAATTGCCTGAATGCTGCCTTTTCACAGACTTTGGCAAGGGCTGGTAGGAGTGATATGGGTCTGTAGTTAGAGGTGATCGACGGATCTGCGGTAGGTTTTTTTATTAAAGGGAGAAGTTTGGCTTGTTTCCACTTGGTGGGCACAGTTCCTGAGGATAGGGATTCATTAACCAGTGTGGTGACCATGGGGGTGATTATTTCAGCTATTCCATTCAGGACCCTTGCAGGGCAAGGATCTATAGGTGACCCAGATTTCAGAGTTTTTAATATGGTCATTACATCTGTACTTTCTACGTGAGTAAATTTGGTCAGTTCTGCTTTAGCTCTTGATAGTAGGGGACGTAAAGGAGAGGGGGGTTGGCCAGTTAAGGCTGAGTCTGATTGTAGGGCAAGTGGGAGGACAGGGATACTCAGACTGTCTTGAATTTTTTGGATTTTTTCGATGAAGAAAGTAGAGAGTTGTTCGCACCAGTCTGTGGAGGGTGGAATAGCTGTCTTCTCTGCTATCGGGGCAGTAAAGCTTTTAACTATGGAGAAGATTTCTCGGCTGTTGTTTTTGGCTTTAAGAATTCTAGAAGCATAGAATTCCCCTTTAGCGGTTTTTATTGCTGCGTAGTAATTTTTTTGAGCTGCGCGAAGTTCAGTTTTAGCAGTGGGACAATAGTTCTTTCTCCATACTCGCTCTAGCGCCTTGCATCCTGTTTTTAAAATCTTTAGTTGATCAGTATACCAGGGGTAGGTGGGGGAGATCCTATGGTTATTTTTACCCTTGCTTTTTGGTAGTGACTCGATGGAGGAGTTTATCCAGGATGAGAAGTTGTCTACAGCCTCATCTAGGTTGTGAGCTTTCATTGGGGTAGAATGGGAGAGGACCTTCACTAAATCCGGAATATTAATTTTCCTGGGACGTTCCTCAGTTTTAGGAGTGGGCACCATACAGGTTTTGTTTGTGTGCCAGGAAAAAAGTACCGGAAAGTGGTCTGTCCATGAGATGGGGCATGGTATATCGGTAGAAATGTTAAAGTTGGAATATACTAGATCTAGACAATGTCCCCCTTCATGCGTGATCGACTGTACCTGAAGAGTCATCTGAGCCAAATTACAAATTTCTTTCAGCTCTTTAACTCCGGGAGCAGAGCCTGTGTCCATATGAAGGTTGAAGTCTCCCAGCATAAGGAAGCGTGGGAATCTAAGTGCGCGTTGGATGGCGATCTCCTCCAGGGATTTAATAAAATTGCCTAGAGGACCCGGAGGGCGGTAGATCAATAGTCCCCCTAGAGTGAATTGCGAGGATAAAGCTAGGGAAAATTCCATAGCTTCTCCATCCTCAATCTCTCCTGTGCATTCTGTCCTCAAAGTCCATTTCTCCTTATAGATCACGGCTAGACCTCCACCCCTGCCTTTGTTGCGGTCCTGTCTGGTGATCTTAAACCCTCTGGGTACGGCCAGCTCAACTACTGGGGCGCAGTTCTCCTTCAGCCATGTCTCCGTAATGAAAAGGATGTCAAGGTTTTTATCAATGATGAATTCGTATACTTCCTCTGAATGTTTAGCGAGGGAACGAGCATTGATAAGGGCAGCCTGAATAGGTGGGCCATCCTCAGTGGGAGTCTGGGGTGAGGAGAGATCGAGAGGACTAAATTTAAAGAAGCAGTTAGGGCAGGTTCGTGGGGTGGGGTCAGCGACATTCCAGTGAGCGCCATAACATAAGAGGTTGTGATCTAAGGCTCTTAGTTCAACTGAATTGTAAGTAATAGGGGGAGTAACATCTGGCAGTGTTGGAGCAGCAGGGAGCCTGGCCCTGGGCACTGCCGGGGCGCGGACGGGCGCAGACGGGCTTGCCTTAAGCGCGCCTTCGGCGCGCAAACGGCGCTCCCGCTGCGCTCGTCCGCTGCGCTTCCTGCCTAGGCACATGATATGGGAAAAAAGAGGGGCGTGGCCTCAAGGGGGCGTGGTTAGCGAGCACGCCGGCGATGGCGGCCGCTCAACAAACAATTACCGCTTCAGCGATCAGTCAGCTGAGTGGTATGAGGGCAGAAGAAAAAGGTATCTCAAAAGAGTTCAGGTAGGCTATAGGTTATTTCAAAAACACCAATAAATGCAATTCACACAATTTTTAAAATCAATTGTAGCGTACCGCCAGAACCCGGCTTCCGCCTCAGGTCTGGGAATCAGGTTTCTGAAGTTGCTTGAGTTTCTGCGCCTTTTAACAGGGCGGGGGGCGTGGCCTCAAGGGGGCGTGGTTAGCGAGCACGCCGGCGATGGCGGCCGCTCAACAAACAATTACCTCTTCAGCGATCAGTCAGCTGAGTGGTATGAGGGCAGAAGAAAAAGGTATCTCAAAAGAGTTCAGGTAGGCTATAGGTTATTTTAAAAACACCAATAAATGCAATTCACACAATTTTTAAAATCAATTGTAGCGTACCGCCAGAACCCGGCTTCTGCCTCAGGTCTGGGAATCAGGTTTCTGAAGTTGCTTGAGTTTCTGCGCCTTTTAACAGGGCGGGGGCGTGGCCTCAAGGGGGCGTGGTTAGCGAGCACGCCGGATAGAAAGCAATGGGCCTGATTCAAAAAAGTAATCTGAGACAAAAGTCTAAATATACAACTTTTGGTATTCACAGAAGGATTGTGGTATCCATAGAAATCACTTACGACTCCTATCTTTATATCCGTACTCGGGCAAGAATTTCCGCACCCTGGGCGGAATTACCGCACCCGGCCCAGAAATCCCACACCTAGGCCGATATTTCCACACCTGGGGTGGAATCTCAGCTTCCAGGCCGGAATAACCGCATTCGGACATGATGGTCATTTACCTCAATGCTAAACACCTGTCCAAGTGCCTACCATCCCCAACATGCTCCAGCTGAAACACTGCAGCCCAACAGCCAATCCCAGCCCTGCAGCACAAATGAAAGGAGAGCAGACGCACACAAATCTTCCAACATGTTGCTGAATGTGTTTGTTGCTGTGTCCCTTGCCTGTGGCAAAAAGACCTGAGAAGGAGGAGAAGAGCAGAGAGGATATTCAAACAAAGGATAAACCTATTTGGAATGTCCAGCCAAGATGTTAGGGCCAGATATCGTTTCCCTCCAGAAGTCATCTTGGAGATGGTATGTGAGTGGGAGCAGGAACTTGACTCTGTGACCTGCTGCACCCATGCCATTCCAGAATATCTCAAGATACATTCTGCTCACCATTTCTTTGTGACTGGGTAGTTCCAAAGGGTCACCAGTGACCTTGTGGGCATTTCTCAGGCAAGCCAGTAACGGTGCTTGCATCAGGTACTGAGCTGCATCAATTCAAGAGCACACATCCAAATACGAGTGCCCCATACAATGGACGGCAGATGGCAGCTAAGGATTTCTAGCTCATTTCCCGCTCCCCACCTGTGCCGGGTACAATGGATTGTACCCACGTGGCCCTTCAGCCAGCCCTCCGCATTGCACACATATTCTGCAACAGACACCAATGGTATTCCATCAATGTGCAGCGTGTCTGTGATGCCAGTGGGAGATTCATAGATGTGCATGCAGTGTTTCCAGGCAATACCCATGACAGCTTTGTATTTCGCATGTCTCCTCTTGCCCGGCGGATGACTGCGGGAGAATTTGGCATCATGTGGCTACTGGGTAACTGCCAAGAACTTAAAATGAGGGATATTTGTAAATGAAATGTATGAATGTCACCTTAAATACCCAAACTTTGTATTGTAAGAATCATCAAGCCACATACACGGTCTCAACAGATACTGCATGTACCAAAGTACAGATCATGTTCTGTTTGAATTTAAAAGGGAAATGTAACCTATTGCCCTATCTTCCCTTCGTGATGCTGGGTATGCACTCTCCCCTCAGCTCCTCACACCTTACAGACATCCAACCACTGCACCTCAGCAGAAGGTACAATAGGGCACAAATACAAACTTGAGCCATCATGGAGCTCACTTTTGGTCTGTTAAAGTTGCGATTCCAATGTCTTGACCATACAGGGGATGTGCTGATGTACTACCCTGAAGACTTGTACAAGATCATATTAGCCTGTTGTGTGTTGCACAACATAGCTATAAGTCATTGCTTACATATCCCTCTTGTACCTCAGCTAGCTCTGAATCTGGGCAACCGGGCATTGCACATAACAGAGGTCTGGGCATCCAAGTCCATGATCAGCTGGTTGCCACTTTTTTCACATGAGCAACCTGTTGTGTTTTGGAGAAAATGTGGTTTGCAGTATGTTGTCAATGATGGAAGTTAGATGATTATGAGTCTATCCGCAAATTCTATCCTGATACTACTTTACAAGCTGCACTAACTGTACGTGAACCACAGCTGTTGACAGGAATCAAAAGATTGACAGTGCATAAGGTCATGTTATGATGTCAGCAATCAGTGTAGTGGATGTCATTAAAGGATCTATTGACACAGAGAAGAAGATGTATATGTTCTGAGATACCTTCCCGGACTTTATGAGGGTACATACAAAGCACTGTCATATAGTTACTGCTTATCTATATACCGTGTTAAGTTAGCATGAGCTTATTAAATGTTTAAACGCCATTTTTTCCTTTTTGCTGCTTTTGCACACGACACATAATTGTTGATTTAGCTTTCAGCCTAGAAGAGTGTTTTGATTTACATGAGAATAATATGTTATTGCTCTGATATCAGCTTTGATTTGTAAATTATGTCTGTACAGTGAGTGCTGAAGCTTCAAGGATAACTCAACACACAATTGTTGTGAGGTCTGATCTCCGCACCTTCATAGACATAACATAAGTGCAGCTCCTGCCAAATTCAGGTTTTAGGCGCGTTTTATATTGCTTTGCTAAGAGCACACATACACACTTGATGCGGTTCGCATGCAGAGAGCTGGTGGAAGCTGATATGATCTCTTCCTACTAGGATCTTGAGGTATGGGGCCGCCCTGCTAAAACCCAAAGAGACCTTCTTAGATATTAATATGATATGCTAGTTAGGGAGGGTGAGAATTAGGTGTTGTTAACGCTTATTAATTACAGCATCTTAGCATGCTGTCACCTTTTGCTTTCTATGGACTAGTAACTAAGCTGATAACTTTGCTTCTGATAATATGTTTCCTTGTATTATCTAAGATACTGCGCTTGAGAAAACGGCATTAGTAAATAAATATTTCAAATGTGCACGTGTCCTCATTTACTCCACGTTCTGGTTTGAAATGATTGTATAACGAAAGAGTGCTCATGTGTTCCACGTGAACTGAGGTATTGTAAGTTCATGTTCTGGTTGGTCTAAACATTGGGAGTTGGTTATGACCAATGAGACACTGTAGCTAGCTTGGTAAGGGGATTTTAGGTACTGAGGTGAGTTTTGGGTCACCCTAATTCTCCGAGGTTCCAAATCTCTATGCACAGTTCTGTAGGAGAACCGAATTCCCCCTACAGCACCCTGGGGTGCCCCAAAGGGACACTAACGGATACACCTGCCACCAACACGCATCAGCCTGAAGATCCAGAACATTCCATCCAACCACTCTCGCTCAGCTGTATAGCACCCACGGACATTTAGGCGGCCCTAGATAAGCTGGATTTAATCCTACTGGAGGTCAGAGAATCTTGCAAGGCCATAGATCAGCAAATAGGCTCCCAAATAAGGGGCTTTACGCTTCTTAAAGCAGATCACAACAAACTGGCAACTACAGTACAGACCAACAAGTCTACAATGGCGGTGATACTACCTGAACACAAGGAACATGCAACACAAATCAAGCTACAAAGGCAAGTCTCCGGACTACAAGACAGAGTCGAAGACACCCAGGGTAGAACATGAAGTAATAACGTCTGTCATTGGACTTCCGGAGCGCAGCGAGGGCACCAACATCACCAGCTTTATTGAACAATGGTTTCGCAAGCATGTGGCCCCCGAGAGCCTATCAGACTTTTTGTGTTGAGAGGGCCCACAGAATTCCTACCGGCACACCGATTGCGGGGGCTCCACTGCAGCAGTCGATAGCCTGGACTCTAAAACATCATGACCGGGACGTCCTCCTCCAAAAGGCATGGGAAAGATACCCAATATAATATGAGAACCACAGCATATCGCTATACCCTGACTATACACTCCTGGTCCAACACCGCAGGTCCTCATATCAACAAGTAAAAAAGAAGCTCAGAGCCATGGAACTTAAATACGCACTTCTATTTCCCCTCTTGCCTGAAGATTATCCATGAACAAAAGTCATACTTTTTTGGTAGCCCAGAAGAAGCAGAGGAATGGCTAGAGGTCATGAACCCCCCCCCCCCCCACAGCACCCAGTACCTCATCGCAAAGCATGCTACACAGCCCCAAGAGAATACTGGGACGGCGATCAAGCCGCAACACAAAAACCACCCGCCAATCACAAATGAGCAGCACTACCCTTGAACAAGCTTGAAGGAGCAAAGCAGAATCCCTGTCAGCGGCAAACACCTTCAGAGACTGTGGCCTTTATGCAGCATCCAAATCTTCGGAGCGAAAATTTCTGTGCAAGGGGGACTCAGAGCAGTCTGGCTTTGTTACCCACGGAAGTCTGTATTCATTTACTAAATTCAGAGGAAAAAGAGAAAAACAGCACAGACATACTCTAAATCCTTACATTGGTGTATTCCTGTGTACTAATCTGAAAACCCTCAAAAAAGGAAATGTTCTACACTTTTGCTCATAAACTTTACATTACTTGTACAGGACTGCAGACACTTCTAAAAATGATTCTTCTTAATAAAATCACCTACATTATACCTTTTAGGACCATGCTCTCATGTTATAGGAGCAGCAGGAAAATCTAAAACTGCTAATTTAACAGGGTTCTTATCTATAAAACAACATTTCCTTCAAAACATGTTTTTCTAAGGATCACATGGGCATCTTCCCTGCTTTCTAATTTTCATGATCCAGACTATGCAACATCAGCTCTAATAGGGACTGTCGGTTTATTTACAAAGACTAGCTAATAGAAAACTAGCAATGCCCTTGCAAAACTATGTAGCATGGAAAAACATACAATAATGGTATTATCACCTAAGAATTTTAGAACAAAAACTACCCACATCTAGCTCTCTTTAAAGGTCAAAATAAGGGAACAACAATCTAGACTACTGATCCTGTCATAATTTCATCAAACAGGATGGCCAGTAACATAACATATATTTATTCATTTTATTAATGCTAAAATGTTTAAAACAGTATTACTAAATAGCCAATTAAATGTCTCATTGGTCTTTCACAGACATTTTAGACAGGCTAAAAAAAAAATGAGAAAAGGAGAGAGCAACATGCATATTACCTAGCCTTAATTTGTAGAGTAGCTAGCCTCCTTCACCCATTTTAACAGTAGGAAACCTGAAACAGGTTTCACTTCTGTCAACACTATCAACCCCTATTTGTAGCAACTGGCCATAAACAAAGCTATAGGAGGTACATAGCATTTTTGAGGAGGTGAAGAATATGAATACCCAAACCCCAATCCTTTTAGCAAATGTACAAATGTAACATGAGGGCAAATGAATTCAAACTAAGTCCCATTAGCTCAGCCCTAGTAAGCACCAAACTAAAAGCATTAGTGCTGTATATATGGCCAAGCTCACATATACAATTGTATTGTGGTATATTCATATGAGTGCATAAAACTTGCTTTTGCCAACAAAAAAAAAAAGGACAACTCCTCCTTCTTTCCCTGCGCTGCCAACTTGTCTTTCAAAAAGTTTCAGATGTCAAAATGTCAAAGCAGAACTTGCTCTGGTAGCTCTGCCAGGCTTCTAAATATAGAACTGACATTTAACTCTTCCCAGCTGTCCTATTCTGTGTGCACATTTTCCATGCAGCTTTCCCTTTTCAACGTCACCCTATAAACAGAAAGCTAACCCATTCCCCTGTTTGTCAGTTTAATAACGTCTGCTTGTTTTTATACATATATTCAATTATAAGCAGTGTGCAATATACTTGTCTAACAATATAGAAGTCAGATATTTGTATTATACCTAAATGCATGCATTTACTGAAGCCTACGGCACTTTAAATGCTGCCCTGAATAGAAACAAAGCTGTTTAAATTGTGAATTTTGCCCAATTTCGACTTTGATATTTGGGGCACTTAAAATTAAATGTCCTATAACTTTTTCGCATAATAGTCACCCTCAAAATGTTCTCTAGATAGCCCAGGAGTGAGAAATCAGAAATAATCATACATACCGTTATAAAAATTTGTTTTTTACGCCTGCGCAGAGTGAAACTCCATATGCAAATATCCTCATTATGCGGTACAACACAACTTAAATTTAATTTTAATGCTAGGAGGTCACAGTATGAGTATTAAGCTTTATAAATATTAAAAAACGAATTTAAAAGCACTTTTTTTTTAATTTTTCATAATTAATATTTTTTTGTTATCAAACCAATTATTTTTTATAATTCCACATGAAAAGCAAGCTGCATCCCTTGCCTATCATACTTAGACACATTCATTCACAATCCTAAGCTCAGAAGCTTAACTTGAAACATGAAACATTTTAGAGCCACTTTTTTAAAAGGACAATTATTTAACATCAGAACCACGAATATGCTTATAAAAAAAGGCTTTCAGAAAGGAAATCCTTACGTTAAATGTTTTCCTTTTATCCAAAATATTGAACCTGATTTTTGTAACTGTTTTAAAACAGCAGTGTGACTGCAGGATTTAACCCCTTGTTCTAACTGACAAAATCCTGGCTGAGTCAACATTCCTGTCTCTCCGTGGCTTACAATCATAACAAAAGCTGCTGCTAAGCTGGCAGTTAAAACACAGCTGAGGAAAGCTTTTTTCAGTGAAACGTAAGCACGGTGGCAGTCTATTTAAAACTGAGGTATTTCAATGCATGTTCTATAATATGTGCTTAGTTCAGCAAAATCCAATTTATTCAGCTGATGTGTTTGCCTGTTAATATTTAATACAATGTATCTAAGGAAAATGCTTTATAATTGTTTATTTATTGCAAAACACACAATTTCATTTTTGAGGCCTATTTCATACCTGTTGAATGTGAATTCTAATTTTATCTTTTAAGCATTAGCAGTTTGTACATGTGCATAGTTGCTTACTCTATAATTTAAATAGTAACATATAATTATTTAGCATATATGGTTCATTTCTGGATTTTTATTTAATTTTCATTTAATATTAATTAAATGACATTTTGCATAACAGACTGATGACAGCAAGAAAACACAAACACACTCATTCCAGATATATACAGAAGGGGCCACACACACTCAGAATCACACAACACAGCGCGCTCAAGAGCCATTATTTCACAAATAGCACAATCGCTTTTTACTCACAGAAGTTGCAATGTAAATCCACGAACCACACAGACATCCAAACACATGATTAACCCACAGATCAACACTTAGGACAGAAACAAAGGACAGCCCACATACTGTACTTAAACCAAACCATTTGTAAATACTAGTTGGAAGTCATATTTACAAGAAGCGCTTCTCAATAGTATTCCAAAAGACTGCCAAAAAACATCTCAACAAACTAATTTATTTCCAAGAAGCCAAAATACACTCAATTCACTACCTTTGGCTGGCAGAACACCAAAAAATTGTTCTGCATATCTCTTTTTATCAACATGCGCAACATTATGTCCATATTTGAATTCCATGGGATACAGAATCACCAAGGAAGAAATATGTTTTCATAGCTATAACCTATCTAGCTATTCCCGCAAGTGAGCCGGCTAATTTAATTCACATCTCACTATGGTACCTTTAAAAAGCAACATATTCTTCGATATGTGCTTGAAACAGGCATGCCATAAATATTGCAGAATATGCAAATATTATACCCAAAGTAGCGCTTAAGGTACTCTTCGTACGTTGCGCCGTTCAAACAAATTTAAGCAGAGAAAAATCTCCTCATTACCTGCCTACACGAATTGCAAATTGTATATCTATCCCATACAAATCCAAAGTTGGCCAACACAAATTCCAAAATTCCAAAGGTCACAGTAAGCGTTACTAAACTACCTTACCAATCCAAGGCATCAAACCAACAGCAAGTGCCCCAGAACCACTCTTACCAAACAAATGGTTGTCCAAATCCTAACTGCCAAGTTCTGAATGACCTAACAGTCTTTTTAGAATACTCACGCAAAGTTTCTCAGTCAGGAGTGACATCATATGGAGGATCAAAATCAGGAAGACCAGAAATATACTGGGCTGCAGAGACAGAGAATCCCCAGAATCTCCGTGCACAGAGTACCTCCTAAGTAGTGTTGTATAGCTCCTATATATCCCTATATCGTGTTAAGTTAGCATAGGTACGTTCGAGATTTAAACGCCATTTTTCCTTTCTTGCAACTTCTGCACACGACCCTTATTTGTTGACTTAGCTTTCAACCTAGTAGTTTGCCGTGGTGAATGTGAGAATAATATGTTATTGCTCTGATATCTACTTTGTTTAATAAAACATGTCTGCACGGAGAGTGCTGAAGTTTCAGGAGCAACACGATATGGAATTGTTATGAGGTCTGATCTCCACGCCTTCATAGTCATAACACAAGTGCAGCCTTTGCCAACTTGGGCTTGAGGCGGGATTGATATTGCTTTGCACGAGAATTGTTAACACACTTGATGCGGTGCACATGCAGAGAGAGCTGGTGTATGCTGATGTGATTCCTTCATGCTAGGACACTAAGGTATGGGCCCGCCCTAAAACAACCCAAAGAGACCTTCTTAGATAATAATATAATATATGTGTTAGGGAGGGTGAGATATAAGTGTTGTTAACTCTTATTCATTACAGCATGTTAACATGCTGTCACCATTCGCTTTTTATGTCTTAGTAACTATGCTGATAATTTTGCTACTGATAATAAGTATACTTGTATTATCAAAGATACTGCGCCTGAGAAGACGGCATTAGTAAATAAACATTTCAAATGCACATGTGTCTTCTTTACTCCATGTTCTGGTTTGTAATGATAATATAACGAAAGAGTGTTCATGAGTCCCACGTACCCTGAGGTACTGTAAGTTCATGTTCTGGTTTGTCTAAACATTGGGTGTTTGATATGTCCAATGAGACACTGTAGCTAGCTCGGTAAGGGGTGAGTTGGTTGCTAAGGTAAGTTTTGGGACACCCTAATTTGCCGAGGTTCCACTCCTCTGTGCACAGTTCTGTGTGAGTACAGAAACCCTGCAACATGGCGCCCAACGGTTTCGGTGGTCTTATATCATGACACTCGAGTAGTTTATCATTCATGCCTTAACCCCTTCACATCCGTTTCCGGAAAACGGGGTGTTGGTGAAACCTACCTATTTTTTGAAATAGGTCTTTATTCAAGCTTGATTCTAACTTAAACGGTTTCTTTGAATTACTACCCAGTTGTGCTACAAAGTATTCTTTGTGTTTTCTTGTTTCCGATTCTGTGATGGCGGCTGCGGTGGCTATTGCACAGCATAGTCGCGTAGCGGTACGCAACCATCTTCAGACGTACCAAGTCCCGGTAGATGGGATGGCTGTGATTTTCGTGGTATGTGCAGATCCGGCGTTTCCTTACGAGTTGTTTTACTCTTGGGTTACGTTTCCGGCTGTGGACGCTAATTCTGGTTTGTTCCACTCCTACACCGCCTCGGATGTCCCGGCTGAATATACGCCGTACAGGGCATTGGAAATACCTATTGATCATTGGCAGCATCGAGTTTGGTTTGATGGCGCCCTCCCCCACTCTATGTCCCCTGCGAGGTTAGGCCCACTCTCAATTCCAGGTACTAATTGGCCTGCGTTGGGTGGCTTTACCCCGCACCCGAATCACGGGGCTTGCACCCTGGCAGAAATTCGCAGGCTGCATGTAGTTTCCATTTCCGTGATTCGTGCTTTAGTGCAATACATCGGTCGACATCTTCCTGGTGGTCCCCAGGGGGGTGCGGCCACTCCCATGGAACGAGGCGGGATGCGTCTCAATCCAGTGATGGTAAATTCGGTTTTTGGTGCGCGTCCTGTTGACAACGATGACTTCCCATTCTGGCTAGCAGAGAAGTTTGATCAACTGGAGGCGGTTTTTCCGAATTCTACTCCTGCTGATAAACATAGAATGTTGACGATTACTCTACCGAAGGATATTACTCCTGAACTTGCTGACTGTGACAGCTGGGGAAAAACATTTGCGGCAGTTTATACAAGGTGCTTCGGCACCCCGTCTATGACTGCCCTGCCTGAAATCGTTAGACGTGTTCAGAATGATCACGGTCCAGAGGCAGCTGTTGAATTGGGTATGCGCCTGTGTGGTTCTTTTGAGATTGTAAGTGATCTCATTCTCTCCAATGTTAAAGGAGATGCAGTTAACTTTCAGGTGTCGAATGCTTTGGCTGCTCTGCCCGATGCCGACAAACCCCGCCAGTTAGCAAAGATTGTGGTGGCCGCTTATAAAACGATTGGCCGCACAAGTAGAGGTCTGAAATATTTTCCAGTGAAGGAGAAAAAACAACCACAGGGACAATCTGCAGTGACAGATGCCCAGCCCAAGTCCAAGAAACAAAATTGGCCTAAAAAACAGACACAGGGGAAGCAGACAACGCAGACTCAGGGTACTTTTCCTGCAATACAAGCTCCTGCGCCACCCGAAAAAGTTTATGATTTGCGCGACCGCGCGATGATTAAATCACCTGATCGTTTTCAGGGTTCTGATCAACGCTCTCCTCGTTCCTTTCAGGACACATCGGCCCCGAAAACCGGTGGAGGAGGAGGGGGTGGACGTGGACGTGGTGGCCAACAAGGACGTGGTCAGTCCCGCCAGACGGACGGCGCAGTGAAGCAGGAGGATTCTACGCCTAGGCGTCCGCAGTTTGCGAAAAAGAAAGTCGCAGCCTTAACAGCGCATCGATATGCCACAGATAGTGAGAACGCGGCTTCGGAATCTGACGTGGGCTCTGACCTTGCTGGACAGCGCGGCGGAGATAACCATAGTCAGAGAGGCGCTGCGTCCACTACTGAGGGTGACAGCGACTGATGTCTACGTTGTGATAGAAACAGCGGATACGAGACTTGCTCCCCCTGAAAGACTATATGAAATTGTCCTGTTAATTGAAGGTGACATACAGCGTACCGTTAAAGGTGTATTTTGGGAGAATCTGTCTTCTACATATGATATTTTACTTTCGGAGGCTGACTGGCCCCCACCTTTTGTGCTCGCGGCGCCGCGAGGGGAGGAGGTAATCCTACCCAGTTTCGCGAACACTGTCTCGAAAGAGCATGCGCAGCATTTTGCAGAAGAGTGGGCTCGGGCTCTCGCGCCGGCTCTGTACCGTAACCAATGTGGTTGGGATAAATTGTCGCCTTGCCACGAAATTCCGTTGCGGTCTCAGCCGCAGCCTCAACCTCAATATCCCATTCGGCGTGAAGCAAAATCTTCCGTCGCGGAAATCCTTGAACAATTGGAATATCAGGGAGTTATTGAAACGTGTGTGTCACCGATGAATAATCCCCTTTTTACTGTGAATAAACCTGATGGATCATATCGTTTGGTTTTGGATTACCGGCATTTAAACTCGCATTGCCGTAACTGTGCAGTACAGAATACCCACGGCTCTGCCCTAGTGGATAGTCTCGTGCGTAAGCGTTTCAAGACAACGCTTGACATATCCAATGGTTTTTATGCCCACAGATTGGACAGCTTTAGCTCCCAATGGACCAGTTTTACAAGCGCTGGAGTCCAAAAGCAATTCCGGCGTCTTCCAATGGGCTACAAGAATAGTCCTGGTGTATTTACCGCTCGAATTGTCTCTATTCTGGAAGCACTCGACCCTGATGCTTTTTCGTATGTGGATGACATATATCTCACAGACGACGATATTTGGGAGCATCTGTGTCGTGTAAATTCTCTTGTTTGCAACTTCGCAGACATGGGTTACAAATTCAACTTTGCAAAATCGCACATTGCTGAACACACAGTGTTGTTTTTGGGCTATGAGCTCAACAATGAAGGTAGAGGTTTGGCTCCTCACTTCTTGGAGAAGTGCGCACAATTGCGCGCACCAACAACTCTGAAAAAATTACAATCCTTACTGGGCTTTTTGAATTTCGGCAGAACTTACATTCCGGAATATGCCCAGCGTATCAAGCCTTTGTATGCTTTGATACAACCAACTTTCTCAAAATCATGCTGGCTGCCTGAGCATTCAGCCATTTTGCAATCCTTGCAGGCTGATCTGCTCGCTTCTAAATATTTACTGACTCGTGATAACCACACCAACCTGGTCATAAGAATAATTCCTGGGACGGTGGGTTTCACTTACCTCACTTTTAATGAAGGTGACACAGTACCTATTGCTTACAAGTCACACTTGTACACCTCGGCTGAGATGCGGTTTCCCACCATAGAAAAGGTTTTAACTGCTGTACAGATGGCTATTCTAAAGGAACGAGCTCTGTCACAGGAGAAACGCATGCTAGTGGTAACACCCTGTCCTCATTTGGAGGCAGTCACGAAAGCCAGTGTACCAAATTCGAAAGCTTTGCACCCTCGGTGGATTCAGTGGGCTGCGTCATTGTCATCTTCGGATGTCATGTTTATTTTTGACGCTTCCTTACGGTCGCAGGAGTTCTTGCAGTATGAATTCGTTCATCCTGCTCCTCTGGCGATGCGACCTTTGGAGGACTTCCATTGCATCATTTACACTGATGGGTCGGCGCAGGTTGCGCATGGCTCTAAACATGCCTACGTTTCCGCATGCGCCATTGTGGTCGGTGCTATGTTGAATGATGAGTTCATTTCCAGGGAGGTACACACGTTGCCCCTGGGCGATTGCACCGCACAATTGGCAGAGCTTCGTGCTCTATTACTAGCTTTGGAGTACGCGGATCCAAGTGTTACTACTCTAATTGTAAGTGATTCTTACTACTGTGTCCAGTCTTACAATGAAAACTTGTTCTTTTGGATTCAAAATGACTTTCATGATTCCAAGGGTAGCACAATAAAACATAAAATGATCTGGGTTCGAGTGGCAGAGCTTAAGGCTATGTTGCCACTCGTTTATGTGATTCATACTCTCGGTCATCAGCGCTTAGGAGTTCACGCTGTTGGCAACTCGCTTGCTGATGAAGCAGCGAAATCAGCAGTATCTACATACTTAGTTGCAGCAGTTACTAGGTCTAAAACCAAGATTGATAGCGACATCTTGGCAGCGGTTGCTGCCTCTGAGAAGGGAAGTAAACATCCTTCGGGATTCCCTTCGAAGTATAAATACCACTTAAGTCCCGAAAAGGTTCCTTTTGTGACAATTCCTGATGTTGGGGAACGGCTGATTCCCAACTCGGATCGCAGAACAGACTTGATTACAGCGGCTCATGAAGGTGTGGCGTCTGCGCATGCGGGCGTCTCAGCCACTGTAACGCAACTACAACAACGTTTCTGGTGGCGGGGACTGTACAAACAGACGCGTGATTATGTCCTTCTTTGTGACATATGCCAGCAGATTAAACCTTCAACTGCTACGCGTCCGCCTCAGACTCAGTTGTACATTTCTAATAAACCACTAGGCTGTGTTTATTTAGATCACTGCGGTCCATTTTCATCTGATACTGCGTATAAATACATCTTAGTAGCAGTTGACTCATGCACACGCTTTGTGTGGTTATGGCCACATCGCAGCGCTGATTCCCGGACTGTCATCAGAGATTTGCGTATCTTTATAGGGATTTTTGCCTGTGGTACCTTCCATTCGGATCAGGGTCCGGCTTTCGCCTCTAAGGCGTATAAGGATGCCATGACTTCGATGGGGGTCCAAGGCAAGTTTTCGTCACCCTACAGACCCGAGGGTAATAGTGTAGTTGAACGAATGAACCGTGATTTAAAGCAATCTTTGACAGCCCGAGTTATAGGCACTGGCAGAAACTGGCTGGCTCACCTCTATGGCGTGCAGCGTGCTCTTAATAATCTCCCTAGAAGGTCTCTGGGTGGGCGGACCCCATACGAAATGCTCTTTGGCATCAAGATGTTCGTCCCTGACCTTGACGGTCTAGACTCGGTGGTTCGCGCCACTTCCTTTGACGCAGATGAACATTGCAATGTTTTACAGAATCTACAAAAGACGAGAGAAACTCTTGCAAAGGAACATTTGCCCTCCACATCGGATGATGCGTTGCAGATCCCGGTAGTTGGCTGGCTACCCCAAGTTGGAGAACTGGTTCGAGAGAAGATCGACAACAAGAAAGAGTTTGGTCCCTCCTATCGAGCTCCAGTCCCAGTGCTTGGAGTGAAGGGCACAAGAACAGTCATTCTACCACCTCTTCCAGGTCGTAAGGAAAACAGGTTTATTTCTATTGACAATGTCAAGATACACAGAGTGGCCGATTCTTCTTAGCATGACACCGGCTGTTTCCTGTCCTTCCATTGTGAGAAATTCAATTATGCCCACTGCTTCTAATAATGAACCTGAGGTGGCCATCGAATTACCTGCTGTTTCCAGTCCATTATTGAATAATTTACCAGGAACTAACCTTGATGAGACAGACTATACATACCCCACTGATTTGTCCATGCCTGACCTGCAAGCTCGTTTAGCCACGGAATCCAGATTTTCATTTGACTCTGCTTCCCTTGCCTCGAAGAAACCCTCTAAAATTGCATTATATGCTAGCCTGTTTAAAAAACATTTTTTGATACCTCCTTGGATATACATTTGGCTGGTCCTTTTTTCAGTTTACCTTTTTATGTCAATTGGTTTTGTGTTTTATTTTTTTCGGATTATGAATGGACACTATGTCGAGGAGAGAACTTGCATTACTCATTTGAATGGAACTTTGGCCCCACTTTCCTCTTCACATTCTACACACAGATTAAAAAGAGACTTGACTTTGGTTAACATCACAGCGTGGCCTGTTCTGGATGGAATCGCGTGGGATGCAGTTCGTTTTCAGATTCATGGCCCAACGGAAGTCGTTAATGTCCCTAATGTACTAAGAGTTAATATGGGGGATGTAGTGAAACAAAACATTCGTTCTGATGATTGGGATGTTAATGCTGTGGAAAGTTTGTTTTCTGATTTGAAATATTATGCTGCTTTTGATGCTGAGGATTTATATTTAGAATCTGCTAATTATGGTGAATTGTTCTGTTACCAACATTATGGCAATCACTTCTTACACAAGACATCTTCCCGAAGGGATGCGGTTAATTTTACTCAGTGGGAACATTGCCCAGCACCAACACAAGGGAGTTCAGAAACGTTTCTTAAAAAGTATACTTATTTCACTGACTTTAATCAGTCCAATCCCGAGTCCTTTTATTTTAAGTTTCACAAACAGCCACTGTCCAAGGTTCGACTTACAAATACAAAATTGTTATACTCAAAGGCCTTCCTGGATCAATTAGTTACTGGAGGGTATGAGTTATGGAAGGATACAATAGACCTTAAATCAGTTTGGGGCTCAAGGGCCTGGCAGGTACAAGGCACTGAGGCTTTGCACCGTGCATGTCTCATCCCAAATCATATGTGGTTTTTAAATGAAACCATTTCCCAGACCACATGCTTTGGATTGGCTACATCTAAAAGGTTAAACACCCCGTCTTTCCCGGATTTGGAGGAATATGAGAATTGGAGTAATTTTACTAAATTGTCCATTAGAGATATACAGGCTCTGCTTCTGAATTCCTCCTTTAACATTTCCAGTATGAATCCCAAGGGTTGGCTGCTTTGGCACCGTGGTGCTGATTCTTGCCAAAAGAGATTTTTAAATATAACTGACGGTTTTAAGACTGTTAGATCCGATCCCCGTTTTGATTTGAGTCATACTGTCACCTCTTACTCAGTGGGCAAGTTGTGTCAAGCTTGGCTGAAACATTCAACTTTACCTGCGGTTAAGTATCACCTTTCCAAACTGAATGCAGACGTGGATTTGAATGATTTCATTAAGGGCCCAGCTAGTGGCAGGTCGAAAAGGTGGTTATATGGTGTTTACAATGAAATTTGGAAACTCTCACAGATTGAGGCTGCTTCACGCCTTAGGGCTATTGATCAGGCAAATCTTGAGAAAGTGCTTGCAGTGGTTGACAATAGCATTAACGTGCTTTCCTCTAGAATTTACACATTAGATAATATTGTGTCGTCTGTTGTTGATATTGTACATGATGAAGTATCTGTATTATACCATGGTCAAAATCAATTACGTTCAATCATGCAATTTGCATGGACACTTCAGACTCTGAAAATGGGTAAAGTTCCCTGGGGATACATGAATGTTTCTTCTTTATTTGCACCGTTTAATTTGACAGACAAACAACGCTTGCTTTCAATGCGTGATGCTTCCTTTTCTATGCTCCATATTGAAAGGTTGGAATCTTTACCTTTTTCTGTGGCAGAATCCACTGCTGCTACGTGGCTTATCCACGGTTTAATAACGCTGCCTTTTGCTTTATATAAGTTTTCAAATTGTATGAAGTATGTGCCAATAGGTCGTTTTGAACCCTTAGGTAGCGGTTTTCTTCATGAAGTCTGGTCACTCCCATACACATACAGATGTTTCAAGGATGAACAAGAGGTTTATCTGACAGGGGATGAGTGTACTGAGACGCCAGATCATTCTTTAATGTGCAGACACATACAGTTACACGGTTCATGTAACAAGGACCGACCGAATATGGCTTGCGTTTTACAGGGCACGCCAGTTCCTGCTATCATCCCCACGTTTAAATTGTTAGGGAATGGTAGTTATTTAATCCTCAATAATGAAAACTGCTGTGGTTTAATTAAAGGTATAGCTTTCATAGTAACGGTTAGTGAGCGAGTTATTTGCTGCAGAAATGTTCTTTATCCTCCCACACGTGAACATAGGGAGTCTTCCATTTGGCCACAGATACCGACCTTGGGAGCAGAATTCAGCGGCATGGCTAGAATAAGAGCTCTATTGTCCCAGAAAGAGGTGGCCTTGAGCTCGGCCCGTGAAACTTTCGTGCTTCACATTGCTAACACCCGTACGGAGGTTCAGGCTCTTTTAAACACTGATTTGCCTTTGCATTTCGGAGCCATGGTCCGTTCTATCTTTAACGCATCCTCCACAACGGGCCTAGCACATTTTTTTAAAGTTGTTAGCGGTGGTCTCGTGACTTCCTTTGAGAAGATTTTTGGAGTCATCCCTGCCTTCTTCCATTCTATTTTTTCATCCTTATTTGGAGGGTTCCCGTTTTTGCTTGCATTAGCGGCTGGCGCATTGGTGGTTTTCTGCCTTTTTAAATATGGATGCCCTTCCTGTGCAAGACCACGCACAGCTACTACTGACGCGGTTTCGCAACCGCATGCTTGATTACTATGGCACACTGCCGTTAGCGACTCTAAGCACGGCGTTTGGATTATCTTTTCGGTTCTCCTATTTCACCTGTGTCCAGCCTGTATTTCGCTGTCTGACCTGTGATTTCCTTTGGGCCATTGATTTGTGTCTCTGCGGACCAGCATCTTCTGACGTCGATTTTGATCAACTGATGAGTCCTATCATTGCTCACGAGTTGGTTTGTTCTGACGAAAGGATTATGGCCTTGGCGGTGGCACATGGACTAATGGGTCCCTGGGATGTGTTGTCGGCAGCGCAGAATTTCTTGGAACTAAGTTTTCTTGAGAACCCACCGAGCTGTCCTCTGATGGTTATAGAGGATCCGGTGCTGGAAGATCACGTATGTTCCTTTCATCTTTTAAATTGGATGGCTGAACTGTTTTCTGATGAGGACAGTGACTTCCTCCTGGAGGCTGTTGCAGCTTACTTTTCATATACGGTCTTATCATAGACACTGCCTCACATTGACATGCTGATTGATAGCATTTCCTTGATTTTATTGACTTTTGGTCAAGACATTTTATTTTTTGCTTGCCTATTGGCTTGAGCCACAGTATATTTGTGGGCTATTTTTTTTTTAGCATTAATTTTTAAATTTGAATCTTTATTCATGCTCGTTTATAAATGGATTCTGCTCTCATGTGATGGCACTTCTGTTACCTTATTTAGTCCGTTCTCGGATCATGGGGGGGTGTTGTATAGCTCCTATATATCCCTATATCGTGTTAAGTTAGCATAGGTACGTTCGAGATTTAAACGCCATTTTTCCTTTCTTGCAACTTCTGCACACGACCCTTATTTGTTGACTTAGCTTTCAACCTAGTAGTTTGCCGTGGTGAATGTGAGAATAATATGTTATTGCTCTGATATCTACTTTGTTTAATAAAACATGTCTGCACGGAGAGTGCTGAAGTTTCAGGAGCAACACGATATGGAATTGTTATGAGGTCTGATCTCCACGCCTTCATAGTCATAACACAAGTGCAGCCTTTGCCAACTTGGGCTTGAGGCGGGATTGATATTGCTTTGCACGAGAATTGTTAACACACTTGATGCGGTGCACATGCAGAGAGAGCTGGTGTATGCTGATGTGATTCCTTCATGCTAGGACACTAAGGTATGGGCCCGCCCTAAAACAACCCAAAGAGACCTTCTTAGATAATAATATAATATATGTGTTAGGGAGGGTGAGATATAAGTGTTGTTAACTCTTATTCATTACAGCATGTTAACATGCTGTCACCATTCGCTTTTTATGTCTTAGTAACTATGCTGATAATTTTGCTACTGATAATAAGTATACTTGTATTATCAAAGATACTGCGCCTGAGAAGACGGCATTAGTAAATAAACATTTCAAATGCACATGTGTCTTCTTTACTCCATGTTCTGGTTTGTAATGATAATATAACGAAAGAGTGTTCATGAGTCCCACGTACCCTGAGGTACTGTAAGTTCATGTTCTGGTTTGTCTAAACATTGGGTGTTTGATATGTCCAATGAGACACTGTAGCTAGCTCGGTAAGGGGTGAGTTGGTTGCTAAGGTAAGTTTTGGGACACCCTAATTTGCCGAGGTTCCACTCCTCTGTGCACAGTTCTGTGTGAGTACAGAAACCCTGCAACAGTAGAATCCTGTCCTGTTCTCCTCAGTAGATTTCTGCCTCCTGACAAGATCACTTCCTTAGATAGCCACTTCTTTGATGAGCCCCACATTGGGCGCCATTGGTAGAAAATAGAAACCTTTGCAGGGGTCCCACTGATACTTGGTCCTTTTAAAACAACAAAGAAGAAATTGGCACAGAAGCTGAAATATAAAAGTAACATCTTTATTAACCTCAAATAGTGAGACTACGTCACAGAGAAGCCTTAGCAACTGAATGAGGCAGTCAGAGGAGTGCAGAAAACAGAGGCCTAATATATGCTTAGGGTTACATAGTCATCATAAGACCAAGGGGCAGTCCTGGCACATGTAAGCATGCAAAAATGACTAAGATGGGCATACAAGATCTGCTTGCTCATCAAAGTGGGAGGAGAGTTACTTCTCTATACAGCAGCAAACATAGCCTGACAGTTATACTAGAGAAGCAGGAGCATTCTACTAGCTAGGCCCTTCTGGACATGTGCGAAGGTGGAAGATGCTAAATATAGTTTGTTTCTAGGCAGATTACAAGAGCAGTCAACACTGAGGGAGGACAGATCACATGGCAAGCACGTGGCAGCACATGGCAAACAAAATGGCTGCCAGAAATACAAAATGGCTTTCAGCTCATGCTAACAAATCCCTCCAATATTTAACAAAGTGACCGTGGATGTAACCATAACTAGATATGGGATACCTGGCAACATGCCACAGCAGCTGTGATCATTCAACATAATGCAAATTACATGTGAAAGATGTCCAAAAATTAGATTAATCACCACAGCTGGTGAACCTTGCAGGTGGCAGGGTTAGTTTGCAGTGGAACCGTTACAGGCCCGTGTAAATTAATACCCTGACATAGGAGAGAACCGCTTAGTGCATTTTCACAGTTTGTCCCTCCAAGAAGCACTTCACGCCCCCCACTCCAACATCTGTGTGTGTAAGGTAAATCCCAGGATGTCTTGATGTATTCTTTACCCATCCTTTCATATCTGCCTGCTGGTATATGTTTTAGGCAATACTGAAAATGTAAAGTTGTAACAGACAGAGTAATTTTACCATGTAGCTGGTTTTTCTGCTACCGTGAATGGTAATTTCTCCAGTTTGTCAATGCTCAGCACCGTATGCTCGGCTCCCCTTTGTTCCAGTGTGACCTGTTTATCAGTGAGATTGTATTCTGAAAATAGTTATGTTGTGTTGATTAAACACCCAGGCACATAGCCTGCATGCAGGTTTTGAAGAGTCCAGCCTAATAGCATGATAGAACGTAATTTAGACTGACCATGTGGCAACATGACCAAGTCTTGTTCCATGATGTCTATGGCAGAGGATACAATGTTGTCCAATGAATGAATCCTGGATGACAGAGTTCTTAACCCATTGTCGACTACAGCAAGAGATTTCTCTAAATTAATAAGATCAATTTCTCGTATTCTTTCTGCAGTTTCTGTTTGGGTAAACTTTTATATTTCATTATAAGCAGCGTAGATACCGGCATTCATGAAACATTTTCAAAGCAGTTTTCCTGGCCCTAGCAAAAATTCCCTAAGGTCTGCTCCTTCTTTAAGTAAAGATAAGTGTTCTTTCATATCCTCTAGTGTAGCTTTCAGTAGCCATTGAAGGCATAGTTTCCCTACACTGTATGTTGTTACTACCCATGGATTCTGTCTTTAAACATATCGTGGGTCTGGCCTATTGATACTGAATCCCTGTTTTTTGTTCAGGAATCATTCTTGACAGTATTTGTTAACATACTTTTCCTTCCTCTTTTGTTTACATTTTTAAAGTAAAACATGCCTGGATTATGTTATGTTATGTTATGTTATAAAGGCTTTTATAACGTGCTCTATTACTAAGAAAGTATCCTGGCGCGGAAGGTGAGGTTGTTCAGAAGGCCGGAGAGAGTTGACAATTAAAGGGTGATACTAAACAGATGAGTTTTCAGCCCCTTCTTAAAGGCAGTGAGGGTTGGGGCAGCCCTGAGATGAAAAGGGAGAGCATTCCAGGCCATAGAGGCCCTAACCGAAATGGACTGGCCTCCAAGTCGGGAGTACTTGAATCTAGGCACAATCATTTGACACTGATTAGCCGAGCGGAGGCAGCGATTCGGAATATACAAGGCAAACCTTTTCCTCAAGTACACAGGACCAATCTGGTGGATCACATGGAAAGA
Organism: Lissotriton helveticus; assembly: GCF_964261635.1. Classification (NCBI taxonomy): domain Eukaryota; kingdom Metazoa; phylum Chordata; class Amphibia; order Caudata; family Salamandridae; genus Lissotriton; species Lissotriton helveticus. Next base: position 24,068,036 of record NC_136063.1, read on the forward strand.
GAGAACCAGTGTTTTGAACATAATCCGGTGGGCAACCGGGAGCCAAGGGAGGCTGCATAGGTAAGGGCGGACGCTAGATCTCCTGGGCAATTTGAACAGAAGTCTTGCGGCCGCATTTTGGATAACCTGGAGTTGTTGGATCAGATAGGCAGGCAGGCCGCTAAACAGCCCGTTCGCGTAATCAAGGCTGGAAAGTATTAAAGAACGCAACACTGTCTCTTTAGCCTCTCTCGGAAGGAGTGGGAAAAACCTACGTAAGGCTTTGAGAGTGGCAAAACATACTCCCGTAAGTTTTTTAATATGGTCCTCAAACTTAAGGTCATTCTCAAACCAGCCCCCCAGGTTCTTTGCTGGGCCACCCATGGATTTAGGACCTGGCAGATCTCGTGGCCATAAGAGGTCTCTGAATTTATCAGGGAAGGAGCCATAGAAAAGAACTTCGGTCTTCATTACACTTAAGCTGGGCAAGTGCTAACCAGCGAAAGACCGATGAGAGGCAGAGTTGGACCGCCGACGTATCCAAATTGTCCTTTGACCAGGTGAACAAAAGTTGGGTATTCAGGGCGTAGGCCATTATTTTGGCCCCCAGTTGTTCTGCCAAATAAATCAAAGGAGTTAAATAAACAATATAAAGCAGGGGGCTCAAAGTAGACCCCTGTGGAACTCCTGTAGTGAGTTTCTTAGGTAGAGAGGCGTGTGGTGGCATCCAGACCTGTTGCGTCCTATTGTCCAGAAATGACGTCAGCCAGTCAAGTGCTAATCTGGAGATGCCAGCGGCAGCTAGTCTATTGAGAAGTAGGGTATGGGGCACCATATCGAAGGCGGCAGAGAGGTCTAGTAAAATCAGAACCGCTCTGACACCTCCATCAAGGCTCTCCCGAATTGCCTCAGGCATCTCAACCAGCACCATTTCAGTGCTGTAGACAGCCCGGAACCCTGACTGAGCCGGGTGCAGAGCCTGAGATGATTCGATAAAGTTGTCTAACTGTCTAATAGCAATCTTCTCACAGACTTTTGCCAAGGCTGGCAGCAGTGAAATGGGCCGGTAGTTGGAAGGAGCAGCCGGATCCAGCCCAGCTTTTTTTAAAAGCGGCAGCAGTTTGGCTTCCTTCCAACAAAGCGGGACAGTTGCAGAGGAAACAGAGAAATTAACAATCTGGGTAACCTCTTTGCATAGTGTATCAGCCACCCCCCCCAAGAACCCTTGCTGGGCAAGGGTCAGAGGGTGACCCCGACTTCAAGGCCTCAAGTACTGCAAGAATGTCAGACTCAGTAGATGGAGAAAAAATAACAAACAGCTCAGCTGACTTAGGCACGGAGAAGGTGGTGCTGAAGAGGATATGGAACCGTCGCAGACGACGCGCAAGTCCTCTTGGATTTTGGCAATTTTGTCTACGAAGAAAGAGGAGAGCTCTTCGCACCAATGGTCGGATGAGGGCAGCAGAGGTTGTGCAGCACATGGTGATAAAAAGCTCTTAACAATTGAAAAGATTTCCTTGCTGTTATTGTTTGCTTTTTCAATTCTCCCTGCATAGTAGCTGCTCTTGGCAGTTCTGATAGCAGAATAGTAGTCTTTTTGAGCCGCACGCAGATTGCTCGGGCAGGTAGGCTTGTCTCCACACCCGTTCGAGTTTCTTGCATCCAAGTTTCAGTTCCCGTATGGTGTGGGAAAACCATGGTTTAGAGGGGGTAGACCGCATCCTACGGATACGACCTTTATTAATGGAGGCAGCAGACCCCTGTTCCACCCATGTGTTAAAGGTACTAACCGCCACTTCCACCTCCGAGATCAATATCGGACGGGTTTGAGACAAAGATTCAGTCAGGGTGACCAAGTTGATCCTCTGTGGATGAGCAAGTGGAGGGGTGCTCTCAGTCTCCATAGCTCTATCCAGAGACCAGGAAAACCTGATCAACTCATGATCCGACCATGTCACGCTCTCAGAGCGGGCCATGACAATATCGAAATTGGAGCAGACCAGGTCTAGAAGGTGGCCCCCCACATGGGTTGGAGTGTCAACCCATTGTTTGAGGTGGGCCATAGTTAAGGCTTCACCTAGGCGGGTGGCCTCAATGTAGTTATAGACATCAACATGGATGTTAAAATCCCCCAGAAGGAGATACCTTGAAAATCTTAAGGCACGCGGTGTTATAACCTCTTCCAGTGCCCCCACAAAATTCCAAACATATCCCGGAGGCCGATACACCAGTGTACCTCCTAAGGTGAAGTGTCAGTTAAGCACAAGGGAGAAATGGAGCACCTCCGCATCCCCAGCTCGTCTTGGGGCTCACAGGAAAAGACCGATTGGACCCTGTAGATCACGGCGATGCCGCCCCCTCTACCGAGCGGGCGGTCCGCCCACATGATTTTAAAGCCCCGTGGAATAGCTAACTCCACCACCGGGGCACACAAATCATTTAACTAGCTCTCAGTAATAAAAAAGAGATCAAATTGCTTCTCCGCCAAAAGTTCAAAGATGTCAGCAGCATTCTTTACCAGCGACCTGGCATTAATTAACCCTGCTCTAATCAGCAAGGGGTCTGTACTTACTCGAACAGGGCAGCTCAACGTGGAATGAAAATGAAAGTTACAGTCAGGGCACACCCGAGATGAACTATCCGCCACCCCCCAGGGATTTCCTTCCCGACAACTCATGATATTCAGCGCAATGAGATCTTCGCGTGAATACCTTAAAGTAGTAGGCTGTAGCTTCCTATGTGAACAGGCAGGGGGTCTGGCACTAAGCACGTCCGGAGCACGGACGGGCACAGACGGGCCCTCCTTTTGCGCCCCTTCGGCACGCAGACGGCGCGCCCGCTGCGTGTGGCCGCTGCGCGTCCTAAAGTGCATCACTATTTATGACCCAAGCCCCTCCCCCAGCTAGACCGCTAACTCGGGTCCCGCAGGGGTCCGGGACTCATATAAGATGGCGCCCGACCTAGCCCTCCACAACAATTGGCACCAAGAAGCCGCGGTGGAACGGGGCACAGGGAGACCGGGTAAAAGCGCTCAAGAGAGTTTAAAAAGGTACAATTAATAACATGAACACACAGCACAATTTTTAAAATCAATTGTTTGTTTTTTAAAAAGTAACTGCTGTAATACAGCAGGGTACAAGTTAGAGCAGAGGAGAGTCCCTCGCAATCTGCTCACCTTCAAAACAAAATATCAAGGTGCTGCCACCACCGTGAGCAATCGCCCAGGGTGGATTAGATATGTTGAACACTGAATGTATGGAAACTTCATTGCAAAAGTTTTTGAGCTACCCTTTGGTCATGTAGGACAATGTTCTGATTGGTTATACATAAATACATGTCTAAGTGATGCAGTTTTATGTAACAATAAGGCAGTTCATAGTCTGATGAACCCTCTTAAGTATTCATGATTAGAGAATGCTGCAGACATTTTTAGATCAGACATCATGTTATTAAAAGTCTCAAAGTCACAATCATCAGAAAAGGTAATAGATGTAATAAAGTCACTTAATGAGAGTAGAATCTTCAAAAGATCAGATGGGCTAAAAATGTCATATTCAGTTTTGTCCCAAACCATACCATTTGGTATAGGAAAGGCTGTGATGTTCACTGACGACAAGTCTCTTGCTTCACGATGGGATGATGTGTGTGGTTGGAGAAGTAAGTTCACTCTTTTACTTGCTGTGTCCATTTAAATATCTATTCCATTTATCAGCATACCCATAGACATTACCAGAGCTAGCCAAAGTAGAAAGATAAATATTCCCAAAACAATCCATAGGTCAATCCATGGTGAAACCAGATAAGTATTTTTCTGGAGATGAAAAAAATCTGTTGCTTGTTCTTGGAAAGTTCTTTGTGCTGGCATCATATCAGGTTCGCTGGGATCCTCAGAAAACATATCAAAGTTTCGTTGAAATTGTTGGAACCTGGTGATCACTTGTTACGTTGGTGTAAACAGGTGTATCAGGACGAACTGTTATTTGGGTTTCAAGAGGAACGAGTTCCATACCATTGTTGCTTAGTCCTTCATTTCTCACTGTAGAATCTTCAAAGGTGATGTGTCTCTCAGTTTGAACCTCTTGGATAGTAGCTAGAGAAGTGCTCTGCTACATTGTTTGAGTCCACTTGGCCTACTGCTTAGTATCGGTCACATAGTGTGGTTTGAACAGGTCGATTGACACAACTCTTTTCTCCTTATTTCCAGCAAGGGCGGCAAAAGTACTGTTTTTTATCAGTGGATTGCTAGGACAGGTACTGGTTGTCTGTAAGAAGGCCCGCGACCTTTTCTCAGACTATATCCCCAAGCTTTGGGACCCAGACAGGCCGTCCTGGGATGGCTGGTTTTTCCCCAGCGGTAGTTGGCTTCAGGAACACGTTGTTTTGTTGTTATCTTAGTTCATTAAGTCCTGCAAAACAGACAAACTATCTTTGATATGAAATAGTTTATTTTCCACCATTGTACCTTTCATGTCAAGGTCCGGTACCAACATTCTAGTCCCAAATAGGACCTCATACCAAGTTACACCCTAGGGAACGTCTTGGCAAGTTATTTAATGAGTGTTGGACCCCATAAAGCTGTTTGACCCACCCATCATCCGAACCTAATACCCTAGCTGTTATAGACTGCTTTATGTCCCGTTTTTTACTTTCCACAATAGAATTTCCCTCAGGATGGAATGGAGAAGAATACCGCCATGCTACACCCAAACTGGCCATGGTTTCTTTGCAAGCTCGAGAGCTAAACGCAGGGCCCTGGCCAGAGTGAAGTGTGCCTATTTCGTATGTGCCGATAAAGACTTGCAAACCTTTTATAACATTTCGAGCATCAGCTGATCGCTGAGGCCACATCCATAGCAATTTTGACTTTGTTTGTGGGACTGTATTCATCCAAACCACTTCTTTTTAGAAGATGTAGGATTGTGTTTAATAGAGTCCTTTTCAGGACCTTCAGACAGTTGAGGTTTAACTGTGTAATTCTATTAATTCTTGTACTTTGTTAGGTAATTCCTCATCTGACATTGCTTCAATATCAGGATGAGGTGTGTGGCCTACTAAAATCGACAATGTTGCTCCTGTTCTTCCTAGTGGACCGAGCCTGGTAATGTGATTGTGATGTTTAAGGACGCCTTTAAACCAGAGATCATGCTCCTGGTATGTGAGAGGAATTTCAACATCCTCGAAAAGAATATATTCCTCAGTTGGATCATATGCGTTGTAGAAGTGAAACATCTGTGTTACTGGATGTGATTCTGGGAATACTATCCATGAGTAGAATACCTCTGTCTGATAAGATTCATGTGCCTCTATCACAAACACTGCTCTACCACCTTATGATGAGTGATGGCTCTCCTTAAATTTGGAGTGATGTTCATAGCATCCTCATTGGTTTCATTTAAACTAACCCTGGGCAAAGCACTACGCTACGCTAGCGTAGTTTGCGAAGTTTGAGCAACTTCGCAATACGCAAACTGCACGTAGCACAGTGCAAACATGCGTAGCCTAGCGTAGTGCAGCAGTCATGTTTTGCTTGCTCGCGGTCCTCAACGTCAAGTTGGTGATGGCGAGCAAGCAAAATGGCATCCTCGTGAGACTTTTTCCTTGTTTGCGAATAGCAACATCAAGTTGCCGAAAATTGGAAAATAAACCTGCCGGCGAGATTCTCAACGCGAGGAGGTCATCTTTCTCACTGCGAGTGGTCGCGCATGCTCACGACCGCTCACAATGAGAAACTACCAGTCCGCATTAAGAAAGCTGCAGCTCGAGTAAAAACTCTACTCAAGCGGCAGAAAAGTACAGCTCTCACTGTGCAAGATATCGTTTTCAATGATTGCACAGTGCCGGATGCTTGTCCGCACTGTGGAATCATTGACAACGACATCTTGCACAGTGGGAACATGCTACTATGCAGCTCCCGTAGTGCTATGCGTAGCTCGCGTAGTGCGAAGTGCACTTTGCATAGCTATGCATAGCGCTACTTCGCGAACTACGCCCAGCCCGAATTTAAACCTGTAAAATTAAAAGCTGGTGCAACTTGGTCGGTGCAACTCCACCATTGACGTTGTTTGTGCCGTTTTCTGACATTGTTTAATGAAAGATGCAGAGCAAGTTTCAAGGGAACAAAGATAAGGTGCACAATATTTTTGGAACACTGTATCCTTCAATGTTGAACAAACCAAACAGCTAATAAATAGGATTTTTGTCATACTCAGCTATGGCGGATATTATCCCTACCCACTCCAGATGTCTTATGGAGTATTATGAGTAGGGGTCTCTGAGAAAAGCACGACTGAGTTACTTCAGTATCTAGCATTAAATTAATGCCTTACCAAACCGTTGGGCGACATGTAGTGTAGTTTCTATACCGCTTATTGGCTCTGCATATTGGAATTATATACACCATCATTTTGACATAGGACTGAGGTCAATATGCCTCTATCGAGTACATTAAACTTAATTACTTGTGTTTGCCAGATAGCTCAGAGGTCACTAGAAACGTCTAGAATGAACAAGAAGGGATTAGTCTCTGACAACCGCATAAACATGCCAACTTTGTTTCCCTTAGATTCAGAACAGTTCTCAGAATCGTGGAAACAATAGATAACAGTTTCACTCAGTCAATCGTGCATGCTTCGTTTCTACAGAGTTACACAGAAATAGGTAGACAGGCGTTTCAATAAAACGGGTTATGAACAGCTACAATTGTAAGACAGAATGCGAAGTATAATACATCTGTAAGATAAAATAATACTGCAATAGCATGGTTTGTAGCTATGACATATGTTCATAAAATAAATTCATAAATAACACAGACTAAACTGTGTATACTCGTCTGGTGCTTCTAAATAGTTCTACCCCAGTGTACCTAACCTAAGTGTAGTACGAGGGAAGAAGTAGGTGTTGTTTTTCTATAGTCTAGTTTAGCTATAGTTAGTATTTGCTAGCAGTACCTCTAGGTTCTAGTCTGCTCCTTACCTTTAGAATAAGACAGGTTGGATTATCTTTCCCGGTCTCAATCTCTAACACCCAGCGAAGGGAGTCAGAAACACTGGAGCTGGATTCTCTGCGAGAAGGATGACAGCGTCTGGTCAGTGCGTCAGGCGGGGCTCAAATTCCTTCCGAACTTGCCATTGCGAGCCATGTCGAGCTGCGCAGCCGAGCCGTGGTTGGCTATGGCAAGTAAAGGTATATTTATACCTTGAAGGTGTTTAGGAATGCCAGTATTGACGTAAAAGTCGGGCAGAGGAACGTCATGAATGAACCCCTAAGGAATAGATGTTCATGCATAATAAATGAGTTCTTGGAGAAATCAATAATCCAAGCAGGGGAAGTCCTAAAGGCTTAAGAGTCTGGTTTTCCAAGAACTTGTTGCGATGTGGGATGGACGGATGGAGGTGACCATGCCTGTATTTGGTTTGCATGGATAATGCGTAAATAAGGACAGGAATCATATGCCTAAATAAGGGCAATGAGAGTTGTGCCTATATAAGGGCATGAGTTGGGAAACCTCTATGCAGGTATCTAATTCGAAACACAACACCCACTCCAGTTTCGTATGAACGACATTACTAAATGCTAAACATGCTAAACATATCTAAAATATAGTTAGATATGATTTGCTAAAACATGGCTAAAACATATTTCTAAAAATGCATTTAAAACTGTTGCTATGCGTAAAATGCAATGGTGCTTTATGTATCAAAGCAATGTTTCATTCTAAGCATATGTTGACACTGAATGCTAAATGAATGAACATCAGTATATACATCACGAAATGGCTCGTAAATACAGAAGAAAAAAGGGCCAAAACCATTTCATGTTAGGTTACATAAATCAATTTGTTGTTGAAAAGGTGACATATTGTCTCTGGAAGTGTTCAAAGAAGTCTGTTCTCTATGAATAGGTATACTATAAGCAGATTGCTGTGCCATATAAAAGAAAAAAAAATATTTTGAAAAAAGTTCCAAAGTTAGTCTCTGTTTTGAAAAATGAAGGCCAAATTCTGAGCTTTACCGGTCACTGTGTACTGAATCAAAAGTCAGTGTGTGGGCAAGGCGAGAACATGAAATCTTCGATTTCTGCAGACAAAAAGTAATCTACAGTTGTAGGTGAAAGTTGGAATAACTCGTTTAGAAGATTAACCGCACATAGATGCAAAGCATCTGCAATGTCCGTTTCCGATGTTACCATGTGCCTGTTGTTTCCTCTCGTACCTCAGCAGCAGCATTTTGCAACTGTGATACCTCAATGAATGCCGTCATCAAGATTGGTAGCGTCTGGTCAGTGCATCAGGCGGGGACTCGAATTCCTTCCGGACTTGCCATGGCGAGCCATGTCGACCTGTGCAGCTGAGCCAGGGTTGGCCATGGCAAGTGAAGGTTTTTAGGAATGCTAATATTGACGTAAAATTCAGGCAGAGAAACGTCATGAATGAACCCCTAAGGAATAGATGTTCATACATAATAAATGAGTTCTTGGAGAAATCAATAATCCAAGCAGGGGAAGTCCTAAAGGCTTAAGAGTCTGGTTTTCCAAGAACTCGTTGTGATGTGGGATGGACGGATGGATGGATGTAGGTGACCATGGCTGTATTTGGTTTGCATGGGTAATACCTAAATAAGGACTAGAATCCTATGCCTAAATAAGGGCAATGAGAGTTGTGCCTATATAAGGGCATGATTCGGGAAATCTATATACGGGTTTCTAAATCGAAACACAACAGCGGGAGACGGCTTAAGATACCCCCGATGTGAAGGCAAACTTTTTGCATTCTTCTTCAGAGGAAAGAGGCGATTCATCTGATATTGGCTCCTTTAATGCCTATGTTGTGAAGCTTTGTGGTGAGGGTGTAGTGGGGGTTGTATGATGGAACCACACATGCGATTAATGCGCATATCTTAACAACTAGTCTTCACAATGCATGCCTTTACAACACATTTTGTTGTAAAGGCATGATTGGTGAAGGCATATGCATGGTTAAAATTACACCCTAGCCTCTGCCAGGAGGCCTAAAACCCGGGCCCCAGCACTGAAAATAACCCTGCCTCTAGCCCTAAAATCAACACCAGGCCCCTGCCCTGAGCCCTAAAACCAACTCTCAGCCTTAAAAACTGGCCTGACCCCCCTCGCCCTCAGTCCTAAAACTCAGCCCCTAGCCCCAAATACCAAGAGGCCTCCTAATCCTTCCTGTTCCTTCTTCTACTCTCCCTGCCTATTCACTCTGAATCTGGAGTGCTGGCTGTCTTTACCATGCAAAACCAAGATAGTCCTAATGGCAATGCTTATTGTCAAAAGGGAGAAGACCAACAATATACTCAATCTACTATCAAACAAATTTGTCCTTACGTGAGAGAGATACATATATATGCCAGAGAGAAAACACAAAACCTTCCTATAGGAAAAAGATTTATATTTTATATTTTTTCATATCAATAATATAAACAAATATTGCAACAATTATTGTGTAGGTTTCTCAAAAAAGTGCATAGTGAGGTGTTCATAAGGGTGCTCATGTGCAAAGTGAAATAGCAAAAGGGAAAACATCAGCAAAAAGGAAGAAATATGTCATTCTTAACGTGGACACTGGCTGATGTAACTTAAAAGGAAAGACCAATGTGGAAGGCCTGTTTAAAGAACAAGTGTTCTTTCTTAGTGTCCATACTAAGGGATAGTGATCATTGAATCTGGATTCACCATGCAAGAATGGCTAGCAAGTCAATCTAGGCCAAAAGATTGGGAATTGTGACGTTTTAACGCAACTATTGCATGGAGGGTTGATTAGACCTCAGCATAACGTTCTTCATATGGACAGTGCGAACGGTATAAGGCAACCCCAAAAAAAATGAAACAACTAAATTAAGAAGAGTTGGCTCAAGGCATGTCTGGTAGTGGGACTCTCTCTAAAACCACAATAGTCAAGGGAGGTGAATATGGGGTCCGGAGTGTGGCCTGCAGTGTGTGTGAGGTCGTGAATGAGTTGGGTTGTGGATGAGACAGAGGCAAACTCTTGAAGAACAACACTCCAATGATAGCACTCCAATGAAGCACCATGTCAATGACACCACTCAAGAAAGCCTGACGTCTTGGCCAACAGCCCCTCAACTCTAGCCAGTGTCTCACTAAGGACTAAGCATAAACCCAGCAATGCAGAATTACCACAAGGAGAATACATTAGTCCTTCTTGGTGCTTGACCATAAACTGTAGAGCAAAGTGTATCTGTCTCACAGAAGCCCCCTACATTTGTAATTCATAAAAGAGGCAAAACTTATTAAATATCTCACCAACCAACCAAGTGGATTTTGATGTATTACTGCTCCCACACACCCAAAACTGATTTTCCACCTGGATGTACAGCAAACACAAATGCAAGTGTATATTAAGTCAACTGATTCACCTCCCTGTTGCCTCTTTCATTTACTCCTGCTATACAATAGCTATCTAGTTCTTCTACAGCATTTCAACTCTCAACTCCCACCCCCACTGACTTCCTCTTACTCTCACCAAAGCAATCACACACTTACAATAAAATAAATACATGAAAGGGAACTAGTAAGAGCAGGGGCGTAGCTAGAGCATGTGGCGCCCGGGGCTATCCCTCAGATTGCCGCCCCTTGGGGGTGTGGGGGGAGTGCTGGGGAAAAAGGGCGGTGAGCACTTGAATTGAAAGATGTCTGAGAGCACGTAGTATTGCTTCTAATAGTTACCTCGATCATGCAAGTTACATGCACATACATGAGGGATTTTAATTTTTGCCCCTGAGAAAGTGTGACTTCTAGACGTTGAAATGTCACTCATAATTACAATGAAATTGTGAAAGTGCCACACATAGCAATCTGAAACCTTGGCAGCTATCATGGATGAGCCACAGACTCAGTCACCCACCCCTCTGAATCTGCTGAATCTTGCTGAAACACAAAACACGCTCCCTTCTCAACTCAAGCAGTGATAAATCTAATGCACATAAGATGGAAAATGATGCTTATTGGTGCAAACAAAATATAAGACTGGCTTTGAATCATTGTAACGAAAAGACCAAAATTAAACGGATCAGATGAATGACAAAAAAAATAAACAAGGATAAAGAATAGAAAGGGGAAACATAGGCAAAGTAATTTATTAGCCCACCAACCCTGGTGCTGAAGTGCTCTTCTGTTAAGGTGATGTGCAAGTAATCAGACGAAATGCCATTTACCTTCGGTAAATTTGGGCCTGGGCTCCTGCTTCGGCGCCATTTATACTGCCCGCTCCTTCCCAGGCCTCCGCTCCCGGCCCCGCCAAATCTAATCACTGCGTGCCCGCCCCAGCCGCCGCCACCGCCCACGACACGTCATGGCGATGCGACCACGGTGGAAAGCTGCGCACCCTCAAACAACGCAGGTCATAAGGAGTGCAGGCTGGTTCGCGGCTTTACACTTTTAAACTCCTCGGGTGGCGGCTGCAGCACTGGAGGCCCGTTGCGGCCGTGGCCGCCTTTATAATTTATTTGGGAGCGAACACACTGTAGTGTTGGGCCTCAGGCCCACAGGATGGCAATGACTGACGCAGACACACAGTAGTGATGTGCAGTAACTGGCCACGAGCACGAGCGCCCGGCCCCCTTTATTAACTGGGTCACGTGACTCGTGACACCAGTGGTGGGTGGGTGTAAAGTGTGGATGACATCATTAGGACAACTAGACCGTGTCCAGCAGGACACTACACACACTGAGTGTGTTCGTTCCCAAATAAATTATAAAGGCGGCCGCGGCCGCAACGAGCCTCCAGTGCCACAGCCGCGGCTGCCTCAAAAATGGTGACACCTGGGCCGGACCGCCCCCCCGCACCCCCTAGCTACGCGGGTGAGCAACATGAGTTTGGAACCTCCTTTTTTAAAGAGAGTATTCAGGAGAAGAAATCACTGGGATATTGTTCTCCAGTTTAGATTACCAAAAAAGGAGAGCTGTAGATCACAGCCTCAGTCCCAGCAGGATTGACTCAACCTTTCAACCTTCTAGTGCCTATTCAATTGAGTACCTCGAATGTGGCCAAATAAACACTTTTGGCTAGTCACAATTCAGTCTTTGGTGTGAGCTATATAAACAGTCATGACTATTTGCACAACAGAGTAACCACACTTTGAATAGTACTTTTTCCAAAATCACACAGAGTGCATTTGCTGAAATCAAAACTGCACTCATACATCCAGAACTGTCACAGAAGGAGCAGGACTGGACCTCATGGTGTAGTTCCACTGACTTTGAAGTTGAATAACCACCACACAGCTTGAGAAGTCTTTATATTTATTAAACAATTACAGAATTAGAAGACATGAATGCTTTCATTTATAGCACAAGAAGAAGGTGAGGGGAAGTCTGTTTTCGTATTCAGTTGAGTGGGTGAGGTAGCCAGCATATACATTTTATATTCAAAGTATAGAATGGGGTCTTCATTCTGAGATCAATCAATGCCTCTTCTTTGTTAGTTAAGTTGCTCAGTCCCATTTTATTTGCTGCATTTAACCTAAGAGAAAAAGAAAGTAAGAACTTATGGTCATATTTCAAATAGTTGAAATGAAACTTAATGCTGATTTTTTCAAAATATCTATTTGGACTGTGATATAATAACAGCTGTGTTACTGCAGTTTCATGGATTCATAGTGCTGAGACTCACCAGTACTCACTATATAAAGGCTAGAAGGAATATTTCTCAGAAGTTCTCAAGACAGGCCAGATCCTCATACTTCTGAAAACTCTACGCTAGATCCTGATGACCTCGCCAACTACCAGCCCATCACTCACCAACTCTTCATCAGAATATAGAGGGCCTGATTCACGAATTGCCCCCGCATTCGTTATGGAGGTCTCGCAGTTTTGAGGGAGCCTCCACACTCATTGTGGGGGCCCAGCAATCATGAGGGAGTCTCTGCACTTGTGGTGGAGGCCCTGCAGTCATGATTGAGTCTCTGCACTTGTGGTGGAAGCCCTGCAGTCAAGAAGTAGTCACTGCTTTTTTGCTTTAGGCCCGCAGTCGTGAGGGAGTCTGTGCAGTTGTGGTGGAGGCACCACAGTCATGAGGGAGTTTTCAAAATCATAGTGGAGGCACAGCAGTTGTGATTAAATCTCCACACTCGTGGTGAAGGCCCGCAGTCACGAATGAGTCGCTGCACTCGTGGTGGAGGCCCCACAGTCACAAGGGAGTCTCTGCACTTGTGGTGAAGGCCCCACAGTTGTGCAGTAGTCACTGCACTCATGGTGGAGGCCTCGCAGTCGTGGGGGAGTGTCTCAACTTGTAGCAGAGGCCTCGCAGTCGTGAGAGAGTCTCTGCACTCATGGTGGTGGCCCCGCAGTTGTGCGCTATTCACTGTCATTCTGGTGGAGGGCCTGCAGTAGTGAGGGAATCTCTACACTCGTGGTGGAGGCCCCTCAGTCGTGGTGGAGTATCTGCACTTGTGGCAGAGGCCTCGCAGTCATGGGGGAGACTCTGCACTCGTGGTGGAGGCCCCGCCGCCATGATGGAGTCTCTACACTCGTGGTGGAGGCCCTGCAGTGTAAAGTGCATCCTCTTTTCGTGGCACAGAATAAAACCTCTCTTTCCCACCAGTGGAGTAAATTAAAACCAGAAGACTTCTACCTTCTACTAGAAAAGACCCCCTTACCTCTTCTCTCCGATGCTGATTGTGGGTATGACTCATTCTGCAACTGGATTGGCACGGCCTTGGACTCTCTTATTCCCCTGGTACGCTCCAAGTGCCGGACTAAGGCCCATAGCCCGTGGTATGATGAGACCTTGTGTAGGCAAGCAGAAAGGCGATGGAGGAAAGCCTATGACCCCGCGCTCAAAACCTGTTACCTTATTCTATCCAAGGCTTATCATAGAGCGGTCTGTCGAACACGTGCCGCATATTATGCGCAGGAGTTTCGGAACAGCCCTAACCCCTCTAAATTAATCTTCAAGGTCCTAAAGGACCTTACAACTAAGAGGGCTTCTGCAGCAGAAATTTGCACAGACTCTCATTGCGAGAGTCTGGCCTCGTTCTTTGTTCAAAAGGTGCAAACAATTTATCGCACCTTTCCAACTACTTTGCACCGCTCGGACTCAATTGATTGTCCAAAGGTTAATGATATGACCTTGGATATGCTGGCCCCCCTATCTGAGGAGGGGTTTGATTTATTGAGCCTAAAAATTAAATCTGGCTCCCCTGCAGACCCCCTCAAACCGGCCCTGTTCAAAAACATGCAGGCCACTTGTCGCTCACCCTTGTTGGCCCTTATTAACATGTCACTGGTCTCAGGGACTGTGCCCACCAAGTAGAAGCAAGCGGTAGTTACACCCATCCTAAAGAAGCCTAACCTAGATCCTATAAAACCCGAGAACTATCGCCCCATCTCACTGCTTCCGTGGGCTGCTAAAGTCACCGAAGCCCACGTGAATGGGATCCTGGCCGACCATCTTGCCAAAGCTAACATCTTGGATCCCACGCAAAATGGATTTCGTGCAGGCCACAGCACGGAGACTGCCTTGTTATACATGGTGGAACATCTGCGCTCCGTGATGGACACCGGACGAACAGCGGCACTCCTGCTGTTAGATCTGAGTGCCGCCTTTGATACGGTGTCCCACGAAATCCTGTTGCGGCGGTTAGAGGAAGCTGGGGTCAGGGGTCTGGCTCTAGGGTGGTTCCGCTCCTTCCTTTCTAATAGATCTTTTCAGGTTGCGATACCACCCGGTAAATCCACCTCTCACCCGCTCACCTTGGGGGTCCCACAGGGATCATCTTTGAGCCCCACTCTTTTCAATCTATATGTGAGACCGCTGGCTACGGTAGTCAAACGCTGGGGCCTGACAATGGTGTCCTATGCGGACGACACGCAGCTGGCGGTCACATTAAGTGGGGACTCAGCCGTGGACGCCCTCAACTTTTGTGAGGGGTTACGTGCTGTGGCCAATTGGATGAGTCAGAACTGTCTCCAATTGAACACAAAGAAGACAGAGGTGATGGTGGTTGGGAAGCAACCTGGATGGTGGAATGACAACTGGTGGCCCCCCGAGCTAGGACTGATCCCTTCTCCTGCTATGGAGTTAAAAAACCTCGGGGTCTGGCTGGACCCTACACTTAGTTTTACCTGCCAGACTAAGAGGGTGGCGGCCTCCTGTTTTGGCATCATCAGGGGTATCAGGCCGGTGCTCAAATTCTTCGATGCCCCCACTAGACAGCTTGTGGTCCAGGCCTCTGTACTATCCAGGATAGATTATGCCAGCGCTCTGCTAGCAGGCACGAATAAGGCAGAACTTCTGCGACTGCAACGAGTGCAGAATGCCGCCGCAAGAGCGATATTGGGGTTGCCCAAACGTTGCTCAGCGTCCAGAGCATTGCAAATGCTCCATTGGTTGCCTGTTGCTCGGCGGATTGAGTTTAAGGTGCTCTGCCTGGCTTTCAAAATGTTGAAGGGCACGGCCCCACCTATTCTCATGAACCTATTGACCCCATATGTCCCCTCTCGCTCTTTGAGATCGATGGGTCAGAATTTGGCTGTTGTTCCACGCTTTTTGCTGAGCAGGATTGGAGGCCGCTCCTTCCGAGTAGTAGCCGCTAAGCTTTGGAACGCTCTTCCCAATGAAATCCGTGCTCTGGAAGATTTAGCCCGGTTCAGACGTGTTATCAAAACTTTTCTTTTTAACAAAACTCCCTGATTCTGTTGAATTTTGTGATGTTGTGTGTACCTTTCTTGGCGCCAGGACGCCCCTTTGCTGGGGCAGCTGTGCGCGGTATAAAAACCGTTAACATAACATAACATAACACCACATGATGCGTCACGCATCTGCCCTTCCTTGCACCATCTGTGGTGGCGCAAGGAGGGAATTGCATGACGCATCAGTTCTGGCGCATCCCTAGTAAGTGTCTTAATTACTGACAGTCAAATTAGTTGGATGGCACAACATCCCACCCTGTTGCAGGTTTATTTTGGTGGGAAAATGGGTTCAGTTTAAATTTTGTGTTAAGTTAAAGGACCATTGATAAATGCCACAATCAATATGTTTGTTTAAACATGTTTCTCTTTATTAGGGGAGAGGGGTTGGCCTAACGGCTAAGGCGCTCGACCTCGGACCTGGGGAACTTGGTTCGAGTCTCGGTAACGACGCCAAAAACCCCCTGTGATTCTGGGCAAATCACTTAATCTCCCCGTGCCTAAAATGAAAGTGTGTCCTCATGTAACGTAACTGGTGCTATGTAAAGCGCTCTGATAACTGATTCGGTTCGGTTCTAGTTCGCGCTATATAAAACTCTGCAAAATAAAAAATAAAAAAATAAAAAAAACCCTGCTGATTTGCAGAGATGCGCCAGACGACGTAAATATGCCCCTTAGCGTCTCTTCAGCAAATTTGTTTGAGCAAGAAAGCTCTGAGAGAGTAGGGTATTGAACCTCTTTAATCATTTGAGGAGAGAACCCAGAGACATTGTTATATTTTAGGATGAACATAACATTGCTGAGTTCATTGCAATTTAATCAAACTTTTATAGATGGGCACATGCCCCCACCTGCTCAACTCCTAACTTCATGTAACTTTGTGATATAACAAACATGATCCACTAAGGAATAAGGCATATGTGAGAAGAAGCAGCTTACACTCCTTGGACATTGACAAGAAGGTTCAGCCACCCACTACTGGAATCCCCCATATTTGAAGGCCCGCAAGGGTTCTGCAGTTACCTCATGGTTTAGGGGCCCCACATGTTGCTCATGTGAGGCTGTGAAAGGTAAACAGTTCCAAGATTCTCACCTCAAAGCACAGCTCTGACCATGAGGGCGCTGATGCCCGCTGCCAGGGAGAGCAGCGTGTAACTGAGCTTCGCACTGCTCGCTCCATTGCATTGGTTTGTACTGCTCACTCCGCCGTTGCACAGGTCACTGCTGCAGCAGGTAGTTTTAGTTGTCACACCTAGAACAGTGTATGTGCCCGCCGTGCAGGATGACGCACAGCTCTTGGTCATGTATGAAGTCCCTGTGAAGAAGTACAAGGGATTAATAAAAACGTACTCAAAGACCCCTTAGGGTCTCAGTATCACAGAATGAATGAATAGAGAAACATAGGAGGTAGACAGACTCTGACAACCCTTGGGAGGCACCCAATGCCATATCTTAACCTCTAGTTACCAGACTGAGGGGCATATTATCAAGAAACTAAGCAAAATGATCGCGGCTTTAGCGGGAGAAAACTGCCGCTAAAGCGGCGATAATGTGCTTGATAATATGCGTTGTGAGTTCCCATAGGAGAGCATGTTCTGGTGTGAACACGGGCTTCTATGGAAATTCTCTACGGCATATTATCAAGCCTGTTATCGCCACTTTAGCGGCAATTTTCTCCCACTAAAGCAGCGATAATTTTAGCTATTTTCTTGATAATATGCCCCTGAGTCTTTTTGTTCTCCAGAATATCTGCATTCCCCTCTGCTGTTCCAATTTCCCAAAGCATAAATCAAATGGAATTTGTCTCTTGCACCAATTCTGTGAGCAGCTGCATATATTTACTGCACTTTCTACAATAACAAACTCTGATGTCACTCCTGTCCACAGCTGGCTTATCTAGCAGGCAGTAACCACAAACCAGGATCTAATTAAGCAGCCTCTAATCCTGAGTGTGTTCTATCACCTGGGCTACAACGACTGAGTCTGCAACCTCTGTGCTCTAATTCGCAGTGCTCTAAGACATTGGTGACACAACAACAGATGCTCTGACTCTAACCTCTGCAGTGTTCTATCTGTGACCTGTCATCGAAGCCTCAGGGAATCCTACCACCTGACCCCTGCAGCCAGGAAAAGTGTGGCCTCTAACAAAGGGTGCATTCTATAGGCTGAGCTCCCCAGCCAGCTACAGGTGTGTCCTGTGACACTAGGGGTGTTCTATTACCTGAGCCAGCTGATAATGAGCCCCCTAATCCTGGGTTTCTTTTATCACCTAACTCCCACACTTGCTTATTCAGAGACCTCTAACCAAGGAAGTGTTCTGTCACCTGAAAGCCAAGCCGGCTATCACTGTGACATCTAAGTGTTTGAGTGCTGGTATTTACCAGCTTCTACTTGCTTCGAGTTATACATACTTTTGTTTCAATCAATCAGTCAAATGGTATGTATAAACTGCAGCTAATCACTCAGGAAGGTACCCAGGCGGTGAGAGACAAGCTGCTGAGGTGGCATCATTTAAATAGCCAGGTCCAGAGCCCCCTTCTGAACTGCTGGAGAGAGAGTGAAGTCCTGAGATGGAGGGAGAGGCTGTTCCAGGAGTTTGCGGTGAGGTTGGGGAAGAATTGTCCTCCACTGTTGCTTTGGTGGATGCTGGGTGTGTAAGCAAGGAAGAGGGATATGGAGGGCAGGAGTCTGGAGGGTTTGTGGACGTTTACCAGTTGGTTGATGTTTGCTGGTCCTTGCTTGCGCAGGGCTTTGTATCTCTTGTGAACAGAGAGCCAGTGGATTTTCTTCAGTTGAGGGTGATGCGGCTTCGCCTGGGGATATCGAGGATAAGTCTGGCCACTGAGTACTGAATGGTCTGCTGTCTCTTTAGAAGGTGTACGGTAATTCCTGTGTAGAGTGCATTGGCATAGTCAAAGCAGCTGGTGATGAGGGCTTGAGTGATGGTGCTTATGGTGAAGACTGTGAGCCACATGGAGATCGTTAGCAGCTTGTGCAGAGTGAGGAAGCAGGCTGAGGAACCTGCATTGATCTGGTTCTTCATGGTGAGTTTTGCTGTCCAAGATGATGCCAAGGTTCCGAGCGCGGTCCGTTGGGGTGGGAGACGGGTCTCAATTCAGCAGGCCACCAAGAGCCGGTTCATGGGGCGGTGTTGTTTCTGAATATCAGTGATTCTGTATTGTCTGTGTTAAGCTTTAATCAGTTGTTTTGCGTCCAGTCAGAGATGCTGGTCATGCACAGATGGTCGTGGTGCATAAGTCTTTGGATAGAGAGTGGATGAGATGGGTGTCGTCTGCGTAGGAGATGAGGTTCAGCCCATGGTTTATGACAATGTTGGCCTTGGGGTTCATGTGAGCGTTGAACAGAGTAGGGCTGAGGGATAAACCCTGTGACACAGCAGATGATGATGAATTTGACCTTTTCCCATACATAACGTGACTCAAAACACTCACAATTTTGGAACCCTTTCTCTACAATACCCCAAAGATGACTTTATCTTTCTATAACTGCACCATTCAGAATAAATCACATATTTTAAATGAGGACTTCAGTATTGGATGCACTACCCTAGATGTCAGATCGGGAACTGAACAAAATATTTAAGAAAAGTTTCCACAGACTGAACACAATCGAGCTGTCCACAATAATCTAGACCTCGTCATTAGGCCCTAGGCTAGTCCACCAGAAACAGCCAAAATAATTGAGATGAGGGCTCCAGAGAAGACTCACAATGAGACCTAGATCAATCTCAGTCTCATCCTCATCTCTGTTATTGGCATCAAACCTACTAGGGAATTCCTCCTGATCACATGGGCTTGACACAATCTCCTCTGACTCTGCCAAGGGGGCTATGTAATACCTGGAGCACTTGTAAGACTTAAAAAGAGGGCTTCATCATTCTGGTGATATGATTTACAAACAGAATGCATTTTAAAATGAGACCCTTGTTTTACTGAGCACTTCCCCACCCAATGTAGGTCACATTGCTGGGGCTCTCATATGTCTCTCAATACATTTCAACACTGCTCAGACACTTCTCATACTAAGCACTCTTCCTCTCAAAGTCTGTGAGTACACAACACTGTTGACCTTACCCACCTCTCAACATAGACAAAACTCAGATCCTTCTTTGACTGAGCGCTGCTCCACTCAATGTGAGAGGCCACACTTCAGAAGATCACACACATGTCTCAAAAAGCATTGAGTCAGCTCGGACCCTTCTTAGATTAAGCACTCCCTCACTTTAAATCCAAGCTAAGTTCACTGTGGTCCTCAGTTACCTCTCAACAAATATAGAGGTAGCTCAGACCCTTCTTAAACTGAACACTTTCCACCTGCAGTCTCAAATGTATAACCTTCATTTTGCATCTAAAGGTAATATGTGTAAGAAATTGGGTTGTTGGTTGAATGGGGTGTGAGCCCTGGTCAATCAGCAACCATGACCCATGCCAGGATAAGGAACAAGTCAACCCTAAATAAACCTGGAGTCAACCCTATGGTAGCTTGGCACAGAGCAGTCAGCCTTCACTTAAAGACAATGTGTAGAGTATTTGTGCAATACTTCGTATAGTAATATAGGAAAAACAACAAACAAAAATGATCCCGCACAAAGTTAGAATAATAAAGTAGTTTTTCAATGAATAAACCAAGACCAAAATGACAAAAAGCCAATCAGATTTTACTGAAAATTGCTTTAACAAGCACAATGTGCCAACTGTGGCTATCCGCTTGTGCCGGTCTGGGACAAAGTCACAAATTTACGTCAACCACAATAGAACGCGAGCCAGCTACAGAGACTCAGTTAGGCCCACTGAACAAAGTACCTTAAATCAGGATTGCAGGGAGTTGTGAGGATCCACATCAAAGATGCGTTGTGCAGCCAAAGCGATATCAAAGCGATGCTGCAGTTTCAGGGCTTGAGTCATAATCAAGGATCTCATTGACGGGTGCGCTAGAGGGCGCCAAGCAAGATGGCTGCACTTGCGTGAGGCTCTTGCGGCTCAGATCTCTATCCGGTGAATATCCTCCTCATCTCCCGCCTAGTCAGCCGTTAAAAGGTTCTGGCTGAATGCTACAGCCTGAATGCCCCGCGTGGGCGGCCGCTCTGGACCGGAGTAGTTCACGATCGTTCTCTTCTAGGCAGAGAACACAAACAGGGTGGTGGCGAACTGCCAGTGAGCAGTGAAGTTGTGAAGTTGTGAAGTGACGTATAGCACTGAGGGAACTCGACGCTCCGTGCCCGTACCTGCCTATACCCCTGTTAACTGAACTCCGCCGAATACTCAGCTGGGACTGGGCTGCTGGTTGTCAACTCCGTCTACTGTAGCTTGCCTCGCGGCCTTCCTTTACCCTGCCGTGGTCTGCCGAGACTGCCTAAAGAAGATGAAAGTGAGTGGAGGCGCAGGCGCTGCAGACCCTTGAGGTGGTGGTGAGTGAGCCCCTTGGCTTTGCGTCCTCCCAGGCATCCGCTGTAATGCCTGCGGTCACAATGACAAAGAACTGTGTATCCCCATCGCCCCGGCGCTGCTCCTCCCCTCTAGATGGTGGACCTGGATAGCCTGCCCTGCTCACGGAGGTCTGCACCCGTAGTGTAGACCTGACTTTCCCCCATAAGCTGCCGCACCCGGCCCAACTTAGCCGCGACGGACCTCCTGCGAGCTTGTCATCTTCACTGTCCGGGGGGACTGCTGTGACTCGCCCGAAATACCGCTGGGAACCCTGCCTCCCTCTTGGGGACTGCCAAGCAAGGCGTGAAGTCCTATTAGTTGATGGGGTACTTCTACTATTATTCCTCCAACATACTCCTTGGGCTGAACTGAGCCCTCACTGAGATCTGTGACCTCGCTCTGCCTTGGATCCCTGCAAAGTGCCAGAAGGAGACAATGGGGTGCTGTCCACATGGCCCCTCATTTCAGGGGACGCGCGCCCCATGGGGTGTGCATATTCCTGAGGGGTCTGTGACCTGCTATATCAGCCCATGACCCCACAACATAAGTTGGCCCATCTGAGTCTCAAATCAAAAATGGACTCCATGAACACTAGGTTGGATGGTCTAACCCATAAAGTGGAGAAACATGACGATCACTTAACTGAAGAGGAATGAAGAATATCTGACCTGGAGGAGACCTCTAACGCTACCACAAGCCATACGATTGAAATGGAAAATGTCCTGAAAGTGTTAGCGGCCAAAAACGAAGATTTAGAATCCCGTTTGAGGAGAAACAATCTACGCATTCTCTGGGTGGCATAATCAACAGTCACAGGTAAGATGGAAGACTATACAGACATCTACTAATATCGCTCTTTGGCAAAGAGGTGTTCTCTCCGGTCCTTGTTATTGAATGAGCGCACCGCTCATTGACGAACCGACCTGCTCTTGGAACAACTTCTCGTCCCATAGTAGCCATAATGCTTATCTACCGGGACTGGGACACTGCCCTTTGCCTTGTTAGGGAAATAGGTCAGCTCCGACACAAAGGGATGGAGATATCAATCTACCCCAACTTCACTATGGCGGTCCAAGAGAAAAGGCAAAAATTCCTTCAGGTAAAAGAAAAACTACACCAACCTACCCTATGCCATGCTTTTTCCTGCTCATCTCAGAGTAACGCACCAAAACAAACAGCTTTCTTCACAAATCCACAACATGTCAAGGAAATGGAAATGCGTACGACAAAGAATGACTCCACAGGAGGCGAACCCCCTGAGAGGGGGAGGATTGGGACTATGCCCCTTTGAATGGACTTAGGCTCCCAATGGAGTTACTAACATTGAGGAGGTACACTTAGCTTGGCTCATTCAGGACAAACTGTGAAGTGTGTAAGCCCTGCATATGTACTTGCATGAGGTCGCCTGCATAATATACCTGAGTAAACCGTGCCATGGGTCAGCATTGGGGCCCTGCAGGAACTTCCGCTCTCCTCCTTGAGAATGTCCGGAGCAGACCACAGTTTAGTATCTTAATTGCTCAACCATTTTTACATGCTCTGTCTAGTAACTCATTCATGCCACTTTTGACGACACAACAGAACCGCACTAACCCCCGGACAGAATCCTCCAATCGAAGAATCATAACAGACACTGTGACGAGATGAATCTGCAAAATCTTACCCGAGCGCCCTCGCCTGTACGTAGATAGACTGGTTGACCTCTAGATATCACCCACCAGTTGATCCCTAAGTAATGTATATTAATGTATATTTGTTAACGGTTAGGCCACCTTCCTTATTTGGGAGTCTGGCGCAAAGGGAGGATTGGGAGGGGCAGGGGGGAATGAGCCACGGCAGGATTGGCCTGCTGATGTGGGAGGGGGGGGGAACCCTGATCTGCACTGTTGCAGAGAGGGGGATTGTTTTTTTCATGCCACTATCCAATGCATCATGACGTAGAGATAAACCTCAACGACATAGCCATCATAATCAATGCCTATACCCTAGATTACATATCTAAAGCATCCACGTGGATGACCACCCCAGACCCACCGCTTACAAATTTATAACTTGGAATGTTCGCGGCCTGGGTAATCCCTGCATACGTCGACATATCCTTTCCTATTTAGACTGCCATAACATTCACTGTGCATTCTTGCAAAAAGCACACCTCAGTCCCAGTGCCACTGTCTCGTTCGCATCCCACTGGGCAACCTACTCCTATTTTTCCTCATACTCCTCTTACGCCAGGGGGACAGCCATTCTGATAAAACAATATCTCTCTTACACCCCTATAGGCTCACAAGTAGATCCCCAAGGCCACTATAGTATCGTCTGGGGCCGACTGGCAGCTCAGTCCATAACCCTTGTCTCCTGTTACGGCCCCAACACTGATGACCCTGAATTCTTACTGATTCTTTGGGATAAGATCTTGGACATCGGATCCACACACTTGCTGTGGGGTGGAGACTTCAATGTGACCTTAGACCCTGCTGTTGACCGCTCACATCCACAACCGTATCACTACTCTAATGCTCACAGTACTCTCAAAGCGATTGTAGAAGAACACGAATTGCAAGATGCATGGTGCCAATTAGACCGGCAATGCCGGGAGGGGTCATGCTACACGACCGCCCATTCCTCTTGGTCACGGATTGATGGATGGTTCATAACCAAGGGTCTTGCACCATGGCTGACACATGCATCATTCCTCCCCCGCATTTATTCTGACCACTCCCCAGCACTCGTTACAATTAACCCCCCCAGACCGCCTCATCCTTCCTGTCTTGGCGCTTAAATCCACAAAATTTGTTAGACCTGGTGTTTCACCAAGAACTTGAGTGGGAAATATCTGAATTTTTCCCACGTAATGAAGATTCGGTGGAACAATACTCCACAATATGGGAGACTTTTAAAGTCACCATTCGCGGGATAATCATCTCAAAGAGTGCAGGAATTCTGAGAGATCTCCGCTCTACGCTTCATAAACTGGAAGCTGAGCTCAAGCAAACAGAATGTTTGCTACAGACCTCCCCCACCCCAGAATTACAGGCATGGCTTAGATAACCTAATTACTGAATATTAAGAAGCAGCTGAATCAAAGTGCAAATTTCGAGGCAAATATCATCAGGCACGCCGGTATGGGGAGGGAGGCCATCGCATCCCTAATTCGACCCCGAAGTTCTCCAACACAGTTTTGGAGATTGAAGTTGAAGACGGTCAAATACACAGGATCACTCCTGATACAGTAGCCGCCTTTCGCAGCTTTTATAAAACCCTATACAAATCACACAGAACTCATCCGGTAGACTTCACCCACGTCATTGAGGACACGGCGATAGCATGGCTGGGAGATGGGCAGAGACGATGAAGAAATGATCTCCGCCATAATACAATTGCAATCAGGAAAAGCCCCGGGGCCGGACTGCCTCTCGGCGGAATTTTATGATGCATTCCACAACTTGCTTATCCCAGTCCTACAACATGTCTTCAAAGAAGCTAGAGAAACGGGTATACTACCCCAAACAAAGCGCGAGGCGTGCATAATATTCTTACCCAAGCCAGGCAAACTGTCATCACAATGTGATTCGTATAGGCCCCGTTCATTAATCAATGTCGATGCTAAAATGTTGGCAAAGCTGGTTGCTAACCACATCAGCCCTCCAATGCCTGTCCTGGTACTCCAAGACCAGTCGGGCTTTGCACCCAGTAGTGGCACTTCTCACAACCTGTGCACTCTGTTTGCGGTCCTCCAGGATATCGAACCGGACTTGAATGCCGCAGCAGTGTTTCTAGATGCCACAAAAGCGTTTGATCCACTAGAATGGGACTACCTTGCCTTTATCCTGCAGCACATGGGTTCCCCTGTGCCATTCCTGGCCTGGATACATTTATTATGTACAGGTCTCCGGGCCAGGGTACTGGTCAATGGGGTCTACTCCTCCACTTTGAACATCACCAGAGGCACCCGCCAGGGTTGTCCCCTGTCGCCCCTCCTTTTTGCCATAGCGATTGAACCCCTAGCTGCCAAGGTAAGTCAACACTTCCAGGACCACAGGCTGATCTAACCAGAGAGGCACATTTTTATTTCTCTATACGCTGATGATATTACATTATATCTCTGCAACCCAGATGAAAGCCACAATCCCATTCTCCCACTGCTCATCATATTTGGCCACCTCTCTGGAGTAAATATTAACTGGGGAAAATCCCAAATATTCCCCCTTATGGATGCCACCACGCATTTTCAACCAGATTATCCTCTCGCATGGTGCGCAGATACATTGACATACCTCGGAATAGTCATATCCCGGAATTTAGATGTACTGATGCTCTCCAATTATGATAGGACACTCGATCTCCTCACAGACAAGATCTCTAGATGATAGCATTACCCCTCTCCATGGCTGGTAGAACATCTCTGATCAAGATGGGGGTTCTGCCTAAGTTGCTCTATCTTTTCACGAACATTCCATATGCCCCAGTCGCCATTTCTTTAAAGCCCTCAGAACCCAACTGATTCGGCTCACGTGGGGTGGGAAACAAGCTAGGTTAAACTGGAACACCCTTACACGACCCTTTGAGGACGGAGGCTTTGAGATACCAGACTTGGAACTTTACTGCGTTAGGGCCCAGGCTCATTTCGCAGCGTATTGGATAAATCACCCTCCATACATGCCTCACCGTGCAATACAAGATAGATACATGACTCTCACACCTTGTTCTGATACCAACACTGGGTTGGGGCTCAGAGCAGTAAGGCCACGCCTCAACTTACTATACAACAACATAACTGCCAATACTACTTTGATTTTTTAAAGGACAAATTGACATAAAACAATATATCCTATAGAATCCTTTTTCTGTCTGAAATCAATCAAAATCTTTATTTTATATTTGCATGTCAAAATCAGTTTTTCATTTTATACATTTATATACATTTCACAAACATTTGCACCTTATACCATTCTAAAAGTCTACTAATACATTCTGTAATTTATTAATATCATGCACTCTTCATCCTTTCATACATCTAGCATACAACCTATCAATACACTCTCACTTGCAAAATCAAAAAAATAACATATTCCTTCTCTTAATTCCAATCAACAGCCTTGGGATATATTACACAAATTGTTTAAAAGCTGAAACACCCTTACATGACCCTTTGAGGCCGGAGGCTATGAGATACCAGCCTTGGAACATTACTGCGTTAGGGCCCAGACTCATTTCACAGCTTATTGGATAAATCACCCTCCATAAATGCCTGACTTTGCAATGGAAGATAAATACATGACTCTCACACCTTGTTTGGCATATCTGAGCGCCCTGGCGGTCCCGCAACACCTCACTTCCACCACAGTACAATGCACAACTACTGCCTGGAAAGAGCTGGCCTATCGAACCCAATGCCCCCTGCTATATTCACCCCTGCTTCCGCTACAGGGGAGACATGAACTCCCGGTTACCCAAGAAGGCGGGTGTTGGCGCCTGCTACGCAAACTATCTATACACAGCTGGGGCAATTATACAGGGAAGGGATGATTTGTACTAGCAACACATTTTTTGGTACCTCAATGCCCACCCCCTTAGACCGATTCTATTATATTAGGCTCAGACAAAATATGCTGACCCTCACCCCATGTTTCCCGCAAGACCCTGCTATCATGCCCCCCTACATGCCCTCCTGAATCAAACCACTCCAACACATGTGTTGTCCCTTATACACCGCACCACCTAAAGAGATAGTGAACACCTTCCCTCCCCCACAGAGAGTAAATGGGAAACTGAATTGGGGCACCCCCTCACAGCAGAACAATGGTCCTTCTGTTGTCGTCAAACTGGGGAAGTCTCCACCAGTAGAAGACTGCGTATTTATACATTATAAGTATCTACCTCGGTTATACTATTCACCGGCACGTTTACATCGCCTTCACCTGCGAGATAATGATCACTGTGACCGTTGTGGGGAGCCTGAAGCAGATTTCAAACACCTGGCCTGGGACTGTACACAAATCCGCCGACTACTGGGGGGAGGTTTATGTAGCTCTAGACCGAATGACGGGGGCACACATTCCGAAGGACCCCCTCACCGCTCTTTTGGGATACACTGAGCGGATATCCGTGAAGATAAGGAAGTTTGTCTCCTTAGCGTTACTCTTTACAAAATGACAAATTGCTTGTAATTGGAGCAGGGGCAGGGCTCCCACATTTAAGGCTTGGCTCAAAGATCTCATAGACTGCCAAAAACAACTGAACATCTATGCTGAATTACAGCCACCCACCTCTCGCCGCCAGAATATCTGGAGCCCCCTTCAAACGCACCTCCTGAAACATACAACCGAAGACATAACCACTGACTCTCATATTAGGGGAGGGGGATGCATGGGATGAGGATGGGACACAAAATACGGGGAACTCGCAAGAGCAGAACTAAGAATACAAAATGTGCAATTATAGGGACTATGACGGGTCAGGGATGAATATGTTGACGAGACAGACATTCAGGATAGCTACACTTTGATGCTGCTGTGATTGGTGACTAGTGGCACTGTTAATGTGTAATCAGATTATTCTGTTATGTATGTCTATGACCTTTTCTGAGGCCATTTCACAGTGATTGACTTCCTGACGCGGCCGGCCATTTGAGATTGTAGGCGGCTTGAGTGTATCCCCCCTACCACCCTACAGCCTTATCACAAATCACCTTGCCTTGCCGGCCCACATGGGTGTAGGCATTATTCTCTGTACAAATCATATGGCACCAATAAAGGTCTTACACATTTTTTTTTTAAAGGATCTCATTGACGGGTCTTGCAATGTAAAGTCCTGCATTGAGGATGCTGCCCACAGTCATGGCGATTCATTGGTTCTGATGAGCTATAATGAGGAATTCATAGTCAAGGCTGCGGCCGATCAGGGAAGTGAGGACCTGTGCTGAGGATGCATCACACAGTGGCTGTTCCTATGGGACTGCAGAGGCCATGTGGATCATTGCAGCGGGTGCAATGCATGCAGCATCGGCAATGCATCTGCTCTTCTTGGCTTTTGCCGTGCCGCAGAGGAGATGTGTTGATTCTGCTGTACCCACATAAGCTGGCAAAGTACCTTATGCCCACTTCCAAGAGTCTAAGACAAGTGTGGCACAACTTGGCAGGGTAAACACACAGATGGCAGAGCTCAGGTGCAGGAGCAAGATTGTTGGAAGCCTGTGTGTCCCTGAGGCTTCGGATCAGGCCAGCTAAATAGCCCTTAGAATCACTCTAGGTTCGGGATTCAAGAAATGCAGGTCGAGTCCTTCTTACCGGGGCAACATGGAGCAGGTTAACACAGCAGGGCAGCACTTCCTTCAAGCAGCATTCCTGAAGAGTGGCAGTCCTTTCAGCAGCACAGCAGTACTTTTTCCTGGCAGAGTAGCCACAGGTCCGAATGTATACTGAGGTCAAGTAATACCCGGTTGTGCCTTCAAAGTGGGGGGAAAGCTTATAGTCATGACTTTGACATGCTCGTACCCTTCTTCCTGGCTCCGGCTCCAGACTAACCAATGGGGGTATGCAGCCTTTTGTGTACAGGCAGGACACAGCCTATTCAGGTGTAAGAGCAGCTGGGTTCAGCTCCTCCCTCCCCTCCTACCAGTGATGGTTCATCCAGGTACACCTCACCTCCCCTTTGTGTGTGGCTTTCTAGAAGGAATACACAAAGCCCAGATGTCATCTACACCCAGTCTTGTGACCAGGAGACAGGCTGAAGAATCAAATGACGAAAAGAGAAAAATTATGGATGGAATGCTTAAATTCATTTTAGCCACTGGTATTTTTCAGGGGCTGCATCCCAATCCATTGTTATTTTGTACAACATGTCACGTCAGTTTGGACCTAGCTACATCCAAATCAGTCTTGCCCCTGCTTCAATCAGAAAAGACCAACACAAACTGCTAAGTCAATTCCTGCCTGAACCGGCAGGTATGCATCCCAGGACCAGTTTCACCCTAATTATGGGCTCATCAGCCAGGTT
Source organism: Lissotriton helveticus (assembly GCF_964261635.1). Lineage (NCBI taxonomy): Eukaryota > Metazoa > Chordata > Amphibia > Caudata > Salamandridae > Lissotriton > Lissotriton helveticus. The sequence continues at coordinate 24,097,120 of NC_136063.1, forward strand.
CACATCTTTCATACAGTTGTGCTGAGAGAACATGGGCCCCATCTTGGCACACATTTCTCACTTAGGGTGACACACTAAAGTATGCAAAACAGTGATGGATGAAATGCATGAATTAATGGCTAAAAGTGTGTACGGGGTTTTTAGGTTTGCATCTAAGTTGGGGGATCGCTGCTTCAAAGATATGATCGATATCTATAAAGCTAGATGCACATCAATTGCATTATATGGTCTGGGGTCATCAGTGTAGCCAAGATATGCAAATAGAGGAGAATTCTTTTTTAAAAAAGCTTTTATGTTTGCCTTCCTCAGCATCGTCCGAATTGATTCATTGTGAGGTAGGGCTCAACTATTTGTTGGATCTGATTGCACTCAACCCCTACCATTATTGAGGTCAATATGGGCAAAGGAGGCTACATCTTTACAAAAACTATCATCAAGGATTGCCTCCGATTAGACAATTGCCTTAAGATCCCTTTGCTCAAATATATAGATATGGTATATACAGACATATTTAATATGCCAATCGTGGAAAATTCAAATGTTGTAGTGGGATTGGCTAAACAGGAGATAAAGAACAAGTTCTTGTACCATAAGAGGGAGAATAGGCTGAGAACTGTAGAGATGCAACCCACACATCAGCACATTGGGATGGATGGTTTTCAAGGCTATTTAACTTTAGTTACAAGACCGTCCCACCGTTTGGTTTTAACAAGGATGAAACTTGGCCTTGTCCATCACTTAGTACAATTCCCCTTCATGAAACAGAGATCAGCCTCCCCGTATCCATGTGATGGGCACACTAAACAGAGCACATTGCACTTTTTACTTTTATGCGATTTGTACTGGAAATTGAGAATTGCCTACCTCAAACCACTGTTTAAGAAATATAATGTAGAAGGTATTAATGCTGCTATGAGTCTATTGTTTACAATAAGAGAGCCTGAGATCTGTTTTTATACTTCTACATACATTCTAAAATCAATCTACGCCCAGAAAAGTATGGTGTTTTAATGGTATTATAATGTGATTGAATCTTTGATACTTTGTTGTGTTTAACTTTCTAAGATCAATTTGTGTCCGAATTTATACATTGATTTAAAAGTCAATATGTTTTGTGACTGCATTCTGTAATTTCTTTTATTCATCTAATGTTAACATTTGTGTATGCATACCTGCTTTTATGGTAGACATTTTTTTAACAGAATAAAGCTTATTGAACTGAACTGAACTGACGTAAACTCCGAGTTCTTTCTTGCCCATATGTCTGTGGAAATAATTCATGGTGAGTGAATCGTTATACACCCAAAAATAAAATGCACTTTAATAGTGGGAGCTGAGGTATAAAAGTATTGGGGGTCGATCCACAAACACGAAAGAGAGAGGAAGGGGAGGACTACAAACTAACACCTGAATGGAAAGAGACACCAGGGGAGCAATTAATAAAAACACCACTAACGTGGTAGTCAAAGTCCCAAAGGCAGTGCATGAACAATATGCTCAGTGTCTTCTGCTTAACGCTCGTTCAGTGGTAAAACACAATTACCAACTAGAGGACCTGATTCAACTCCATAGTCCCGATATAGTCTTTTTGACCGAGACCTGGACGGACAACACCTCAGGTCCGGATTGGAACATCGCCTTGCTAGCAGGCTATTCAGTCATCTCTCAAGACAGGTGTTAGATTTGGGGGTCTCTAGTTGGCACAGGTAGGTACTTATGACAAATAGAAACCCATGCCTCTAGTCAGGGTAAGGGGGTACACTTCTAAAATAACCCCTACTCACCCCCTTGGTAGCTTGGCACAAGCAGACAGACTTATCTCAGAGGCAGTGTGTAAAGCATTTATGAACACATACAGTAAGCAAGTGACAACACTACAGATAGACACCACACCAGTTTTATATCAAAAATAAGTATTCTTTATATAGACTTAACACAAGACCACAAACGACAAAAATCCACAATACTATACTTAAGATGGTAGTTTAAGCTTAGTTCTGTTCATTTCTTAAGATGTAACACTTTGCGTCAATGCACCTTACGAAGCATTGCGCTTCCACAACAAACAGTGTTGCAGCGATGGAAAATGCGGCAAAGTTCTGGTGCAAAGAAATAAAGACGTAAAGTTCTTACAGATGCAGTACGCTTCTCCGAGGATGCGAGAAGTCTCGATTCGATGCGTCAGCTGCAGCGGCGACACCCTTGTTCAGCGATGCGACGGCACCAGCCTCGGCTGCGGCACTCTTCTCAGACGTTGCGAGACGTCCGCACAATGTGACAACTACAGCGCCGACATCCACGATGCGACGGTAGCAGCTCCGAAGTCGGCGCGCTTCTCCGGGAATGTGAGGCGCTTTTCTTGATGCGGAACAATATGACAGCTACAGCACCGACATCCACGATGCGATGGCAGCAGCAGCGACGGCGACACGTTTCGCCTTCGTGCGAGATTCCTCTCTCGATGGGGTGCAATAGGACAGCTACAGCGCCGACACTCACGATGCAATAGCAGCAGCAGCAACGGCGACACGCTTCCTCTTTGTTGTGAGACGCTTCTCTCAATGCGGTGCAATACGACAGCTACAGCGCCGACATCCACGATGCGACAGCAGCAGCGGCGACATGCTTCTTCCTTGTTGAGTCGCACTTCCAGTTCCTTGCGACACTCATTCCCTCAGAAGGCCCAAAACAGCAGCAGGCACTTCCAAAAGAACTCTGGGGAGCTGGGGGTTGAAGTCCGTTGTCCCTGAGACTTCATCAGGAGGCAAACTCTGTTCCAAACCCTTGGAGATCCTTCACAAGTTGAAAATAAAGTACACAAAGTTATTTCTCCTTTCTTTGGCAGTCAGGCAACCACTGCAGGCTAATCCCCCAAGCAGCACTTCAGCTTAGGGATAGTCTCTCCTCATTTTCTTCAAGTTCCTCTCCTCAGCAAAGGTTTCTTCGTGTAGTATAAAAGTGATCTAATTTCTTGGGATCAGGGTCCCAATATTTATACCCAAAAATCCTTTGTCCTCTGAGGGCAGAGGGGCCTTTGCCTGGTCCAAATCAGTTCTGGAGCACTCTGTTTACATGACTCCTTCTTTCCTTTCACAGTGCAGGGCAGAAACATCAGAAGCCCCACGGGAGGTGGATCCAGCATTGTGGAGGGAAAGCACAGCTCTGGAGCACTTTGTTGACATGATTCCTTCTCTCCTTTCACAGTGCAGGGCAGAGACATCTGACGCACTACAGGGGGTGGAGCCAGCACTGTGGGGGGGCAGACACAGTCCTATTTAGGCCCTAGGTACAATTCCTCCCTCCCATCCAGATGCAGATCTTTCTAATCACCACTGGGCGGACTCACCCTGTCTCCTGGAATCCCCCAGCCCTGTCGGACATGATAACTTTCTTTAAAACTCAGGTTCTCCAAATCGTTAGCCTTCCTAAATCTGTGGAATTCAATATTCAAAGGGCACATAGATTTGGGCCCAGAGTGCTTCTTCTTTTTCAAAACTGAGAGGTATAATTGCTTATTTCCTTCTCTATTCAGATCTCATAGCATTTCTTAATGCTGCAAAACTACACAAACAGTTGCTATGGTCGGGCCACAGAATCTTCTTTAGTCAAGACGTCTTCAAATCGACTGCCAACCGACGGTAGGAGTTCCTTGACCTTAGACCCGCCTTGGGATCTATGAATGAAAGATACGGATGAATCCATCCTTGTTTCTTTAAAGTAACTTACAAAGACAGAACTGTGAGTTTTGAAGATCTAGCTGACCTCTGAAAGTTTATTTATTCTCACAAACGAGAACTAGAGGAACTTAACAAACCATGACTGTTTTGCCACTACTTTTCTGATGTGTTTTGCTCAACGTTCGGTCTGTTTGTTATTATTGTTTAATATTTTCTTGTTTACTCCCTCTCATGTTCCCAAGGTCTACCCTTTCCAGTGTGGCTGATGATGTTACCTACCCATGTTGCCCTCATGTATGTAGTGTATAACTTTTTGGCCTTGTTCTACCCTTGTATATGGTAAGCTCCCTTTATTTTGCTTCACTCTATCTTCCTTTTCTGTATACATAACTTACCCTTTTGTTTTATACCCTACATTTTCATCCAGTCCCATTTTGTATCTTCTCTCTTCTCTGTGTTTTTCTTCTGTTTGGTTGTCTTGCTTTTTGCAGCCCCCTCTCACTTCAATGTCCTTTTCCCTGCATGGTTTCATGGCTAAAGTCTGCGGGCTTTTTGTCATCTTCTTCTTGATATCTATTTTGGTGGAGTCCTATCCTCCTCCTCTTCTTCTTGTATTTGTTCCTTTTCTTTCTTTCCTTGTCTTCTTTTGCATTTCGGAGTACTCACTCATTACTCCTCTCTTTAGACTTTTACTTTTTTTCATTTCATATTTTTTCATTGTGCTTCCCTCTGTCTCTTATTATGTTTCTTTTCACTTAAATTTTGATTTCTTCTCCTTTTACGTTCTTTTCTTCCTTGCTGTATGATCCATCGGCTCCCTTGCACTTTCTTCTCTGTACATCTTTTTGACCTCTTCTACACACCTTTCAACTACCTGCTGATTTTTGAGTCTCTCCTACTCAATGTTTTTCTCCAATCTAGCTTACTTTCCAATTATCTATTTTTCTATACTTGTTATTCATGAAAGGACTCCGTATTATAACCTGGAACGTTAAAGGACTGCGCAACCCTGTCAAAAAACAACGAGTACTATCCCACTTTGCCAGATTGAACTGTCAGGTTGGGATGTTACAAGAGTCACACCTCAAGTTACAAGACTTATCATCGTTACGTAAACAATGGGTGGGCGACATTTTTTGCTCTCATGCTGTCAATAATAAGAATGGAGTGATCATTTATTTCATAAATCTTTAAATGTTAAATTACAAAATGAGTTTGCAGATACAAATGGTAGATGGCTATATTTAGGTGTTAAAGTTAATAATCACCATTTTTCTTTTTGTAATGTGTATGGTCCAAATGGTATTGATCTATCTTTTGGAGTGATATTTCCACTTTTCTTTCCTCACACTCGGCTGAGCATTTGATCGGAAATCCCAGACCAGATAGACTCTAAATAAGATACAGGAAGAATTCCTTAAAACCATTACCAATAGGGGATTGATAGACACTTGGCGCACCTCACACCCTAACATTCTAGAATTTTCTTACTTCTAACCTGTCCACAAATCGCACTCATGGATTGATTACATCTTTCTCACACAACCTGCCTTACAATTTATGAACAAGGTTGGAATTAGCTCTATCCTCATTTCTTACCATGCTCCTCTTATTCTTGATATGGATTACCCATTTCCCTCTCCTACATCCAGACGATGGCGCTTCAATAACTCCCTTCTTTTAAGACCCACAATTTTCTGAACAGTTTACCTCATTTGCACAGGAGTTTTATCATAATAACCTCTCCTTCGTCTCTCAATTTCACTCTGTCTGGGGCGCCTTTAAAGCTTCCACTAGGGTTTTACTATAGATTTTGTGTCTCGGAAAAAAAAGGAAGCCTTCTCTCATTCAACAGTGCTTCTAAAACAAATTAAAACTTTGGAACATAAGTATTTCACTACTAATTACTCCGATACACTATCTATTCTAATTACAGCTAAAATTCAGTATAACCAATTATCTTGGGATTCAGTCTGCAACTCTCTTCTCAAATTGAATGCTAAATATTATGGAGGTCATAATAAAGCAGGGAGATCTTTAGCAAACTATCTCAAAATTAAGAAACTAAAATCTAAAATGTATGCCATAAAAGATGAATCAGGGAATCTGTATCTCTCAGACTCTAACATACTTGAATGCTTCACTAAATATTATTCCTCCCTTTATACTCCTGAAACGTAACCTTCCCCAGATCTTGTTGTTTCCTTTTTTCGAAACATTACTAAAACCCCAGATAGTAACTCAATCTCTCATCTCTTGATGCCCCTATTTCGGTAAAGGAACTTATAAAGGCTATTGTTCTACTACCCATAGCTAAAATACCGGCCCGGACGGTTTTACTGTTACATTTTTTTCTACATTTTAAAACATTTTTGGTTCCTCATCTCAGGTCATTGATTGACTCTTTTTTGCTCGCTGGCGAGTCACAGGGTTCCTTTATGCAAGCGATTCTTTGTTTAATTCCCAAGAAAGACAAAGACCCCTCTTTGTGCAAGAATTATAGACCAATTTCTTTAATAAACACCAACTGGAAAATGTATGCAAAACTCCTTGCCCTTCGCATTAATAGGGTTATCCCCAATTTAGTTAATATATATGTCAATCTGGTTTCGTTAAAGGCAGGTCTATTACAGATAATTCACGTACATTCCTTATCATCATACATTTAGCTTCAAAGTATGTTTCTCCTGTGGCGGCTATCAGCTTGGATGCCGAAAAAGCATTTGATAGGGTTAGCTGGGACTTTATATTTGCCGCTTTTAGTCCCCCTATCATTTATATGATTCTTATACTCGGCACCAACTACCTCCGTTTGGGTAAATGGTCGTCAATCCCGATATTTCCTTCTCCTTAGGTGAACTAGACAGGTCTTCCCTCTTTCCCCCCTTCTTTTCATCCTCCCCCATAATCCTTTCTTAGAGACTATTAGAAGTTCAACTCACAATACAGGGTTTCAATACCTTTTTTTTTTCACAGAGTTTTATATAGCGCCAACTTGATCCGCAACCGAATCGGGTATCAGAGCGCAGTTACGTTACATGAGGACACACATTCATATTTTTGTTAGGCATGGGGAGATTAAGTGATTTGCCCACAATCACAGGATGTTTAGCATCGTTACTGAGACTGGATCCCAGTTCCCCAGGTCCGAGGTCGAACGCCCTAGCCGTTACGCCAACTCCTGATATCAAATTCACTGCATATGCAGATGATATCTTATTATTCATTCCTAACTCTTCTATGTCCTTGCTGGCCTTCTTTTCCCTATTACATGCTTACTCCAATGTCTCCGGTTATAAATTGAACATTGATAAATCAGAAATCCTACCTTTAAATAAATGTTGTCTTCCCTCCATGTTTACTGATTCAGGCTTTGAATGGAACTCCTCGTATATTAAATGCCTTGGAATTTTATATTGTAACTGTTAGAACTGTGATTTCTGGCTGGCTAAGGCTGACGCCAAAGCCAGGCAGAAACCACCATTCTAGTCAGGGCAAGGGAGTCACACGCCAAGATAACCCCTGCTCACCCCCTTGGTAGCTTGGCACGAGCAGACAGGCTTATCCCGGAGGCAATGTGTGAAGCATTTGCGCCAGCACACAACAGCAACAACATCCTAGGCACACCACAAAAGGAACTCCACACAAGGTTATATAAAAATAACTTCTGTATTGTCAAAACACATCAGATATAAATCACACATGTACATTGTGCCAACTGGCACGGACAATATTCACAAGGGATTATTTACAAGACAGGGCCACATGGGCCACTGTCAGAATCAGCACATTTAGAACTTAGAATACTGTTAGAACTAGCACTTTGTAGATCATAGAAGAATAATCACTTTAGCACACCTGTGCTAGAAAGAACAACCACCCAAGTATCACAATACCTGTAGGGGTATAAGCATGGAACATTACACATGATGCATAAACATTCAGAGGTGTAGGGAAGGAAAACCCATGATGCATAACATACATTCAGCGGTGTAAGAACATGGCACATGACGGCATCAAAACTTATTCAGAGGTGCAGGAAAACACATTTAGGGCCTTGCGCCCTACCCACATACCAGCCCCCTGGCAAACTGGTCATCCAACAAGGGGACTCAACAAGCCCTGTGTCCAGAATGTCAGGGCGCGCTGCCAATGCAGCGCCAGTCAGGGGTGCGCCACCGGCGCTAACCTAAACGTTGCAGCTGCCCACTAATTGCTGGGCAGCTGGGAACAATCACAAGGCCCTAAACGGTGCAGCTGCCCACTAATTGCTGGGCAGCTGGGAATCAGAACTACAACAGGGTCCTCACTGACCCTAGAACAGAACTGCGCCAACTGTTGGAGCCACACAGGCTCTGAAAACACTTGTGTCCCCCAAGAGCCTCACGGGGCTCTAAACATCATGTGGGCGGTAAGCCCCTCGGGACTCTAAATATAAAATGCCCTCTAGAGCCTCACTGGGCTCCACATAAATTAAATGTGGCCACGAGCCTCTCTGGGCTCCAAATAAAGTAAATGCGGCCACGAGCCTCTCTGGGCTCCAAATAAAGTGCCTATCGGGGGAGCAGCCCTCTGCTATGTGGGGCCGCCCGGACACTGATATAACACAGCCCCCCAAGCACCCCCTTGGGGACTCAAAGAGCAAATGGTGGCCGCCTGCCCCAGATCAGCCCTGACTCACCGGGCTCTTCCTCGCGGGGTGGAGGCGGTCGCCAGTTCTTCTCCTGGTCTCTTCTCTGCTGCATCCTCGCAGCACCCAGGAGCCCTGCCGTTGGAAGACGCCTCTCCCTTCTTCACCCGGGCCCCCTCCTGGGACCCGGGGCTCCTCTGGTGCTGCGGGACTCTTCTTTGGGCATCGCGGGGCTCTCCACGACACCGGAGCCCCGCCTGCCTCTACAGCTGCCACCTCACCACCATCACCGCGGGGCTCTCCCTTCCACATGGGAGCCCTGCGAAAGCTCACGCCGGCCTCCGCTTCACTCAGGCACATCTCCGGTCTCCCTCCATCGCATGGGAGACCGGCAATGAAAGCAAAGGCTTCCCCCAGGCAGGGGGAAGCGGAAATCATGCACGCCAGGCCCCGCCTACAGTCAGGCGGGCGCGGGCCTGGTTTCCGTTTCGCCGCAATGGCTGCACCAGCAACCTTTTCGGGGGCAATAATGAGGGGTGGGCACCCTCGAATTCCACAATAAATGTAGCAGCGAGGTGGGCACTCGCTGAGGGGGGGCAGATAAACGGCGTGGCACCCGTAGATAAAAAAAATAGTGATATCGGGCACAAAACAGGGTGGCACCTGCAAGGCAACATCCACAATGGGCGAGGTGGGCACTCGCGCTGCTGCGAGCAAATGCAGCAAGGAGGTGTAGGCTCTCTCCACAACAGGGCCAACCAAGATACCGCGCCTCCCAGGCGCCAAGGGGCAAAGGGACCACCAAGCCCCCAGAAAGGACCACACAGCAGAAAGCAGGTCCCAGCAACAAGGCAATCCCAAAATAAAGCGCTTCCCAGGCGCTAAGGGGGACAGAGTCCATAAAGCCCCCCAGGGAGGACTCTCAGCAATGCAGTCCAGCAGGCATCCAGGGGCTGGGCAGGGCCCAGGGAGGCAAGCCTTCCCCTGGCCCCAAGCAGCAGCACGCCCCTGGCAGGATTCAAGAAGAAACAAGAACATTTTGGAAGTGGACACAGCCCCTTTTTATACAGTGAATTCCTTTGTCTAGCAGGGTGCAAGCAATGTGAGAACCAGCTACAACTGGTTATAGGGAACTCTTTTCACTGGCCAGGCTAGGGACATCAGACGCACCACAGGGGGTGGAGCCAGCATTGTGGCAGGCAGGCACAGCCCTATTCACTCCCAGGTGCTATCTCCTCTTACCACTCTAGTTGCAGGTGCAGTCATTCAACCAAGGGCTGACTCAGACAACCTCCTGGGGGCTCCCCAGCCCCTGTCACCCTCAAACCAGACAGTCAATCCACAAGCAGGCCCAGGCACACTCCTGGAGCCAGGCTCCAGCCAATCACGTGCCAGCAGACTCACTACACACTCACACCCATGTCTAGAAGTGGCACTTCCACACTAGACACATTCATGCCGCATACATCATTACGCAGCATTCAATCTCACAAGTTGGCACATACCAAACTCGACCCTGCACTCCCCACACATCAGGAACTACCATGGTCACACATATTCCCCATGCATTCCTATGGGAGGGCAGGTCACATACCACACATACACAGAGAGCTCACGCACTTTACATGGTACCACAGTGAAAAAGTGCACAAAGGCCTAAAATCACCAACACCAGGATCCAGAACCAGGCTAGGAAAAAAGCAAAAAAGTTTCGGGGTGAACCTGCGAAAAGGGCCAGGTCCAACAGTAACAATATTAAAGACCTTGTAAAGCTCAACCATACTGATATTCTTAAGAAAGTCTCAGCCCTCATTGATGGTTGATCTCCACTTTTCCTCTCTTGGTGGGGTAGATTAGCTACGATTAAGATGATGCTTCTCCCAATTGTTAACTTCTACCTCTCAATGCTCCCTGTGTATCTTCCTAATACTTTCTTTCACACTATCAACAGTTCACTGATCTAGTTTCTTTGGAATAAACGTAAACCAAGAATCTCATTTGCCCATCTTCAACTCTCTAAAGATTTGGGTGGGGTTAATTTTCCCAATCTCAGACGATATCATTCAGCTTTCACCATGAAACAAATTTGGACTTTTTTGTCTGATTTCACTACTTCGTCATGTACTGCATGGAGTGCCTTAGAACAAGCCCAGTGTTCTCCTTTCACTCTCCTCTTCCCTATCCAAATTAGTAAACCTCTGAAGCGCATGTCTTTTCCTACTTTCATTTACTCAAGGGCTCTTGCAGTTTTGTCAAACATACATCTTTCTCTAACTGTAGGCCCCTTGAGCATCCCAATTTGATATAATAAAAATGTTCTGATTAACAATTATTCTGGAAGGAATGGATTGACAAAGGTATCAATACTCCCCAACAACTGTTGAAAGATGGTTCTTTTATGTCATTTTCTGAACTTCAATTGTTATATAGTATTTCCTTGCAACATGCCACCCATTATACTTTACTCAAGGATGCCCTCACTCGCTACTACCTCCTGCAAACCCTAGTGTTCTACCCGAACAATCATCCCCTTCCCCTGTTTCTATCGATTTCTCCACTCAATATAAAGCTGCTACCGTTTATAAGCTATTATCTCATTCCCCTGTTCTTAGAACCAAATCCTCCTTGTAATTAAGATGGGAAAAAGACGTAGGCCTGACCTCCCCTTTCGCACATGGGATTTCCTTTGGTTCAAAATACACACGACTTCACGCTGAGCCAGCACCACACAGACTTTATACTATTTTTACAACAGACTCTTCTTGACCCCTAGTGACCTCCATAGATTCAAATTACTAGATTCTCCCAAATGTTGGTACTGCCCTAATGAGAAAGGGAATTTTCTTCACATGTTTTTTCATTGTCCCCTTGTCAAAGCCTTTTTGTCTCATATTTGGTCAAAATTAAACAACATTTTATTGCCTAATATTCCCTTCCACATAAAGCATGTTTTTTTGGGTAACATCTCGCCCACCTGGTTAAATCACAATAATGAAGGTAATTTTATCAACTTATTTCTAGCCGTCTCACTCCAGAACATTACTGCTAATTGGAATTTACTATGTCACCATCATAGAACGGATAGAGCTCACGCCACTTCTACTTTCTTGTTGATTAAAAGAGACTTACTATGGTTACCATTAACTCATTGTTTATCTAGAGTATCAAATTGATTCCTTTAGTAATATAAAACATTGTTGCTTGTTATATTCTTAATATTGCTCTCAAAATGTTTATTGTTGCACCTTTTTTAGGACTCCTCTTTCTCTCTCCTCTATCTCCTTATTTTCCTTCTCTTTTTTCTTTCCTCTTTCTTTTCTTTTCTTTCTTTTCACTTTAAAATCTTTTAAAAATGAAGTTTCTTCTAGTACTGTTTTTATATTCTAAGGATATTTCTAGATAATACTTCTCATAATATACTCTATCTTATTAATTTCCTGTTGTTTCCAGATTCTGTACTGATGTTTTACATTTCCTATAATCTCAAGAAAGCATTCTAAACTCATTTAAAAATGATGGGCGGAATGTTCAAAGTTGACAAAAATTCACCCCTAGTCACAGATCTGGGTTTAATCCATCATTTTTTTGCTCACTACTATCCATTCCAGTTTGGACCCAGCCATATGCAAATCAGTCTTGACCATGTTTCTCATGGGAACAGTACAGCCGGAACTGCCAGGCCAGGTCATTCCTGGACTGGAAAGCAAGCATCCTGGGACCAGTTTTGGTGCATTACCCCATAGCAGCCAGGCTAGCTTGAAACCAGTGGTGTAGCGAGCACAGGGGATACGTCTAGGCAATCCCTTCCCACTTAGGGTGTAAATGCAACACAAAAAGATGATGGACGGAACGTTGAACATTGTCAGACATACACCCCCAGTCACAGATCTAATTTGCTCACCACACAAATCCAGTTGTGACCCAGTCATCTGGAAATCAGCCTTGACCCAGTTCCTCATGGGAATAGTCCACCCGAAATTACGAGGCTGGGACTCGGATGGACCCTGGTCTGTCACTCCCTGCCCAGCTGTGGTCAGTGTGCCCTCCACATGATCTTAGGAAGCGGAAGTGCTCACACAGGTCACACACATACTCATTTTGAATATGATCCAGTTTTGCCATGTCGCACCTGTGACATGTTACCTATATTGCATGTGTACAAAGCAGAATAATGCTTGCTGTCATGTGGTAACAAATGATGCATAAACATTAGTAATTAGTTGTGTTTACATTCAGTAGATGGGAGCAAGGGTGGGATGTATAGAAAGGATAAGGGACGGGGCGTACTCAGAGGATCACTTACTTGGATCTAATCACGCGGACTGTTGTTCTTCTTTACTGAATACAGGCATACTTTGCTGTTTCCGGTCTCTGTGCCCATTACTACTTCCCAGCACCCCTCCCCTACAGCCTGTCCATTCAGTAGGGTACCAAATGTTGCTTATTGGAAATCCTCTGACTCACACCCCCACTCACATTATAAAAAAGGTACGTCCTTGCAGACAATAATACTTTCTGGAATAACACCACCTCCAGTATTTCCCAAATCCCTGGAAGCTGTGTACAAATACGAGGCTGGAGCTTGTGCATTGTGGGGAATACCTGAGTGGGGTGGAGTGTTTTATCTAAGAGCAGCGTTTGCAGCCGAGTGGTCATCCTTCCTTACCTGAGCCAGATGCATAGATGCTCTGGCAGTAAGAATCGTAGTAACTGGAACACTGCTCTACCGTGCAGTCTGAGTTGCTCGTAGCTAATGAACATGTGTAACATTTCAAGGCATCACCTGTGCAAGAAAAAGCAACAGGTAAGAGGCAAATTCCATCCACTCATCACTTCCTCTCACTCTAACAATGGCTGTATGATAACTCTAAGTCTTTCACAGTCTGTGGTGCTTCTGCTGTGGTTCCCTTTGAGGCTGTATGAATTGTATGTGATATTAACATATAAGAGACGCATGGTGCTCTCTGTGGTGCTTCTGCTGTGGTTCCCTTTGAGGCTGTATGAATTGTATGTGATATTAACATATAAGAGACGCATGGTGCTCTCTGTGGTGCTTCTGCTGCGGGCCCTCCCTCAGCCTGTATGAATTGTATGTGATATTAACATGTAAGAGACGCATGGTGCTCTCCGTGGTGCTTCTGCTGCGGGCCCTCCCTCACCCTGTATGAACTTTATGTGATATTACATATAAGAGACTCATGGTGCTCTCTGTGGTGCTTCTGCTGTGGGTCCTCCCTCAGCTTGTCTGAATTGTATGTGATATTAACATATAAGAGACACATTGTGCTCTCTGTGGTGCTTCTGCTGTGAGTCCCCCCTCAGCCTGTATGAACTGTATTTCATATTAACATATAAGAGACGCATGGTGCTCTCTGTGGTGCTTCTGCTGTGGGTCCTCCCTCAGCCTCTATGAATTGTATGTGATATTAATATATATAAAGAGACACATGGTGCTCTCTGTGGTGCTTCTGCCATGGGTCCTCCCTCAGCCTGTATGAATTGTATGTGATATTAACATATAAGAGACGCATGGTGCTCTCTGTGGTGCTTCTGCTGTGGGTCCTCCCTCAGCCTGTATGAATTGTATGTGATATTAACATATAAGAGACACATGGAGCTCTCTGTGGTGCTTCTGCCATGGGTCCTCCCTCAGCCTGTATGAATTGTATGTGATATTACCATATAAGAGACACATGGTGCTCTCTGTGGTGCTTCTGCCATGGGTCCTCCCTCAGCCTGTATGAATTGTATGTGATATTAACATATAAGAGACACATGGTGCTCTCTGTGGTGCTTCTGCCGTGGGTCCTCCCTCAGCCTGTATGAATTGTATGTGATATTAACATATAAGAGATGCATGGTGCTCTCTGTGGTGCTTCTGCTGTGGGTCCTCCCTCAGCCTGTATGAACTGTATGTGATATTAACATATAAGAGATGCATGGTGCTCTCTGTGGTGCTTCTGCTGTGGGTCCTTCCTCAGCCTGTATGAATTGTATGTGATATTAACATATAAGAGACACATGGTGCTCTCTGTGGTGCTTCTGCTGTGGGTCCTTCCTCAGCCTGTATGAATTGTATGTGATATTAACATATAAGAGACACATGGTGCTCTCTGTGTTGCTCTATGTGGTGGCCTCCCTCAGCCTGTATGAATTATAAATTACATTCAGATATAACCAGACATGCACAGTCTCTCACTGGTAGATCTACAGGTGAGTAGGTGTACACAGCGTCCCTACACAGGTACATTCAGATGTGACCAGGCATGCACAGTCTCAAACAGGTAGATTTGAAAATGACCAGGTGTACACAGCGCCCCTACACAGGTACATTCAGATGTAACCAGACATGCACAGTCTCACACTGGTAGATTTGAAAATGACCAGGTGAACACAGCGCCCCTACACAGGTACATTCAGATGTAACCAGACATGCACAGTCTCACACAGGTAGATTTGAAAATGACCAGGTGTACACAGCGCCCCTACACAGGTACATTCAGATGTAACCAGACATGCACGGTCTCACACAGGTAGATTTGGAAATGACCAGGTGTACACAGCGCCCCTACACAGGTACATTCAGATGTAACCAGACATGCACAGTCTCACACAGGTAGATTTGAAAATGACCAGGTGTACACAGCGCCCCTACACAGGTACATTCAGATGTAACCAGACATGCACGGTCTCACACAGGTAGATTTGGAAATGACCAGGTGTACACAGCGCCCCTACACAGATACATTCAGATGTAACCAGACTTGCACAGTCTCACACAGGTAGATTTGGAAATGACCAGGTGTACACAGCGCCCCTACACAGGTACATTCAGATGTAACCAGACATGCACAGTCTCACACTGGTAGATTTGGAAATGACTAGGTGTACACAGCTCCCTCTACACAGGTAGATTCAGATGTAACAAGACATGCACAGTCTCACACGGGTAGATTTGGAAATGACCAGGTGTACACAGCTCCCCCTACACAGGTACATTCAGATGTAACCAAACATGCACAGTCTCAGGCAGGCAGATTTGGAAATGACCAGGTGTACACAGCGCCCCTACACAGGTACATTCAGATGTAACCAGACTTGCACAGTCTCACACAGGTAGATTTGGAAATGACCAGGTGTACACAGCGCCCCTACACAGGTACATTAAGATGTAACCAGACTTGCACAGTCTCACACAGGTAGATTTGGAAATGACCAGGTGTACACAGCGCCCCTACACAGGTACATTAAGATGTAACCAGACTTGCACAGTCTCACACAGGTAGATTTGGAAATGACTAGGTGTACACAGCTCCCCCTACACAGGTACATTCAGATGTAACCAGACATGCACAGTCTCACGCGGGCAGATTTGGAAATGACCAGGTGTACACAGCTCCCCTACACAGGTACATTCAGATGTAACCAGACTTGCACAGTCTCACACAGGTAGATTTGGAAATGACCAGGTGTACACAGCGCCCCTACACAGGTACATTCAGATGTAACCAGACGTGCACAGTCTCACACAGGTAGATTTGGAAATGACCAGGTGTACACAGCGCCCCTACACAGGTACATTCAGATGTAACCAGACATGCACAGACTAACACAGGTAGATTTGGAAATGACTAGGTGTACACAGGTCCCTCTACACAGGTACATTCAGATGTAACCAGACATGCACAGTCTCACACAGGTAGATTTGGAAATGACCAGGTGTACACAGCGCCCCCTGGACAGGTACATTCAGATGTAACCAGACATGCACAGTCTCACACAGGTAGATTTGGAAATGACCAGGTGTACATAGGTCCCTCTACACAGGTACATTCAGATGTAACCAGACATGCACAGTCTCACACAGGTAGATTTGGAAATGACCAGGTGTACACAGCCCCCTCTACAGAGGTACATTCAGATGTAACCAGACATGCACAGTCTCAAGCAGGTAGATTTGGAAATGACTAGGTGTACACAGCTCCCCGTCCACAGGTACATTCAGATGTAACGAGACATGTACAGTCTCACACAGGTAGATTTGGAAATGACCAGGTGTACACAGCTCCCCCTACACAGGTACATTCAGATGTAACCAGACATGCACAGACTAACACAGGTAGATTTGGAAATGACTAGGTGTACACAGCTCCCCCTACACAGGTACATTCAGATGTAACCAGACATGCACAGACTAACACAGGTAGATTTGGAAATGACGAGGTGTACACGGCGCCCTCTACACAGGTACATTCAGATGTAACCAGACATGCACAGTCTCACGCAGGTAGATTTGGAAATGACCAGGTGTACACAGCCCCCTCTACAGAGGTACATTCAGATGTAACCAGACATGCAGAGTCTCAAGCAGGTAGATTTGGAAATGACTAGGTGTACACAGCTCCCCGTCCACAGGTACATTCAGATGTAACCAGACATGCACAGTATCACACAGGTAGATTTGGAAATGACGAGGTGTACACGGTGCCCTCTACACAGGTACATTCAGATGTAACCAGACATGCACAGTCTCACGCAGGTAGATTTGGAAATGACCAGGTGTACACAGCCCCCTCTACAGAGGTACATTCAGATGTAACCAGACATGCACAGTCTCAAGCAGGTAGATTTGGAAATGACTAGGTGTACACAGCTCCCCGTCCACAGGTACATTCAGATGTAACCAGACATGCACAGTCTCATGCAGGTAGATTTGGAAATGACCAGGTGTACACAGCGCCCTCTTCACAGGTACATTCAGATGTAACCAGACTTGCACAGTCTCACGCAGGTAGATTTGGAAATGACCAGGTGTACACAGCTCCCCCTACACAGGTACATTCAGATGTAACCAGACATGCACAGACTAACACAGGTAGATTTGGAAATGACGAGGTGTACACGGCGCCCTCTACACAGGTACATTCAGATGTAACCAGACATGCACAGTCTCACGCAGGTAGATTTGGAAATGACCGGGTGTACACAACCCCCTCTACAGAGGTACATTCAGATGTAACCATACATGCACAGTCTCACGCAGGTAGATTTGGAAATGACCAGGTGTACACAGCTCCCTCTACAGAGGTACATTCAGATGTAACCAGACATGCACAGTCTCACGCAGGTAGATTTGGAAATGACCAGGTGTACACAGCCCCCTCTACAGAGGTACATACAGATGTAACCATACATGCACAGTCTCACGCAGGTAGATTTGGAAATGACCAGGTGTACACAGCTCCCTCTACAGAGGTACATTCAGATGTAACCAGACATGCACAGTCTCACGCAGGTAGATTTGGAAATGACCAGGTGTACACAGCTCCCCCTACACAGGTACATTCAGATGTAACCAGACATGCACAGACTAACACAGGTAGATTTGGAAATGACGAGGTGTACACGGCGCCCTCTACACAGGTACATTCAGATGTAACCAGACATGCACAGTCTCACGCAGGTAGATTTGGAAATGACCAGGTGTACACAGCCCCCTCTACACAGGTACATTCAGATGTAACCAGACATGCACAGTCTCACGCAGGTAGATTTGGAAATGACCAGGTGTACACAGCGCCCCTACACAGGTACATTCAGATGTAACCAGACATGCACAGTCTCACGCAGGTGATTTGGAAATGACCAGGTGTTCACAGCGCCCCTACACAGGTGCATTCAGATGTAACCAGACATGCACAGTCTCACGCAGGTAGATTTGGAAATGACCAGGTGTACACAGCTCCCCCTACACAGGTACATTCAGATGTAACCAGACATGCACAGTCTCAAGCAGGTAGATTTGGAAATCACTAGGTGTACACAGCTCCCCGTCCACAGGTACATTCAGATGTAACCAGACATGCACAGTCTCATGCAGGTAGATTTGGAAATGACCAGGTGTACACAGCGCCCTCTTCACAGGTACATTCAGATGTAACCAGACTTGCACAGTCTCACGCAGGTAGATTTGGAAATGACCAGGTGTACACAGCTCCCCCTACACAGGTACATTCAGATGTAACCAGACATGCACAGACTAACACAGGTAGATTTGGAAATGACGAGGTGTACACGGCGCCCTCTACACAGGTACATTCAGATGTAACCAGACATGCACAGTCTCACGCAGGTAGATTTGGAAATGACCGGGTGTACACAACCCCCTCTACAGAGGTACATTCAGATGTAACCATACATGCACAGTCTCACGCAGGTAGATTTGGAAATGACCAGGTGTACACAGCTCCCTCTACAGAGGTACATTCAGATGTAACCAGACATGCACAGTCTCACGCAGGTAGATTTGGAAATGACCAGGTGTACACAGCCCCCTCTACAGAGGTACATACAGATGTAACCATACATGCACAGTCTCACGCAGGTAGATTTGGAAATGACCAGGTGTACACAGCTCCCTCTACAGAGGTACATTCAGATGTAACCAGACATGCACAGTCTCACGCAGGTAGATTTGGAAATGACCAGGTGTACACAGCTCCCCCTACACAGGTACATTCAGATGTAACCAGACATGCACAGACTAACACAGGTAGATTTGGAAATGACGAGGTGTACACGGCGCCCTCTACACAGGTACATTCAGATGTAACCAGACATGCACAGTCTCACGCAGGTAGATTTGGAAATGACCAGGTGTACACAGCCCCCTCTACACAGGTACATTCAGATGTAACCAGACATGCACAGTCTCACGCAGGTAGATTTGGAAATGACCAGGTGTACACAGCGCCCCTACACAGGTACATTCAGATGTAACCAGACATGCACAGTCTCACGCAGGTGATTTGGAAATGACCAGGTGTTCACAGCGCCCCTACACAGGTGCATTCAGATGTAACCAAACATGCACAGTCTCACGCAGGTAGATTTGGAAATGACCAGGTGTACACATCCCCCTCTACACAGGTACATTCAGATGTAACCAGACATGCACAGACTAACACAGGTAGATTTGGAAATGACTAGGTGTACACAGGTCCCTCTACACAGGTACATTCAGATGTAACCTGACATGCACAGTCTCACACAGGTAGATTTGGAAATGACCAGGTGTACACGGCGCCCTCTACACAGGTACATTCAGATGTAACCAGACATGCACAGTCTCACACAGGTAGATTTGGAAATGACCAGGTGTACACAGCGCCCCCTGGACAGGTACATTCAGATGTAACCAGACATGCACAGTCTCACACAGGTAGATTTGGAAATGACCAGGTGTACACAGGTCCCTCTACACAGGTACATTCAGATGTAACCAGACATGCACAGTCTCACACAGGTAGATTTTGAAATGACCAGGTGTACACGGCGCCCTCTACACAGGTACATTCAGATGTAACCAGACATGCACAGCCTCACACAGGTAGATTTGGAAATGACTAGATGTACACAGCGTCCGTACACAGGTATATTCAGATGTAACCAGACATGCACAGTCTCACGCAGGTAGATTTGGAAATGACCGGGTGTACACAGCCCCCTCTGCAGAGGTACATTCAGATGTAACCAGACATGCACAGTCTCAAGCAGGTAGATTTGGAAATGACTAGGTGTACACAGCTCCCCGTCCACAGGTACATTCAGATGTAACCAGACATGCACAGTCTCATGCAGGTAGATTTGGAAATGACCAGGTGTACACAGCGCCCTCTTCACAGGTAAATTCAGATGTAACCAGACTTGCACAGTCTCACGCAGGTAGATTTGGAAATGACCAGGTGTACACAGCTCCCCCTACACAGGTACATTCAGATGTAACCAGACATGCACAGACTAACACAGGTAGATTTGGAAATGACGAGGTGTACACGGCGCCCTCTACACAGGTACATACAGATGTAACCAGACATGCACAGTCTCACGCAGGTAGATTTGGAAATGACCAGGTGTACACAGCCCCCTCTTCAGAGGTACATTCAGATGTAACCAGACATGCACAGTCTCACGCAGGTAGATTTGGAAATGACCAGGTGTACACAGCGCCCCTACACAGGTACATTCAGATGTAACCAGACATGCACAGTCTCACGCAGGTAGATTTGGAAATGACCAGGTGTACACAGCTCCCTCTACAGAGGTACATTCAGATGTAACCAGACCTGCACAGTCTCAAGCAGGTAGATTTGGAAATGACTAGGTGTACACAGCTCCCCGTCCCCAGGTACATTCAGATGTAACCAGACATGTACAGTCTCACACAAGTAGATTTGGAAATGACCAGGTGTACACGGCGCCCTCTACACAGGTACATTCAGATGTAACCAGACATGCACAGCCTCACACAGGTAGATTTGGAAATGACTAGATGTACACAGCGTCCGTACACAGGTATATTCAGATGTAACCAGACATGCACAGTCTCACGCAGGTAGATTTGGAAATGACCGGGTGTACACAGCCCCCTCTACAGAGGTACATTCAGATGTAACCAGACATGCACAGTCTCAAGCAGGTAGATTTGGAAATGACTAGGTGTACACAGCTCCCCGTCCACAGGTACATTCAGATGTAACCAGACATGCACAGTCTCATGCAGGTAGATTTGGAACTGACCAGGTGTACACAGCGCCCTCTTCACAGGTATATTCAGATGTAACCAGACTTGCACAGTCTCACGCAGGTAGATTTGGAAATGACCAGGTGTACACAGCGCCCCTACACAGGTACATTCAGATGTAACCAGACATGCACAGTCTCACGCAGGTAGATTT
This sequence comes from Lissotriton helveticus, assembly GCF_964261635.1. Lineage (NCBI taxonomy): Eukaryota > Metazoa > Chordata > Amphibia > Caudata > Salamandridae > Lissotriton > Lissotriton helveticus. Next base: position 24,118,164 of record NC_136063.1, read on the forward strand.
GGAAATGACCAGGTGTACACAGCTCCCTCTACAGAGGTACATTCAGATGTAACCAGACCTGCACAGTCTCAAGCAGGTAGATTTGGAAATGACCAGGTGTACACAGCTCCCCCTACACAGGTACATTCAGATGTAACCAGAAATGCACAGACTAACACAGGTAGATTTGGAAATGACGAGGTGTACACGGCGCCCTCTACACAGGTACATTCAGATGTAACCAGACATGCACAGTCTCACGCAGGTAGATTTGGAAATGACCAGGTGTACACAGCCCCCTCTTCAGAGGTACATTCAGATGTAACCAGACATGCACAGTCTCACGCAGGTAGATTTGGAAATGACCAGGTGTACACAGCGCCCCTACACAGGTACATTCAGATGTAACCAGACATGCACAGTCTCACGCAGGTAGATTTGGAAATGACCAGGTGTACACAGCTCCCTCTACAGAGGTACATTCAGATGTAACCAGACCTGCACAGTCTCAAGCAGGTAGATTTGGAAATGACTAGGTGTACACAGCTCCCCGTCCCCAGGTACATTCAGATGTAACCAGACATGTACAGTCTCACACAGGTAGATTTGGAAATGACCAGGTGTACACAGCTCCCCCTACACAGGTACATTCAGATGTAACCAGACATGCACAGACTAACACAGGTAGATTTGGAAATGACGAGGTGTACACGGCGCCCTCTACACAGGTACATTCAGATGTAACGAGACATGCACAGTCTCACGCAGGTAGATTTGGAAATGACCAGGTGTACACAGCTCCCCCTACACAGGTACATTCAGATGTAACCAGACATGCACAGTCTCAAGCAGGTAGATTTGGAAATGACTAGGTGTACAGAGCGCCCCTACACAGGTACATTCAGATGTAACCAGACATGCACAGTCTCACACAGGTAGATTTGGAAATGACCAGGTGTACACAGCGTCCCTACACAGGTACATTCAGATGTGACCAGACATGCACAGTCTCACAGAGGTAGATTTGGAAATGACTAGGTGTACACGGCGCCCTCTACACAGGTACATTCAGATGTAACCAGACATGCACAGTCTCAAGCAGGTAGATTTGGAAATGACTAGGTGTACACAGCGCCCCTACACAGGCACATTCAGTTGTAACCAGACATGCACAGTCTCACGCAGGTAGATTTGGAAATGACTAGGTGTACACAGCGCCCCTACACAGGTACATTCAGATGTAACCAGACATGCACAGTCTCACGCAGGTAGATTTGGAAATGACCAGGTGTACACAGCTCCCCCTACACAGGTACATTCAGATGTAACCAGACATGCACAGACTAACACAGGTAGATTTGGAAATGACGAGGTGTACACGGCGCCCTCTACACAGGTACATTCAGATGTAACCAGACATGCATAGTCTCACGCAGGTAGATTTGGAAATGACTAGGTGTACACAGCTCCCCGTCCCCAGGTACCTTCAGATGTAACCAGACATGTACAGTCTCACGCAGGTAGATTTGGAAATGACCAGGTGTACACAGCTCCCCCTACATAGGTACATTCAGATGTAACCAGACATGCACAGACTAACACAGGTAGATTTGTAAATGACCAGGTGTACACAGCTCCCTCTACACAGGTACATTCAGATGTAACCAGACATGCACAGTCTCACACAGGGAGATTTGGAAATGACCGGGTGTACACAGCTCCCTCTACACAGGTACATTCAGGTGTAACCAGACATGCACAGTCTCAAGCAGGTAGATTTGGAAATGACTAGGTGTACACAGCTCCCCGTCCACAGGTACATTCAGATGTAACCAGACATGCACAGTCTCACGCAGGTAGATTTGGAAATGACTAGGTGTACACAGCTCCCCGTCCACAGGTACATTCAGGTGTAACCAGACATGCACAGTCTCACGCAGGTAGATTTGGAAATGACTAGGTGTACACAGCTCCCCATCCACAGGTACATTCAGGTGTAACCAGACATGCACAGTCTCACGCAGGTAGATTTGGAAATGACTAGGTGTACACAGCGCCCCTACACAGGTACATTCAGATGTAACCAGACATGCACAGTCTCACACAGGTAGATTTGGAAATGACTAGGTGTACACAGCTCCCCGTCCACAGGTACATTCAGGTGTAACCAGACATGCACAGTCTCACACAGGTAGATTTGGAAATGACTAGGTGTACACAGCTCCCCCTACACAGGTACATTAAGATGTAACCAGAGATGCACAGTCCCACGCAGGTAGATTTGGAAATGACTAGGTGTACACGGCGCCCCTACACAGGTACATTCAGATGTAACCAGAGATGCACAGTCCCACGCAGGTAGATTTGGAAATGACTAGGTGTTCACAGCGCCCCTACACAGGTACATTCAGATGTAACCAGACATGCACAGTCCCACGCAGGTAGATTTGGAAATGACTAGGTGTACACAGCGCCCCTACACAGGTACATTAAGATGTAACCAGAGATGCACAGTCCCACGCAGGTAGATTTGGAAATGACTAGGTGTTCACAGCGCCCCTACACAGGTACATTCAGATGTAACCAGACATGCATAGTCTCACACAGGTAGATTTGGAAATGACGAGGTGTACACAGCGCCCCCTACACAGGTACATTCAGATGTAACCAGACATGTACAGTCTCACACAGGTAGATTTGGAAATGACTAGGTGTACACGGCGCCCTCTACACAGGTACATTCAGATGTAACCAGACATGCACAGTCTCACGCAGGTAGATTTGGAAATGACCAGGTGTACACAGCTCCCTCTACACACGTACATTCAGATGTAACCAGACATGCACAGTCTCAAGCAGGTAGATTTGGAAATGACCAGGTGTACACAGCGTCCCTACACAGGTACATTCAGATGTAACCAGACATGAGCAGTCTCACGCAGGTAGATTTGGAAATGACTAGGTGTACACGGCGCCCGTACACAGGTACATTCAGATGTGACCAGACATGCACAGTCTCACAGAGGTAGATTTGGAAATGACCAGGTGTACACAGCGCCCCTACACAGGTACATTCAGATGTAACCAGACATGCACAGTCTCACGCAGGTGATTTGGAAATGACCAGGTGTTCACAGCGCCCCTACACAGGTGCATTCAGATGTAACCAGACATGCACAGTCTCACGCAGGTAGATTTGGAAATGACCAGGTGTACACATCCCCCTCTACACAGGTACATTCAGATGTAACCAGACATGCACAGACTAACACAGGTAGATTTGGAAATGACTAGGTGTACACAGGTCCCTCTACACAGGTACATTCAGATGTAACCTGACATGCACAGTCTCACACAGGTAGATTTGGAAATGACCAGGTGTACACGGCGCCCTCTACACAGGTACATTCAGATGTAACCAGACATGCACAGTCTCAAACAGGTAGATTTGGAAATGACCAGGTGTACACAGCGCCCCCTGGACAGGTACATTCCGATGTAACCAGACATGCACAGTCTCACACAGGTAGATTTGGAAATGACCAGGTGTACACAGGTCCCTCTACACAGGTACATTCAGATGTAACCAGACATGCACAGTCTCACACAGGTAGATTTGGAAATGACCAGGTGTACACGGCGTCCTCTACACAGGTACATTCAGATGTAACCAGACATGCACAGCCTCACACAGGTAGATTTGGAAATGACTAGATGTACACAGCGTCCGTACACAGGTATATTCAGTTGTAACCAGGCATGCACAGTCTCACGCAGGTAGATTTGGAAATGACCGGGTGTACACAGCCCCCTCTGCAGAGGTACATTCAGATGTAACCAGACATGCACAGTCTCAAGCAGGTAGATTTGGAAATGACTAGGTGTACACAGCTCCCCGTCCACAGGTACATTCAGATGTAACCAGACATGCACAGTCTCACGCAGGTAGATTTGGAAATGACTAGGTGTACACAGCTCCCCGTCCACAGGTACATTCAGATGTAACCAGACATGCACAGTCTCATGCAGGTAGATTTGGAAATGACCAGGTGTACACAGCGCCCTCTTCACAGGTATATTCAGATGTAACCAGACTTGCACAGTCTCACGCAGGTAGATTTGGAAATGACCAGGTGTACACAGCTCCCCCTACACAGGTACATTCAGATGTAACCAGACATGCACAGACTAACACAGGTAGATTTGGAAATGACGAGGTGTACACGGCGCCCTCTACACAGGTACATACAGATGTAACCAGACATGCACAGTCTCACGCAGGTAGATTTGGAAATGACCAGGTGTACACAGCCCCCTCTTCAGAGGTACATTCAGATGTAACCAGACATGCACAGTCTCACGCAGGTAGATTTGGAAATGACCAGGTGTACACAGCGCCCCTACACAGGTACATTCAGATGTAACCAGACATGCACAGTCTCACGCAGGTAGATTTGGAAATGACCAGGTGTACACAGCTCCCTCTACAGAGGTACATTCAGATGTAACCAGACCTGCACAGTCTCAAGCAGGTAGATTTGGAAATGACTAGGTGTACACAGCTCCCCGTCCCCAGGTACATTCAGATGTAACCAGACATGTACAGTCTCACACAAGTAGATTTGGAAATGACAAGGTGTACACGGCGCCCTCTACACAGGTACATTCAGATGTAACCAGACATGCACAGCCTCACACAGGTAGATTTGGAAATGACTAGATGTACACAGCGTCCGTACACAGGTATATTCAGATGTAACCAGACATGCACAGTCTCACGCAGGTAGATTTGGAAATGACCGGGTGTACACAGCCCCCTCTACAGAGGTACATTCAGATGTAACCAGACATGCACAGTCTCAAGCAGGTAGATTTGAAAATGACTAGGTGTACACAGCTCCCCGTCCACAGGTACATTCAGATGTAACCAGACATGCACAGTCTCATGCAGGTAGATTTGGAAATGACCAGGTGTACACAGCGCGCTCTTCACAGGTATATTCAGATGTAATCAGACTTGCACAGTCTCACGCAGGTAGATTTGGAAATGACCAGGTGTACACAGCTCCCCCTACACAGGTACATTCAGATGTAACCAGAAATGCACAGACTAACACAGGTAGATTTGGAAATGACGAGGTGTACACGGCGCCCTCTACACAGGTACATTCAGATGTAACCAGACATGCACAGTCTCACGCAGGTAGATTTGGAAATGACCAGGTGTACACAGCCCCCTCTTCAGAGGTACATTCAGATGTAACCAGACATGCACAGTCTCACGCAGGTAGATTTGGAAATGACCAGGTGTACACAGCGCCCCTACACAGGTACATTCAGATGTAACCAGACATGCACAGTCTCACGCAGGTAGATTTGGAAATGACCAGGTGTACACAGCTCCCTCTACAGAGGTACATTCAGATGTAACCAGACCTGCACAGTCTCAAGCAGGTAGATTTGGAAATGACTAGGTGTACACAGCTCCCCGTCCCCAGGTACATTCAGATGTAACCAGACATGTACAGTCTCACACAGGTAGATTTGGAAATGACCAGGTGTACACAGCTCCCCCTACACAGGTACATTCAGATGTAACCAGACATGCACAGACTAACACAGGTAGATTTGGAAATGACGAGGTGTACACGGCGCCCTCTACACAGGTACATTCAGATGTAACGAGACATGCACAGTCTCACGCAGGTAGATTTGGAAATGACCAGGTGTACACAGCTCCCCCTACACAGGTACATTCAGATGTAACCAGACATGCACAGTCTCAAGCAGGTAGATTTAGAAATGACTAGGTGTACAGAGCGCCCCTACACAGGTACATTCAGATGTAACCAGACATGCACAGTCTCACACAGGTAGATTTGGAAATGACCAGGTGTACACAGCGTCCCTACACAGGTACATTCAGATGTGACCAGACATGCACAGTCTCACAGAGGTAGATTTGGAAATGACTAGGTGTACACGGCGCCCTCTACACAGGTACATTCAGATGTAACCAGACATGCACAGTCTCAAGCAGGTAGATTTGGAAATGACTAGGTGTACACAGCGCCCCTACACAGGTACATTCAGTTGTAACCAGACATGCACAGTCTCACGCAGGTAGATTTGGAAATGACTAGGTGTACACAGCGCCCCTACACAGGTACATTCAGATGTAACCAGACATGCACAGTCTTACGCAGGTAGATTTGGAAATGACCAGGTGTACACAGCTCCCCCTACACAGGTACATTCAGATGTAACCAGACATGCACAGACTAACACAGGTAGATTTGGAAATGACGAGGTGTACACGGCGCCCTCTACACAGGTACATTCAGATGTAACCAGACATGCATAGTCTCAAGCAGGTAGATTTGGAAATGACTAGGTGTCCACAGCTCCCCGTCCCCAGGTACCGTCAGATGTAACCAGACATGTACAGTCTCACGCAGGTAGATTTGGAAATGACCAGGTGTACACAGCTCCCCCTACACAGGTACATTCAGATGTAACCAGACATGCACAGACTAACACAGGTAGATTTGTAAATGACCAGGTGTACACAGCGCCCTCTACACAGGTACATTCAGATGTAACCAGACATGCACAGTCTCACACAGGGAGATTTGGAAATGACCGGGTGTACACAGCTCCCTCTACACAGGTACATTCAGGTGTAACCAGACATGCACAGTCTCAAGCAGGTAGATTTGGAAATGACTAGGTGTACACAGCTCCCCGTCCACAGGTACATTCAGATGTAACCAGACATGCACAGTCTCACGCAGGTAGATTTGGAAATGACTAGGTGTACACAGCTCCCCGTCCACAGGTACATTCAGGTGTAACCAGATATGCACAGTCTCACGCAGGTAGATTTGGAAATGACTAGGTGTACACAGCTCCCCATCCACAGGTACATTCAGGTGTAACCAGACATGCACAGTCTCACGCAGGTAGATTTGGAAATGACTAGGTGTACACAGCGCCCCTACACAGGTACATTCAGATGTAACCAGACATGCACAGTCTCACACAGGTAGATTTGGAAATGACTAGGTGTACACAGCTCCCCGTCCACAGGTACATTCAGGTGTAACCAGACATGCACAGTCTCACACAGGTAGATTTGGAAATGACTAGGTGTACACAGCTCCCCCTACACAGGTACATTAAGATGTAACCAGAGATGCACAGTCCCACGCAGGTAGATTTGGAAATGACAAGGTGTACACGGCGCCCCTACACAGGTACATTCAGATGTAACCAGAGATGCACAGTCCCACGCAGGTAGATTTGGAAATGACTAGGTGTTCACAGCGCCCCTACACAGGTACATTCAGATGTAACCAGAGATGCACAGTCCCACGCAGGTAGATTTGGAAATGACTAGGTGTACACAGCGCCCCTACACAGGTACATTAAGATGTAACCAGAGATGCACAGTCCCACGCAGGTAGATTTGGAAATGACTAGGTGTTCACAGCTCCCCCTACACAGGTACATTCAGATGTAACCAGACATGTACAGTCTCACACAGGTAGATTTGGAAATGACTAGGTGTACACGGCGCCCTCTACACAGGTACATTCAGATGTAACCAGACATGCACAGTCTCACGCAGGTAGATTTGGAAATGTCCAGGTGTACACAGCTCCCCTACACAGGTACATTCAGATGTAACCAGACATGCACAGTCTCAAGCAGGTAGATTTGGAAATGACCAGGTGTACACAGCGTCCCTACACAGGTACATTCAGATGTAACCAGACATGCGCAGTCTCAAGCAGGTAGATTTGGAAATGACTAGGTGTACACAGAGCCCCCTACACAGGTACATTCAGATGTAACCAGACATGCACAGTCTCAAGCAGGTAGATTTGGAAATGACCAGGTGTACACAGCGTCCCTACACAGGTACATTCAGATGTAACCAGACATGCGCAGTCTCACGCAGGTAGATTTGGAAATGACTAGGTGTACACGGCGCCCGTACACAGGTACATTCAGATGTGACCAGACATGCACAGTCTCACACAGGTAGATTTTGAAATGACTAGGTGTACACAGCTCCCTCTACACAGGTACATTCAGGTGTAACCAGACATGCACAGTCTCAAGCAGGTAGATTTGGAAATGACTAGGTGTACACAGCTCCCCGTCCACAGGTACATTCAGATGTAACCAGACATGCACAGTCTCACGCAGGTAGATTTGGAAATGACTAGGTGTACACAGCTCCCCGTCCACAGGTACATTCAGGTGTAACCAGATATGCACAGTCTCACGCAGGTAGATTTGGAAATGACTAGGTGTACACAGCTCCCCATCCACAGGTACATTCAGGTGTAACCAGACATGCACAGTCTCACGCAGGTAGATTTGGAAATGACTAGGTGTACACAGCGCCCCTACACAGGTACATTCAGATGTAACCAGACATGCACAGTCTCACACAGGTAGATTTGGAAATGACTAGGTGTACACAGCTCCCCGTCCACAGGTACATTCAGGTGTAACCAGACATGCACAGTCTCACACAGGTAGATTTGGAAATGACTAGGTGTACACAGCTCCCCCTACACAGGTACATTAAGATGTAACCAGAGATGCACAGTCCCACGCAGGTAGATTTGGAAATGACAAGGTGTACACGGCGCCCCTACACAGGTACATTCAGATGTAACCAGAGATGCACAGTCCCACGCAGGTAGATTTGGAAATGACTAGGTGTTCACAGCGCCCCTACACAGGTACATTCAGATGTAACCAGAGATGCACAGTCCCACGCAGGTAGATTTGGAAATGACTAGGTGTACACAGCGCCCCTACACAGGTACATTAAGATGTAACCAGAGATGCACAGTCCCACGCAGGTAGATTTGGAAATGACTAGGTGTTCACAGCGCCCCTACACAGGTACATTCAGATGTAACCAGACATGTACAGTCTCACACAGGTAGATTTGGAAATGACTAGGTGTACACGGCGCCCTCTACACAGGTACATTCAGATGTAACCAGACATGCACAGTCTCACGCAGGTAGATTTGGAAATGTCCAGGTGTACACAGCTCCCTCTACACACGTACATTCAGATGTAACCAGACATGCACAGTCTCAAGCAGGTAGATTTGGAAATGACCAGGTGTACACAGCGTCCCTACACAGGTACATTCAGATGTAACCAGACATGCGCAGTCTCACGCAGGTAGATTTGGAAATGACTAGGTGTACACGGCGCCCGTACACAGGTACATTCAGATGTGACCAGACATGCACAGTCTCACAGAGGTAGATTTGGAAATGACTAGGTGTACACAGCGCCCCTACACAGGTACATTCAGATGTAACCAGACTTGCACAGTCTCACGCAGGTAGATTTGGAAATGACCAGGTGTACACAGCTCCCCCTACACAGGTACATTCAGATGTAACCAGACATGCACAGACTAACACAGGTAGATTTGGAAATGACGAGGTGTACACGGCGCCCTCTACACAGGTACATTCAGATGTAACCAGACATGCACAGTCTCACGCAGGTAGATTTGGAAATGACCGGGTGTACACAACCCCCTCTACAGAGGTACATTCAGATGTAACCATACATGCACAGTCTCACGCAGGTAGATTTGGAAATGACCAGGTGTACACAGCTCCCTCTACAGAGGTACATTCAGATGTAACCAGACATGCACAGTCTCACGCAGGTAGATTTGGAAATGACCAGGTGTACACAGCCCCCTCTACAGAGGTACATACAGATGTAACCATACATGCACAGTCTCACGCAGGTAGATTTGGAAATGACCAGGTGTACACAGCTCCCTCTACAGAGGTACATTCAGATGTAACCAGACATGCACAGTCTCACGCAGGTAGATTTGGAAATGACCAGGTGTACACAGCTCCCCCTACACAGGTACATTCAGATGTAACCAGACATGCACAGACTAACACAGGTAGATTTGGAAATGACGAGGTGTACACGGCGCCCTCTACACAGGTACATTCAGATGTAACCAGACATGCACAGTCTCACGCAGGTAGATTTGGAAATGACCAGGTGTACACAGCCCCCTCTACACAGGTACATTCAGATGTAACCAGACATGCACAGTCTCACGCAGGTAGATTTGGAAATGACCAGGTGTACACAGCGCCCCTACACAGGTACATTCAGATGTAACCAGACATGCACAGTCTCACGCAGGTGATTTGGAAATGACCAGGTGTTCACAGCGCCCCTACACAGGTGCATTCAGATGTAACCAGACATGCACAGTCTCACGCAGGTAGATTTGGAAATGACCAGGTGTACACAGCTCCCCCTACACAGGTACATTCAGATGTAACCAGACATGCACAGTCTCAAGCAGGTAGATTTGGAAATCACTAGGTGTACACAGCTCCCCGTCCACAGGTACATTCAGATGTAACCAGACATGCACAGTCTCATGCAGGTAGATTTGGAAATGACCAGGTGTACACAGCGCCCTCTTCACAGGTACATTCAGATGTAACCAGACTTGCACAGTCTCACGCAGGTAGATTTGGAAATGACCAGGTGTACACAGCTCCCCCTACACAGGTACATTCAGATGTAACCAGACATGCACAGACTAACACAGGTAGATTTGGAAATGACGAGGTGTACACGGCGCCCTCTACACAGGTACATTCAGATGTAACCAGACATGCACAGTCTCACGCAGGTAGATTTGGAAATGACCGGGTGTACACAACCCCCTCTACAGAGGTACATTCAGATGTAACCATACATGCACAGTCTCACGCAGGTAGATTTGGAAATGACCAGGTGTACACAGCTCCCTCTACAGAGGTACATTCAGATGTAACCAGACATGCACAGTCTCACGCAGGTAGATTTGGAAATGACCAGGTGTACACAGCCCCCTCTACAGAGGTACATACAGATGTAACCATACATGCACAGTCTCACGCAGGTAGATTTGGAAATGACCAGGTGTACACAGCTCCCTCTACAGAGGTACATTCAGATGTAACCAGACATGCACAGTCTCACGCAGGTAGATTTGGAAATGACCAGGTGTACACAGCTCCCCCTACACAGGTACATTCAGATGTAACCAGACATGCACAGACTAACACAGGTAGATTTGGAAATGACGAGGTGTACACGGCACCCTCTACACAGGTACATTCAGATGTAACCAGACATGCACAGTCTCACGCAGGTAGATTTGGAAATGACCAGGTGTACACAGCCCCCTCTACACAGGTACATTCAGATGTAACCAGACATGCACAGTCTCACGCAGGTAGATTTGGAAATGACCAGGTGTACACAGCGCCCCTACACAGGTACATTCAGATGTAACCAGACATGCACAGTCTCACGCAGGTGATTTGGAAATGACCAGGTGTTCACAGCGCCCCTACACAGGTGCATTCAGATGTAACCAAACATGCACAGTCTCACGCAGGTAGATTTGGAAATGACCAGGTGTACACATCCCCCTCTACACAGGTACATTCAGATGTAACCAGACATGCACAGACTAACACAGGTAGATTTGGAAATGACTAGGTGTACACAGGTCCCTCTACACAGGTACATTCAGATGTAACCTGACATGCACAGTCTCACACAGGTAGATTTGGAAATGACCAGGTGTACACGGCGCCCTCTACACAGGTACATTCAGATGTAACCAGACATGCACAGTCTCACACAGGTAGATTTGGAAATGACCAGGTGTACACAGCGCCCCCTGGACAGGTACATTCAGATGTAACCAGACATGCACAGTCTCACACAGGTAGATTTGGAAATGACCAGGTGTACACAGGTCCCTCTACACAGGTACATTCAGATGTAACCAGACATGCACAGTCTCACACAGGTAGATTTTGAAATGACCAGGTGTACACGGCGCCCTCTACACAGGTACATTCAGATGTAACCAGACATGCACAGCCTCACACAGGTAGATTTGGAAATGACTAGATGTACACAGCGTCCGTACACAGGTATATTCAGATGTAACCAGACATGCACAGTCTCACGCAGGTAGATTTGGAAATGACCGGGTGTACACAGCCCCCTCTGCAGAGGTACATTCAGATGTAACCAGACATGCACAGTCTCAAGCAGGTAGATTTGGAAATGACTAGGTGTACACAGCTCCCCGTCCACAGGTACATTCAGATGTAACCAGACATGCACAGTCTCATGCAGGTAGATTTGGAAATGACCAGGTGTACACAGCGCCCTCTTCACAGGTATATTCAGATGTAACCAGACTTGCACAGTCTCACGCAGGTAGATTTGGAAATGACCAGGTGTACACAGCTCCCCCTACACAGGTACATTCAGATGTAACCAGACATGCACAGACTAACACAGGTAGATTTGGAAATGACGAGGTGTACACGGCGCCCTCTACACAGGTACATACAGATGTAACCAGACATGCACAGTCTCACGCAGGTAGATTTGGAAATGACCAGGTGTACACAGCCCCCTCTTCAGAGGTACATTCAGATGTAACCAGACATGCACAGTCTCACGCAGGTAGATTTGGAAATGACCAGGTGTACACAGCGCCCCTACACAGGTACATTCAGATGTAACCAGACATGCACAGTCTCACGCAGGTAGATTTGGAAATGACCAGGTGTACACAGCTCCCTCTACAGAGGTACATTCAGATGTAACCAGACCTGCACAGTCTCAAGCAGGTAGATTTGGAAATGACTAGGTGTACACAGCTCCCCGTCCCCAGGTACATTCAGATGTAACCAGACATGTACAGTCTCACACAAGTAGATTTGGAAATGACCAGGTGTACACGGCGCCCTCTACACAGGTACATTCAGATGTAACCAGACATGCACAGCCTCACACAGGTAGATTTGGAAATGACTAGATGTACACAGCGTCCGTACACAGGTATATTCAGATGTAACCAGACATGCACAGTCTCACGCAGGTAGATTTGGAAATGACCGGGTGTACACAGCCCCCTCTACAGAGGTACATTCAGATGTAACCAGACATGCACAGTCTCAAGCAGGTAGATTTGGAAATGACTAGGTGTACACAGCTCCCCGTCCACAGGTACATTCAGATGTAACCAGACATGCACAGTCTCATGCAGGTAGATTTGGAACTGACCAGGTGTACACAGCGCCCTCTTCACAGGTATATTCAGATGTAACCAGACTTGCACAGTCTCACGCAGGTAGATTTGGAAATGACCAGGTGTACACAGCGCCCCTACACAGGTACATTCAGATGTAACCAGACATGCACAGTCTCACGCAGGTAGATTTGGAAATGACCAGGTGTACACAGCTCCCTCTACAGAGGTACATTCAGATGTAACCAGACCTGCACAGTCTCAAGCAGGTAGATTTGGAAATGACCAGGTGTACACAGCTCCCCCTACACAGGTACATTCAGATGTAACCAGAAATGCACAGACTAACACAGGTAGATTTGGAAATGACGAGGTGTACACGGCGCCCTCTACACAGGTACATTCAGATGTAACCAGACATGCACAGTCTCACGCAGGTAGATTTGGAAATGACCAGGTGTACACAGCCCCCTCTTCAGAGGTACATTCAGATGTAACCAGACATGCACAGTCTCACGCAGGTAGATTTGGAAATGACCAGGTGTACACAGCGCCCCTACACAGGTACATTCAGATGTAACCAGACATGCACAGTCTCACGCAGGTAGATTTGGAAATGACCAGGTGTACACAGCTCCCTCTACAGAGGTACATTCAGATGTAACCAGACCTGCACAGTCTCAAGCAGGTAGATTTGGAAATGACTAGGTGTACACAGCTCCCCGTCCCCAGGTACATTCAGATGTAACCAGACATGTACAGTCTCACACAGGTAGATTTGGAAATGACCAGGTGTACACAGCTCCCCCTACACAGGTACATTCAGATGTAACCAGACATGCACAGACTAACACAGGTAGATTTGGAAATGACGAGGTGTACACGGCGCCCTCTACACAGGTACATTCAGATGTAACGAGACATGCACAGTCTCACGCAGGTAGATTTGGAAATGACCAGGTGTACACAGCTCCCCCTACACAGGTACATTCAGATGTAACCAGACATGCACAGTCTCAAGCAGGTAGATTTGGAAATGACTAGGTGTACAGAGCGCCCCTACACAGGTACATTCAGATGTAACCAGACATGCACAGTCTCACACAGGTAGATTTGGAAATGACCAGGTGTACACAGCGTCCCTACACAGGTACATTCAGATGTGACCAGACATGCACAGTCTCACAGAGGTAGATTTGGAAATGACTAGGTGTACACGGCGCCCTCTACACAGGTACATTCAGATGTAACCAGACATGCACAGTCTCAAGCAGGTAGATTTGGAAATGACTAGGTGTACACAGCGCCCCTACACAGGCACATTCAGTTGTAACCAGACATGCACAGTCTCACGCAGGTAGATTTGGAAATGACTAGGTGTACACAGCGCCCCTACACAGGTACATTCAGATGTAACCAGACATGCACAGTCTCACGCAGGTAGATTTGGAAATGACCAGGTGTACACAGCTCCCCCTACACAGGTACATTCAGATGTAACCAGACATGCACAGACTAACACAGGTAGATTTGGAAATGACGAGGTGTACACGGCGCCCTCTACACAGGTACATTCAGATGTAACCAGACATGCATAGTCTCACGCAGGTAGATTTGGAAATGACTAGGTGTACACAGCTCCCCGTCCCCAGGTACCTTCAGATGTAACCAGACATGTACAGTCTCACGCAGGTAGATTTGGAAATGACCAGGTGTACACAGCTCCCCCTACATAGGTACATTCAGATGTAACCAGACATGCACAGACTAACACAGGTAGATTTGTAAATGACCAGGTGTACACAGCGCCCTCTACACAGGTACATTCAGATGTAACCAGACATGCACAGTCTCACACAGGGAGATTTGGAAATGGCCGGGTGTACACAGCTCCCTCTACACAGGTACATTCAGGTGTAACCAGACATGCACAGTCTCAAGCAGGTAGATTTGGAAATGACTAGGTGTACACAGCTCCCCGTCCACAGGTACATTCAGATGTAACCAGACATGCACAGTCTCACGCAGGTAGATTTGGAAATGACTAGGTGTACACAGCTCCCCGTCCACAGGTACATTCAGGTGTAACCAGACATGCACAGTCTCACGCAGGTAGATTTGGAAATGACTAGGTGTACACAGCTCCCCATCCACATGTACATTCAGGTGTAACCAGACATGCACAGTCTCACGCAGGTAGATTTGGAAATGACTAGGTGTACACAGCGCCCCTACACAGGTACATTCAGATGTAACCAGACATGCACAGTCTCACACAGGTAGATTTGGAAATGACTAGGTGTACACAGCTCCCCGTCCACAGGTACATTCAGGTGTAACCAGACATGCACAGTCTCACACAGGTAGATTTGGAAATGACTAGGTGTACACAGCTCCCCCTACACAGGTACATTAAGATGTAACCAGAGATGCACAGTCCCACGCAGGTAGATTTGGAAATGACTAGGTGTACACGGCGCCCCTACACAGGTACATTCAGATGTAACCAGAGATGCACAGTCCCACGCAGGTAGATTTGGAAATGACTAGGTGTTCACAGCGCCCCTACACAGGTACATTCAGATGTAACCAGACATGCACAGTCCCACGCAGGTAGATTTGGAAATGACTAGGTGTACACAGCGCCCCTACACAGGTACATTAAGATGTAACCAGAGATGCACAGTCCCACGCAGGTAGATTTGGAAATGACTAGGTGTTCACAGCGCCCCTACACAGGTACATTCAGATGTAACCAGACATGCATAGTCTCACACAGGTAGATTTGGAAATGACGAGGTGTACACAGCGCCCCCTACACAGGTACATTCAGATGTAACCAGACATGTACAGTCTCACACAGGTAGATTTGGAAATGACTAGGTGTACACGGCGCCCTCTACACAGGTACATTCAGATGTAACCAGACATGCACAGTCTCACGCAGGTAGATTTGGAAATGACCAGGTGTACACAGCTCCCTCTACACACGTACATTCAGATGTAACCAGACATGCACAGTCTCAAGCAGGTAGATTTGGAAATGACCAGGTGTACACAGCGTCCCTACACAGGTACATTCAGATGTAACCAGACATGAGCAGTCTCACGCAGGTAGATTTGGAAATGACTAGGTGTACACGGCGCCCGTACACAGGTACATTCAGATGTGACCAGACATGCACAGTCTCACAGAGGTAGATTTGGAAATGACCAGGTGTACACAGCGCCCCTACACAGGTACATTCAGATGTAACCAGACATGCACAGTCTCACGCAGGTGATTTGGAAATGACCAGGTGTTCACAGCGCCCCTACACAGGTGCATTCAGATGTAACCAGACATGCACAGTCTCACGCAGGTAGATTTGGAAATGACCAGGTGTACACATCCCCCTCTACACAGGTACATTCAGATGTAACCAGACATGCACAGACTAACACAGGTAGATTTGGAAATGACTAGGTGTACACAGGTCCCTCTACACAGGTACATTCAGATGTAACCTGACATGCACAGTCTCACACAGGTAGATTTGGAAATGACCAGGTGTACACGGCGCCCTCTACACAGGTACATTCAGATGTAACCAGACATGCACAGTCTCAAACAGGTAGATTTGGAAATGACCAGGTGTACACAGCGCCCCCTGGACAGGTACATTCCGATGTAACCAGACATGCACAGTCTCACACAGGTAGATTTGGAAATGACCAGGTGTACACAGGTCCCTCTACACAGGTACATTCAGATGTAACCAGACATGCACAGTCTCACACAGGTAGATTTGGAAATGACCAGGTGTACACGGCGTCCTCTACACAGGTACATTCAGATGTAACCAGACATGCACAGCCTCACACAGGTAGATTTGGAAATGACTAGATGTACACAGCGTCCGTACACAGGTATATTCAGTTGTAACCAGGCATGCACAGTCTCACGCAGGTAGATTTGGAAATGACCGGGTGTACACAGCCCCCTCTGCAGAGGTACATTCAGATGTAACCAGACATGCACAGTCTCAAGCAGGTAGATTTGGAAATGACTAGGTGTACACAGCTCCCCGTCCACAGGTACATTCAGATGTAACCAGACATGCACAGTCTCACGCAGGTAGATTTGGAAATGACTAGGTGTACACAGCTCCCCGTCCACAGGTACATTCAGATGTAACCAGACATGCACAGTCTCATGCAGGTAGATTTGGAAATGACCAGGTGTACACAGCGCCCTCTTCACAGGTATATTCAGATGTAACCAGACTTGCACAGTCTCACGCAGGTAGATTTGGAAATGACCAGGTGTACACAGCTCCCCCTACACAGGTACATTCAGATGTAACCAGACATGCACAGACTAACACAGGTAGATTTGGAAATGACGAGGTGTACACGGCGCCCTCTACACAGGTACATACAGATGTAACCAGACATGCACAGTCTCACGCAGGTAGATTTGGAAATGACCAGGTGTACACAGCCCCCTCTTCAGAGGTACATTCAGATGTAACCAGACATGCACAGTCTCACGCAGGTAGATTTGGAAATGACCAGGTGTACACAGCGCCCCTACACAGGTACATTCAGATGTAACCAGACATGCACAGTCTCACGCAGGTAGATTTGGAAATGACCAGGTGTACACAGCTCCCTCTACAGAGGTACATTCAGATGTAACCAGACCTGCACAGTCTCAAGCAGGTAGATTTGGAAATGACTAGGTGTACACAGCTCCCCGTCCCCAGGTACATTCAGATGTAACCAGACATGTACAGTCTCACACAAGTAGATTTGGAAATGACAAGGTGTACACGGCGCCCTCTACACAGGTACATTCAGATGTAACCAGACATGCACAGCCTCACACAGGTAGATTTGGAAATGACTAGATGTACACAGCGTCCGTACACAGGTATATTCAGATGTAACCAGACATGCACAGTCTCACGCAGGTAGATTTGGAAATGACCGGGTGTACACAGCCCCCTCTACAGAGGTACATTCAGATGTAACCAGACATGCACAGTCTCAAGCAGGTAGATTTGAAAATGACTAGGTGTACACAGCTCCCCGTCCACAGGTACATTCAGATGTAACCAGACATGCACAGTCTCATGCAGGTAGATTTGGAAATGACCAGGTGTACACAGCGCCCTCTTCACAGGTATATTCAGATGTAATCAGACTTGCACAGTCTCACGCAGGTAGATTTGGAAATGACCAGGTGTACACAGCTCCCCCTACACAGGTACATTCAGATGTAACCAGAAATGCACAGACTAACACAGGTAGATTTGGAAATGACGAGGTGTACACGGCGCCCTCTACACAGGTACATTCAGATGTAACCAGACATGCACAGTCTCACGCAGGTAGATTTGGAAATGACCAGGTGTACACAGCCCCCTCTTCAGAGGTACATTCAGATGTAACCAGACATGCACAGTCTCACGCAGGTAGATTTGGAAATGACCAGGTGTACACAGCGCCCCTACACAGGTACATTCAGATGTAACCAGACATGCACAGTCTCACGCAGGTAGATTTGGAAATGACCAGGTGTACACAGCTCCCTCTACAGAGGTACATTCAGATGTAACCAGACCTGCACAGTCTCAAGCAGGTAGATTTGGAAATGACTAGGTGTACACAGCTCCCCGTCCCCAGGTACATTCAGATGTAACCAGACATGTACAGTCTCACACAGGTAGATTTGGAAATGACCAGGTGTACACAGCTCCCCCTACACAGGTACATTCAGATGTAACCAGACATGCACAGACTAACACAGGTAGATTTGGAAATGACGAGGTGTACACGGCGCCCTCTACACAGGTACATTCAGATGTAACGAGACATGCACAGTCTCACGCAGGTAGATTTGGAAATGACCAGGTGTACACAGCTCCCCCTACACAGGTACATTCAGATGTAACCAGACATGCACAGTCTCAAGCAGGTAGATTTAGAAATGACTAGGTGTACAGAGCGCCCCTACACAGGTACATTCAGATGTAACCAGACATGCACAGTCTCACACAGGTAGATTTGGAAATGACCAGGTGTACACAGCGTCCCTACACAGGTACATTCAGATGTGACCAGACATTCACAGTCTCACAGAGGTAGATTTGGAAATGACTAGGTGTACACGGCGCCCTCTACACAGGTACATTCAGATGTAACCAGACATGCACAGTCTCAAGCAGGTAGATTTGGAAATGACTAGGTGTACACAGCGCCCCTACACAGGTACATTCAGTTGTAACCAGACATGCACAGTCTTACGCAGGTAGATTTGGAAATGACCAGGTGTACACAGCTCCCCCTACACAGGTACATTCAGATGTAACCAGACATGCACAGACTAACACAGGTAGATTTGGAAATGACGAGGTGTACACGGCGCCCTCTACACAGGTACATTCAGATGTAACCAGACATGCATAGTCTCAAGCAGGTAGATTTGGAAATGACTAGGTGTCCACAGCTCCCCGTCCCCAGGTACCGTCAGATGTAACCAGACATGTACAGTCTCACGCAGGTAGATTTGGAAATGACCAGGTGTACACAGCTCCCCCTACACAGGTACATTCAGATGTAACCAGACATGCACAGACTAACACAGGTAGATTTGTAAATGACCAGGTGTACACAGCGCCCTCTACACAGGTACATTCAGATGTAACCAGACATGCACAGTCTCACACAGGGAGATTTGGAAATGACCGGGTGTACACAGCTCCCTCTACACAGGTACATTCAGGTGTAACCAGACATGCACAGTCTCAAGCAGGTAGATTTGGAAATGACTAGGTGTACACAGCTCCCCGTCCACAGGTACATTCAGATGTAACCAGACATGCACAGTCTCACGCAGGTAGATTTGGAAATGACTAGGTGTACACAGCTCCCCGTCCACAGGTACATTCAGGTGTAACCAGATATGCACAGTCTCACGCAGGTAGATTTGGAAATGACTAGGTGTACACAGCTCCCCATCCACAGGTACATTCAGGTGTAACCAGACATGCACAGTCTCACGCAGGTAGATTTGGAAATGACTAGGTGTACACAGCGCCCCTACACAGGTACATTCAGATGTAACCAGACATGCACAGTCTCACACAGGTAGATTTGGAAATGACTAGGTGTACACAGCTCCCCGTCCACAGGTACATTCAGGTGTAACCAGACATGCACAGTCTCACACAGGTAGATTTGGAAATGACTAGGTGTACACAGCTCCCCCTACACAGGTACATTAAGATGTAACCAGAGATGCACAGTCCCACGCAGGTAGATTTGGAAATGACAAGGTGTACACGGCGCCCCTACACAGGTACATTCAGATGTAACCAGAGATGCACAGTCCCACGCAGGTAGATTTGGAAATGACTAGGTGTTCACAGCGCCCCTACACAGGTACATTCAGATGTAACCAGAGATGCACAGTCCCACGCAGGTAGATTTGGAAATGACTAGGTGTACACAGCGCCCCTACACAGGTACATTAAGATGTAACCAGAGATGCACAGTCCCACGCAGGTAGATTTGGAAATGACTAGGTGTTCACAGCTCCCCCTACACAGGTACATTCAGATGTAACCAGACATGTACAGTCTCACACAGGTAGATTTGGAAATGACTAGGTGTACACGGCGCCCTCTACACAGGTACATTCAGATGTAACCAGACATGCACAGTCTCACGCAGGTAGATTTGGAAATGTCCAGGTGTACACAGCTCCCCTACACAGGTACATTCAGATGTAACCAGACATGCACAGTCTCAAGCAGGTAGATTTGGAAATGACCAGGTGTACACAGCGTCCCTACACAGGTACATTCAGATGTAACCAGACATGCGCAGTCTCAAGCAGGTAGATTTGGAAATGACTAGGTGTACACAGAGCCCCCTACACAGGTACATTCAGATGTAACCAGACATGCACAGTCTCAAGCAGGTAGATTTGGAAATGACCAGGTGTACACAGCGTCCCTACACAGGTACATTCAGATGTAACCAGACATGCGCAGTCTCACGCAGGTAGATTTGGAAATGACTAGGTGTACACGGCGCCCGTACACAGGTACATTCAGATGTGACCAGACATGCACAGTCTCACGCAGGTAGATTTTGAAATGACTAGGTGTACACAGCTCCCTCTACACAGGTACATTCAGGTGTAACCAGACATGCACAGTCTCAAGCAGGTAGATTTGGAAATGACTAGGTGTACACAGCTCCCCGTCCACAGGTACATTCAGATGTAACCAGACATGCACAGTCTCACGCAGGTAGATTTTGAAATGACTAGGTGTACACAGCGCCCCTACATAGGTACATTCAGATGTAACCAGACATGCACAGTCTCACGCAGGTAGATTTTGAAATGACTAGGTGTACACAGCTCCCTCTACACAGGTACATTCAGGTGTAACCAGACATGCACAGTCTCAAGCAGGTAGATTTGGAAATGACTAGGTGTAAACAGCTCCCCGTCCACAGGTACATTCAGATGTAACCAGACATGCACAGTCTCACGCAGGTAGATTTGGAAATGACTAGGTGTACACAGCTCCCCGTCCACAGGTACATTCAGGTGTAACCAGATATGCACAGTCTCACGCAGGTAGATTTGGAAATGACTAGGTGTACACAGCTCCCCATCCACAGGTACATTCAGGTGTAACCAGACATGCACAGTCTCACGCAGGTAGATTTGGAAATGACTAGGTGTACACAGCGCCCCTACACAGGTACATTCAGATGTAACCAGACATGCACAGTCTCACACAGGTAGATTTGGAAATGACTAGGTGTACACAGCTCCCCGTCCACAGGTACATTCAGGTGTAACCAGACATGCACAGTCTCACACAGGTAGATTTGGAAATGACTAGGTGTACACAGCTCCCCCTACACAGGTACATTAAGATGTAACCAGAGATGCACAGTCCCACGCAGGTAGATTTGGAAATGACAAGGTGTACACGGCGCCCCTACACAGGTACATTCAGATGTAACCAGAGATGCACAGTCCCACGCAGGTAGATTTGGAAATGACTAGGTGTTCACAGCGCCCCTACACAGGTACATTCAGATGTAACCAGAGATGCACAGTCCCACGCAGGTAGATTTGGAAATGACTAGGTGTACACAGCGCCCCTACACAGGTACATTAAGATGTAACCAGAGATGCACAGTCCCACGCAGGTAGATTTGGAAATGACTAGGTGTTCACAGCGCCCCTACACAGGTACATTCAGATGTAACCAGACATGTACAGTCTCACACAGGTAGATTTGGAAATGACTAGGTGTACACGGCGCCCTCTACACAGGTACATTCAGATGTAACCAGACATGCACAGTCTCACGCAGGTAGATTTGGAAATGTCCAGGTGTACACAGCTCCCTCTACACACGTACATTCAGATGTAACCAGACATGCACAGTCTCAAGCAGGTAGATTTGGAAATGACCAGGTGTACACAGCGTCCCTACACAGGTACATTCAGATGTAACCAGACATGCGCAGTCTCACGCAGGTAGATTTGGAAATGACTAGGTGTACACGGCGCCCGTACACAGGTACATTCAGATGTGACCAGACATGCACAGTCTCACAGAGGTAGATTTGGAAATGACTAGGTGTACACAGCGCCCCTACACAGGTACATTCAGATGTAACCAGACATGCACAGTCTCACACAGGTAGATTTTGAAATGACCAGGTGTACACGGCGCACTCTACACAGGTGCATTCAGATGTAACCAGACATGCACAGACTAACACAGGCAGATTTGGAAATGACGAGGTGTACACGGCGCCCTCTACACAGGTGCATTCAGATGTAACCAGACATGCACAGTCTCACGCAGGTAGATTTGGAAATGACCAGGTGTACACAGCGACCCCTACACAGGTACATACAGATGTAACCAGACATGCACAGTCTCACACAGGTAGATTTGGAAATGACTAGGTGTACACGGCGCCCTCTACACAGGTGCATTCAGATGTAACCAGACATGCACAGTCTCACGCAGGTAGATTTGGAAATGACGAGGTGTACACAGCGCCCCTACACAGGTACATTCAGATGTAACCAAACATGTACAGTCTCAGGCAGGCAGATTTGGAAATGACGAGGTGTACACAGCTCCCCGTCCACAGGTACATTCAGATGTAACCAGACATGCACAGTCTCACACAGGTAGATTTGGAAATGACCAGGTGTACACAGCTCCCCATACACAGGTACATTCAGAAGTAACCAGGCATGCACAGTCTCACAGAGGTAGGTTTGGAAATGACCAGGTGTACACAGCGCCCTAAACAGGTACATTCAGATGTAACCAGACATGCACAGTCTCACGCAGGTAGATTTGGAAATGACGAGGTGTACACAGCGCCCCTACACAGGTACATTCAGATGTAACCAGGCATGCACAGTCTCACAGAGGTAGGTTTGGAAATGACCAGGTGTACACAGCGCCCTAAACAGGTACATTCAGATGTAACCAGACATGCACAGTCTCACGCAGGTAGATTTGGGAATGACCAGGTGTACACAGCTCCCACTACACAGGTACATTAAGATGTAACCAGAGATGCACAGTCCCACGCAGGTAGATTTGGAAATGACGAGGTGTACACAGCGCCCCTACACAGGTACATTCAGATGTAACCAGACATGCACAGTCTCAAGCAGGTAGATTTGGAAATGACGAGGTGTACACAGCGCCCCTACACAGGTACATTCAGATGTAACCAGACATGCAGTCTCACACAGGTAGATTTGGAAATGACCAGGTGTACACAGCGCCCCTACACAGGTACATTCAGATGTAACCAGACATGCACAGTCTCAAGCAGGTAGATTTGGAAATGGCCAGGTGTACACAGCGCCCCTACACAGGTACATTCAGATGTTACCAGACATGCGCAGTCTCACGCAGGTAGATTTGGAAATGGCCAGGTGTACACAGCGCCCCTACACAGGTACATTCAGATGTTACCAGACATGCGCAGTCTCACGCAGGTAGATTTGGAAATGACCAGGTGTACACAGCGCCCCTACACAGGTACATTCAGATGTAACCAGACATGCGCAGTCTCACACAGGTAGATTTGGAAATGACTAGGTGTACACAGCTCTCTCTACACAAGTACATTCAGATGTAACCAGACATGCACAGTCTCCCACAGGTAGATTTGGAAATGACCAGGTGTTCACAGCATCCGTACACTGGTACATTCAGATGTAACCAGACATGCACAGTCTCACACAGGTAGATTTGGAAATGACGAGGAGTACACAGCTCCCTCTACACAGGTACATTCAGATGTAACCAGACATGTACAGACTAACACAGGTAGATTTGGAAATGACCAGGTGTACACAGCTCGATCTACACAGGTACATTCAGATGTAACCAGACATGCACAGACTAACACAGGTAGATTTGGAAATGACGAGGTGTACACGGCGCCCTCTACACAGGTACATTCAGATGTAACCAGACATGCACAGTCTCACACAGGTAGATTTGGAAATGACCAGGTGTACACAGCGCCCCCTACACAGGTACATTCAGATGTAACCAGACATGCACAGTCTCAAGCAGGTAGATTTAGGAATGACTAGGTGTACACAGCTCCCCCTGCACAGGTACATTCAGATGTAACCAGACATGCACAGTCTCACGCAGGTAGATTTGGAAATTACCAGGTGTACACAGCGCCCCTACACAGGTACATTCAGATGTGACCAGACATGCACAGTCTCATGCAGGTAGATTTGGAAATGACCAGGTGTACACAGCGCCCCAACACATGTACATTCAGAAGTAACCAGACATGCACAGTCTCAAGCAGGTAGATTTAGGAATGACTAGGTGTACACAGCGCCCCTACACAGGTACATTCAGAAGTAACCAGACATGCACAGTCTCACGCAGGTAGATTTGGAAATGACCAGGTGTACACAGCGCTGCCTACACAGATACACTCATATGTAACCAGACATGCACAGTCTCACGCAGGTAGATTTGGAAATGACTCGGTGTACACAGCGCCCCTACACAGGTACATTCAGATGTAACCAGACATGCACAGTCTCACGCAGGTAGATTTGGAAATGACCAGGTGTACACAGCGCCCCAACACAGGTACATTCAGATGTAACCAGACATGCAGAGTCTCACACAGGTAGACCTACAAGTAATCACGTATGTACAGTCTCACACAGGTTTAATTCCGTGGTGTGTCATTTATTGTGAGTCTTACCTGTGCCCACAAGGAGGGCTGCAGCCAGGAGAGGGCCGAAGACAGCCTTCATCCTTCAGAGGGATGGAGCAGTGATGGGAGAAGGGATGCTGGTGATGTCTGTGGGAGTTACCTGTGCTTGATGTTGCTTTTGTGTGATGTCAGTGCGTGGGACCTGGGTGTGATATCTGGGTGTAAGGTACGTGTGAGCTGTGTGCGTGGTGTCAGTGCGTGGGATCTGAGTGTCTGGTCTGTCTGTGTCTCATATGGGGTCTCTCTGCTGTCTTTATATAGCGTCACAGTGTTGTGTCAATGCAGCTCTTGGCAACACTCGTTCACAACACACACCCGTTACTTGTTTTCATTCTTTTGTTCGCTTGTTCTATTGAATGCTCCCCCACGCCGAGGTCGCATCTTACAATGCTGCAAAGATACTAATTAAAAAAGTTAAATTTTTTCGTTTCTGTCTCTACCACTAAACACAAAAACATTCCGGCACGCGAAGCAGGTGAGGGAACACAATCAACAATAGGACCGTGAGGAGGGGACGCCGTTCCAGTTTTACTTCCACTTTTCTTTGACAAAGACGGAGCGGTCCGGGCCTGTCATTAATGAGGCTTCTTCTCCCCGGTCCCTCGGTTGCTATGGTTACCGGTCCTCGGAGCATCCCTCGGTGCACCTGGCCCCGGGCTCGAGGTGAGAGAGCGCAAAGGACTGTGGGTCGGGGCCCCAGGAGCCTGGACCTGGCAGGGCCCTTGTAGTGACGCACCTGTGGGATGTCAGGGGCTCCCAGCATCATGAACATTAATGCACTGTGGGTGGTGTCACCGTCTGTCCACCTTCTCTGCAAAGGATTCTCCTGAGTTTTCGTTGCTTCCACTGACTGCTTCTTGCCAATCTCACCCACTTGTTTTTGCGCAGCTATTTCTCCATTGGACACGTACAAAAATAAGAAGTTAAAATTAGTTTATTGTTAGTTAGCGTAATTACATTTTAGCTTACGTTAAAAATATCTAGAAATTCACAGAATTCAAACTAAGGTGAAACTGACTTTATAGTCAAGTTTAGACATATTATACAACTAATGTTTAAAAACCCAACGAGCACTGACATTCACCAGTTTTACTTTACTGACATGTGTACAGTTTTCGGCTCACCATGTAAAGATTATGACCTCACATAATCCGTCACTCATGACGTGTGATGACATCATTGCTGGCATCCTCCAAACTACGGCTCTTCAAATTACTCTATAACCCGTTTCATCAAAAAAGAAAGGTAAGAAAGGGCCCATAAACATATACATCATGTATTGTCTTTATGTCATGTGTACAGGTATGACATAGAAACGGTCTTTCGCGGCCGGCATGGCTCGCGGTGAGGGGAGGGCACGGGGGAGGTAGGTCACAGGGGGGGGGGGTACGTGGGTGGGTCACGCAGGGAGGTCACGTGGGTTTTTTTTAAATACAAAACCTTGAGGCCAGGTCCTGACTTTCTTGGAGCCTGCTCTCCCGCCTCTGACGGAAACAGGAAGCAGGCAGCCACGCTCCCTCCCCTAAGCCAATCCTAATGCTGTATGCAGCGTTGTGATTGGTCGGACGGCGCCCAGCCAGGGGCTTATGGTGTGGGCATGTTCTCCATGCAGGCTGCATTGCAACAGTGATGGAGGAGGGCAAAGTGCGCATGACTGGTTTGGGCGGACCGAGAGGGCCCCCCAAACAGTCTTCACACTGAGGAGTGGGCACACCACTCCTCCCCTGCTCAAAGAGCAGAGCAGCCCCTCCCACCGCCTGCCCGCCACGCAAAGATAAAATGGTAATAACTACAAGTGATTATCATTTCATGTTTCTGCTTCTCGCACTGCAAGAAAACAGTGGGGCAAAGCTCCACCGCCATAGCGGAGGAGCCGCCCCTGGAAACAGTGTAGAAAAAAGTGTGAAAAGTTAAAAGGGGCGCCCCTTCGCTACCAGTGACGGTGGAAGTGAACGCAGTACTTCATTTAAACCCAGTAGAGACGGAGCGCGACTAGAGTGAGTTATAGACACGTTTCAGCAGGTAATGGTTTCATTCAAGGGCCTCTTGTGAAAACAAAAGCTTCTCCTTACAATACATGATTCACCTGTGGATTTCTGTGCACATACGCACATTAAGGAGTTCGCGTGTAGCGCTCGCTAAAAATATCATAGAAACTGGATATTTATAAAGTACGGATATTTATTCACGTAAGTTCATGAAACTTATCATACATTATATATCGCTGTAGAGCCTATAATCTACGGGTGACTCTCCTATAGCCTATTCAAGTCACTGTATGAGTGTAACCCTTGTTAACCCCTTCGGGGCTGATGACGAGCTCAGCTCGTCATGAGCGTAACGTGCCGTGCGCTGATGACGAGCTGAGCTCGTCATGTAACGCGGTAATCTGAAAAACGCAGCGCGCAGCGGGAAAACCGCTAGCGCGTATGCGGTTAAAATAGTGTATACCGTTATGCTCATTTCAGGAATAGGTGGAAGGCACGTTTTCATTCTATGGAGTGTTTTCATAGGGCATGGCTGTGCATGCCTTATTATTCTTTGCTTTATAGATATGAAACTGTTTAGAATAGCCTTACCACCCGCTGCAATGGGCTATTCCCTAGGCAGAAGGCCTATAAGGCTATTAGAGTATTCCATCCAGTGAGGGTAGAACATTCTAAATTAAAAGGGGAGACATTTTTGAAATCAAATCAAATCAGGAATATTTATTTAGCGCAATCATATCACCCGAAAGTCTCATGGCGATGCAGAAAAGCTCAGATGTTAATTTAAGCAGAGCCGTTAGGAGTTAAACAGCCAAGTTTTTAGCTCCCCACGAAAATGATTATGACTTGAGATGGTATGCAAGTATAGGGGCAGTTTATCCAGAAAGCGGGCGCGAGGAAGGAAAAAGATCTCCCACCCCCCCAATCTGGTTGCACAGATTGTAATAGAATTTAAAAGAAATATGTTGCTGGATTTTAGAGCCCTGCATGGGCAATACCAGCTGAGCTTCTTCTTCCAGTAACCAGGACCATTTCCATAAATATTTTTATGAGTTAGGAAGAGAATCTTAAACCGAGTTTGTTTTCTGATAGGGAGCAAGTGGAGGAGTCTTAAGTTTATCGCAGGTCTCCCAATGCCTGCTCTGACCAGGTGTTAGGGCATTGATAACATGGGGGAGTGGATCATAACGCTGAATCTACCCCCCATATTATCAAGGCACACATTAGCGCATGAAAACAACGTTTTTTTTCATGTGCTAATGTGCCATATCGCCGACTATCGCCGGATTTCAATTCGCCTACGTGATGCGCATTGATAATTGCGTGCTAAAACGGCGATGAAATCCGGCGATAACCGGCGATATGGGGATGTGCGTTGTGCGTTTACTAACGCACTTCTTGGTAATATGCCCCTTGGTTCCTGTTTAGAAGATCTTCATTTACAGAGGACAACAGAGCATTGCCATAATCCATGCGATTTATGATCAGGCCTTGGACTAATGATTTCCTAGCTTCCGTCGGGAACCATTCAAAAACTTTCCGTAGATTCCGCATGATGCAGAAAAAGGAACCAACTAAATGATTGACCTGATCTTTCATAGACAATTTATTGTCTATTTGGATACCTAAGTTCCAGACAGATTGTTTTGGCTCTGGGCAGGGCCCGAGAGTTTGGGGCCACCAGTCACTGGACCAACATTCGTGGGCTTTGCCAAAGAGGACTATTTCAGTCTTTCCTCCGTTTAATTGAAGATGGTTCGGGTTTATCCATCTATCAATGTGGGTCATACATTTTTTAAAACTTATTTTCGTGTCAGTGGGGTCTGGGCCGAGGGTGATCAGGACCTGAGTATCATCGGTATATGACACAACGTCAAAGCCGTAGGATCTGATCACCTCTGCCAACTGAGATAGGTAAAGATTAAAGAGTGTCGGGCTCAGAATAGACCCCTGAGGTACTCCCATCCTTACAGGTCTATTTCTGGAAACAATATTGGCAATCTGAACAGCAGTGACTCGGTAAGTTAGATAGCTTCTCAGCCATTTAAGGGCTTTCCCTCTGACACCAATCTCTCAGTGTTATATCTAGAATTCTGTGGGAGATGGTGTCAATGGCAGCCGATAGGTCTCGCAGGACGAGAATAGATGATTGACCGCTGTCCAATGCTACCCTGATGTTGTTGGTGACTTCTACCAAGGGTGTTTCAGTGCTTTGTGTGCCTCTAAAGCCGGAATGTGATGAGTCCAGAAGACCGTGGCTTTCTAGGTAAGTGAAAAGCTGTCTATTGGCCAGCGACTTGAGCATCTTCCCAATGTAGGGAAGGAGCGAGATAGGGTGATAGTTTGCTGGGAGATTTGGGTCGGCAGTTTTTGTTTTTAGAAAAGGTCTAACTTTTGAGGCCTTCCATATTTTAGGGACGACAGCTTGTGACAGCTTTTGCAGGGGTTCTGCACATACACATAACTATGTACAGGATTATGGGACGTCAGAGTATAGGGTTTAAGCTTTCCTACCTCCTTAGTACCCATGAGCCCAGGACCGCCTAGCTATAGTGTCTCACTCGTTGTCCTACTCACAAAAGGAGAAACAAATGATTAGACAGCCCAGAACACAACACTCCCGGATCTCTCAGGAATCGCTGTAACAAGACACTCCCTTTCGCGCACACTCTCATACCAGTCCACAATAAGATCTGATTGAGACACTGAAATAGTTTAAAATATTTATTTCAGCTAACGTGCTTTAAAATGCAGTAAAGGTGCCACCACTAGCATAAAAATGCATAATACAAATATTGTCAGCATCACAGCAAGTGTATATATATTACAAACGGAGATGTCATTACACATAGATAATGGAGACAGGACTACAGTACCATTTGCTCCCTCCCCATGGACAGAATAAGTATTATTATATAACAGAAGATCTCTGGGCTTTGTCAGCAGACCCCATACCTGGCCTTAGATTGTATCTCTACATCACAGGTGCATCTTGCTCTTCTCTCTAGAAAGGTCCCCCTTCAAGTGTGTCTGCGTAAAACCTGCATTACCGTAATATCAAAAGTACCACTTTTTGCAACAGCAGTTGCAGATTTATGTTTTATCTATGTGCTAGGGCCTGACCAGAACAGAATAACAGGGGGCATTGTTGATTGATCTTGCCTACAATGTTCAGACTAAACTCAAGGAATAAGCAGAGAACACTCGCAGCAGACAGTCCTCATGTGAAAGACGTAAACAGAGTCTTGCATAAACGGGAAGCTTCAGGTAACATGCGCAAAAGCAGCAACATGGCTCCCGGGCTCCCGGGCTCATGCTAACTTGAAGATGTCAAGAGTGCCCCTAGCGACCATGTAACACCCTCCCACTGGCCAGGTTGTAGCATGTAGTGAAACTAAACCACGAAGGATAAGCAGAACCACAGTGCAACCATAGAGTGGAAAGGTAACAAATGAGTAATGGCAATTTAGAGAAATAATAGCTGCTCATTGGGTGCCTGAATACTGCACCAACTTGTTGGATCCTTGGTGGGCTAGCCGTTTCAAAATATAATCATTGTCGGTGAAAGCGAACTGGGATGCGAACCAGTTTAGCAGATCGAAGGAGCACACATGCTGGTCATACTCAATGACTACCATGAGCATATCCGGGCAGCTTACATTGTATTTGATGAAACTTTGTTGCAAGAGGTGCAGTACAGCCTTACAGGTATTCCAGCAACCCGATACTTCATTCACAGCAGCAAGCATTATTCGGTCATCACCGGAACAGTCCTGGTCATGAGCTAACAAAGGACCCACCAACAGTTCATAATCCGGGCCAGGTTGAGATGCATTTGAGAGGTATACATCCAATGCCCAGGTGCAAGAGCATTTTTGGCACCAGAAAACAGGTTGAATGCAAGTAAAATAGGCATAAGTCAAGTCAAGTCAGGTCAAGTCAAGTCAAGTCAAGTCAAGTCAAGTCAGAGAATTTGTATAGCGCACTACCTACCCAGAGGGTCTCAAGGCGCTTAGACAGGGGAGGAGGATTACTTGTCAAATATCCACGTTTTAAGTTGCTTTCTGAAAGCTAGGTGGTTCTGGGTAAGGCGAAGGTAAGCGGGGAGTGAGTTCCATGTTTTGGCAGCCAGGTATGAGAAGGATCTGCCTCCCATGGTGGTCTTGTTGATGCGAGGTATAGTGGCGAGAGCTTGGTTGGAGGAACGTAGTTGGCGGGAGGGGGTGTAGAAGGACAGTCGTGAGTTGAGGCATTCTGGTCCGATGTCGTAGAGTGATTTGTGTGCGTGGGTTAGCAGTCGGAAAGTGATCCTCTTATTGACGGGTAGCCAGTGGAGGTCTTTAAGGTGACCAGAGATGTGTTCGTTGCGTGGGATGTCTAGTATGATCCTGGCTGAGGCGTTTTGGATTCGTTGGAGTTTCTTCTGGAGTTTAGCGGTAGTTCCCGCGTAGAGGGTGTTTCCGTAGTCCAGTCGGCTCGTGACCAGAGCATGGGTGACTGTTTTCCTTGTTTCGGTGGGGATCCAGCGAAATGTTTTTCTGAGCATGCGAAGGATGTTGAAGCAGGAAGAGGATACGGCGCTGACTTGTCTGTTCATTGAGAGTGAAGAATCCAGGATGACGCCTAGGTTCCGTGCGTGGTCTGTCGGGATGGGTGCTTTTCCGAGGGCTTCCGGCCACCAGGAGTCGTCCCATGCAGAGGGGGATGTCCCTAAGATGAGGACTTCTGTTTTGTCTGAGTTCAGTTTCAGACGGCTTTGTTTCATCCATTCGGCAACTTCTTTCATTCCTTCGTGTAGGTTAGTTTTGGCGGTGCTGGGGTCATTGGTGAGAGAAAGGATTAGTTGAGTGTCATCCGCGTAAGAGATGATGTTGAGGTTGTGTTGGCGGGCGATGGCCGCGAGGGGGCTCATGTATACGTTGAAGAGGGTGGGGCTGAGTGAGGATCCTTGTGGTACGCCACAGATGACTTCAGTGGCCTCGGACTTGAATGGTGGGAGGCGGACTCTCTGGGTTCTTCCGGTGAGGAACGAGGTGATCCATTCAAGTGCTTTTCCTTGGATTCCGATGTTATTGAGACGTTGTAAAAGGGTGCTGTGGCAGACCGTGTCGAATGCTGCAGAGAGGTCGAGGAGGATGAGGGCGACTGTGTCTCCATTGTCCAGCAAAGTTCGAATGTCGTCTGTTGCTGCGATGAGGGCGGTCTCAGTGCTATGTTTTGCTCGGAAGCCAGATTGTGAGGAGTCGAGGGATTTATTGGCTTCGAGGAAGGCGGCGAGCTGGTTGTTGACCGCTTTCTCGATGACTTTGGCCGGGAAAGGAAGGAGCGAGATGGGGCGGTAATTTTTGAGTTCGGTGGGGTCCGCTGTGGGTTTTTTCAGAAGGGCGGTGAGTTCAGCGTGTTTCCAATCTTCCGGGAAGGTGGCGGAGTTGAAGGAGCAGTTGATGACGTCTCGGAGGTGCGGTGCTATGACAAAGTCTGCTTTGTTGAAGATGTGGTGAGGACATGGGTCTGTGGGGGATCCTGAGTGGATGGAATTCATCAGGCGGATTGTGTCCTCAGTGGAGATTGAGTTCCAGTTGTTAAGGGTGTTCATGGGGGGAGAATGTTCAGCAAATGGTCGGGTGGGTTGGTCTCCGGGTTGGTTGTCGAAGCTGTTGTGGATGTCTGCAATCTTGTTGTGGAAGAATGAGGCTAGGGAGTTGCAGAGGGCTTGGGAGGGGGTGATGTCGTTGGAGTTGGCTGAGGGATTGGTAAATTCCTTGACGATGTTGAAAAGTTCCTTGCTGTTGTGGGCGTTGTTGTCAAGTCGATCCTTGAATGCTGTTTTCTTGGCCTTTCGGATAAGTTGGTGGTGAGTGCGGGTGGCGTTTTTGAAGGAAAGGAAGCCCATAAGTGACACTTATAGTTGTGAGAGGCATCAGCTGGCAAAAGGATCAGCAGCAAGCCACCAAATGGGCTGGAAAATATAGAAAGGATAAAGGCGGGTATTACACCAATATCGTCTGAAAAGATGTAACAAGGCCGGATCCCAAAATGAAAAAAAAAATTGCCAGCCATCTCTGTCCATGTAATAGCCGCTAGCAGCCAGGTGAATCATTTGGTGCTGATCAGGATTATTGAATAACTGGAGTGTTACTTCTGGAACATCCACAGAAAGATCCAGTAGTGGAGATGCACATTCAGGCTGGGCAACTGGAGACGTTGACCATAAAACTAGCAACACATCAATCGAGGTCTCCACTTCCCATACTTGTTGCACGGGATTTTACGGGGACGACATCGCAGTAAGGGAAACATCTCTCTGCTGGATGGTCCTAGGCACATTGTTCAGGACCGGCCAACTGGTGTAGTTTGACATTTTCAAAAGAAATGTAACGATTCTCCTTGCGACCAGGCAACAGCGGTAAACTTACTGTATGGGTACCCTTCAATGCAAGTACCGGCACCAGTGCACGGTAGGATGGCCCCAACATTTTTTTTCTTCTCTATCTTCTCCCGGACCAGGTCACCCACTTTCCGAAGCCAGCCGGAGATAGGAATCAGCACTGAAGTATCGTTGGACGAGTGCAACTGAGATGTTGCAAGAGTATTCCATGTCTATTGTAGATCCTGCAACAGAGTACAATGGTCTATGTCAAATGTTGTAACTGCTCCGCAACATCTAGACCATCAAGGTCTGGCACAAACATTTTAATGCCAAAGAGTATTTCATATGGGTTCCGCCCACCCAGTGATCTTCTAGGGAGATTAATTAATGCACTTTGGGCACCATACAAATGAGTCAGCCAACCCTGATCTGTACCTAAAACACTAGCTGTCAAAGGCTGCTTTAAGTCATGGTTCATTCGTTCCACTACAGAATTGCCCTCAGGCCTGTATGGAGATGAAAATTGCAGCCCCTAATGACCCTATAGTATCCTTTTAAGCCTTAGAGGCAAACGCTGGACCTTGGTCAGAATGGAATGTGCTGCACGCCAATGTCCCGACAAAGACATGCAAGTCTCTTGCGACATTTTGAGTGTCAGCACTACGTTGTGGCCAAACCCAAAGGAATCTTCTGCATGAATCTACTGCAACTAGAATATATTTATATGCAGTGTCTGATGACAAGGGACCACTGTGATCAAGATAAACACAGCCAAAAGGATGATTCAATATGTACAGCTGCATTTGTGGCTGGCGTATGATCAATGGGGGCCTGCATGGACTCTCTTCCTGAGCCTGATCAGGCCTCATGGACCCAATTCCCTATGGCCAAATTGAATTAAAAAGGGGAGGAGGCATGTGTCCCCCCCTTCACAAGCCTTTTTTGTTTCCCACAAACCTGATCCACCACAGCCAAATTTAATTTAAACAAGGGGATGGATGTGCTCCTCATACTCCACTAGTCTTACTAGTCCCCAGGGACCTCATCCCCCAGGTCCAATAAATTAATTGTGGGGGAGGGCATGCAGTCTCCCGCTATCAGCCAAATTAGGCCCCAGGGACCCCATCTCCCGGGCATGAAATGTGAATAATAGGGGAGGGGGCCACCCTCTCCCCTCACCTAAGCCTTTATAGGCCCTGGAGACTACACCCCCTGGGCAATGTCTTACTTAGAAGGGGAGGGCGGCACATGGCCCCTATCACCCAGCCTCATTAGGCACCAGGCATCCCCAGGGGGCATTTGTTTTATATACAGGGGATGGGGACAGCTTTCCTCCCTCCAAATACCTTTGCAGGCCCCTTCCACCAGGGCCCTTCCTGAGTCTTATTTGGTCTTGTGAACCCCATCTTTCAGGGCTGCATTTTATTTAACCCCTTCCATGCTCATGACAAGGTCAGCTCGTCATGCACTG
Source organism: Lissotriton helveticus (assembly GCF_964261635.1). Classification (NCBI taxonomy): domain Eukaryota; kingdom Metazoa; phylum Chordata; class Amphibia; order Caudata; family Salamandridae; genus Lissotriton; species Lissotriton helveticus. Next base: position 24,153,419 of record NC_136063.1, read on the forward strand.
CAGCCAAGCTGACCATGTAATTTCAATGGAAATTAGAGTAATAGCGGGAATTGCCTTAGCACCAAAGGGGTTAAAGGGAAGTAGAGCCATACAACTAATTCCCTTGACCTATTAGGTGCTGGGAAACCCATCCCTCAGGGCTTCCATTTGAAAAAGGTCATTGGGGGCCACGGAGGGAACTCCAAGTCTCTGTAGCTCCAGCCAGCTCCCTGCATGCATGCTGGTGGAGCTGCAGTTGCTCCCACCCAGAGGAAGCAGCTATCGGGGGTTGGTAGCAATATCAGTGTGGTCAGGAAAATAGAACAGAAGTCTGCTTCAAGCCTGTGGGGAACATGTTAAATGCTCCAATCTACTGGGAACAGACTTCGTATTTGATCCCGTTTGGCAGGGAATTAAAAACTGCTTACCCAGACAAGAGCAAACACAAGTTTCCCTGCCCGTTCTGGTGGTTCCCATGGTGGGCTTCCACAGGACACTGCTAGTGAGGAGACAGCCCTGAGATATTGGGCGACCAGGTCATTTTTAGGGCTCTGGAAAAAATACTTTGCTTGCTTTAATTTAAAGTGACAGCTTTGGGGGATGAGGCCCCCAGGGCATTTTTAGGGCTCTGGAAAATTTTGTAGGGTCCCGGCAGGCAGGGTCCCCGGGGCCACATATAGCTTGGGAGGGGCGCCACGTGCCTCCTCTCCACAATAATAAATTAGGTCCCTGGGGCAAAAAACAGCTCAGGGAGGGATATTGTGTGGCCCCCTTCCCTTAATTAATGGCATGTTGTTTTATTTTCAATATGGTTGCATGGTGAGCAAAAAGCTATGGATTTAACCCAGATCTGTGACTGGGTGAATGTTTGACAATGTTCAGCATTTCATCCATCCTTTTTTTGTGTTGCGTGGAAAGGGCATGCATGGTAAAGTCAAACAACTACTACTGGCCTATCACCCATCTACCCTACCTGACAAAAGTCATGTAAAAGGTGATAAACAGACTCAACACCAACAACCACCTACTCAATACCACTCAAACTGGATATAGGCCTAACCACATTTCATGAGACTGCCGCCATTGCCACCACGGACAACATTCAGATGATTATGGGCCGAGGTGACATTGCAGTGCTCATCCCACTGGATTTTTCTGCAGCCTTCGACACAGTATCCCAGCCCATTCTTATCCAACAACAGCAAAACGCTGGCATCAAAGATCCTGCACATTGCTGTATTTACTGCTTCCTGGTGGGTCACACCGAGTCAGGCAGCCGTGCCCCCTTTTTCTCCAATGCCACCAACCTTATTCGCAGTCCACATTTATCACCATCCTTTACAATGCCAACACAACTTCACTTGCCAGCATCATCTGTGCCATGGAATCAATATCATATCCTGCACTGACAACACCCAGCTCATACTCTCCCTCTCTGACAAGACGCAAAACACCTACATGACCGAAGGTGTTAGAGGGATGAAAACTAACTGCCTCTATCTCAATATAGACATGGCCGAAGTACTATTCTTTGGAAAATGCTCCTTGCTCTGAGATTCCACCTGGTGTGCTGCAGGACTCAAATTCATACCCCTCTGGTAACTGATACAAAACAACTACACAATAAATATTTAGCTCTTTTTACAGCTCTCTAGCACTGGCTGCTCCTGACTACCTCTTACTCTCACCAAAGTCCTTAGAACACCAAAGATAATGGAAATACATGACAATGAATTTATAAGAGGAATTTGGAACCTCCTTTTTAGGTCTGGCATAGAGACAGTTTCCCAAGTTTCTTGCTTCCCAAAAAATCATAATAAAAATACATATTCCTATATTTGATGGCGCAGAGACAGAATTCGATTTGCACAAATATCAAGTCATAAATATCGTGGGTCAAATTCTCGTGGTCAAGAATATTGCATTTTGATAAGTAATATTGATGTTAAAAATATTGAAGTGTTCAATATCGTTAGCAAAAATATAGGGGGTCATTACAATGATGGAAGGCCCGCCACTGCCAGCCATCCGGTAGTGGGCCTTCCCCATCTGAAAACAAATTTCCCCCGCCAAATTATAATGGCTGTGGTATTCGTGTTCAGTCTGCAACGGTCGCAAAGACCACCCGCCACGCTTCCACCACAGTCAATCGTAGCGATTGCCTGGAGAAACAGTCAGCATCTTCAAAATGTTGGTGTTGCCTTGCAGGCACCGTCTGCCAGATTACGATGCTGGCCGCAGCCAGCCTTTCCATGGCGGGTAAAACGCCATGGAAAGGCTTGCGGGGATTGGTATCGGGGGCCCATTGCATTCCCCCCTTGTAATGGGTGGAGTTGGTGGTGCATTGGAGGTACCCATGGTACCCCCTACATTTCCATGTACTAAGTGGCAGGCACTGCATAGTGCAGGGAAAGGCACTACATAAATCTTTACCATTGCGGCAGGTGCTGCAGTTAGCAGCACCTGTCGCAATGGTATAGATGCAAGATGCAACCGCCACAGTGGCGGTCGCATCGTGATTCTACGTGCAGGACTGCCAACATACATGCAGGTAGTCCCAAGCACCACCACAATGGCTGGCGGACTCAAGTCCGCTCGCCATTTTAATGACCCCCATAGTTGTTAAAAATATCAATTTTTTCATTAATGTTATGTATTTTACTATATATTTTACATGTATGTGATGTATTTTTTTGTATGTATTTGTTGGTATTTTTTATTTTATGTGTTAAAATGTTAGTACTTATTCATTTCTTTTGGTTGTTTTTTTTGCTTTTTTAGTTTCGTAGCGGGTTGTGAGTTTATAGGGGAATTTGTATTTTTGTATTTTTGTAGGTGCATTTGTAGAGCGCGAATTGCTGCCCGGGGGCGTCCAAGCGCTGGGCATAGGGTGGGAAGTAATGTATTTACATTTAATGTATTGAATATATTTTATGTATTAATATTTGTTGAATTGAGATGTTATAGTGTTAAATGTGTAAAGTAATTTATTATTAATTAATGATGTGTTGTTAATTATTTGTAAATAATTAATTGGCAATTGATTATGGTAATTATGTAATTAATTTTAGGTGTTTGTTGTGGTGTTTACAGGTGTAAATGGTGGTAAGGCTGGGAAGCCATTCATTTTTAATTGATGAATTAATAATTAGTTATACATGTAATTTAATTAATTAATTGGCAATTACATATGGTAATTATGTAAATAATTTTAGGTGTGTTTTGTGATGTTTATAGTTATAAATGGTGGGAAGGCTGTGAAGTAATGTATTTTTAATTGATGAATTAAATATTAGTTGTTAATTAATTTAAATTAATACATTTTTAAATCATTCTGGTAATTGTGTAATTAATTTTAGGTGTTTGCTGTGGATATTATAGTGTTAAAGCATGTGTACTCAATAAATGTTTATACAGTTTTATTAATACTATTTTTAGTTGATTTTTAATTATGTTAAATATGGAAATAATTTACATTCAAATATTGTTTTTATTGGTGTGGTTTCATAGGGTAGGAAATAAAATAAATGCATTTATATTTTAAATAATTTGTGCTTGTTAATATTTGCTCCTTTAAAATCATTATTGTTTATAAATGTATTATTTTAATTTACATAATATTTGTAGCTTCTTGTTATATGTAATTAATATTATAATATGTGTCCTTTTTATCTGTTAAGTATATCTAATTGTATACTTTTTAAATATTGTTTAGTTATTTTCATGATTTTATAAATCTTTTCAATTGTTTAAGTCCACTTTTCCTAATGTTGCACTCACTGGAGAGGGAATAGTAATGTTTACCCCTCCTCTATCCAATACTTTCCATACTGTATCACTCACTTGAGAGAGAATAGTATATTTTGCCACTCCGCTATCCAACACTTTCCCTACTGTTGCACTCACTGGAGTGGGCATAGTAATTTTTGCCCCTCCGCTATTCAACATTTTCTCTACTGCTGTACTCACTGGAGTAGGAATAGTAAGTGAGTGCAACAGTAGAGAAAGTGATGGATAGCGAAGGGGCTAAAATTATTATTCTCACTCCACAGAGTGCAACAGCAGGAAAAGTGTTGGATAGCGGAAGGGTAAAAATTACTATTAGGTGATTACACCTCTTCCAGCAGGATGGCTAACAATTTAGTATCTGAAGGACAGAAGTTTCAAAGCCTCTGCTACCTTTGAAATGTGACAACGGCTTCCCCCTGATACGGTTAACACCCCCCCCCACCCTGAGTCCCATTTGTCACCAGAGCAGGTGGTAAAATAGGCAGTAAGAAGGCTTGTGACACTTACAAACCAGACATACCCATAAGGTGAGCCACCTGAAGTGGACAGTCAAAGAAGACTTTCACCATCTTGGTTTTGGTGAAACTAGGAACTCCGGGTCAGGATTATGCCCACTGCTTGCAGGAAGTGGTCATAAGGAGGTGTAGACACCCCAGAGGTAAGTAACCCATTGGCTATTGCCTTACACTCTAATAAAAACCCATACATTCAGTTTGAGGGACCCCTCAACACCAGAAAGACAGATTTGTCTACCTGATGACAGAAGAAAGATAAAGAAGAGTCATTACTGTGAGCACTGAGGACCAATACATACGCTACACATACATTACACTTAATATCACACAGTAAATTAGCACAATATACGTTGAGCCCTAGGTGCATACCAAACCATATATTAGGAAAGTGGTATAAGACCCACGATTTGACTAGACACAAGGCCTAGAGCCTGTAGAAGTGCTGGGGCCACAAGGAACTACCCAAGGTAGTGACGCAGGGGACCCATGGGGGACACGTTCAGTGTGAGAACACAGCCGCGAATCGCCGTTAACTTCAAAGTGGTAAGTCACAGTTGGAATTTTAAAGATTAAGGACACTTAGGAGAGGACTTTGAGCAAACCCGTTTAGAGTTAAGGGGTTCTAGGGCCAACATTCACGGGAGTACCGGAGTACTCTAGTTACCTCACTGAGGGAAGCTGGGTGCATAGGTGTCTTTTGGTGTCGGGAATTGTCGTTGATTTCAATGGCGATCTGCTGCAAAGTGCTGCTGCCATTGAAGTGGAAAGTGTCCGGTGTGATCCAAGCCTGGATCAAAGATGAGAAGAACCTGAAAGCAGAGGGGACAGAGTCTGGGTAACTTGTCAGTGACCAGGGGCACGATGGAGGAATGCCCACCGATGTGGGGTGATTTCAGGTTGAAGACGTAAAGCTTGACTCTGCAGCCACGAGGACCAGGAGGTGTCAACGACAACCAGGAGCTGGATTCGAACTGTCCCACAAAGGATGTCGAGTACTGCAGCATCGGTGACCGGATTGGACTCAACAAGCCTTGGCAACAGCAACCCATGCAAAAAGTGAATAAATACTGCGGTGCGGAGCAGCAAGGTCCGAGGGACTCACCACGTGGTTGAGAGTCAGGGCACATCTGGAGCAAACAGTAAAACCCAAGGAAAGTCAAAGTTACCTTCTCAGGAACCCACCAGTCAACAGACCAGGGATCCCAAAGGTACCTTAATCGAAAACCCAAAGGGCGGACTCACGGAACACTTGTGGAGTGTAGGCCAGCAATCTTTGATGGAAAAGGTGTTCGGGGTCTTTGCTACAAGTAACCCAATGCACAGCCTCAAAGAACATTGAGAAGCTGATGCACTTGCAAATGTGCACAGTGTCCAGGGGTTCCGGTTCCATGGTACTTAAGAGGGCTGTGCATCTCAGCTTTGCTGGGGTCTCAGGCCAGCCTTAGAGAAGTCTGGAAATCTACCTCCTGGGCTGCAATTACTTTGGAGTATGTTGGGCGCTTCGGAGATGCAGACTGGTCAGATGCGTCTTTTGTGCCTGCCAAGCGGGGAGTAACTCCTTTACTCCAAGGGAGATTCTTCAGTCATGTAGATCGTCAAAGTTCCAGGATATCTTTAGCAGAGTTTCGTCCAGGTGTAATCTAAAGTCCTGTTGTCAGCGGTTCCTTTCTTATACCAAAGGAAGGGTTTGGACGTACTCTGGGGACCCACCTATGGGAGGGTTTGGAAAGAGGGGTGGCTACACCCATTTCCTTTATCCAGTTTCATGCCAGAGCAGGGGCTGATAGCCCCTGCAACCGGTTTGAACTGGGCTATGCACAGGGACACCAAATGTGCCCCTAGTGCAGACTTCAAAGCACTCTCAGAGTGCACCCACCAAGCCCCAATACATTAAAGCCTGTCTGGGAGGTGGTTACACCTCCCTGTAACAGGAAACCTATTGTCTAGGCCTCCCCTGCCGGAGTTTCATCCAGCAGCAGGAGGCCTGACTCGTGTCTGTGGCTGCAGCATCCATTTTGTGATGCCAGGGTTCTTTTAAACTGGTATCGCGTATACCAGTGTGGACATGTCTCTCCCTCTAGAAGGGTGGAATTCTACCCCCGCCGCCAGGACTGGCGGGGGTGTAGGATTCCAAAGTGTTTGACACCAAACACATGTTTCCATGCAGCCATTCCAAAGTTAGCATTTACTGCGAGGCTATCATTCAATTAAGAGTATATGGTCTGGCTGCATCACAGAACAGCCAGACAAAAGTAGAAAAACAGTGAAACATAAGCAAAAATTGGGGTAAGCATAAGAGCAGATCCTACTCTCCTACACCCTCCGTAAACAGCATTTTATATTCCACTTCAGCACACTCATCGCATTAGAGACATAATATTCACTGTGGAGAATTACTCAGAAAAAGACAGATATATTGAACATTCAGACTTCCGAAAGGAGGATATGAATATTAGAACACGTTTCATTCAACGAGATTTCAGGCCTCAAGTGATCTAAAAAGCTTTGAATGAAATGAAACACAAAGAGAACTGATTTAGTGTTTCAACACATTACAAACCTTCGAAAACTTTTGCTAAGACCTCGCACACAGGTGATACTATCAGGCTTATCATTAGGTATATTCAAGAGAGTCCTGTGATACACAGACCTTTTGATAATTAATGGCATTTTTCTGCTTCACCTTTCAAAGAGGTTAATCTTTGAAGGATACTTTATGCCCTAGTGACAAGGTTAGTTACTCTAAACATGCACCTAGGAGAGAATATTTGAGATACACCTGTTTTTTTCAAATGTTGAAATTGTATTTGCTGCGACTTTAAGGGCAAAAAACAAACACAATTTGTTGACGTAGAAACAAATAACTTTTTCATCATTAGAGAATTATAAATTGCAGCACTCATTTCTGCATATAAGTCATCACTTTGCTTTACTTTACGTAGGCTCCCCCATTGGAGCAGTTAAAGAGAGTTGGAAGAAGCACTTGAGAGCTGTCAAAAATACTAACGAAAAATGTCCTATGTCATTTCATCATGTATTAAGTTAATGCACTATTTTAGTGAAACTGTAATCTGAATGTTAAAATACGCTTTTAATCTTACTAGAAAGTAACACTGAATTTCAGGGGAAATGCTCTTGTCTTGACAGCACACAACTACAAATGAAAAAGGCATATCCCTCAGCAATAATCCATTTGAATTCACCATGACTCATGCCAGTGTTTTAATTTGAATTGAGCATTCCTTCATTTTGTTAAGATGAAAACCAGCATCCATCCTTCAGCCCTCAAAGACTCTGGGATAATATTGAAAACTTTACCTTTTCTGATCCCAGGGGAAGTGTTCATGGAATACTTCATACGTAATATTAACGACTTAAACCACACTAAACGTGGGTTTGTCGGATGAGTTTAGATGTTGTACTCAACATTGATAATATGATGCAACATGCTTCAATGTCTTTAGGATGCATTACAAATGTGTCCCTCTTTTTGAGAGATGAAATATAGACATTGAAACATATTCTGGTTCAATCAATCACGGCATTTGTAAAGCGCGCTACTCACCCGGGAGGGTCTCAAGGCGCTGTGGGAGAGGGGTATGTTACTGCTCGAACAGCCAGGTCTTGAGCTGCTTCCTGAAGGAGAGATGGTCTTGGGTTTGCCGAAGGTGGGTGGGGAGGGAGTTCCAAGTCTTGGCTGCCAGGTAGGAGAAGGATCTTCCTCCGGCGGTGGCTCTGCGGATGCGTGGTACGGTGGCGAGGGCGTGGCTGGTCGATCGTAGTTGGCGGGTGGGCGTGTAGAAGGTCATGCGGTCGTTGAGGTACTTGGGGCCCAGGTCGTGGAGAGCCTTGTGTGTGTGGGTGAGGAGTCTGAACGTGATTCTCTTGCTGACGGGGAGCCAGTGCAGGTCTCTCAGGTGTCCGGTGATGAGGCTGTGTCGGGGGATGTCCAGGATGAGTCGTGCGGAGGCGTTCTGGGTGCGTTGGAGTTGGTTAAGTCTCATGAATATTTGGACAAGTCCTAAAAATCTGCATTAATCGAGAGATGACATGATTACGTGTGCTAATGAAGTAGGTAGACTTGGGACCCGGTAGTGAGTTTCTGCACATATTGCCATGCGCTTTTTTAGTGTGTGTGGTGTATCATTAAAGAATTCCAGCCAGGACCCAGCTTTGTTGTTAATAGCGGTGGTATACGCACTTTCACGTATAATGCGAATTGCTTATGTTTAACCGATAAAGGCCATTTTTAGGTCACGCCAGACAGCGCAGCTGTCTCTTCAAGACCTGCTGTAATCGGTCTGTGTTTTATGAAAAACAGAGGAACCCACACTCAAAATCTTTCACACCATTCTGATTCGGGATGAAGAAGATAAACAAAACTTAATATGTTTATCTCGGCAATTAGTTGTGCCGTTTTATTCAACAATTCTATCAAAAATAGAAAGCAATTTGTGTCAAGAGAAGTATCAATGTCTTGAACTTACTGACCAAAAACGTACAACTGAACAACTAAATCAAAAAATTACGTGAATGCACAAACATGTGAAAAGACATACATATGAATTAAAGACTCAAATCAAACACTGCATAATTGCGCAAAAATTTGACAAAAACAAGCATATAAATTGTGAAGAACATGTGACTAATATGCATTACAAAAATAAGTGCAAAGGGAATATTCATGACATTATCATACGAAATTCAAAAATATTTGACCAAAAAGAAGCCTTTTAATGTGCTTCCATATAACAAAACAACCTCTCGGTAGAGATGTTACAAGGCGTAATGTTCCTAACAGTCTTAACTATTTCTAAACTGGCTAGGATTTAATCCTGCACGCCTACGCGTTTCGAGTTTGGGAGGGTTCTTCTCAAACTCTCTTCAGGGCCAAATGTATTCCATTCCCCATTTGTTGACCTATTAATAAAAACACAAAAATTGAAGGTACTTGTTACTGAAAGCTCCCCTCAACCTGCTCAACCTTTCTCATATGTACAACGGTAAAAAGACGTACCTCTGGGGATTTGAGGTAATTCAATTCGTCCAGAAAACTCTTGTGATTCAATACGGTCTGTGCGATAATCTAAAAAAATATTGAATTTTATGAAGCCTCTGGAACTATGTATACATTTTTGTTTTGGATTCACTATGAGACCGGCGTGTCATTCATACCTGGTTAACAGGTACAAGGGAGACCAAGTTCGGCTGAGATTCTCATTAATGAAGATATCCGTAATGAGCCTGGTGCGCTGTAAGCAAAATGGGCGCATTACTTGTTTTTTCAATGAAGATGACAATTGAACTACCCAGTGAAGTTGTGCGTATAAGGATCATAACTTACTGACTACGCTCCCAACTTTCATGGTTCAAGGGTGTCTTGGTCCGCAGTGGAGTCGGTTATTTGTCTGGGTCCCTTCTGAGTTGATTCTCAACTTCCGCGGTTCTGTTTAAGCAAACGCGGGTATTCGTTAGAGAACACATAACGTGTTGCAGAGGGTTGAACGCGCGCTGTCTGTTAGCTGAAACACAGCGGCGGTGCGGCTTAAGCTAAATTTAATCGGCTGACATTTTCGAAGTTATCATGTAGCCTGATTTACTAAGCAAAAACGCAAGCGCTGCAAGGAACAGCGTGGCCGCTGGCCCCGCTGGTAGCGGTTTGTCATACCTGTCAATTCCGCAACCTTCGCTACTTCCTCATTCCATCACACAAAGTGGATGCAAGTCGGTTCTCTCAGGAGCATAAAGGGACCCACCTCTTCTGGCTTAGCCAATCAGAGAGGAATTGGTTTTGCGGTGCCTTAGTGGTGCATTGTGGGACATGTAGTGAACCAAGCTGGATGACCAATTTATGTCACTTAAAACTATCATAGCATTCCCGGGCTTGGAATCAGATCCGCTGTAGTGCTGGGTTTAAAGCCTTGATAGCTCACTCATTGAATTGAGGCCGGTGTTGATAGTATCAAACCGCATTATTAAATAAGCCTCTTTGCGCAACAAAGCTTGCTCTACGTTAGGCGATTTGTGCTGTGGATCCATTCCAGCCAGAACGGTCCATTTAAAATCAGTTTGCGTTAGCACAAAATCCCGTAGATCACATTTTTACTTTTACAGTTTGTGTGTAAACTGTGTCTCAAATGCCAATTGCGCAGGATGATCTGACGAAACTTATTCGTGTGTGTTCCATATGTGGTGACACATACGAGTTTGTCCAATTGGAATAAGTTTCGTCAGATCATCCTGCGCAATTGGCATTTGTTGGAAGGATTGGGTTTCCCTCTACAAAAGCCAATTTTTGCCATGAAGAAAAATTTGAGCGTTGGCCAACAATTCATAAGAGCCGACAGTTTCATACAGAAACCCAAAAGTGATCTAATTTCCAAATGGAACCTCAAACCCATCACAGGCCACCACAAATGTGGGACTTGTGTGGCCTGCACTAGTGTTGTAGAAGGAGATGAATTTTGCCACAATGGCATAAAAAGGAGACACAGTTTACACACAAACTGTAAAAGTAAAAATGTGATCTACGGGATTTTGTGCACTTGCAATAAACTGTATATAGGCAAAACATGCCAACAGGTGAATGTCCGGATAACCCAACATCGCTCACGGCTCAAGAAAAAGGTACAAAATGCACCAATGGTTGAGCACTTTGCTAACGCAAACCACAAAGAAACTGATTTTAAATGGACCGTTCTGGCTGGAATGGATCCACAGCACAAATCGCCTAACGTAGAGCAAGCTTCCCCCATCATTATCTTAAAGTTATTGTTTGCTAGCTAGCTCTACCATGGCCAATCTTTAAAATGTATGGCTTGTCAATCGCGCTCTCTCTCTTGTAGCCTCTCCCTCCTCCCTCACACCCACCCTCCTCATCCCAAACCAGACAGATGGCCCTCACATCTGAACGCTCCATTTGTAGTTGTAATTGTATGTATATTGCGCTTACTACCCCTGACGATGCGTCGAAGCGCTAGAGTGGTTCTTAAATCTCTTTCCAAATATGCTTCTCAACCTTCTCCTTTATCCAAACAAAGTGGTAGAAACACCCTCAGAGTGAATAGTGATATCGAGTGAAGTCCAAAAACAAATCTTTGGCACAAAGACTGTTGATCAATAATAGCTTAAACACTGAGGGGGCAGATTTACAAGGACTGGAGCATCCCTGGAAATCAGCAGGGACGCGCCAGGTAAGATCCGTCACGCAAGATTACCCTTGCACCACCACAGAGGCGCCACATTCACAATGCAGCACATCGCGGCACAAGGATAAACAGATATGTGATACATCTGATGGCGTGAGGACGGCACATTGCTCGAGTCTTGTCGCAAGCATGACGCAACTCCAGCAATGCTCAGGGGCTGCCCATACCTAACATGCTGCGTCACACCTTATGCCTGTTTCAAGCAGGCGCAGGGTTTTGCTGCAGCGGTGTCAGAAAAGTGACTCAGTGAAATCTTGTAGATTTCACTGCATCACTTTTCTGAGGCTCTTTTCTGATGGAATGCCCACCATGCATTCATTAAACCTGATGCAGGTTTAATGTGGCGCAGTGCTTTACAACGTGGCGCATCTCCCTAGATGCGTCACGTTGTAAATAAGGCGCAACATGACGCATGGTTTACGCCGCCACTGCGTCTCAGAAGTGACACAAGGGCGGCGTAAATGTGTCGCAAGGGGCTTGTAAATCTGCCCCTGAAGCTGGTTCTTAAAGTACTGCAGGCGTCTCCCCCAAACCTTAGCATAAGCTCTGGCACAAATACCTGAATCTGGCAGTTTCCTTGTGAGTGAAAATTAAGCATTTCTCACACCTTCTTTTAAAGGGTATAAAATAACATTTCACTGCGTAAATATCAGGTAAAAAGGTCATCCCTTTAACCCCTCTAGAATGTTTTGCTTGTGGTGTTTTAAGGACAAATAACCTTTTATTGATCATTCCAAGTCTGTTCCAAAGGGGGTAGATAACAAACATAACTTTTAAGAGGATTTGGAACAGATTAGCGGCTGATAGGTTACCTGAACGATGTTAATATAAAGATTTCTTTGGAACCAATGGTTCTCCCTGTAACAGGCAGAATGATTGCTGAATAACAAGGATGGTTTAACCAGGGAACCAATTTCACTGCGTTGTGTTACTGCTAATACTGTTTATGCACATTTTCACAGTTTTGGTATTTCTCCTTAAGCTGTTGAAGTACAATTCTTTAATGTAGTTCTGAATTTGATATTTCCTTTCAAGCCAATTGTTTCGCTAACACTATTCCATGCAACGCAAATTCACTCTACGCAGCTGTACTCCATAGAACCTGACTTCACTCTACCCAACCCACAGCACTCTATGCAACGCCACTCCAAGCACTGACACTCAAAGCAACACCACTCTGCTTCTCGCAAAGCCACTCTGCTCCTCGCAAAACCACTCTGTCCACGCAAACCCACTCTGTCCACGCAAAGCCACTCTGTCCACGCAAAGCCACTCTGCCCACGCAAACCCACTCTGTCCACGCAAAGCCACTCTGTCCACGCAAAGCCACTCTGTCCACGCAAAGCCACTCTGTCCACGCAAAGCCACTCTGTCCACGCAAAGCCACTCTGTCCACGCAAAGCCACTCTGTCCACGCAAAGCCACTCTGCTCCATGTAACGCAACTCCACGCAAAGCCACTCTACTCCACACAAAGCCACTCTTCTCCACACAAAGCCACTCTGCTCCACGCAAAGCCACTCTGCTCCATGCAACGCAACTCCACGCAAAGCCACTCTGCTCCACACAAAGCCACTCTGCTCCATGCAACGCCACGCCGCGCAAAGCCACTGCGCTCCATGCAATGTCACTCCGCTCCATGTAAAGACACTCCAAACAACGCCATTTCACGTAACACCACTCCATGCAACTGCAAGCCCACTCCACTCTTCACAACTGCACTCTACGACGCACCACTCTAATCCATGAAATGCCACTCCACGCAACATCACTCAGTACAATGTCACTCCATGCAATGATATACTGCTCTATGCAGCACCACTCCATTTAATGCAACACCACTACATGCAACTCCACTCTGCTTTATTCCACTCCATGCCACTCTGCTTTACTCCACGCCATGCCACTCTGCTTTACTCCACTGCATTCCTCTCTGCTTTACTCCACTCTACTCAAATCCACTCTACTTTACTCCACTCAACTCTAGACCACTCTGGTTTACTCCACTCTGCTTCACTCCACTCACCGCCACTCTTCCTTACTCCACTCAAGTCCACTCTGCTCTACTCCAATCTAGTTTACTACATTTCACTCTACTTTATTCTACTCCATTCACTCCATTCCACTCTGCTTTACTCCACTCCTATCCATGCCGCTCTGCTTTACTCTACTCAATGCCACTCTGCTGTAAGCCACTACACTATGCTTTACTACACGTCACTCTGCTTTACTACACTCATCTCAACACCACTCTCCTTTACTTCACTCCACACCACTCTGCTTTTCTCCACTCTGCCTTACTCCACTCAATGCCATTCTGAGTCACTCAACCCTGCTTTACTTCACACCCCTCTGCTTTATTCCACTCAAAGCCACTCTTCTTTACTCCACTCTGCTTTATTCCACTCGCTCTGCTTAACTCCACTCTGTTTTACTCCACTTACTCTGCTCAGCTCCACTCTGTTTTACTCCAGTCTGCTCAATGCCACCCTGCTATACTCCACTCATTTCCAATCTGCTTTACTCCAGTCTGCTCTGCTTTACACCATGCCACTCTGTTTTACTCCACTCCACTCTGATTTACACCATGCCACTCTTGTTTACTCCATGCCACTCCTCTCCATCCCACTCTGCTTTACTTTACCCCACTCCACTCAATGCCACTCTGCTTCACTCAACTCTGCTTTACTCCACACTACTCTGCTTTATTCCACGCTACTCTGCTTTACTCCTCTGAATACCACTCTGCTCTACTCCACTCAGTGCCACTCTGCTTTACACCACTCCTTGTTACTCTGCCTTCCTCTATGCCACTCAACGCCTCTCTGCTTTACTCCACTCCACTTTACTCCATGCCATTCTGATTTACTCCAGTCCACTCTGCTTTACTCCAGTCCAATCTGCTTAGCTCCAATCTGTTTTACTCCACTCTGCTCAATGCCACTTTGCTTTACTCCACTCAAAGCCAATCTCCTTTACTCCACTCTGCTCTGCTATACTACACTCTGCTCTGCTTTACTCTCCTACACTCTGCTTTACTCCACTCCACTCCACTCTGCTTTACTACACTCCACTCTGCTTTACTCCACCCCACTCCATGCCACTTTACTTTATTTCACTCTACTCCTCTCAACGCCACTCTGCTGTACTCCACACCACTCTGCTTCAATCAACGCCACTCTGCTTTAATTCATGCCACTCTTCTTCAATCCACGCCACTTTGCTTCAATCCATGCCACTCAGCTTCAATGCAAGCCTCTGTGCTTTCCTCCATGCAACTCTGCTTTACCCACTCCACTATACTTTACTCCAATGCATGCCACTCACTCTACTCTACTGTGGTTTAATCCACTCACTCTGCTACACTCCACTCTGGTTTACTCAGCTCCACTCTACTCAATGCCTCTCTGCTTTACTCTGTTCAATGCCAGTCTGCTTTACTACACTCAACTCTGCTTTATTCCACTTCACTCTACTCCCTTACACTCTGCTTTACTCCACTCCACTCTGTATTACTCCAATTTGCTTTACAAAAATATAGAAGACAAAAATATTGAAGTAAAAATATAGAAATCAAAAATATCAAAGTCCTATCTACGAACAGGTAAGTACAAAAATATAGAATCAAAAATATCGAGAAAAAATATATAGTTAGGCAAAATATCGAATTTTTTTAAATGCCTTAAAAGTAATTTAAAATTAATGAAATAATAACTATAATTAACTAAAACATACTTAAAAATACTTAAATAACTTTAAAATTATTAAATAATTAATTTAAGTTAAAAAAATAAACATACAATTTGATTTTTTTAACACACATATATATATTACCTGCTGGCGGTCGCCAGTAGGTAGTTATAGTTAGGACCTAGTTTCCATAGGAAATCCACAACATTCTATTTGGAATAACTTTGGCGCCGGTGGACGAATCTTTGTGAATTTCTCCAAGAAAATGGCGGTTACGCTCCTTCCCTGACAGTTTGGGGGTGATGCGTCAAGTGGGGGCCGAGAAAAAAGGGGGTCCCAAAACATGTTTTCCCCATGCAATTTTCCATAGGGACCTGTAGCCAGGGTTACAGCCCGAACGGCTGAACGAAATTACACGAAATTTGGCAGAGAGGTAGAGTTCTGTTCGCAGTTTGTGCTTTTTGTTAAATGGTGTAAATCCGTTCAGTAGTTTCTGAGAAATTTGCAAGTAAAATCATAGCAATATCTAGAGTCGGAGTTCAGTACGCAGACTAAAATATGTTCAATTACGAGCGCGAGCTGCATGCTGATTGGTTGTGAACTGTTTGTCAACACTCAAAACCAGGAAGTGTTGGCGGCCATCTTGTGCCTCCCTAGAACCGAGTCACAAGAAAACAGTAAAACAAAGTTGAGAAATAAGGGAAGGGGGTAGGGTAGAGACATTCTGACCCTCTAGGCTTGCTCAGGGGGTCGTACATGGATGTTTAGGCTCTATTTTTTATTTAATTTTTTTTAAAGAAAAATCGTGGCGTACGCTTATGTAAATACCTACAATTACGAGCAGGATCTGCATGCTGATTGGCTGTCAATACTCCAAACCAGGAAGTGTTGGCAGCCATGTTGTTTGTCGGGAGAGCAGTGTCACAAGAAAACAGTAAAACAAAGTTAAGAAATAAGGAAAGGGGGCAGGGTAGAAACATTCTGAGCTTATAGTCTTGGTCAGGGGGTGGTACATGGATGTTTAGGCTCAAATATTTTTTTTTTAAATAAAAAACTGGCGGGGTCCTCGTGCAGTACTTCTATGCGGTGGAAAAGGTGAAAAAAAAATTAGAAGTCCGTTTTATTCATTAGGTCCCGGGGGGCAAATTACGAGGGCAATTTTTCTGCATAATGGGGGCTTGTAAGGTGCTCCCAGCACTGGGGAACAGCACTTCTCTGGTTTTATTTTGAAGTATGTGGGGGGAGTTACGGTCCTACTCCCCTCAGTCTCGGGGAGCGGCACTCCTCGGGTCTTTTTAAAAAAAATATATGTTTTGAGGTCTCTCTCTCTCTCTCCCCGTACACGTCGCGTGGAAAGCCACCTTTCTGGGGCAGTGATTTGTAAAATGACCTTCCAGCTCCGGTTACCTGCATTGTCTGGAGTTTTTTATTAATTTTGGGAGGGTGGGCTTGATAATACGTCCTTTTTAATTCCCATAGAAGCCTATGTTCAGGTGTTAACATGGGCTTCTACGGGAAATAGCAAGGTCGCATTATCAAGCGAATTTCGGGCCACATTATACACAACAAAAGGCGATACATTATCGCCAGTTTTATCAGTTTTATCTATCTTGATAATATGCCCTTGTGAATTTCCATAGCAGCCCAGGTTAACATCAGAACCTGGGCTGCTATGGGAATTTACAAGGGCCTATTATCAAGCCCATTATTGCCGCTTTATCTGCAGTTTTCTGTCGATAAAAGCAGCGATAATGTATCGCCTTATGTTGTTCATAATATGTCGCTTCGTTCCGTGCCCTGCATGGCATTTTGCGATGCAGGGCGCGTTACCAAATTCAGGGCATATTATCAAGGACCGGTGTTAAAATTATCGACGTTTTATCGTATTCGTAGCGTTTGCTGAGAATGATTAGCAGTAGAAACTATGGTGCGATCAATCTCTCACTGTCAAATCAGAGCACAGGGTGCGCTATGAGAATAGTTAGAAGTGGTCACTCATTTGAGATCCGATTCAGCTGTGTGTCTTATTGTGCGATGTTAGGCACTGCTTACATGATTACGGTAACTGAGCGTGTGGTGTGATTAAAAAAAAGTTGTGTTAACCCTCTGCATGGCAAGCTGGATGTTTCCAACTGGCAGTCGATTTCGACCTTGAAAGCAGAGTCAACCAAATGAGTCGTATAAGAGCCCTATTGTCTCAAAAAGAGGTCGCTCTTAGATCTGCTAGAGAAACATTTGTCCTTCATGTAGCAAACACCCGCACAGAAGTGTATGCTTTGTTAAATACAGACGTGGCGTGGAATTTTAGGGAGTTAATTTAGACTATCTTTAATGCGTCCTTGAGTAGGGGGTTAGCTTACTTTTTTTAAATTATAAGAATTGGTCTTGTGACTCCTGTAGAAAGTATATTTGGTGTCTTGTCGGTGTTTTTTCATTGCATTTTTTGCAGCATCTTTGGTGAATTGTGCTTAATGGTCACCTTAGTTGCCGGTGTGCTTGTATTCATTTGTTCACTTAAAAATGGATGTACATCTTGCAGCGGACGATAATATTTCTCAGTTATTGCTGGTCCGCAACCGAATGCTTAGTTACTATGGTGCGCTGCCTCTTGCAACGTTGAGTGCAGCTTATGGATTATGATTTCGA
The DNA here is from genome assembly GCF_964261635.1 of Lissotriton helveticus. NCBI lineage: Eukaryota > Metazoa > Chordata > Amphibia > Caudata > Salamandridae > Lissotriton > Lissotriton helveticus. The sequence continues at coordinate 24,171,245 of NC_136063.1, forward strand.
TTCTCCTTTTTCACAGGCGTTCAGCCTGTCTTCCATTGCCTGAGCTGTGATTTCGACTGGGCCCTGGGTTTGTGTCTCTGCAGTACGGTGTCTCCCAACGCGGATTATGACCAGTTGATGAGTCCTTTAGTGGTTCATGACATGCTCTGTTCTGGCGGCGGGATTATGGCCTTAGCAGCGACACATGGAATAATGGGACGTTGGAATGTTTTTGCAGCAGCGCTTGAGTTCTTGGCACGGAGTTACATTGAAGATGACCGGAGTTTTCCTCCGATAGTGATAGAGGTTCCGGTCGTTGAGGAACATGTATGTTCGTCCCCACTATTGAATTGGATGGCTGAAATGTTTTCAGATGAGAACAATGAGTTCCTGGAGGAGGCTGTTGCTACATACTGTGCTTACACGCTGTTGGATTAAGACTCTTTGATTTTTCTGCGTATTCTTTATTTTTTTAGCTACTGCTTTCTATCAAAGAGTGAATAACTTTTTTTTGGAAATGTGAACTTGACTCTTTTTTAGTCTTGGAGTGTGCGTTTCTAAGTGGCACACGTTTATATCACGTGCTTTTATGAAGAAAGGGTGCCGTGGGGCTGAGGCTTTCAGTCACACCCTGTTAAGTTAACATGGGTTTATTAGAAGCTTACACGCTATTTTTGCTTTCCTGCTCTGCTTTGCACGTACTTGTGATATTGTTTAGAGAAGGCTGAGTATTTTGTTTTATATGAGAATAATTTGGTATGCTAGATTTGTAAAGTGCCTTGCTAGTTTTGTGTGTATAGTGAGAGCATGGAACATCAAAGTTATCTTGAATACTGTATCTGTTCAGAATGATCGTCGGAAGTTCGAGCCAAAATATGTATGCAGTTGTGTCCACCTTTGATACTTGCGCTTTTCATAATGCATTGTGGAGCCAAAGTTACACACAGTTGGAGAACATTCATAACTTGATAGTTTGTGGAGCACTAAATGTGATCTATTACTGCTGAGTACCAGAGGTATGGGTCTGACAATGTTTTCCTATTAGACTTTCTGTAGTTATAAACTAATCTGCTAGGTAGGGAGGGTGAAATGTAGGTATATTTTAAATTGGTTTACCTTTAGTATTATAGGATGCTTTTTCCGTTTGTATCTTATAGAATAGTAACAATGCTAACAACCTTGTTTGTGATAATATGTTTGGTTGTATTATCTAAGGTACTGTGCATGAGATTTTGGCGTTAGAAATAAACATTTCAAAGTTGCACGTGTCTTTATTTACATCTTGTATTGGACTGCTGTAAGACTATGATGAAAGAGTGCAATTGTTATCCACGTTACTTCATGTAATCTAAGTGGCATGTTCTGGGTTGACTAGTCGTTGGTGTTTTTGTTGTAGGGCAGTGGTTCCCAAACGTTTGACTCCTGAGGACCCCCCATAGAGTCACCACTGGAAGCTGGGGAACCCCAAGCAATTTGTAGGATTTAAATTTCAAACATTGAAACCGTAATTTTGAAAAAATAACACATATGTGCACACAAAACAAATACTCAAATTACTAATGTTTTTAGTGGCATCTTTACAAGCCCCTATCACCATGGGAACATCACTTTCTGAGAGTTTTCTGTGGCGATAGGGGCTTTGCCTTATTTACAAGGCAACGTTAAGCCACTTAACGTGGCTTAATGGTCCCTTGTAAATAAGACTCCCTTTGACACAATGCTTAGCGTGAAAGCGGTGGGCAGTGCGTGTTGTGGTGGGCGTTTCCTCTGCGACACCCATTGATTTTGACGCTGCTGCCTATTTACAAGAGCAGCGTAAATGGGAAGCAGCGCCAAAATTAAGGCCAGGGAAAACCTGGTCTTAACTTGGTGAAAGAATGAGAAATGGTTCATTTCTCCTCGTTTTTGTAAAACGCCTTGGTTTGTTTATGTTCAGCAAAGCGACCCTTCCTGCACATAAACAATCTTAAAAAAAAAGACATTTTATAACTTCCATGTGTGATGCATTAAGCAGTACACATAGAAGTGACAAAATGACATTTCAGTATTGTTTATGTGCAGGAAGGGGGACCTTCCTGCACATAAACAATCTTCCTCTATTAAATGTAGCGGCAGTGCAGAGGAAACACATTGCTGCACCATATTCTTGTAAATATGGTGCAGCCTTGCGTTTCTGAAGTAGTACAGTGTGTTGTGAAGCCAAGGAGGCTGGTCTGGAGAAGCATAAACTTAAGGAGTGCTGTTCTGGAGAAGCACAAACTCAGGATTCAGAACATAACACAGTGGTTAGCACTGACTTTAACAATAAAAATGTATTTCCACCCAAAGAAACCTTTTTAGAAGCATCAGGATACTGAAAGACTGAAAAAAGCATGTCACTAACTTGTACCTTGCAGTTTGCAAGCAGTTGTTTGATGACAGTTTTGTGGTCACTGTCCTAGAATACGATTGTCACTTACGAACTGCAGTGTAACAAAAGAATCTGTGTGACAAAAGCTGTAACCCACTGACCGATGCATATCAAATACTGTTTTTTAAAATGTATGGTACACTTCTTTGCAGAAGGCATATTAACCCTCTGTGTTACATTAGTTCAGTCACAGCTGTGACTGGACAAAACTCTCATGTCTCTCTAGCAGGGAAATCAATCACTGTTGTTATCTTGACATTTTATTGTTCTTTGAAAACTGGTAATTAAACAAAATATTTTGCAGTGCTTGTAAAACTGCTGCCTGCGGACCTCCTGGGAATGTGTGAGAGAGTCATGGGGGTCCGGGGACCACAGTTTGGGAAACACTGTTCTAAGGCGAAGAACCAATGAGTCACTGATTGCTAGTCTGGTAGGTTGTTTGTGTAGTAAGTTGGGTTTTGGAACCCAGTAATACACTGAGGTCCTAAGTCTTTATGCACAGTTCCGTGTATGAGCCGAATTCCTGGAACAGTAGTTACAACAAAAAGGCTCGATAAAGGGCTTGCACTTTGAATATGAATATAAAATAGAAGAATAGTTGATAATCACAGTTAAGGAATGCTGAAATTAGATGTGTGTATGTGTGGATGATGTGTACATTGAGTGGAAGATGAAAAACTTGAAAAATTAGAGAGGTTGTAGAGATGCAAACTTTACATTTCTTTGTAAAGGAAGTGGGTGTTTAGTTTTCCAGTGCATATATATATTCACTGAAGAAAACATAGGTTTCAGGCACGTTATAGTTAGGTATTAGCATTTAAAAAACCTGGGAAATTCAGTGAAAAAACCATAGGTTTCACCCATGTTATAGTTAGCTGGACATTTCTCTCATACAAAACCTTTGAAATTCACTGACAAAACCATAGGTTTCAGCCACGTTATAGTTAGGAATCAGCATTTAAAAGACCTTTGAAATTCACTGAAAAAAACATAGGTTTCACACATGTTATAGTTAGCTGGACATTTGACTCATACAAAACCATTGAAATTCTCCCGTTATAGTTAGTTCAGCTAACTATAACTCGCGCGCCCGCAATGCACTGCTGATGACGTCACATATTAAATCACTCATCACATGGTCAGTGACATCACTGATGACATCACTGATGACATCTCAAAGAGGGTGCAACAGTAGGGAAAGCGTTGGATAGCGTAGGGGTAAAAATTACTATTCCCACTCCAAAAAGTGCAACAGTAGGGAAAGCGTTGGATAGCGTAGGGGTAAGAATTACTATTCCCACTCCAGAGGGTGCAACAGTAGGGAAAGCGTTTGATAGCGTAGGGGTAAAAATTACTATTCCCACTCTAGTGAGTTTAACAGTAGGAAAAGTAAACATTTAATATATTAATACAAATAAATCAAATATCAATACCCGTAAAAAATTAATTAAAATAAATTAGAAATGTAAAAGTATGTAATAATTAATCAATTAAAATACAAAAAAATATTAGTTATTAAAATTAATTTAATATTAATACAAATGACTTACCAATTAACAATTAATTAACAATAAATTAAACATCAATACCAATAAATAAATAAAAATTATTAATTTAATTACAATTAACTTACTTCCCACCCTATTACCCAATAAACACACAAACCGCTTCGGAAAATAAATTAATAAAATTAACATAAGAATTTATAAAAATGAATTACCTATTAAAATTAATTAATTACCAATTAAAAATGATTTAACAATTAATTCAAAATGAATACCAATAAATAAATTAACATATTTAATTAATTACAATTCAATTACTTCCCACCCTATTTCCCTATAAACCCACAACCCGCTACAGAAAATAAATTAATACAATTAACTTAATTATCGATTAATCAATTAATAAAAATTAATTACCAATTAAAAATTAATTACCAATTAAAAATCATTAATTACAAATGAATAATTAACAATTAATTCAAAATAAATACCAATAAATACATTAACACATTTGATTAATTACAACTAAATTACTTCCCACCATATTCCCCTATATACCCACAACCCGCTACAGAATTAAATTACACAAAAATTAAATAACATAAAAAACACTTTAAAAAATCGATAATACTATGAAAAATGTGATATATCTTAATTTCTATATTATATACTTCGATATTTTAACTTTCTATATTTTAAAAATCGATATTAAATTACTTACCTTCAAAACGATATTCTTCACTACTATATTCTGTCCATTCGATATTTTGTCCATTCTATATTTTTACTTCAATATTTGTGCTATTCTATATTTTTGAATCAATAATATATCTGGTTACCGTTTCTTCCCTAGCAGGGTTGAATCCGTTACAGGCAGAACAGCAGAGTGGCATCATAGCGGAGAACTGTGGGGCCTGATTGTAAGCCTAGACCTGCAGTACAGTTGCTATCATAGAAGATCAAAGTCTGCGACATAAAGTCATCCACCAGCAGCTGCGACTGACATCCTGCCTGGTACTAGCTCAACTTTTAGAATGTTACTTTCCTGCTGGCCCACTACTAATCTCTGATCTCCGGTGCAAGTGATCATTCTTTCTTACAGCAGCAAAGTCAAACCCTAAACATGCTTCTGCCACAACCATAATAGCACCTGTCTGTGCAGATCTCTGTGTGCCTTGCTCTCTCGTTACAGGTCGGAGGCCAATGGCCACATTACCTTATTAATGGAGATCCACTCTGTCTCCTTTATCAATAATGCACCATAAACAAGGACTGCTGCATCATCCTAAAAGTTAGCTGCTTCTAAGTCTGCTGTTTGACCTACAATATCTTATGCATTCCTCCTCCAGATCTTCTTCATCCTCATCAAAGTCTTCTGTATTTTCTTCAAGGACTGATGCATTATTTTTAAGGTCTGCTTCATCCTCTATCTGCTGCATCCTCTTTAAGTTCTTCTGCATTAAAGAACTGTATTCCATCAGCACAGACCTCACCCCAATACTGAATAAATCAATCATCACATTCACCTGTTTGGAGACCAGGAACACACAACAGTGCTCCTCCTCCTAGGAAAACCCTCAGATGACCAGTGATGAAAGCCAACTACTGGCCCATCTCCATACTCCTACCCCCCAAAAGTCATAGAAAAAGCTACTCATGACCCACATTAATGACAACCACCTCCTTGATACCACTCAATCTGGAGTCAGCCCCAACCACACCACAGAGACCACCCTCATCGCCACCATGGACGCTACACAGATGACCATGGACAAAGGCGAAATTGTTGTGCTCATTCTCCTGGACCTTTCAGTAGTAATCCATACCATTTCCCAACCAATACTTATCCAAGACTACACAAAGCCACCGTCCAAAGACTGTCACTTTGCTGGATTTGTTCCTTCCCGGCTGATCACACCGAGGTGGGCAGCCGGGCCCCTTCACCTTCAACTGCAGTGTTCCACAAGAATCCTCACTCTGCACCACCCTGATACACTGCAATATAAGCACACTCACAAGAATCATCCATGCCCACAGAGACAACTTCATATCATAGGTATCGTGGTCATACTCTCCCTCTCTGACAAGGCACCAAACACCCAGACCAGTTGCATAAATGAAGTCACCAGATGGATGAAAGCCAACTACCTCTGGCTCAAAACAGACAAGACGGAAGTAGTAATCTTTGTCAAAGATACATCTCCTTTGGATTCCACATTCTGGGCTGCTGAACTCACATTCACACCCCTCCCTGCAACCCATACAAAGAACCTTGAAATAGTACTCAAGTACTAATTCACCACTATTTGCCAATTGACACAGCCTCCATCTCTTGCTTTCACGTGTTCAAGAAGATTTTCAAATGGCTGCCTACAAACACTTTCGGAACCATCACCCAAGATTTCATCTCCATCAAACTCAATCATGGCAACATATTCAAATATTGGAACCAACACTCAACTGACCAGAAGACTCCAGATAATACAAAACTCAGCAACCAGGCTCACCCTCGACCTCCCACCGTACGGTCACATCAATTGCTCCTCAAAGAGCTCTGCTGGCTCCTAGTCCACAAACGATCACTATTAAAACTTCTCATGCCCCCTTTGCTCAACATTGGCCCCATGTACTACAACAACTGCATAAACTTCCATAAACCTGCCATACACCTGTGCTCAGCCAAACTTCTACCCTACTGCAGAACTAGATCCAGGGGTCGTGCTTTCTATCTTGATCCTAAAACCTGGAATGACCTGTCCCTGCATATCAGAGCTTCCTCCGCAACTCTTGAATTTAACAAGAAACTAAAAAAGCTCCTGATTCAGTGGCAAGATACCCCCCCCGGGTGAATCATGTGCTATACAATTACACATAACCTAACCTGACATGACATAACGTAACCTCATAACATGACATGGCATAACATACCATGACACAACCTCTTCAAGGACTTCTACCTCACATTCAAGAACTTCTGCCTCCTCTTCATGGTCAGATGAATCCACTTCAAGGTATGTTCCATCCTCTTCAAGTGCTGCTGCATCATCTTCAAGACTCAACAATCAATCAATCTATAACTCGATGTGTGGAGCGCTTCTTGTCACCCGTAGGGTATCCTGGTGCTGGCAGGGTCCAGGTGATTGGCCAAATAGCAATGTTTTCATGGACTTTCAAAACTCTAGAAGAGATGGGGAGGTCCGTAGATGAAAGGGTAGCTCTTTCCATGTCTTTGCTGCTGGGTAGGAGAAGAAGCGACCTGCGTTTCTGCTATGTTGGATGTGAGGTGAGGGTTAGAAAAAAAGAACACAGAGCAGAGGTGTCTGGTGGACTGATGGTAGTTCAGGTGATAGTTCAAGTAGGCGGGTCTTCAGTTGTGTAGGGCCTTTTATGCATGAGTCAGGAGCTTGAACTGGCATCTTTTCCGCACAGGGAGCCAATGGAGTTTCCTGAGGTAGTTGGTGATGTGGGTTTGTGTAGAGAGATCCAGGGGGAGACTGGCTGGGGCATTTTGTATGGTCTGTAGTCACCAGAGGAGGTGAGTTGTGATCCCCGTGTAGAGGACATTGACATAGAATAGACAGCTGGAGATGTGGGCCTGAGTGATGGTTTGTCTTGAGCATTGGGGTAGCCATTTGAATATCTTACAAAGCATGCAGAGGATAAAGAAGCAGGAAGAGGAGATGGACTTGACCTGAGTCGTCATGTTTAGCTTGTTGTCTAGAATGACACCTAGGTTCCAAGCATGATCAGTGGGGGTAGCAGTAGGTCCGAGGCCTGTGGCCTACTAGGATGTGTCCCATGGAGAGCTTTTGTTTCCAAAACTCAGTACCTCTGTCTTGACAATGTTGAGCTTCAGGCAGTTATCCTTCATCCAGCTGGTGACGTCTTTTATGCAGTTGTGGGTGTTAGTCTTGATGTTGGTGGTGTCTTCGGAGAGGGAGATGATGAGTTTTGTTTTGTTGACGTAGGATACGATGTTGAGTCTGTGAGTTTTGGCAATGCTAGTTAGAGGTGTCATGTATGTGTTGAGATGGTGGGGCTGCGTGAGAATTCTTAAGATGATGAGTTCTTTGGGTTCAGAGGTGTAGGCAGACTTTTTGCATTCTTCTGGTGAGGAAAAGGGTGTTTCATCTGAGAGTGGTACAAAAGGGGGTGGTGATGGACGGAGCATCTGAACCAATAAAACACTCACACCCAGTCCACAGATCTGGGTTTAATCCATCACCGTTCTTTAGCCCACTCTGCCACCCCAGTTCAGACATGGCCATATGCAAATCAGTCTGACCCTGTGCCTCATGGGAACAGTACAGCCCGAACTGCCAGGCCATGCCTTCCCTGGACCAGAAACAAGCTTCCGAGGACCGGTTTCTGGCATTTCAGCCGTCTGCAGCCCGGATTGCTTGAATCCAGTGGCAAAGTGAGCCAGGGACTCACATCTGAGCGTACTCTGCCAACTTATGGTGAACAAAGTGCTACAAAAGAGGGTGGTGATGGACGGAGCATCTGAACCAATCAAACACTCACACCCAGTCAACAGATCTGGGTTTAATCCATCATCGTTCTTTAGCCCACTCTGCCACACCAGTTCAGACATGGCCATATGCAAATCAGTCTGACCCTGTGCCTCATGGGAACAGTCCACCCCGAACTGCCAAGCCATGTCTTCCATGGACCAGAAACAAGCTTCCGAGGACCGGTTTCTGACATTTCAGCCGTCTTCAGCCCGGCTTCCTTAAATCCAGTGGCAAAGTGAGCAAGGGACTCACGTTTGAGCATACCCTGCCAACTTATGGCGAACAAAGTGGTACAAAAGGGGGTGGTGATGGACGGAGCATCTGAACCAATCAAACACTCACACCCGGTCAACAGATCTGGGTTTAATCCATCACCGTTCTTTAGCCTACTCTGCCACCCCAGTTCAGACATGGCCATATTCAAATCAGTCTGACCCTGTGCCTCGTGGGAACAGTACAGCCCGAACTGCCTAGCCATGCCTTCCCTGGAGCAGAAACAAGCTTCCGAGGACCGGTTTCTGGCATTTCAGCCGTCTTCAGCCCGGCTTGCTTGAATCCAATGGCAAAGTGAGCAAGGGACTCATGTCTGAGCATACCCTGCCAACATATGGCGAACAAAGTGGTATAAAAGGGGGTGGTGATGGACAGAGCATCTGAACCAATCAAACACTCACACCCAGTCAACAGATCTGGGTTTAATCCATCACCGTTCTTTAGCCCACTCTGCCACCCCAGTTCAGACATAGCCATACGCAAATCAGTCTGACCCTGTGCCTCATGGGAACAGTCCAGCCTGAACTGCCAAGCCATGCCTTCCCTGGACCGGAAACAAGCTTCAGAGGACCGGTTTCTGGCATTTCAGCCGTCTTCAGCCCGGCTTGCTTGAATCCAGTGGCAAAGTTAGCAAGGGACTCACGTCTGAGCATACCCTGCCAACTATGGCGAACAAAGTGGTAAAAAAGGGGGTGGTGATGGACGGAGCATCTGAACCAATCAAACACTCACACCCAGTCAACAGATCTGGGTTTAACCCATCACTGTTTTTAGCCCACTCTGCCACCCCAGTTCAGACATGGCCATATGCAAATCAGTCTGACCCTGTGCCTCATGGGAACAGTCCAGCCCGAACTGCCAAGCCATGCCTTCCCTGGACCGGAAACAAGCTTCCGAGGACCGGTTTCTGGCATTTCAGCCGTCTTCAGCCCGGCTTGCTTGAATCCAGTGACAAAGTGAGCAAGGGACTCATGTCTGAGCATACCCTGCCAACTTATGGCAAACAAAGTGGTACAAAAGGGGGTGGTAATGGACGGAGCATCTGAACCAATCAAACAATCACACCCAGTCAACAGATCTGGGTTTAATTAATCACCGTTCTTTAGCCCACTCTGCCACCCCAGTTCAGACATGGCCATATGCAAATCAGTCTGACCCAGTGCCTCATGGGAACAGTACAGCCCAAACTGCCAAGCCATGCCTTCCCTGGACCGGAAACAAGCTTCCGAGGACCGGTTTCTGGCATTTTAGCCATCTTCAGCCGGGCTTGCTTAAATGCAGTGGCAAAGTGAGCAAGAAACTCACGTCTGAGCATACCCTTCCAACTTATGGCGAACAAAGTGGTACAAAAGGGGGTGGTGATGGACGGAGCATATGAACCAATCAAACACTCACACCCCATCAACAGATCTGGGTTTAATCCATCACCGTTCTTTTGTACCACTTTGTTCGCCATAAGTTGGCAGGGTATGATTACGCATACCATTCTTCATCAGGTCAGTGCAAACGGTGTAAGGCAACATAGATAAAATGAAACTAAGAAGTTAAGAATAGTTAGCTCAAGGCATCTTTGGTAGTGAGACTCTCTCTAAAAGCACAATAGTCAAGGGAGGTAAAGATGGGGTCCAGAGTGTGGCCTACACTGTGTGTGCGGTCGTGGATGAGTTGAGTTGTGAATGTGACAGATGCAAAGTCTTGAAGGACACCACTCCAAAGACGCCACTCCAATGAAGCCTGACGTCTTGGCCAACAAACTCTAGCCAGACTAGCATGAAGGACTAAGCATTACCTCCTCGTTAGTCTTCCTCGCCACATGACTAACAAAGTGAGCTGCAGCTCCACACCAGAACCCTCCAAAGCAAAAAGTCAGTCTCCCATGCCTTCGATCCCTTCCCAATATGGCCGACCCATTACACCCTTGACCTCTATAAGATGCGGGCCGGCCCAACCCATCAGCCTGTTTTTTTAGTTCTGCGCTGCAGATTCTCCAGAGCGTCTGTTCAGGTAAGTTGGGCTTAGGTCCTGCTCCAGCAGGTCCCTGTGCCCTGGGGGGGAGGCCCTGCTCCAGCGGGCTCACTCTCTGGATCCCCTGCCTTCTGGCCCTCGCACTGACCCTTTGGGTTCACGGCTCTGCTCTAGCGGTCTCCTAGTGCTTGTGGGCTCTTGGGAGTTCTGCCCTGCGCCCCCTCCATTTTCTGCTTTCTGCCCTGCTTTAGCGGACTTTATAATTTTGGCCCTGCTTTCACTGAGTGGGACGGCTGGCGGGCTCTGGTGGGGTGTGCTTTCATCTCCCGTGAGGCTGAGGGATTCCTTTATGGTCCGCTTCTTCTCTGGGTGGGCGTTTGTTGTCTTAGGCCTTGTGGATCTGGCCTCTGACTCTTCCCTGCGTTTCAGGTTTTACAGTCTCTTGGCCCACCTGTGGCGCGACGCTCACTTACAGCCTAGGCATCTCCTGGTGCATGCTGTAAGGAGTTTTACCTTGCATGCTGGCAACAACGTCTCGATTCTCACGGCCATGCCCCCTTGTGCACCGCGGCCTTTGTATGTGCTATCAGCCCCGTGGGGCTGGCATCCGGGTTCTGCCCCAGCAGCTCAGCTCGTTCGCGGACTCACATTCGGCCGGGGCGGGTGCAGTCCTCGGCGCTGCCTGGGTATTCCGCACGGCAGGATATGGCTTGCTACCTCCGACTTTGGTCTGTCCTGCGGGAGGTTTGGCGGGGGTCGACTGCGCGGCTGGGTGCCGCTTCTTCCCACGTTTCTTTCCCGTGCTCTGTCAGGCGGGACCGTGCTGTTTGCTCTTGTGTGCCTCCGTTTTTCCGTTCCTCGCCTGCGACTGGGGGGCCGGGCGCCTCCGACTGTACTTCGGAGGTTCCCATGTATCAGCTGTTAACTGGATACGGCTATGGCCAGAGCGGGGATTTGGCATATGGTAGGGACTGATATTCACTTGTGTGCTCTTTCGGTATTCGTTTGGATTACTTGCACGCTGTTCTGTAAATGATATCACTGATGTGATTTCTGTTGGGGACATTTCTTTATACTTTTTGTCGCCCAGGGTCTGTGTATGTGTTTATTTACATTTCCTCTTCGGTTGCGGGTCCCGGTTTTCCTCCATGTTTCGCAGGTTGCTTGCGGGGACACGTCCTTTGGGCTCGATCGGTCTCCATTGTTCTATCCGACTCTCCTGCTCTCCCCTCGCTCATGGGCTCTTTGCGGGGTTTGTGTTATGGTGCGGATGTACTTGGTTGGGGCCTCTGTTCATGTTTATTGTCACAGGTTCTGATCTCGTCGGGGCCACTCGGTTGAGCGTGGTCCTGTGGGTATACACATCTTTCAGCGCCGGCATGCCCTTCGGGGTGTGGGTGCTCCTGGTTTTCCCTGTTAAGCGCTCCCTGCTTGTCTCGTTTTGGGTCCTTTCTAGTGTGTTTTTTTCTGCAGTTGCCGTTAGGGGGCTGTGGAGTGGTCATCCGCTCTACCTTTTGGGGAAGTATTGTGGTGCAGCTACCAGCGCGACTGGCACTGGAACCCGGGGGCTCATGGTTCGATCCCTTATGGCGGCAGATCAGCCCAGCACCGTGTGACTCTGGACATTAGCTCGCTTGATCTTTGCGAGAGCCCCCAGCGCCTTGCCACCTTCGGGTTTTTTGTTTTCAGCCTGTAGTTTTGCCATCACTAGGTTTTTGGTCACTCTTGCTGTTCCTGGACTGGTGTGTTGCGAACATTGTCCTGCGATTCCTCCGTCCTGTATGCTGTGGCACTGGGGGGGGGATGTGGCTCAGTGGGGAAGCGTTTGACTGCTGTTCAAGAGGTCCCCCTCCGTGGTTATGTTCTTGGGCCCTTATTCCTTTCCTTTGGTTTCCCTTTCTGGGTTTGAGGTTTCCAAGTGCTACGGTATGTCTTATGGGGCCGGGCTGCTGTCTGCTCTTGCCCGTCCTTCCCTGGACTGCTCCTGTGGCCTCCGGGTAGGCTTTTTTCTTCTGCTGCTGATCTTGAAGTCTGGCCTTTTCTTTTCCGGCCCGTGGCGGTTGCATCCCCGGTTGCCTGGCTAGATTGGCGGCTTTGCGTTACCCTCCCGGTCGTGTTTACCTCACGTCCTGGGGTTGGGGGATCTGCTTAGGGTCCTTTTCCGTGGCCCGGTCTGTTGGCACAGTGGTCTCATGCGTCCGCTGTTGAGGCCTGTGTTTGTCCTCATGGTCGCAGGTTCTTCTCCTGCGACCATGGATATTTTGAGTTCCTTTCCACTAGGTGACCTTTGCCTCCTATGATTCTGCCCCTTGAGGCCCTTGGGTGATACGTGCATTTTGCACTTACACGTTATGTTTCACCTCTGCTGGGTCCCCGCCGGTTGTCGGTTGTTGGGCTCCCAGGGTCGGTCCGTTGTGCTGTGGCTCTGTGGTGGGTCTCCTCCATTGGGTGGCTGTCCCGCTTCGTCTGTTTTTTTGTGGACCCGGCTGTTCCTGTCCGGGTTGTTCCCCTTGGTATGGACCCTCCACAGGGAGTGTTTTGCGTGCCTTTGTATCTTGCGGTGCTTACACCGTCTGTCCATTGGGGATCCTCCCCTTTCGGTTGGTCTCAGTGCCCTGTGGGCCTTCCCGTCTCCACCTGTTCCCGTGGGTGTTCCTTTTTTATTGCCCCGGTGGCTCCCTTCCCACCCTGTCTGCCAGTGGGTCAGGTGGTCTTTCTGTTCTGGTTTCCCTTTCCTGGGTATTGGCTGCCTTTGCTTCCTCTCTGTGGCACCCTCTCGGGTGTCTTCTGTGCTGCTCTATGGCCGGCTGCCGCAGCCTTTTTGGTACTACGCCTTGCCATTTGGTCATGTTTCCCGTCCTTGTTCTTCCTGGGTCCCATGGCCTTCTTGCCCTGTGTGCTTCTGTCCTCCTCTGCACTGGGTTGTTGGCCGGATCTGGTCTGGTTTGCTCCTTTGTGTGTCGCACCCTGGGTCTTCCTGGGTTTGGGCTGCTTCTCCTGTGGGGTCTGTGTCCTTCCCGGGTGCAGGAGGCCTTTGCCTCCCTTTGGGGCGTGCGGGGGTTCCCGGTCGGTGCCAGGTCGGTTGGTCGGCTTTCTGTTGCCCATTCCTTGGCTTCTCTTGGATTTGCCCCGGTCCTGTGGGGGCTTCTGGTTGCTCTCCTGGGCGGTTTCTCCCTTGCTTCGTGCTCCGGGGTGTTTGCGGGGTTCGCCCCTGTTGTCCTTTTGGCGCACTGGTGCTGTCCTTGCTTGGGTCTCGTACTGCCCTGTGGGTCGGGCCTCTTGGTGCCTGACTCGGGTTCTCCTCGGGCCCCCCGATTTGCACTTTCCATGGGTTCCTTTTCCTTCCAGGGGTTCTGGGTCTACGGACTCTGTGGCCTGGCCAGGGTTTTTGTATGGTTGGTGGTGCTCACCTGAGTGCGTCTCCACTGGCGTCTGCTGCTGCAATGGTTGGCTTGGGCAATGTTACTCTTTGGTCCATGTTGGGCCTATGTGGGCGCGGTTTTTGTTTCCGGCGGTGCTGTAGGGTGCCCGGGGGTGCTGCTCCCGGTTCTCTTCTCCCTGGCGGGGTCCTGCGCTTTCTGTGTAGCTTTGGGTCCTCAACAGTGTTGCTGTGTTTGTCGGACTGCGCCTCTCTTGCTGCTGTGGTTTTTTTTGTTGGTCGCTGTGGTGGGGTTGCCCTCTGTGTCATGGGCTCTTGCCCCCCCTCTCACTTTTGGCTGTTGGGCTGTCTTGATGCTTTCCTGGGGACAGGTTGCTGCTTGCTGCTTTCTCTTCTGGGGCCTGTTGCTGTTGCTTTTTGCTCTGTGCAGTCTGGTGCCGTGCATTCTCTGTCCTCCTTTGGTCTTTCCTGGGGACACTTTTTCTGACGGCACTTCGTGTCTAGGGGGTCCGGGCTGGTTCTTCTGGCTCGTGGTTGCCTATCTTGGGTGGTTCTTCCGCTCGTCTGGCCTGTTTGGTTTGTCCTCTTCCGTGGGGATCCCATTCTGGTCCGTTGGTTTCCTGTGAGTTTCCATGAAGCCGCTTGGCTTTGGTATGTGCTCACTTTGTTAGTCATGTGGCGAGGATGACTAACGAGGAGGTAATGCCCCGAGTACTTACCGGTAATCTTCATTACTCCGAGTATAGTCTTCCTCACCACATGAGTTCCCATCCCTCCCTCCCTGTCTGGCTATCTGCTTCATGTTTATGCTTGGCAGTGTCAGGCTGACGGGTCGGGCCGGCCCGCCTCTTATAGAGGTCAGGGCTGTAATGGGTCAGCCATATTGGGAAGGAATGGGAGGCATGGGAGGCTAAGTTTTTGCTTCGGAGGGTTCTGATGTGGAGCTGAAGTTCACTTTGTTAGTCATGTGGCGAGGAAGACTATACTCGGAGTAATGAAGATTACCGGTAAGTAATCGGGGCATTAACCTAGCAATGCAGAATTACCACAAGGAGAATAAAGCAAATTAGGCCTTCTTAGTGCTTGACCATAGACTGTAGAGCAAAGTATCTCAGTCTTTCACAGAACCCCCCACTACTTTTGCAATTCATAAAGTGGGCAAAACCTATTAAACATCTCACCAACCAACCAAGTAGATTTTGATGTATTACTGCTCCCACACACCCAAAACTGCGTTTCCACCAAGAAGTACAGCAAACACAAATGCAAGTTTAGATTGAGTCAACTGATTCACCTTCTGTTTGCCTCTTTTCCTAACCATGCTATACAATAGCTATCTAGTTCTTCTATAGCAATTCGACTCCCAACTTCCATCCCCACGGACTTCCTCTTCCTCTCACCAAAGCACTCACAAAAATACATGAGAGGGAACTGATAAGATGAGTTTGGAACCTCTTTTTTTTTTATTCTCCAGTTCACATTCACAAAAACGGAGACCAGTAGATCGCAGCCTCAGTCCCAGCAGGATTGACGTCACCTTTCCACCTCATAGTGCTGATAAATTGAGTACCTCGAATGTGGTCGTATAAACACTTGTGCCTAGCCACAGTTCAGTCTTTGGTGTGAGCTATATAAACAAGCATGACTATTGGAATGACATAGTAACCCCTCTTTGGATAGTACTTTGTCCAAGATCACACAAAGAACATTGGCTGGAATCAAAACTGCACTTATAACCCATCACTGTCACAGAAGGAACAGGACTGGTACCCAGGATGTAGTTCCACTGACCTTGAAGTTGAATAAACACAACAAAGCCTAAGAAGTCATTCTTATTAATCAATTACAGAATTAGAGGACGTTTATGTTTTCATTTATTGCACAAATACAAGTACAAAGTGAGGTGAAGTCTGTTTTCATATTCATTCAAGTGTGTGAGGTAGTCTGCATATGATTTTAATATTCAAACTATAGAAAGGGGGTCTTTATCCTGATCTCAATCAATGTCCCTTCTTTGTTAATTAAGTTGCCTGGTCCCATGTTATTGCTGGATTCCACCTAAGAGAAAAACAAAGTAATAATTTATTGTCAATTTTTTTAAATAGTAGAACTGAATGTCAATGCTGCTTTTTTAAAAATATCAATTTTGACTGTGCTATAATAACAGCGTGTGTTACTGCAGTTTCATAGATTCGCAGCGCTGGAACTCACCAATGCTAATGGCACTCATCTTATGAAGGCAAATTCCTCAGATGCTCTCAAGACAGGCCAAATCCTCATCTCCTGAAAACTCTACATTAGATCCTGATAACCTCTCTAACTGAGAGCCTGTAACTCACCAACTCTCCATCATATCATTCAATCAATCAATCAATCAATCAAGACATTTATAGAGCGCACTACTCACCCGTAGGGTCTCAAGGCGCTAGGGGGGGGGGGGGTGCCGCTACTGCTCGAACAGCCAGGTCTTGAGCTTCTTCCTGAAGGAAAGGTGGTCTTGGGTCAGGCGCAGGTCGGTCGGGAGGGAGTTCCAAGTCTTGGCGGCCAGGTAGGAGAAGGACCTTCCTCCTGTTGTCGCTCTTCGGATGCGGGGGACGGCGGCGAGGGCGTGGCTGGTTGATCTGAGGTGGCGCTTGGGAGCGTAGAAGTTGATTCGGTTGTTGAGGTAGCTCGGGCCTTGGTCGTGTAGGGCTTTGTGTGCGTGGGTGAGGAGACGGAAGGTGATTCTTTTGTTGACGAGGAGCCAGTGCAGGTCTTTCAGATGTCCGGAGATGTGGCTGTTTCGTGGGATGTCGAGGATGAGTCTGGCTGAGGCGTTCTGGATCCGCTGGAGTCTCTTCTGGAGCTTGGCGGTGGTTCCGGCGTAGAGGGCGTTGCCGTAGTCCAGTCGGCTGGTGACGAGGGCCTGGGTGACAGTCTTCCTGGTCTCGGTGGGGATCCACCAGAAGATCTTCCGTAGCATGCGTAGGATGTTGAAGCATGATGAGGAGACGGCGTTGACTTGTCTGGTCATGGAGAGGGAGGAGTCCAGGATGAAGCCCAGGTTGCGTGCGTGGTCCGTCGGTTTGGGTGCGTTGCCCAGGGCGGGGGGCCACCAGGAGTCGTCCCAGGCGGAGGGCGAGGAGCCCAGGATGAGGACCTCCGTCTTGTCCGAGTTCAGTTTCAGGCGGCTGGTCATCATCCACTCGGCTACATCTCTCATCCCTTCGTGCAGGTTGGCTCTGGCGGCGGCGGGGTCGTTGGTCAGGGAGAGGATCAGCTGGGTGTCGTCGGCGTAGGAGATTATGTTGAGGTTGTGTTCGCGTGCGATGGCCGCGAGGGGGCTCATGTAGACGTTGAAGAGGGTGGGACTCAACGAGGATCCTTGAGGGACGCCGCAGATGACTTCGGTGGCCTCTGACTTGTACGGTGGTAGGCTGAGGGCCTGAATCGCGAAAAGTGCCGCAGCACTCATTGTGGACACCCCACCATTGTGAGGGAGTCTGTGCACTCATGGTGGAGGCCCAGCAGTCATGAGGGAGTCTCTGCACTCGTGGTGAAGGCCCCGCAGTCATGAGGGAGTCTCTGCACTCATGGTGGAGGCCCGCAGTGTGAGGGAGTCCCTGCACTCATGGTGGAGGCCCTGCAGTCATGAGGGAGTCTCTGCACTCATGGTGGAGGCCCCGCAGTTGTGAGGGAGTCTCTGCACTCGTGGTGGAGGCCTCGCAGTCGTGAGGGAGTCACTGCACTCATGGTGGATGCCCAGCAGTTGTGAGGGAGTCTCTGCACATGTGGTGGAGGCCTCGCAGTCATAAGGGAGTCACTGCACTCATGGTTGAGGCCCTGCAGTCATGAGGGAGTCTCTGCACTCATGGTGAAGGCCCTGCAGTTGTGAGCGAGCCTCTGCACTCATGGTGGAGGCCTCGCAGTTGTGAGGGAGTCTCTGCACTCATGGGGGTGGCCCTGCAGTCATGAGGGAGCCTCTGCACTCGTGGTGGAGGCCCTGCAGTTGTGAGGGAGTCTCTGCACTCGGGGTGGAGGCCTCACAGTCGTAAGGGAGTCTCTGCACTCATGGGGGAGGCCCTGCAGTCATGAGGGAGTCTCTGCAGTCATGGTGGAGGCCCCACAGTTGTGAGGGAGTCTCAGCACTCGAGGTGGAGCCTTGCAGTCGTAAGGGAGTCTCTGCACTCATGGAGGATGCCCTGCAGTCATGAGGGAGTCTCTGCACTCGTGGTGGAGGCCCTGCGGTTGTCAGTGAGTCTCTGCACTCGGGGTGGAGGCCTCGCGGTCGTGAGGGAGTCACTGCACTTATGGTGGAGGCCCCGCAGTTGTGAGGGAGTCTCTGCACTCGTGGAGGAGGCCTCACAGTTGTGAGGGAGTCTCAGCACTCATGGTGGAGGCACAGCAGTCATGAGGGAGTCTCTGCACTCGTGGTGGAGGCCTCGCAGTCATGAGGGAGTCTCTGCACTCGTGGTGGAGGCCCCGCAGTTGTGAGGGAGTTTCTGCACTCATGGTGAAGGCCTCGCAGTCGTAAGGGAGTCTCTGCACTCATGGTGGAGGCCCCGCAGTCATGAGGGATTCTCCGTATTCATGGTGGAGGGCCCGCAGTTGTGAGGGAGTCTCTGCACTCCTGGTGGAGGCCTTGCAGTCGTGAGGGAGTCACTGCACTCATGGTGGAGGCCCGCATTCATGAGGATGTCCCTGCACTCAGGGTGGAGACTCCCACATGGCTGGGGGGACTCCGCTACGAGTGCGGGGACCATTTGTGAATCAGGCCTGCAAATGCAGTCTATGGTCAACTCCACAATTACCTTGATGCTCAGCTAGCAATCTAGCTTAAGATCATGCTGTTGTATGGACAGATGGTGCCACATGATGTATCACAGATGGTGACCTCCGGAATCCAGTAGAAGGTGGTCCCTCACTCCTGATGTTTCTGTGCTTTTCAGCTGCCTTTTATTTAGGCCAATGTTCCATTCTCGTACACTCACTGGAATCCTGACTGGGATTCACTGGTAACGTTCTTCGCTTTTTCCAATCGATGCCAGCGTGTTCATATGACCACCTCCTGATCTCAAAACATCCCTATTACCTGTGGAGTCTCTAGGCTTCTTTGCTGGCTCTTGTCAAATGTAACCTTTACATAGAGCCCTTAGGACTCTCTCCACACAGATAACAGCATCAAGGTTAACCAATATGCTGATGATACACAACCGTACCTGAAAAGATTCTAGGGGCACATTAATGGGAATTGTCACGCTGTGCAGCAAGCCATCCTGTTGAGCTGCACTGCAGGACAGTGGAAGAACAGGAATGCACTATATTTAAGTCAATACACTGCAATCCTGTCTTTTATCCTGCGCTGGCATCCTTTTGGCTGCCTAGAGCCAATTCAGGCCCCCATGCACCATTGTGCAAGGGTGCCTGTGTTGCATACAGGGTAGTTTTTGTGCAGGAAGGGCACATTCCTACATAACCACAATCCTGACAGGTGACCGGTTGACGCCGGGACTACGCACACGCATTTTCCTCCGGAGGAAAACGTCAGGGCCCCAGGAAGGAGATTTCAAACAAACTGCGCACGTCTTATTTCGCTTGGAAAGGAACCGAAGTGAACTCACCAGCTGACAGGGGAGGATTTGCACGCCGAGTCCACCGCCAAGAGTCACTTTGAGCGGGGAAACGCGACGACAGCATTCCTAATAGCGCAGCCGCCCCGGGACTGCTAATCCCGGCAGCCTCTGCGGCGGCGCGCTCCCAGTGACGCCACCAAAGCGCCAGGAGGCGCATAAAGACGCCACAGACCCCGCCTTGCGGGACGCGGGCGGGACGCCGGGCGAAGCCCGGGCAAAGGGCGGGCCCTCTGTGGCCCTCTAGAGGCCGAAGGAGGACGGGACGGGCGCAGCCCCCTAACATTTCTACTCCAAGGTACCTGATTACTACCTGACTCTGTGCCCGGGCAGATGCACTGAGGATTACTGACCCTACTGTTCTACACTTGCGTTGGGAGCATTAACATATTGACTTCTAGTTATCTGTTTTGCTTTGCTTTGTAGTTTGTGTGGCTACTCATACTCTGCCCCACGTATTCGTTTATTGAAGTGCCTAACAGATCTTATACTTGACCCCACTCTGTGATAGGTCTAGTATATTACCTGCCATTATCAATATGTCTCCAAGGGGGAGTCGCAGTAGAACAGCTGCTGCTGGGGGTGGTTCAGTAACTGGCCCTATTGATAATTTTATAATTAAGGCCAACAATGCTATAAACCAGGGTATTTCTCTTTTAGAACGTAGGGTCTCACAAGATCTGGCCCATGCAAAACGTTCATCCCTTGGTCTTATTGCTTCTGCTACCACACCTATCCAGGCTATGCCTATCAATATTAGACCTTTAATAAATGCATGCGCCGATATTCATACCATCCCAAGTGAAGTAAACGTATCTGCCTCAATTCCCCTGATAGACTCTGATACAGATATTAGCATGGATTTGGAGAAGACCCCAGACTTGCATATTAACCCTACCCCTGAAGTTATATTAGCAGACAACACGAGGCAATTAAGAGGTAGACGTGAGGGTGCCATTCAAAAACAAAAACAATATGCACCCAAGCCCCGGTCTCCAAAGGTCAGAAAACATGTCCTGCCCCAAAGGAAAACTGGGAAAGATGTAAACTCCAACTCCAATCAAAATATGAGTAGGACAAAGGAGACTACTGAGGATGATGAGGATGATGAAAGAGAGGAGGAGCAGCAGGGTGGGACATCAGTTAAGGATGGTAAAATTAATGACAACAATGAAACTGCAAATGACTGTATGTTGGCAAAATTGGGTGAGCTTCTTAGTATCTATTTGTCCCCCATTGAAAGTAGGCTCACTCGAATAGAAAAGCAAATAGCCGAATTAAGTATCCCCATTAAGAGTCTATCTAAAGTAAATGCTGTAAATGGTTCAACCAAACCTACTTCCATTAAAACAGTAGGCCCCAAATCCAACATCTCACAAGCACCAATTACAAATATAAACACTGTACCTAAACCGCCACTAGTCCCACCTAAAGGGACAACTGCTAGCCAGCTAACAGGTAATTCTAATAACGTAGCCACAGTTATAAGGAAGGATAAGAACATTAAAGAATTGAATGGGCCTACGGTGGGCCAATTTCTGAATCCCGCAAGCAGTTCCCCCATGGTCCAACCGCCACAAAAAACAACTAGACAAGCTCCTTCCCGTATTAACCTTCCACCAGAATGCGGGGCTTATGTGCTTGTCTTAGTCAACGTTTCTAAATTAAGGAAGGACCAAGAGGAAACTCCCACATCCCTCAAAAATAAAACCTTAGATTGCTTAATTGCAAATTGCAATTTTCCTATAGAAGGTGCAAGGGAGATCATCAATACCCAGAGAGTGGGCTGGATAGGCCCACTCAGTAAAAAGTTTGAGGGTGATTGCGTTACAATAAATTTTAAGAATCCTCAATGGGCAGAGAAAACACTAGCAAGTGCCCCATTACCCTCACCATGGGAATTCAATACCACAGTCCTTCCATTAGGCTATTTTTATAGACACTTGATACCCCCAAAACAAGCTATGGTGAATCACCCCATTACTTCTTATCAAGATCTGAATTTTGGTGCAAGGATTAAATCACTGCTTTCCCAAAACCAGGTTTTTATTCATTTGAATGGCCGCAATTGGCGGAACCAGATCCCAATGTCAGTACCTTTTTCCCATCCCTTGCACCACCCCCAATTCTCGACTACGCACCAATACAATTATAGAGATAGGTCTTACCCTGTCCCTGACCTCCATCAGTTCACACCGATAACTGAAGCCAGGTCAACATTTAACATTCCTACTCATAATCGGTTTGAATATTTCTCTAATCTAGATGAGCAGGACTGACTGGACACAATGGCTAATAGTAATACTCATAGCCAAGCCACAGTCAGTAAACAAGAGGGACATTCAGCATTAGCTGTAGACTGTCAGGATCTGAATGGTCCGGTGGAAATCATGGAAATTATGCCCGCTAACAGTATTTTGCCTGTTGTTGTCAACACAATCCATGAGAAAACAGGGAGTACTGGGGGTAGGTCTGGCAAATGTTGTAATACTCGCGGTCTATCAATTTTAAGCTGGAATGTTGCTGGACTGGAATCTAAGTTATTGGACCCTGCATGGATTGAGATAATTAATGATGTGGACATTCTCATGTTCCAAGAAACATGGGCTGTTGGGAATTTGTACATAGAGGGCTATCACTGTTTTAGCTTAACATCACCTAAACCTAGTTTTGGCCGAGCAGTGGGTGGCCTATTCATTGGGATTAAGATTCTTGCAGGTGGTACAATTAGAGACCTGCAGAGTGATAACCCTGACAACCCCAATATTCAAATTCTTGAATATAAGTTAAAGTCAAAGACCACAGTTTATTTAATCAATTTTTATAATAATGATTTTTATTACGTACCGAACAAGAATCTTTTGGCACTATCAAAGGTTTTAAACAAATTGGAATGTTCCCTATCAGCAGACACTAAGTCAGGTATTCTAATAGGGGGTGATTTTAATGCGACACTACCAGAGAGTGTTGGATCTGATAATCAGACCTATTTTGATTTAGCGGAACGCAGGGGTTCGGAATTGTCCAAAATACTAACCGAATTTGACCTTGCTGACGCCTTGAGAATACGGTATAACCCTAACTCCCCTTATGCCCCGACGTTCATTGGCAGGGATAGCAGCTCTACTATTGATTATGTATTCACGTCTCCACTGCTAACAGATTGTATAGTAAAAACTTCTGTGGTACAAACCTCCTTTAGTGATCATAATCCACTGGTCGTAATCTTGAATTTTGCACCAAGTCCGATTTTTATGAATCTAAATGGTGCAAGGGACATTACTCCGTCAATTGACGGCCTTCGTCTAAAATGGAGGGGAGTTGACTGTGGGGCCATTTTAGACAGTGTACAAACGTTACATTCACACTTGATTGATTCTTGTTTGTTTCCAAGTGGTAATCATGACAAATTAATTGCTGATTTTGAAGTATTGTGTTCAACCATTAAAACCCTTCTGTCAGTTCCATTACCCAAGGAAGGCAAAGAGCCAAGGTGGTTTGATTCATCTTGCTCCTTGGCAAATAGAGAGCTAAGAAAGGCACTTTCTGCCAAACCTAGGTGTAAAGTCACCGTTCAATCTGCCAGGAAAAACTATAAAGCCAAAATATCTGAAAGGAAGGCTAATTTACTTTCTGAACAGTGGGACTCTTTGGTAATTAGTGCAAATTTGGGCGGCAGTGGCCCATTTTGGTCCGCTGTCAGAAAAACGAGGGAAATGGGAAAGAAGCTCACCCAAATCAGTTGTAATATAACAAGTGCAGTATGGGAGACCCACTTTTCTAGAATTTATGCAGCCCCCTCAGAGGAGCATCCTCTCCCTACTCTAGGACAATCAGGTGGTTTACAAATTCTGGATCATGAAGTTAAAACAGCCATAAAAGAGAGTCTGGGAAATAAGGCGCCCGGACCCGAAGGTCTTCCCATAGATATTATTAAACATAACGCTGACCTGGGGACACCAATACTTCTTAACATTTTTAATAGTCTTCCAAAAACAGCCATGCCGACCACATGGGCAACCAGCATCATTGTTCCAATCTATAAAAAAGGAGACAGGTCAGATCCTGCGAACTATCGCCCTATCTCCCTTTTGGACAACACCTTAAAAGTGTTGGGCCGTATAATTTACCATAGAGTATTGGAATGGGCAGTTGACACAGACTTTTTAGACCCTTCTCAGATGGGGTTCCGGAGTGGGGTAGGAACAGCGGAGCAATGTTTAAATTTAAAACTAATAATTGATAAATATAGTGTTGCCCTCTCCTCTCCCACCTATCTTGCTTTTATGGATCTTTCATCCGCTTTTGATCTTGTGAATAGATCCAAGCTCTGGTCCATTCTTTCAATCAATGGCCTTGATGATACTCTTGTAAGTTTTCTAGCCTATCTCCATACTGACCTGAAAGCACGGGTACGTAGTGGGATGGGTGGAGAGGTCTCAGGAGCGATTGATATTGGGAGGGGGGTGAGACAGGGGTGCGTTTTAGCACCCCTGTTGTTCATCATTTACATTAATGGTTTATCCAACTGTCTGGAAAAAGTCACTACAGATGTTCCAGTAATTTTAGGGAAACCACTTCCAGTGCTTTTATACGCAGACGATGCGGTGCTTATGGCCCGCACTCCTAACGCTCTTCGTCTGCTTGTATATAGTTTTGTCAATTTTATGGAGGGTCTGGATCTGAGGGTAAATTTAAAAAAATCTTTTATTATGTCCTGTGGCCCAGGCAAAAGGAAACTCAATACTATACAGTTAGGTACAAATAAACTAGAATCTGTTCCTAAATTCCCCTATTTAGGGTTGGTTTTCGCTGCGAACGGCTCGTGGAGTGGGCATCTGGCCCACGCCACGAGCAAGTTCTCGAAAACCAACAATTCTGTTTTGAGCCTCCCTCGCCCAAAGAAAATTGGTGCCACTAAGGCTATTTTAAAGATTTTTAAATTGCAGTGCTCACCTGTTGCCACGTATGGAGCGGAGGTATGGGGATCGGGAAGCAGCCTTTGTATTCAAAGGGAGGAAAATCGCTTTTGCAGAAAAGTGTTGGGTGCACCGATCTCCTCATCCGATTTTATCTGTCATAGTGAATTAAACCTTCCTCATATAAGTGATTTTATTAGAGCAAGACCAGCACTTTTCTGGATTAGAATCTGGAGGAATTATGCTGCTGCTCTTACACAAAATATTATAAAGGACTGTTTAAACTGTGACCATGGAATGGAGATTCCATGGCTCTCAGAAGTTTTTAAATCACTCAATGAAGTTGACAGAGGTACTTTGTTCACCGATCCCACGATAATTGAAACAAAGGATAAAGTTGAGGTCAAAAATGCACTGTATGCACTTTACAATAATGAACGGTTAAGAAGTGAATCACAGAAATCAAGTGTCACGAAATATATAGGAAATGAATTGTGTAGACAAATTTTGCCGCCCTATCTCTCCCTCCCCATGACTAGTTGGGAGCGATCATTACTGTTCCGCTTAAGGGCAGGTACTGTAAAATTTCTATTGTCTTTTCCTCTGGGGTATCGTCACAGTGCTGATTTCACTCCATGTCCTTGTGATGGCGTGAGTACACAGGATGATTTGCACTTTTTATTTTTTTGCAAATTTTATCTTAAATTTATCAAATGGTTTTTAACTCCTTATTTTAAAAAACATAGACCACTCACACTCAAAGAATCATATAGTATGTTGGTTGCTCTGGATACCGATGAACTAACTTTTCGCACCAGCACTTTTCTAAGATCGGCCATACGAGCACGCAAAACGATGGACAATCCCTGAATATAGTAATTAGTCTTAATTGTGTTACAATGAAAATAATATATAATGAAATGAAATGTACTGCACTGTCACTGTATGGAATCTAACATCATGATATTATGAAATGTTTTTTTTGTATAACACTGTTTTTATTATTTGCATGTATATATATCAAAATGGTTTGTTGTTATGATCGGTACTTTTATGAATTTTAAGAAATTCGAATAAAGGTCTTTTGAACTTTGAACTTTGAACTTGACAGGTGTATTCCTCTTTCTATGTGAGCTGCAGAATGCAGTACACATAAAAAGAGGAAGAAACAAGGAGAAATAGAGATAATTCTCCTAGTTCCACCTCCCCTGGGAAGGTGTAAGATTTTGACACATTCCCAGGATTACAAGTTCTTGTAAATCTGAGAATGGATCCAAAACAATGGCAGTTGTGTGTGTACACTTATGCAATGCCCATGGAATGCCTTCTTAGGGCAGAGTAACAAAACACAGCAATTTGCAGGTTTTTGGAGCCGCGTGCAGTGGCTTTTGCGTGACTTCAAAAATCTGTCGTAAGAGTTGCGTCACTCATACACCACTTTGCCTGGTGCAAGAGCGACACCAACTCAAAAATAGACACCCCAGTGTTTTAAACACAGGCTGCTCCTCATCCAGGCAGAGATGTCCAGCACCTAACAGGAGCGCAACCCCACTAAGACAGAGTTCCTTTTTATTTCCAAGCACAATAAGCAAGAAATAGTACAAACCTGGCTCAACGGCAAGAGTCGTGACAGCTTTAAACCACAATTTTCACCGAATGTCAAGTCATTTGGATTCACCATGAACACCAACCTCTCCCTCAGGGACACATTGGCAAAAAAAATAACACAAAGATGGTCTGGTGCCAGATCTCTCTTCTAAAGAAAGCCAGATCGTTTCTTCAAGAAACCGAAGTGAGGCCTGCCCGTCAAGCCCTCGTACTCTTGCATCAGGATAGTGGTAATATACCACTCAATCGCCTCCCAGACTAGCACGACTCCCATTATGGGCATCCTCGGTGCCAGTGCATGTCTCATCCAGGACCTGAAAGAATATCCTCACATCCCTCCCATTCCCATTGAACTCCATTGGCTGCGCTCACAGGTGCACGCCATCTTCAAAGCCAGCTGCATCATTTACAAAAGTACTGCGACCAGCACCTCTACTTATCTTGCAGACAAATTAACCATCTGTGCTGGTTACCAGCACATCCACAGCCAGGACCCCATCAGACGCCAGACTAATGAGGGTAACAAAGAAAAAAAGACAGCATGAAGGATCCATAACAGAATACCTGTATTCAGCAAGACTGCCCCAAGGCTGCTCGGGTTTAGGAAAGGTTTGAATACGTAACACTTTAAAGAACACTACATCACGGTGCGTTAACCGTCCTCAACCCAGCCACCATTCATATCACTCTGTGACTTTGTGCTTTGCTTTGTCTGCTGTTCCTTGGCTACATACAGATGAAATGGCTGAAATTTAAGTTCCTGAGTTTGAACTTTTGGCCTTTTGGTGACTCACAGTTCTCTCCAATGAGTTCACAGCTCACTTAAATGCAGTGCACAATTTATTTCCTAACTCACTTTAGTAATAGATGTATCAATGCACTTTCTTAAACACCTATGGTCCTCTTCTCTAAATTGCCAGTAGGGCTGAGACAGAGTCAGTCTCTCATCAAGCTCAATTCTTAAAGATCTTTTCAGATCTCCATTTTGCAAAACGTCACATGATTTTCTCCCTATGTGCCTGTGCTCCAAACTTTCAGAGATATTTAAGATGAAAGGTAGAAGAAAGTACAAGAAGAGAACATTTAAACAGAGGTCTAAGACAGGATGAAGCCCATAGGAAAGGGTAGTGCAGTCTACAGTGACTGTAGTAAACTCAACCAAGAGCTCACCTGGAGGGGACAATTTGGCAGATAGTTCTTTTTTTTGAGTTGTATTTATTGTGAAACACAGAAAATAGATACAGCAGGGTCTGTAATAACCAGCAGTCATTAGAGGGGAACAACAACATGTAATAGTGATCAAAGAAATGATGAGGTATGCAGTATTGTCCCATTCTCATGGGGAAGGGACGGAATAGGGGGATAGGAAGGGGGAGGCAACCTCGAATGTATAGACCCATGTGTTGTTCATGATGTGCCATTTGATGTCCAGGTGTGACCCTAAAGAGATCCGCGGATCTCAGGATGTGCTATGTTACCATAATTTGTATAGCGCAACAGGGGAGGGGAAATCAGGGTATATGAGGCGGGGGTGGGGAGGGGTCCAATGCAAAGATAGCATGAGGCGCAAGGAACCCACCTGTGCGTCCTGGAAGGGGGAGGGGAGGGTGGAGGGGGGAGCAATTGCAGCTGGCCAGTAGAAGGGTTGGGGGAGTGGGTAGGAAAACAGGGGTGGGGATGGGGATGAAACAGAGATGGGTAGAGGGTATGCAGTCCTGTTTGTGTATTATCGAGTGGGGCAGGAGATGGGGGAGGGTCCTTGTTGTCTCAGCCACTATTGGGTGAATCAGAGAGAAAGGGCGCCCATGTCTGTCGGAATATTTCGGTCTGATCTTGTAGATTGTAGATGATGCGTTCATGGTAGGCCATTTGCAGCATGGCCACAAGCCAGGATTCCTGTGACGGAGGCACTGGAGATAGCCATTGCCGGAGGATACATATCTTGACCATGGCCATTGCTGTGTGCAAAAGTAGGCGTCGTGGTCTGGTGAGGTCTGTGGATGTGCACACCTCATGGAGAAGAATGGTTGAGGGAGTAAGAGAGACATGCAGAGGCATGGAGACATTCATGGTCGATCCGACGTAATTCCAGAAAGGTTGGATCAGGGGCGGCTCTAGGCTCATGGCGGCTCTGGGCAGGGAGCATTGGTAGGGGTCCCGGAAGAGGGGGTCCGGGCTGGGCGAAGCGCAGAGGCCAGTGAAGGGGGGGGAATCAGGGTGTTTGGAAGTAGAACAGAGCCTGAGGCCGCCAAATCCCTGCCAGGGGCGGCCACACAAATATGTATCCATCCTCAGAGGATTGTTATATTAACCCCTTGCATGCTGCCGCTATTTTGCCGCACAGGCACAGAATCGCGGCAGCATGTGGGAGGGTTTATGATGGCCCCCAGCAGCCATCAGCACATGAGCGCCATAGTGCATCACGGATGGGGGCCGTCATCAGCATGCAAGGGGTTAAGGATATATTTTGGCATGGCAGCCCCTGGGGTCTGGTGGCCATGTGCAGGTGCACAGCTTGGACATGCTTAAGGCCGCCCCCTGGTTGGATGGGGAGACACTCGCAGAGCATATGCGCAATGTCGCAACATACATTCGAACACCTCCAGCAATTTTTGGCGTGGTGAAGACTTGCCCTGTGTAGTTTGATGGCATCCAGTGCCATTTGTGTAGTGTTTTACAAAGGCAGAATTTGAGATGGGCCTCTCTCGTTCCCTTGTCCAAGGCTTCCAGTAAGTCATCCCATTCATCATCTTCATAAGTGACCTGTCGGCGGGCATGTCATTTGGCCCAGAGGCTTCTTGATAGTGGTACCGAGAAGAGGTGAGAGGATAGTGTGCCATTCAGTCCGGACAGGACCCCTCTCTGTCGGGCCCCATAGGTGCAGGTAGCTCACCACAGGTGAAGTCCCCAGAGAACAGGCCCGGGGACCCAGTGTGTGTTGTAGGCAGTGGTGCATTGGTATGTAGCATCACCATTGCCTCGGGTGCAAGCCAAACTCCACACTGAGCTGATCGAATGTGTTGACGTCACTATGGTGTATTAATTGATCAAAGTATGGATTCCAGCTTCCATCCACTGAGTCCGCGACACAGTCTGGCTGTCAATTCGGGTGCAGTGGTTGTTCCATAGAGGGGCTTTTTCATGCGCATGCAGCCCGGGTGTATGTCGAGTATGCAGTGTGCCCGATGCCAGGCCATACGCGTAGCATGCAAGACTATGTGTGGGGGCCAGCCCTCCCTGTGTTGAGAGTAGATGCCGTTAGATCTGCACCCCCCGGGGTGGATGCGAAACCCCTAGTAACATAAATGCCATCTGGGAGATATGGAGGGTTAGGGCATAGTGTTCTACCGATGGCAGGCCAGGGAACCGCTGGTGCGGCGCGCCATTAGTTTGTCTGCAGCTCTTCTGGGCTTAGAGGACCCCCAAACAAAAGACCGGATGTGAGTGTTGATGAAGCAGTGTGTGGGTAGAGGTACTGAGATGCAGAGCATTCCCAGTGTGTAGGTAAAGCATGACTTCCATCTTGTACCCTGCCCCACTTTAAGAACCCCAGTTTGGACCATTTCTCAAAGTCCTGTGTCATGTGGGTGATCAGTGGGTCTATGTTGACTTGGGCATGTGCTCTGGGTCCCTGTTTACTAGGATTCTCCGGTATTTGAGTCGGGAGGCCTGCCACTGAAAGGGGTACCCGTGTTTCACAGCCTTGGTAGTGCTGATTGAAGTTGCCAGTGTTTGCTCTTGTCCCAGTTTATTTTGCAACCGTAAAGGGTGGAGAAGTCGTCAATGATACCCATCAGGGCAGGTAGTGAACATTGAAGATCAGTCAGGGTAAGAATAATGTCGTCGGCATATAGATAGACCTTGGAGCAGCCAGTCCTCAGCGCCACTCCCTCTATGTCTTCAGACTGATGAATTGTGGCGGCTAGATATGCCATAGCTAAGAGAAAAGGAGTGGCGACAGGGGGCAACCCTGGAGAGTGTGTCTCCGAATCTGGACTGGATCTGACAAGAATCCTCCTCAATTAACCTGGGCTGTCATATAAGAGCCAGCTTTTATTGTGTCCAGACAGAGGGCCGGTGCATCCGTCGGAGCATCCCTGGCTGTCCACAGAGTGTGTGCCAGTGTATGCAGGTGGTTCCTGGAAGAGCAGCCTGGCACGACACCCACCTGAGTACAGTGTATCAAGGATGTGAGGACCTCACCTAAATGGGCTGCCAGGCTGCTGCCAGAATCTTGACATCACAATTGGGCAGGTAGATTGGTCTGTAGCTGCCACACAGTAATGGATCCCTTCCCTGTTTGGGGAGGACAGCAATCACCGCTTTGTTGGACGGGGGCCCCAGGGAGAATTCCCTTTTGGTCTATTGAAGTGCGTCATGCAAAGTGTTATTCGCTTTCCCCCTGACCATTTATAGAATTCTGCCGGAAATCCAACATCTCCTGGTGCCTTATGATAAGGTAGTTTGGAAACCACAAGTGCTACTTCTTCTCTACTGATTTCCCCCTCAAATAATTCTCTGCCCTTGTCTGAGAGATGGGGAAATTCCACCTTGATGAGGAAGGCTGGTGTTCGCTGGGTATAAAGTGTCTTTAAGAATGTGTCAAACTTGTTTACTATGTCCTGGGGTGAGTTACGACTCCTCCCCTTGTTGTGTATATGGCTGGGGTGGTTATAGCAGCTTCTACCTGCTCATAATGCCATAATGCCTGCCTGCTGGAGGGCAGGTTATTGAATGCTATCTGGGCCGGTTCTTGGCGCCTGCGATTCTGCAGAGTGGGTTGGGAAGAATAAAGCTGGGTGTACAAAGAACTATCACGCTCCAGTTATGCCTTCTGTTCTGCCGCCTGCTTGTTGGCCACTGCGCCATCATGCATAAGCTGGCCCCTGATGGTTGCTTTTG
Source organism: Lissotriton helveticus (assembly GCF_964261635.1). Lineage (NCBI taxonomy): Eukaryota > Metazoa > Chordata > Amphibia > Caudata > Salamandridae > Lissotriton > Lissotriton helveticus. The sequence continues at coordinate 24,202,308 of NC_136063.1, forward strand.
CGCCACCACCCATAGTATTCTATCTGAGGGTGCAGAAGTAGCATTGTCTGCAAGGTAGTTGGTGATATGAGTTTGCAGTTGGGATTTGCCCAGTAGAGTTCGGTACCATTGTTTATGCATCCATCATGGCTTGCGTCCTGGTGAGGAAAGGCCCAGGACTAAGGATAGTAGCACTGGAGAATGGTCTGAGATTGCTGCCTCGAGGATGTGGGACTCCTGCACCCACGTGACCATTCTCTGGGAAACAAGGAAGTAATCCAGCCTGGATTGCGTGCCATGGACCGGAGAAGTAATTGTGTACTCCTCCTCCGTCGGGTGGCTGAGGTGCCAGTGGTCCACCAGTCCATTGTCCGCGAGTACGTCCTGCATCAGGGCTCTGTCCGTCTCAATATGGCTGTCGATTGGTCCAGACCTGTCTAATGCCAGGTCCGGGGAAAGGTTCCAGTCCCTGCCTATGGGGTATTGTGAGGCTCCTATTTCTGTCAGTAGGCGGTTCAAGTGAAGCAGGAATGATCATTTGGCCCCAGTTGTCGCATAAACCGAGCCAACACATAGGGAGGTGCCTCCATGTCGCAATTTTGTGAATGCATACCTAACATCCGGGTCCGTCCAAGTCTTTAAAACCGTTACGGATAGGGACTTACGAAGAGTCTCCCTCTCTAGAGAATCCCCAGACGGTATACAGCTGTGGACTACTCTGCCCACCCGGTTATGGCGCAGTTTGTCTGACTCCAGTGAGTCCAAATGTGTCTCCTGTAAGAGAGCTACATCTAACCTTTCAGGTTGGAGTTTGGAGAGTATGGGCCATATGTATCATCAAGCTGATTTGCGATTCTCAAATAGCGATTTTTAAGAAATTTTTAGTGGAGAAGTGTGGCTCAGGGGTTAGAGGCAGCAGACCCGGAAGCTAAGATCGGTCCTGGACCATGGTTCAATTCCCCACCTCGGCGGGGCTTGGGCTAAAAATTCCACAGACTCGATAATTCTCGCCCCGGTGCCTCCTCGACTCACGGGTACACACTCTGCGACTCTGGGCAATAGCTTGCTTAATCTCCACAACAGCCCCTCGCGGCGGGATGCCTGACTTTCACCTTGTGGATACCCTGCTATCTCACAGGGGAATACCAGGAAGGGTTCCCTAAGCAAGCGCCGGGAAACCCACTGCGGGTAGCTGTGCGCTATATAAGCTCAACTACATTTACATTTACAAGAAATCGCTATTTGAAAATCGCAAATAGGGATGTATGTACAAAATCGATTTTTTTTGCGATTTCTTAAAATTCCTTAACTGCGATTAGCAAATTGCGAATCACAATTAAGGAATACTTTCCCATTCATTTCTATGGGCCAGGAGGGTGTATAATGAGTAAGACCATTGACATTCCATGAGATGGCTCATAGTGAATGGGGGGGCTCATGTTTGTGGCGTATATATAGGAGTTAATGGTTTGAGTGGGGTGTCAGGATCATCAAGCCCTAAAGGGGGGGGCGGGAGGTGGTGTCCCCAGTGTGTGTGGGTGGGTGGTGTCCCCAGTGTGTGTGGGTGCAGAGCAGTCGGGATGATACGGCAGGGTTAATTTGTAAGGGGGGAGGGGTGGGAGTACAGGGGTAGGTGTGGGGAACAGAAGAGCGGGGTAGGTAGTGCAGAAGTAGTAGTAGTAACAGGAGCGCCTACAGTAGTGATCATAACAATGAGAGCAAAATAGTCAGAATAAGACAATGTGACAAGCAACAAACAAACAAAATAAAGAAAATGACATGAGGTATGATATTCAGCTATCTGTTCCACCCCGGGGTCGCAAGTTGGGTCCACCAGATGCAGAGTGTCCGCGGACAGTGCGTGGCCCCCATTCGGTTGTGGAGTTGGGTTTCATTTTAGGGGGAGCAGGATTTGTCTCTATCGTGTTCCTGTGTGAGAGCCAGCGCTGCCTGGAGGGCCTGTGTTCTGTCCCCATGTGAGTGTGCAGGTCTTTCAGCATCCTTGCCCCGTTGTCTAGAATCACAGCTCGCCCTCCGTCGTCCGCTTGATCCTGGGAGGGGATGGATCCTCGTGCCCTGGTGTGGCTCAGCATGCGCGTTGGTGACGCTCATGTCTTGCACTTGGCAACTGTCCAAAAAGAGACAGAGATCCTCCGGGTCATAGAAGTCTTTGGACTTGCCATCTTTGGTAATCCTGAGTCGGGCAGGTTCGAAAAGACTGTTTTTATTGTCCATTTGGTGCAGAAAATGGCGAAGGGAGAGGAAGGCTTATCGGCGTTTGTTGGTCCCACTGGAGAAGTCCGCTGCCAGGTGTATTTCGTAACCTTCATTGGTCAATGGACCTTGGAAGTGGGTAGCGGTAAGCAGTTGGCGTGTTTGCTCATGCCATAGAAAGAAAGCAATGATGGCTTCTGCCCAGGCTGCTGCGTATTTCTGTGGCGGTCTGAGACGGTCTGCACGTACCAGTTTTATTTGTGGTTTGAAAGAGGTGTTTGTGGGTTTTAGGAAGACATCTGAGTAAAGCTTTGGGCCCCAGCACTGATATGCTTAGGAATTATTCACTTGCAGTAAAAATGCACATGTTGCTTCTCTCTGCTAGAAAGCCTTTAGTGAGTTCTCAAGAATGCCTTGAGTAAAGCTTGTGGCCAGCAGACATGCACAGTGATTGATACATTTGTTAGGACATGGGGCGATCAGGGAGAATGTTTTGACAGAATTGCAAGCACAGTGGGCAGGTTGAAATGGTGAAGGAGAAGAGGGGTTGCCAAAGCATTATTAAAAGTCAGATCTAGGTCACAGTAGAGAGCAGGCACAGAAGCCAGGTGACAGTTTAGGGAGCCCTCCTTCCCAAGAGGAATAGGAAGGGTGTGTTAAGGCAGGGGGATATAGATAAGGCAGGGATGTATGAGAACAAAGAGAATGTAGTCTTCCCTGGGAAAAAGAATATTGACACATAAATAGAACATGTTCAGTGTACCCTGGTGGTGATTTCAACATTACAAAAGTTTGTGTGTTAAATATAGAGTGGGATGGGGGGCGTGGCTAATGCGCCAGAGAAGAAGGACGCGAGTTCGGAGGGCTCCGTTACGACATGAGGTAACGGGAGCTCCTCCGCGACTCTCAGTGCTCTTCTGGATCCTCGCAGCCACTTACCATGCACATGAGCATACGCAGCACCGAAGCACGCCGTTTCCATGGCTGGAGGTAAGACGCACCTCGCTTACTCGTCCTCGTTGGCGGTAACGCATCTCGGCTGAGGTGCGTCTGCCATTTTGTTGCCCTTTATCTTCTCTTCAGTCTATCACCACAATTTGCACCAGGACCGACTTCTTATTTTTATATCTACTGGGTTTCTGGAAAACTTCTGCTGCTTCATGGAAATTCTTCCTGCCATAAGAACTTAACCCTACAGCAGCCACAGGTACTAATATTAGCGGAATGTTCTGAAATATGCCCTCCATTTTGAAATAATCCTTCCTCAGTTTTTCTTCATCGTGATGCCGATTTTTTAGCTGCATACCACGTATTTCTATAACACAATACCTTGTTAGCATCACTACTGGTGCCTTTCATATTGGTATTTTCAACTGTTTTGTCTATTATTGGCCTTTTTCAACTGTTTTAAATATTGGCCTTTCAACTAATTTGTTTGCCTATAATGAAGCTGTAAATCCACGGACCATTTGGTTTTTTGTCTCCAACCCAAGACTTTGCTTTACTTTACTAATTTTGAAACGAGCAATTTTGAAACGAGTCTTTTTTTCTATACATACAATAAGGTGAACCTCTTATCCGAGACTCATTCTTAAAAATTCACAGAGACTCATTTTAAAAAAATTCACAAACACTTTTGTTTCTTTCACGCTTCTGAGGTTTACGGAATTTTCTGCATTTAGTTTTTTCTTTCTGATTCCCTGAGGGCAATGTTGCGCCAAAATCGTGCCTCTTCTCAGTAAGTTCATACTTCCTCAATTTCATTGGAAGATATTAATCCCTTCAGTGTTTTACAGGAGAATTCAGAGGATGCAACAAATGACTCATTTCCCGCTAAGTGTTCCTCTCCTCACAATTCTCGCCTAAATACTAAAAATACTTCCAAATTACCTTCATCATCTGCCTCTACTGGGAAAAGAGTTAAAACAAATGACCCATCACCTCCTACCGCGACTTCCTCTACCTCCATGGAGCTTCTCCTAGAAGAAATTCGCTCACTTAAACCCTACATGGAGGAAATTCTCTCATTAAAACCCTACGTGCGGACACCAATGCTCGTCTTCAAAATCTCGAAGATAATTGGTCTCATACGGAGCAAAAAGTGGATCATCTCAAAAAAACCATCTCTTCAGTTCAAGTTCTTACCGATCAGGTTCCAAATATGCATAGAGAAATTCAAAGTCTCCAGAGCCAAGTGGAAAATTTGGAAAATCGAAACAGACGCAACAATCTTCGAATTTACGTCCTTGTGGAGGGTCTTGAAGGATCGAATCCCATATCCTTTTTTCAAACCTTTCTGCCTCAACTTCTTGGTCTTCCCAATTCTCCAGCTTTAAACATCCAACGAGCACACTGTCTTGGCCCTCCATCTCGAGTTTCAACTTTTTCATCTTCTACTATAAAGCCTAGAGGTGTTATCTTGTACTTTCTGGGGTATACTGATCTTATCAAGGTTCTTCAAGCAGCTAAACAAAAAGGGAAGATAACCTGAATTGCTCCAATCTCTTCTTTGCTCGAGATTATGCCAAAAGTACTGCAGACCGTCGTAAGAAGTTTTTGGATATGAGACCTACCCTTCGCTCTATGAATGCTCGTTATGGCCTGTGTCATCCATGCCTATTTAAAGTGACTTATAACAATAAGACGACAAATGATGAAGATCCGGCTTTGCTCCAGAAATTTCTTGACTCTTGTTCAAGTGAATCGATGGATATCCCTCATCCATGATCCTTCATCTATGCTTCCTGTGCATAACCTTTCTTTGTCATGCTTTGTTGTTCAACCATGATGTATCCTTTGTGTACTCCTCGCCTTTTGTATCTGCAACTTGTTTTGTATTTGATTTTTGTTCTGTTTTGTGCTTTGTATCCGCTATACCCTGTTTCGTTTTTTGATTTGGCGGTAGTTTCAGTTTGTTAACATTTACTCTCTTTTTGGCTTTTTCCAGATGCGGTTTTGTGATCCCTCTTCTTTGTATTTACCTCATGTTCCTTCTGAGGATGTTTCCCCTTGCACACGTCCTTGTGGGCTCTTGGTTTCGATGTGTCCACTTCCTCATGTGGCTCCACCACCCCGAAGCTCAATGCTTGCATGTGGTATGTCTCTTCCTGGTCTCCCTTTGTTGTATTGTGCTAGTATTGAATTACCTCTTTGATTTTGATTTTCCTATCTTCTCAGGTATCCCCTTCCTCTTTTTTCCTTTTCCTTCTCTCTATCTGTCTATCTCTACATTACCATCTCTTCTGTTGATATTTATCTCTCTTCTCTTTCTCCTACTGTCAGATCTTTTTCTGCGCTTGCCTGTTCTTTCTTCCTTATTATCTCTATTCCTTCTACAGTATCACTTTTTGCAAGTTTATACAATTAGTTTGTTTAATGCTTACTTTATTTTTTATGGTTATTTCTTGATTGTTCTTATAAGATTTGTGCATGCTTGTATTAATAACCGCTTCTTGAATTTTTTAGTTATTATTCTGTTACCTTCTCTTGCTTATGCTCTTATTGATTGTTACCATTTTAGTATTTTTCATAATAACTGTGCATGTTTTAATTTAATTGTTATAAATTCAGAGTTTTAATATGGAACGTTAAGGGAGTTAATAATCCTATAAAAAGACAACGGGTGTTAACTCTTCTAGCCAGATTAAATACTGATGTTGCCTTTATTCAGGAAACTCATTTATCAGATAATGAGGCTGCTAAATTGAGAAGAGGTTGGGTGGGTCATGTCTTCTCCCCCCCTGCCCTAGAAAGAAAAATGGCTTATGTATACGAGGGTCGCTGGGTAGTTGTAAAGATAATCATTAACCAAATATCCTTGGTCTTTTTCAATGTTTACACCCCAGTTACTGTTGACAACAAGTTCTGAACTATGATTTCCGATAAACGTGTTATGTTTGCTGATGATTACATTATTTTTGGAGGCGATTGTAATCAGTTTGTTGACCCTATTTTAGACAGACACTCCTCAGTTACATTTTCTAACAATAAGATGCACTCTCAATTCACTTCTGCAATTCACCATAATGCTATGACTGACATTTGGAGACTTTTAATCCAGATTTACAGGAATACACCTTTTATTCTCCCCCTCATAACTCACAATCCAGAATAGATTATCTTTTCTTTAGTAAATCTTTGTCTCACACTTGTTTCACACTCGGCAATTGGCTCCATCTCCATCTTCATTTCGGACCATGCCCCAGTTTTTGTAGACTTTGACCTTCTACCCTTCACTCCACATTCTGGCAGATGGCGATTTAATAATTCATTATTATCAGATCCCATTTTCACAGGTCAATTCTCATCTTTTATTTCTGAATTCTTTTCTATCAATTCTACTCCAGGCAGTTCTCCTGTTATGATCTGGGACTCCTTTAAAGCTGCAGCTAGGGGCTTTATTATAAAATGTGTTTCTCGGAAAAAGAAATTATATGAATCTAGCAATGCTCAGCTATTAGCCAAAATTAAAGATCTCGAATACTCCTATTATTGCTCTAATTCTGAAATTTCTTTAAAAAATCTCATTGGAGTTAAAATATCTTTCAATAAATCCTCTACAGAAGCTGCCTCCTCATACCTTCTAAGAAGTAGTGCTCGTTATTATGGTGGCCATTCGTAATAACACAGGCAACTCCTTATTTAAAGATGGTGACATTCTCAAGGAATTTGTTTCTTTTTATAAGACCCTATACACACCTGAGCACCAACCTTCCTCAGTTGCTCTTTCTTCCACTCGATTCTTCCCCTCTTGCTTATGACACAGATTTTGCATCTTTGGAATCTGACATCACCTTATCTGAAATTAAAAATGCTGGTTCAAAATTAAAAAGGGGTAATGCACCTGGCCCTGACGGTTTTACCATTGAATTTTATGATTACTTTGCTTCATTTTTACTCCCTCATTTGTTATCGCTTTATCAATTCTTTATACAGGATGGTTCCTCCTCAGGTTCTTTTCAAGAAGCCATGATTTGTTTAATTCCCAAGGAAAATAAAGATCCCTCTTTTTGTAAGAACTATCATCCAATCTCTTTGGTTAATCTGGATTATAAAATTTTTGCAAAGATTTTAGCCCTTCATATTGATCCCATTTTACCCACTCTTATTGGACCAGAGCAATCCGGTTTTGTTAAAGGCCGACTGTCTTCAGACAATTCCAGAGTTTTCTTTAATATTTTGAGTAAGGCCTCCTCCCTCAATTATCCCATTGCCGCTATCGCTTTAGATGCTGAAAAAGCATTTGATAGAATTGGTTGGGATTTTATGTTTCAAGCTCTTACTTGGATTGGTTTCCCTGCTATACTAATTTCTCTCATTTCACTATTATATTCAGGACCGAAGGCTTCTATCTTTGTTAACAGGAAATCCTCTGACTATTTCCCCCTTTTTAGAGGTGTTCGACAAGGCTGTCCCTTATTTCCCCTCCTATTTATAATTGCTTTTGAGCCCTTTTTAACGAAAATTCGTTTAGATGATGGAATTTCTGGTTTTAAATTAGATACCCTACATGTTAAGATGTTTGTCTACGCGGATGACATTCTTATTTATTGTTCCAACCCCTCTTCTTCTCTTCCAGCTTTTCTCTCTCAAGTTGATACTTTCTCTCAACTCTCTGGATATCCTCTGAATTCGGATAAGTGTGAAGTTCTTCCTTTGAATCCTCTTTGTTTAAAACAAGATTTTGTTTCTACTGGCTTCACTTGGAAAACTTCTAAAATCAAATTCTTAGGACTATGGTTCTTTCCCACAATTTCAGAGATCTTGAAAGGCAACTTTGCTACTCTTCTTAAAACTTTATCTGCTTCCATTGATCGTTGGCATCCACTTTTTCTCTCTTGGTGGGGACGTTTAGACTCCATTAAGATGATTCTTTCTCCATTAATACTGTATCTTTTATCTATGACTCCAGTTCATATCCCTGGTTTCTATATTAACAAAAATTGATTCTATTTTGAATAAATTCCTTTGGAAGAATAAATCTCCTCGGATAGCTCTCAATGCTCTTAAAGCTGATACATTTTCGGATGGCCTCAAATTTCCTGATTTCGAATCTTATCATCTTGCTTTTTCCTTGAGGCAATCTTCTCATTGGCTCTCTCACAATCAAGATCCTGCCACCCATCCTCCTGTCTCGTTGAATATGGAGAAGCATTTTATAGCCCATTCTCATTTTAATGAATCTTTTGCTTTTACTAATAATATTTCTTCTTTTCGCCCTCAGGTCATCTCTCATTCTCGTAAAATGTTGATGCCTCTTCTTCTCTCTTCTTATCCTGCTCTTTCCTCGTTAGATCTTCAACCTATCTGGCACAATCATCTCTTAAGCATTAAGGGTCGTACCTTTTATTTGAAAAAATGAAGCTCTAAGTGTTTGCTCTGGATTTCTCAATTCGTTTCCAACAACATACCTCTTTCCTTTTCGGAGCTTCAATTGAAATTTTCTTTACCTTCTTCCTGTAAACTTCAATATGATTCACTTCTTCCTTCTCTTTCAAATTACCTTCTTTCCTTACCCTCCTCTCCTAATCTTCCTACCAAATGTTCTAATCTTTTTCCTTTATTATCTTGTACTACTTCAGCTTCCTCTCTTTATAATACTCTTTGCGTCTCTTCTGATAGACCTAAGAGTAAATGTGAACCAGTCTGGGAAAAGATCTTCTACAATGTTGGTCTATCCCATTTTGGGACAAATTGTGGTTAAAAATTCATAAAACATCAAGAGCAGCTAACACTTCTCAAACCCTCTTTTTTATCTATAAACGCCTTATTTTTACTCCAATGAAACTTGCTTCCTTTTCCACTGCCTTTCCCTCAGAATGCTGGTCTTGTAAAAGTCCTTTAGCTGATTTAAAACATATGTTTTTTGATTGCCCTTACCTTTCCCGTGTTTGGCGTTTGGTTTGGTCACAAATTAATAACATTTTTAATATCCAAATCCCTTTTTCCTTTTCCGCCATTTTTCTAGGCTCTCTATCACCTTCCTGGCCATCCCCGACACATTCCCCTTCATTAATTGACCTACTTTTAGCAATTGCCCTTCATTCAATTACTTCTAACTGGAAACATGCTGAAAAAATCACCTTTTGAGCCTGGTGGAATGCTATTTGTTTCCATCACAGGTTGGATAATAGTAATGTTTCTCCTCTTTCTTTACGCATTAAAAGAGATCTTTTATGGCTCCCTCTATCCTCATATCTAACTACCCTAGCCTCGACTGCTTCCAAGGCAGTTAACACTCCAGATGAAGTCAGAAAGCCTCCTTGAATTTCTTTTTGTTGTCTCTTTGTTGCTATATCTTTGATTTTATTCTCAGATATTACTCCCCTTTTTCTTCTTATAGTTCCTTGGATGCATATTTAAATTTGTATATAATAATATTATTGTTATTGTATTAAAATTGTAATTCAGGTAATTTTCCTCTTTTTTCTTTCTCTCCCCCTCACTTCTTTCTCCCCCTCTCCTTTCTCTTCCTTTTCAGTAGCTCATAGACATGTTTTCATTGAAATTTGTAATTATATGACTTGTCTGTTGATATAAGTTATAATTTTTCTTCAATAAACTTTTGACTTAAAAAAAAAAATATAGAGTGGGATATAGCTGGGGCGTACCTGTGGCAGGGTTATCAGTGTATTTACAACACTTCATTAGGAGAATGTTTATCTATTACCTGCTATAGTTCCAGGGTTAACAACATATCAGAAGGGTAGTGGTTTGCAGTCTGGTCAGGCTGGCACAGGGTCATGTGAGTGAGCAAACAGATCACCAAGAGTTAATAGTGTTATATTCTTTCCATTTCCTACCTGGTGCTGGATAGCTGTCACTTGGTAACCCAGTTTGTTTATTGAGAGGAGAAAGGTCTTAAAAATCCCTCCTTTGTCAGGAACAGGTGATGTAGATGGAAGTGTGGGGTCTGACGCAGATGAAGAAGATGCATATGTAAGGGCTGTCAAAGCTTTAGAGGAGAGTTATGGGAAGAAAATGGATATTGTTGTCGAAAGTCATCTTTGTTTTTTCCGTGTACAAAAACAATAGACTATTATGTAGCAGTTTGATGCAAGTACAGGGATGTAAAGGGATGAGATAATTAGATACCAATTAATAATTAGATTACATAAAATGATGATATAAGAAAGATTATTGGACCTGAAAGATCAGGCGTTGGACAAAAGTATTGATGTGGCCAGGCACATAGAAAATAACTCTTGCTATGTTGAGGAATGGGGTGGTGCAGGATCCAGGGAGAAGGAATCTGAGTCTGTGAACAAGGTAAATGCTGTAAAGAAGGGTTGGAAGAACACTGAGGGTATTGGCAAGGGAAATATGAAAAAGTTGGAAGAAAAAGAAGAAAAAGAAAGTGTGTTTTAGATGTGGAAGTAGCAAGCGTACTGCGGAGGCAGGAAATTGCCCATCTTCCAAAAGCAGGGGCTTCCAATGCAAGAAATTGGGTAATTTCTCAAGGGTTTTTAAAATGTCTTTCTCAAGGGTTTTTAAAATGTCCAATGTGGGGACGTTAAAGAAATTGGTAAATTTGGTGAATAGGCATGAAATAGATGGTACAGGAAGTGGGACCTCCCTGCACATAAACAATCATTGGTGTTTTGCTGTTTCCATGTTTCCTTAAGCAGCACACATGAAAAGAGCAAAAACGAGGAGAAATAACAAAATGTTCCTTGTTTAGCAGTTTTAAGACTAGGTTTTCCCTGGTCTTAATTTTGGCACTGCCTCCTATTTACACTGCCCTTGTAAATAGGGGGCAGCGTCAAAACCAAGGGGTGTTGCGGTGGAACACCCACCACAACAACCATTGCCGGCCTCTTTCACACTAAGTGTAGCGTGCAAGGTTCCCTTATTTACGAGGCAGCGTTAAGGCACGTTAAGTGGCGTAACACTGCCTTTTAAATAAGGCAAATCTCCTCTCACGGGAAAGTGACGTTGTGGTGGCGATAGGGGCTTGAAAATATGCCCATTGTGTTTAACCCACATAAATCACACAGAAGGATCTTTGAGCTGAACATGCAACCCTCCAGGTAGTAGGTAAATGTGAATACCTGGGCATCGGTATTGATATGAGCAGGGCATGGAAAGCACAGTTGGATAAGTGTGAGACGATTCTTTCATATTCTGCCTCTGCCATCACCAAGAAGTACAGGTCAACTACCCCTAGGTCTATATCCCCAGCTATTGAGATATACAGGGGAAAAGCAAAGGCAGCTGCTTTATATGGTGCTAAAGTTTGGGGGCCTTCCAACACCAAAGGTCTGCTATTCAAGGAAAATATCTTTTTGAGATCTGTATTTAGCGTCTCCCAGAGTGCACCCACACTCCCACTCTTTTATGCAGCTGGATTGAAAAGGGTGGGTGACTTATTTTATTTATTTATTTATTTAAAAGGTTTTATATAGTGCTGGCTGGTCCCGAGGGAGTCAGAGCGCTTTACATGGGTATTAATTGCGATATAACAACATTTACAATGAGGTAGTATTCAAAACCAATACAAACAGTAGAAAACAGCTCAAATTGTACACAATCTAATTACATGAATTGCAATGGGCTATAGCAATTCCTGAGAGATTAGGCTAGTGTGGGAGGGCAAGGATGGAGCAGAGGGAGGGAGGGTATAGGAATGGGGAGAGGCTGGGGAGGGGGAGGTTAAGGCAATATCATACCGCTATACATGGGTAATTAATTGTAATGTAACAGAATTACAATGAGGTAGTACTCAAAACCCATACAGACAGTAAAAAAAACTCCAGTTTTACACATACAAATTACATGTATTGCAATAGGCTACAGCAATTCCTGAGAGATTAGGCTAGTGTGGGAGGGAAAGGATGGAGAAGAGGGGGGAATGTATGGGAATGGGGAGAGGCTGAGACGGGGGAAGATAAGGCAATACCAAGTGGGACGAAGCAGGTCCTATGGGAAAGGCTAGAGGGAGAAGTTAGTGGGTGAAGGAAGATGTGAGTGGGGTAGGAGAGAGGGAGTCAGGGATCAAAAAAAGGGGGGAGGATCTTAAACAGTAGGCGGTTGGGGTGGGATGAGTGCCCGTGGGAGGGGTTAGGGACCCCAGGATTTGTTGAGATTAGGGACCCCAGGATTTGTTGAGAAGGAGAAGTTTGAGGTCTTTTTTGAAGCTGACGTAAGAGGGGTTACAGCGAAGTTCTTTAGGGAGGGAGTTCCAGATGTTAGGCGCGTTCCCAGTAAAGGAGCGTACCAGTGTTAAAACCGCTTCTCTATTGGGTGAGCCTGTGGCCGACCCCAGAGCTTTTCCACTACAGGCTAGCTCCGAAGGACATCATGTCTCATAAAACTGCTCATCTTCTCCTCTGGATAAAACATGTCAAATTACTTCGTTGTGACCTGGGCTTGAGTTATATTTGGACTAATCCATTTTCAATGGGGGCAGACACAAAGGGTAGAGTAAACGTGGGATTCTGGGATAGGAGAATTAATAACAATCACGAAAAAGTGAGTTCTCAGGGGCTGGTAGAGGCTTTCTTGGCTTGTACAGTTCTCCCTGCCCAGGAAGCATACATGGACTCATATTCATCTACCAATGGTGCGCACATTGTACATTAAGTTTAGACTAGGAACACTTCATGTAACTGAACTCACACATAAATGGAAGTGTTGCCAAAGTATTTCCCCAAACTGTGATTCTTGTGAACACACCACTGAGGATGTTGAACATGTCCTCTTTTTCTGTCCTGCCTATGATAGTTCCAGACAGAGATGGATTAAACCACTATGCACTCTCTGAGGTGTGAAGGTATACCTGGAGGCCTACTGCATTTTGAAATGGGATACCAGCCAGGTAGTGGTATATGGTGTTAGTCGATATCTCTATACAGTGTGGCTAAACGGGAAAACGCAGGGGGCTTTGTGTTACTCGATATATGTTTTAATCATCGATCAGTACTCATTCATGTGTTCTATGATGTTCTTGGGTTGATGTATTTAGGTACCTTTATTATATCAAACAAAAGGCTCCGGGGGAAAGAAACATTAAAAACTGGAAAAATATCCAATGACAGAAAATGAAAGATAGTGGTTAAAGAAGCCCTTAAAAACAACCTAATGGTATCAAAATTGTATATTTATTTATTTTAACAATTCAAAAATTCACATACATACAGATCAGCTGAAGACAGAAAATGCTGTTCCTTTCCCACTGAGCCTTTTGTTTGATATAATAATTGTGTGTCCCGGGTTTGGCGTGTTTGGACAGCCACTGTGGTTGTTAATCGTATTCAGGTGCCTTAGCTCCTGTACTTTTAGTGGAAAAGTGTCAGCTGCTGTATTGAATTTTCTTTAACCAGGCCATTTCTTTATAGTCAGTTATGTGTTTTTAGCAGAAATGGAATGTGAATGGGAACATATCGTTTTTAATGTTTGCATTGATCTTCATAACTTGTAAACATAGAAATAATGATTGTAACTACTTTAAGAAAACAAAATTTGATTTAGCAAATGTTATTAATCCCTTGTCTATATAATTGTTGTATATGCTTTTATGGTTTAAAGAACTGAAATAAAGATGAACTGCCAGCTCAGACATGGAAGACTAGTGTCTCTCTGATGAAGAACAGAGCACTGATATAAGTCTTTAGGAGATTTGCAAGAGGAGGAGACTTCAGTAGAGCCAAGAAATACATGATTTTCTCAAGTCTCAAGGACATAGAGCTGAGCTGAGCCTACAGATATAAAGTGTGTGTCTCTTTGAGAGATGGAGGAGTAGGAGAGAGCAGCAGAGCTGAGAAATAAATGATCAACTCTTTAATAGCAGAGCGGAGATCCGAGATAGGTTGGTGTATTTTTAAGAGAATTGTAAGATCCGTAGAACTCAGCTGAACTTAGATGTAGAAGGTTAGGGTTTCTTTAAGAGGATTCTGGGATCAGTAGATCTGCAGAGACCAGACATAGAAAGTAAAGGCCAGAATTATGAAAAAGTGTGACAGCACAGTAACTAATCTTGCTGCGCTGCGTCACTGGGAATGGACAGGAATGTGCCTATATTAGGCAATACAGTGTATTACTGTCCTTTCCCCTTCACTGGAGCACAATGGCTGCCTAGGGCCAGCACATGCACCCTTGTACCGTGGTGCAAGTGTGACTGAGTTGCATGCAATATTGTAAAGGGGGCCAGTATATATATATATATATATATATATATATATATATATATATATATATATATATATATATATATATCACTGAAAAAACCATAGGTTATAGACCATATATAGTTAGGAATTAGCATTTACAAAACCTTGAAAATTCACTGAAAAAACCATAGGTTATAGACCATATATAGTTAGGAATTAGCATTTAAAAAACCTTATTTTACTCACACAAAACCATTGAAATTCCATATATAGTTAGTTGCACTAACTATATATCGCGCACCCGCAATCCACTGCTGATGATGTCACATATTACATCATTCATGACATGGTCAGTGACATCACTGATGACATCACTGATGACATCTCAAATGACATCACTGATGACATCACTGATGACATCATCCAGTGACTGTGTGTTTCTGTAAAGTTTAAATATGTTTTACATATTGAAGAATGAGTAGATGTAGAAGTGTCTGGATGAAGGATTTAGTAGGTGCGTGACTGACTGTATGAGTGAGTGATTAAATGTGTCTCACTGAGTGCATGGGTTAGTGACTAAACTGTCTTAATTTGTGCATCATTATGTCTGTTGTTCTGTAAACTGCTGCATGTGTTGATCAGTAGCTATATGAGTAACTATATGGGTTATTGATTGATTGCCCAAGTATTTGTATGGGAGACTGAGTGTGTGTGTGGCTGGCTGGGAGGTGTGTGACTCTGTGCAGATCAATGTGTACTTGTATCAATGATTGTATAAGAGAGTAATTATGTGTTAGTATATGTTTGAAAATGTAAGGTGCTCTATGTTTAACTGTATAGATTACAAAATGGAACTGTGATTGATTCTTTACAGGACTGACTAGGTGTGTGAGTAACTCCATGGATGAGTGACAGAGTGTGAGAGTCTGTATAGGTGTATGAGTGCATATGATAGTGTTGTAAAGATGAGTGATTGTATGTATGAATGATTGTATGGGTGAATGAGTGAAGGTGTGTGTAGACGTAGGAATCAGTGAGTACGTATGTAGTAACTAGTATTGGTGTGTCAATGGTTTCAAAAATTATACTCTGTATTTAACACTGGGTGTAACAGAGGTTATATTAAAGTGTGAGGAGATGCATTGTATTGTCACATGAATGATATCATCAGTGATGTGGTCATTGATGTCAAATGAGATGTCATCAGTGATGTCATCAGTGATGTCATTTGAGATGTCATCAGTGATGTCATCAGTGATGTCACTGACCATGTCATGAATGATGTAATATGTGACATCATCAGCAGTGGATTGCGGGTGCGCGATATATAGTTAGTGCAACTAACTATATATGGAATTTCAATGGTTTTGTGTGAGTAAAATAAGGTTTTTTAAATGCTAATTCCTAACTATATATGGTCTATAACCTATGGTTTTTTCAGTGAATTTTCAAGGTTTTGTAAATGCTAATTCCTAACTATATATGGTCTATAACCTATGGTTTTTTCAGTGAATTTCAATGGTTTTTTAATAGCAAATATCATAAGCTGTCGAATGTCAAGTACGTGGTAAGTAAAAACATTTTCGTGTTTATGCACACTGATCTGCTTTGATTGCTGCCCCCCACCCCTCATTTCTATTAGGAGTACTCTCTCTTTGCAGATAGTGAAGGGTAGTTAACGCAGCCCTTTGCCCCCTTTGTAATCCATCGTGCCTGCTTCTCTCTCCATTTGATTGATTGTTCTCTTTGGTTCATTCTCTATTTACAAACAAGCACAGAGTCGCAATACTCTGTTTAGTCTTTGCAGATAGCGAAAAATCGTGTAAAAAAACAAAAGGAATCGAGCAAAATCAGTAGGCCACTAATGGGATCTCTTTTGACCTCGCTAAAATAGAAACATTAGGAACAACCTGTTGAAAATAGCAATGCGTATGTATATAAGCGGCGTTCATTTGTGTTCACAGTACCCCTTGTTGATTGTTTCAATCGAGCATTGAATTGTTCGAAGTTAATTCTCTTAAGGATCTTCTCTACCTGCAAACGAGGAAGAATAGGAATATTCTATCTCCCTTTGCAGATAGTGAAGGGTAGGTAACGCAAGCCTTTAACACGTCGTACCTATTTCATTCCTCATTGATTGATTGATTGTCCGAACATTGACTGTTTGGGAATTAGTTCTTTTTGGAGGTATTCCCTGTTTGCAAATAAACGTAGGAAAATCTTTGCAAGTAGTGAAAGGGTACGTAATGCGGACCGTTCTCCCCCGTTGTAATCTGTCATGCCTATCTACTCCCCACTGATTGATGCACCTTTTTCACCCGGACCATTTACTAGAGATACGTCATCTGGCCCGACCAGAGAGCACCCCTAGTGAAAAGGACATATGCAATAATAACGAAGTGATCACTGTATCCTGTTAACAGAAACTTTACCATGAAACAACCTGGAAAGAAAAAAATAGGAAAACGAAAATCAGTAGGCCACTGATGAACATGAACTTTTATTAAACAACGAACAAAGAAACGATAACATAACGTAATGATAAAACCTATTAATGTCCTAGAAACAAGAAAACGTTAAAATATGCCAGTGGTGAGAGACCAGAAAAACAGTAAGAGAAACCAAATCACCCCTCGCTGTCCCACCGCCTGCCACGCCAAAAAAATCGATAGACTAGGGAAAATGCAAGTCAGTAGAACATCCACCCCCACTCTGGAAACTTCCAAGGTGGGGCAGGGTTCCGGCTACGCCCAGCCGGGAGCAGCCCATATAAGGCAGGTCCTGCTGCCACGTATCGGCCAGGAGATCCTAACGTAGGGTGTAGCCGAAGGAGAGGCCGAGGCCAGCGGGACCCGGCCAGGGGATTGCCTTTACAACGCTGAACAGTTGCAGGGGGGGGAATGTCTCCTCGACCCTCCCCTCTCTCTCCCAGTCCGGCCGCGGTCGCCCTTGAGAGTTGCAGGTAGTCCCGCCACATGCTCTTCCGGTCCGACCACCAACGGTCGGGGGGCCGAGGCCGACGGGATCCGGCTGCAGCCGATAAACCAAGAAACCCGTTCATGGGGCCAGAGCCAGGGGCGTCCGGCCGACATCCACCGGAAGCCCGGCCCGAAGACGGACGGGACACTTCTTTCTTTTATAATGGCTGCGACAACACTGGGGGGGGATGTCTTGCACATGCCTCCGACCCCCCCCTCGTCCTCATCGCCTGGTCCGGCCATAACAAATCTCAAGCGAGACGCCGTGGGGTGCACTGGGAGGGAGAGACGGTGCGAACAGGCCTCTCCCGCCTCCCCAGGTGGAGACTTCCCAGCTGCACCCTCAGCGCTCCAGGCGCCCGGAAAACGGTTCTTCCACTGTGGCCATGCTGCAACGTCTCGCCCGGCAGGGTGGAGCCCGTCCGCTCATGTGACCCCGCGATCGCCAGTAGCTACCGAACTCTCAAAATGGCGGTCGACCTGGCAAGAGCGGGCCCAGCATAAAGAAATGGCCCGGTCACTGGTTGACTCCACCACCGTAGTCCTCCACGACCTTGAAGATTCTAGAGGAGCCGCGGGAGTCTCCGACCCCCGATGGGGAATGACTGCCATGATCGCCCGTGGAGTGACGAAACTGTATCCGCGGGACGTCGGCGCTCCCATGCTGGCGCCAGCCTCACTTTGAATTACTAGAATCCTGCAGACCTCACTTCCGGTGAAAGCACAGTGTGACCCGGTAGGAAAAATTATTGCACCCCCTCCCCTTTTTGACTGATAGTTCAAACCACCGATCCTTTCCTTTGCCCTTTTAACGGAACTTTGGACTGCCTCCCCCTCTTTTACATTTTCTAGAGAAAACAAAACATTAACCACTACATTAGCATAGCAGTTGACACCAGAACTGTTTTCAAATTGAAAACCAACAACATCTTCAACAGAATCCTTTTTGTTTCTGCTGTGACCCTGCTACAGCACAGGCATTGTCCCCAGCAGTAATTCTGCAATGCCGGTAAGAATAGCTGTGGTGCCTACTGGACTCACTCACCCCCGCGGCGCCCCACGCCGTTTTTTGCTGGGCGGCAACTTACTAGACATCACTTTCGTGCCATCTAGATTTCAGCGCGTTCTGCTGCCTTGGAACTATTCGCACAACAGACCGCTACTGACAAGAATATTTCATTATTGGTGCTGTCAATTTCAATAAATCTATTGGATAATTAAAAAGAAATTGCCACGGTCTCTTCGTTGTTTAAATGTTTTTACTGTTTTTGTTTTGTTGTATATATTTATATGTTATTAAAGTTTTATATTCCTACTACTTTGTTGGAGTGCTATATATTTTTAATGTGACACATAATTGTAAAAAGTTTGATGTACAAAGAGTCATTCCTGGAATCTTCCGCTTCAGGCTCGGTCCCCTCCCCAATCACAATACAGGATGGTTTTCAGATAGTAGGAACACGTGTGGTGTGACGGATCTCATCGAGTGTGGGCCTTGATCTACTATAACTCCTTTGAAGAGGGGTGATTCTTTACAGCTGGGGCCATAAACTACATCTGCAGGGCTAGCTGATAGCCTGGACAATCGGACACAGAGAAAGAGGAGTGTCAGAGGGTGCGGTAGTGAATAGGGCGAAAGGGAGGTGTCGGGCGGGCACAGAGTGTGATTCTCAGGGAAGAGCAGCGCAGATGGGGGGAGGTTTATTGCCCATGCATAAGACAGAGAGCGGTGGTGACCAGTGCCTGGGGAAGATGCTTGCGTGGGTGAGGAGCCATGCTACGAATTGACAGCGTGCAGAGA
Organism: Lissotriton helveticus; assembly: GCF_964261635.1. Taxonomy (NCBI): domain Eukaryota; kingdom Metazoa; phylum Chordata; class Amphibia; order Caudata; family Salamandridae; genus Lissotriton; species Lissotriton helveticus. The sequence goes on from NC_136063.1 coordinate 24,221,387, forward strand.
GTGGGTCTGGTCAAGACACCTAAAATGGCTGCCGTGCACGACAAAAGTGTGGCATTTCAAAAAAGGCAAGATGGCGCAGACAATGTTTTTCAACACTTCCTCATTTCCTTCGAATCGAACGTTAACAGACGTTGGGGCATATTACCAAAGTTAAGCGATATTTATCGCTAACGATGCTTACCAACCAATTTTTTACCACTAAGCATCGTCAGAAATTATCGAAGATAAACCTTACTATTATCAAGGTTTATCGCAAATGCGATAATAAACGGCCGCAATGCATGAATATCGCTAAAAACTCAGCGATATTCATGCATTACCGAGCTAATGCTCTTAGCCATGTTATCCACCTCCCATTGGATAACATGGCTAAGAACTGCTCAGGGCAGGTGTTACTTTTTGGAGATATTCGCGCTTAGCGCGAATATCTCCAAAAGTTGGTAATAGGAGATAGATATCTTGCATGTTGTAATGCAAGTTATTGTGGTATATGGAACTCATACCATAATCTCTCAGGAAAGCAGAAACTGATCCTTTTGGGACCGCCTAAAAAGGCCTAGGGGGTGAGGAGTACTCTACTTTGCCCCCTTTTCACGTTCCGAACTATTTTATTTTACTCTCTTCTGTAATTACACAAAATACCAGCGATAAGATGCATCGGAGACACACAGTGAGAGAAAGGGGGCCGGAGATGAAGAAGACATGTCAAATACACATTGGAGATAATATAGTGGCAGAAGGGAAGTAAATATGAGTAAACTTACCATGTAACATAAAAATGTTGCACTCTATACTATAAGTCTCATTTTATACTACAATCACTTCGCTACAACCTCATAAATTAAAAATAAAAATGAATAATGTCTCAAACAATTTTTGATTTCTAAATATAAATTTATTCTTCAGAATTTTCTAAATTTGAAAGAACTAGTAACATGTCCTCATCAGCAATGTCCTCATTAAAAGTCTCCAATGATGATTCTTGTAACTCTATGGTCTCCAAACACTCGATAAATTCGCCATCAAGAGATTGATCAAAAAAATCATTCAAGTCATCTCCTCCTTGTGACAATATTTCATTATTGGTGCTGTCAATTTCAATCAATGTAGTGGAATCATTCAAGTCATCTCCTCGTGACAATATTTCATTATTGGTGCTCTCAATTTCAATCAATGTAGTGGAATCATTCAAGTCATCTCCTCCTTGTGACAATATTTCATTATTGGTGCTGTCCATTTCAAGCAATCTAATGGAATCATACAAGCCATCTCCTCCTTGTGACAATATTTCATTATTGGTGCTCTCAATTTCAATCAATGTAGTGGAATCATTCAAGTCATCTCCTTGTGACAATATTTCATTCTTGGTGCTGTCCATTTCAATCAATCTAATGGAATCATACAAGTCATGTCCTCCTTGTGACAATATTTCATTATTGGTGCTCTCAATTTCAATCAATGTGTTGGACAATTCAAAAGAAATTGCCACGGTCTCTTCATTGTGAGCCATTTTATTTTGAAATTGCTTGCTGTAAATTGCAGAAAAAAATAATCACTTTCATTTATCGTTTTTAGTAATACATAATATAAAACTAACTTTATCAAGTATTTAGTATAACAGAAGGACTGCAAATAAATAACAGAAAACATTTTTCAAATTATCTTCAAGTGTACAACATAGTTCCCCTTACAAATTAACAACTCACCTTTTTAAAAGTAGCAGAAGTGTTAGTACTGTGTAAATCAAACACCAGAAATTCACCACCAAAAATTCCTCACAAATGTACCTCAGACAGTAGTATCACAAAATGGCTGTGGTTTCCTCTCATTTGACATATATACATAACCAATTAACTTTCATCACACACAAATACAAAACCAAAGTAACATTTTAATTGGTTCTAAATTTCAACACTTTCAAATGTGTTTTCCCCATGCAATTTTCCATAGGACATTTACATACGTCTACAGCCTGAATGGCTGAACGGAATTACACCAAACTTGGCAAAATGGTACATCAAACCTAAGAGGTCAGGAAGGATCTACTATGCCCCCTTATGGTCATTTCCCCCTTCGCTTTGGCCTCCTCTTGTCTCTCAATCCTACCGAGGGACAAGATGGCGGCCGCTACGGACTGTTTGGAATGTTGACAGACGCCGGAGAACCAATCAGCTTCGCAAAGCTCCGTAACGCGAAAAGTACGCGAAGCGGAGCGCTGTTACAGATATATATCTTTTTTTGAACGTTAATTTCTCAAAATCCACTGGAGCACATATATTGAGACCTAGCAAAGGCACATCGGGCTACCAGTCCCTAATATTTTGCCAAGTTTCGTGCAAATCCATTCAGCCGTTCGATTATTATTATTTTGGTTTTTTTTTGCCCCGCGGGGCCCTTTTAAAACCTCCACATCAAACCTAGGGGGTCAGCGAGGATCTACTATGCCCCCTTATAGTTATTTCCCCCTTTGTTTTGACCTCCTCTTGTCTCTCGATCCTACCGAGAGACAAGATGGCGGCCGCTACGGACTGTTTGGAATGTTGACAGACGCCGGAGAACCAATCAGCTTCGCTTCACAAAGCTCCGTTGCGCGAAAAGTCCGCGAACCAGTGCGCTGCCCGGTCCGCTGTTACAGATATATATCTTTTTTTAAACGTTAATTTCTCAAAATCCACTGGAGCACATATATTGAGACCTACAAAAGGCACATCGGGCTACCAGTCCCTACAATTTTGCCAAGTTTCGTGCAAATCCATTCAGCCGTTCGGGCTAAAAGTGAGGCCAACCGCCCTATGGAAAACTCAATGTTAAAAACACGTTTTGGGACCCCCCTTTTTTCTCGGCCCCCCCTTGACGAACCCCCCCCCAAATTTTTAAGGGCTGCTCAGAAACAAAATGTGCCATTTTCCTGAAAATTTCAGCCAATTCCGTCCACAAACGCCAAAGTTATTAGACATAGAATTTTCAAAAAACCCATAGAGAAAAAATCCTAACTATATATACCTACTGGCGACCGCCAGTAGGTAATATATATATATATATATATATATATATATATATATATATATATGCACAAAATATTTCAGGAACGTGGGAAAAAAGGAAGAGAGACACTGAATTCCAGTTTTTAGAAAGTGCACGTAGCATCATATATTTGAGGACACATTTCATCCAGAACAGTTAAGGTAGCACCGTAGGCATAAAATATGGTGTCAAACCCAAGGGGGCTTTGTGCACTAAGTGTTAGTGAAGCAAAGATTGACAGCACAAGTGACAAATGGGTGAATACAGCGAGGACGCAAGGTGACAATGTGACAAGAACACAATATATACAAAGGCAATGGCTCGTCCTCAATCAATGAGTGATGATTCTCTGTTTTGTGAACGAAGGTTGATGGTGCGCCATAAGTCGTGCTGTAGGAGGGTCTACGACGTTTTGATCCTATTTATTTAGGATCTTCATCAGGACCGGGTTGCCACTTTGGTGAGTGCTGCATGTGGAAGGAAAGGGGAAAATGAGGGCCGGAGGGAGGACTAGCAATTCAGTGTGGCTGCGAGGGTCACAGGAGTTGGAGGAGTGGAGGTGTTGCAGGCGCCGGTGTGCCGAGCCTGGTACAGGATAAAGCTCTGGGGAGTGACGTAGAGGAATCAAGCTCAGGGGTGGCTGGTCATTGCACGGCGTGTGAGGGCCATGGGAGGATGTGTGAAAGTGGGCTTCAGCAGTTTGTGAAAGAAACACTTGAAGCGCCGTAGCTCAGGGTGGGTCAATGTCCGTCAAGAGGGTGGTGAATTGACGGGGAGAGAAACAGGCAAAAAAATAGCATTGCTAACGTGCGGAGGTGTTCCAGTGGTTAGGTCATGTCAGATAATGGGAGTTACGGGTAGATCAATGTCCGTAAAGTGGGTGGTGAAATCGCGGAGAGGTGCGCCGTTGGCCTGGAGGCAAGCAGGTCAAAAAACGAGCAATTTGAATGTGTGTTAGCGTTTCGAAAGTCGGAGGGCGCTCATGTGAGGAGGTGATCCAGTGGTTAGACTGGATTAACTGGTGCTTCTCAGGGGGATCCATGGCTGTGGGTACTAATGTAAATTAAAGGAATCCGCGTTCGGGCAACTAGGTAGAGAGAAGTTGTGATGAGACTGGATATAGCAGTTCCGGGGTGGGCGGGGCCCTGCGGTTCACACGGCCACCGGCATCACGATCCCAGAACGTGATGGCATAGATCACGTTCTGGGATCTGCAGTTTGTGAGGGTTTTGAGTCTTGTTGTTATGATTGAACTCTGGAATTGTGTAAACCGTAGCCACAGCCATGGATCCCCATGGGATCCACCAGTTAATCCCCTGCCAATTCCGGCCTCTGTAAGTTTCTCTTGCCACGTTCCCCCCGAAACGCACTCCTTTACTGTGCCTCCCCGACCCACCTCCTTCGCCTGCTGCCCTTTCCCTTCCCCCGCGCTCTTCCTTTTCCCTCCCTTCCCCCCTGCCCTCCCCGGTACCTTGCTCGCCCCGGCACGCTCAAGCTCTACTGCCTCATAGGTTATCACCAGCATACTCCCCTTCAACCTACCCTCCACACCTTAGGTCACCATGCCTCCTGTACCTATGTGTCAGACCCCTTCAACCTATAGCCACATTTCCTCGTTCTGGCTTGAGTCTTACCACTGGATCACCTATTCGCATGAGCACCCTCCGGCACTTCATTCTCCTCCGAACGTTAGCAATGCTAGTTTTATGCCTGCTTCTCTCCCCGTCAATTCACCACCCTCTTGACGGACATTGACCCACCCGGAGCTACGGCGCTACTAGCGTTTCTTCCATAAACTGCTGAAGCCCACTTTCACACATCCTCCCATGCCCCTCACACGCCGTGCGATGACCAGCCACCCTTGAGCCTGATTCCTTTCCGTCGCTCCCCAGAGGTTTATCCTGTACCGGGCTCGGCACACCGGTGCCTGCAACACATCCACTCCTCCAACTCCCGCGACCCCCGCAGCCACATTGCATTGCTAATCCTCCCTCCGGCCCTCACTTTCCCCTTTTCTTTCCCATGCAACACTCACCAAACTGGCAACCCGGTCCTGATGAAGATCCTAAATAAATAGGATTGAAACGCGGTCGACCCTCCTATAGCCCGATTTATGGTGCACCATCAACCTTGGTTCAGAAAACAGAGAATCATCACTCATTGATTGAGGACGAACCATTGCCTTTGTATATATTGTGTTCTTGTCACATTGTCACCTTGCGTCCTCACTGTATTCACCCACTTGTCTCTTACGCCGTCACTCTTTGCTTCACTAACACTTAGTGTACAAAGCCCACTGGGCTGCCACCGCATTTTATGCCTACAGTGCTGCCTTAACTGTTCTGTATGAAATGTGTTCTCAAATATGTGATGCTATGTGCACTTTCTAAAAACTGAAATTCAGAGTCTCTCTTCCTTTTTTCCCACGTTCCTACAATGTTTTGTGCATATACATATATACTCGCCCCTCTTTACTGAATCCGATTGAGATATTGTTGTCGATAATACATTTTCCAGAATGCAGCACTCATAGAAAGTGGAAAAAAGAGGATAATTGAAGATATTTCTCCTCATAACGCCTCTTTCGGGCAGGGTTATCTTTTTAGCACATTCGCAGGTTTTCTTGTTCTTGTAAATCTGGAGAAGTGTCCAAATCCATGGATGTTGCGAGGGACACAAACGCTCCACCCATGGAAATGCCTCCCTCACGCAGAGTAATGCAACGCAGCAGTTTGCGCTGTGTTACATTTGAGATCTATGAAGCCACCCTGGGCCATGCAAAGTGGTCTTGTGCTGCTTGATCAATCTAATTTTCGTTGCTCTTGCACTATGTTGTGTGGTACAAGAGGGATCAAAGTTGCAATTAAATATGCCCCTTTTTGTCTCTTTAGTACTGTAGAGCTTGGGAGGCCTCAGACATAGAAAGTTAGTGTCTCTTCAACAAATCTGTATGAACAAGAGAGGTGAGCAGAGCTCTCAGAGAGGAGGTTATTGTCCCTCTTTAATCATTCGAATAGAGAACCCAGAGAAATTATAATTTTTAATATGCCCATAACATTGCTACTTTCAGTGTCAATTTAATAAACAATGTATAGATGGGCACATGCCCCACATGCTAGACTCCTAACTGTGGAACACATGTCACTTTGTAATAGAACAAACATGATTCATTAATGAAGAAGACGTGTGAAAAAGCACCTTACACCCCTTGGACAATGACAAGAACATGCATGCATGGGTTCTGCAGTTACCCCATGGTTTAAGTGCACCACCTGGAGCTCAGGTGAGCCTGTGAAAGGTAAACCTTTTCAAGATACTTACCTCAAAGTACAGCTCTGACCATGAGGGCGCTGATGCCCGCTGCCAGGGAGAGAAGCGTGTAACTGAGCTTCGCACTGCTCGCTCCACTGCATTGGTGTGTACTGCTCGCTCCATTTGAATTGCTCGCTCCATTTGAATTGCTCCCTCCATTTGAATTGCTCCCTCCGTTTGAACTGCTCCCTCCGTTTGAACTGCTCCCTCCGTTTGAATTGCTCCCTCCGTTTGAATTGCTCCCTCCGTTTGAATTGCTCCCTCCATTGCACAGGTCACTGCTGCAGCAGGTAGTAGTACTTGTCACACCATAAACAGTGAAGGAGTCCGGCTTACAGTATGATGAGCAGATGCTGGTCATGTATGTAGCCCCTGTGAAGAAGTACAAGGATTATTACAAATGCACTCAAAGACCCCACGGGGGTCTCAGTATTGTAGAGCGAATGAACAGAGGAACATGGGAGGTAGACAGACTCTGACACCCCTTGTGAACAGTCAATGACATATCTTAACCTCTGGTTATCAGACTGAGGGCCTAATTTATGAGAAATGATGCATCGCTGCGTGAAAGCAGCAATGCATCACTTCTCAGTGCGCCCTCCTTGCGACATACCTGATGCATCATATTTAATGTATGACGCATCATGTCGCAAGGACTTACAGATACGTCAGTATTTCTGACGTATCGGTAAGGGCAAAAGTGACGCATTGCTGGAGTGTGTCACAAAAGTGACGCAACTCCAGCAATGCGTCCTTTCACATGGGGCAAGCCCCATGTGAAAGAGCCTGCGTCAGTCTTATGCCTGCTGTGAGGCAGGCGCAAAATTTTGACGCAATGGCGTACTAGAAGTGACGCATGGAAATCTCATAGATTTCACTGCGTCACATCTACCAGGCTTTTTGCGGGGGAATGCCACCCATTCATACGTTATACCTGACGCAGGTATAATGTAGCGCAGGGGTTTACAACGTGAAGCATCTGCTTAGATTCATCACTTTGTAAATAGTGCGCAACAGGACACATGTTTTAAGCCACCGATGGGTCACAAAAAGTGACGCATCGGAAGCGTAAAAATGATGCAAGGACTTATAAATGAGGCCCTGAGTCTTTTTGTTCTCCAGAAAATCTGCATTCCCCTTGGCTGTTCCCATTCCCCAAATCAGCCCTGTTTTAAAGCAAAAGGAGTTTGTCTCTTGCGCCAATTCTGTGACCAGCTGCATACCTTCACTGCACTTTCTACAATAACAAACTCCGATGTCACTCCTGAGTCAACAGCTGGCCTATATTTCAGGCTGTGAACAAATGATGTAACTGAGCAGCCTCTAATCCTGAGTGTGTTCTATCACCTGGGCTGCCACTTCTGAGACTTCAACATTTGTTGCTCTTATTCAGAGAGTCTTCTATGACATTGGTGACACAACAACTGATGCTCTGGCCCTAACGTCCGGAGCGTTGTATCTGTGACCTCTGGCATTTAACACTGGGGGCCTTCTATTATCTGAGCCCTGCAGCCAGATAAAAGTGTGGCCTCTGAGACAGGGTGCATTCAATAAGATGAGCTCCCCAGACAGCTGCAGGTGTGTCCTGTGACACTAAGGGTGTTCTATTACCTGTGCCACCAGCCAGCTGATACTGAGTCCCCTAACCCTGGGTTACTTTTATCATCTGACTCCCTCACTTGCTTATAGAGAGACCTCTAACTCAGGAAGTGTTCTGTCACCTGAAAGCCAAGCTAGCGCTCGCAGTGACTTCTAACCCCTAGAGTGTTGGTATTTACCAGCTTCTGCTTGCTCCAAAGTATACATAGATTTGTTTCAATCAATCAGTCAAACAGGATCTATAAAGCACAGTTAAACACCCATGAGGGTACCCAGGTGGTGAGAGACACGCTGTTGAGGTTTCATCATTTGAATAGCCAGGTCTTGAGTCCTCTTCTGAAGTGCTGGAGAGAGGGTGAAATCCAGAGGAGGCTGTTCCAGGAGTTTGCGATGAGGTAGGAGAATGATTGTCCTCCACTGTTGCTTTGGTGGATGCTGGGTGCGTGAGCACGGAAGAGGGATGTGGAGTGCAGGAGTCTGGAGGGTTGGTGGAAGCTGACTAAGTGGTTGATGGGTGCTGGTCCTTGTTTGTGCAGGGCTTTGTAGTTGTGGGTCAGAATCTTGAATCAGTATCTCTTGTGAACAGAGAGCAAGTGGAGTTTCTTCAGGTGAGTGGTGAAGTGGGTCCATCTGAGGAGGTTGAGGATGAGTCTGGCTGCTGAGTGCTGAATGGTCAGCAGTCTCTTTAGAAGGTGTGTGGTAATTCCTGCATAGAGTCTATTGCCATAGTCGAAGCAGATGGTGATAAGGGATTGAGTGATGGTGTTTTTGGTGGAGACTGGGAGCCACTTGAAGATCTTTCGGAGCATGTGCAGAGTGAGGAAGCAGGCTGAGGAACCTGCATTGATCTGGTTCTTCATGGTGAGTTTTGCTGTTCATGATGATACCAAGGTTCCGAGCGTGGTCCGTGGGGGTTGGAGACAGGTTCCGATTCAGCAGGCCACCAGGAGCCGGTTCATGGGGAGCTGTTGTTACCAAATATCAGGGCTTCTGTATTGTCTGTGTTAAGCTTGAATCAATTGTTTTGCATCCAGTCAGTGATGCTGGTCATGCGCAGATGGTCGTAGTAGATGAGTGTTTGGATAGAGAGAGGATGGGCTGGGTGTCGTCTGCATAGGAGATGATGTTCAGTCAATGGTTTCTGACGATGTTGGCCAGGTGGTTCATGTGAGCGTTGAACCGAGTAGGGCTGAGGGATGAACCTTGAGGTACACCGCAGATGATGATGATGATGATGACGATGCATTTGACCATTTCCCATACATGAAGTGGCTCAAACCACTCACAATTTTGGAACCCTTTCTCTACAATACCACGGAGTTAACTTTATCTTTCTATAAATGCTCCATTCAGAATGAGACATATATTTTAAATCAGGCCTTCAGTATTGGAAACACTACCTAAGACATCACATCAGAAACTGAACAAAATAGTTAAGAAAAGTTACTACAGACTGAACACAATAGAGCTGCACACACTAATCTAGACCTCGTCATCATGCCCTAGTCTAGTCCAGCAGAAGTAGCCAAATGAATTGAAATGTAGGCTGCAGATAAGATTCACAATGAGACCTAGATCAATCTCAGTCTCACCCTTATATCTATTATTGGCATCAAACCTACTAGGGAACTCCTCCTGATCACATGGGCTTGACACAATCTCCTCTGACTCTGCCCGGGGGCCTATGTAAAACGTGGAGCACTTCTAAGACTTAAAAGGAGGGCTTGTGTCATTCAGGTGATATTATTTACCAACTGAATTTATTTTTAAATCTTAAAAGCACTATGAACAAGTATAGAGGCAGATACAGAGAAGCACATTTTATACAAAAGCATCAAAAGCCATTCTTAAATAATACAAACATTTAAGAATCAGCTACTCTGTAAGGAGAAATGCTTGTGTTTAAAAAGTATATGCAAAGGATAAACATTAATATATTTGTTTTACTAATTTCAGTTGCTGTAGCTAGGGATAGAATGCCACTTGCAGTCCTATTCAATTAGAAGCAAATGTGGGGTTCCTTTTTTGCAGGTGAAGGTGGGTGTGTGGTCGTATTAGACATTAGGTTGGTCTCCTCCCAACTTTTTTCCTGCTGACCTCCATCTATTGCTGTATCTTTTTGATGGCCTTAGGACCCTAAGCAATTTACTACTGCTAAACAGTGCTAAAGTGCATGTGCTTCTTCCATATAAAATGGTGACACTGGATAATACCTGTTTAGAATATTTAATTTACCCACAAGTCCCTTTTAAAACGGTATAGAATAGACCCAGGGCCGGTAATCTAAATCAGACTAGTGGGCCTGCAGCACTGGTTGTGCCACCAACACAAGTAGCCTTCAAACCTGTCACAGGCCTGCAATTGCAGTTTACTTTACTTGGCATTTAAACCATTTGCTAAGTGTTAAACTTCCCTATTATTACACATAATTCACCCCTAACATGGGCCCTACACAGCCCTAAGGGCAAGGTGCCATGCAAGTAAAAGGTAGGACATGTACTTGTTTATGTTTTACATGTCTTGGTAGCGATAAACAGCTAAATTTGTTTTTCACTACTAGATGGCCTACTCCTTTCATGGGCTACCATTGGGAATTTCTTAAAACACATTTAAGCTGGAATTCCTGATTAGATAGGAGAAGCTGTATCATGATTCTAATCTTTGGAACAGTGATAATTATCCTCTCAAGTGGTAAAGCTGGATTCAATATTACTATTTTGGAAATGCCACTTTTAAAAAGTGCAAAAACATAGAAGTGCACCTAAACCTCATATTTTTTGATGAGCTTTGCTACTTTCTGCTCTTAAAGACAAACAATTATGTGTTTATCCTAGTATTTTTATTCTACTCTTTAATTTTTTATTTCTTATTGCATTAGTTTTGTATTTTCACATGAAGAATGAACACATGGTCAAATCGTAACCCAAAATATTTCAAAAACATTTCAAACAAACATATAAACTAATTGTGCTCTACACAAAGACATCACAGCATTTTGCTTTACATCTGTGAAATAATTATACAAAGGTGAACAATGAACATCAATTAGCTTGGGGTCGCGTAACAAGTTAGCATGGAGGAGCTCATCAAAAAATATGAGGTTTAGGTGCACGTCTACGTTTTTGCATTGTTAAAACGGCCCACCCTATCCTCTCCCCTTTGAGCCTAACTCCCTTTTTGTTTCAACTTTTAAAAAGTGGACATTTCTCTGCTCTTAACTTTGCTCTATGTGCATGAACCCTGTCTCCAATACATATCTAGGCTGTGTGACAGCTACACTTAGTGCACTCCTTCTAGACAGCCACAAACACAGGATGGGTGGGTGTGACAGAGGACTGATCTGCATTCATCTGCATTCTTATAGCCTTCCTAGGAACCACTCCGCCAGTTGGAACCGATGCATCTCTCTATGGCACCAACACAAAAGCTGGTAGATGATAGTGTTTCCCGAGCCTGCATGGCCTGACATTGAGCTCTGTGTAGCTCGACGATGATGCATTGCCTTCATCTGTATGGAGATCGACAACGATGAGGGACCCCACTGCGTGAATTGGAACTGATGTATTGTGCTCTCGACATCTACTCTTTGCTCTTTCCAAGGTATTTTTTTCAGCGGAACCTGAATGCATGTCGTAGGAGGCCTGGCATCCATCATGTTCAGCCTGAATTTTGTATTTGTACTGGTCCTTTGCAATGTCAAGTAACCATTTCCTTCCCGTTTCCCGCCGCCCTCGCCGCTCTCCCTCCCCGCTTCCCGCCACCGCCAGTTACCCCGCCCCTTTCTCTTTTGTTCCCTCCCCGCTCCCGCCTCCCAGCTGCTCCGCCCACCCGCGCACTTGGCCTTATATGGCGACCGTGCGACACAGGTGAGTGTGACCCACTTGTGGGACACCCCCCGCGCCGCACGGCCACCAGCTGCTGCGTGTGCCCCTCTGCCCCGTTGTGCCTGACTGCCGAGCCGCCGGCCGCCTTGCGTCTCCCTGTGCGCTCGGCTCCAGCTGCTCTGCCGGAATCTGTGCTTGTTTTCTTTTCCCCCTAAGCGTTGCCTGTTTTTACCGTAATTTGTGCTTGTTTATTTTTCCCCGTTTAGTCTGTTTTTGCCGTAATTTGTGCTTGTTTATTTTTCCCCGTTTAGTCTGTTTTTGCCGTAATTTGTGCTTGTTCTCTTCTCTTTCTCCCCGTTTTGCCTGTTTTTACCGTAATTTGTGCTTGTCTTCTTTTTCCCCGTAATTTGGGCCTGTTTCTGTGACTTTGTATTTCTGTGCCACGCCTTCCCGTTTCCCGCCGCCCTCGCCGCTCTCCCTCCCCGCTTCCCGCCACCGCCAGTTACCCCGCCCCTTTCTCTTTTGTTCCCTCCCCGCTCCCGCCTCCCAGCTGCTCCGCCCACCCGCGCACTTGGCCTTATATGGCGACCGTGCGACACAGGTGAGTGTGACCCACTTGTGGGACACCCCCCGCGCCGCACGGCCACCAGCTGCTGCGTGTGCCCCTCTGCCCCGTTGTGCCTGACTGCCGAGCCGCCGGCCGCCTTGCGTCTCCCTGTGCGCTCGGCTCCAGCTGCTCTGCCGGAATCTGTGCTTGTTTTCTTTTCCCCCTAAGCGTTGCCTGTTTTTACCGTAATTTGTGCTTGTTTATTTTTCCCCGTTTAGTCTGTTTTTGCCGTAATTTGTGCTTGTTTATTTTTCCCCGTTTAGTCTGTTTTTGCCGTAATTTGTGCTTGTTCTCTTCTCTTTCTCCCCGTTTTGCCTGTTTTTACCGTAATTTGTGCTTGTCTTCTTTTTCCCCGTAATTTGGGCCTGTTTCTGTGACTTTGTATTTCTGTGCCACGCCTTCCCGTTTCCCGCCGCCCTCGCCGCTCTCCCTCCCCGCTTCCCGCCACCGCCAGTTACCCCGCCCCTTTCTCTTTTGTTCCCTCCCCGCTCCCGCCTCCCAGCTGCTCCGCCCACCCGCGCACTTCGCCTTATATGGCGACCGTGCGAACGCGCAGCGGTCACGCGCAGCGGGCGCGCCGATTGTGCGCCGAAGGCGCGCCAAAGGTAAGCCCGTCTGCGCCCGTCCGCGCCTGGACCGCGCCCAGTGCCAGAACCCCTGGTCCCCACCGACGGAAGCCGACCCGACGAACCTACAACGCCGCGGACCTCCTCGCACTCAACGCCGGCCGCACCCCAGGATGTCACCAAGCCGCCCCGAAGCACACCCACGGACCCTTCAGCTGCCACGCCTGCAGGTTCACCTGCATCCGGACCTGCCCTGCACCAGCACTCGCCAAGCCGAACATCAGCAGCAACCACCTCAAGTGCTTCCTGCTCAACACCCGCTCCGTCCACAGACACGCCGTAGAACTCTGGAACCTCCTCGACACCACCGCCCCTGACGTTGCCTTCCTCACCGAGACCTGGATGAACGCCTCCTCAGCCCCAGACATCGCCATCGCCATCCCGGAGGGCTACAAGATCATCCGAAGAGACCGCGACAACCAGACGGGAGGAGGCATCGCCATCATCCACAGAGACACCATCCGCATCACGACCAACACCGACGACACCCTAACCACCGCTGAACACCTGCATTTCCAGATCCACACCGACCCGAAGACCACCCTCAGAGGCACCCTGATCTACCGACCTCCGGGACCACGCACACGATTCAGCGAGGACATCACCGACTTCGTCAGCCCGCATGCCCTCCCCTCCGCCGACTACATCCTCCTGGGGGACCTCAACTTCCACCTGGAGAACAACAGCGACCGCAACACCATCAGCCTGCTCGACAACCTCGCCAACCTCGGACTCAAGCAACTGGTGACCTCCCCCACCCACCTCGCCGGACACACACTCGACGCAGTCTTCTCATCCAGCAAAGACGTCACCTTCAGCCACGCAACAGGACTCCACTGGACGGACCACAGCTGCGTCCACTTCACCTTCAAAAGAACGACGATCCACCACCACCAGCAACAGGCTGCCCGAAGAAGCTGGAACAAGATCACAGCCGACCAGCTCACCGCTTCCCTGAGCCAGCACCCTCCCGCCAGCTCAGCGAACCCCAGCCAGGCCGCTGACAACCTCACGAGGTGGATCAACAACTGCGCAGACGAACTCGCCCCTCTGAGAACCCCACCCAGCGGACCCTGCAGCAGAAAAACACCATGGTTCACCGAAGAACTCAAGAGCTCCAAGAAGAACTGTCGAGCCCTCGAGAAAGCCTGGAGAAGGGAACCAACCACGGACAACATGACCACCCTCAAGCACGCCACCCGGAAACACCACCAACTGATCCGCGCCACCAAGAAAAATACCTACAAGGACCGGCTGGACAACAACGCACACAACTGCAAGGAACTCTTCAACATCGTGAAAGAGCTCTCCAACCCGAACGCCGCTAACAACGACATCACCCCGTCGCAAGACCTCTGCAACTCCCTCGCGTCCTACTTCCACAACAAGATCGCGGACATACACAACAGCTTCAGCAACCAACCAACGGAAGCCACAACCGCAACAACGCCACCCACCACCACCCTCCGCACCTGGACTCCGATCAGCACCGAAGACACCATCCGCACAATGAACTCCATCCACTCCGGATCGCCGACCGACCCCTGCCCTCACCACGTCTTCAACAAGGCCGACGCTGTCATCGCACCCCACCTGCGGGACATCATCAACACCTCCTTCAGCACCGCCACCTTCCCGGAGAGCTGGAAGCACGCCGAACTCAGCGCCCTTCTCAAGAAACCCACAGCAGACCCCACCGACCTCAAGAACTACCGTCCCATCTCGCTCCTCCCGTTCCCGGCCAAAGTCATCGAGAAGACCGTCAACAAACAACTGGCCGCCTTCCTCGAGACGAATGGATCCCTCGACCCCTCACAGTCTGGCTTCCGAGCGAACCACAGCACCGAGACCGCCCTCATCGCCGCCACCGATGACCTTCGAACTCTGATGGACAACGGGGAAACAGCGGCCCTCATCCTCCTGGACCTCTCCGCGGCTTTCGACACAGTCTGCCACCGCACCCTAGTACAGCGCCTCGGCAACATCGGAATCCAGGACAAGGCACTGGAATGGATCACCTCCTTCCTCGACGGAAGAACACAGAGAGTCCGTCTACCACCGTACAAGTCAGAGGCCACCGAAGTCATCTGCGGCGTACCCCAGGGATCCTCGCTGAGCCCAACCCTCTTCAACGTCTACATGAGCCCCCTCGCGACCATCGCACGCCAACACAACCTGAACATCATCTCCTACGCCGACGACACCCAGCTGATCCTCTCCCTGACCAACGACCCCGACGCCGCCAGAGCCAACCTGCACGAAGGGATGAGAGAGGTTGCCGAATGGATGACGACCAGCCGCCTGAAACTGAACGCAGACAAGACGGAGGTCCTCATCCTGGGCTCCTCGCCCTCCGCCTGGGACGACTCCTGGTGGCCCCCCGCCCTGGGCACCGCACCCACACCGACGGACCACGCACGCAACCTGGGCTTCATCCTGGACTCCTCCCTCTCCATGACCAGACAAGTCAACGCCGTCTCCTCGTCATGCTTCAACATCCTGCGCATGCTACGGAAGATCTTCCGGTGGATCCCCACCGAGACCAGGAAGACTGTCACCCAGGCCCTCGTCACTAGCCGACTGGACTACGGCAACGCCCTCTACGCCGGAACCACCGCCAAGCTCCAGAAGAGACTCCAGCGGATCCAGAACGCCTCAGCCAGACTCATCCTCGACATCCCACGAAACAGCCACATCTCCGGACACCTGAGAGACCTGCACTGGCTCCCGGTCAACAAGAGGATCACCTTCCGCCTCCTCACCCACGCGCACAAAGCCCTACACGACCAAGGCCCGAGCTACCTCAACAACAGGATCAACTTCTACACTCCCACGCGCCCCCTCAGATCAACCAGCCACGCCCTCGCCGCCGTCCCCCGCATCCGAAGAGCGACAACAGGAGGAAGGTCCTTCTCCCACCTGGCTGCAAAGACCTGGAACTCACTCCCGTCCGACCTGCGCCTGACCCAAGACCACCTCTCCTTCAGGAAGAAGCTCAAGACCTGGCTGTTCGAGCAGTAACGGCACCCCCCCCCTCCCAGCGCCTTGAGACCCTACGGGTGAGTAGTGCGCTATACAAATGACTTGATTGATTGATTGATTGATTTGACCTCTAGTGACTGCTAAGCAGTATTTTTGAGTTTATTCTTTAAAAATTAATTTCTTGAATTCTAGTTATTGGATTGATGTCATTTTGGTTTTGCTCTACTCAGATACATATTCACAATTTTCTAAATCTGTGTGGAGTCTTTTGTGGTGTTTTCATTGTGTTAATGTGTGCTTCACAAATACTTTACATATTGCCTCTTAAGGTAAGCCTGCCTGCTTTGTGCCAAAGCTACCGGAAGGTGAGCATAGCTTGATTTAAAGTGTGTATCTAGGTTAACCTGACCAGGATTGTGGTCCCTACTTGGACAGGGTGCAAACCTCGGCCAACTAGATACCCAATTTCTACCAGGGGGTTACAGTAGGCTATATTGAAACATAATAGGACCCACTTTAAACTTTGTGTTATTTCATTCCTTACATTCAATGGTTATTAATTCTATATGTGTCCCTCATATGAGTCGACACATTTAATCTCATATTGGTTAGGGGTCTGCTCAAGACTGTGACAAGGTTTGAGTCTTCTTGACATAAGTTTTTCCTATATGAGGAAAATGAGAATATTTTTATGAGGACCATGTCTAAAGAAGCAGTTAGCATGGCTGAACTCCCTCAATTCTGCACTATGCCATGCAGTTGAAAAGAGCACTTGTCTAAGAGCACACCATTTCGAATCCTCAGCTGCCTCCTGATACACATGCACACAACTCAAGCCCTCTTAGACTGAGCACTTCTAAATTAAAGCTCTCTGAACATACAACTGTTGTCCTCATATACCTCTCAACAAAAACTTTGCTCAGACCCTTTTTAAACTGAGCACTTTCGCTCCCAATGTAAGAGGTCACATTGATGTGGCTCTCATATGTCTCTCAAGTCAAGTAATACCCGGTTGTGCCTTCGAAGCGGGGGAGAAGCTTCTAGTCATGCCTTTAAAGCGCTCAAGTACCCTGCATTCCTGTCACCGGCTCCAGACTATAGGGGATATGCAGCCTTTTGTGTAGAGGCAGCACATTCAAGTGTAAGTGCAGCTAGGTCAAGCTCCTTCCTCCCATCCTGCCAGTGATGGTCCATCCAGGCACACCTTACCTCCCCATTGTGTGTGACATTTTAGAGAAAATACACAAAGCCCAGCTGTCGGCTACACCCAGTCTTGTGACCAGGAGACAGGCTGCAGAACCAAGTGAAGAAGACAAACAAATTATGGATGGATTGCTTGAATACATTTTATCCATTGGTAATTTTCTGGGGTCGCATCCCAATCCATTGTTATTGGGTACACCATGTCACCTCGGTTTGGACCTATCTGTATCCAAATCAGTCTTGGCCCTGCTCCAATCGGAAAGAACCAACGGGAACTGCTAAGCCAAGTCCTCCCTGAACCGGCACATAAGCAACCCAGGACCAGTTTCACCCTAATTATGGGCTCATCAGCCAGATACAGCTTGGTTCCAGGGACACAGTGTGAACAGGACCAACATCTTCATCAGCCGAGTACACAGGTTGGTTGCAGTTACACAGAGTGCATGAGACCCATGTCTGGGGATCCCCATCCCACTTAGGGTGGCACAATGTCACCTCAGTTTGGCCCCTTCTATATGCAAATCAGTCTAAACCCTGCTCCAATGGGAACAGTTCAGCCCAAACTGCCAAACCAGAAAACTAGAAACACAGGACCGGTTTCACCCTAGTTACGAGCTTACCAGCCAGGTACTGCTGGGTTCCAGTGACACATTGTGCACTGAACCTATGGCTGGACAGACCCATCCCACTTAGGGTGGCACACGGAAGATTACAAAAAAGTAATGGATGCAATCCTTGAATTAATATCAGCCACTGGTAAATTCTCCGGGCCACATACAAATCCATTGTTATTGTACGCACCATGTCAGCTGAGTTTGGAAATCAGTGTTGACCCTGTTCCAATCAGTATATTCCAGCTTGAACTGCCAAACCATGTCCTCCCTGAACTGGAACACAAGCAATCCAGGACCGGTATTCCCCTAATTATAGGCCCATCTGCAGGGTACAGCTTGGTACAGTGACAATGTGTGCTCAGCACCGATGTTTGAGCATGCCCACCCCACTTAGAGCGACAGACTAAATTATACAAAAAAATGACGAAGGGAATGCTTCAATTAATCTCAGTCACTGGTAATAAAATACTTGGGCCACATCCCAATCCATCCACCAAAACGTATTGTGGAGACATAAAAAATATCTTTCACAAAACTAGCTGGTTTTGCATGGGGGCAGCTGCATTTTTAGGACTTTCTTAGTTAAATTTGAGGTATGCAGGGAATTCTGGGTGAGAAAACATTGAGGGATGCACGCAACACACACCTGTATGGCATTGTATGTGCGAATTCCATAGAGCACTGTCACCCCAGGGGTATCCTGGTGCTTCAGACTACTCAGTAGACGGTATGTGTGGCACATTGTCACACAGCCAGATGGTCATAGCTGCAGCATGGTTAGACTAAACCCCAGGGAATAGCCAGGTTTTAACATCTTTCTGAAGTTTAGTAAATTCTCCGTTTGTCTAAGATCAAATGGTAGGCTAGTCCATAGGCGTAGGCTGAAGAGCTAAATGACCTACCACCCATTTGGGTTTTCTTGAAGCTAGCTGTGCAGACTAGTTTTGCTGATGTAGAGTGAAGGTTTCTAGCTGGGGCATTCCATAGGAATTTGAATTTGAATTCTGAAAACTATACACCCTGGACTCCTCAGGGTGTATAGTTTTCAGAAATGTCTAGGTTTAGTAGGTTTGCCTAGATGCCCACTGAGCCCAGGACCAAAAACAAAGGTGCCTCCCTCGCAAAGCTAAGGGTCAGATAAACAAGGAAGTGCAGCAGCGCTGCACCGCAAGCCCTTTGGCTGTACCATGTTGTGGCACTCCCGAAGCTCAGGGATGTGACATATTTACAAGAATATGTTGCATCTCTGTGCTTCCCCCTGCACTGGCACACACACTGCAGCCATGCGGTGGTGCAGCTGGGGAGGTTGTTTTTGTGCAGAAAGGATCACCTTCCTGCACACAAACAATCACTACAGGCAATTTCATCTTTCAATGTGTACTGTATAATGCAGCACACATTGAAAGAGGAAAAAACAAGGAGAAATGAAAACATTTCTCCTCGTTGCGCCTCCCTATGTAATGCTAAGTAGGTGGAATTTTGCGACTCCCCGCAGATTCTAAAACTTTTCAACACAGAAATTTCAGGAAACTATGTTTATTTTTAAAGTGATTTAGGTTTGCAGGGGATTCTGGGTAACAGAGCCTGGTGAGAGCCACACACATTACTCCATCCTGCATATCCTTGGATGTCTAGTTTTCAAAAATGTACAGGTTTTCCAGGTTTCCTTAGGTGCCAGCAGAGCTAGAGTCCTAAATCCAGAGCTAGGCACATTGTGAAAAAAAGGGTCAGTTTTCCCTGGAAAAATGTGATGCGTCCACATTTTATTTTGGACCACTTCCTGTTGCGGGTACTGAGCCTACCCACACAAGTGATGTACCATTGATATCGGGAGACTCGAGAGAATGCTCGGAGTTTGGAAGTTTGTGTCTCCCTCACAGATTCCTGAACTTTGCATAGCAGAAATGTAAGGAACATTTGTTTTGTTGACAATGTTTGAGGTTTGCAAGGGATTCTGGGTAACAGAACCTGGTGAGAGCCCCACAAATCCCCCCATCCTGGATTCCCCTGGGTTTCTAGGTTTTATAAATGTACAGGTTAGCTAGGTTTCCCTAGGTGCTGACTGAGCAAGGGTACACAATCCACAGCTAGGCACATTTCAAAAAGAGGCAACATTTTCACAGAAAAAATATGATGTGTCAGGTTCCATTTTGGGACGTTTACTGTCGCAGGCACTTTGCGTACCCACACAAGTGAGTTACTATTTTTATCGGGAAATGTTGGGTTGCTGGAGGTTTGTGGATCCATACAGATTCCAGTACTTTCCAGTGTCTAGTTTTAAAAAAGTATGGTTTTGCTAGGTTTCCTTAGATGCCAGCAGAGCAATGGTCCAAAATCCAGAGGTAGGCACATTGCAAGAAAAAGTTCAATTTTCACTGGAAAAACGTGATGGGTCCACGTTGCATTTTGGGCCATTTCCTGTTGCAAGCACTAGGCCTACCCACAGAAGTGAGGTACCATTTTTATTGGGATACTTAGGAGAACAGGCGTTATTACCAATTGGCTTTCTTTGCATTTCTGCCTTCCAAATGTAAGACAGTGTGTAAAAAAGAAGTAATTCTGAAAAGTGTCCTTTGTTTCACATGCCTGAATGGGCACCCACAATTTTGGAGATGTGCATATAACCACTGATTATAAACTCTATATTTTGTTCCATTTTGGTACTAATTTTTCAGTCTTCATATATTTTACCAAATCAATTGCTATATACCCGGAACACATTGAAAAATCATTGGAAGACGCTGCTCAGTTATTGGCTCTGGTTACCTCGGGTTCTTGGTGAACCTTGAAGTCCTATATATGCCCTAAACCAAAAGGGTCCATTAGACATAATGGTATATTGCTTTAAGAAGTCTGCCATACCTAGAAGAAGTTACAGGTTAAAACAGGTTGTTTTTTCCAACTCAATTTCAATATTTTTTTATTTCAAAAACCTTGAAGAATCTACACAAACGACCCCTTGCTGAATTTAAAATGTTGTGTACTTTTCAGAAATGTAAAGAGTTCCATTATTCAATATTGCTGTCCTACCCATTTCTACCACAAACTGGAAGGAGGTTGAAAGCCCACTAAAAAGGAAAAATAGGCTATGTCCCAGTAAAATGCCAAAGCTTTGTAGAAAGTTTTGGTTTTCTGACACAAATCTGACTGTTCTTGAAAGGTGGGAAGATGGTGACTTTAGCACCACAACCCCTTTTTTTTATATCTTTTGCAGGGGAAACACATTTACTTTATTCTGCACACTTTTTTCAGTTTTCTCCAAGAAAAAACAAAAATTAGCTGTATTTTGGCCAATTTCATGGTCCCCTCCAGGGGAATGCACAAACCATGAGTACCTTTAGAATCCTCAAGATGTTGGAAGAAAAGGAAGCAAATTTGGCGAGGATAGATTATGTGGACAAAATGTTACAGGCGCCATATTGCGAACTACCACAAATAGCAACAAAAAAAAACTTAGCACGGGGGGAAGCCTAGCAGCGTAGGGGTTAAAAGTGTACACCAGTGGTTGTTTGAGAACCAGAAGAAAGTTAGGAAACTTCTAAAAACGTTTCCTCTAGACCATTTGGACTTAGAAACTTTACCAAACTTTCTTACTTCCAGACTTTCACTGTCTGGTGTATCTGACATGGTCTCCTTCGAGGCCTTCAATTGCACCTTGGTCCCAGTCTACCACCACCATTGGCACTGTATGTTTTCAGTGTAATTACTTTTTGTGGTTTTGGTGTCATTCGGGGGCATATTTACAAGGAAGTGGCGAAGCCTGCGTTAGCCTTCTTGATTAATTTCATGCTTCGTATATGGGTGGACCTGCGCACCTGGATGTATGTTTTTTCTAAAGGTTTTAGCTGTATTGCTTGGTTCCTAATACCGTTCGCACGTGCTATCTCGCTACGGGGTTTAGCCCTAACCCCTTAATAATAATGCAAACAAATCAAGGTTTGGGGTGCCCCAAACCTGCGTGATGCACAGCAAGTGTCCCTAGGGTTTCACTGGATTTCCAGTGAAACCCTAGGGACACTTGCTGTGCATCACGCAGGTTTGGGGCACCCCAAACCTTGATTTGTTCGCATTAATTTCATGCTTTGTCACTTCTAAAATGCAGTATTGCACCGTATTTACAACGATACGGTGCAACCCTGCATTTTGCCCTGTGCAGGTGCTAATTTAGCTGCCTAGCATCAGCGAAGGCACCCTTGCACATTAGTCCAAGGGTGCCTACTTTGAGGAGAATGAATATTTATGTGCAGGAAGAGTTATGTCCTGACAATAAACAATCTGAAATGGTGTTTTGAAACATGTATGAGTGCTGCTTAATGCAGCACACATAGAAGTTTCAAAATGTCAGTTTTTTAAACAATCAATGACGTGTTTGCTGTTTCTAGGTGTGCTGCACAATGCAGCACACATGGAAACAGCAAAAACAAGGAGAAATTAAAAATGTCTCCTCTCCTCTTTGTCTCAGGGTATGACCATATTTTCCCTGGTCTTAATTTTGGTGCTACCCTATATTTACACCACCCTTGTAAATATGGGGCAGCATAAAAATTAATGGGTGTTGCAGTGGAAGGCCCACCTCAACAACCATTGTCCACCCCTCTCATGCTAAGCGTAGCGTGAAAGGATGCCTCATTCACAAGGCGGCTTTACAACACGTTAAGTGGTTTAACGCTGCCTTGTGAATAAGGCGCAGCCACTAACGCCACCACACCATCGAAAAAAGTGACATTGTGTTGGTGATAGGGGCTTGTAAATATGCCCCTTTGTTTATTAAATGTTGCTCTATATTTCTATTCCAGTTTTTTTGTTTCACTTTTTGAATTTAGGACTGGTTGGGTATTGTATGAATACTTAACACCTGGCCCCTGTCTGCTCTGTAACACAAAAAGATGATGGACGAAATGGTGAATATTGTCAAACATTCACCCTAGTCATAGAACTGGGCTTAATCCATCATTATTTTTCTCACCATGCCATTACCGTTTAGACTCAGCCATATGCAAATCAGCCTTTGACCCTGTTCCTCATGGGAACAGTCCAGCCAGAACTGCCAGGCCAAGACCTTCCTGCCAGGCAAGACCTCTGACCTTCTGGTCAGAAAACTGCTCTCCCTTCGCACAGCTCTGTTCTTAAGGCACTGCCCCCTGCTCCTTCTTGTCTCCTGATAGATGTTTGAGGCCCTCCTCCTCCCGTAGGCTCCCTTGTGGTCTAGTGTGAGAGTCTTGCCCTGATGCAAGTCTGCTCAGCCAGCCTCTCTGTTTTGTCAGTTGTTGTCTACTTGTGCCTTTTTATCTGTGTGCTTGTTTTTGTCTATTTGTGCCTTTTTGTCTATTTGTGACAGTGTGTCTGTTTGTGACATTTTTCTGTTTGCTGTTCCCACTGTTTTGCTTTTGTTTTCCCAGTGCCTTCTCACTCTACTACCTGCAGCTGCTGCCCCCGCAGTCACTCGCCCCTGTGTGTTCCCGCTCCCCCCACCCAGCTGCTTTCCCTCCCCGGACCCTTACTTAATGGCATCCGCTGCACGACAGCGCAAGCAAGACCTCTGACCTCCTAGTCAGAAAATTGCTCTTCCCTCGTACAGATCCATCTTTAAAGCACAGTCCCCAGCGCCTTCTGCTCTCCAGGTAGGTGTTTAAGGCCCTCCTCCAACCGCAGGCTCCTGTTTGAGCCTCATCCCTGGTGGTCCAGTGGAAGAGCCTTGCTCTTAAGCTGATCCTTTCTGTTTATTCTGTTTTTGTCTACTTTAGACTTTTTTATGTATTTGTGCTTTTTTAAAATTCTTGCCTTTTTGTCCATTTGTGCCATTTTTCTGTGTGTTGTTCTCACTGTTTTTGTTTTCCCGCTGCCTTCTCTCTCCCTTGTTCTGCCGCTGATGCGTGTTCCACTCCCGCCTCTACTTAATGGCGGTTGCTGCGCAGCTGCGTAGCTGGCTCGCCAAAGGAAAGCCTGTCTGTGTCAGTCTGCGACCCGACCATGACCAGCGCCAGGGACCCTGGTACTCCAACCACCTGACGCTATCGCTCCGCAACCCCCCGCGCAATGCACCTTCACCTACCTCTGGACTCTGACAGCTACTTCCAACCCAATGTACGCCAGCGCACCCAACCCCCTGAGCTGCATCTTCCTCAATGTACGCTCCCTGCAACGACAAGCACTAGAAAGCCTGGACCTTCTCTACACCCTCTCGCCTGACGTCACCTTCCTCTCTGAGATGTCGGGTGCAATGTCAACTCTGCACCCAACATCGCAAACACCATCCCGAAAGGGTACAAGATCCAGAGAGAATACTGCCCCACCTCCCCTGGAGAAGACCTCACCATTGTCGACAAAACCTTACTACAACTGACAACCTCCACCTCAAATGACTTCTCGCACCCTATAGAACACATCCACTTTCAGATCCAGGTCAACCCCAGAACAACTCTACAAGATCAGGGCACTCTATGACAACTTCTAAGGACATGACCAAGGCGCCTACCAAACACCTTCCACCAGCAATGCCACCCAGCCGAACATCCTCACCTGGGCCGCTATCACCACAGAAGACACCGCAAAGACCATGGGGATGATATACTCCGGTGCACCCATTGACCCCTGCCAGCCACACAGCTTCAGCAGAGCCGCCTCTGCCAACGCACCAGAACTACAATGGGCAATTTACCTCACCCTCGAAATAGGCACGTCCCTGATGACTGGAAACACGCAGAAGTCAAACCTCTCCTCAAGAAGCCCTCGAGAGACCTGAAGGATCTCAAGAACTATAGGCCCAACTCTCTCCTCCCCTTCTCCACCAAAGTCACTGAGAAAAACATCGACATCCAGCTAACAAGCAGCATAGAATCAAACAACATCTGGCTTCCACAGCAACTACAGCACCGAGACCGCCCTCCTAGCCGCCACAGAAGACATCTGCACACCCCTCGACCAAGGCCATACTGCAGCCCTCATTCTACTAGACCTCTCAAAAGCATTTAACACCGTCTTCCACTGCACACTATCCGCCAGACTCCATGAAGCCAGCATACAGGGAACTGCCCTAGACTAGATCAGCTCCTTCCTCGCCGAATGAACTCAAAGAGTAAGACGCCCTTCCTTCCTCTCTGAACCCACAGAGATCAGATGCAGAGTACCCCAAGAATCCTCCCTCAGCCCACGCTCTTCAACATCTACATGGTCCCACTCACAACCACTGTTAGAAAACATTGACACAGCATAGTATCCAATGCAGACAACACCAAGCTCATCCTCTCCCTCACCAAGGAAGACAACATCACCAGGCACAACTTCTAGGAAAGAATGAAGGACCTCACATCATGGATGAGCAGCAGCTGCCTGAAGCTCAACTCGTAGAAATACAAGTCCTCATTCTCAGATCCACCCACTCTGTTTGGGGCGACACCTGGTAGCCCCTACTATCTGCAACCCTCCCACACCCACAGACCACATCTACAACCTCTTCATCATACTCTACTCCTCCCTCACCATTAACCGACAGATCAACGCTGTATCCTTCACTTGCTTCAACACCCTCTTCATACTCCGCAAAACATTCTAATGGATCCCCCGAATTCAGAAAGACCGTCACCCATGCGCTCATCACTAGCAGGCTAGACTACGGAAATGCCCTCTACGCCGGAATAAACAAATCTCTACTCCACAAACTCCAGACCGTCCAGAATGCCGCAGCCAGACTTGTCCTCAGCATCTCACGACAATACCACATCACCCAGTGCCTTTGAGACCTCCACTGAAAAAAGAGTGACCTTAAAGCCGCTCACACATGCCTACAAAGACTCTACAACAAATACATCAACAAAAGAATCTCCGTCTGTCGGAGGGATGGTTGGAAACAGTAGCAAGGAGGCCTTAAGGGTTGAATATTGTAGGGTTTTATTGCTATTCAGTAACCCTTATAGCAGGATAAGTGTGAAATTAGGAAAAAATGTTGAATCTAGGTGTAAAGAAATACTTGAGCCTAGGAATGATGGTTGTCCTCCCAGAGTCTTCCTTCATTGGGGTTGTCAGGTGGTCCGGGTGTCGCCTGGTGCTCTCGTTGCTATGGTTTTCCCCGGGGTCTCGCTCAAAAGGAAAAAGAAAAAAGGGGTCACTGCCCGTATCCTGCACTTTTCGTTATAAAGATACCATCACAACAATGTGTACAAAATATTCAGGAAACAAAACGGGAGGGCCGGTGTTTTCGTTTGGAGGCGGTGCTTGCTTTGGTCAGTGAGATAGGCGTTTGGCTTTTTCTGCAAGGCTTACATAGGGTAGGCTTTTTTTAGTGGTCAATGCGGGTCTTTTACACCTACTTTTGTTTTTATTCTAATCATGCAGGGAAGGAAAAATAAAAAAAAGGTGTACGGCAATGTCCCTTTCACTCCAAGCCTCCCCCCCTCCCACACCGTTCCCGTGGCACCCGTTACGTACCGCTGTCTGCCACAACTCTCCTGAGTTGTGGCAGCTCGTGCGTGTCCCCCGGGCTCCACCAGTCATCTGTTCAGACCTCGAGTTCCTCTGGATCTCCGGGTGTAGTCTCCTTGGCAACCTCTCCACAAGTAGCGGCATCTTCGTCTCTATCAGGGACTTCCTCCTTACTCCTTCCAACGGGCACGCCGATTGTTTCTGCTTCTGGCTTTTTTTGCCATTCCTGACCTCCTTGGCTGCTTCCTGATCGGTCAGGGCTTGGTGCTCCGATGCTTTCCGGGAAAATGGCTTCCGAGTCACTGCTGTCGCGCTGTGGGCCAGGGAAAAGACTCTCCGTTATCGAGCAGCATGTGACACTGTCTTCATCGCCATCAGCATGTGGGCGGTAAGGAATCCAGTCATATGTTCTGCCATCCTGAACCACCTCACACCTTCCAAGAGAAACCTACACTCCGCTGACCTAGCTTTGGCTGAAATCCCCTGCATCCACAGAGCCAGAACATGAAGCAGATCCTTCTCCTACATCGCGGCCAAGACCTATAATGATCTCCCCCTCAGTACAGATGAAGCCACACCCCATAAGCATGCAGGAGGAGCCTGGCTCTTCGAGTGACAGGAGCTGCCGAATCCACTCTGTCACAAGCACCTTGAGACCCTCATGAGTGAGTTGTGCGCTCTACAAATCCCTGATTGATTGATTGATTTATTGACTGGTTGATTGGTTGACTGACTGGAAAACAAGCATCCTAGGACCAGTTTTGGGGCATCACTCCTCATTAGCCAGGCTAGCTTGAAAATGGTGGACTAGCGAGCACTGTACCCACCTCCGAGCATACCCTTCCCACGTAGGGTGAAAATGCAAAACAAAATGATGAAGGAAGGAATGTTGAACATTGACAAACATTCACCCCCAGTCACAGATCTGGGTTTCATCGATTGTTATTTTGCTCGCCACACCAATCTAGTTTGGACCCAGCCTAGCAAATCAGTCTTGACCTTGTTCCTCATGGGAACAGTCGAGACTAAATGCCAGGCCAGCTCCTTCCTGGACTGGAAAACAAGCATCCTGGGATCGGTTTCAGGGCATTACCCCTCATCAGCCATGTAGTTTGAACCAGTGTCGTAGCGAGCAGGGGACCCATGTCTGGGCATACCCTTCCCACTTAGGGTGAAAATGCTACACAAAAAGATTATGGATGGAATGTTGAACATTGTCAAACATTCACCACTAGTCACAGATCGGGGTTTAATCCATCGTTATTTTGCTTGCTACAACATTCCAGTTTGGAAACAGCCATATGCAAATCAGTCTTGACCGTGTTCCTCATGGGACTAGTCCAGCCTGAACTGCCAGGCCAGGTTCTTCCTGGACTGGAAAACCAGCATCTTTGGACCGGTTTCGGGGCATCAATCCATATCAGCCAGGTTAGCTTGAAAGCAGTGGTGTAGCAAGCACGGGACATGCGTCTGGGCACACCCTTCCCACTTAGGGTGAAAATGCAACACAAAAAGATGATGGACAGAATGTTCAAGATTGTCAATTATTCAGCCCCAGTCACAGATCTGGGTTTACTGTATGATATTTTTGCTCATCATGCCACCCCAGTTTAGACCTGGCCATATGCAAATCAGTCTTGACCCTGTGCCCAATGGAACAGTCCAGGGCCAAGCCAGGTCCTCCCTGGACCGGAAACAAGCATCCTAGGACTGGTTTCGGGGTTTCACCCCTGTTCAGCCAGGACAGCTTGACTCCAGTGGCATGGAGAGCACTGGACCCTTTTCTAGGCATACCCATCCCACTCGGGCTGACAAATGCAACAAGCATTTGCAATGCAACGGTCTCGGCTTTGGGACCTTATAAATATTGAGCTATGTACCATATTATCTATGGGACCACCTGCACTTACTTTTTAAATAAAGCCCATTGCTATCAAACACCCCGTTTTGTGAATCACTAACTCAGACCGTCAGGCCAACCTATTGCATTTTTGCTGCAATTGTCAATCTCCCACAAACATTAGGCCAACCGTCTCTCCTGCTGAATTCACTTCCCTACCACCATCACCACTTACTGTTCCCACATTGCAGTGATATTTGATTACATGTCTGTTGCAATTCTGTGTTAATATTAGCAGGAAAGTATGATAAAAGTGCAGGGATACCTGTCCGGTAGTGCAGCTGTCTGCCCTACTGTTAAATAATGAGTGCTCACAAGGGACTTACTGCAACCCAGCATTGCTGCATCAGATAATAAAAACAAAAAAAAACATGAAAACACATAACAGGCATATTTTTACCTCCCCCCTATACGCCACACTTGCAACCATCCATTACTGGACATCACCCAAAAGTTATTTGAGGAGAACCCGGCACCCAAAAAGATATTAATCTAAAAATATGACTACTCACACCACTTGCTAAAAACTCCTAGGGAACAACAATAAAATGCGGAAAGTAGAGAGAAAAATCTGTATATCCCATTGGATATACAGGTTAAGTCCTTGTCTGAGCAGGCGTTAGGTTCTGGCGATAATCGCACAGCCTTTCTTGCTAACAGGCGATAGCGATGTTAGCGACTGCTTTCAGTCACTAACAGGTTGGGTACGCCCACTTTGCATGTTATTAGCTATAAATATCGCTGATATGCAAAGCGGGCCCCAAACCTGTAGCTATCGCCTAAAAGCTGTCGCTAACTGCTGTTAGCGACAGCTTGCTAATAGGGCAATAAAAATATTGCCGCTTTAGCGGGAAAAAGTCTTGCTAAAGCGGCGATATGGCCCTAGCCAATATGCCCCTAAGCACAGTAGATGTCTGCAAGAGACCCGCCCTGCCGATAGTTAAGGGTGAGAGAGGCAAGGAACAGCTAGGACCGGGACAAGCTCTAGTTTCAATCAACAAAGGACGTACTCCGTCAGAGATACTGTAAACAGGTCAACATACAGCAAGATAAGCAGGCATGCACAACAGAATACTGTTGTGCCAAAAAATCTGAGGATTAAGACGGGTCTTGAGATAAAACATATCGCGAGCTACGATAAGGGATCGCAAAGGTTTAGAAAAAAACTAGAGCGCCCAAAGGTGGTGGCATCGAGGAAATGTCAAAATAGCACAAAAGTAGTAGAAACGTATCATAAGGCTCACACCACACTTAGATGGGCCCAAACAAGATAACATAAAATACTGTGAGCTAACCAGCAGAGATGCACTCGGGGAAAGAAAGGTTACCCACAGGTCACCGGTATGTTCCATCTGAATATACCAAATTGCCAGTGATCATGGCAGACGCGTGTAAAACAACATACACAAATATGAAGTAGTTCCTGTAGGCGCCGCCCCAACTGGAGAATATACATAGATGCACACATATACAATATCATAAACATATGCAAAGTGATCACTACCGATGGTGTCTGCTTTAATGCCCTCTTTCACTCTGGTAACAAGCCTTATTTATACCTTCAGGATTGGCAATTAGGCCTAGGAGATTACTTTACTGAGGCTAGCCCGAGCCGACAGCAATTGGCGGGCCGTGTCCGCAACGACTCATGTACTTTCTCAGCCATGCTCAGCCGCAGTCTGGCTCAGCTCTATGTGCTGCCTCCGGGCAACTGCTGGGGTCCGGTCCGGTCGCGGGACCACTTAACTGCAGTGTGAGCACAGCAACTCTGCGCTGCCATGATTGGTAGAAGAGCATAAGCTATTAGGCCAATGGCAAGGACCCTTTACAGTGGTTGACAAGGTAACGCCTGTCACTTATGAAATAGAAATGGGTCCTGCAGGAAGTCCCACTCAAATCTACCATATCAATTTATTAAGTGTGAATGCACTCAGCCAATCACAGGAGAAAACAAGCGTTTACAAATGCAATAGGACTTTCTATTCACGTGAGTCCTATTGCATTCAAAATGGAAGTACAGGCATGAAAGAAGGCACGAACAGGAGGGGATGGGGGGTAGTTGTGGTCCAACAAGTTACAGACTACGGGAGGTAAAGGGGAAAGGCAGGGGAACAAAACTGCTTTGGAAGTAAAGGGGCCGATTGCCTTGGAAGGAGGAAAATGACGACATGGGCGTCATTAAGTTCCCGACAACCAATCAAAATGCAGCATTTAGAATTGCAGCCAATCAAAATGAACGGTGGAAAGTGGGCAGGGCTTCCCCCGCTGTGCTGTATACAGCATTTCTCTACGAGACAGCGAATGCGCTGCCTACCTGAAACCTAAAAAGGACAATTGATGGAGAGAATGCAGAACAATGTCATACATTCACCCCAGTACAGAGATCTGGGCCTAAATCCATAGTTTTTTTGCTCACCAAGCCATTCCAGTTTGAACCCAGCCATATGCAAATCAGTCTTGACCCTGCGCCCAATGGGAACAGTCCAGCCTGAACTGCCAAGCCAGGTCCTCCCTGTCTCTGTGCCACAGCGACTTGGGGTATCAGGCCAGATTAATTTTGTAGTTTAAGGGTTCAACCGGACGGGGTTTGTAATTAGTTTTTTATTGTCATTTATTTCTTACACACATGCCCATATTTGTGATTATTAAATATGCTCAGACTTTAAGTAGGCGTGTGAGTGGGTTCTTCTTTGACACCCACTGAGTGACAGTTATTCTTGATGGTTTATGCAGGGTTTCAACATGCAGTAACTACCCCCATGGAGTGTTCTCTCATTATTAAAAAAAAATCCTCTGGTATTCCTTTTCTATTTTTGTATGTGCCGTCACTGAGCAATGTTTAATGCCACCAGTAAGCATATATAGTCACTTTCTTAGCTCCTGACACATTTGGTTTTAGCTTGTATTTTTTAGCATTAAACAATTTACTTAATAAATTACACCATTGTATGTTTCCCTTTTATGCCCCCATAATCTGCTCAGGCAGGTCACGTGCCCCAGGCTGGGACTCGGATGGGCCCTGGTCTGTCAGTCAACTCAATGCCCAGCTGTGGCCAGTGTGACCTCCACTTGCTCCTAGGAAGTGGAGTTGCTTGCACACGTCACACACTTACTCACCTGTAATATGGTCCAGTTTTGCCCTGTAGCACCTGTGACATGTTACCTGTATTGCACGTGTACAAAGTTGAATAATCCTTGTTGTCATGTGGTATCAAATGACGCATAATAATTAGTAATTAGTTGTAATTACATTCAGTTGGTGGCAGCATTGGTGGGATGTTTGGAAAGGACAAGGGGGTGGGGCATACTCATAGGATCAGTTACTTGGATCTAATAATGGGGCTGTTGTTCTTTACTTCATAAAGAAATTATTTGCTGTTTCCGGTCTCTGTGCCCATTACTACTTCCCAGTACCCCTCCCCAACAGCCTGTCAATCTCAGTTGGGTACCAAATGTTGCTTGTGGAAATTCTCTGACTTACACAACCACTCACATTATAAAAAAGATACGCCCTTGCAGACAATAATACTTTTTGTTTTAACACCACAGACAGTGTTTCCAAATTCCCTGGAAGCTGTGTACAAACACAAGGCTGGGGCACGTGCACTGTGGGAAATACCTGGGCGAGGTGGAGTGCTTTATCTAAGAACAGCGTGATCATCATTCCTTACCTGTGGTAGGTGTATAAACACTGATGCAGTAAGAATCGGAGTAACTGGGACATGCAGTTACCGTGCAGTCTGAGGTGCTCGTAGCTGCTGTACATGTGTAACAATACAAGGCGTCACCTGAGGAAGAACAAACAACTGGTAAGAGTTCGATCCCATTTACTCATCACTTCCTCTCACTCCAAGGCCATGAAACAGTGTCTGTATGTTCCCTCTGAGCCTTTCACAGGCTGTTGTTTTTCTGCTGTGGGTACCCCCTCAGCCTGTATGAATTGTATGTGATATTAACATATAAGAGACACGTGGTGCTCTCTGTGGCGCTTCTGCTGTGGGACCTCCCCCAACCTGTATGAACTGTGTGTGATATTAACATATAAGAGACACATGGTGCTCTGTGTAGTGCTTCGGCTGTGGGCACTCCCTCACCCTGTATGAATTGTATGTGATATTAACATATAAGAGATGCATGGTGCGCTCTTCGGTGCTTCTCCTGTGGGGCCTCCTTCAGCCTGTATGAATTGTATGTGATATTAACATATAAGAGACGCATGGTGCTCTCTGTGGGTGCTTCTGCTGTGGGGCCTCCCTTAGCCTGTATGAATTGTATGTGATATTAACGTATAAGAGACGCATGGTGCTCTCTGTGGTGCTTCTTCTGCTGTGGGTCCTCCCTCAGCCTGTATTAATTGTATGTGATATTAACATATAAGAGACACATGGTGTGCTCTGTGGCGCTTCTGCTGTGTGTGTCCCCTCAGCCTGTGTGAATTGTATGTGATAATAACATATAAGAGACGCATGGTGCGCTCTGTGGTGCTTCTGCTGTGGGTCCTTCCTCAGCCTGTATGAATTGTATGTGATATTAACTTATAAGAGACGCATGGTGCGCTCTGTGGTGCTTCTGCTGTGGGTCCTTCCTCAGCCTGTATGAATTGTATGTGATATTAACATATAAGAGACGCATGGTGCTCTCTGTGGAGCTTCTACTGTGGGGCCCCCCCTCGGCCTGTATGAATTGTATGTGATATTAACATATAAGAGACGCATGGTGCTCTCTGTGGGTGCTTCTGCTGTGGGGCCTCCCTCAGCCTGTATGAATTGTATGTGATATTAACGTATAAGAGACGCATGGTGCTCTCTGTGGTGCTTCTTCTGCTGTGGGTCCTCCCTCAGCCTGTATTAATTGTATGTGATATTAACATATAAGAGACACATGGTGTGCTCTGTGGCGCTTCTGCTGTGTGTGTCCCCTCAGCATGTGTGAATTGTATGTGATAATAACATATAAGAGACACATGGTGCTCTCTGTGGTACTTCTGCTGAGGGTCCTTCCTCAGCCTGTATGAATTGTATGTGATATTAACATATAAGAGACGCATGGTGCGCTCTGTGGTGCTTCTGCTGTGGGTCCCCCTCAGCCTTTATGAATTGTATGTGATATTAACATATAAGAGACGCATGGTGCGCTCTGTGGTGCTTCTGCTGTGGGTCCTCCCTCAGCCTGTATGAATTGTATGTGATATTAACATATGAGAGACACATGGTGCTCTCTGTGGTGCTTCTGCTGTGGGCCCCCCTCAGCCTGTATGAATTGTATGTGATATTAACATATAAGAGACGCATGGTGCTCTCTGTGGTGCTTCTGATGTGGGCCCCCCTCAGCCTGTATGAATTGTATGTGATATTAACATATAAGAGACACATGGTGCTCTCTGTGGTGCTTCTGCTCTGGGCCTCCCTCAGCCTGTATGAATTGTATGTGATATTAACCTATAAAAGACGCATGGTGCTCTCTGTGGTGCTTCTGATGTGGGCCCCCCCTCAGACTGTATGAACTGTATGTGATAATAACATATACGAGACGCATGGTGCTCTCTGTGGTGCTTCTGCTCTGAGCCCTCCCTTAGCCTGTATGAATTGTATGTGATATTAACATATAAGAGACATATGGTGCTCTCTGTGGTGCTTCTGCTGTGGGTCCTCCCTCAACCTGTATGAATTGTACCTGATATTAACATATAAGAGACGCATGTTGCTCTCTGTGCTGCTTCTGCTGTGAGCCCTCCTTTAGCCTGTATGAATTGTATGTGATATTAACATATAAGAGAAATATGGTGCTCTCTTTGGTGTTTCTGCTGTGGGTCCTCTCTCGGCCTGTATGAATTGTATGTGATATTAACATATAAGAGAAATATGGTGCTCTCTTTGGTGTTTCTGCTGTGGGTCCTCTCTCGGCCTGTATGAATTGTATGTGATATTAACATATAAGAGACACATGGTGTTCTCTGTGGTGCTTCTGCTGCGCGTTCTCCTTCAGCCTGTATGAATTGTATGTGATATTAACATATAAGAGACGCACCGTGCTCTCCGTGGTGCTTCTGCTCTGGCCCCCCCTCAGCCTGTATGAATTGAATGACGTTTCCGCCCGACTAATCGTCAACGTCCCCCCTGCATCCACATCACCCCCCACCTGAGAGACCTACACTGGCTCCCCGTCGACAAGAGGATCACCTTCAAGCTCCTCACCCAAGCACAAAAAGCGCTCCACAACGCCGGACCAGCCTACCTGAACAGCAGACTCAGCTTCTACACCCCCACCCACCAGCTCCGCTCCGCCAGCCTAGCACTCGCAGCTTTCCCCAGCATCCAACTAACGACCTCCGGCGGCAGATCCTTACCCTACCTCGCCGCCAAGACCTGGAACACCCTCCCAACCCACATACGACAGACCCAAGACCTACTCACCTTCAGAAGACTCCTCAAGACCATATCTCTTCGAGCAGTAGCAGCACCCCCCCTCCTCTCAGCGCCTTGGGACCCTCACTGGTAAATAGCGCGCTCTACAAGTACTCTGATTGATTGATTGATTGTTGTTAACATATAAGAGACATACGGTGCTCTCTGTGGTGCTTCTGCTATGCCCCCCTCAGCCTGTATGAATTGTATGTGATATTAACATGTAAGAGATGCAAGGTGCTCTCTGTGGTGCTTCTGCTCTGGGTCCTCCCTCACTCTGTATGAATTGTATGTGATACTAACATATAAGATACACATGGTGCTCTCTGTGGTGCATCTGCTGTGGGTCCTCCCTCAGCCTGTATGAATTGGCTGTGATATTAACATTTAAGAGACTCACGGTGCTCTCTGTGGTGCTTCTGCTGTGGGTCCTCCCTCAGCCTGCATGAATTGTATGTGATATTAACATGTAAGAGACGCATGGTGCTCTCTGTGGTGCTTCTGCTGTGGGTCCTCCCTCAGCCTGTATGAACGGTATGTGATATTAACATATAAGAACAGTGATAGAATATTGGGTAGATGCACAGCTGTGGTTATGACAATGTTTATTTTGAAGGTAGAAAATGTTTTTATGGTGCTCCTAAAAGTAACGACGAGGGTCCAGCGTCGTCTCGTTAATGCATAGATGTGAAATCGGATGGTATCCAATATCATCCCTTTAAGGCACATCTACAGATGTAACTCAACCATTTGAGGAAAGGCTTGTGAGTGATACGCCGTTGTTTGTTCACCTCACCTTGTTTGTGCACCCTTGACACTATTTTGAAGTAACATGTATCACTGTACGTCTTATGTTTACATGAAGTATAGTCATCAACTTAGGAAATGTATCACCATGATTATGTTTTACCCCTTATTTTTTACCATATGACGAACCATTATCATATTATGTTTTCAGTGTCGATTCCCTGATGAAGGGCATGAGTGTAATGCCCGAAATGCATTGGATATCACATAATGACATTGCCTGAAATACATTGGATCACAATCCATATGAAAAATGCAAAGAAGTTGATAAATACGAAAGAAAACTAATTCCATTAAATGATTCATATATTCAACTAACATAGAACCGAGTGGAAGTATTTTTTCCCTCAACGGGAAAGATAACTAAAATGTGTGCCTTAAAGGGATGATATTGGATACCGTCCGATTTCACATCTATGCATTAACATATAAGAGACACATGGTGCTCTCTGTGGCGCTTCTGCTGTGGGTCCCCCTCAGCCTTTATGAATTGTATGTGATATTAACATATAAGAGACCCATGGTGCTCTCTGTGGTGCTTCTGCTGTGGGTCCTCCCTCAGCCTGTATGAATTGTATGTGATATTAACATATAAGAGACACATGGTGCTCTCTGTGGTGCTTCTGCTGTGGGTCCTCCCTCAGCCTGTATGAATTGTATGTGATATGAACATATAAGAGACACATGGTGCTCTCTGTGGTGCTTCTGCTCTGGCCTCCCCTCAGCCTGTATGAATTGTATGACGTTTCCGCCCGACTAATCGTCAACGTCTCCCGCCGCATCCACATCACCTTCCAACAGAGAGACCTACACTGGCTCCCCGTCGACAAGAGGATCACCTTCAAGCTCCTCACCCAAGCACAAAGAGCACTCCACAACGCCGGACCAGATTACCTGAACAGCAGACTCAGCTTCTACACCCCCACCCGCCAGCTCCGCTCCGCCAGCCTCGCACTCGCAGCTATCCCCAGCATGCAACGAATGACCTCCGGCGACAGATCCTTCTCCTACCTCGCCGCCAAGACCTGGAACACCCTCCCAACCCACATACGACCGACCCAAGCCCTACTCGCCTTCAGAAGACTCATCAAGACCATATCTCTTCAAGCAGTAGCAGCACCCCCCCCCCTCTCAGCGCCTTGGGACACTCAAGGGTAAGTAGCGCGCTCTACAAGTACTGTGATTGATTGATTGATTTATGTTAACATATAAGAGACACACAGTGCGCACTGTGGTGCTTCTGCTGTGGGTCCTCCCTCAGCCTGTATGAACTGTATGTGTATGTGATATTAACATACAAGAAACAAATGGTGCTCTCTGTGGTGCTTCTGCTGTGGGTCCTCCCTCAGCCTGTATGAATTGTATGTGATATTAACATATAAGAGACACACAGTGCTCTCTGTGGTGTTTCTGCTGTGGGTCCTCCCTCAGCCTGTATGAATTGTATGTGATATTAACATATAGGAGACGAACGGTGCTCTCTGTGGTGCTTCTGCTGTGAGTCCTCCCTCAGCCTGTATGAATTGTATGTGATATTAACATATATGAGACTCATGGTGTGCTCTGTGTCGCTTCTGCTGTCGGTCCTCCCTCAGCCTGTATGAATTGTATGTGATATTAACATATAAGAGACTCATGGTGCTCTCTGTGGTGCTTCTGCTGTGGGCCCTCCCTCAGCCTGTATGAATTATATGTGATATTAATATATAAGAGACGCATGGTGCTCTCTGTGGTGCTTCTGCTCTGGGCTCCTCTCAGCCTGTATGACATGTGGAAGAGGTGTGGCGCAGTGGCCAGGGAGGCTGACTCTTGGAACACGGGGGCTCACTGTTCGATCGCCCGCGGCAGGTTCGCCCAGCAACACGTGACTCTGGGCAATAGCTAGGACACCTCGCCTGAGATAGCTGCATGCTTTACAACTGCTACATATGTATGTATGTATATGATATTTAAATAGCGCTATTCTAGCATGAATCCATACAATCAGAATAAAACACATATGATACATTAAAACATTCATAAAAGACAGATATTTACAAATGAGGATGAAAGACAATTACAGTACATATCCTCCTGGAGTAAATGGCACACAATGCAATCTCCTACTCAATGTGAGGCACCTTTATGCAGTAAAACATCATTAATTGTGCATTGTAAAGTGTCACATGCATAGTCTGTGTTGTACATCTTTGTATAGTAAGACACTATGTGTAATTTAGCAAGCATTGCATCATAATTTGTCATTTGCATATGCATTCATTTCTAAAAATTACACAGAAGAGCACTCCATGTAGAATAAATGCATTGCTAAGTTATCAGAATAAGTGGGATTCACCATGTATCATACAACACTATTGCCATTTAATGCAGAGGGTAAAGAGTTTGCTGTGTGTGTAATATCATGGGTGCCCCTTGCTGCTAATCCAGGGTGCAGCATTTACCTTTCTCTCCACATTCTCAGCAGAAATCTGCTTACACCAAAGCCCATCAGCTGGCCATTATCATATTTGACCATCCTTGCGGCCTCTTTGGGCTCTCAGACCCGCTGTCTCTGGCACAGCTGCACCTTCCAACTCTTCCGGCATTTAATGTACATAGCGCAGAACAACTATACCGTTTCTTTGGGGTCACTGCACATTAAACCCCGGCTTCATGATCCTTCTCCGGATGGTGTGGGCCCATTTTGCAGTAATATAGACAAGGTTCAAGGTTCCAAGCAAAAGATACAAATACAATCACCTAGCTAGGGGATGTTGAATCCCATCCAGAAAATTCTCCTTCCTGTGTGAATCTTTAACAGAGAGAAAAGCTTCTATCAACTGACCCTAGAGCCACTGGAAAAGCAGCAGCGAGTCTTTATTTTGCCAAAACACTGACTTGAGCATAGACTTGGAAGTAGCAGTTGCTGCGTCAGGGGAGCTCCACAGACTCTCAAGTGGGGTGGCCTTGATGTACCGTATCCATGGGATGTCTAATGAACCTGTTATGGACACACATTTCCTCCAGGTCCTAAAGATAGGAGGTTAGCTTGGGAGGGAGCCAGATTCTCCTCCAATAAGTAAATTGGGTAACCCAACTCTGTCATTGATTGGTCCCAGCCCAAGGTCCAGCCTCAGTGGAAGCAGGGGAGTGCTTTGGCAGAGCACAATCAACTGCCAAATAAAGTGCTTTTCCACCGCTGTGTGAAGGTTCACCCCAAGATGACCACACGATTCTGCTCCATAGCATGCTGTACCCATAGGTGGGGATTTTATAGATTTCTAAGGGAGGCTGAATTGGGCAGGACTGGGATCATAAAAACATTTTAATAATTCCTCCTGATACTTGTTCCAATTTAAAAATACAATGCCACACAAAGTACTTGGTTTGTCTTATACCCTGGTAGTTAAAAGGGCATACACGCTCAAGGAATACACCATCATGAATACAGTGGCTAGATTCAATGCCGCCTCCCTCAGAGGGGCTGGTCCCCCAGGGGAAATGTCGTTTTCAATGCAGTGTTTACACCGCACGACCTTTAGAACGCTGCTATTACAAGGCAAGTCGTTACTACGAGTTGCGCTGGATGGCGCTGTGGGATAAGGAATCTTGTAATTTTATATTCCAGCACCTTCCCTACTGTTACGGGGACTGGTGTTGGAATATAAAATTATAAGATTCCTAAATCCGCGCCCTTAAACGCAAGTCGTTGTAACGACTTGCGTTGTAATCTCTGCGATGTAAAGTACCGCGTTGAAAACAACCGCGTTGTACTGTCATACATCCGTCCCCCAGTGGTCCTCCAGTCTTTGCAAAGTCTATATCCAGCTCTCACCCACCATCCTCTGACCCGACATCTGCTCCAAATGGTCCCCTTCTAGCTAACTTAACTCACAGTAACAATTCCCCCTCAGTGCCCGTTGTGAATGAGCTGCGACAGCACAGTCATTACGCTATTCTACATGCACCCCCCTCACTGTTAGCTAGATATACCTCCCCTAGCTCCACTTCTGCCAAAACTGCCCTGATTATCCCCACGATCCCTTCCCCCATCCCAAACCGTAATACCGACCTGCTCCCACAGGCATTCAGGGGTCTCCATCGGTCTGTACCCTCCTCCCCTATCCTACCCATCCCCCTGAAAACACAGCCCCATTTCCCAGAATCCCTTCCCTCTGGGAACATTCATTTGCCACCTGCCCTAATTTCCCCCGCCCCCACTTGCTCTCTACCGCTGCAGGGTCCCCTGGACGTAGCCTCCCAATCCCATTCACCCACTTCAATGGAAGGCCGACTTAACAAGATAGCACTCTGCCTCCAGACGAGAGTCACCACCACTCTACCTGCTCCTATGGATACCAACATAAGACTCAAATGCATGCTCTTAAACAATAGATCAGCTGTTAAACACACTGCAGACATTGCCGGCCTCATCCTTGCCTAGGATCTTGACCTCGTAATGTTGACATGTTAATGCCTTCCAGTTTTTATATCATTAGGTTGGACAGAACTAGTGGTCAAGGTGGTGGCATTGCATGTCTACATTGTAGCAATCTAACAGTTCTACATGCCAACCTCCTGCCTTTCTGTGAATACCTATGCATTGAAGTGACTGGTTGCAACAATCACTTATGCAAACTACACACGTTTTACCACCCTCTCTCGACAAACTTCCCTTCACAGAACAGATCACAGACATTATCTCA
Organism: Lissotriton helveticus; assembly: GCF_964261635.1. Taxonomy (NCBI): domain Eukaryota; kingdom Metazoa; phylum Chordata; class Amphibia; order Caudata; family Salamandridae; genus Lissotriton; species Lissotriton helveticus. Next base: position 24,261,392 of record NC_136063.1, read on the forward strand.
GCCAATGCTGATTTCCAGGGCACTCAGACCTTCCATGGAGATTTTAACCTCCACTGGAACTATGTAAATGATGTGGTGGTCAATAGCCTTAAATCCTTCCTACTTGGCCTCAACCTAATCCAAATCTGTGATAGCCCTACTCATATCAGAGCTACCCTAGATTTTGTCTTTGGTAAGCCCAACTTCATGCTCCTGGATTCGACCCTCCCATGTGATTGGACAGACCACTATTGCATCACCTTCCTCATCCTGGAATCGGTAGGAGCAAGTAGAGCCCAGCCTAAGAACCCAAAGCAGTTGAAAAGATGTCTACGGAACATCAACTTGCAAGACATGACTGCTCTCTGCAATAATATCCTGTACCCCCCCTTGAACATGTCGAATGTCCACAACCTTACGGCCCACTATAACGACTCAATGCTTAATCTACTTCATTCAAATGCACCATCACAGCTTAGAATAATGTCCACTAAACTCTATAAACCATGGTTCAATGAAAGTCTTAATACCAAAAGAACAAATTTGAGACTTGCAGAAAGGCTGTGGCGATCCTATCCCACTCTTGAACATCTCTGCCACTTGAGATCCCTGTGAAGCATATACAATAAACGTATCAGATGCTCGAAGACCACCTTTTTCAAGCAAAAAAAGTCCCAAAAATTGTTCGAACTCATCAAGTCCCAAGCTAACAGTCATCCTAACCTCTCGTCACTGGGTCAAGGGACATTGCAGAACTGTGATGAATTTTCTGATTTCTTCACGGATAAGACTATTAAGATCGAAAATGAATTATGCTCTGCCCGTGATCACCTGTCGATCAGTCCACTGAACACCCTCTGTCCCCCAGGTTTGGATATCATTGAACCTGTGCAACTTTACCTCCCTAAAAAACAATTCATTCTGGAGTCTGTTCCAAACCTTGGATGAATGCACTATACGCAAAATGCGTTCGACTTTGAAACTTTCCAATCACTACAACGACCCACTGCAATTGAACCTTTTCCTGGAAGTGAAACCTCCTTACTAATCCTTTGGACTACGATCACTGCATCACTTCGGCTTGGTGATATTCCGGATTGCCTAGAATCGGGTCAAGTTACCCCGATTATAAAGAAACCAACTGCTGATCCCACAGACCTTAATAACTTTTGCCAAATCTCTAACATCCCCTTCTAGGCAAAGGTCCTGGAGAAATGTGTGCTTGCACAACTCTGTAACCACATCGACCATTTCGAACTCCTGGACCAATGCCAATCTGGTTTCCCCCGGGCCACATACTGAATCTGCGCTAACACACATTGTTGATGATACGCTAAGAATGTTGGACCATAATGAGTCGTGCCTATTGATCCTTCTTGAACTTTCGTCAGCATTTGATACTGTTAAACACGATAACCGAATTGACCTTATGGAATACAGGATGGGGCTGTCTGGGCCTGTACTAAACTGGTTTTCTTCGTTCCTTCCTACGTAGGCTAGTTTCCAAGAATGAGAAGTGCCACATTGCTATTGAAGAATTCAAGTAGAAATACACACAACGTGGATATCAGAGAGAACTACTAAATGATCAAAATAATTTCAAAAAGGGGGTGGTGATGGACAGAGTATCTGAGTTAATCAGAACACTCCTACCCAGTCAACAGATCCGGGCTTGATCCATCACCGTGTTTCCTTTCCAGTGAAGAATTGGCTTGGTAGTTTGGTCTGCCCTGTTCCCATGATGCACTGGGCCAGGGACAGACTAATTTGCATATAGCAAGGTTCTGAACTGGGATGGTGCAGTGAGCTAAAAAACGGTGATGGATCAAGCCCTGATCTGTTGACTGGGTAGGAGTGTTCTGATTAACTCAGATACTCTGTCCATCACCACCCCCTTTTTGAAATTATTTTGGCCACCACAAGTGTGGAAGGGTATGCTCAGACATGAGTCCCTTGCTCACTGCACCATCAGGATTCAAGCAAGCTGGGCCGAAGACGGCTGTAATGCCAGAAACCGGTCCCCGGAAGCTTTTTTCCTTTCCAGTGAAGAATTGGCTTGGTAGTTTGGTCTGCCCTGTTCCCATGATGCACTGGGCCAGGGACAGACTAATTTGCATATAGCCAGGTTCTGAACTGGGACGGTGCAGTGAGCTAAAAAACGGTGATGGATCAAGCTCTGATCTGTTGACTGGGTAGGAGTGTTCTGATTAACTGAGATACTCTGTCCATCACCACCCCCTTTTTGAAATTATTTTGGCCACCACAAGTGTGGAAGGGTATGCTCAGACATGAGTCCCTTGCTCACTGCACCATCAGGATTCAAGCAAGCTGGGCCGAAGACGGCTGTAATGCCAGAAACCGGTCCCCGGAAGCTTGTTTCCTTTCCAGTGAAGAATTGGCTTGGTAGTTTGGTCTGCCCTGTTCCCATGATGCACTGGGCAAGGGACAGACTAATTTGCATATAGCCAGGTTCTGAACTGAGATGGTGCAGTGAGCTAAAAACCGGTGATGGATCAAGCCCTGATCTGTTGACTGGGTAGGAGAGTTCTGATTAACTCAGATACTCTGTCCATCACCACCCCCTTTTTGAAATTATTTTGGCCACCACAAGTGTGGAAGGGTATGCTCAGACATGAGTCCCTTGCTCACTGCACCATCAGGATTCAAGCAAGCTGGGCCGAAGACGGCTGTAATGCCAGAAACCGGTCCCCGGAAGCTTGTTTCCTTTCCAGTGAAGAATTGGCTTGGTAGTTTGGTCTGCCCTGTTCCCATGATGCACTGGGCCAGGGACAGACTAATTTGCATATAGCCAGGTTCTGAACTGGGATGGTGCAGTGAGCTAAAAAACAGTGATGGATCAAGCCCTGACCTGTTGACTGGGTAGGAGTGTTCTGATTACCTCAGATACTCTGTCCATCACCACCCCCTTTTTGAAATTATTTTGGCCACCACAAGTGTGGAAGGGTATGCTCAGACATGAGTCCCTTGCTCACTGCACCATCAGGATTCAAGCAAGCTGGGCCGAAGACGGCTGTAATGCCAGAAACCGGTCCTCGGAAGCTTGTTTCCTTTCCAGTGAAGAATTGGCTTGGTAGTTTGGTCTGCCCTGTTCCTATGATGCACTGGGCCAGGGACAGACTAATTTGCATATAGCCAGGTTCTGAACTGGGATGGTGCAGTGAGCTAAAAAAACGGTGATGGATCAAGCCCTGATCTGTTGACTGGGTAGGAGTGTTCTGATTAACTCAGATACTCTGTCCATCACCACCCCCTTTTTGAAATTATTTTGGCCACCACAAGTGTGGAAGGGTATGCTCAGACATGAGTCCCTTGCTCACTGCACCATCAGGATTCAAGCAAGCTGGGCCGAAGACGGCTGTAATGCCAGAAACCGGTCCCCGGAAGCTTGTTTCCTTTCCAGTGAAGAATTGGCTTGGTAGTTTGGTCTGCCCTGTTCCCATGATGCACTGGGCCAGGGACAGACTAATTTGCATATAGCCAGGTTCTGAACTGGGATGGTGCAGTGAGCTAAAAAACAGTGATGGATCAAGCCCTGATCTGTTGACTGGGTAGGAGTGTTCTGATTAACTCATATACTCTGTCCATCACCACCCCCTTTTTGAAATTATTTTGGCCACCACAAGTGTGGAAGGGTATGCTCAGACATGAGTCCCTTGCTCACTGCACCATCAGGATTCAAGCAAGCTGGGCCGAAGACGGCTGTAATGCCAGAAACCGGTCCCCGGAAGCTTGTTTCCTTTCCAGTGAAGAATTGGCTTGGTAGTTTGGTCTGCTCTGTTCCCATGATGCACTGGGCCAGGAACAGACTAATTTGCATATAGCCAGGTTCTGAACTGGGATGGTGCAGTGAGCTAAAAAACGGTGATGGATCAAGCCCTGATCTGTTGACTGGGTAGGAGTGTTCTGATTAACTCAGATACTCTGTCCATCGCCACCCCCCTTTTGAAATTACTAAATGATCAAGCCAGGTTGGCATGCGAGAAGGAAAGAAGTGATCTATTGAATAAGAAACAGAAAATTGAAACTTCACGAGTTGTATTCGTTTCAACATTTTCAATGAACTCCCCAAATATATGCTGCATCATTAACAAGTGATGGGAATTACTTGATCAGGAACGAGATTTCAGGAAGATATTTAGCTCAAGACCTCTACATGCCTATACTCGATCAAGAAACCTAAAAGAAATTCGAACAGAAGATGACCCCGATTCAAAGATATGCCGATGGAATAAAAACATGTCTAAACTGTACCCACTGCAATAATGTCATTCAAGGGAATAGCACTCCCCATCCACACCCAGGCATAAAAATTAAACTTAGATTTAAAGGCGACTGTAATACTGATCACGTTATTTACACAATCAAATGTCCCTGTGGGGAGAGAAAACCTAAAACACGTATATCCAAACATAAAAGTTGAATATGTAACAGAGGTACCACCTCAAGCTTAGCTATACATTGAAATGACAATCACCACACCATAGCCCAGATGAGTTTTCAAATTGTTGAAACTGCAAAGATTGCTCCTGAGACACCAACAAACACTTACTACAAAGAGAGGTTTTCTGGATGAAACGTCTAGACACAATTAATCCTCGGGGGTTAAATGACAGACTTGAAATGAGTTGCTTCCTATAAAGTCAGTTACTTTGATGTCTGTTGTTCCAACATTTACAGACTGAAGTTAATATTGTGGTTCATCTAATCTTTGGCAATATTGCTTGTTTATTTTTCCTCTCGTACTATTAGCAGCTTGTTTACCATGTTGATCACATGTTTAGCCACATGCCACTTGTCAACCTTTTCTTTCTGATTTTCACGTTATCATCTTTTTCTAGATAGAGTTACTCTCTATAGTGTTTTTGTTCACTCTCTGATATCTGGAAGCGCCCGGGTGGTAGCTCACTAATGTAAGAATTATAAAGCATGGCATCGCCACGATTTTGGCATGAACTGTTTTACGCAGTTTTTATGACTAAGCTTCAGTTTTGTTTGGTCATTGGTTTTATTTGTAGCCTTGTTTCCCTTCCCTTGTTTCAGTTTACACAAGGTGATAACATTATTTTCTCCAGTCCAATATGACGGACTCTTTCCCGTTCACCGTACAAATAACTCGTTATTTTGTCACGTGACGCATTCGGGACAAACATAGCTACACGTAATTACGCGATTTCACACACAGCGGTGACCGTTAGTTCTGATCTCAGTGGAGCCGTGCCGGTAAGCTTTGTTGTTGATTGATCATATAGCGGACTGCTAAAAGAAAGTCTGTAGTTTGAAACATGATTGTTTTGTGCCTTAGCACTGGGTTCGTGGAAGAAGACGGAGTATTGTGTGACTTCGCTACCATATTTGCGGAGGTGCATTGGCACAGTGACTAAAACCGTGACATAACGGTAAGCCTTTCGCTATTCGAAAACACTTGTAGGAATTCTCTTTTCTGGGTTGAGCACTAAAATGTGTCTCCATTTTTCGTAGCTATTGGGATTTTGGTTATTGTTTCTTTAATTTGAAAAGCTTGGCACCGCTTTGGCATATTTGATTTCAGCTCAAGGTATGTAGCATATTCTTGGGCGTTGTGAGGATTGAATACTTTACTTACACTGGTACACATGCCCAATTTTGTTTAACCAAATTTATTGCAGCGACACAATACCTTTTTGAGTTGATGCCTGTTGAATTCATGACATAGATTTTCACTATTAGTAAGTGCCAACATTATGTCACTTGTCTTGCGTTTGGAATGCTCTAGCCGGCACACAAGTTGAATTCAAGGACATTTTGGCTGTGGATTTACTGATTACTATTACATTGGGATGTTTGGGACTTTTTATATGTTTGAGCACACTAGCATGAAAGCTTGCCAAGTTAATACAGGTTGTCAAATCACAATGTTTAACTCGAAAATGTTTTAAAGATGTTAATCAACTGTTGATCTGCAATGTACGTTGATCATTACTATGATTTTTTGTTTTGCAGCTATACCCCTGAAGAAGGGACAAGTTATGTCCCGAAATGCATTGGGTTTTTTATTGTGAATTTCTGTACAACAAAATTTCATTGGTAATTCCAAAAGATGTTTCTCAATTGTAGCATTGTTAAAGGCTATGAATACACTGTTTTATGTACCACATAGATTGCCTTTTGAACAAGTTATTAATGATTATTCATCAAATAGCTGAAGAAAGCTTTTAAGTGTTGTTGATTAAGAAATATTGTTTGTTAAACATAAAGTAAATCGTTAAAAGTAGTGTGCAACTGAGTCCAGCAGTCAGTTGGATAGCTGGCCATCTTTTTTCTGTTTCATTAGGTGTGGGCAGGCTCACACTGTCAGTTGCAGCACACTAAGCGGAATCTTGGTTCTAAAAATCGGGGTTTAAGTTTGAAAGGAAGGAGTGCATACACTCACACATATCCAAAGAGTTGTATAAATGCACACCACTCTTGGTTAGCAATTTGGAACCGAAGCCTTCCACATTCCAGGAAACTTAGTTTTTGTGTTCTGTGCTGCAAAGTACAGCACACTGGCAGCCCTTGTGGTTAGCGTGTCTGGTGCAGCATTAGAAGAGACAGCTATATCTAAGCCATAGTGCATTGCAATATATGCTAGGGTCTATTGAGAACGGGGTTAGAGAGAATGTTTGAACCCCCCACTTTGGGCTTCTGTGATTTAGGGGACCTTGACTGCAGGTTGTTTTTATGAAGCTAGTCTACACCTTCTAATGGTTCAAACCGGTTAAGGGTTGAGATTGAATAAATGTCACCCCCTCTGGGCTGAGAAGGACATGAGCGAGCAAAGAGGGGTGATGCCTCTGTGGCTGCTGATAGTTAGCTGCAAGGTAACAAGTGGCCGACCTATATAAGAATACCGCAAGGGAAGAGGATCAAGGTGGCTATTTGATTTAGTATTGTTTTCTACCCCACCAGAAAGCACTAGTTGGAGGGGGGGGGGGGTGGCTTAGCAACCATTGAAAATGGCAAAATGCTAATGGAGCTCTGTTGCAGCTGTGAGGTATTTTCTATCACATAACTACAATTTCGTCACCAGACTGCTACTTTTAATTTCGAAATGAAACAGAATTCTTTCATAACATAACTACATTTACAGGTGACAGCTTAAGGGGCACTTTATTATCTTTACTGCGAGGAATGCTTTCTGGCTGGACTAATGGCATAACCTTTTCAGCCTGCAGCCCTCATTAATCTCTCTGCTGTTCAGTGGACTGGGAAGATTCATTTTAAACAGTGTATCTATTCAAGGTAGCATTTCTATTTTCTGAAGCACTGCAATAGACTGCCAGTGAGACTGTTTTAACCACATTTTAATTCCAGTTCATTCAAAGATAATTCCCTAAACCACTTCCCTTTATTTTATCATTTATATTTATGTATGTGGAAAATTAGGAATTTAAAATTACACACTCTCACTCTCCATATACAGTGGATACTAACAACTCTTTTTTTTTACTGGAATCCAATATAGAACATCTTAGTATTTATTTTATTTATGTATTTATGTTTATAGTTTTATAGAGCGCGAACCAGGCCCAAGCTAGGGTATTTGAGCGCTTTACATAAGGTGTACGGTGAACACATTCAAAGGTGAACATTGCATACAGGGAAACATAATCTGAAAGTAACAAAGAGTAGCAGCATTGAGAAGACTTGTTCTGAGCAGTAAAAGACCATTCAAGTTCGTGTAGGTCTTCACTTATCATGGCAGCATTGAGAAGAAATCTTCTGAGCAGTAAAAGGCAGTTCAAGTTTATGTAGGTCTTCACTTCGCGGTCAGGTAAGCCTAGAGTAGAGGTAGATAAAGGGTTGTAGATCTGGTGTCATGGTTGTGCAGATTTAAGTAGGAATTTGCTCATCAGGAAATATTTTGCTTCCTTTTTGAAGAGAGGCGTAGAAGAGATATTTCTGATGTATGGTGGAAGCGAGTTCCATATTCTTTAGCGCTGCCCCGGAGAATGCTATGTCAGAAGTTTTAGTCTTTTTGAAACGTGAGTGTTTCAGAAGTAGATTATTTGCGCTCCTTGAATATCTGTTTCCTCCAAATAGGGTACAATTTTGGGCTAGGTACTGGGAGGTATTGTGGTGTAGCGCCTTGTGTGTGATGCAAACCATTTTTAGGAGGGTTCGCGCTTCGTAGAGTAGCCAGTTGAGTGCTTTCAGGTGTGGCGATATGTGGTCAAATTTCCTAGAACCTGTTATGAGTCTTGCTGCGGTATTGAGACAAGCTTTTAGAGGGGCGGTTGAGATTTTAGGAAGCCCAGAGAGGGTGGTACATCCATATTCAGCCATATTCAAGCCTTGAAATAAATTGGGACTGGCTGCAGTTTTGAGGTCTGAATTAGGGGTGGACGGAATTTAAGTTAAGCAAATCTCAGCGAAACAATAAAAATGCTCAGCAAACACGCAGAAATTCCGCGAACACATAAAATTGCTTGTCTGCAATGCTTTTTTACTGTTCACAATCTCTGTTTGCGTGCTCGGGGTGAAATATCTTGCGAACATGCATTTGAGAATACAAACAAGCAAAAAACTTCGGAAAGTTGCGGAACGCAGAATTTTGGGCAATTTCGCTTTCTCTGGCAAATGCAAAATTACCCAAATTCCGCAAATACCGTGAGCGGATCGGAATTTACCACCCAGACCTAGTCTGAATTCTCGAGAAATGGTTTCAATTTTCTGAGAAAGCTGAGGTGGACGCGGGCATTTTTAGCCAATGAGTTGATTTGATTTTGCATATTAAGGTTCTTATCCAGAGTGATTCCTAGTGATATGGAGGAGTCCACTACAGTTGGCGTGCAATTCAATGCAGGGATAATTCTGATCCACTCCTTTGTCTCAGTGGGATTCTTAGGGGGAGAGATTAAGAATATGGTATCTCATAAGTCTCATTCGTCCTCCTTCTGTCCCTCTACGATTTCTTCCAAGCAACCCACTAAAATACCAGCCACAGCTCCGCTAACAGCAAACAAAGGGCCCAAAAAAGATCCTCCATCACCTAATAAACCTATTTCCTCTTCTCTATGGAGCTCCCTCTAGATGAGAACTGTGCCTTGAAACCCTATATGGAGAAAACGAATACAAAGCTTCTGTGACTGGACGTCTAATGGGCTGCAAGGGAAAATATAGTTGCAAACATAGAACATCAGAGGCTTTCTATTCAGGATACAGGTCACAATGTTACACATCTCAAAGCGGAAGTCTCATATCCTAAGAAAGTCACAGAAGATTCTAAAAATAGGAATAGACACAACAGCCTTCACATTTATGGCCTTGCAGAATAAACAAAGGTTTTTCAACCTATTTCCTTTTTCCTAAAATTTCTCTCGAAACCTTTGGACATGCCTGAATCCACTTAGCTAAACATACAATGTGCTCATGTACTTGTTCATCGATCTGAACATGCCTCCTCATCACAAAAACCTTGGGGTGTCATAATATTTTTCTGGAATATCAGGATCTTCCCACAGTTATCAAAGCAGAAAAAACTAAAGGATGTGTTACTTGGTCAGGAAATCCATTATATTTTGTGCAAGATCTGGCTAAATAAACACAGACAAATGGAAGAAATGTAAAGACATACGACCTGTGTTACTTTCCCTTGGAGCAAGATTTGGTCTTTTCCCTCTGTGCTTCTTTAAAGTAACTTACAATAACAAAACGACAATGTACAAAGATCCCTAATTTCTGCAGAAGTTTATTGACAACTGTAAAATGGAACCCATGGACACTTCTAAAAACCCTTTCACTTGAAGGCTTCATATAACTTTCTTTTCTAAGTTTCACATTGTTGTTGCTGTATTTTTTATGTCTAGGTTAACCTACTATTTAACTTCATGTTTACTAGTCTTTGAAAGGTATATCTTTGTATAAGATAATAATGTATGTATATTTCTCCACTTCTTAGGAACCCTCTTTGTCCAACAAATCATCCTATTTTTATACCCATATCTTTTGTCTTAATGTCTCCCCTCCGGTTGACTCTAGAACCTTGTTGTTGTCATCTTCCCTGTTGTGGTTGCAGGTGTCCTATTATCTGGTATGTCTTTTGTCTTATTTTGTTTCTGTCAACATCCTTATTTCCTTTATACTTTTCATGTTTTCTTTTTTCTATCTGCATTTTCTTCTCTTTCCTTCTATTTTCATACTGTCTCCTATGTTTTTTTCTCTTCTATATTTCGTATTCTTCATCTTGCTTCTTCTATTTCAATGTGTTATTTTCTTTTATATTTCTCTCTCTGCTAAGAAATGCATGGTTTGCTTTTGTACTCGATTGAATAATTTAAGTCATTGTTATTCTTTACTTATGGAGTATACTAATTTCACTGAAAATGTTTATTCATGACTTTATGCATTATGACTTGGAATGTAACAGGGTTAGGCTCACCTATTAAACGACAAAGAGTTCTTACGCATTTATCCAAATAAATGCTGATTTTCCTTTGTTACAGGAAACTCATGTTACAGAATTGGAGACCAAAAAACCTGTTAGACAGATAATGGAAAACGTAATGGAGTTGCAATTCTGTGTAATACTCTTTGGTTGTTAGTTTATTATCACAAGAATCAGATTAAGAAGGTCAATGGCTTCTCGTAAGTTTACAAGTAAATAAAGTAAATAAAATATCAATATCAATATAAAATATCAATATCTGTTTTTAATATTAACCCACCCACACATCCTGATAAAGGTTTTGACCATCAATTACACCCAAACTGATGTCTATTTCTGATGACAACTTTTTTGGCTGGGATTACAATCTGGTAATGGATCCTTTTTTAGATCACTCCTCCGAGTCTTCTTTTGTCCCTTCCTACACTCACAAACAGCCATCAAACAAAGATCCCTTATTGATTTCTGGAGAATTTGCAGCCCCTGTTTACAAGAGTATATTTTTTTACCCCTGTACATTTCTCTCAGTATAGGATTTATCACCTTTTTTTTGTAAACCCTTATCTCAACACAACTTAGGCACCATTAATTTCTGATCATGCACTGGCAATTCTAGATCTAGACCTCCTTCTCCTCAAAGTTAGACATTGTCGCTTCAATATTTCTCTTTTATTAGATACTTTTATAACAGAATGTTTTGCTCTGATGGAATCTCCTGACTTATCATTTCCAAATATTTGGGATGCATCCAAAGCCGCTTCTAGAGATTGTATCATTACTTATGTTTCCACCAAAGAGACAATCTATTTAAAAAAAGGACTAGATGTAATGAAACATATTAAATCCTAAGAAAAATCCTACTTTGTTTCCAACTATGGGACTTGTTTAGATAATTTAATTGAGGCTAAATTTTATTTCAATGAACTCTCCACAGAAGAGGCTAACGCTTATCATCCTACATCTAGTTCCTGATACTATGGTGGTAAAAATTAAGCAGGTAAACTCTTAGCAAATGACCTTAAAATTAAAAAAGATCGAGATAAAGTTGAAAATATTTAAAAAGATGATTCCATGACTATTTTTAGAGACAAAGTTATCCTAACATCAATGTACGCCAGAGTTAGATCCTCTACAATCTGATATTAATTCATATCTTTCTTCTATCCATAAGGAATTTGAATTTAACACTGATTGTGCATCCCTTGATTCTGATATCACAATTTATGATATTCATTCTGCCATTAACTCTATGAAAAAAGTAAAGCCCCCGGGCCTGATGGTTTTCCTATTGAATTCTACCTCCATTTCTGTAAACAATTAATCCTTAAATTACATAAAATGTTTACTTTCTTTGCTTCCTCCAATTCTTCTACCAGGACATTTCAAGAAGCCTTAATATGCCTTATATTTAAAGATAATAAAGATCATAAGTAATGCAGAAATTATTGACCTATTTCCTTAGTTAATTCTGATTATATGATTTTTGCCAAGATTCTGACGTGACATCTTTATTCTCTCCTCTACAATTTAATTGGTCATGAACAAGATGGCATTATTAAAGGTAGACAACTCTCTGATAATACCAGGCTTTCTGACTAAATTTAAAGCTTATCGACATTCTTTAGCAGCCATTTCCTTGGATGCTGAGAAAGCTTTCAATCGGATACACAGGACATTTTTACTCACTACACTTTCATGGTTTGGTTTTGGGGAAAAGTCCATTAACCTAGTCTGTTTTTTATATGCTTCCCCTTCAGCATCTAGATTTGTCAATAGCTTAAACTCCTCTCGTTTTCTTTTACACCGAGGTGTACAACAAGGCGGTTCCCTATCGCCTATTCTTTTCGTTCTGGTGCTTGAACCTTTTCTATCTAAAATTCAACAAATAGTGTCATACAAGGATTAAAATATGCAGATAAACAAATTAGATTTTCAGTCTACGCTGATGATATTCTTTTATATATGGCCGCTCCTGGTTCTTCTTTAGAACCCTTTTTAAATGTGGTTTCCACTTTTGCCTCACTTTCAGGTTATAAACTAAATTCTGGCAAATTTGAAATCCTTCCACTTAGCAAATGGATTATGAAACATGATTTCCTCCCTTCAGGATTCATTTGGAGCTCAACAAAAATGTAATACTTGAGCCTTTGTTTCATTCATTCTATAAAATACACTATATCTCTCAACACTACCACTTTATTGTCTACTTTATTTTACTAAACTTCATAATGGAATCTGCTATTTCTCTCCTGGTAGGGTAGGTTAGATTCTATTAAGACAATGTTAGTTCCGATCATTCTTTTCTATCTTTCGACAATTCTAATTATCTTTCCCAACTGTACTTTAAAACATATTCTATTCTCACCGCATTCTTATGGAATAATAAAAAGCATTCTATATCTTTGTCCAAATTACAAAGGCAAAAGCAGCAAGGGGGAGTTGATGTTCCTCATTTTCAGTCTCATCAAAATGCTTTCTTTTTAAAACAGTCAATACATTTTCAAGATGTCCCACCAACAATTCCATCTCTTTTTTCGTCAGAATTAGAATGATCTTTTATTCAAATTTTCACGTGTCAGAATTTTTGTCCTATACTCAACGCACTTCTTCCATGTCTCTTCATAGTCTCAAAAATGCTTGCAGAATATTACGTCCATTTGATATTTCTTCTCTTTAACCTCTAGATCAATTCTTTCAATCTGTGATCTGGTATAATACAGTCATTAAAATTCATAATAAAGCTATCTTTTGGAAAGTGTGGAGAGATAAAGGTCTATTGTGGACTAATCAATTGATACATAATCATTCACCTATTTCTTTTTTTCAGGCTCAATCCATCTTTCACTACCCTCTTTTATATCAAAACAAATTTCTTTCACTGATCTCTTCTATTTCTACATCATACATTTCTGCTAACTGCCCCTACTGCTTCTCATATATATACTCAATTTACTTCTCCCTCGGTTGATTGACAAAAATCAACCCTAGAATTGCAAAGGAAAGCAGATCTTTACACCTCCTTTCCTATTCCTTTGTGGAACAAATTTAGGCTTAAAATTCGCAAGACATCACAAGCTGCCAAAACAACTCAAACACTGTTTTTTTATTTATAACCGCCTTCTAATCAATCCTGCATCTTTACATAAATTTGATAGTGCCATTAAACATATTAAACATATTTTATTAGTATGACTCACCATCTATCAATTTTGGTTACAAATGTGGAAACAAATTAACTTTATTTTTCATACACATATACCATTCTCCTTTACAAACTTTTTAAGGTAGTCTTTCTGATGATTGCCATTATTGTACTTTTAATATACAAATTTTAGACTTATTAATTGATGTTGCCTTTCAACAGATTACCGAAAATTGGAAGAATGCTTAGCATATCTTCTTTCAAGCAAGGTGTTTGTTATAATCATAGACTAGATAGAGCGAGTACTGTCCCAATATCTCTTACTACTAAATGAAATTATCCCTAGTCTCCAGTAACCATTTTTCTAAAGTCCTCAGTGTTAAAGTCTTTTACACATCAACCCTCAACTGATGAAGTAGCTAAACCACCTTGACTCTATTATGTTTCTTCTTAGAGGTTCGATACTAATAGTAATATATATTTTGCTTTTTTGTTTCCCTGATAATATGTACTCAATGATTTTTGTAATCCCACTATTGTTTATAATTATGCTAATTTCCTTACATGAGAAGTACTTTAATTTTTTTCACTCTCTATTTTCTTTTTCCCTCCCCTTCTTATCTTTTTTTCTACATAAAATTGAGAAACTGTTCCTGTTCTATTGTATTATTCTTCAAATGTTTTCAATACATTGTTTTTCTATTATATTTTGAAAAAACAAAGGAAGTCCACCCTTCATTCATGGGAAACCTTCTCTCAGGACAAAACTATCCTTCCACTGATTGCTACAAGTATTACTAAGAAAAATGATACATTTTCTTAAATTTACATTCACCCACCAAAAGGTCCCATTGGTGGCATGCTTCATCATAAGATTCTTTCCGCTTTGCTGCAAGACGGGGTGTGCTACGACCGACGGAGATGTGGGAGCACTTTTGTGAAGTAATACTGTGTGTTATTGTTAGCGTAGAAGGGTCAGAAGAAAGAGTGAGTCTAAAGGAAACTGGCTATTTTGAAACCTACACTTTAATAATTCCTGTAGCTGGTATCGTTAAAATGGGGGGAGGAGAAATATGCACTACGATGAGTGGATTTCATTTTGGTCTACCTGTTTCAAGCCTTCCCCAAGGCTTTTCCTCAGGACCAAAGTAAATGATCCCTCTAACCACTCCTGGTTAACCTAATCGGTCCCCCTGGTTAGTTTCAAGGTGCAATGAGCATTGATACAATACCCAATCAGTATAACTTGTAAATAAAATCTGAAAAGATAAAGTAAAACATGACATAGGTTATTCTTGAATCATAAACTCATTGGGTACATTTTTTCATTTCTGCACAACAGCTCATTTCCATAATCTGTGAGTGTTGTGCTGCCCTTTTCTACATGTAAAGACAAACTTTGACAAACAATACATATAACAGAAAACACACACTCTATTTGTGTTCATATTCATAGGATATCTCTTAGTTCCATATTTCTCCCAGTGTTACTGAGGGTGACTCGGTTTGGTCTGCCACTGAAATCAAGATAGTGAAAAAATAATAAATAAATAGGACCGTACATGTTTGTAGCCTAATTAGGGCCCCATGAGCCTTTCAGGAGAGAGGAGAGCCACTTGTAGTCAAACACTATGAAAGAAAAAAGACATCGGGTTGCAGAGCAAAAACAAAAGAGGCTTTTCATCCTCTTAGGGAATGCTCCAGTGCCCCGGGGTTCGGCTGTGCTGTACTCACGTCATCAAAGCTGCTCTCTTACCCCTTTCCTGCCAGCGCATGGTTCCGACAAACACTATCCGATTGCAGTCATGAGGTTACGTACCCGGTGACTTCCTGATTGTCAAGCATGTGCGAGTAAGTGCTGGAGCGCTGACCTTCAAAAAATTTCCATCTTAGGTGGCATCGCTTCCTGGTTTGTTCACTGTTCAATGCCGGTTCAAATTCCGGCCTGGTAATAATTGCAGATGATTGTATTATCTACAAAACATTTCTGCAAAATTCATGTACTTAAACTATTTCCTCCTTGATAGAGATATCTAAAAGGGAGCATTTCAAACACCCGTCTTAACGATTGTCAAGCAGTTGCGAGTAAGAGCTAGAGTGCTGACCTTCAAAGATGGACGCCTAAGGTGGTTTCACTTCCTGGTTTGTTCCCTGGTTGAAGCAGGTTCAAGGCCTGGCTTGGTGATTATTGCAGATGATTGTATGGACTACAAAAATGTGTGCAAGATTAATAATGTGTGCTTGAACTATTTCATCTGTCATAGAGATATCTAAAAAGGAGTATTTAAAACACCTGTCTTGATAAAATGGTGCTTTGGTGAAAGCAGGGAGCTAAAACCTCAAATACAGGCGATAACGGTGGCATCACTTCCTGGTATTATTGGTCCATGCAGGTTTTGAGAAAACAGGGAGCTAACTCTCAAGAAATGTGACATTACTTCCTGGTATTACATGTCGATTCTGGTTCGAGACAAGGCTTGTTTATGTAACCTTGGATTGCTTTTCAAACAGCATATCAGGTTTACATGTCTTTAATGCATTGGCATTTAATGTTACGCTATGAACAGGGAAGTATTGTACATGGAAGCCGACCAGTTTAAATAAAGGTCTAGGTATGCCTTCTCAGTACATGGGTTGAGGTGGTCTAGATGTGTTGACACCAGGGTACATCATTATTCAGTCCCCTTGTGTGCGTACCAAGGCGAAACACCCAGCATTTTTGCCAAGAGTCTCTTTTTTAACTTGTTCCATCACTGTCCATTGTAGGTCCTGTGTCGTGTGATTTTCCTCCATATAGTGTGAAGACATCTTAGTGGTTGCCTTTCTACACCTGACGTTGCTCCTGTGTTTGTATATTTGTGTCTTTACTGGGCGTGTGGTCATCCCGAAATAGTGGAGACTGCATCGGCACGCGATCATATAGACCACTTTCTTTGTGTTACAGTTGGAAAATTGACTTTGTTTCCATACAGAATTGTTGTTGAAGGTAATGTTGTTACTCTTTTTGGTTAGGTGGCACAAACTGCAATTTCAGCAGGGGTGATGCCCTCTAAGAGGCAGGAGGAAGGTTTGTGATGTAGCATCCTCCTTTAGTTTGCATGGTCTTTTGTGAATCACCATATCTTGTAGGCTTCTGCCCCTTCTGTGAGAAAACATTGGTTTTGGGAAATTTAGATTCCCACAGTTCAGGACTCGCCAATGTTTGTTGACCTTTGTAACCTGAATCAAGCCTGTGTTTAATGTTGTAATGCAAATTGGTTGCTCCTTCTTTGGTTTTCGTGGTCTTGTCTCCAACAAAGCGTCCCAGTGGTTGTTCTTGGCATATTTTAAGGCTTTGTATACCACTTTGGTGGGGTATTTTCTTTTCTCCAATTTTTGGCATAAGTCTTCTGCTTGTTGTCTGAAATCCTTCAGATCTGAACAGTTTCTCCTCAAACCCAGGAACTGGCCAAATGGGAGATTGTCCCACAGATGTCTTGGGTGAAAACTATCATAGAGGAGGAGACAGTTCTTTGCTGTTGCTGTTATGTGTGTTGTAGTTCTTAGGCTCCTTTCCTGTGGGTAGATGTTGAGATCCAGGAAAACCAATTCCTTATCGGAAATGGTGGTGGTAAACTTCAGGAAATAATCCTGGAATATCAACCAGGTCATGAATTTGTCCGCTGTTTCTTCATTCCCATACCAGATGACAAGGACTTCATCAATGTAACGGTTATAACAAATATTGAATATGTGGCAGGAATGGGTTACCAGGAAGGAGGATCTTATGTTTTTCCAAGTGATAGACATACAGGCCAGCCACACTGGGGCGAAAGTACTACCCATGCTGGTGCTGTGCTTCTGGAGATAAATGGTATCTTTGTACTTGAGAAGTTTTTCTGTGAGCGCCCATTTACAGCAGTCCATTACGATGTTATGAGGAGTTTGATATTCCCAGTCAATTTCAAAGAGAACATACTCTATGATGCGTACTGTTTCATGGTGTGTTAGACTGGTATAAAGGCTCTCCACATCCAAACTCATCATGAGTTCCTTTGTGGGGTCAAATTTTTTGTCCTGTAAAAGTCTCAGGATGTCTTTAGTATCCTACAGACATGTATTGATGGAGGTTCCAATATCGAGCCTATGTCGGACACAATTGATCGGCCTGGGGGTGAGTAAGATTCTCGTGAATTTTGGGTATTGCATAAAATCTGGTGGCACCAAAGATTTGTGTCTCAGAAAATCACCCTCTTTACAGGTACATTCAGATGTAACCAGACATGCGCAGCCTCACACAGGTAGATCTACAGGTGACTAGATGTACACAGCTCCCCCTACACAGGTTCATTCAGATGTAACCAGACATGCACAGTCTCATGCAAGCAGATTTAGAAATGACCGGGTGTACACAGCGCCCCCTATACAAGTACATTCAGTTGTAACAAGACATGCACAGTCTCACGCAGGTAGATATGGAAATGACTAGGTGTACACAGCGCCCCCTACACAAGTACATTCAGTTGTAACAAGACATGCACAGTCTCACGCAGGTAGATATGGAAATGACGAGGTGTACACAGCGCCCCTACACAGGTATATTCAGTTGTAACAAGACATGCACAGTCTCACGCAGGTAGATATGGAAATGACTAGGTGTACACAGCGCCCCCTACACAAGTACATTCAGTTGTAACAAGACATGCACAGTCTCACGCAGGTAGATATGGAAATGACGAGGTGTACACAGCGCCCCTACACAGGTATATTCAGTTGTAACAAGACATGCACAGTCTCACGCAGGTAGATATGGAAATGACTAGGTGTACACAGCGCCCCTACACAGGTACATTCAGATGTAACCAGACATTCACAGTCTCACACAGGTAGATATGGAAATGACCAGGTGTACACAGCGCCCCTACACAGGTATATTCAGATGTAACCAGACATGCACAGTCTCACACAGGTAGATTTGGAAATGACTAGGTGTACACAGCGCCCCTACACAGGTATATTCAAATATAATCAGACATGCACAGTCTCATGCAGGTAGATTTGGAAATGACGAGGTGTACACAGCTCCCTCTACACAGGTACATTCAGATGTAACCAGACATGCACAGTCTCACGCAGGTAGATTTAGTAATGACAAGGTGTACACAGCGCCCTCTACACAGGTACATTCAGATGTAACCAGACATGCACAGTCTCACGCAGGTAGATTTAGTAATGACAAGGTGTACACAGCTCCCCTACACAGGTACATTCAGATGTGACCAGGCATGTACAGTCTCACACAGGTAGATTTGAAACTGTCCAGATATGCACAGCTCCTCCCACACAGGTTTAATTGCGTGGTGTATCATTTATTGTGAGTCTTACCTGTGCCCACAAGGAGGGCAGCAGCCAAAAGAGGGCCGAAGACAGCCTTCATCCTTCAAAGGGATGGCGCAGGTTTGGAAGAAGGGATGCTGGTGGTGTCTGTGGGTGCTACCTGTGCTTGATGGTTCTGTGTGAGCTCTGTGTGTGATGCCTGTATGTGATGTTTGCATTGGATCTGGGTGTCAGATGGGTCAGAGCTCTGTGTGTCAGTGCGTCAGTTTTCTATGTGCTGTCTGTGTCTCATAGGGTCTCTGCTGCCTTTATATATCATCACAGTGTTGTGTAAATGCAGCTCTTGGCAACACTTTTTCACAACACACACCCGTTCCTTTGTTCGCTTGTTCCATTCAATTCTGCCCCTCGGCGAGGTCGCCTCCTAAAATGCTGCAAAGATACTAATTACAAAAGCAGCATTTCTTCGTCACTGTCACTACCACCAAATAAAAACACAGCCCGGCACGCGGAGCAGGTGAAGGAACACAATCAACAATAGGAACATGACAAAGGAACGCCGTTCCAGTTTTACTTTCACTTTTCTTTGACAAAGACGGACAGATCCGGGCCTGTCATTAATTAAAACTTCTCTTTTCTAGTCCCTCGGTTGCTATGGTTACCGGCTCGAGTCTTAGGAGCATCCCTCGGTGCACATGTCCCCGGGCTCGAGGTCAGAGAGCGCAAAGGACTGTGGGAGAGGGGCCCCAGGAGCCTGGACCTGGCAGGGTCCTTGTAGTGATGCACCTGTGTGATGTCGGGGGCTCACAGCATCACGAACATTAATGCACTGTGGGTGGTGTCACCACCTGAGCAGTGTGAGCCGCCCCCAGGGGTGGAGGGAGGGGGTGGGGATGTGTGAGTAGAGGGGCCACGCCTGGCCTCCTCCAGACCCTGCCCCGGTGCGCATGCGCCTCAGCCATGGGGACTCCGGTGCCAAGTTGCTCCACAGTGCTTCCTGCACGTCATGTCCTGTGCCAGGCTCCTGCCTCTCGCCCATCAGACCTTTCCCAGCAGGTACTGGGCACATGGGCACCGGGCACAAGGGTTCAACTTGGCTTCAGAGGATTCTCCTGAGTTTTCTTTGCTTCCACTCACTGGTTCTTGCCAATCTCACCCACTTCTTGTGGACTCGAGATTTCTCCATTAGATAATTACACTCACTCCAAACACAGAGGTGAAAATGACTTGCTAGTTAGCTAATGTAATAAAATGTTAGTTAACGTCAAAACATCTCTAGAAATTCACAGAATTAAAAAGAAGGTTAAAGTGACCTTATAGCCAGGTGTAGAAATATTATACAATTAGGGGCAGATTCACGAGTTCTGGCGCATCTCTGCAAATCAGACGGGATGCGCCAGAAAAGATGCGACACCCAATTCCCTCCCTGTGCCACCACGAATGAGTCGCATTTACAATGCAGCGCACCGTGGCGCAAGGATAGAGCAATGTGTGTCGCATCCTGTGGCGTAAGGGCGGCGCATTGCTGGAGTCGTGTCGCAAGCGTGAATCAGCTCCAGCAATACTCAGGGGCGCCCTATGCCTAACATGCTGCGTCACTCCTTATGCCTGCTTGGCCTGGTGCAGGGTTTTGACACAGGATGGACGTAAAAGTGACTCAGTGAAATCTTGTAGATTTCACTGCGTCACTTTTACGAGGCGTTCCTGCGACGTAACACCCACCTAACGCAGGTTTCATGTGGCGCAGGGCTTAAAACATGATGCATCTCTGTAGATGTGTCACGTTGTAAATAAGGCGCAACCTGGTGCATGGTTTACATCGCTGCTGCTTCACATAAGTGACGTAACAGTGGCGCAAATGTGGCGCATGGGGCTTGTAAATCTGCTCCTTAATGTTTGAATAACCCAGGGAGCACTGAAATGTACCAGTTTTACTTTACTGACGGAACAATAACGCTTGCATCACCATGCACTGCCTATGACCTCACATATTGCATCACTCATGACGTGAAATGACAGCAGTGATGTCAACATTGATGGCATCACCCAAGCTACTGCTCTTCAAACCGCTTTATAACTCGATTGGTCATTTAAAATAATAGAAGGTAATAAAGGGCCCCTAAACATATATGGCATATATTGTCTTTATATACAGTTGGACATGTATGACATAGCAACAGTGTAGTAACAGAAACAAGGCTGATCCACTGTGGTAAAAGATAAACCCCTTCGCTACCAGTTTCGGCGTAAGTACAAGCCGGGCTTCATTTAAACCCAGCAGGGACGGAGCGCAACTGGAGTGAGTTGTCGACACGTTTCAAACAGTTGTGGCTTCACTCAAAGCCCTGTTGTGAAAACAAAAGCTTCTCCCTGCAATAAATTATGCACCTGTGGATTTCAGTCTCATCCTAACATTAAGGAGCTCTCATGTAGTGCTCTCAACAAATATTATATAAACTGGAGATTTATAAGGTACAGATATTTATAAACATAAGTTCATGAGACTTCCCATACATTTTACATTGCTGTAGTGTACAATCTCTAGGTGACTCACAGACTATTCAAGTCACAGTATGATTGTAACCCTTGTTCAAATAGTGTGTCCCAGTCTGCTCAATTCTGGAATAGGTGAAAGGTGTGTTTTCCTTCTATGGAGGGTTGTGCATTGGGCATGGTGGTGCAAGCCTTATTATTCTGTACTCCACCGCCGTGCATGGCCTGCAGTGCGAGCCTGCACCTCACCCCCTGCCGCAACCCGTCTTCAGCCGCTAAAGTTTACAAACGTATAGCATTTTTGTTTCAACTTTGATGCTGTTTGATGAATTTCCATAAAACTTTGCAAAAAAAGGAAGGGGTTCAGAAAACATTGTTTTGCCATGATATTTGCCTCAGCAAGTTCGGGGAAGGGAAAAAACAGCTGAATGGAATTACATCATATTTCACAGAAAGTTAGAATGTTACTCAATAAAGCATGCTTCTTTTTGGGATTTTGTTTTAATCAATTCAGCTGTTTTTAAGAAAACTAGTGTTTGGACGAAAAAGGGCTCTACCTGGTAATAGATGCGCATCACCGTCACAATTGGCCATCGTCACTGATGTCTCTATCCTTTAAATGCTGATTTTTTTGTTGTCATAGGCAAACACGGATCATGCATGTGCACCATGACACAGGCCTTTCCCCCGCCTGCAAAGCCTTCCATAACAACTCTGGACCACCCCCCATCAACCACCGCCTGGCACTCCACTGACCAGAGAGCTCCCCCCTGCCTCCCTCCCCTTTGTATGCATCCTCCACATCTGTTGGAGCCGCTGCAGATGCTGTTCCTGCTCCTACCTCGCTGCTCCACCTCCACCTGAAAACCGCCCCCTCGCTGGAAGACTTCAGGAAGAAGCTCAAGACATGGCTGTTTGACCAAGGCTCACAGAACCCCAGCTTCTGGAGACCCCCTGGGGGTGACAAGTTGTGCTATAGAACTGATTATTGATTGATTGTGTTGTTGTTGGACATGGCAATCCCCCCACAGGCAGCCAACCTCACACTGCACAACCTTTTGGCATAGCAGGGGGTTGGCAAAAGGGCTTGGTAATGGCCAGTCCCTGTGGCCAACCCATCCAAAGACAGCCAACCACCCCGCAGGAAGCCAACCTCATGCTGTGCAGAGCCTTTCATTGCACAGCATGGGATTTGCCACAGGCAGCCAACCCCCTCATTCACTTCCTTCGGTATGTGCAGTGGGGGTTTGGCCATTGTGATTGGCATGCTACCAGGTCTTGTGGCCACTAGCGTGGTTCTAACCCCACAATAGACACAGCCTTTTGTGGATGCAATGTAGGGTTGCCCTTCGGGTCAGGGGACCTGATGGAGCGAGGTTGGAAAGCAACATTTTGTGTACCCCTCGTAAAGTTACTTCCTCATAACAGTAACATGAATGAATTGTTTGGTTTTGAAATTAACCAACATAGAATAGAATGCACACACAAAAATACACGTGGGACACTAACTTGCTTTTGTTGCAAACCATAATCTACCAATTAAGTGAAGTCCTTATGTTTATATTTAAAGCATTTGCTATAATCTAACCAAAAACGGCATGAATATGCTTTTTGTCTGTTTATTTGTGGCATAAAAGATGGAGAATAGTGAGTAAATCATGCTTATATGTTGCAGAATCTGCTAGGTAATAACTAGGAGGGTTACCTCAGTATGGGGGGAGGTAAACAGAAGGGCTATATTTTGAAAATTAACGTTTAACTGTGTTTGTTTCTATAATAGTTCCCATTCTGGCCCATGCGGCCTAGAATAAGATGGAGGTTTCTGTGGCACCGAGATTGTGGTGTTGTACGCATGCGCGACTGAGCTCGAGAAGAGCGTGAGCTGCCTGTGCCTGTGCAGAATGGCTCGACTTGATGCCAACAAACATGAATATCCGCATTGTGAGCCTTGTAATATCGATTTAAAGGACAAAAGCGGAATAGACTGCTACGAGACAATGGTGACTTTCATATTTGATGACTGTACGGAAACACGAACAATAAGGTGATGAGGTTATGCTCATCCACCCCTCGACGTTTCCAATCAGAACAGTTAGAGACCCCAAAAGTTTCATTTTTTAGATAGATTAGTTAGGGAAAAAGGGTATAAAAGAGGACGTTTGGAAGTAAGAAAAAAGCTTGCTTTCCGATTTCATCTATGCACCCGACATGCTGCCAGACTGCTGAATCTTTCCTATGGCGTAAGGACTTTAACATTTTCTGAACTCTAACTTTGAATGGGTGCGGAGTCCTTTGTGAGATAAACAACTAGAGAGAATAGAGAGATGGTTTTTGGGAACTATTCTGTCCTATACTGATGTCTGTGTCCTGGGACTGTGGTAATATGAAGTTTTGCCTATTTTCTGAACTATTAAGCTAATAAATATAAATGTTTGAATTTACTTATTTTCTTTCTTAGGCTATTCATGATTAAATGAATCATAAAATTAAATGAATAAATAAAGGTCATGCAAGGGGATTTTACACTCTAAAATAAAGATTGAATACATGGAGAATTTAGCTGGTCTTGTTCTACCGCGGTGCAGAAGAATTTGAAGTGTGCAGATCGGACAGCCCCCGCCCATCCGACGCCCAATTAATTTTTACTAGCAGATGCATTGACAAATAATGGTGGTGTGTCTGAATATTTTTCCTTAAAGAATAAAACCATGGTAAAAGAGTTAAACTGCAGATGTACATAATGAATATATTTTAGCATTTAATTTAGACACTCCGCTATGATCCAGCAGCTCTCCTTCTGATTTTCACCGAATCCTTGAAGTAAGGTGAATGTGTGTATAAATGACTCGCAGTGCTATGGGCCCCACTGATGAATAAATGTATGACTAAGTTCTTCAGGATAAGGTGATGGTTTTGTGGAAATTTCTGGAGTAGAACTGCATCAGACCCAATCCTCTATGGTAAAACATATATGTTAAGGGGAGGAGGACATGCAGCTCCTATCCGACTCTTCATTGACCCAGGCAACCTCATCTCCCAGGCCAGTTCCATTAAAGTGGAGAAGGGGCCATGTGCCCCCCTCCCAATTGTTCATAGGCCCAGAGGATCCCATACACTAGGGCAAATATGTGTTTTATAGGTGAGAGGGGTTGAATGGCCCAAATACCCAAGCTTTATCAGACCTCAGGGACCCCATTCTGTTAGGTCAAAGTCAATTAAAATGGAGAGGGGGCCTGTGGCCCCCCTCACAAGACTTTTTTGGTTCCAAAGCACCCTATCTCCCAGGGCCAAATTAAATCAAAAAGGGGAGGGGTGTGCTTCTCCCCTCAACTAGCTTTCTCCTCTTATATGCATTGGACAACATCCGACATCACGTTGGGCGTGGGCGTCGGATGGCCGGGGCTGTCCGATCTGCGCACATGTCAAATTCCGCCGCACCGCGGCAGAATTTGCTCTGCGGTGAAGCGGTTATTAGGCCCCATAGACCTCATTCCCCGGGTCCAATAAATTATTATAGGGAGGAGGGCATGCAGCTTCCCTCTCTCAGCCTAATTAGGTCCTGGATATAACCCTGGGCGAAGCATTCCGCTACGCCTGCGGAGTTTGCAGAGTTTTTATAACTTTGAACTCTGCTCAGAGTGCGAAGTTCAGCAAAACTCCCCTGGCCGCCGCTGAGCGAAGTTTGCTGGTGCAGCAGCACCCACTCTCGCTGCTTTCTGACCATGTGGCGCTTCTATGACCCTACCAGCCCCTCTCCTGGACCCATTATGGGGCAGATTTACAAGTCCCTTGCAACGCTTTTACGTCGCCGCTGTGTCACTTTCCTGACGCAGCCGTGGCGTAAACAATGTGCCACTATGCAACATATTTACAACGTGACGCATTCAGTGACATGCGTCACGTTGTAAAGCCCTGCGCTACATAATACCTGTGTCAGGTATAATGTATGCAGGGTGGGTGTTCCGTCGCAAGGAAGCCCCGTAAAAGTGACGCAGTGAAATCTACCAGATTTCACGAGTCACTTTTACATCCCTGCTGCCTCAAAACCTTCGCTTGCTTATAGAAGGCGTAAAGAGTGATGCAGCACAGCAAGTATAGGCCGCCCGTGAGCAGTGCTGGAGTTGCGTTGTGCTTGCAACACAACTCCAGTACTACTTCACATTTTAAGCCGTCAGATGTGTCACGCATTTCTCTATCCTTGCGCCATTGTAAAAGCAGCGCATCCATGGTGGCGTAAGGGGTTTCAACCGTCACGCAAAATAACTGGCGCATCCCTGGTGATATGCAGGGATCCACCAGTGATTGTAAATCTGCCCCTTCGTGTCTGAAAAGGACTGTCACTGATTCAAACGGGAGTGACCATGCGTGACTGCTTCTGGTCATCTTTCGGCAGGTAGCCTGGCTGGCCGTGGCAGCACCTGATATCTGTAATAGTGGTCCTTCTCCAGGTATTTACTCCTCGGAAAGAGAATCCTTTCAATTTGAAGCCACAAAGCTACGCTGAGACGGAGTCGTGGCCTGGGAGTCATGCACCAGGGGTCGCTGAGGTCTGTTTTTTAAAACTCAATGAGATTTATTTTCCAATATTTTGTGGTCAGTTGTGTTCAGAAAACAAGGATGTGGGAGGCGCTGGTAGAATAAACACGTCACCGACGAGTACTGTTTTTCAACAACTCCTCAGACATTGGCTTTGTGTTGGAAAAGGTTTCCTAGAAGCAGTTTGCTTCATATTTGTAAACATTTACACCTTTTGTGCACTGAGTGTTTGTCTTTGGATATGTCTGAAATGCGAATCCATTGAAGCAAAATAGGTATTTTGTCTCGTCCTGTAAAGGAATTAGTTTAAAGTAAGAATGTGGAGCAACACTGCCTTCAAGTGGCCATTTCTAGATTATTATGAGTCTGCCTTACTGTAATTATTAGTGTTCAATTAAAAGAACGGGCTGTGACCTCCCCAAGTTTAGGTTGCTCCGCAGCTTTCGGAACTCCGCAGAATCTAGCGGAGTTTTCCTGTACCTCCACGGAATTCTGCACAGTGAAACTCCACAAGCTCCCCACAGGCTTACCTGGGGACCCCAACCCCGGGGCCGTGCCTTACTTAGAAAGGGAGGGGCCATGCCCCCCAGCCTTATTAGTCCCCCGGGAACCCATCCCCAGGGGCCTTGTGTTTTTTATGAAGGGGATGGGGTCGGTATTCCCCCTACAAAAAGCTGTTCAGGCCCCTTCCATCAGGGGCGTCAATTTAATTTTTTTAAAAGAAGATGGGCGACATCTCCCACCTCCCAAAGTCTTTTTTGGCCCTGTGCACCCCAACCCTCAAGTCTATATTTTCTTTAAAGGGTGGAGGAACCCCATCTCCCAGGGCTTCTATTTTAAAAAAGGTTGGTGCCCTTGTGCTCACCCTGGGCTTCCACCATGCCCTCGTTGGGGGCCACAGGGCCTGTAGCCCCAGCATGCATGCTGGTGGAGCCGGCATTGCTTCAACATGAGTGGAGGGTGGGAGCAATATGGTTTTCTAATTCCCTGCCCACATCAGTGCGGGCAGGGAAAGAGAACAAAAGTCTGCTCCCAGCCGGCGGAGAACATTTTTGAATCTCCCATCTGCTGATTTGCTACCGTTTGGCAGGAAATAAAAAAATGTTTATCCAGACACAGGAGCAAACATATGTCTCTTGCCACCGGCAGTGCGTCCTGGGGTGGGATCCCCTAGGATGCAGCTAGTGAGCCGACCCTGAGAGATAGGGTCCCCGGGGCCATTAGGGGCTCAGGAAGAGGGGCCAATTGCCCACCTCACTATAAACGTAAGTGACAGCGTAGGGGGGTGGGGCCTTTTTAGGGCTCTGGGACAAATATTTTGAGCCCTGTGGGTGGGATCCCTGGGGCATAATATAGCTCAGGGGAGGGCCATGTGCTTCCTCTCCATGATATTAAATAAGGCCCCAGTGATGGGGTCCCAGAGGCTGAAACAGCTCAGGGAGGGGGTTATGTGCCGCCCCTCCTCTTTAATGAATGTTTGGGCTCCAGGGGATAGAGGCCTCAGGCTGAAAAAGGCTCAGAGAGGGGGTCACTTGCCCCCTCGGCTCCAGGGGATAGAGTCCTCGGGCTGAAAAAGGCTCAGAGAGGGGGTCACTTGCCCCCTCGGCTCCAGGGGATAGAGTCCTCAGGCTGAAAAAGGCTCAGAGAGGGGGTCACTTGCCCCCTCGGCTCCAGGGGATAGAGTCATCGGGCTGAAAAGGCTCAGAGAGGGGGTCACTTGCCCCCTCGGCTCCAGGGGATAGAGTCCTTGGGCTGAAAACGGCTCAGAGAGGGGGTCACTTGCCCCCTCGGCTCCAGGGGATAGAGTCCTCGGGCTGAAAAAGGCTCAGAGAGGGGGTCACTTGCCCCCTCGGCTCCAGGGGATAGAGTCCTCGGGCTGAAAACGGCTCAGAGAGGGGGTCACTTGCCCCCTCGGCTCCAGGGGATAGAGTCCTCGGGCTGAAAACGGCTCAGAGAGGGGGTCACTTGCCCCCTCGGCTCCAGGGGATAGAGTCCTCGGGCTGAAAAAGGCTCAGAGAGGGGGTCACTTGCCCCCTCGGCTCCAGGGGATAGAGTCCTCAGGCTGAAAAAGGCTCAGAGAGGGGGTCACTTGCCCCCTCGGCTCCAGGGGATAGAGTCCTCGGGCTGAAAACGGCTCAGAGAGGGGGTCACTTGCCCCCTCGGCTCCAGGGGATAGAGTCCTCAGGCTGAAAAAGGCTCAGAGAGGGGGTCACTTGCCCCCTCGGCTCCAGGGGATAGAGTCCTCGGGCTGAAAACGGCTCAGAGAGGGGGTCACTTGCCCCCTCGGCTCCAGGGGATAGAGTCCTCGGGCTGAAAAAGGCTCAGAGAGGGGGTCACTTGCCCCCTCGGCTCCAGGGGATAGAGTCCTCGGGCTGAAAACGGCTCAGAGAGGGGGTCACTTGCCCCCTCGGCTAAATAAGTAAATTGGGCCAAGGGGATGGGGTCGCTGGAATCAAATTGCAGAATGTTTTTCAATTTTGGCCCGGGGGTGGAGGTCCCTCTGGGTCCCCCCTATGGGGCCGAGCGGGGCATGATAGCCCTACCCTGCCTCCTTATATCTTTTTCATAGCAATCTTAAGACCCAATGCCTGCAAGCAAAATTGTATTATTGTTGCTGGCAGTCAATCAGGGGACTTGCTTCCCCGGTAGTCTGCGTCCTATAGAAGCCAGACGATCAAGGAAAAAAAAGCCCTATTTTTGAACGGCACACCCTGTGAAAGTCTCCTGAGACCGTTGCCGGACCAACCGTCTGCATATACAAATATTTTTTAACCTTAAATTCGCAAAAATGTCTGAACAAATTTACACCAAAGGACAAAAAACACAATGTAAATTCCATGATCAGTTCAATATAATTCTGCTCAGCAGTATATGGAAAATGCATTGGGATTTTCTGTTTGGGGTACTCCTTTTTTCTAAGCCCCCACTTGATGCATCAATCCAAAACTTTCAATGCACAACCTAGGCAAAAAAGAGCACTTTTTGAAAGTTTTGTGGAGATTTGTTTAACTGTGGCAAAGTTACTAGAAACACAAAAAAGCATTTTTTATGAAAGTGCTTGACAGCTAATGAGTGTTATACTTTCTAGACCTTTGTGAACCCTGACTGATAAAAAAGTAAACAAAGACAGAAAAGCCATGTTAAAAATGAATGCAGGTGATTTCATTTAAAGTCCGAGCCTTTGTAGAACCCTAAGCTGTGAACACATGGTCATTATTTTTCTCTGGCAAAGGTGGCAACCATACACATGGTATGGGGCCACTTAGAAGGTATTCTCCTACTCACATAGGGCAAGCCAGCAGTACCAAAACCACCACCCATACACAGAGTAGTTACTCTCAGGGTTTGTTCTAACAGTTATTTGGCAAAGAAAACAGTTGCTTAGAGTAACATGCCACATTTAAGAAACAGAAAATAGAATAGATCTGTGTGGATGTATATATGTGGTATTTCTTTAGTACAAGCCTCACCAGAAGACAGTGGATTGCTGAACAGGATCAAAGTCATTGAGTGATTGGAGGCGTGCATGGGTTTGTTTCTTTTCTAAATATGAATGGGGCATTGCTGATGAACACAGATATACCGTTACAGATAGTGGGTGCATAGATGGAGAAGTCCGGTTGCTGTGTTATTATTTTTGTCCCCTCTTGCATTGTGGTGTCCTTGCTGCATTAGACAGTGTGAATTTTCAGCCAACAAATCCAAGCAGCAATTTCCCTTTGCATTGTTTTAAAACAGACTCTCTGTAACTCCTGCCACATCCATACAAAACACACCACTATCACCAGAGAGTGTCACAGAACCTCCAAAGCTAATATATACATGTTTTATTCAATACATTCCATTAAACAAATAAAAAACATTAACTGTATTTATTTAAAAACAATTAAAATCAATACTTTCAAGGGTGTAAAACTGACCCTCTATCACAGAATGTTAGCGGAATAAAGGTTTTTGTGGGTGAGTGTATTAATAATTAGATATTAATTTAAATTCTGGGGTGTTAATTTATTGAAATTATTAATATTAATTTGATTAATTCAAAAACAGACAAAAACAATACTTATGAGGGTGTCACTCGTTTTTTGGGTGGGGATGTGTTTCAATACACAGGTATTAATTTGAATGAATGCGTATTACGTGTTTATATTTTAAATCATAATTTTAAAGGCCTATTATCAACAGCTACCGATATTTATTGCTAAATAGGCTTAGCGAAAAAAAATTCATCGCCACACATCGCCGGATTTTCTCGCAGAGATAACGTGCTATTAGCAAGGTTTATCTCCAAAGCGATAACATATCCGGCGATAGCGGCAAAATGCATGAATATCACTGGTAATTCAGCGATATTCAGGAATTATCGCTAAAAGGGACTTAACCTGATTATCCACCTCCAATTGGATATACAGGCTAAGAAGTGGTCTGAGCAGGACTTGCCGATATTCGCGTTTAACGCAAATATTTTAATCGCTACGTCTGCATTGATAATGGGCGATATCGATGTTAGCAACTGCTTTCAGTCGCTAACAGGTTGGGTACAGCCACTTTGCATGTCATTAGTGATATCACCTAAAAGCTGTCGCAAACTGATGTTTGCGACAGATTGCTAATAGGGCGATGAAATTATCGCCGCTTTGCGGCCAAAAACGGCTACAAAAGCGGCGATAATTGCATTTTGCCTGCCTTGATCATATGCCCCTTAGTTCTTTAAAAAGAATTATGACCACTACTTTTGTGGGTGTTACAATGACCCTCCGGCTCTGCAAAATAGGAGTTTTGGGAGAGGGAGTATAAATGAATGTGAAAAATCATACAAATAGGTAAGCATGGATATATGCACGCACAAATAACTTTTAGAAATATACAGTAAATATTAAAAACATTTTGAGAAGTAAAACAAAATAACGGTGAGGGAATTTTTTTTTTTTAAATATGAAACAAAATATTAAAAATAGGTTACAAAATATATATATATTTTTTTGAATTATTTTTCCCAAAAATGCAAAAATTCTTGAAACCATTTTACCAGTGCTTTTCCATGCTTTTTCACTGAAGTCAATGGGATAAATTGTCCTTTTTTCTATTTTCACGTTCAGAACACACAGAAATTTGGACAAGACAGATGCCTTTGTTCACAAATTGGATTTTGCGAACATTTTGGAATATTTTTATGGATTTTTGCTTCATGCTGGATTTTTGCAGTATAAGGAACCTTGGACTTTGGATTTTGCAAATTGTTTGCAAGACTATGGATGTATATAAACCACATCAACAGAGGATTGCAGCAACAGAATTTGTTGTGTTTTTTGCCAAAAAACCTTCCTTTTTTTTCAATTTTTGGGGGGATTGTGTACTTTTAGATTACACAGTAAATTTTGCACAACAAAGGAAGGTGGTGAAAGGGGAAATGGCTCCAGCGGGATAGATGAACATCACATTTTTAGACAAGCCCACTTTGTAATTTGTTTACCTTTGGCAGAATCACTCGTCTTGTGTAATTCATTCAATTTTTTTCAAACAAACATGTGGAATCTGTCAATGAAACTGATAAAAGTATTGCTGTGCAAAAAAGAGGAAACACTGACATGAAAATACCTTTATTATTCAAAGCATTTACTTGGTCAGATAATATTTATGAACACATATATAATGGTGAGTTGTAATACATAATTATTGGTTACAGAGGTGTTAATACAAATTAGGTGAATACGGTGTCTGTAAATGACAGATGAAGAACCATACTTTACTGTTGCCCAAAGAAGGGGTCTTCATCCGTCAACTGCGGATACCCCATTCGCATAATTTATGTTAATGCCTATGTAAGGAGGAACAAAGCATAATGCTATAAGTTTCTTCAACCCGTTGAGTGCTTATGACAGAAACACGCCATCCTGAGTCATGGGTGGCGTGTGCTCATGATGGCGTGGTTCCGTCATGCGGCTGCCGATCCACCCACGTGGCTCTAAATCCCCACCTGTGCGAGTGAATTAATGAGCGGCAGGGGCCATGACGAAATCACGCCGCCATGAGCACACATCGCCCATGACTCATGATGGCGTTGTTCCGTCCCGAGCACCGCAGCGCAGCGTTCCCCCCTCGCCCCCCCGCACCGCAGCGAAATACGCATCGCGTCAAAGGGGGTAACTCAAATTAAAGCATGCTGCCTGATATGTAATCCTCATCTAAGGATGTTTTTAAAATTTTTCTCCAATAAGCCTCTGAAAAGTGAAAAAAAACATCCTTGAATTCAGGAATCAGGATTCAGTTTGGTTAGGGTGTTAATCACTGGTAAGTCAAAATCAATGATCAGATTTTTAGGAATTGTATTCAGTGTTTTAGATTTTACCACTGTTATAAATTAAGTGTTTGTTGAGGTTTGCTTATCAGGGCATAAACTATACATTTAACGAACTGTAGTGTTATTAATGTTGGAGTGAATAATGTATATTTGGGTGAATGGATGGAGTGTGGATTTAAAGGTCCAATCCATCATCCAAATATCTCTAGTCACCAGTTTTGCAAGGTTATGGGGTGTGCTAAAGAATAGTATCCTTCTCTGTGGGTTTTTATTGTCATGCAAAAGAAAGGTTTCATTATTGATCGTTACAGTAATTGCAGGAGGAATGTTCATATAGGAGTATGATTGGGATGTTACACATTGTGGGGTACTTGCCTGTTTTTTCATTTGGGTAATTCTCCATTGATTTTGAATTGTGGCATACAACTTGCTAAGTGCATAGAAATGTCTTGGGATACCTCCCTCAACCCTGTGCTTCAGGCTTCTTGATGAACAAGCCATTTGTAAGGCATGGGGTATAACCATATCTGGCTACCAGAGCATAGGATATCCATCTCCGTTCATCTCTAACTAGAAAACAAAACTGTTACCTTGGCCTAAAGCGCACGGCTGTGCAGAGACACAGTGCACCTATGCCGGCAGACCCGATTGGCAGAAGGGTCCAGGAGAGAGCGAAGTCGCTGGAGATCGGAGGCTTTGCTGGCGGCGGTGGAGACCGCGCGGCCACTGAGGAGTGAGGCGGGCGCTGCTGGCGCCGGCGGGAGAGAGAGTCTGATGGTAAGACGCCACCACAGCGAGCCACCGCCATTGCGCCCCAGCCTCATAGTGGACTGCAGTTTATTGGCAGTGCTCATATGCTGTGAGGCTCAGAGTCCAGTCACTGCTGTCTAGAGGGACATATTGCGCCCAGCTGCAAGTTGTGCAGAGACGTCTAAGGGGTAAAGACTATGAAAGTATTTGGTGAGCAGTGCCTGATTGCAGCATTTCCCACATGGCCTGATTTTTTTCTCACCCCAGACGTGCAGTTGAGGGCACGATAGCTGGTTGCCAGATGAGAGTTGAGCCTAAACAGTTGTCGCTGCTACCCGGGCAAGAGGGGCACTATACACTTCCTCACAGGGGTCAACTAAAAAACCAAGCTTCAATTGGGACACTTGAAGTCAGGAGCTCTGCACAAAGAGCAACTGGGACATTTCTGAAATACACTGTGTGTGGTAAGTAACTTCGCACTTGAGTGGGCCTGCCCCTGCACTGTTGCCTTCGCACTGCCGGCGGCTGGTGGGAGAGGTCCCCATGGTTGAGTGAACTGCCTCTGCTGGTCACCAGACAAGAGGATTGTGAATGCAGGCGGCTGGTGAATGGGAAACCATCATTGATCGGCGAGACGTTAGCTTGGACCGTAAGTGCTTGCGACAAGGAAACCGGGGTCAAGGTGGAGGTACAATAGTGCGCATTGAGTTGAAAAGTATGCGGAAATCAACTATGGGCAAACCGGATAAGAACCAGCGCAAGATCACTTTCGAACAGACAAAAAAGACTACTGAGGCCACCTCGAACGATCAGCAATCATCGTCGCAGGCGCTGGCATCCATCACAAATGTCACCAGATCAAGATGGATAAACAACTGGCGGCGCTAACGACGTAGGCAGAAGACTTAGAGGCAAGATCCCGCAGAAGCAACATACGCTTGATGGGCAGAGCAGAAACAAAAAACACAGGCCCTATGGAGTGATATGTAGGACAGCTACTGATCGCCATAATGGGTAGGGAAAGCTTCCCAGAAGTCCGAAGTCTTCATAGTGGAAAGAGCCCATAGGTCCTTTGCCCCGCCGCCGCCTCCGCCGGGTGCTCGGCCACGACCAATCATAGACAAGCTGCTAAATTACAGAGACCGTGATGTGGCCCTTAGGAAGGCTCGAGAGCTGGGAGCACTGAAACACGAGGGAATGGAGATCTTGCTGTATCCGGACTTGACTCCAATAGTTCAAGAGGCGAGAAAGAAATTTGACCTGGTAAAAAGGAAACTACGAGTAAGTAAACATCAAACATGCAATGTTGTATCCCGCCAGACTCAAAATCATGGATGATGGGAAATCAAAAATCTTAAATGAATCTAAAGACATTCTGAAATATCTTCAGCAAAAAGGTTCGCAGAGCGCAAGACGGAGATCTCCAACGGAGCGGCCGGAAGACCAAGCAACCACAGTGGAGTGATAAGCCTGCCCTCATTAATGACCCTGGTGCTGTCCTGGAAATAGTGTCTTGGGGAAATCCTGAAGCTCCAAGATATACGCTGGTCACTTGTGCTATTTGAACATTGGTATACAGATTGAGCCGGCTACAAGCGAACTGGAAGCAAGTAATTGGCTGATATACGTGGACATTGGTGCACTATTGGCAGAGGTGGCGGTCACTGGCGTGAGTTGAGATTGTTGTTTATTAGATTCCGGCAGATGTCAATTACTAATGCAAATATTGCTCAATGACAGTGTTCATGGTTATTAGCCGGTGGCGCATTAGAAATTGCATTTTGGCGCCCCCCTTGTAATTTACTGCAGGGGTATCTTGATGGGAAGCTCCCGCCCTCTAGTGTGCACCACACTGTTAAGTTAGTTTCTCTTTTTTTCTTTGGAAAGAGGGTGGTTGCGGGGAAGGGATTGCAATATGTTTTTTGGAATTATCTCCACTACAAAGGGCAAAGTGGAGTGGGAGGGAGGGGGGGGGCTCAACCAGAAAATACCGTCCAGCGGTAGAGTTGCAGATAAAGTTGCATATGGCGATGTAGATTTTTACAAATATCTGCGATTGGTAGAAGTCAGCTGGCAGAAATATGGCCAACATTCCGACCCATTATAAAACGTTAACATTAATGACCTGGAATGTCTGTGGAAAATACGGAAAGTCTTTGCTTACCTAGACAGGCATAAGGTAGATATCGCCTGCCTACAGGAAACACATTTGTCAGATGTTCAGGAACTTACGATAGGGGCTAGATGGGCCACATACAAATTGGCATCCTCCTCATCTTCCTACGCCAGAGGGGTGATGCTATTGGTCAGGAGAACTATCCGATTCAAACTCCTTAACTCTATCAAAGAGGATCAGGGCCGATACATAATAGTACAGGAAAGGTGCGCAGCTCTCACAATTGTCACTGTATACTGTACACTGTATACGGCCCCAATAATGATGATCCAGATTTTTATACAGGGATCAAGGCACGACTACATGAACTACAACCCGTAGCCATTATATGAGGTGGAGATTTCAACACATGTTTGGATCCTGCGCTAGATAGATCTACTGGTAACGATAGATACAGGAAAAAGTCAGCTAAGGTCCTCAGAAATGGAATGGAGGAATAGGATATGGTAGATATATAGAGACTACGGCAACCAGGACGAAAGGAAGGTACTTGTCTGTCACTAACGCACCATACATGGTCAATAATAGACTATTGGCTTTTAGTGCAGGATGTATGCACTTGGACCGCTGCAGTTGAACATTTACCCAAAATATTATCAGATCACGCCCCGGTGCTCCTCACATTAGCTATCCCCACTCACACTCCAAGACAGTTTACATGGCGACTACAACAGAATGCTCTTAAGGACCAGGTATTCCACATCAAGTTGCGCCAGGCGATTGTGGACTACGTTGACTACAACTCCGTTTCGGTCACCAGTGCAAAAACATTATGGGAGGCCTTTAAGGTATTAGGGGCCACTGCAGTAGCAAAAACGTGGCATTCTACAAGATATTCAACAACAGCTAAAGATGACGGAAGCAGACATTAAAAAGCTGGAGGAGCAATACACTACAACACAAACTGGCTGAGATCAGACGACTAATAGATAAATATCATGAGTTTGCAGTCGACAAGATAAAATATGTTTCGCGTAAATACACTGCCAGATGTTGTGGAGCGGGTGGGAGTCCTGGCCGGGTGATATCATAAAAGATCATCACTGTACACCAACAGACATTATATGACACCCCTGCAATATTAGATTGCTTTACCAAATACTACGCTGACCCATATACCACTCAGTTGACGACATCCACATCTTAAATAAATGACTATCTGGACAATATAGGACTGGCTTGGTTGTCTAACACACACCGTGAATACTTCTGCCAGCATATCATGAAAGGCAAAATCTTAGAGGCGATAAACCCCCTACCCAACAATAAAGCTCCAGGTCTTGATGGACTCCCAGGGGAATTTTATATAGAATTTCAGGATCTACTGATTCTTTATCTAGCAGAAATGTATGAGAAAGCCTATGGGGAAGGCACACTCCCAACATCCCTACGGGAAGCACTTTTATTAGCACTTCCTAAGCCGGATAAGGACTTAACTAAATGTGGTTCTTACAGGCCACTATCCTTATTTAACATAGACACTCAAATATTAGCAAAGATTATAGCAACACGAATACAACTGTAATTGTGTAACCTAGTACTACCAGATCAAGCTGGCGTCATGCTGACGCGGTCAACCACACATAACTTATGCACAATATTCGCATTATATCCCCAACTTGACCTGGACACGCCCGCAGCCGCAACCCTATTAGACCCGGCGAAGACCTTTGATTCAGTGGAATGGGTCTTCATGTTCACAGTGTTGCGTAGGATGGGTTTTCCCGAGCCCTTTTTGAGGTGGATAGCGCTATTGTACACAAAACCTAAGGCACGTGTCAGGATAAATGGGGTGACATCAGACTCAATTGATATCACATGGGGTACTAGTCAGGGTTGTCCACTATCACAAATGCTCTTTACATTAATATTAGAACCCTTAGCTTGCAAAGTTTGACAAAAACATTACAGATCAGCCCTACAATTTGGCCTTGGGCCCCGCGGCATATCATTATATGCAGACAACATGGTCCTCTATACAAGTCACCCCAACACCAATCTCAATCCACTTATCAGAGAATATATTAGATTTGAACATCACTCAGGACTCCAAATTAACTGGGACAAATCAGTAGTTACCCCCCTCACAGCAGCAACTCCATGACCTACACTGGAATATCCCCTGAAGTGGCAGACGGAACCGGTGAAATATCTAGGTATATGAATACATCGCAACCCAGACTCGGTAATTAAGGAGAACTTCTATAGAGATATGACAAAACTTGAAGACCAGGTAGAGAAGTGGATTAAAATGCCCCTCTCCTTGGTGGACAGAATAGCGCTGCAGAAAATGATAGTACTGCCTAGGTTTTTATACCTGTTTTGGAACATACTGATATGGCTAACGCAGGCTTTTTTCACTATACTACATTTAGTCATACAGCGTTTAACCGCATGCGCGCTAGCGGTTTTCCTGCTGCGTGCTGCGATTCTCAAAAACCCGCGTTACGTGACGAGCTCAGCTCGTCATCCGCGTAGCGCAGGTTACGCTCATGACAAGCTGAGCTCGTCATGAGCGTAGAAGGGGTTAACATGGGCGGGAAAGCAAGCCAGAACTAGCTAGAAAATCATAACACAACCTTATCACCAAGGTGGTTTGGGGCACCAGACCTCTAGCTATATTTTTACTGCGCGCAGGCACAACATGCTCACTACTGGACGAGACCTCATGCACATATTCCACACATAGTAATAGAACACACCAGTGTACACCTCTCTCCATTGACTCCATTTATAACGGACCCGAAGAGAATTACGCCATGTGACACGATACACATGGTTCCCTGCACATCCCGAGCGTGGCACACACTGGCACATAGGGTACACAAGCTCCCGATTTACGCTAAGGCGCTCCCCTGGCTCGACACTCCAAACTCACAGTGACTCAGGAGCAAAAAATTGCAAAATTATTAGCGGATATGGGGCTGTCCACTATGGGCGACATGTTCCCACACAATCATTTTATTTCATCAGAGGACCCATCACTTTGGGCACATCAATCGCCACTAGAGAATTTCGCTTATCTGCGATTACGCATGGCAACTAGAGGACTCTATGATTCTTTTCCACACGAACGCAGGCAACTGAATGCACTACAAATACTCCTGACAGCACCTTAGTAACGCACCTCTACAACGCTACACAAGAGGAGTTCATTTATTTAATTATGCATAGATGTAATGTAAAAAAGTGCTGTATGACTTAAAATGTGAACAATAATATGTAACTTTTGAGTCCCGCATGTGTAAAATGCTTTATGTTTTGTTATGAAATGCTGCTTGATGGACAAAAATAAAATTAAAATATTTTAGGTTTGTCAATTATGTTACATCTGAAGGTCTTCTGCATGTTGGGCAAATGCTGGTGATTATGGTTTGGAGTCCAGCTGATGATTTTGTTCATATTTCTTTTTTATGGTTATTTTACCGAACACATGAAAAAAAGTGTAATGACTGTATATCCCACTGTAAATTGATTACATTTTTTAAAGCAACAACTTACCAGCACATTCCTCAAGGCAGAAGTCCGGAGGAGTTAAAATAGTAATTTTGCCCAACACAACTGTCCAGCACCTTCCGTGAGGCTTGCACCCGGCGGAGTTAGAATAGTAATTTTGCCCCCACCACATACTAGCACTATTCCTGAGGCAAGCTGTTGGGGGAGATACCATGGTATTTTTGCCCCCACCATGGACCAGCACCTTTCCTGAGGCAAGCATCCAGCGGAGTTGAAATATTCATTTTGCCCTCCAACAGTGAACAGCACCTTCCCCCAGGTAACAGATTTTTTAAATATATTTGTTTTTTCCAAAATAAATAGTGTAGCCTAAACTTACAGACGTTTTTCAATGTTCAAAGTCTGTACATTTATTTACAAAAATAAAATTAGTTTTAGGTTTGGGGATTATTTCACTTCAAATTAAATGGGATTTATATTAAACATGCACTTACTTCTGACAATAGATGGCAATTTGATTGCTGTTTCTCTATGTACACAATCTGTACATTTTTTTGAAAAATAAAATACATTTTGAATTGTGAAATTATTTCGGTAGATGTTAAATGTGACACCTGTTAAACTTTCACTTACTTCAGCCAATAGATGATAATGCGAATGGTGTATGTCTATTTCGAGGATATGTGAATTTAGGTTAAATATAAAATTAATTTTAGGTTTTATAGTGTAGTTCCTATATCCATGATAGGCTCTGCACATTGCAATAATATACACTATAGATTTGACATAGGACTGCGGTCAGTATGCCTCTTTCGAGTACATTAAACTTAATTACTTGTGTGTGCCAGCTTACTCAGAGGTCACTAGAAACATTTCGAATAAACAAGAAGGGATTAGTTCCTGACAACCGCATAAACATGACAACTTTGTTTTCCTTAGAATCGGAACAATCTCAGAATTGTGGAAACAATAGATAACAGTTTCACTCAGTCAATCGTGCATGCTACATTTCTACAGAGTTGCACAGAAATAGATAGACGGGCCTTTAAAAAAAAAGGTTTATTGAACAGTCTTATTTCTCATGCAAGAGACATGAACTGCTACAATTGTAAGACAGAATGCGAAGTAAAATATGTACAGCGTTAGCAGTAAGATAAAATAATACTGCAATAGCATGGTTTGTAGCCATGACATATATTCATAAAATACATACATAAATAACACAGGCTAAAATGTGAATACTCATCTGGTGCTTCTAAATAGTTCTACCCCAGTGTACCTAGGGAGAAGTGTGGCTCAATGGTTAGAGCGGCAGACCCTGATGCAGAGGTCTAGCCCGGGACCAGGGTTCAATTCCCTGCCTCGGCGGGTCTTGGGCTCAAAAATTTCACAGACCTGATAATTCTCGCCTATTCCAATCATGGAGTCCCACTCTGCAACTTTGGGGATTAGCTTGCTTAATCTCCACAACGGCCCCCACAACGCTAAGGATGCCTGGCCTCCACCTTGGGGGTGCCCAGGAGTGGACACCTCACAGGGAAAGCCAGGATGGGTTCCACAGCGGTATTCGTACAAGCGCCTTGAGACCCTTGCGGGTGAGTAGTGCGCTATACAAGTATCAATTTACATTTACCTAAGTGTAGTACGAGGTATGAAGTAGGTGCTGTTTTCCAAAATATAGTTTAGTATTGCCAAGAGTTGCCAAAAGTTTCTCTAGGTTCTAGTCTGCTCCACACCTTAGAATGAGAGAGTTTAGAATCTCTTTCTGGGACTCAATATCTAACACCCCACAAGGGGAGTCAGAAATACTGGAGCTGGATTCTCTGAGATGAGGATGACAGCGTCTGGTCAGTGCATCAGGCGGGGACTCGATCTCCTTCCAAACTTGCCGTGGCGAGCCGCGTAGTCTAGCCGTGCAAGTATGCAGCTGAGCCGTACTGTGGCTTGTCATGGTAAGTGAAGGTATATTTATACCTTGAAGGTGTTTAGGAATGCCTGTACTGATGTAAAAGTTGGGCAGAGGAAGGTCTTGAATGAACCCCTGAGGAATAGATGTTCATGCATAATAAATGAGTTATTGGAGAAATCAATATCCAAGCAAGGGGAAGTCCTAAAGGCTTATGAGTCTGGTTTTCCAAGAACTCGTTGTGACGTGGATGGGTGGATGTAGATGACCATGCCTGTATTTGGTTAGCATAGGCAATGCCTAAATAGGGGCTGGATTTCTATGCCTAAATAAGGGCAATGGGAATTGTACCTATATAAGTGCAGAAATGGGGAAATCTATATACGGTATCTAAATCGACTTGTCTTCAAATTAAATGTCTTTGATGTAATACTTTAACTTACTTCAGTCAATAGATGACCTTTTTTGGACTACAACCCCTCAGTTGTCTTCTCCTACTCCAGCTGCATGTGGTCACCAGGGAAGTCAGTGTACCACTGAGCACAAAATAGTGGTCGGCTGAATTTATATGTTTTTTAGGGGGTTCTAAAAATTAAAAGAAAATGTGGTTTGAATGGATTTTTCTGAGTGATTCAGAACCTGAAAGAATGTATATTTATTATGATTTGTGCAACATGTTGGTCTTTACATTATGTTTTAGAATGGGAGCCAAATTGAATAGACCTTGGCTGTACAGTTATAGTGGAAATAATGGAAGGACACTGGTTTCTTGTCCATTGGAATGCAAATGCTGGTTCTGCCATTGAGAATAAAGTGTTTTCTTTTTGTTTTTATTCTTTTTTTTATTAAACAAGTAGACAAATACAGAAAACAACACAATTTATGCAACAAGAAAATATCAAGGGGAAACACAAACAAACAAACGGGCAAAAATAAAAAAAATAAAATATAAAAAACGAAGCACATCAAGGGGATAACATAAGAGGCTAAACAACATCATGAAACACATTACTACTCAATACAGTATTATACATATATATATATATATATATAAGGGGATAAAGCCTTCCCAGCTGAACTGCTAAACAGGGCCTACCTAGAGTGGTGTGGCTCACTGGTTAGAGGCGGCAGACCCAGAAGCAGAGAACGGCCCGGGACCAGGGTTCAATTCCCGGCGCGGCAGGGTCGTGGACCAGGGTCAGCGGACTCGATAATTCTCGCCTCAGTGCCCACTCTAACCAGGGATCACACTCGGCAACTCTGGGCATTAGCTTGCCTCATCTCTACAACGCCCCCCCACATTCGCCGGGGATGCCTGGTTTCACCTTGGAGATACCCAGTAGGGACCATCTCACAGGGATAGCCAGGGCGGGTTCCCCATCGGTCTACAGCGCCACGACGCCTCAGGGCAGAAGTGCGCTTTACAAGACACATACATACATACATATCTACCATCTTGTATCACTGGTGTCATAAATTGAGTTATACCCCCCCATATCTCTCTACCCAATCTTCGTTTCTGTGACCCTTTGACATCATACAGACTAGTTTCAAGTTTGCCAGTCAGTCAGTCAAGAAGGCTTTATTTCGATAAAAGTTATCATAAAAGCTTTTGAAATACACAATTTCATTAAAAAAATAAGAAATATAATAAAATAAAAATAGCAAAATAGTCAAAACACAAATTTAACATACAATTAATTTAAGAAGATTTCCGAAGTTCATTTAAAAAAAGAAATATTCCATAAGATAATTTTTTTTTTTTAAGAAACAGATTAAACAATTGATTTAAGCCTCTTGGATCTAATGGACCAAGCCCATGATAAAAATTTTGCAAGAATGCAAGCATATAAGGTACAGCAGTCAGACCTGAGTATGCGTATTGCCTCCGCATGATGCCTAGTGCCCAGCTGGCGACATAGATGTTTAAGCCATTTCTTCCGTGGCAAGGTATACTCTCCGCATTCAAATAAGAAGTGCGCCACTGTCTCTGGTCTGCCTATGCACATTGGGCAATACTTTGTGGTTTGCACGGGTGGTTTCCACCTTGATGAGAAGGCATACAAAGGAAGAGTACCTGCTCTAAATTTAAAATATAGGGCCCTGTCAAAAGGTTTCTCAATTATGTTCAATTCTCGCACTGGCAGGTCCTTAAAATTCAGGAAATCTTCCGTTAATCTGCCCAAGCAGACATTAGTGTCCCTTTTTGACGCTATCCAATTCCAGTACAAAGTTTTTAAAGTTTCTTTCGGTGGAGAGGATCTGTTTAGCCATGCTTCTTTTAGTCCCACATTGGATAACAAGATTTTCATGTCTCTCAACCATTTAATTTTCTGCCATCCTGGAAGTGACATAATTTCTGAAAGGCCTTGTGCATATTTACCAAGTTCCTGTACTCGCCACAGGCGGGCCCATAACAGCAATGGCCGAAGTTTTGCATTGTCGTCAATTGGGCGACAACCTAAGTCCAAAATTAGTGGGACCATAGGCGTACCTTGCGGGAGGGACATAATTGCTCTGCAAAATGTCCTCTCTGATCTTGGCAACTCGTTAGTAATAGCTGAGCCCCATAACTCAGCCCCATAAAGAGCAGAGCTAACCCATTTGGCTGCATAAATTTCGAGAACAGTAGATATAGGTCTAAAAACACAAGAGCTTTGTTCTTTCAATAGAGCTCCTGTTATACGTTTGTGGGTTAGCAACATTTTATCCAAATGAGGGGCCCATTGCATTTTGTGGGACAACCGTATGCCTAGGTAGTCGAAAACTTCTACTTTCCCCAAGGGTTCTCCATTCAGAGTAGGAGGGCAAATTGTTTTTTTGGGGGGATTCAGCACAAGATACTTCGTCTTTTCGGTGTTAATAATCAAACCCTGTTCAAAGCAAAAGGACTGGAAATTGTTCAAAAGTTTTTGGAGGCCAATCGGGGTTTTCGATATCAAAAGCGTATCATCCGCAAAGAGAAGGGTTGGTATACGCTCTCCAGCCAGGGATGGTTCATCTGAAGGATGTCTCCGAAGGTGGTCAACCACCCCATTAATATAAAGGGAAAAGAGGGTGGGAGCTAGGACACATCCCTGGCGGACCCCGCTCTCTACCGGGATGCTGCTAGTTTTTT
Organism: Lissotriton helveticus; assembly: GCF_964261635.1. Taxonomy (NCBI): domain Eukaryota; kingdom Metazoa; phylum Chordata; class Amphibia; order Caudata; family Salamandridae; genus Lissotriton; species Lissotriton helveticus. The sequence continues at coordinate 24,304,991 of NC_136063.1, forward strand.
CACCCTCTGGGCCCCACCTTATCTGGGCAAAACTATTTTCATGAAGCCTAATAAGCAATGAGAGGATATAGTGCGGCAACCCCATGTCTGCCAAAACACCCCATAGGGTCGCCCTCGGTACAAGGTCAAAGGCAGTCTTTAAATCGATAAAAGCGAGATAAAGACTGCCCTTGCCTATAACCACTACCTTCCAATATATCATCATTAGCCTAAAGGCTTGCTCGATTGTGCCAGTGCCCACTCGGAACCCTGCCTGGTAATCAGAGAGAATATTATTTTGATCTATCCAGTCCAATATTCTGACCAATAGGACTTTGCCAACTACTTTTTGGCTGATATCCAACAAACTAATTGGCCTATAATTGGATGGATCATCTCTGGTGCCTTTTTTTATAAATGGGGACAACCTCCGCCCCTTTCCATGATGTGGGAATCGGTGCACCCCTACAGATGGCAACAAGAAGGCAGTAGATACATTTTTCCCACTTCTGAATATCTGATCTCAACAAGTCCCCGGGTATGCCATCCGGTCCAGCAGTTTTTTGTGGCCTGATAGAACTTATGGCATACTCTACTTCTTTTATTGTAAAGTCAGAACTTTCCTGAAGGGACGCCCAATCTAAATCAATTTCAGGTGAATTTCCTGCCCTTACATCAGCAGCAGTGTAGAACTTTGAAAAATGGTTAACCCACGCCTGACTAGGGATATTGCAAGTTATCAGATCAGAGTCGGGACTGTTTCTGGCTCTTATTGTGTCCCAGAAGCATTTTGAGTCCCTCTTAGAGCTAGCCTCTTTAAGAGTACGCCAGTACTCCTCCTCCCACTCTCTTTTTGCATGTGACAGTGTGAACATATACTCTTTCCTGGCTATCTGTATCAAGGATTGGGATTTCCCTTTAACAGCCTCTATTAAAAGTGACTTTGCCCGTCTACATGCTGGGGTATACCAGTCGTGCTTTCCCTTGGGTTTACACTGTGGTGGATTCCCCCCTACGAACCCCTTTCCCTGAAATACATCCCCTATAGACTTTACAGCTGCCTCAAAGATAGACGTCGCCATTTCAGCTGAATGGGCCAGGTTGGTAGCATCTAGTTCAGTCTGAGAAGCCTGAAGTAATCCCTTAATGGTAGAAAGTTTGACAGCGTCAGTGGCGATTTTGTTCCACTTAAGACGTCGTCCACAGGATGCAACAATGATTTTATGAGTGTATTTGGGGAAGGGTGTGATTACTTTACTAAACCAGGGATTGTATAAAGATAAGGAAAGCGAGTTATGATCGCTCTCCACGGTGGATTGGACAACCATATCCTTAACCAGTCCCCAAAGTTTTAAGTCCAACAGGATATAGTCAATTCTCGAGGTTTGATCAACCCTGTTGAAAGTGGGAGCACCAAAGCGATCAGAAATTGTACGGCCGTTTGTGGCTCTTAAGCCGAACTCCAGTGTTAGAGCATTAAATTGAACTGCAGTTCGTGACCATCTTTTTATCGGGGCAATAGATAGTACTGGAATACCCCATCTGCTATCATCCTCGCTTAGGTCTGAACTATCCTCCATAGGGAGTGGTTCATATGTACAATTGAAATCGCCCGCTATTAAGGTATAATCACCTTCTGCGTGGTCTCTTAATTCTGTTTCAAGGGTAGATATTACTAGGGACGTCGACCCAGTTTTAGTTCCTCTGGCATAGACATTGTACAAGGCAAGGGATAAGCCCCTGCTATGGTTTCTCAGTACAATTGCTAATATATCTGGGCTGTTAACATGCTTAGATGTAATAAGGCAGTTAAGGGAAATGCTTACCCAGATAAGAAGCCCCCCAGAGGGACGACCCTTTCCTTGTATGGCTTTCACAGCGGGCACAAAGTAAGTTACAAAACCAACCCGGTGGAGCGGTTCAACACTCCAAGTCTCTTGGAACAGGCACATTTTATGTGCCTCAATCAGGTCATTCCATTCTGGCGAGCCGAGTTTCCTATGAATACCCGCAAGGTTCCAGCTAAGTACTTTTATTAAACCCTTATCAGGATTACTATCACTCCCACTGTTGTTATGCAGTCCCAGACACTCTATTGATTGGGAAGATGGTATTGGTTGGATTTTAGTTGAGCCTATCTGGGATGAAAGCTTAGGGCTCCTGGTATGCCAGCCAGTCAGTGTATGCTCCTCCTCCCCTAGTTTCGAATATAAAGATGGGATACGGGATGGCTCAGAGATGAGTCAATCTACCTCATCGAGAGCACAAAACCGATTCCAATGAGTGAATTGAGAAGGAAAAGGATCAGCTACAGGTGGACCAGGCCAAGGGGATTGCCACTGATGGAAGGGATGTTGGGGAACTTGAGAATAGGCCCTATTTAAAGTGAAATTAGTTTTCGGAATATAATGTCTATGCGCCATCGGGTAGAAGTAAGAGAGGGGAAAAATGCAGGAGTCACTTTTTTCGTCCTTCCTTGTTGTGTACCGGGCTGCTACTCTGCTCTTTCGCAGCCGCTCCACATCCGTGTTTCCTTTAGTTGCTTTCCATGGGCTTGCCTTGCAGCTCCGGATTACCTCCTACAGCGCGCGTCTTGCCAGACCTAGCATTCTTCGGCGGCATTTCTTCTTAAGTCCCAGCCCGGTCAGCAGTCGAGTCAATAGCGGACTTATGCCAAACCAGAGACTTCCAGAGGACCCCACAAACACCTTGGAGCCGAAACAGTTGCGCATAGTGATGCCTTGAGGTAGGAAGAATCCACAGCATCCCAGTGATTTTATAAAATAGTGGACAAAAAGAAAGCTGAATTGTCATGTCAATATATAATCATGTAAATAATGCAAAGGTATATAACGCATGAAAATACATAATAAAAGAAGTCAAGGAGGCTTGTAATGAAGGGTGAGGAGTAGAGGATATTTTCGCACTATTATCTAAAAATTGTGTAATCGGCGACCATAGGTGTAATTGCTTTGTTGCGAGTGAAATTGGATGGACAAAAGTTGTGTCTAATCTGTGATTATGGCAAATAGCATACAACCAGGCGAGGTACGAACACTTGGAGGCATCCTTCCAATTCTTAGTTATCTGTTGAAAGGCAACTGCTAGTAGTAAATCAAGGATTCAGAATTATGAAGGGCTCTTTTGCCAATCAGGGGATAAACTACCTAGGAATATATTAGTAAAAGACAAGGGCACTATGGTATTAAAGATGATATTAATTTGAGACCAAACCTGTTCCCAAAACTTGAAGACAGGTGGGCATGAAAAGAGCGTGTGTTTTAAGTCAGCATTGCCATTTCTAGTAGTAGCAACGAGTATATTATGTAAGTGTGCAGGTCTAAAAAGCAGTCTATTATAGATAAGAAAGATTGTTTGGGTGGTGTTTGCCACTCTAGAGGCTTTCCTTCTTTTTAGCCATATTTTATTCCATTAAGAAATGGGCCAGTCGACTTCCAAATCAATCTCTCAAGAAAGTTCTGTTTTAGATTTGTCTCTAGTTGTAAGAGGTTGTGTTAAATGAGAATATATAGTAGAGGCCCTAGGAGACTGTTCCAACAGTTATTAGGCAAGGAGGATGATGAGGAGTAAGAATGTTAGAACTTAACATATGAGGTTGAGATTGCATTTTGTAAGGTGGAGCATTTGCGCTTGAAAGAAGTCCATAGAATGGTATAAATCTTGCGCTTGCGAGAATTGAAGAGGTGAGTCTTGATCAAACATTTGATGTATCCAGATTAAACCTTTGTTTCTCCATACCTTCCAGTAAATAGGTTTATTTTTAATTAGTATACATTTGTTATGCCAAATGGTGGAGTGAGAAAAGTTTCAGGATCATGTGGGATCAGAGAAAGAGTGGTTTGTAATAATTTACATAATTGTTTAATTGCTGGTTTGAAATTTTTATGCGGCTTGCGAGTTAAAGAAAGATATTCTTGAAATAAAAAGGTGTTAAAAATGAAGCTTCGAGGTCAACCCATAGGGGCTTGTTTGATAAATGGGGAGATGTCCAATGTGAAATCTGTTTATTTGAAAAGCTTTATGATAGCTAGGAAAGTGGGGGAAATCAACCCCTCCTTCTGATTTTGGACTTTTTATTTTTTGTAGTGCCATTCTTGGTTTTTTGTTATTCCATAAAAATGCTATCAATATAGAGTTAATCTTGTGAAAGTATCTAGCTGGTATGGATAATGGTATGTTGCAGATAATATAAATCATGTTGATGGTGTCTAAGCGACCCCTCCAAGAGAGATGAAACGGATGCCACTTCACAGTGAGCGATTGCAGTTTATCTATACATTTATATAGGTTAAAAAAAAGGATTTGGCTATGGATGTGGAGAACCAAAGTCCTAGATATTTTATAAGTTTAGAGTTTTAAGCAAACTTGGAGATCTGAAAATCTTCTGTAAATGTATACTTGGTTAAAGGCAGTATCTCAAATTAGTCAATATTTAATTTGTTACCCGATACTAGACCATAAGCTTCAACCTCCTGTAGGAATGTAGGGAGTAAGGATTGTGGTTGAGAAAGGAAAATCAATATATCATCTGCATAAGCAGCAAGTTTAATATATTGGGAATTAGATTTAAAACCTGTAATGGAATGATTTTGTCGATTCGAGAAATAAAAGGTTCTAATGCTCAATTAAAAAGAAAAAGGGATAAAGTACAACCGTGTTGAACCCCCCTATGTAGAGTGAAATAGGAGGATACAAGATCATTAGCAAAGATGGCTGCTTTGAGTTCTGAGTAGAGCAAAGCGATCAAGGAAGTAATTTTTGGACCATAGCCAAACCATTTAAGGGCCTGAAGAATAAAAGGCCATGAGACTCTATCAAAGGCTTTCTCAGCATCAAGAGCAATTCCAGCCATTACATCTGAATGGTGAGACATCTTAGATAGAATATTGAAGAACAATCTAGTATTATCTGTAATGTTACAATTTTTGACAAACCCTTATTGCTCCTTGCCGAGTGACGTGGGAAGATGTGGTTCTAATTGTATGGCTAAAGCGTTTGAGAACTTGTTATAGTCTATATTACCTAACAGAATGGGTCTATAATTTTTGCAATATCTAGAGTCCTTACCTTCTTTTGGTATCAAACAAATCAATGCCTCTAAAAGTGAACCTGATGAATTACAGGAAGAAGCAAAGGAAGAAATGAGATGGTGTAATTTCAGCATTAGGAGTAGGGCAAAGTTTGGGAAAAATTCAACTGTGAATCCATCAGGGCCCGGAGCCTTATCTTTCTTTAGAATCTTGAGTGCAGCTAATAGTTCGTCTTGCGTGATGTCGGACTTCAAAATATCAAGATTAGAGAGAGGGATATGACACTTCTGGATATTGGAAAAATAATGAGTGATCATGTTGTCGGGAGGAATAGTTTCTGGTGTGTTAAGAGATTCATAAAAATGTACACATTCCTGAAGGATTTCGGGATCCTTATATTCTGGTATTTGATTATCATCTATAATAGAATAAATATGAAGTCTATTTTGTTTGATCTTAAGATAGTTGGCTAGCAATTTGCCTGATTTATTTTGGCCTCCATAAAATTTTGCGCTGGTCTTTAATAAAAATAAGAAGGCACTCTCAGTGGAGGATCTATAAAAAGCTAACTTTGCATTTATGAGATCGTGTAGGCTGTTTTTTGTTTTAGAGGTGTAGAAGGCATGTTCTTAAGTTTTAATTTGAGTGAGAAGTGTTTTGTGAGGTGTTTTAAAAGATTACGTTTATTTAACGAGTACCTAATGATAGAATTTAAATGTAGCTTTAAAAACATCCCAGATTAAATGAAAGGAGAGAGCATCAGTTTGATTGATTTGGAAGTATTCATGAATAAAAGTACTAAGGGAAGTATTAAAATTGGGATCAAGAAGTAGGGAAATATTAAAATGCCAACTCTTAGAGAAACGGGTTTGTTGAAGAATAGCCAGTTGAATCATGACAGGAGCATGATCAGAAATGAGAATGGGACCTATATCAGCTGAAAGCAGAGATCGGGAAATATTATGTGTGATGACAATGTGGTCAATTCTGGATTGTGTTTGATGAGGCGGGGAATAAAAGGAGTATTCTCTCAAGTCTGGGTTGCATAGTATCCAAGCATCTACTAAATTTTTCTACTTAGAAAAGCTTTGTGTGGTTTATTTGGGATGAAGGAAACCTTTGAATTTCTGTCAAGAAAAGGATCAACTACTTGGTTACATTCACCTGCAAAAATGAGGTTTTCTGCCGGATTTTGTAGGAGTATTGGGATATGCAAGTCCAAAATGAAACATCACCAGCGAGAGAGGCATATATATTAAAGTGGGATATGGGAGTTTTCCCTATCTAAAGATTGGTGAGCTACTATCTACCCTCATTGCCTGATTCCTGTGAGATGAGTTTAACATTTAGTGCTTTATGTCATAAGGTTATGACACAACTTTGTTTCCCGTCACCAGGTGAGAAAAATATTTCACCTACCCAATTCCTTTTAAGCTTTAGTGATTCACTTTCAGTAAGGTGGGTCTCTTGTATCAAAACTATGTTGGTATCTATTGTGGATAAGTGCAAGAGAACTCATTGTCATTTAATAGGAGAATTTAAGCCTCTGACATTCCAGGTGACACTTTTTAGAGACATTTAAAAATCAAGTAGAAGGAGATTTCAGGTGAACCAATCAAAACATGAACAGCTTCAAATATAAAACATCTATGAAATATTATAAAAAACAATTGATGAATATATAAGTAGCAAAAAAGTACAATAGGCATAAACATGTGCATTGTGTAAGCCAATAGAAGAGATTTTGAAGTAACTACGTAAACAGGAATAATAACAGCCAGTAAAACCAATTGAGCCTCTGTTATATTAAGTACGAACATATGAAATAACAGAACTATATAAATTGAAGTGAAAAGATAAAGGAAGAAAAGAAGAGAAAGATGATGAAAGAAGATGGGATATAAGCTATAGTTAGAGAGAAGAAAAAAGAGAATTGCGCAGAAGAGAAAACATAGAATGAGAATCAATAGAAAAAGAAAGACAATACCTACATAACATCCAAAACATGTAAGAAGGGGGGGAGGACACATGGAAGGATGACACATCCAGACTCCATAGGGTTGGGTAGAGAGATTCCAAGAGGAGATGACAAAATAGACGAATACATCGGGAATGGGAACTTGTAGAAGAAAAAATATATTAATAATCATCAAAAATGTTGCTTAACAAGAACAATCATTAAAATCCTAAATATAAAGTCCAAAGATTCGTAACCTGCATAGAGAGAGAAAAAAAAAACTTTAATATTCGTCAAGGTAAGTGAATGAGCATAATATGCTAATGCTTAAACTAAGACTTTATATTAGACATCTAAAGTCAAGAAAAAGGGATATGCAGCGAAACTGGGACAAAGTCACTTGAAGCATGTGCTAGAAATAACAATTTTTTACGGGCAATGCGCGTTGAGAAAACTTTGTAGCTTCACTGCATCCTCGTACGTGACAGTATTGTTGTTGAAGGTGACTTTAAAGAGACATGGGTGAAATAAGCCAAACCAAGCTCCAATTGATCAAAGGGCGGGTCTCAATGCTAAGAACTCTTTACTTCTGTCAGCCGTGGATTTTGCATAGTGTTGGGAGAAGAAGAGTTGAGTTTCTGAAGAGGAGATGCGCTTGATGGATCTGACCGGTGATAACACCTTGATTAGACCTGTATACTCAAGGAAGTATAATATAATTCCTCTTGGTTTCCTCATACTTGAAGTCGATGAATGATAAGGACCAAGCCGGTGCGCATGCTGAATGTTGAGATGGGTATCCTCAGGTAGGTGCTAGACTGTTGGGAAGAATGAAAGTAATAGGGTCCAAACCTTCAGAACCCTCTGGTAGACCATAAATACAAAGGTTTTTTCATTGGTTCCTATTTTCAAGGTTTTCAATTTGTTTCTGTAAGGAAGTGATCTGTGAATGGAGATTCTCAACTTTGGCTATGGATGGACTCATGGCTTCCACATTATGTTCTACTTTGGAAAATCGTTCTTCCACGTTCACCAACGTTCCGTCAAGATTTGCAATTTAGAAATTGTTTCTTCAACAAAAGGGTGTAGAGCTCGAATTTCTTCTAAGAGCAGATCCCTCGATACAGAAGAGTCTTGTTTTGGTGGGGAAGGAGGATGTTTTTGGAGCCTTTTGGATGTTGCACTTATAGAGGTTGCAAAGGATGAAGAAGCCGATTTAGTAGATGGGGTCGCAGATTCTACCATTTGAATGAGAGGAGTGCACAGCTTTGAACGAATAATGAAAGTGCAATTGGTAGAAGCCAACACCGATTTTGCTTTCTTCAATCTGCCCATACAACACTATGACGAATATGAATGCTTTAAAAATTGCGTAGCATTTCAAGAGAACAACCTTGTTTGAGCAATATTATCATTGTTGAAAGTGTTAAAACCAGTCCAGTGATAGCAATTGGAGGTTCGCTGGGTGAAGAGCCAAGCCAAATCTAGTATTATGTTTCACGTAGAGAAGTCATAAAAGTCACAAACAGTTCATTAGGTTAGGCAACCAATCCTGAGGAGAACTGCTGTTTGGCGGTGTTTTAAACAGATATAGGATATAATGTTCCTAGAGTCTCTAGGTGGCAAATCACCAGGATGCCGTTCCTCAGCCGAATGAGGAGAGCTGTAGATCTCAGCCTCAGTCCCAGTAGCCTTTCAACCTTCAAGAGCTACTAAAACGAGTACCGAAAATGTGGTCATATGTACTTTTGCACCTAGCCACAATTCAGTCTTGGTGTGAGCTATATAAATGGTCATTACAATTGATATGACTAACTAATCACACTTTGAATAGTAAATACCATGGCCAAGATCACACAGAGAGCATTTGCTTATATCAAAAGTGCACTGATCCAGCACTGTAATAGACGGATCAGGTATAGTTTGACTCACCTGGAAGTTCAATAAACACCACACAGCTTGAGAAGTCTTTATATTTATTCATTAATTACAGAATTAGAGGGCGTTTATGTTTTCATTTATTGTATAGGTACATGGTGAGATGAGTCTGTTTTCATATCGATAAGTGTGTGAGGTAGTTGGCATTTAACAGAGTAGTGAGGGGGACTTCATTCTGATCTCACATGTTTTTCTTCTCATTTTCTCTCTTTTAATAATGCAGGTGACACAGGTAGTCCGGTCCCCCTTTGACCTGCTGCAATTCACCTAGGGGAAAACATAATAACACTGTCATATTTTAAATGGTTAAAATGAAAGTCAATGCTGATTTTTAAGAAAAAAGAAATGTATAGTGCTATAATAAAAGCAGTGCATGTTATTGCAGTTTCATAGATTTGTAGTGCTGCGAATAAGCAGATTCAGTTGTATTAATCTTCTGAAGGCGAGAGTCATCTTCACCTCACCCCTACATCTTTTTGTCTGTTTATGGGCGAATGGAAGAATTTCCTCACCCATCCGGATGGACATTGTTATGAGTGAATTGTCTTTTTGTTCTCAGTATGGACATTAATATGACGCCCCAGTGATTATTTTGGTATCGCTCCCTATTGCAATATTTATTTTACAGTCACAAGTCTTGTGAGCAGTTTAGGCTTTTTCGGTGTATCGCTGAAATGGAACCAATTAATTTATCTTTTAAATGACACCAACACGAAAAAAATCCAATGTAGGCAACCAGGGATATGAATTTTTAAAGATTAGACACTTTCTAGTGCTTAGAAACCAACAAAGCCCCTTATAGTCATTTCATTTTCTCTGACAGGGACTCACCTTTAGAAATTGTTCCGGAGAATTTCCCACTGCTGTGTGGTGCCGTCTTCTCCAGCAGGCGGGGTCCAGTTAGAACTCCTTCCTGAAGTTCTGCTTGCGGGTCCTAAAGTTTCCAACACACAATCCAAGGTTAGGGAATCTCCAAGAGGGTCCTTGAAAGTGTGAAAATTCAATTCTGCAATCCACTTGAATAAAAAACTCTTACAAATCCACTGGTGCTCCAGGCTTGTAGTTCTTTGTGGGGATGTCCAAGTGAGCTCTGTTACCCTGTAGTTTGCATGTAGTCCACTCTTTAGTCCTTTTGTAGCAAGGTAACCCATGGGGCTGCAGTTTCAGTTGGGGCAGTCTTTAGAGGTCAGGCCTTAGAAATCTTTGCACAGCAAAACGTCTCAGCAGGGCACTTCTTGCTTCATTATGTTTCAAGCAGCAGATCTGGAGGGCTCTGCTCCTCTCAGATACTCATTCCACGTTCTCTGGGTCAGGCAGGAGGTCACTTCTGACCAATGGGAGCTTGGTAACTCCTCATAGTTATGACCACATCCTGTAGAGTGTGACATGATTTTGTCCCAGAGTGCATCAAATCTTCCAAATCCATAATATCTAATTTTCCAGCAAGGAGGTAAGAGCTGGCTAAACACACCCCCTAGTATGGCTTATTTCCATACACTCTCCCCCTACCATATGCACATACCTTCCCTAACCCTGGGTCTGGTGGGTGTCAAAAGTGTAAATTGGAAACTGACACTGTGGCCATCCCTGCCTTTGAATACCATGGTTCCCGATGCCCCTCTCCGGCCTGGCATTCTCATTGAACAGCACACTACCCTGCCAGCAGAGCTGGTTAACCCCAGGGACTCTTTATTACCTCTTCAAGGCAGCCTGGCTAATCCACTTAACTCTGGGCCAATCACGGCAGACCACTAGAAGACTGAATTTGGATCAACAAACAAGAAAGTCTAGTAACTTCTTGTCTGTACATTGTAGGAGAAATGCAACATTGTAATTGTGTTGATTTTTTCACAACAGGCTAGGAAGTGTTTGAACAGTGGCTCTATCTCCTTCCTACTAGGAGTTATTATTTATTAACTTCCTGCTATGTTAACCTTTGTGGCCCGGGATTTGCAATGGGGAACATGACTTGGGCCAGTTTTCTAGCACCAGGGCTTATAAAAACATATTTCATAAGTATTTCCCTAATTTTTACAGGACCCCCTCCCCCTGTGCAACTAGGGGAGACTTTAGGGGTTCTGAATTTGCAAAAATATTGCAGATCCTCCTTCCACAGTGCTCCTAGCATCAAAGTGGAATTTTAGCTGCACTTTAATACAATGACAATGTGGGGAGTGAACTGTGAAATTTCACTTAACCCAGGCATATACAAACTAATGTTATAAGGGTGTACCTTCTAAATACCTACCCCCACTCCTCGGATAACTAAGGGAGACCCCGGGGGTCCCTAATATGACAAAACATTGTAGGTTAACCATTTGTAGTGCCCCTCCCACCAAAGTCGAGTTTGGGCACAATTTACTTTTAAAAGCAGTCCTGGCACCCAGGTCTGCTTTTAAACTGACCTCAGGCTTCAGCAGTGCACACATGCAAGTACATAAAAAGGATGCTGGCCTCTAAACTGCCATGCCCCAGTGTACTGGGGACTTCTAGTTAGTTTCAATCCCCCTGCCCTATTATATACCAGGGGCCTATAGGGGAGGTCATGCCAATCACAGGGGTACCCCACCATAACATTGTGTGCCCTAGTGTATGTAGGTGTTTAATTGTATTCCAATGTGTCTCTTTCAGCTTAGCCCTGGCCCTGGGCCTGGGTATGCAGAGCACAGGGTCAGTCAAAATCAGTTACCACCAGTATTAGTCAACAAACAGTTGGGGGTGCCCAGGGCACAGGATGACTTTACAACACTTACATTTTAGGATATTTTTTGTCTGATAGTGTTAAAGCCCAATACCAAAATGTGTTGCATTATTCACAAGCAGGGTGATAGGTGTGATGTGCCTAGATGATTGAGATGGAGAGAAGCAGCCACCAGAGGGATTGCACAACACCACAACCTAGAGAACAAATGGGGAAGCGGACTGATGGGGAGGAAGGCTGCCTTTCAAAGGGAGGAAGCAGCTCACCCCAGAGGAACAAGGTTTCTTTCTTCTATCCATGGTTGTCCTTGTCACAGCAAAGCTGATCCATTGCCCAGGAGAGACAGTAAGAGAGATAAGACGTCCTGGTCTGTATGTAAAGCAGCCTATAGTGGGCAGCAGCACTCAGGTAACCACATGTCCCCTACAGCAGACCTTTGTGATAGGGCTTGAAGTAGCAAACCTTTTGCAGTTCTTGCAATGGGGCGGGAGAGGCACTCTGTGTATGAGATGCTTTGAGCTCCTCCTTGTGCTCCAATCAGCAACATAATTCCTTCCTCATTCCTCCAGCCTCGACCGTGCTCTTCAAGGAGGACAACAAAGGTTTTCTGCTGTTCTGGAATGGTGAACTGATATTATAGCTCACTGGCCCAACCTGGGGCTTTTGAATACATTAATTAACATCAAGTGGATGTTTCTTCTCTAGCAGGGTTGAATCCTTTACTGGCAGAATAGCAGAGAACCTTGGGGGCTGATTGTAAGCATAGACTTGCAGTACAGTTGCTATCATAAAAGATCAAAGTCTGCAACATAAAATCATCCGCCAGCAGCTGCGACTGAGATCCTGCCTGGTACTAGCTCAACTTTTAGCACAAGTTACTTTCCTGCTGGCCCACTACTAACGAATGATCTATGGTGAAAGTGATAATCCATCATTGAATCAATGAAGTCAAACCCTGAACATGCTTTCGCAACAAACCATAATAGCACCTGTTGATGCAGTTCTCCGTGTGCCTTGCTCTCTCATTACAGGTCGGAGACCAATGGCCACATCACCCCATTAAGGGAGAACCACACTGTCTCCTTTTTGAATAAAGCACCATCTTCAAGGTCTGCTGCATCATGTTAAAAGTTAGCTGCTTCTAAGTCTGCTGTTTCACCTACAATATTTTATACATTCCCTTATAGTTGTGCCGCATCATCTTCAAGGTCCTCTTTAACATGTGAAGTGCATGCTGCATTCCTCCTACAGATCTTCTGCATCCTCATCAAAGTCGTCTGTATTTTCTTCAAGGTCTGATGCATTATTTGTAAGGTCTGCTTCATCCTCTCCGATGTCTGGTGCATCCTCTTCAAGATATGCTGCATCCTCCTTAAGTTATTCTGCATTAAAGAACTGTATTCCATCAGCACAGACCTCACCCCAATCCTGAATGAATCAATCATCACAGTCACCTACTCAGAGACCTGTATCAACACAACAGTACTCCTCCTTCTAAGAAAACCCTCAGCTGGCCCATCTCCATGCTCCTACACCCCAAAGGTCATGGAAAAAACTACTAGTGACCCACCACAATGACAAAAACCTCCTTGATACCACTCAATCTGGAGTCAGCTCCAACCACACCACAGAGACCTCCCTCATCGGCAACATGGACGCTACCCAGATGACAATGGACAAAGGTGACATTGTGGTGCTCATTCTCCTGGTCCATTCAGTAGTCTTCCATAACATCTCCCAACCCATACCTATCCACGACTGCACAAACCCACCATACCAGACCAGCACTTTGCTAGCTTTGTTCCTTCCTGACAGGTCACACCGAGGTGGGCAGCCGGGCCCCTTCACTTCCAACTGCAGAGTTCCATATGGATCTTCACTCAGCACCACCCTGTTCAACTGCAACATAATCCCACTCAGCCGCAACATCCAGGTCCCCAGAAACAACTTCATATCCAAGGTACTCAGGTCATACTCTCCCTCTCCGACAAGGCACCAAACACCTGGACCAAAGTCTCTGCTTGCATAAATGAAGTCACCAGATGTGTGAAAGCCATCTGGCTCTAGCTTAATACAGCAAGACGGAAGTAGCAATCTTTGTCAAAGAAACTTCACTTTCCGATTCCACAGTCTGGGCTACATAACTCACATTCACACCTCTCACCACAACCCACGCAAAGAACCTTGAAATAGTAATTGACTAATAATTCACCATTATTTGCCAATTGACATTGAGATTTTCAAATGGCTGCCTGCGAACACTGGCAGAACCGTCACCCAAGCTTTCATCTCCAGCAAGCTCAACTATGGCAACATATTCAAATGTTGGAACCAACACTCAACTGACCAGAGCCCTCCAGACAATACAAAACTCAGCAACCAGGCTCACCCTCGACCTCCCACTGTACGCTCACATCAACTGCACCTCAAAGAGCTCTGCTGGCTCATAGTTCACAAACAAGCACTATTAAAACGTATCTCGCCCCTTTGCTCAAGATTGGCCCCATGTACCACAACAACCGCATAAACTTCCATAAACTTGCCATACACCCCTGCTCAACCTAACTCCTACCTGCACACACACCCATCCACATATGCATAACTATATCCAGTGGTCGGGCCTTCTTCCTTTATCCTAAAATCTGGAACAACCTGCCCCTGCATATCAGAGCTTCCTCCTCAACTCTTGAATTCCACAAGAAACTGGAGATCTGGCTTTTCATCAAGCTCCAGCCCTGGCTTGTCTCACAAAGCTCCTGATTCAGTGGCAAGATACCCCCCGGGTGAACCATGTGCTATAGAATTACATATAACCTGACATGACATAACGTAACCTCATATTATGACATGGCATACCATACCATGACACAACCTCTTCAAGGACTGCTGCCTCACATTCAAGGACTGCTGCCTCACATTCAAGGACTGCTGCCTCACATTCAAGGACTGCTCCATCCTCTGCAAGTGCTGCTGCATCATCTTCAAGACTGAATAATCAATCAATCAATAAATAGATGTTAAGAGTGGGTCTTGTCACCCGTAGGGTATCCAGGCACTGGCAGGGTCCAGGTGATTGGCCAAATAGTGAGGTCTTCATGGACTTTCAAAACTCTGAAAGAGATGAAAGGGTAGCTCTTTCCATGTCTTTGCTGCTGGATAGGGGAAGGAGTGACCTGAAGATCTGCTATGTTGGATGTGGGGAGAGGGTTAGAAAAAAAGAACACAGAGCAGAGGTGTCTGGTGGGCTGATGAAAGTTCAGGTGATGGTTCAAGTAGGCGGGTCTTCAGTTGTGTAGGGCTTTTTATGCATGAGTCAGGAGCTTGAACTGGCATCTTTTCTACATAGGGAGCCAGTGGAGTTCCCTGACTTGAGTGGTGATGTGTGTTTGTCTAGGGAGATACAGGACGAGTCTGGCTCGGGCATTGTGTATGGTTTGTAGTTATCATAGGAGGTGAGTTGTGATCCCCAGAGCACATTGATCTAGTCTAAATGCTGGAGATAAGGGCCTGAGTGATGGTGTGTATTGAGCTTTGGGGTAGCCATTTGCATATCTTACAAAGTATGCAGAGGATGAATAAGCAGGAAGCGGCGATAGGGTTGACCTGAGTCGTCATGGTTAGCTTGTTGTCTAGATTGATGTCTAGGTTCCTAGCGTGGTCAGTGGGGGTAGCAGTAGGTCCGAGTCCTGTGGGGCACTAGGATGCACCCCATTGGGGGGCTTTTGTTTCCAAAACTCAGTACCTCTGTCTTGTCCACACTGAGCTTCAGGCAACTGTCCTTCATCCAGCTGGAGACGTCTTTCATGTGGTTGTGGAAGTTGGTCTTGATGTTGGTGGTGTCTTCGGGGAGGGAGATGAGGAGTTTTGTGCCGTTGACGTAGGATATGATGTTGAGTCTGTGGGTTTTGGCAATGCTAGTTAGAGGTGTCATGTAAGTGTTGAGATAGTGGGGCTGTGTGAGAATGCTAAAGATACTCCACAGATGATTTCTTTGGGTTCAGAGGTGGAGGCAGACTTTTTGCATTCTTATGGTGAGGAAAGAGGTGATTCATCTGAAAGTGGCTTCTTTAATGGCTATGTTGTGCATCCTTGTGGTTTGCATGATGGAACCACGCATGCCAATAATGTGCATATTTCAACAACTTCACCACTCTTGCCTTTACATGAATGCGTTTACAACACAATTTTTTTGTATAGGCATGATTGATAAAGGCATATGCATGGTTAAGATTAGACAATCGCGTCAAACGACCCTGCCTCCAGCCCTAAAAACAACACCAGCCCCTTGCCCTGAGCCCTAAAATGAGCCTCCAGCCTTAAGAAGTACATGACCCCTTTGACCTGAACCCTAAAACCCTGCCCCAGCCCTAAAAACAGCCCTGGTCCCATCCCCATACTGAGCCCTAAAACCCAGCACTAAATACAACCCTGACCCGAACCATCATGAGCCCTAAAAGCTGGTCCTAGTCCTAAAAACTACCCTGCCCCCTCACCCTCAGTTCTAAAACTCAGCCCCCAGCACTAACTACCAAGATGGGTCCCTATCCTTCCTGTTCCTCTTTCTACTTTCCCCACCAATTCACTCTGAATCTGGAGCGCTGGCTGTCTTTACATGCTGAAACAAGATGGGCCTAAAGGTGATGCTTATTGTCAAAAGGGAGTAGACCAACAATATATGCAATCCACCGTCAAACAAATTGGTTCTTATGTGAGAGAGATAAATATATATGCCAGAGAGAAAACACAAACCTTCATATAGGAAAAATGTTTGCATTTTATATTTTTTCAAATCAATAATACATACAAATAT
The DNA here is from genome assembly GCF_964261635.1 of Lissotriton helveticus. Taxonomy (NCBI): domain Eukaryota; kingdom Metazoa; phylum Chordata; class Amphibia; order Caudata; family Salamandridae; genus Lissotriton; species Lissotriton helveticus. The sequence continues at coordinate 24,321,427 of NC_136063.1, forward strand.
TGGAACAATTATTGTGTAGGTTTTTCCAAAAATGTACATAGAGAGGTGTTCATAAGGGTGCCTATGTGCAAACTGAAATAGGAAAAGGGACACCATCAGGAAAAATAAAAAATATGTAATTCTCAACAGGGACACTGGCTGATGTAACTTTTGAGGAAAGAAAAGTGTGGTAGGCCCGTTTGAAGAACAATTGTTCTTTCTTAGTGTCCATGCTAAGGGATAGTGATCATTGAATCTGGGTTCACCATCCAAGAAGGGCTTGCAAGTCAAGATGTTCCAACCCAACTACTGCATAGAGGGTTGATTAAGTCCTTAGCATACCGTTCTTCATCAGGACATTGCGAACGGTAGGAGGCTACTTAAATAAAATTAAACAAATAAATTAAGACGAGTTGCCTCAAGGCCTCTCTGGTAGTGGGACTCTCTAAAACCACAATAGGCAAGAGAGGCGAAGATGGGGTCTAGAGTGTGACCTGCAGTGTGCTATTGTGGATGTGTTGGGTTGTGAATGAGACAGATGCAAACTCTTGAAGGACACCTCTCCAATGTTACCACTACAATGAAGCCTGACGTCTTGGCCAACAGGCTTTCAACCTCTAGCCAGTAACTTTCATCAAGGACTAAGCATTAACCCAGCAATGCAGAATTACCACAAAGAGAATAATTCAAATTAGGCCTTCTTGGTGCTTGACCATAGACTGAAGAGCAAAGTATCTCTGTCTTTCACAGAACGCTCGTACGTTTGCAATTCATAAAGGAGGCAAAAAATATGAAACATCCTTCCAACCAACCAAGTGGATGTTGATGTATTCCTGCTCCCACACATCCACAACTGCTTTTCCACCAAGATGTACTGCAAACACAAATGCAAGTGTATATTAAGTCAACTGATTCACCTTCCTGTTGCCTCTTTTCCTAACCGTGCTATACAATAGCTATCTAGTTCTTCTACAGCATTTCAACTCCCAACTTCCACCCCCATTGACCTCCTCTTACTCCCACCAAAGCACTCACATACTTAAGATAAAATAAATACATGAAAGAGAACTGATAAGATGAGTTTGGTACCTCCTTTTTTTAAAGAGAGTTTTCAGGAGAGGAAATCACTGGGATGTTGTTCTCCAGTTCACATTACCAAAAAAGGAGAGCTGTAGATCACAGCCTCAGTCCCAGCAGGACTGACTTCACCTTTCAACATTCTAGTGCTGACAAATTGAGTACCCTGAATGTGGACGTATAAACACTTGTGCCTAGTCACAATTCAGTCTTTGGTGTGATCTTTATAAACAGTCATGACTATTGGCACCACAAAGTAACCACACAGTGAATAGTACTTTCTCCAAAATCATTTGCTGAAAACAAAACTGCACTGTCACAAAAGGAGCAGGACTGGAGCTCATGGTGTATTTCCACTGACCTTGAAGTCGAATAAACACCATATAGCTTGAGGTTTTCTTATATTTATTAATCAATTACAGAATTATAGTATGTTTATTTTTTCATTTATTGCACAAGTACAAGGTAATGTGAAGTCTGTTTTCAAATTCATTCAAGTGTGGGAGGTAGTCAGCATATCATTTTAATATTCAAAGTGTAGAAAGGGAGTCTTCATCCTGGTCTCAATCAATGTCTCTTGTTTGTTAGTTAAGTTACCTGGTCCCATTTTATTTGCTGCATTCTACCTAAGAGAAAAACAAAGTAAGAACTCATTGTCATAGTTCAAAGTTGAAATGAAAGTCAATGCAGATTTTTTCAAAATATCTATTTTGACTGTGGTATATTAACAGCTGTGTTACTGCAGTTTCATGGATTCATAGCGCTGGGACCCACCAATGCTAATGGTACTCATTTTATAAAGGCTAGAAGGCAAATTTCTCAGAAGTTCTCAAGACAGGCCAGATCCTCATACTTCTGAAAACTCTACAATAGATCCTGATGACACTCGCCAACTACCAGCCCATCACTCACCACCTCTTTATCAGATCATTGAGGGCCTGATTCAAGAATTGCCCCCACACTCGTTATGGAGGTCTCACAGTTTTGAGGGAGCCTCCACCCTCGTGGTGGTGACCCAGCAGTCATGAGGGAGTCCCTGCACTCATGGTGAGGCCCTGCAGTCATGATTGAGTCTCTGCACTTGTGGTGGAGGCCCCGCAGTCGTGAGGTAGTCACTGCACTTGTGGTGGAGGCCCGCAGTCGTGAGGGAGTCTGTGCACTTGTGGTGGAGGCACCGCAGTCATGAGGGAGTTTCCACAATCATGGTGGAGGCCCGGCAGTGGTGATGAAATCTCTACACTCGTGGTGAAGGCCCGCAGTCACGAGTGAGTCACTGCACTTGTGGTGGAGGCCCCACAGTCATGAGGGAGTCTCTGCACTTGTGATGAAGGCCCCACAGTCGTTCAGTAGTCACTGCACTCATGGTGGAGGCCTCGCAGTCCTGCGGGAGTGTCTGAACTTGTAGCAGAGGCCTCACAGTCGTGAGGGAGTCTCTGCCCTCATGGTGGTGGCCCGCAGTTGTGGGCTACTTACTGCCATAGTGGTAGAGGGCCTGCAGTCGTGAGGGAGTATCTGCACTCGTGGTGGAGGCCCCTCAGTTGTGGTGGATTATCTGCACTTGTGGCAGAGACCTCGCAGTCGTGGGGGAGACTCTGCACTGTTGGTGGAGCGCCCACCGCCATGAGGGTGTCTCTACACTCGTGGTGGAGGCCCTGCAGTTGTGGGGTAGTCACTGCACTCATGGTAGAGGCCCCACAATCGTGAGGGTGTCTCTGCACTTGTGATGGAAGTCCACAGTTGTGAGGGAGTCTGTGCACTCGTAGTACAGGCCCCGTAGTCATGAGGAAGTCTCTGCACTCATGGTTGAGGCCCGCAGTCATGAGGAAGTCTCTGCACTTGTGGTGGAGGCCAAGCAGTCCGGAGGGAGTCTCTACACTCATGATGGAGGCATAGCAGGTGTGGGGGAGTCTCTGCACTTGTTGCAGAGGCTTCGCAGTTGTGGGGGAGTCTCTGCACTCATGGTGGAAGCCTGCATTTGTGAGGGAGTCTCTGCACTCGTGGTGGAGACCCCGATGTTTCGAGAACTCTCATTGAGTCCCACAGTTGTGAGGGAGTCTCTACACTCATGATGGAGGCAGCAGTTGTGGAGGAGTATATGCACTTGTGGCAGAGGCCTCGCAGTCGTGGGGGAGTCTCCACACTCTGCACTCATGGTGGAGGCCCTGCAGTGTCGAGGTAGTCACTGCACTTGCAGTGGAGGCCTGCCGTAGTGAGGGAGTCTCTGCACTTGTGGTGGAGGCCCGCAGTCAATCAGAACACACTGCACTTGTGGTGGAGGGCCTGCAGTCATGAGGGAGTCTCTGCATTCGTGGTGGAGGCTCCGCAGTCGTGAAGGAGCCACTGCACTTATGGCGAAGAGACCACAGTCGTAGGGGAGTCTCTGCACTTATGGCAGAGGCCTCACAGTCGTGGGGAGTCTATGCACTTGTGGCAGAGGCCTCGTAGTCACGGGGGAGTCTCCGCACTCATGGTGCAGGCCCGCAGTCGTGAGGAAGTCTCTGCACTCGCGGTGGAAGCCCTGATATCGTGAGAATTCTCATTGAGGATATTTCCCCCAAGTGTAGAGACTCCCACACAACTGGGGGGACTCCGCCATGAAGTGGTGTTTTCTTATATCACCTTTCTTAATGGGGTGCAGCAAATGGAAGCAGCAAAATGTCAATGATTGCTTATGTGGATAGATAGATATATTTATTTGCACAAATAATTAAAATCATTGCAATTCATACACAAATAGAAGATAAGAAGAAACTTTCAGAGCTCAATTTAAAGGAGAAAAAACGCAAGTTCATGTCTTTGCTTATGTGGAGGAAGGTCCTCCTTCCTGCATATAAGCAATCCTAAAATGCTGTTTGCATCGTCTATGTGTGCTGCTTAATGAAGCACACATAGAAGTTGCAAAACAGCATTTTTTAAATGAATGTTTATGTGCAGGAAGGTGGACCTTCCTCCACATAAACAATCGTTGGCATTTTGCTGATTCCATATGTGTTGCCCAAGGCAGCACACATGGAAACAGCAAAAACGAGGAGAAATAAAGCATTTCTCCTCATTTCGCATGTTTAAGACTTAAGACGAGGTTTTCCGTGGTCTTAATTTTAGAGCTGCCTCCTATTTACGCTGCTCTTGTAAGTAAGGGGCTGCATCAAAATTAATGGGTGTTGCTGTGGAACGTCTACCACAACACCCATTGCCCGCCCTTTTCACACTAAGTGTAGCTTGCAAGGGTGCCTTATTTGTTAGGCAGAGGTAAGACACGTTAAGTAACTTAACGCCGCCTTGTAAATAAGGCAAAGCCCCTGTAACTTGAAAGTGACGTTGTGAGGGCAATAGGGGCTTGAAAATATGCCCCATGGTGTTTAACCCACACAAATCACACAGAAGGATCTTTCAGCTGAACATGCAACCCTCCAGGTGGTAGGTAAATTTGACTACCTGGACATCGGTATTGATAAGAGCAGGGCATGAAAAGCCCAGTTAGATAAGAAAGAGGTGGTTCTTCTATATTCTGCCTCTGCCATCACCAGGAAGTACAGGGCAACTACCCCTAGGTCTATATCCCCAGCTATTGAGGTATAAGGAGAAAATCACAGGTGCTATGATTGGGGGCCTTCTAACACCAAAGGCCTGCTATCTAAGGAAAATAACTGTTTGAGATCTGTATTTAGCCTCTTCCAGATGCACCCACCCTCCCACTCTTTTATGACTCAGGATTAAAAAGGGCGGGTGACCTAGCAGTGTTAAAACCGCTTCTCTATTGGGTGAGGCTGTGGTCGAACGATGAGCTTTTCCAATACAGGCTAGCTCCGAAGGACATCAGATCCCATAAAAACGCTCATCTTCTCCTCTGGATAAAACATGTCAAATTCCATCGATGTGACCAGGGCTTGAGTTATATTTGGACTAGGAACACTTCATGTAAATAAATTCTCACATAAATGGAAGTGTTGCCAAACTATTTCCCCAAACTGTGATACTTGTATACATGCCACTGAGGATGTTGACCTTGTCCTCTTTTTTTGTTCTGCCATAGCAGGATCCAGGCAGATATGGATCAAACCAGGGTGCACTCTCTGAGGTGTGAGGACATACTGGGAAGCATACTGCATTTTGAGAAAGGACACTGGTCAGGTAGTGGTATATGGTGTTAGTCATTCATGCGTCCCATGATGTTCTTGGGTTGATGTATTTGGCTACTGTAGCTCCTGTACTTTTTTTTAGGAAATTCCACCTGCTATACTGAATTTTCTTTAAGCTAATCCATTCATTTATAGTGAATTACCTGTTTAGTAGAAATGGACTGTGAATGGGAACATATCTGTTTTAAAGTTTTCATTGATCTTTTTAACTTGTAAAAATGGTTTCATAATGTAACTATTTCAATAAAACAAAATGTGATTTTGCAAATGTTATTATTCCCTTGTCTATAATTTTTGTGTTTTTTTTTATGGTTTAAAGAACCAAAATAAAGATGAAGTGACAGCTCAGACATGGAAGACCAGTGTCTCTTTGATGAAGAACAGAGCTCTGAAATAAGTTAGTTCCTCTTTAGGAGATTTGCAAGAGGAGGAGACTTTAGTAGAGCCAAGAAATAAATGACTCTCTCAAGTGCAATAGAGCTAAGCTGAGCTCACATATTTAAGGTTTGTGTCTCTTTGAGAGATGGAGGAGTAGGAGAGAGCAGCAGAGCTGAGATATAGATGATCAACTCTTTAATGGCAGAGATCTGAGATAGGATGGTGTGGTTTTTAGAGAATTGTAAGACCCGGAGAACTCAGTGGAACTCAGACGTAGAAGGTTAGTGTTTCTTCAAGAAGTTTCTGGGATCAGTAGGTCCGCAGAGACCTGACATAGAAAGTAAAAGCTATGATTATCAAAAAGTGTTGCAGCGCAGCAACTGATCGTGCAGCGCTGCGTCACAGGGAAAGGGCATGAATGTGCCTATTGCAGCCAGTACAGTCCATTCCTGTCCTTTCCCCTTCACTGGAGCACAATGGCTGCCTAGCACCAGCGCAGGCACAATTGTGCCGTGGTGCAAGTGTGTGTGAGTTGCATGCAGTATTGTGTTTGCATTGTCTCATTCCTGCACAAAAACAATCCAGAGAGGCTTTTCCAGAACACAGCAATCATAGAAAGAGGAAAAACAAGGAGAATTAAAGATATTTCTCCTCATTCCCCTCTTCGGGGCAGCGTATCTTATTGGCACATTCCCAGGTTTACTTGTTCTTGTAAATCTGGGGACGAGTCAAAACCCACGGATGTTGCGAGGGAACACCCACGCTCCACCCATGGAATGCCTCCCTCACGCAGAGTAATGCCACGCAGCAGTCTGTGCCGTGCTACATTTGAGATTCCTGAAGACACCCAGGGCCATGCAAAGCGGCCTTGTGCTGCTTGATGAATCTAATTTGTGTTGCTCTTGCACTATGGTGTGTGGTACAAGAGGGATCAAAGTTGCAATTAAATATGTCCCTTGGTGCCTCTTTAGCACAGTGGAGCTGAGCAGACCTCAGGCATAGAAAGTTAGTGTCTCTTCAACAAATCTGTATGAAAAGAGAGGTGAGCAGAGCTCTCAGAGAGGAGGTTATTGACCCTCTTTAATCATTCGAGTAGAGAACCCAGAGACATTGGTAAATTTTAGGATAACCTTAACATTGCTGCGTTCATTGCAATTTAATCAAACATATGTGGATGGACACATGCCCCCACCTGTTCAACTCCTAACTGGAGAATTTGTGTCACTTTGTGAAATAACAAACATGATCCATTACAGAAGAAGACACATGAGAGAAGAAGCAGCTTACACTCATTGGACATTGACAAGAAGGTGCAGCCACCCACTACTGGAAGCCCCCATATTTGCAGGCACGTAGGGGTTCTGCAGTTACTTCATGGGTTAGATGCACCACCTGGAGCTCAGGTGAGGCTGTGAAAGGTAAACCTTTCCAAGATACTTACCTCAAAGCACAGCTCTGACCATGAGGGCACTGATGCCCGCTGCCAGGGAGAGCAGCGTGTAACTGAGCTTCGCACTGCTCGCTCCACTGCATTGGTTTGTACTGCTCGCTGCATTGCACAGGTCACTGCTGCAGCAGGTAGTTGTAGTTTTCGCACCATAGTAGCCAGTTACCGTGCCCGCCGAACAGGATGATGCACATGTCTTAGTGATGTATGTAACCCCTGTAAAGAAGTTCAAGGGATTATTAAAAATGTACTCAAAGCTCCCACTGGGTCTCAGTATTACAGAACAAATGAATAGACAAACATGGGAGGTAGACAGACTCTGACGCCCCCTCTGAGGCAGTCAATGCCATATTTTAACCTCTAGTTATCAGATTGAGTCTTTTTGTTCTCTAGAATATCTGCATTCCCATCTTCTATTCCCAAAGCAGCCCTGTTTTAAATCATAATGGTGTTTTTTTTCTCTTGCACCAATTCTGTGAGCAGCTGCATACATTCACTACACTTTCTACAATACTATGATCTAGTTGAGCAGCCTCAAATCCTGAGTGTGTTCTATCACCTGGGCTACCACAACTGAGACTGCGACCCCTGCGCTCTAATGTGGATAGTATCCTATGACACAGGTGACTCAACAACTGATGCTCTGACTCTAACATCGGGAGCATTCTAACCTGTCATCGAAGCCTCAGGGCATCCTACCCCTGACCCGTGCAGCCAGGTAAAAGTGTGGCCTCTGAGACAGGGTGCATTCTATTATATGAGCTCCCCAGACAACTTCATGTGTGTCCTGTGAAACTACCGGTGTTCTATTACCTGAGCCACCAGCCAGCTGATAATGTGACCGCTATCCCTGGGTTTCTTTTATCATCCGACTCCCACACTTGCTTATACAGAGACATCTAAGCCAGAAGTGATCTCTCACCAGAAAGCAAATCCGGCTGTCACTGTGACTTCTAACCGTTAGAGTGTTGCTATTTACCTGCTTCTACTTGCTCCAAGGTATAGATAGTTTTGGTCAATCAATCAGTCAAACAGGAGCTATAGAGCGCAGCTAACCACTTGTGATGGTATCCAGGTGGTGAGAGAAAAGCTGCTGAGGTGGCATCATTTAAACAGCCAGGTCTTGAGTCCCCTTCTGAACTGCTGTAGAGAGGGTGAAGTCCTGATATGGAGGAGGAGGCTGTTCCAGGAGTTAGCATTGAGGTATAAGATTGTCCTCCATTTTTTCTTCGGCGGATGCAGGGTGTGTGAGCAAGTAAACGGAATGTGTAGTGCAGGAGTCTGGAGGGTTGGTGGAAGCTCACACAGTGGTTGATGGGTGGGGGTCCTTGCTTGTGCAGGGCTTTGTAGGTGTGGGTCAGAATCTTGAATCTGTATCTCTTGTGAAGAGAGAGCCAGTGGAGTTTCTTCAGGTGAGTGGTGATGTGGGTCCATCAGGGGAGGTCGAGGATGAGTCTAGCCACTGAGTTCTGAATGGTCTGCAGTCTCTTTAGCAGGTTGTGGTAATTACTGCGTAGAGTGCATTTCCATAGTCAAAGCAGCTGGTGACGAGGGTCTAAGTGTCAGTGCTTATGGTTGAGACTGGGGGCCACTTGAAGATCTGTCAGAGCATGTGCAGAAGGAGGAGGCAGGCAGAAGAGACTGCGATGATTTGGTTCTTCATGGTGAGTTTTGTTGTCCAAGAGGATGCTGGTCATGCACAGATGGTCGTGGTAGATGAGTGATTAGATAGAGAGACGATGAGCTGGGTGTTGTCTGCGTAGGAGATGATGTTCAGTTCATGGTTTCTGATGATGTTGGCCATGGGGGCCATGTAAGCGTTGAACAGAGTAGGGCTGAGGAATAAACCTTGAGAGACACCGCAGTGGATGATTTATTAGACCCTTTCCCATATATAGTGACTCAAACCTTTTGTCACAATACCCCGAAGTTGACTTTATCTTTCTATAAATGCACAATTCAGAATAAGTCAAATATTTTAAATGCGGCCTTTGGTATTGGATACACTACCCTAGATGTCACATCAGCAATAGAACAAAATATTTAAGAAAGGTTTCCACAGACTGAACACAATCAAGCTGTACACAATAATCTAGACATCTTCATCATACCCTAGGCTAGCCCACCAGAAATGTCAAAATTAATTGAGATGTGTGCTCCAGATGAGACCTAGAGACCCAATAACTGATCAACAGATCAATCTCAGTCATATACGTGCGCCAGGTATAATGTATGCAGGGGTGGGCGTTCTGACACAAGTAAGCCTCGTAGAAGTGACGTAGTGAAATCTATGCGATATCACTGCACCACTTCTAGGATGCAAATGCGTCAATATCTTACGCCTGCCTCACAGCAGGCGCAAGACTGAATCAGGCACATTGAAATGGGACTTGGCAGGCTCAATGGCCCATTGCTGGAGTTGCGTCACTTTTGTGACACACTCCAGCAAAGCGTCATTTTTGCCCCTACAGATATGTCAGAAATACTGATGCATCTGTAACTCCTTGCGACAAGATGCGTCATACTGTAAATGTGACGCATCCAGCATGTCGCAAGGTGGGTGCAATGAAAAGTGACGCATCGCTGTTTTCACGCAGCGATGCATCACTTGTCATGAACGAAGCCCCCAATTTCTAGCACAGAAGGAGGCTATAATGAAACATAATAGGACCCACTTTAAACTTTGTGTTATTTCATGGCCTTGCATTCAATGGTTATTCATTCTATATTTGTCCCTCCTATGAGTTGACACATTTAATCTCATAATGGTGAAGCGGTCTGCTCAAGAATGGGACATGGTTTGTGTCTTTAAATAAATATTCTGCTTGATGGGAGTTGTACCTATATGAGGCAAAACAAGCAAATCTTTATGAGAACAATGTTTAAAGAAGTAGTTGGCATGGCTGAATTCCCTGATCTCTGTACTATGTCATGCAGTTAAAGAGAGCACTTGTCTAAGAGCATACCATTTTGAATCCGCAGCTACCGCCTGATACACATACACACAACGCAGGCACTCCTTAGACTGAGCACTCCTCCATTCAAGCTCTCTGAACATTCAACTGTTGTCCTCATCCACCTCTCAACAAAAACTTTGCTCAATCCCTTGTCAAACGGAGCACTTCTCCACCCACTGCAAGACGTTACATTGCCGTGGCTCTCATATGTCTCTCAATAGTTATCCACAGGTCCGAACGTGTACCGAGGTCAAGTAATAACCACTCACCCCTGCCCACCACATATCTTCCACAGGGCCGCCTCTGCCATCGCCTCAGAACTATGATGAACAATTAACCGCACCCTCGAAATAGGCACATCCCCGATGACTGCAAACACTCAGAAGTCAAACCCCACCTCAAGAAGCCCTCCAGAGACCCGATAGACCTCAAGAACTACAGGCCCATCTCTCTCCTCACCTTTGCCGCCAAAGTCACTGAGAACATTGTCAACATTGAGCTAACAAACTTCATACCATCCAACGACATCCTCGATGCTTCTCAATCCAGCTTCCACAGCAACCACAGCAGAGAGACTGCCCTCCTAGCTGCCAGGGACAACATCAGAACACTCCTTCACCAAGACCACACTGCAGCCCTCATTCTACTAGACCTAACATCAGCCTTTGACACCGTCTCCCCCTGCACGCTAGCCATCAGACTCCACGAAGCCGCATACAGGCAACTTCCCTAGACTGGATCCACTGAATAAGACTCCCCCCCTTCCTCTCTTAACCCACAGAGATCAGATGCGGAGTTCCCCAAGAATACTCCCTCAGCCCACGTTCTTCAACATCTGCATAGCCCCCCTTGCAATCATCATTAGAAAACACAGACACAGCATAGTATCCTATGCGGATGACACCCAGATCATCCTGTCCCTCACCAAGGTACCCAACATCACCAGGCACAACTTCCAGGAAGGAATGAAGGTCGTTGAATCCTTGATGAGCAGCATCTGCCTTAGGCTCAAATCTGAGAAAACTGAATTCCTCATCCTCATTTCCACCCCCTCTGCATAGGGCGATACCTGACGGCCCCCTCCCCTGGCAACCCTCCCACACCCACAGACCACGCCTGCAACCTCGGCATCATACTCTACTCCTCCCTCACCGTGAACCAACAGATTAACACCATATCATCCACATGCTCCAACACCCTTCGCATACTCCACAAAACCTTCAAATGGATACCCCTAAATCCAGAAATACCATCACCCACTAGCAGGCTGGACTACAGAAACGGTCTCTATGCCAGAATAAATAAATCTCTACTCCACATACTCCAGACCGTCCAGAACGCCACAGTCAGACTCGTCCACAGCATCCCATGACAAGACCACATCACTCAGTCAATCAATCAATCAATCATGCCATTTGTATAGTGCACTACTCACCCGGGAGGGTCTCAAGGCACTTGGGGGGGAGGGGTATGCTACTGTTCGAACAGCCAGGTCTTGAGTTGTTTCCTGAAGGCGAGATGGTCCTGGGTCAGCCGAAGGTGGATGGGGAGGGAGTTCCAAGTCTTGGCAGCCAGGTAAGAGAAGGATCTTCCTCCGGCGGTGGCTCTTCGGATGCGTGGTACGGCTGCGAGGGCGAGGCTGGTGGACCGTAGCTGGCGGGTGGGCGTGTAGAAGGTCAGGCGGTCGTTGAGGTAATTGGGGCCCAGGTCGTGGAGAGACTTGTGTGCGTGGGTGAGGAGCCGGAACGTGATCCTCTTGTCGACAGGGAGCCAGTTCAGGTTCCTCAGGTGGCTGGAGATGTGGCTGCATCGGGGGACATCCAGGATGAGTCGGGCGGAGGCGTTCTGGATGCGCTGGAGTCTTTTCTGTAGCTTGGCTGTGGTTCCGGCGTAGAGGGCGTTTCCGTAGTCCAGTCGGCTGCTGACGAGTGCCTGGGTGACAGTCTTCCTGGTCTCGGTCGGGATCCAGCGGAAGATCTTGCGAAGCATACGCAGGGTGTTGAAGCGCGATGAGGAGACGGCGTTGACTTGTCTGGTCATTGAGAGGGAGGGGTCCAGGATGAAGCCCAGGTTGCGTGCGTGGTCGGTTGGCTTGGGTGCGGTGCCCAGGGCTGGGGGCCACCAGGAGTCGTCCCAGGCGGAGGGCAAAGATCCCAGGATGAGGACTTCCGTCTTGTCCGAGTTCAGTTTCAGGCGGCTGTCCTTCATCCACTCGGCGACGTCTTTCATCCCTTCGTGTAGGCAGGTTCTGGCGGTGTCGGGGTCTCTGGTGAGGGAGAGGATCAGCTGGGTGTCGTCGGTGTAAGAAATGATGTTGAGGTTGTGCTGGCGTGCGATGGCTGTGAGAGGTCTCATGTAGATGTTGAAGAGGGTGGGGCTGAGTGAAGATCCTTGCGGGACGCCGCAGATGACTTCTGTGGCCTCGGAGCGAAACGGGGGGAGGCGGACTCTTTGTGTTCTTCCGGCGAGGAACGAGATGATCCACTCCAGTGCCTTCTCTTGGATACCGATGTTGCTGAGGCGCTGGACTAGGGTGCGGTGGCAGACCGTGTCGAACGCAGCGGAGAGGTCCAGGAGGATGAGGGCCACTGTTTCCCCCTTGTCGAGAAGGGTCCGGATGTCGTCGGTGGCTGCGATGAGGGCGATCTCGGTGCTGTGGTTTGCTCTGAAGCCGGACTGCGAGGGGTCGAGGGATCCGTACGTCTCGAGGAAGGCGGTCAGCTGTCTGTTGACGATCTTCTCGATGACTTTAGCAGGAAAAGGGAGGAGCGAGATGGGGCAGAAGTTTTTGAGATCGGTGGGGTCCGCTGTAGGTTTCTTCAGGAGGGCGCTGATCTCGGCGTGCTTCCAGCTCTCCGGGAAGGTGGCGGTGTTGAAGGAGGCGTTGATGATGTTCCGGAGTTGGGTTGCGATGGTGGAGTCGGCCTTGTTGAAGACGTGGTGTGGGCAGGGGTCGGTCGGTGATCTGGAGTGGATGGTGTTCATCGTGCGGGCTGTGTCTTCGGTGGTCACCGTGGTCCAGGTGCGAAGGGTGGCGGTGGGGGGCGTTGGTTCGACGGTTGGGTGCGTGGGTGGGGCGCCGGAGCTGTTGTGGATGTCGGCGATCTTGCGGTGGAAGAACGAGGCGAGGGAGTCGCAGAGGTCTTGTGACGGAGTGATGTCGTTGGTGCCGGTGCTGGGGTTGGAGAACTCCTTGACGATAGGGAAGAGCTCTTTGCTGTCGTGGGCGTTGTTGTCCAGTCGTTCCTTCAGGGATTTCTTCTTTGTGGTGCGGATGAGCTGGTGGTGCTTGCGGGTAGCGTGTTTGAGGGCGGTCATGTTGTCGGTGGTCCGGTCGAGGAGCCAGGCTTTCTCGAGGGTGCGGCAGGTCTTCTTGGAGTCCTTGAGGTCGTCGGTGAACCAGGATGCCTTCTTGCTTCTGGGTCTGCTGGGAGGGTTCTTCAGTGGCGCGAGGTCGTCGGTGCAGGCGGTCAGCCACTGTGTGAAGTTGCGGGCTGCTTCGTTGGGGTCCGTTGTGTTGGCGGGTGGGCTCTGGCTGAGGGAGGTGGTGAGCTGGTCTGCGGTGATCTTGCTCCAATTCCTGTGAGGTACCTGTTGCGGGTGGTGGTGGGTCGTGGATCTTTTGAAGCTGAAGTGGACGCAGCTGTGGTCGGTCCAGTGGAGTCCGGTGGCGTGGCTGAAGGTGATGTACTTGCTGGAAGAGAAGACGGGATCAAGCGCGTGGCCAGCGTAGTGGGTGGGGGGTTGACCAGTTGCTTGAGTCCGAGGTTGGCGAGGTTTTCCAGCAGGGCGGTGGTGTTGCGGTCCTTGTTGTTCTCCAGGTGGAAGTTGAGGTCCCCGAGGAGGATGTAGTCGGTGGAGGGGAGGGCATGCGGGCTGATGAAGTCTGTGATGTCTTCGCTGAATTGTGTGCGTGGTCCCTGGGGTCTGTAGACGAGGGTGCCTCTGAGGGTCGTCTTAGGGTCGGTGTGAATCTGGAAGTGGAGATGTTCGGCTGCGGCGAAGGAGTCGTTGGCGTCGGTCGTGATGCGGATGGTGTTCCTGTGGACGATGGCGATGCCACCTCCGGTCTGGTTGATGCGGTCCCTCCTGATGATCTTGTACCCGTCCGGGATGGCAATGGCGATGTCGGGTGCAGAGGAGGCGTTTATCCAGGTTTCCGTGAGGATGGCGACGTCCGGTGATGTAGCGTCGAGGACGTTCCAGAGTTCCACGGCGTGTCTGTGGACGGAGCGGGTGTTGATCAGGATGCACTTGAGGTGGTTGCTGCTGGTGTTTGTCTTGGCGGGTGCGGGGCAGGTTCGGAGGCAGGTGAACTTGCAGGTGCAGCAGGTGAAGGGTCCGTGGGTGCGTCTCGGGGTGGCTCGGCAGCAGGCGTGGGTCCAGCCGGCATTGAGTGCATTGAGAGTGGCGGCGGCGTAGGTTAGACGGGCGCAGACGGGCTTACCTTTGGCGCACCTTCGGCGCTCAATCGGTGCTCCCGCTGCGCGCGTCCGCTGCGCGGTCGCTCTGGGGGCGTCATAAGTAAGGAGCCGGGAGGGAGGAGCAGCTGGGTGGCGGGAGCGGGGCAGCGAATGGAATCACAGGGGGGCGGGCCGCAGGGAGGCAGCGGCGGGAAATTCCAAGAAGCAGCGGGCAGCGGGAAATTCCCAGGAGCAGCGGGAAATTCCCAGGAGCAGCGGGAAATTCCCAGGAGCAGCGGGCAGCGAGCGAAGGAATCTGCAGGCAGGAGGGGGCAAAGGCAGGCAGGAGCGGCAGTAGTGAGTGGGGCGACCAAGCCCTGTGGAGGGCTGAGCGGTCGGCACTCAGCACATAGGAGACCTCCACTGGCTACCAGTCAAAAAAAAAAAACACACACACGTACAAAGCCCTTCACAACACCGAACCCTCAAAACTCAATCTTATCTTATTTATCTTTATTTCGACAAAGAATTGTCATAAAAGAGCACAACAGTAAAACAGTTTGAATGATACAGTAAAATTTTTAAAAACAAGCAATAAAAATACCATTTCATAATAATGTATATTTCCAATACATGACAATTGTCCCTCCTGCCCTACTAATTCTAGTACCAGCCCAAGAGAATTCAGTTGTGTTTCTAATTTATAGGTTTGCCACAGGAAACTTATGGTGTCAGTGCGCTTTATAAGTTTAGCTTAACATTAACATTAACATTAACAAGTACTCTTCTAATATTCCACATCGCTGCTATAAACTTTGTGACAGCGAAAACCACAAACGGGGAAAGATCCGTTCTTAAAATTCTGTACGCCTGGAGGCAGTGGCTTAACCCCACGTTTTTACAGATTGGGATGATTCACCTCCGTCTCGGGTTTGAGTAAGCAGGGTAAAAGAAAACAACATGGACCTCGTTTTCTAAAACTGCAGTACACCCTGGGCAGTTCTTCGGCGACGTAAGAGATCTGATAGGTAGCTAACCATGCCGCCATTGGAGAAAAAGCTTCATCGAAACAACAGGGCTAATAGCATCCAGTACTCGCTCAAGACAGTATGAATCCTTGGTCGAAAGGAACCTGGCTGTAAGAGTGCCCAATTTGGTGCTAGATGATAAATGGGCCATACGATTTTCCCGGAACAGCTGTACCAGTTGATTTCGTGAAATGCCAGCACAAGTATGCTCCGGGTCTGACCACATTGTAGCAAGTCCAAGTTTCTCAAATTCCATCCTAACATATTTTAACCAAGGAAGCCTGCCCGCATTAGGCAAGCCCAGTACTTCAATTAGCTCTTGCCTATATTCAGATAACTCTGGGGTTACACAGAGTCTCCTCCAAAAAGTTAGAGGTCTAAAGGCCAGTTCCTCCTCTATAGGTCTGATGCCAAGGTCAAATCTTAGCGGCACTAGTGGGGTACTCACAGGCAAAGCTGTCAGTTGCCTTAAGAATCTATTCTCCGCAACAGTAATTGCTGAGCCAGTCTTGTAACCCCACAGTTCAGTCCCATAGGACACCGCCCCACGCACCCGCAGTTTGTAAATTTCTAGCGGGGGACCAATCGGTTTATACGATGACCTTCTCAACAGTTTCAGTATTCCCCCCGCTATCTGGGTCAACTTAAGATGCAATTTCAGTTTGTGTTGGACCCAAGTGAAAGATTCATTTAGGGTAAGCCCTAGGTAGTCAAAAGTGTGGACCCTTTCTAATCTAACACCATCTATCATAGGGTTTGGACGTTTTTTTGCAAGGGGATTAAAAATCATGTATTTGGTTTTTAAGGGGTTAATTTCCAAACCCCGCTCTTTACAAAAAGAGACAAACCTGTCCAGGACACGTTGGATACCCATAGGGGTTTTAGAGAGAAGTAACGTGTCATCCGCAAACATGATCGCTGCAATCCTTGACCCTGCAAGCTTTGGGGCGTCACTGTCTTGTACTGCGTCCAGATGTGCGATTACCCCATTGACATAGAGGCAAAACAGGGTAGGTGCCAAGACACACCCCTGCCTTACCCCCCTGTCAACGGGGAATCGTGCTATCAGTGAACCGCTGCTACCACACCTGACCTGTGCATAGTTCTGGGCATGGAGTCGTATTAACATATTCAGGAGTGGGGGTGGAATACCAAGCTCCCGGAGTACAGTCCACAGCTTCTGGCGCGGGACCAGGTCGAATGCCGCACGTAGGTCTACGAAGATGGTGTATAGTGACCCCCCCCGATCTTGACAGTTTTCCAATAGAGCATGTATAAACGGAGGATCTGGTCCGTAGTGGAAACATTCTTCCGGTACCCAGCCTGGAATGGGCTTAAAATGGAATACTCCTCGATCCAGTCTAAAAGACGATTTAGGATCAGAGGTGCAAAACGTTTTAGGGCACATCAATGAGGCTGATTGGCCTGTAGTTGGCAGGGAGCAGAGGTGAGCCCTTTTTGAAAATAGGGACAATCTCTGCCCCCAGCCAAGTACTCCGAACCTCCATACCCCCCCAAATAGCATTAAAAATAGCCATCAGATAAGGAGCCCATACCACCGGTTCATGTTTTAGAAGGTCGCCTGGTAATTTATCCAGCCCCGGAGCTTTACTTGAGGGAAGGTTGAGAATAGCAGTCTCCACCTCCCTCACAGTAAACTCGTACTCAGATGTTCCACTCTGGATATTAGGAGCTTGGCTCAACGAATTTTCTGCGCCCGCATGGACGTCCGCCCAGTAAAGAGATTGAAAGTACTCTTCCCACACCTCGGCAGCTAAATTAGGGGCCACAGCCACAACTTGTTCTATTGACCTGGTGTTAACAATTTGCCAGAAATGCCGGGCGTTTCTTCCGGCAAGACTCGATGTTAGGTTGGCCCAGTGATCCACCTCCCATTCTGCTTTAGCATGGCAAATTAAATTCCTGTAGGCAGCCCTTTTTTCTTTGATCAGAGCACTATTATGGGTTAATTTCAGTGCTTTGATGAGGTCTGATTTCGCCCTTCTACATGCTGGGTTAAACCATGTATGTTTTTTAACTGTTTTTTTCCCATTTCCCGCAGCGTTTAGGATCTCGGCTATGTTTTTAGTCAAAACCTGATGAACAACACCTAGTTTAGCAAATGCTGGATCAGAAATGAGCTCCAAGAGAAACCTCCACTGCGCTGACCTAGCTTTGGCCGAAATCCCCTGCATCCACAGAGCCAGAGAAGGAGGGAGATCCTTCTCCTACATCGTGGCCAAGACCTGGAATGAATTCCCCTCAGCATCAGATGAAGCCCCAACCCAGAAGCATTCAGGAGGAGCCTAAAAACCTGGCTTTCCGGGTGACCGGAGCTACCCAAATCCCCGCACCCCCGATCCTTGGGTGAGTGGTGCGCTATACAAATCCCTGCTTGATTGATTGGTTGATTGACTGCAAAACAAGCATTCTGGCACCGGTTTTGGGAAATCACCCATTATCAGCCATGCTAGCTTGAAACCGGTGGCCAAGTGAGTACGGGACCCTCGTCTGGGCATACCCTTCCCACGTAGGGTGAAAATGCAACACAAAAAAATGATGGATGGATGGTTGAACAGTGACAATTATTCACCCCCAGTCACAGATCTGGGTTTACTCCATCATTATTTTGCTCGACCCGCCACTCGAGTTTGGACCCATTCATATGCAAATCAGCCTTGACTGTTCCTCATGGGAACAGTCTAGCGCAGCCTGCCAGGTCTTTCCTGAACTGGAAAACAAGCATGCTGGGACCAGTACCAGGCCATCACCCCATTTCAGCCATGTTAGCTTGAAACCAGTGTTGTAGCGAGCACAGGACACACGTCTGACCATACCCTTCCCACTTATGGTGAAAATGAAACACAAAAATATGATGGACGGAATGCTGAACATTGTCAAACATTCACCCCCAGTCACAGATCTATTTTGCTCACCACACAAATCCAGTTTGGACCCAGTCAATCAGCTTTGACCCTGTTCCTCATGGGAATAGTCCACCCAAAATTCCAAGGCTGGGACGCGGATGTGCCCTGGTCTGTCACTCAATGCCCAGCTGTGATCAGTGTGACCTCCACTCACTCCTAGGAAGCGGAAGTATTCACACACTTACTCATTTGTAAAATGGTCCAGTTTTGCCACGTAGCACCTGTGACATGTTACCTGTATTGCACATGTTCAAAGTTGAACAATGCTTGTTGTCATGTTGTATCAAATGATGTATAAAGATTAGTAATTATAGAAAGGATAAACAGGGCGGGGCATACTCATAGGATCCGTTACGTGGATGTAATCATGATGGCTGTTGTTCCTGTTTACTGAATAAAGGCATACTTTGCTGTTTCCAACTTCCCAGCACCCCTCCCCCACAGCCTGTCCATTCAGCTGGGTACCAAATGTTGCTGTTGGAAATTCTCTGACTCAAACCCCCACTCACATTATTTAAAAAGATACGCCCTTGCAGACAATATTACTTTTTGTATTAAAACCACATCCATTATTTCCAAATTCCCTGGAAGCTGTGTACAAACACAAGGCTGGGGCTCGTGCACTGTGGGAAATACCTGAGCGAGGTGGAGTGCTTTGTATAAGATCAGCGTTTGCTACTCATTGTTCAGCCGCCCTTACCTGAGCTAGGTATATAGATGTTCTTGCAGTAAGTATTGGAGTAACTGGAGCATGTAGTTCTTGTGCAGTCTGAGTTGCTTGTAACTGAATCACATGTGTAACAATACAAGGCGTGACCTGAGGAAGGACAAACAACGGGTAAGAGGGAAATCCCATTCACTCACCACTTCCTCTCACAGTGAAACAGTGTCGATATGTACCATCTAAGCCTTTCACAGACTGTTTTTTTTACACAGCGCCCCTACACAGGTACATTCAGATGTGACTAGACATGCACAGTTACACACAGGTAGATTTGGAAATGACGAGGTGTACACAGCGCCCCCTACACAGGTACATTCAGATGTAACCAGACATGCACAGCCTCACACAGGTATGACTAGGTGTACACAGGGCCCCTACACAGGTACATTCAGATGTAACCAGACATGCACAGTCTCACACAGGTAGATTTGTAAATGACTAGGTGTACACAGCGCCCCTACACAGGTACATTCAGACGTAACCAGACATGCACAGTAACACACAGGTAGATTTGGAAATGACGAGGTGTACACAGCGCCCCCTACACAGGCACATTCAGATGTAACCAGACATGCACAGCCTCACACAGGTATGACTAGGTGTACACAGCGCCCGTACACAGGTACATTCAGATGTAACCAGACATGTACAGTCTCACACAGGTAGATTTGGAAATGACCAGGTGTACACAGTGCCCGTACACAGGTACATTCAGATGTAACCAGACATGTACAGTCTCACACAGGTAGATTTGGAAATGACTAGGTGTACACAGCACCCCTACACAGGTACAATCAGATGTGACCAGACATGCACAGTCTCACGCAGGTAGATTTGGAAATGACCAGGTGTACACAGCGCCCCTACACAGGTACATTCAGATGTGACCAGACATGCACAGTCTCACGCAGGTAGATTTGGAAATGACCAGGTGTACACAGCGCCCCTACACAGGTACATTCAGATGTGACCAGACATGCACAGTCTCACGCAGGTAGATTTGGAAATGACCAGGTGTACACAGCGCCCCTACACAGGTACATTCAGATGTGACCAGACATGCACAGTCTCACACAGGTAGATTTGGAAATGACCAGGTGTACACAGCGCCCCTACACAGGTACATTCAGATGTAACCAGACATGTACAGTCTCACAGAGGTAGATTTGGAAATGACTAGGTGTACACAGCGCCCCCTACACAGGTACATTCAGATGTAACCAGACATGCGCAGTCTCACGCAGGTAGATTTGGAAATGACCAGGTGTACACAGTACCCCTACACAGGTACATTCAGATGTAACCAGACATGCGCAATCTCACACAGGTAGATTTGGAAATGACCAGGTGTACACAGCGTCCCTACACAGGTACATTCAGATGTAACCAGACATGTACAGTCTCACACAGGTAGATTTGGAAATGACTAGGTGTACACAGCACCCCTACACAGGTACAATCAGATGTGACCAGACATGCACAGTCTCACGCAGGTAGATTTGGAAATGACCAGGTGTACACAGCGCCCCTACACAGGTACATTCAGATGTGACCAGACATGCACAGTCTCACGCAGGTAGATTTGGAAATGACCAGGTGTACACAGCGCCCCTACACAGGTACATTCAGATGTGACCAGACATGCACAGTCTCACGCAGGTAGATTTGGAAATGACCAGGTGTACACAGCGCCCCTACACAGGTACATTCAGATGTGACCAGACATGCACAGTCTCACACAGGTAGATTTGGAAATGACCAGGTGTACACAGCGCCCCTACACAGGTACATTCAGATGTAACCAGACATGTACAGTCTCACAGAGGTAGATTTGGAAATGACTAGGTGTATACAGCGCCCCCTACACAGGTACATTCAGATGTAACCAGACATCCTCAGTCTCACGCAGGTAGATTTGGAAATGACCAGGTGTACACAGCACCCCTACACAGGTACATTCAGATGTAACCAGACATCCTCAGTCTCACGCAGGTAGATTTGGAAATGACCAGGTGTACACAGCGCTCCCTACACAGGTACATTCAGATGTGACCAGACAAGCACAGTCTCACACTGGTAGATTTGGAAATGACTAGGTGTACACAGCGCCCCTACACAGGTACATTCAGATGTAATCAGACATGCACAGTCTCACGCAGGTAGATTTGGAAATGACCAGGTGTACACAGCGCCCCTACACAGGTACATTCAGATGTGACCAGACATGCACAGTCTCACAGTGGTAGATTTGGAAATGACCAGGTGTACACAGCGCCCCCACACAGGTACATTCAGATGTAACCAGACATGCGCAGTGTCACAGAGGTAGATTTGGAAATGACCAGGTGTACACAGCGCCCCTACACAGGTACATTCAGATGTAACCAGACATGCACAGCCTCACACAGGTAGATTTGGAAATGACTAGGTGTACACAGCGCCCCTACACAGGTACATTCAGATGTAACCAGACATGCACAGTCTCACATAGGTAGATTTGGAAATGACTAGGTGTACACAGCGCCCCTACACAGGTACATTCAGATGTAACCAGACATGCACAGCCTCACACAGGTAGATTTGGAAATGACTAGGTGTACACAGCGCCCCTGCACAGGTACATTCAGATGTAACCAGACATTCACAGTCTCACACAGGTAGATTTGGAAATGACTAGGTGTACACAGCGCCCCTACACAGGTACATTCAGATGTAACCAGACTTGCACAGTCACACACAGGTAGATTTGGAAATGACGAGGTGTACACAGCGCCCCCTACACAGGCACATTCAGATGTAACCAGACATGCACAGCCTCACACAGGTATGACTAGGTGTACACAGCGCCCGTACACAGGTACATTCAGATGTAACCAGACATGTACAGTCTCACACAGGTAGATTTGGAAATGACTAGGTGTACACAGCGCCCCTACACAGGTACATTCAGATGTAACCAGACATGTACAGTCTCACGCAGGTAGATTAGGAAATGACCAGGTGTACACAGCGTCCCTACACAGGTGCATTCAGATGTAACCAGACATGTACAGTCTCACACAGGTAGATTTGGAAATGACTAGGTGTACACAGCGCCCCTACACAGGTACATTCAGATGTGACCAGACATGCACAGTCTCACGCAGGTAGATTTGGAAATGACCAGGTGTACACAGCGCCCCTACACAGGTACATTCAGATGTAACCAGACATGTACAGTCTCACACAGTTAGATTTGGAAATGACGGGGTGTACACAGCGCCCCTACACAGGTACATTCAGATGTAACCAGACATGCACAGTCTCACGCAGGTAGATTTGGAAATGACCAGGTGTACACAGCACCCCTACACAGGTACATTCAGATGTAACCAGACATCCTCAGTCTCACGCAGGTAGATTTGGAAATGACCAGGTGTACACAGCATCCCTACACAGGTACATTCAGATGTAACCAGACATCCTCAGTCTCACGCAGGTAGATTTGGAAATGACCAGGTGTACACAGCGCTCCCTACACAGGTACATTCAGATGTGACCAGACAAGCACAGTCTCACACTTGTAGATTTGGAAATGACTAGGTGTACACAGCGCCCCTACACAGGTACATTCAGATGTAATCAGACATGCACAGTCTCACGCAGGTAGATTTGGAAATGACCAGGTGTACACAGCGCCCCTACACAGGTACATTCAGATGTGACCAGACAAGCACAGTCTCACACTGGTAGATTTGGAAATGACTAGGTGTACACAGCGCCCCTACACAGGTACATTCAGATGTAATCAGACATGCACAGTCTTACGCAGGTAGATTTGGAAATGACCAGGTGTACACAGCGCCCCTACACAGGTACATTCAGATGTGACCAGACATGCACAGTCTCACAGTGGTAGATTTGGAAATGACCAGGTGTACACAGCGCCCCTACACAGGTACATTCAGATGTAACCAGACATGCGCAGTGTCACAGAGGTAGATTTGGAAATGACCAGGTGTACACAGCGCCCCTACACAGGTACATTCAGATGTAACCAGACAAGCACAGTCTCACATAGGTAGATTTGGAAATGACTAGGTGTACACAGCGCCCCTACACAGGTACATTCAGATGTAACCAGACATGCACAGCCTCACACAGGTAGATTTGGAAATGACTAGGTGTACACAGCGCCCCTGCACAGGTACATTCAGATGTAACCAGACATTCACAGTCTCACACAGGTAGATTTGGAAATGACTAGGTGTACACAGCGCCCCTACACAGGTACATTCAGATGTAACCAGACTTGCACAGTCACACACAGGTAGATTTGGAAATGACGAGGTGTACACAGCGCCCCCTACACAGGCACATTCAGATGTAACCAGACATGCACAGCCTCACACAGGTATGACTAGGTGTACACAGCGCCCGTACACAGGTACATTCAGATGTAACCAGACATGTACAGTCTCACACAGGTAGATTTGGAAATGACTAGGTGTACACAGCGCCCCTACACAGGTACATTCAGATGTAACCAGACATGTACAGTCTCACGCAGGTAGATTAGGAAATGACCAGGTGTACACAGCGTCCCTACACAGGTGCATTCAGATGTAACCAGACATGTACAGTCTCACACAGGTAGATTTGGAAATGACTAGGTGTACACAGCGCCCCTACACAGGTACATTCAGATCTGACCAGACATGCACTGTCTCACGCAGGTAGATTTGGAAATGACCAGGTGTACACAGCGCCCCTACACAGGTACATTCAGATGTAACCAGACATGTACAGTCTCACACAGTTAGATTTGGAAATGACGGGGTGTACACAGCGCCCCTACACAGGTACATTCAGATGTAACCAGACATGCACAGTCTCACGCAGGTAGATTTGGAAATGACCAGGTGTACACAGCACCCCTACACAGGTACATTCAGATGTAACCAGACATCCTCAGTCTCACGCAGGTAGATTTGGAAATGACCAGGTGTACACAGCATCCCTACACAGGTACATTCAGATGTAACCAGACATCCTCAGTCTCACGCAGGTAGATTTGGAAATGACCAGGTGTACACAGCGCTCCCTACACAGGTACATTCAGATGTGACCAGACAAGCACAGTCTCACACTTGTAGATTTGGAAATGACTAGGTGTACACAGCGCCCCTACACAGGTACATTCAGATGTAATCAGACATGCACAGTCTCACGCAGGTAGATTTGGAAATGACCAGGTGTACACAGCGCCCCTACACAGGTACATTCAGATGTGACCAGACATGCACAGTCTCACAGTGGTAGATTTGGAAATGACCAGGTGTACACAGCGCCCCTACACAGGTACATTCAGATGTAACCAGACATGCGCAGTGTCACAGAGGTAGATTTGGAAATGACCAGGTGTACACAGCGCCCCTACACAGGTACATTCAGATGTAACCAGACATGTACAGCCTCAAGCAGGTAGATTTGGAAATGACTAGGTGTACACAGCGCCCCTACACAGGTACATTCAGATGTGACCAGACATGCACAGTCTCACACAGGTAGATTTGGAAATGACTAGGTGTACACAGCGCCCCTACACAGGTACATTCAGATGTAACCAGACATGCACAGTCTCACACAGGTAGATTTGGAAATGACCAGGTGTACACAGCGCCCCAACAAAGGTACATTCAGATGTAACCAGACATGCACAGTCTCACACAGGTAGATTTGGAAATGACGAGGTGTACACAGCGCCCTCTACACAGGTACATTCAGATGTAATCAGACATGCACAGTCTCACGCAGGTAGATTTGGAAATGACCAGGTGTACAAAGCGCCCCAACAAAGGTACATTCAGATGTAACCAGACATGCACAGTCTCACACAGATAGATTTGGAAATGACCAGGTGTACACGGCGTCCCTACACAGGTACATTCAGATGTAACCAGACATGCACAGTCTCACACAGATAGATTTGGAAATGACCAGTTGTACACAGCGCCCCTACACAGGTACATTCAGATGTAACCAGACATCCACAGTCTCACGCAGGTAGATTTGGAAATGACCAGGTGTACACAGCGTCCCTACACAGGTACATTCAGATGTAACCAGACATCCACAGTCTCACGCAGGTAGATTTGTCAATGACCAGGTGTACACAGCACCCCTACACAGGTACATTCAAATGTAACCAGACATGCACAGTCTCACAGAGGTAGATTTGGAAATGACCAGGTGTACACAGCGCCCCTACAAAGGTACATTCAGATGTAACCAGACATGCACAGTCTCACAGAGGGAGATTTGGAAATGACTAGGTGTACACAGCTCCCCCACACAAGTACATTCAGATGTAACCAGACATGCACAGTCTCACGCAGGTAGATTTGGAAATGACGAGGTGTACACAGCGCCCCTACACAGGTACATTCAGATGTAACCAGACATCCACAGTCTCACGCAGGTAGATTTGGAAATGATTAGGTGTACACAGCGCCCCTACACAGGAACATTCAGATGTAACCAGACATGCACAGGCCCTCACAGGTAGATTTGGAAATGACCAGGTGTACACAGCTCCCCCTACACAGGTACATTCAGATGTAACCAGACATGCACAATCTCACACAGGTAGATTTGGAAATGACCAGGTGTACACAGCTCCCCCTACACAGGTACATTCTGATGTAACCAGACATGCACAGTCTCACACAGGTAGATTTGGAAATAATTAGGTGTACACAGCGCCCCTACACAGGTACATTCAGATGTAACCAGACATGCACAGTCTCACGCAGGTAGATTTGGAAATGACATGGTGTACACAGCGCCCCAACAAAGGTACATTCAGATGTAACCAGACATGCACAGTCTCACACAGGTAGATTTGGAAATGACCAGGTGTACACAGCGCCCCTACACAGGTGCATTCAGATGTGAACAGACATGCACAGTCTCACGCAGGTAGATTTGGAAATGACCAGATGTACACAGCTCCCCCTACACAGGTACATTCAGATGTGACTAGACATGCACAGTCTCACGCAGATAGTTTTGGAAATGGTTAGGTGTACACAGCTCCCTCTACACAGGTACATTCAGATGTGACCAGACATGCAGAGTCTGACACAGGTAGATTTGGAAATGACCAGGTGTACACAGCGTCCCTACACAGGTACATTCAGATGTAACCAGACATGCACAGTCTCACACAGGTAGATTTGGAAATGACCAGGTGTACACAGCGTCCCTACACAGGTACATTCAGATGTAACCAGACATGTGCAGTCTCACGCAGGTAGATTTGGAAATGACCAGGTGTACACAGCGTCCCTACACAGGTACATTCAGATGTAACCAGACATGCACAGTCTCACACAGGTAGATTTGGAAATGACCAGGTGTACACAGCGCCCCTACACAGGTACATTCAGATGTAACCAGACATGCACAGTCTCACACAGGTAGATTTTGAAATGACCAGGTGTACGCAGCGCCCACTACACAGGTACATCCAGATGTGACCAGACATGCACAGTCTCACACATGTATATTTGGAAATGACGAGGTGTACTCAGCTCCCCTACACAGGTACATTCAGATGTAACCAGACATGCACAGTCTCACACAGGTAGATTTGGAAATGATTAGGTGTACACAGCACCCCTACACAGGTACATTCAGATGTAACCAGACATGTACAGTCTCACACAGGTAGATTTGGAAATGATTAGGTGTACACAGCGCCCCTACACAGGTACATTCAGATGTAACCAGACATGCACAGTCTCACGCAGATAGTTTTGGAAATGATTAGGTGTACACAGCTCCCTCTACACAGGTACATTCAGATGTGACCAGACATGCAGGGTCTGACACAGGTAGATTTGGAAATGACCAGGTGTACACAGCGTCCCTACACAGGTACATTCAGATGTAACCAGACATGCACAGTCTCACACAGGTAGATTTGGAAATGACCAGGTGTACACAGCGTCCCTACACAGGTACATTCAGATGTAACCAGACATGTGCAGTCTCACGCAGGTAGATTTGGAAATGACCAGGTGTACACAGCGTCCCTACACAGGTACATTCAGATGTAACCAGACATGCACAGTCTCACACAGGTAGATTTGGAAATGACCAGGTGTACACAGCGCCCCTACACAGGTACATTCAGATGTAACCAGACATGCACAGTCTCACACAGGTAGATTTTGAAATGACCAGGTGTACGCAGCGCCCACTACACAGGTACATTCAGATGTGTCCAGACATGCACAGTCTCACACATGTATATTTGGAAATGACGAGGTGTACACAGCTCCCCTACACAGGTACATTCAGATGTAACCAGACATGCACAGTCTCACACAGGTAGATTTGGAAATGATTAGGTGTACACAGCGCCCCTACACAGGTACATTCAGATGTAACCAGACATGTACAGTCTCACACAGGTAGATTTGGAAATGATTAGGTGTACACAGCGCCCCTACACAGGTACATTCAGATGTAACCAGACATGCACAGTCTCACGCAGATAGTTTTGGAAATGATTAGGTGTACACAGCTCCCTCTGCACAGGTACATTCAGATGTGACCAGACATGCAGGGTCTGACACAGGTAGATTTGGAAATGACCAGGTGTACACAGCGTCCCTACACAGGTACATTCAGATGTAACCAGACATGCACAGTCTCACACAGGTAGATTTGGAAATGACCAGGTGTACACAGCGTCCCTACACAGGTACATTCAGATGTAACCAGACATGTGCAGTCTCACGCAGGTAGATTTGGAAATGACCAGGTGTACACAGCGTCCCTACACAGGTACATTCAGATGTAACCAGACATGCACAGTCTCACACAGGTAGATTTGGAAATGACCAGGTGTACACAGCGCCCCTACACAGGTACATTCAGATGTAACCAGACATGCACAGTCTCACACAGGTAGATTTTGAAATGACCAGGTGTATGCAGCGCCCACTACACAGGTACATTCAGATGTGACCAGACATGCACAGTCTCACACATGTATATTTGGAAATGACGAGGTGTACACAGCTCCCCTACACAGGTACATTCAGATGTAACCAGACATGCACAGTCTCACACAGGTAGATTTGGAAATGATTAGGTGTACACAGCGCCCCTACACAGGTACATTCAGATGTAACCAGACATGTACAGTCTCACACAGGTAGATTTGGAAATGATTAGGTGTACACAGCGCCCCTACACAGGTACATTCAAATGTAACCAGACATGCACAGTCTCACGCAGGTAGATTTGGAAATGATTAGGTGTACACAGCGCCCCTACACAGGTACATTCAGATGTAACCAGACATGCCCAGCCTCACGCAGGTAGATTTGGAAATGACTAGGAGTACACAGCGCCCCTACACAGGTGCATTCAGATGTGAACAGACATGCACAGTCTCACACAGGTAGATTTGGAAATGACCAGGTGTACACAGCGCCCCTACACAGGTACATTCAGATGTGACCAGACATGCACAGTCTCACGCAGGTAGATTTGGAAATGACCAGGTGTACACAGCTCCCCCTACACAGGTACATTCAGATGTGACTAGACATGCACAGTCTCACACAGGTAGATTTGGAAATGATTAGGTGTACACAGCGCCCCTACACAGGTACATTCAGATGTAACCAGACATGTACAGTCTCACACAGGTAGATTTGGAAATGACCAGGTGTACACAGCGCCCCTGCACAGGTGCATTCAGATGTAACCAGACATGTACAGTCTCACACAGGTAGATTTGGAAATGACCAGGTGTACACAGCGCCCCTACACAGGTGCATTCAGATGTGACCAGACATGCACAGTCTCACACAGGTAGATTTGGAAATGACCAGGTGTACACAGCTCCCCCTACACAGGTACATTCAGATGTGACCAGACATGCACAGTCTCACGGAGGTAGATTTGTAAATGACCAGGTGTACACAGCGCCCCCTACACAGGTACATTCAGATGTAACCAGACATGCACAGTCTCACGCAGGTAGATTTGGAAATGACCAGGTGTACACAGCGTCCCTACACAGGTACATTCAGATGTAACCAGACTTGCACAGTCTCACACAGGTAGATTTGGAAATGACCAGGTGTACACAGCGCCCCCTACACAGGTACATTCAGATGTAACCAGACATGCACAGTCTCACGCAGGTAGATTTGGAAATGACCAGGTGTACACAGCGCCCCTACACAGGTACATTCAGATGTACCCAGACATGCACAGTCTCACACAGGTAGATTTTGAAATGACCAGGTGTACGCAGCGCCCACTACACAGGTACATTCAGATGTGACCAGACATGCACAGTCTCACACATGTATATTTGGAAATGACGAGGTGTACACAGCTCCCCTACACAGGTACATTCAGATGTAACCAGACATGCACAGTCTCACACAGGTAGATTTGGAAATGATTAGGTGTACACAGCGCCCCTACACAGGTACATTCAGATGTAACCAGACATGTACAGTCTCACACAGGTAGATTTGGAAATGATTAGGTGTACACAGCGCCCCTACACAGGTACATTCAAATGTAACCAGACATGCACAGTCTCACGCAGGTAGATTTGGAAATGATTAGGTGTACACAGCGCCCCTACACAGGTACATTCAGATGTAACCAGACATGCACAGCCTCACGCAGGTAGATTTGGAAATGACTAGGAGTACACAGCGCCCCTACACAGGTGCATTCAGATGTGAACAGACATGCACAGTCTCACACAGGTAGATTTGGAAATGACCAGGTGTACACAGCGCCCCTACACAGGTACATTCAGATGTGACCAGACACGCACAGTCTCACGCAGGTAGATTTGGAAATGACCAGGTGTACACAGCTCCCCCTACACAGGTACATTCAGATGTGACTAGACATGCACAGTCTCACACAGGTAGATTTGGAAATGATTAGGTGTACACAGCGCCCCTACACAGGTACATTCAGATGTAACCAGACATGTACAGTCTCACACAGATAGATTTGGAAATGACCAGGTGTACACAGCGCCCCTGCACAGGTGCATTCAGATGTAACCAGACATGTACAGTCTCACACAGGTAGATTTGGAAATGACCAGGTGTACACAGCGCCCCTACACAGGTGCATTCAGATGTGACCAGACATGCACAGTCTCACACAGGTAGATTTGGAAATGACCAGGTGTACACAGCTCCCCCTACACAGGTACATTCAGATGTGACCAGACATGCACAGTCTCACGGAGGTAGATTTGTAAATGACCAGGTGTACACAGCGCCCCCTACACAGGTACATTCAGATGTAACCAGACATGCACAGTCTCACGCAGGTAGATTTGGAAATGACCAGGTGTACACAGCGTCCCTACACAGGTACATTCAGATGTAACCAGACTTGCACAGTCTCACACAGGTAGATTTGGAAATGACCAGGTGTACACAGCGCCCCCTACACAGGTACATTCAGATGTAACCAGACATGCACAGTCTCACGCAGGTAGATTTGGAAATGACCAGGTGTACACAGCGCCCCTACACAAGTACATTCAGATGTAACCAGACATGCACAGTCTCACACAGGTAGATTTGGAAATGACTAGGTGTACACAGCGCCCCCTACACAGGTACATTCAGATGTAACCAGACATGCTCAGCCTCACACAGGTAGATTTGGAAATGACCAGGTGTACACAGCGCCCCCTACACAGGTACATTCAGATGTAACCAGACTTGCAGAGCCTCACACAGGTAGATTTGGAAATGACCAGGTGTACACAGCGCCCCTACACAGGTACATTCAGATGTATCCAGACATGCACAGTCTCACGCAGGTAGATTTGGAAATGACCAGGTGTACACAGCGCCCCTACACAGATACATTCAGATGTAACCAGACATGCACAGCCTCATACAGGTAGATTTGGAAATGACCAGGTGTACACAGCGTCCGTACACAGGTACATTCAGATGTAACCAGACTTGCACAGTCTCACGCAGGCAGGTTTGTAAATGACCAGGTGTACACAGCCCCCTCTACACAGGTACATTCAGATGTAACCAGACATGCACAGCCTCATACAGGTAGATTTGGAAATGACCAGGTGTACACAGCGCCCCTACACAGGTACATTCAGATGTAACCAGACATGCACAGACTCACACAGGTAGATTTGGAAATGACCAGGTGTACACATCTCCCCCTACACAGGTACATTCAGATGTAACCAGACATGCACAGATTCACACAGGTAGATTTGGAAATTACTAGGTGTACACAGCGCCCCTACACAGGTGCATTCAGATGTAACCAGACATGCACAGTCTCACACAGGTAGATTTGGAAATGACCAGGTGTACACAGCTCCCCCTACACAGGTACATTCAGATGTAACCAGACATGCACAGATTCACACAGGTAGATTTGGAAATTACTAGGTGTACACAGCGCCCCTACACAGGTGCATTCAGATGTAACCAGACATGCACAGTCTCACACAGGTAGATTTGGAAATGACCAGGTGTACACAGGTCCCTCTACACAGGTACATTCAGATGTAACCAGACATGCGCAATCTCACACAGGTAGATTTGGAAATGACCAGGTGTACACAGCGCCCCTACACAGGTACATTCAGATGTAACCAGACATGTACAGTCTCACACAGGTAGATTTGGAAATGACGAGGTGTACACAGCGCCCCTACACAAGTACATTCAGATGTAACCAGACATGCACAGTCTCACACAGGTAGATTTGGAAATGACCAGGTGTACACAGCGCCCCCTACACAGGTACATTCAGATGTAACCAGACATGCTCAGCCTCACACAGGTAGATTTGGAAATGACCAGGTT
This sequence comes from Lissotriton helveticus, assembly GCF_964261635.1. NCBI lineage: Eukaryota > Metazoa > Chordata > Amphibia > Caudata > Salamandridae > Lissotriton > Lissotriton helveticus. Next base: position 24,353,385 of record NC_136063.1, read on the forward strand.
TACACAGCGCCTCTACACAGGTACATTCAGATGTAACCAGACATGCACAGTCTCACACAGGTAGATTTGGAAATGACTAGGTGTACACAGCGCCCCCTACACAGGTACATTCAGATGTAACCAGACATGCAGAGCCTCACACAGGTAGATTTGGAAATGACCAGGTGTACACAGCGCCCCTACACAGGTACATTCAGATGTATCCAGACATGCACAGTCTCACGCAGGTAGATTTGGAAATGACCAGGTGTACACAGCGCCCCTACACAGGTACATTCAGATGTAACCAGACATGCACAGCCTCATACAGGTAGATTTGGAAATGACCAAGTGTACACAGCGTCCGTACACAGGTACATTCAGATGTAACCAGACTTGCACAGTCTCACGCAGGCAGGTTTGGAAATGACCAGGTGAACACAGCCCCCTCTACACAGGTACATTCAGATGTAACCAGACATGTACAGTCTCACACAGGTAGATTTGGAAATGAGAAGGTGTACACAGCGCCCCTACACAGGTACATTCAGATGTAACCAGACATGCACAGTCTCACGCAGGTAGATTTGGAAATGACCAGGTGTACACAGCGCCCCTACACAGGTACATTCAGATGTAACCAGACATGCACAGCCTCATACAGGTAGATTTGGAAATGACCAGGTGTACACAGCGCCCCTACACAGGTACATTCAGATGTAACCAGACATGCACAGACTCACACAGGTAGATTTGGAAATGACCAGGTGTACACAGCTCCCTCTACACAGGTACATTCAGATGTAACCAGACATGCGCAGTCTCACACAGGTAGATTTGGAAATGACCAGGTGTACACAGCGCCCCTACACAGGTACATTCAGATGTAACCAGACATGTACAGTCTCACACAGGTAGATTTGGAAATGACGAGGTGTACACAGCGCCCCTACACAGGTACATTCCGATGTAACCAGACATGCACAGTCTCACGCAGGTAGATTTGGAAATGACCAGGTGTACACAGCTCTCTCTACACAGGTACATTCAGATGTAACCAGAAATGCACAGTCTCACGCAGGTAGATTTGGAAATGACCAGGTGTACACAGCTCTCTCTACACAGGTACATTCAGATGTAACCAGACATGCACAGTCTCACGCAGGTAGATTTGGAAATGACCAGGTGTACACAGCGCCCTCTACACAGGTACATTCAGATGTAACCAGACATGCACAGTCTCACACAGGTAGATTTGGAAATGACCAGGTGTACACAGCTCCCCCTACACAGGTACATTCAGATGTAACCAGACATGCACAGATTCACACAGGTAGATTTGGAAATTACTAGGTGTACACAGCGCCCCTACACAGGTGCATTCAGATGTAACCAGACATGCACAGTCTCACACAGGTAGATTTGGAAATGACCAGGTGTACACAGCTCCCCCTACACAGGTACATTCAGATGTAACCAGACATGCACAGATTCACACAGGTAGATTTGTAAATTACTAGGTGTACACAGCGCCCCTACACAGGTGCATTCAGATGTAACCAGACATGCACAGTCTCACACAGGTAGATTTGGAAATGACCAGGTGTACACAGCTCCCTCTACACAGGTACATTCAGATGTAACCAGACATGCGCAATCTCACACAGGTAGATTTGGAAATGACCAGGTGTACACAGCGCCCCTACACAGGTACATTCAGATGTAACCAGACATGTACAGTCTCACACAGGTAGATTTGGAAATGACGAGGTGTACACAGCGCCCCTACACAAGTACATTCAGATGTAACCAGACATGCACAGTCTCACACAGGTAGATTTGGAAATGACCAGGTGTACACAGCGCCCCTACACAGGTACATTCAGATGTAACCAGACATGCTCAGCCTCACACAGGTAGATTTGGAAATGACCAGGTTTACACAGCGCCTCTACACAGGTACATTCAGATGTAACCAGACATGCACAGTCTCACACAGGTAGATTTGGAAATGACTAGGTGTACACAGCGCCCCCTACACAGGTACATTCAGATGTAACCAGACATGCAGAGCCTCACACAGGTAGATTTGGAAATGACGAGGTGTACACAGCTCCCCTACACAGGTACATTCAGATGTAACCAGACATGCACAGTCTCACACAGGTAGATTTGGAAATGATTAGGTGTACACAGCGCCCCTACACAGGTACATTCAGATGTAACCAGACATGTACAGTCTCACACAGGTAGATTTGGAAATGATTAGGTGTACACAGCGCCCCTACACAGGTACATTCAAATGTAACCAGACATGCACAGTCTCACGCAGGTAGATTTGGAAATGATTAGGTGTACACAGCGCCCCTACACAGGTACATTCAGATGTAACCAGACATGCCCAGCCTCACGCAGGTAGATTTGGAAATGACTAGGAGTACACAGCGCCCCTACACAGGTGCATTCAGATGTGAACAGACATGCACAGTCTCACACAGGTAGATTTGGAAATGACCAGGTGTACACAGCTCCCTACACAGGTACATTCAGATGTGACCAGATATGCACAGTCTCACGCAGGTAGATTTGGAAATGACCAGGTGTACACAGCTCCCCCTACACAGGTACATTCAGATGTGACTAGACATGCACAGTCTCACACAGGTAGATTTGGAAATGATTAGGTGTACACAGCGCCCCTACACAGGTACATTCAGATGTAACCAGACATGTACAGTCTCACACAGGTAGATTTGGAAATGACCAGGTGTACACAGCGCCCCTGCACAGGTGCATTCAGATGTAACCAGACATGTACAGTCTCACACAGGTAGATTTGGAAATGACCAGGTGTACACAGCGCCCCTACACAGGTGCATTCAGATGTGACCAGACATGCACAGTCTCACACAGGTAGATTTGGAAATGACCAGGTGTACACAGCTCCCCCTACACAGGTACATTCAGATGTGACCAGACATGCACAGTCTCACGGAGGTAGATTTGTAAATGACCAGGTGTACACAGCGCCCCCTACACAGGTACATTCAGATGTAACCAGACATGCACAGTCTCACGCAGGTAGATTTGGAAATGACCAGGTGTACACAGCGTCCCTACACAGGTACATTCAGATGTAACCAGACTTGCACAGTCTCACACAGGTAGATTTGGAAATGACCAGGTGTACACAGCGCCCCCTACACAGGTACATTCAGATGTAACCAGACATGCACAGTCTCACGCAGGTAGATTTGGAAATGACCAGGTGTACACAGCGCCCCTACACAGGTACATTCAGATGTACCCAGACATGCACAGTCTCACACAGGTAGATTTTGAAATGACCAGGTGTACGCAGCGCCCACTACACAGGTAAATTCAGATGTGACCAGACATGCACAGTCTCACACATGTATATTTGGAAATGACGAGGTGTACACAGCTCCCCTACACAGGTACATTCAGATGTAACCAGACATGCACAGTCTCACACAGGTAGATTTGGAAATGATTAGGTGTACACAGCGCCCCTACACAGGTACATTCAGATGTAACCAGACATGTACAGTCTCACACAGGTAGATTTGGAAATGATTAGGTGTACACAGCGCCCCTACACAGGTACATTCAAATGTAACCAGACATGCACAGTCTCACGCAGGTAGATTTGGAAATGATTAGGTGTACACAGCGCCCCTACACAGGTACATTCAGATGTAACCAGACATGCACAGCCTCACGCAGGTAGATTTGGAAATGACTAGGAGTACACAGCGCCCCTACACAGGTGCATTCAGATGTGAACAGACATGCACAGTCTCACACAGGTAGATTTGGAAATGACCAGGTGTACACAGCGCCCCTACACAGGTACATTCAGATGTGACCAGACACGCACAGTCTCACGCAGGTAGATTTGGAAATGACCAGGTGTACACAGCTCCCCCTACACAGGTACATTCAGATGTGACTAGACATGCACAGTCTCACACAGGTAGATTTGGAAATGATTAGGTGTACACAGCGCCCCTACACAGGTACATTCAGATGTAACCAGACATGTACAGTCTCACACAGATAGATTTGGAAATGACCAGGTGTACACAGCGCCCCTGCACAGGTGCATTCAGATGTAACCAGACATGTACAGTCTCACACAGGTAGATTTGGAAATGACCAGGTGTACACAGCGCCCCTACACAGGTGCATTCAGATGTGACCAGACATGCACAGTCTCACACAGGTAGATTTGGAAATGACCAGGTGTACACAGCTCCCCCTACACAGGTACATTCAGATGTGACCAGACATGCACAGTCTCACGGAGGTAGATTTGTAAATGACCAGGTGTACACAGCGCCCCCTACACAGGTACATTCAGATGTAACCAGACATGCACAGTCTCACGCAGGTAGATTTGGAAATGACCAGGTGTACACAGCGTCCCTACACAGGTACATTCAGATGTAACCAGACTTGCACAGTCTCACACAGGTAGATTTGGAAATGACCAGGTGTACACAGCGCCCCCTACACAGGTACATTCAGATGTAACCAGACATGCACAGTCTCACGCAGGTAGATTTGGAAATGACCAGGTGTACACAGCGCCCCTACACAAGTACATTCAGATGTAACCAGACATGCACAGTCTCACACAGGTAGATTTGGAAATGACTAGGTGTACACAGCGCCCCCTACACAGGTACATTCAGATGTATCCAGACATGCTCAGCCTCACACAGGTAGATTTGGAAATGACCAGGTGTACACAGCGCCCCCTACACAGGTACATTCAGATGTAACCAGACTTGCAGAGCCTCACACAGGTAGATTTGGAAATGACCAGGTGTACACAGCGCCCCTACACAGGTACATTCAGATGTATCCAGACATGCACAGTCTCACGCAGGTAGATTTGGAAATGACCAGGTGTACACAGCGCCCCTACACAGATACATTCAGATGTAACCAGACATGCACAGCCTCATACAGGTAGATTTGGAAATGACCAGGTGTACACAGCGTCCGTACACAGGTACATTCAGATGTAACCAGACTTGCACAGTCTCACGCAGGCAGGTTTGTAAATGACCAGGTGTACACAGCCCCCTCTACACAGGTACATTCAGATGTAACCAGACATGCACAGCCTCATACAGGTAGATTTGGAAATGACCAGGTGTACACAGCGCCCCTACACAGGTACATTCAGATGTAACCAGACATGCACAGACTCACACAGGTAGATTTGGAAATGACCAGGTGTACACATCTCCCCCTACACAGGTACATTCAGATGTAACCAGACATGCACAGATTCACACAGGTAGATTTGGAAATTACTAGGTGTACACAGCGCCCCTACACAGGTGCATTCAGATGTAACCAGACATGCACAGTCTCACACAGGTAGATTTGGAAATGACCAGGTGTACACAGCTCCCCCTACACAGGTACATTCAGATGTAACCAGACATGCACAGATTCACACAGGTAGATTTGGAAATTACTAGGTGTACACAGCGCCCCTACACAGGTGCATTCAGATGTAACCAGACATGCACAGTCTCACACAGGTAGATTTGGAAATGACCAGGTGTACACAGCTCCCTCTACACAGGTACATTCAGATGTAACCAGACATGCGCAATCTCACACAGGTAGATTTGGAAATGACCAGGTGTACACAGCGCCCCTACACAGGTACATTCAGATGTAACCAGACATGTACAGTCTCACACAGGTAGATTTGGAAATGACGAGGTGTACACAGCGCCCCTACACAAGTACATTCAGATGTAACCAGACATGCACAGTCTCACACAGGTAGATTTGGAAATGACCAGGTGTACACAGCGCCCCCTACACAGGTACATTCAGATGTAACCAGACATGCTCAGCCTCACACAGGTAGATTTGGAAATGACCAGGTTTACACAGCGCCTCTACACAGGTACATTCAGATGTAACCAGACATGCACAGTCTCACACAGGTAGATTTGGAAATGACTAGGTGTACACAGCGCCCCCTACACAGGTACATTCAGATGTAACCAGACATGCAGAGCCTCACACAGGTAGATTTGGAAATGACCAGGTGTACACAGCGCCCCTACACAGGTACATTCAGATGTAACCAGACATGCACAGCCTCATACAGGTAGATTTGGAAATGACCAAGTGTACACAGCGTCCGTACACAGGTACATTCAGATGTAACCAGACTTGCACAGTCTCACGCAGGCAGGTTTGGAAATGACCAGGTGAACACAGCCCCCTCTACACAGGTACATTCAGATGTAACCAGACATGTACAGTCTCACACAGGTAGATTTGGAAATGACCAGGTGTACACAGCGCCCCTACACAGGTACATTCAGATGTAACCAGACATGCACAGTCTCACGCAGGTAGATTTGGAAATGACCAGGTGTACACAGCGCCCCTACACAGGTACATTCAGATGTAACCAGACATGCACAGCCTCATACAGGTAGATTTGGAAATGACCAGGTGTACACAGCGCCCCTACACAGGTACATTCAGATGTAACCAGACATGCACAGACTCACACAGGTAGATTTGGAAATGACCAGGTGTACACAGCTCCCTCTACACAGGTACATTCAGATGTAACCAGACATGCGCAGTCTCACACAGGTAGATTTGGAAATGACCAGGTGTACACAGCGCCCCTACACAGGTACATTCAGATGTAACCAGACATGTACAGTCTCACACAGGTAGATTTGGAAATGACGAGGTGTACACAGCGCCCCTACACAGGTACATTCCGATGTAACCAGACATGCACAGTCTCACGCAGGTAGATTTGGAAATGACCAGGTGTACACAGCTCTCTCTACACAGGTACATTCAGATGTAACCAGAAATGCACAGTCTCACGCAGGTAGATTTGGAAATGACCAGGTGTACACAGCTCTCTCTACACAGGTACATTCAGATGTAACCAGACATGCACAGTCTCACTCAGGTAGATTTGGAAATGACCAGGTGTACACAGCGCCCTCTACACAGGTACATTCAGATGTAACCAGACATGCACAGTCTCACACAGGTAGATTTGGAAATGACCAGGTGTACACAGCTCCCCCTACACAGGTACATTCAGATGTAACCAGACATGCACAGATTCACACAGGTAGATTTGGAAATTACTAGGTGTACACAGCGCCCCTACACAGGTGCATTCAGATGTAACCAGACATGCACAGTCTCACACAGGTAGATTTGGAAATGACCAGGTGTACACAGCTCCCCCTACACAGGTACATTCAGATGTAACCAGACATGCACAGATTCACACAGGTAGATTTGTAAATTACTAGGTGTACACAGCGCCCCTACACAGGTGCATTCAGATGTAACCAGACATGCACAGTCTCACACAGGTAGATTTGGAAATGACCAGGTGTACACAGCTCCCTCTACACAGGTACATTCAGATGTAACCAGACATGCGCAATCTCACACAGGTAGATTTGGAAATGACCAGGTGTACACAGCGCCCCTACACAGGTACATTCAGATGTAACCAGACATGTACAGTCTCACACAGGTAGATTTGGAAATGACGAGGTGTACACAGCGCCCCTACACAAGTACATTCAGATGTAACCAGACATGCACAGTCTCACACAGGTAGATTTGGAAATGACCAGGTGTACACAGCGCCCCTACACAGGTACATTCAGATGTAACCAGACATGCTCAGCCTCACACAGGTAGATTTGGAAATGACCAGGTTTACACAGCGCCTCTACACAGGTACATTCAGATGTAACCAGACATGCACAGTCTCACACAGGTAGATTTGGAAATGACTAGGTGTACACAGCGCCCCCTACACAGGTACATTCAGATGTAACCAGACATGCAGAGCCTCACACAGGTAGATTTGGAAATGACCAGGTGTACACAGCGCCCCTACACAGGTACATTCAGATGTATCCAGACATGCACAGTCTCACGCAGGTAGATTTGGAAATGACCAGGTGTACACAGCGCCCCTACACAGGTACATTCAGATGTAACCAGACATGCACAGCCTCATACAGGTAGATTTGGAAATGACCAAGTGTACACAGCGTCCGTACACAGGTACATTCAGATGTAACCAGACTTGCACAGTCTCACGCAGGCAGGTTTGGAAATGACCAGGTGAACACAGCCCCCTCTACACAGGTACATTCAGATGTAACCAGACATGTACAGTCTCAAACAGGTAGATTTGGAAATGACCAGGTGTACACAGCGCCCCTACACAGGTACATTCAGATGTAACCAGACATGCACAGTCTCACGCAGGTAGATTTGGAAATGACCAGGTGTACACAGCGCCCCTACACAGGTACATTCAGATGTAACCAGACATGCACAGCCTCATACAGGTAGATTTGGAAATGACCAGGTGTACACAGCGCCCCTACACAGGTACATTCAGATGTAACCAGACATGCACAGACTCACACAGGTAGATTTGGAAATGACCAGGTGTACACAGCTCCCTCTACACAGGTACATTCAGATGTAACCAGACATGCGCAGTCTCACACAGGTAGATTTGGAAATGACCAGGTGTACACAGCGCCCCTACACAGGTACATTCAGATGTAACCAGACATGTACAGTCTCACACAGGTAGATTTGGAAATGACGAGGTGTACACAGCGCCCCTACACAGGTACATTCCGATGTAACCAGAAATGCACAGTCTCACGCAGGTAGATTTGGAAATGACCAGGTGTACACAGCTCTCTCTACACAGGTACATTCAGATGTAACCAGACATGCACAGTCTCACGCAGGTAGATTTGGAAATGACCAGGTGTACACAGCGCCCTCTACACAGGTACATTCAGATGTAACCAGACATGCACAGTCTCACACAGGTAGATTTGGAAATGACCAGGTGTACACAGCTCCCCCTACACAGGTACATTCAGATGTAACCAGACATGCACAGATTCACACAGGTAGATTTGGAAATTACTAGGTGTACACAGCGCCCCTACACAGGTGCATTCAGATGTAACCAGACATGCACAGTCTCACACAGGTAGATTTGGAAATGACCAGGTGTACACAGCGCCCCTACACAGGTACATTCAGATGTAACCAGACATGCACAGACTCACACAGGTAGATTTGGAAATGACCAGGTGTACACAGCTCCCTACACAGGTACATTCAGATGTAACCAGACATGCACAGTCTCACGCAGGTAGATTTGGAAATGACCAGGTGTACACAGCTCCCTACACAGGTACATTCAGATGTAACCAGACATGCACAGACTCACACAGGTAGATTTGGAAATGACCAGGTGTACACAGCTCTCTCTACACAGGTACATTCAGATGTAACCAGACATGTACAGTCTCACGCAGGTAGATTTGGAAATGACTAGGTGTACACAGCTCCCTCTACACAGGTACATTCAGATGTAACCAGACATGTACAGTCTCACGCAGGTAGATTTTGAAATGACCAGGTGTACACAGCTCCCTCTACACAGGTACATTCAGATGTAACCAGACATGCACAGTCTCACACAGGTAGATTTGGAAATGACCAGGTGTACACAGCTCCCCCTACACAGGTACATTCAGATGTAACCAGACATGCACAGTCTCACGCAGGTAGATTTGGAAATGACCAGGTGTTCACAGCTCCCTACACAGGTACATTCAGATGTAACCAGACATGCACAGACTCACACAGGTAGATTTGGAAATGACTAGGTGTACACAGCGCCCCCTACACAGGTACATTCAGATGTAACCAGACATGCACAGTCTCACACAGGTAGATTTGGAAATGACCAGGTGTACACAGCGCCCCCTACACAGGTACATTCAGATGTAACCAGACTTGCAGAGCCTCACACAGGTAGATTTGGAAATGACCAGGTGTACACAGCACCCCTACACAGGTACATTCAGATGTATCCAGACATGCACAGTCTCACGCAGGTAGATTTGGAAATGACCAGGTGTACACAGCGCCCCTACACAGGTACATTCAGATGTAACCAGACATGCACAGCCTCATACAGGTAGATTTGGAAATGACCAGGTGTACACAGCGTCCGTACACAGGTACATTCAGATGTAACCAGACTTGCACAGTCTCACGCAGGCAGGTTTGGAAATGACCAGGTGTACACAGCCCCCTCTACACAGGTACATTCAGATGTAACCAGACATGTACAGTCTCACACAGGTAGATTTGGAAATGACCAGGTGTACACAGCGCCCCTACACAGGTACATTCAGATGTAACCAGACATGCACAGTCTCACGCAGGTAGATTTGGAAATGACCAGGTGTACACAGCGCCCCTACACAGGTACATTCAGATGTAACCAGACATGCACAGCCTCATACAGGTAGATTTGGAAATGACCAGGTGTACACAGCGCCCCTACACAGGTACATTCAGATGTAACCAGACATGCACAGACTCACACAGGTAGATTTGGAAATGACCAGGTGTACACAGCTCCCTCTACACAGGTACATTCAGATGTAACCAGACATGTGCAGTCTCACACAGGTAGATTTGGAAATGACCAGGTGTACACAGCGCCCCTACACAGGTACATTCAGATGTAACCAGACATGTACAGTCTCACACAGGTAGATTTGGAAATGACGAGGTGTACACAGCGCCCCTACACAGGTACATTCAGATGTAACCAGACATGCACAGTCTCACGCAGGTAGATTTGGAAATGACCAGGTGTACACAGCTCTCTCTACACAGGTACATTCAGATGTAACCAGACATGCACAGTCTCACGCAGGTAGATTTGGAAATGACCAAGTGTACACAGCTCTCTCTACACAGGTACATTCAGATGTAACCAGACATGCACAGTCTCACGCAGGTAGATTTGGAAATGACCAGGTGTACACAGCGCCCTCTACACAGGTACATTCAGATGTAACCAGACATGCACAGTCTCACACAGGTAGATTTGGAAATGACCAGGTGTACACAGCTCCCCCTACACAGGTACATTCAGATGTAACCAGACATGCACAGATTCACACAGGTAGATTTGGAAATTACTAGGTGTACACAGCGCCCCTACACAGGTGCATTCAGATGTAACCAGACATGCACAGTCTCACACAGGTAGATTTGGAAATGACCAGGTGTACACAGCGCCCCTACACAGGTACATTCAGATGTAACCAGACATGCACAGACTCACACAGGTAGATTTGGAAATGACCAGGTGTACACAGCTCCCTACACAGGTACATTCAGATGTAACCAGACATGCACAGTCTCACGCAGGTAGATTTGGAAATGACCAGGTGTACACAGCTCCCTACACAGGTACATTCAGATGTAACCAGACATGCACAGTCTCACGCAGGTAGATTTGGAAATGACCAGGTGTACACAGCTCCCTACACAGGTACATTCAGATGTAACCAGACATGCAGAGACTCACACAGGTAGATTTGGAAATGACCAGGTGTACACAGCTCTCTCTACACAGGTACATTCAGATGTAACCAGACATGTACAGTCTCACGCAGGTAGATTTGGAAATGACTAGGTGTACACAGCGCCCCTACACAGGTACATTCAGATGTAACCAGACATGTACAGTCTCACACAGGTAGATTTGGAAATGACGAGGTGTGCACAGCCCCCCTACACAGGTACATTCAGATGTAACCAGACATGCACAGTCTCACGCAGGTAGATTTGGAAATGACCAGGTGTACACAGCTCTCTCTACACAGGCACATTCAGATGTAACCAGACATGCACAGTCTCACGCAGGTAGATTTGGAAATGACCAGGTGTACACAGCTCTCTCTACACAGGTACATTCAGATGTAACCAGACATGCACAGTCTCACGCAGGTAGATTTGGAAATGACCAGGTGTACACAGCGCCCTCTACACAGGTACATTCAGATGTAACCAGACATGCACAGTCTCACACAGGTAGATTTGGAAATGACCAGGTGTACACAGCTCCCCCTACACAGGTACATTCAGATGTAACCAGACATGCACAGATTCACACAGGTAGATTTGGAAATTACTAGGTGTACACAGCGCCCCTACACATGTGCATTCAGATGTAACCAGACATGCACAGTCTCACGCAGGTAGATTTGGAAATGACCAGGTGTACACAGCGCCCTCTACACAGGTACATTCAGATGTAACCAGACATGCACAGTCTCACACAGGTAGATTTGGAAATGACCAGGTGTACACAGCTCCCCCTACACAGGTACATTCAGATGTAACCAGACATGCGCAGTCTCACACAGGTAGATTTGGAAATGACCAGGTGTACACAGCGCCCCTACACAGGTACATTCAGATGTAACCAGACATGCACAGACTCACACAGGTAGATTTGGAAATGACCAGGTGTACACAGCTCCCTACACAGGTACATTCAGATGTAACCAGACATGCACAGTCTCAGACAGGTAGATTTGGAAATGTCTAGGTGTACACAGAGCCCTACACAGGTACATTCAGGTATGATCAGATATGCACAGTCTCACACAGGTAGCTCTACAGGTGACTAGGTGTACACAGCGCCCCCTACACAGGTACATTCAGATGTAACCAGACATGCACAGTCTCATGCAGTTAGATTTGGAAATGACCAGGTGTACACAGCGCCCCTACACAGGTACATTCAGATGTAACCAGACATGCACAGTCTCACGCAGGTAGATTTGGAAATGACCAGGTGTACACAGCTCCCTACACAGGTACATTCAGATGTAACCAGACATGCACAGACTCACACAGGTAGATTTGGAAATGACCAGGTGTACACAGCTCCCTACACAGGTACATTCAGATGTAACCAGACATGCACAGATTCACACAGGTAGATTTGGAAATGACCAGGTGTATACAGCTCTCTCTACACAGGTACATTCAGATGTAACCAGACATGTACAGTCTCACGCAGGTAGATTTGGAAATGACGAGGTGTACACAGCTCCCTCTACACAGGTACATTCAGATGTAATCAGACATGTACAGTCTCACACAGGTAGATTTGGAAATGACTAGGTGTACACAGCGCCCCTACACAGGTGCATTCAGATGTAACCAGGCATGCGCAGTCTCACACAGGTAGATTTGGAAATGACTAGGTGTACACAGCGCCCCTACACAGGTACATTCAGATGTAACCAGACATGCACAGTCTCATGCAGTTAGATTTGGAAATGACCAGGTGTACACAGCGCCCCTACACAGGTACATTCAGATGTAACCAGACATGCACAGTCTCACGCAGGTAGATTTGGAAATGACCAGGTGTACACAGCTCCCTACACAGGTACATTCAGATGTAACCAGACATGCACAGATTCACACAGGTAGATTTGGAAATGACCAGGTGTATACAGCTCTCTCTACACAGGTACATTCAGATGTAACCAGACATGTACAGTCTCACGCAGGTAGATTTGGAAATGACGAGGTGTACACAGCTCCCTCTACACAGGTACATTCAGATGTAATCAGACATGTACAGTCTCACACAGGTAGATTTGGAAATGACTAGGTGTACACAGCGCCCCTGCACAGGTGCATTCAGATGTAACCAGGCATGCGCAGTCTCACACAGGTAGATTTGGAAATGACTAGGTGTACACAGCGCCCCTACACAGGTACATTCAGATGTAACCAGACATGCACAGTCTCACGCAGGTAGATTTGGAAATGACTAGGTGTACACAGCTCCCCCTACACAGGTACATTCAGATGTAACAAGACATGCACAGTCTCACGCAGGTAGATTTGGAAATGACCAGGTGTACACAGCGCCCTCTACACAGGTACATTCAGACGTAACCAGACATGCACAGTCTCACACAGGTAGATTTGGAAATGACCAGGTGTACACAGCGCCCTCTACACAGGTACATTCAGATGTAACCAGACATGCACAGTCTCACACAGGGAGATTTGGAAATGACTAGGTGTACACAGCTCTGCCTACACAGGTACATTCAGATGTAACCAGACATGCACAGTCTCACGCAGGTAGATTTGGAAATGACTAGGTGTACACAGCTCCCCCTACACAGGTACATTCAGATGTAACAAGACATGCACAGTCTCACGCAGGTAGATTTGGAAATGACCAGGTGTACACAGCGCCCTCTACACAGGTACATTCAGACGTAACCAGACATGCACAGTCTCACACAGGTAGATTTGGAAATGACCAGGTGTACACAGCGCCCTCTACACAGGTACATTCAGATGTAACCAGACATGCACAGTCTCACACAGGGAGATTTGGAAATGACTAGGTGTACACAGCGCCCCTACACAGGTACATTCAGCTATGACCAGACATGCACAGTCTCACACAGGGAGATTTGGAAATGACTAGGTGTACACAGCGCCCCTACACAGGTACATTCAGATGTAACCAGACATGCACAGTCTCACACAGGGAGATTTGGAAATGACGAGGTGTACACAGCTCTGCCTACACAGGTACATTCAGATGTAACCAGACATGCACAGTCTCACGCAGGTAGATTTGGAAATGACGAGGTGTACACAGCGCCCCCTACACAGGTACATTCAGATGTAACCAGACATGCACAGTCTCACACAGGGAGATTTGGAAATGACGAGGTGTACACAGCGCCCCCTACACAGGTACATTCAGATGTAACCAGACATGCACAGTCTCACGCAGGTAGCTCTGCAGGTGACCAGGTCTGTAGAGCCTCACACAGGTTTAAATCCGTGGTGTGTCATTTTCTGTGAGTCTTACCTGTGCTCACAAGGAGGGCAGCAGCCAGGAGAGGGCCGAAGACAGCCTTCATCCTTCAGAGGGATGGAGCAGCGATGGAAGAAGGGATGCTGGTGGTGTCTGTGGGTGTTACCTCTGCTCAGGGCTTTAAGTGGGCCAGGTCTCAAGGGGTCTGAGCACCGGCAGTTTTTTAAAGGGGGCCTCGAAACGGGTCTCTTTCGGGCTCTGTTTTGAGCCCTGGCACAGGCGTTCCGTTTTTTTCCCCGGACTGCAGTGACAACAGTTTGCTATCACTGCAGTCGAGAAAAAAAGTGCCAGGGTGCAAAACTGCCCGAAAGAGACCCCTTTTCGAGATTGCCGGCACTTGATTTGAGCTGCCCACACTGCTTACTTCTCACTAGTGGAGAAGTTACGGCATGACGTCATGCCAGGTGAGCATTGTGGGGGAAGGGAAATCCTTTAAAGAGTCATTTTCTTTCTGGATTTCCCTTTTCTTTCTGAAACGCAAAAGCAGCAACATTGTCGTGGTGTCAACAGGGCTTTAATTTGAAGCTTTTTCAATATTATCTGTAACAAGCCATAGTTGCAGCTTATTTATTTTATGCAACTAATAACCATTGACAAAGGCAACAGTCCTTACTTGTTATAGGTATGATTTTACTTGTTGTATCACATATCTGGATGCAATGACAGAAACAGCAAAATACAAGTCAGGCGGCACACAATGCTAAACACAGATTTTTAACGTAAGTGTTTTAAAGCCACGCCCCTAATTACACTGGCCACGCCCCTCTGAGAGACCCCCCAGTTTTTAAATCCCACTTAAAGCCCTGCCTCTGCTTGATGTCTGTGTGTGAGGTCTGAGTGTGATGCCCGTGTGTCAGTTTCCTATGTGATGTCTGTGTCTCATATGGGGTCTCTGTGCTGTCTTTATATATCGTCACACTGTTGTGTAAATGCAGCTCTTGGCAACACTCGTTCACAACACACACCCGTTCCTTGTTTTCATTCTATTGTTCACTTGTTCCATTGAATTCTGCCCCTCGGCGAGGTCGCATCTCACAATGCTCCAAAGATAATAATTACAAAAGTTACATTTCTTCGTCACTGTCACTACCACTAAACTTAAAAAACAGCCAGGCTCGCGGAGCAGGTGTGGAACACAATCAACAATAGGACCGTGACGAGGGAACGCCGTTCCACTCATACTTTCACTTTCCTTTCACAAAGAGGGACAGGTCCGGGCCTGTCATTAATGAGGCTTCTTCTCCCCGGTCCCTCGGTTGCTATGGTTACCGGCTCGAGTCTTAGGAGCATCCCTCGGTGCACATGTCCCCGGGCTCGAGGTTAGAGAGCGCAAAGGACTGTGGGTGAGGGGCCCCCAGGAGCCTGGCCCTGGCAGGGCCCTTGTAGTGACGAACCTGAGTGATGTCAGGGGCTCCCAGCATCATGAACATTAATGCAGTGTGTGTGGAGTCACCACATGAGCAGTGTGAGCCACCCCCAGGGAGGGGGAGAGGGGGGGGTGAGTAGAGGGGGCCACGCCTGGCTTATTCAGACCCTGCCCCACTGCGCATGCGCCTCAGCCATGAAGACTCCTGCCAGGTGGCTCCAAAGTACTTCCTGCACGTCATGTCCTGTGCCAGGCCCCTGCCTCTCGCCCATCAGACCTTTCCCAGCCGGTACTGGGCACATGGGCACCGGGCACAAGGGTCCAACTTGGCTGCAAAGGATTCTCCTGAGTTTTCGTTGCTTCCACTGCCTGGTTCTTTGCCCATCTCACCCACTTCTTGTTGCCTCGAGATTTCTCCATTGGATAATTACAAAAATTAAATTAACTGTATAGTTAGGTAACGTAATTCCATTTTAGCTTCTATTAAAACATCTCTAGAAATTCAAAGAATTAAAACTAAGGTTAAACTGACTTTATAGTCAGGTGTAGAACTATTATACAACTAATGTTTAAAAACCCAACGAGCACTGACATTCACCGGTTTCACTTTACTGACACGAGTACAGTTTTCACCTCACCATGGAGGGAGGAGGGCGTGCTGCCTCACCCTCTTAGCCGAATTAGGCCCTGGGGACCCCATCTCCCAGGCAAGAAATGTGAATATTATGGGAGGGGGCCTCCCTCTCACCTCAACTGAGCCTTGACAGGCCCTGGGCACTATACCTCCTGTGGCCGTGTCTTACTTAGAAGGGGGAGGGCAGCACATGGCCCGATCAACCAGCCTCAAACTGCCCCAGGGAACCCATCAACAGGGGCCATTTGTTTTTATGCAGAGGATGGGGGCAGATTTACTCCCACGAAAACATCCTCAGGCCCCTTCCACCAGGGCATAGTTTTGGTCTTGCGAACCCCATCCCCAGGGCTGCATTTGTTCAACTCCCTCCCTGTGCCTATTAATGGCCCTTGAGATGCCATATCTAGGGGTGTCCATTTCAAAAAGAGCACAGATGTCTGCTCCAAGCCTGCGGGGAACATTTTGAAAGCTCCCATCTACTGGGATCAGACTTTGTGTTTGCTCCTGTTTGGTTGGAAATTTAAAAAATGCAAGATCAAACACATGCTCCCTGCCCGTGCAAGAAAGACTCCCACAGGACACTGCTAGTGAGAAGCCGGGCCTGGGAGATTGGGCCCCTGGGGCTATGAAAGGCTTAGGAAAGGGGGCAGTGCCCCCTTGCTTTAAACTTAAGTGACAGCCTTGGGGGACAAGGTCAACAGGGCATTTTTAGGACTCTGGGAAAAATACTTCGGGCCCTGGGGAACGGAGTCTGGGGGGCCAAATATGGCTTGGGGGGGTATCCAAAATCCAAAAAAGGTAGCCTCCTCTCCAAAATAATAAGTTTCCAGATTTTAAGATTCCGAAATATTCATCATCAAAGCTTTATTTCGATATACACAATATCATAAAAGCACATAAGAAATATAAAAACCACAATTCATTAACATTACATTTTTAAAATGGGTTATAATAAAAAACCATTCATATTACAGTAAATACTTTAAAAAGCATATTAAACTGTAGCAGCTTTGTTGAGTGTTTAAAAAAAAAATATAATAATTCCGGTAAAACTATAGTCCTCTATTAGCCTTCAATCTAATCAGCCAGGCCCAACTAAGGAATTTGGCGACCCCGCACACTAAGGTTGTACTAGTGTCCGCCTTAAGTATTCTGAGTGCAGAGGAGTGGTCCCTGGTTCCAAGCAACAGGCACACAGGCTTGAGCCATTTCTGCCTGGGTTTTGCGTAGGCTGGGCATACAAAGAAGACATGAAGGATATTTTCTGTGGCTCCTTCACAGATTGGGCAGTCAGGAGATGTTTGGTGCGGGGGCTTCCACTTACAGGTGTAATCGCGAAGGGGAAGTGTTCCCAGCCTGAACTGGATGAAGAGGGATCTATCTCTTGGTTTCTTGATGAAATCCAAGTAGGACTCCAGGTGAGGCTTTAATTTATGCTGTCTAAATGCCTCAGTCACCCTACCTTGATTTGGGTCCCTTTGTTCTTGGTCATCAACCCGTCTCCAGTAGGCTCGCCTAATTTCAGCCTCAGATAAAGAAACCCCAAACTCCCAATCAGTTGGCAGGCCACATTCGAGCAGGAGTCTCTTTATATTACGACTCCAGCTGATTTTGTGGACACCATGGATATTCATAATTTCTCTCAGACCGTCTAGATATCTTGAGAGCTCCGGGGTCCGCCATAACCAAGCCCAATATAAAAGAGGGCGTAGACTGGCTAGCTCCTTAATAGAGCGGCGACCCAGGTCACTCAAGAGTGGTTTGGTGGGAGTACCTCTCGGAAGCGGCACCAGCTCCCTAAAAAACGTATTCTCCGAAGTGACCAGGGCGTCAATACAATCAAAGCCCCAGAGCTCAGTGCCATAAAGGGCGCTGCCTACAGCTTTTGCAGAGTAAATATCCAAAGCAGGAGCAATAGGCCTAGAGATGGATGTACGATGCTCTCGCCCTAGTGCTCCGACTACCCTTTTATGGTTTAAAGTCATTTTATCGATATGTGGCTGCCACTTCAATTTGTCTGAGATTCTAATTCCCAAGTAGTAGAATTCTTTTACACGTTCCAGTGGCACCCCATCCAGGGAGAGGGTGGATCTGGATGACTTACTTGGGTTAAAATAAAGGAGCTTAGTTTTCGTAGTATTGATGACAAGGCCCCTGAGGTTACAAAACTGACAAAAAAGATCCAGCAACTTCTGCAATCCTGCAGGAGATTTTTATATCAGCAGAGTATCGTCCGCAAAAAGGAGAGCAGGGACTTTATCACCCGCCAGGACCGGGGTATCAGCGTTGATTTTAAGCAAGAAAGAGACTACACCATTCACAAATAACGTGAAAAGTGTCGGGGCTAACACGCAGCCCTGGCGTACCCCTCGGTTCACGGGGATTCTACCTTTTTTTTGCTCTTGTGATCCCCACCTAATAGGGGCGTAGGGACCATCATGCATACGTGCAAGGAGATTCAAAATTGGTAAAGGAATCCCCATCTCCTCCAAGATCAGCCAGAGGCGGTCTCTGGGGACCAGGTCAAAGGCGATCTTCAAGTCAATGAATGCCAAGTAAAGACCACCTTTGCCAATGGTAACCACCTTCCAGTGTAAAAGTACCAGCCTAAATGCCTGATCTACCGTACCTGTGCAGGCCCTAAAGCCTGCCTGAAAGGGGGAGATGATGTTGTTCTCCTCAGCCCAGGAAATGATCCTCTCCAAGAGTACCCTGCCAACCAATTTCTGCCCCGCGTCTATTAGACTAATTGGGCGATAGTTGGCAGGGTCCTCCCTGGGGCCCTTCTTGTAAATAGGGATCACTTCGGCCGCCTTCCATGAATTCGGGACGGGTGAACCTTCCAGTAGTGCATTAGTCAGGTTTACAAAGTAAGTGGCCCAACCGTCAGGATTGGATTTAAATAGGTCGCCCGGTACACCGTCCTGCCCTGGGCCTTGAGCAGATACAATTTTAGCTATCGCTACCAGGACCTCTATTTTGTCAATTCTAATGGGGGAAGCCTGTCCAGAACCAATATTCAGGGCACCGCTCAAATGCTCTGGGGCTCGGGGCGGTTCGTTACCACCATAGAGTTTATTAAAGTGATCAAACCATTCACTATCTGTGATGTGGTTGGGAATTTGATCCGGGTCACAACCGTTCGATCTTCTGACTAGGGCCCAGAATAGGTCACCATTCTTGGTTTTGCTTGCCGCTCTAAGGCTTTCCCAGTGGGATTCTTCCCACTCCCTTTTAGCTGATGTTATAGCTTGTCTATAATACAGTCTGAGCGATACAAAAGGGGATGATGGACGGAGCGTTTGAGCAAATCAAACACTCACCCCCAGTCAACTGATCTGGGTTTAATCCATCACCATTCTTTAGCCCACTCAGCCACCCCATTTCAGACATGGCTATATGCAAATCAGTCTGACCCTGTGCCTCATGGGAACAGTCCAGCCCGAACTGCCAAGCCATGTCTTCCATGGACCGGAAACAAGCATCCTGGGACCGGTTTCGGATTCATAATCCTCATCAGCCAGGCTATCTTGAATCCAGTGGCCAAGTGAGCAAGGGACTCACGTCTGAGCATATCCTGCCACACTTAGGGCGAACAAAGCGATACAAAAGGGGATGATGGACGGAGCGTTTGAGCAAATCAAACACTCACCCCCAGTCAACAGATCTGGTTTTAATCCATCACCATTCTTTAGCCCACTCAGCCCCCCCATTTCAGACATGGCTATATGCAAATCAGTCTGACCCTGTGCCTCATGGGAACAGTCCAGCCCGAACTGCCAAGCCATGTCTTCCATGGACCGGAAACAAGCATCCTGGGACCGGTTTCGGATTCATAATCCTCATCAGCCAGGCTATCTTGAATCCAGTGGCCAAGTGAGCAAGGGACTCACGTCTGAGCATACCCTGCCACACTTAGGGCGAACAAAGCGATACAAAAGGGGATGATGGACGGAGCGTTTGAGCAAATCAAACACTCACCCCCAGTCAACAGATCTGGGTTTAATCCATCACCATTCTTTAGCCCACTCAGCCCCCCCATTTCAGACATGGCTATATGCAAATCAGTCTGACCCTGTGCCTCATGGGAACAGTCCAGCCCGAACTGCCAAGCCATGTCTTCCATGGACCGGAAACAAGCATCCTGGGACCGGTTTCGGATTCATAATCCTCATCAGCCAGGCTATCTTGAATCCAGTGGCCAAGTGAGCAAGGGACTCACGTCTGAGCATACCCTCCACACTTAGGGCGAACAAAGCGATACAAAAGGGGATGTTGGACGGAGCATTTGAGCAAATCAAACACTCACCCCCAGTCAACTGATCTGGGTTTATTCCATCACCATTCTTTAGCCCACTCAGCCACCCCATTTCAGACATGGCTATATGCAAATCAGTCTGACCCTGTGCCTCAAGGGAACAGTCCAGCCCGAACTGCCAAGCCATGTCTTCCATGGCCCAAAAACAAGCATCCTAGGACCGGTTTCGGATTCATAATCCTCATCAGCCAGGCTGTCTTGAATCCAGTGGCTAAGTGAGCAAGGGACTCACGTCTGAGCATACCCTGCCACACTTAGGGCGAACAAAGCGATACAAAAGGGGATGATGGACGGAGCGTTTGAGCAAATCAAACACTCACCCCCAGTCAACTGATCTGGGTTTAATCCATCACCATTCTTTAGCCCACTCAGCCACACCAGTTCAGATATGGCTATATGCAAATCAGTCTGACCCTGTGCTTCATGGGAACAGTCCAGCCCGAACTGCCAAGCCATGTCTTCCATGGACCGGAAACAAGCATCCTGGGACCGGTTTCGGATTCATAATCCTCATCAGCCAGGCTATCTTGAATCCAGTGGCCAAGTGAGCAAGGGACTCACGTCTGATCATACCCTGCCACACTTAGGGCGAACAAAGCGATACAAAAGGGGATGATGGACGGAGCGTTTGAGCAAATCAAACACTCACCCCCAGTCAACTGATCTGGGTTTAATCCATCACCATTCTTTAGCCCACTCAGCCACCCCATTTCAGACATGGCTATATGCAAATCAGTCTGACCCTGTGCCTCATGGGAACAGTCAAGCCCGAACTGCCAAGCCATGTCTTCCATGGACCGGAAACAAGCATCCTGGGACCGGTTTCGGATTCATAATCCTCATCAGCCAGGCTATCTTGAATCCAGTGGCCAAGTGAGCAAGGGACTCACGTCTGAGCATACCCTGCCACACTTAGGGCGAACAAAGGGATACAAAAGGGGATGTGGACGGAGCGTTTGAGCAAATCAAACACTCACCCCCAGTCAACTGATCTGGGTTTAATCCATCACCATTCTTTAGCCCAATCAGCCACCCCATTTCAGACATGGCTATATGCAAATCAGTCTGACCCTGCGCCTCATGGGAACAGTACAGCTCGAACTGCCAAGCCATGTCTTCCCTGGTCCAGAAACAAGCATCCTAGGACCGGTTTCGGATTCATAATCCTCATCAGCCAGGCTGTCTTGAATCCAGTGGCTAAGTGAGCAAGGGACTCACGTCTGAGCATACCCTGCCACACTTAGGGCGAACAAAGCGATACAAAAGGGGATGATGGACGGAGCGTTTGAGCAAATCAAACACTCACCCCCAGTCAACTGATCTGGGTTTAATCCATCACCATTCTTTAGCCCACTCAGCCACACCAGTTCAGATATGGCTATATGCAAATCAGTCTGACCCTGTGCTTCATGGGAACAGTCCAGCCCGAACTGCCAAGCCATGTCTTCCATGGACCGGAAACAAGCATCCTGGGACCAGTTTCGGATTCATAATCCTCATCAGTCAGGCTATAATACAGTCTGGCCAGACGAACAGCTACTGGATTGCAGGATTTAATGGCAAGAATTAAGTTATTTTTCTTTATTCTACAGTTACTATCAAACCATTTCCGCACTGGTTTGACAGTTGTCAAACTCTTCTTGCCTGGAACTATAAACAGTTTGCCGATCTGATCCATAGTATCATTGTAAACAATTTCTGCCTCCGCAGACCCAGCCGCCCCTTTACATACTGTACAAAGCCTTAAGGACTGCTTGCTAAGGATTCCATCCAGTGCACTCAGTCTAGTTTCGTCCATACTAAACTTGGGCCACTTGAGGATTCTACTACAATTGGATGGTATAGCTCGCTTGGTTATTAACCTCACACTATTTGATGGGGTATGTTCCCTTCTCTGCCACAGATCCACCATTGTGAGGGACAAGGGGTTATGGTCACTCTCCACTGATGGTATGATAACCATGTCCACCACTGACTTCCACGCTCTCCTGTCCACCATTATATAATCAATTCTGCTTTCACACGATACTCTGTTGTATGTGTTTGCGCCCTGAGCATCGGAGATGGTGCGACCATCTACAGCTCTTAAACCTGTTTCAATCATTAGAGCATTCAGTTGGATGACTACTGGAGACCATCTCCTCACAGGCGTGAGGGAGAGGGACGGGTTGCCCCATTGGGCATCATCTTCATGCACTCCAAGAATGTCATCTACTGCCAAAGGCTCAAATGAACAATTAAGGTTCCCAGCAACCAGGATTAGAGAGTCAGGAGAACATAATTTAAGGAGATCAGTTAATGTATCAATAGTGGGGGATTTGGCCCCCCTTGGGTACCTCTAGCGTATACATTAAAGAATTCCCAAGTGGGGACACCATTCGTACCCCTAAAAGAGAGTCTCATAACGTCCAGAGATGCGAAAGTGTGATGGGTAATCCTAAGATTAAGATCAACCCTTACCCATACCATAAGCCCTCCCGAGGGACGACCACGTCCAACCATAGTAGCAGGTACGTGAAAACAAGAAAATCCCTGCTTATATAGAGGTTCAAGGCTCCATGTCTCCTGAAACATACATATGTCTTACCCATCAATAAAATTGTTCCAATCCAGTAATAAAAGCTTGCTTCGCAGACCTGCCACATTCCACAAAACAATTTTAAGATTATTGGTATGAACATTAACGGGGATTGAGACACATGAAATTTCACCTAAATCCTGGCTGATAACAATATTAGTGGATTTCAGGATGTCCAGGGCTAAGCTCGAGGAATCGAGGCCCATGGGCTCTCGTAATACAGGTAAATGGGGGGAGCAACTACCCAAGGAGGAAGGGGGATCATTCAGTTCTCTTGCTCCTTCAACAAGTCAATCAACAGCCTCCAGGCAGTCAAAGCGGTTATGGTTGAGGGTAGTATCCATATGAAGAGAAGGCATAAGCCATCCCCCCTGAGTAGGTCCCCTCCTGCTCCGCTGTACCAGTGTCCAACCATCTATCTGTGGGGTGAAATAACCTGGGGGATAAAAGTAGGTCAGTGGGAGAGAGTGAATGGTCGTACCTGCACTAGGATATCTCCAGTTGCAAATATGATCAACAATTCTAGGGTTATTGAAATTGATCAAAATACAGTCGCCCCTTATGTTTTTGGCCAAATGACCAACCCATGGTACCCTCCGAATCAGAAGTATTTTGCCAACAAGGTGAGGGGGTAAGGGTCTATTCGCATTTAACCAATGTACAACCCTATGTGAGAAGTTGGCCTGGTATATGATGCTCACTAGTTCTAGTGATCACCTTGTACCATGCCAAGCAACCCTTATGGTGCAGGTTGTAAAGTCAACCTTATAGACAAGCTATCCTAGGGGTAGCATGGACTAAGCAGTCTTAGGCTAAACTCTGTAAAGGCATGTGAAGCAAGCTGTTTTACCATACACAATCCCTTGAATACCAAATGAAAGGACACCACACAGATATATATATTGAAAATATATATAGATTTATTTCTACAAATATCCCTGATACTCATTATGAGCACAGAAGCAAATGCGTTAAAACAAAACACAGTTTAAATACACAAAAGTTGCACAATTTTGGATGAGCCCTAGTGGCCACCTAAACCATATACTAAAATAGTGGTATAAGAACCACTATGGGGAAAGTGAAGAGGCCTAGGGCCTGGGGAATCGCTGGAGCTGTTCGGGACTAGCAGTGAAGAAGTCGGGAAAGGCCCGCGGGACTCGGGTGCAGTGCGGAAAGTGCACGCTTTACCAATGCAATGTCAATGGTGCGTAAAAGTTACAAAGTTAGTTATTAAGGAACCATCCGAGTGACCTAGAAGGATGAAACTTTAGACACAGACACTAGAGGTCTATACCAGTGTGGGAACACTGGCGTTGCTGAGTTACCTCACCCACAGGAAGCGGATGCACAGGGTCGAAGTAGTGTCGGGTTTCATCACGCAGGTCGATGGTGCTTGGAGCTGAAGATGCTGCAGGCGGCTCGATGTGAAGAGTTCCGGTGGATCCAAGGGTGGATCTGAAGAGGTGAAGACCTGAAAGCAGAGGGGACAATGTTCAAAGTCACTAGCCAGTGACTACCGTGGAACCAGGACGGAACCAGGCGATGTCGGGTGCAAACAGGTGATGTCATGAAGATTGTCTCTGCAGCCACGTGGACACGAAGAGGTCAAGGACGTCCAGGAGTCGGTCACTAGCTGTCCCACGTAGCCTCTCGCTGATGGAGGTGTCGCCAACTTGATTGGAGCAAACAGGCCTTGGCTAAAGCAAGCCACGCAGGAAGTGATTCAAGCTTCTCACTCGGACCAGCAAGGTCAGAGCGGGTGCTCCTTTTCAGGGGAGCAAGGGCCAATCTGGAGCAACCAGATCAGCAGTGTAGTTTGTCGTTTTCGTCGCCAAGATGGCCGCTAGCCACGTGGCAAGTGGACAGGATGGCGTGTCGAGTGGCGCAGTGAAAAAGGGCCCCACGCAGATCGTGGAGATGCTGGGGGGCTGATATTCGGTGCAAGGGCTGCTCGAGGTTGGGGCTTCTCAAACCCCAAAGCACAGCGTCGAGGGTGCCTCAGGTGCTGCGCAGTCAGCTTCTCGGGGGTCTTTCAAGAGGTCCGGTCCCACATCTCTCGGTGCCTCCACGGGTCCTTTCTTTGCAGGGACTGTGGATCGGGCTGTGAGAAGTCTGGGAGTCTGGGTCTTGTCAGGCTCTGGGTTTGGGCTCCGGCGGGAGGCGGCGGCAAAGCAGACGTCGAGTTGCTGGTTGGTGCCTGTGTTCACAGGGTGGTCACTCCTTGGCCACAAGGGAGATTCTCTTCCGTCTTCTGTGCAGCAGAATGTCGAAGTCCAGTCTTCTTCTGTATTTCAAGTTGATTCAGGATGATCTGAAGTCTCAGGACACAGCTCCCACTCTTATTCGAATCTGGGGGGTCGGATCACCTACTAGGTCCCTCCTCTAGGTGGAACCAGGAAGGGGGGTGGTTACACCCCCTTTCCTTTGTCCAGTTTCACGCCAGGACTGGGGCTGGAAAGCCCCAGCACCGGTTTGAACTGGCCTATGCACAGGGACACCTTGTGTGCCACAGGCATGTCTGATTCTATTCAGCCCTGTCCTACCCAATACACAAAATCCTGTCTGGAGTGGTGCTAGCACCTCCCCAGGCAGGAAACCCTTTGTCCAAGCTGCCCTCGCTGGAAGGACTCCCAGCAGCAGGAGGTCAGACTTGTGTCTGTGGTGGCAGCATCCATTTTGTGATGCTAAGGCTCTGTTTAACTTTAACCGGGGTTCAGGCTAGGTACATGTCGTGTCCCTCTAGAAGGGTGGAATGCTACCCCCGTCGCCAGAACTGGCGAGGGGGTAGCATTCCAATTCGTATGACACCTTACTCGACATGTTTTGATAAAGCCAAACCCAAGATAGCATTTAACCGCGAGGTTCATAATGCACTTAAGAGTATATGGTATGGCAATATCATGAAACAGCTAAAGGACATGGTTCCGAAAGCTGCAGACAGGCTCAGCTCATGCCAGAGCACCATCTCACATATTTCCAAGCACTCTGCCTCCAGGATTGATGAGGCCTTCCATAGGAGTGACTGATAGGAACATATGTGTCCATTTTAGGTTAGGTATAGGCATACTACACCTAAGTAAGGGGTGGTTACACCGACTTACCCCAGCTGAGTGATCAGCCAGTTGTGTCAAATATGGAGGCCAGGCCAGGGGTGGCACAATACATGCTGCAGCCCCTGGTAGGCCTTGGAAGCACCTATGCCCTGGGTACCTGGGTACACTGTTACAGGGGCCAATAAGGTGAACCAGTTCCAATTTCGTTATGCACCTAAAGTACATGGGTAACAATTTAGAGAGAGAACAGCAGGCTGTGGGTCTGATTAGCAGGCCCACAGCCACATTAAGTCATAAACCAGTGAAGCAAAAAGCAAAAATTTGGGGTGAACATAGGATAGCAGACCCTACTCTCCTACACAACCCCCCCCAAATGCAGGGACATTAGACTAACCTTGACTAGTTGTGTCTTCATGTTCTAAGTGGAAGTACCTGGAGAGACCATCTGCATTACCATGGTCAGTCCCTGGGCGGTGCTCCACTGTAAAGTCCATCCCCTGTAGGGAAATGGACCACCTGAGCAGTTTGGGGTTTTCACCCTTTGTCTGATTAAGCCATAAGAGGGGCTTATGGTCGGTCTGAATCTTGAAGTGAGTGCCAAACAAGTATGGTCTCAACTTCTTCAGGGCCCACACCACAGCAAAGGCCTCCCTCTCAATGGCTGACCAACGTTTCTCTCTGGGGGTCAGCCTTCTGCTAATGAAAGCAATGGGCTGGTCTTGACCATCTACATTAAGTTGTGAAAGCACAGCTCCCACTCCCAACTCAGAAGCATTTGTTTGGACAATAAACTCTCTTGAGTAGTCAGGACTCTTCAGGATAGGTGCAGAGCACATGGCCTTCTTCAGGTCATCAAATGCCTTTTGACAGTATTCTGTCCACTGAACCTTTTTGGGCATCTTCTTGGATGTCAGATCATTAAGAGGAGTCACAATGGACCCATAGTTCTTAACAAACTTCCTGTAGTACCCAGACAGGCCCAAGAAAGCTCTGACCTGAGTCTGGGTAGTTGGAGGAGTCCAGTCCTTTATGGTCTGAATCTTACTCTCCAGTGGTTGAACTTGGCCTCCACCCACAAGGTGGCCCAAGTACACAACCTTACTCTGCCCTATCTGGCACTTGGTTGCCTTGATAGTGAGGCCTGCCTTTTGCAGAGCCTCTGGCACTTCCTTCAGGTGGACCAGGTGATCCTCCCAGGTGGAGCTAAAGACAGCAATATCGTCCAGATATGCTGCACAAAATCATCCAACCCAGTAAGGACTTGATTCACCAACCTTTGGAAGGTGGCAGGTGCATTTTTCAAACCAAAGGGCATCACCACAAACTGGTAATGCCCACTGGGGGTAGAAAATGCTGTCTTGGCTTTAGACTCCTCAGCTAACCTGATTTGCCAGTAGCCAGCTGTCAAGTCAAATGTGCTCAAATACTTGGCAGAAGCCAATTTGTCTACGAGCTCATCTGCCCTTGGAATTGGGTGTGCATCTGTCCTGTTGACAGCATTGAGTCCTCTGTAATCCACACAGAACCTCATCTCTCTCTTTCCATCTTTGGTGTGAGGTTTGGGGACCAGAACCACTGGGCTAGCCCAGGGGCTCTCTGAAGGCTCAATGACACCTAATTCCAGCATCTTTTGCACCTCAGCCTTGATACAGTCTCTGACATGGTCAGGCTGCCTGTAAATTTTGTTCTTTACAGGAAGACTATCACCAGTGTCCACCACATGGGTACACCAGTTAGTCTGACTGGGTGTCAGGGAGAACATATGTCGATATGTCTGCAAAACCTGTCTACACTCATGTTGCTGATGTTCAGTGAGGCTGCCATCTAAGGCCACACCATCAACTGAGCCATCTTCAGGATTCTGAGTCAGCAGGTCTGGGAGAGGGTCACTCTCTTCCTCCTGCCCCTCATCTGTAGCCATGAGCAAGCCCATGTCTCTCCTGTCAACATATGCTTTAAGCCTGTTAACATGTAGCACCCTGTGGGGGCTCCTGGGAGTTCCAAGGTCCACCAAGTAGGTAACCTCTCCCTTTTTCTCAATGATTGTATGGGGTCCAGACCATCTGTCTTGGAGTGCTGCCGGGGCCACTGGCTCCAACACCCATACCTTCTGTCCAGGCTGGTACTCAGTCAGGACAGCCTTTTGGTCATGCCAGGCTTTCTGTAAGGCCTGGCTAGCCTCAAGGTTTTTGGATGCCTTCTCCATATACTCAGCCATCCTGGAGCGGAGACCAAGTACATAGTCCACTATGTCTTGCTTGGGCTTTTTGAGAGGTAACTCCCATCCTTCCCTCACCAGACATAGGGGTCCTCTTAAAGGATGTCCAAACAACAATTCAAAGGGGCTGAAGCCAACACCTTTTTGTGGGACCTCTCTGTAAGCAAACAGAAGGCAGGGCAGAAAGGCATCCCATCTTCGCCTGAGCTTCTCAGGTAATCCTTTGATCATGCCCTTTAGGGTCTTGTTGAATCTCTCAACAAGCCCATTGCATTGTGGATGATAGGGAGTGGTGAACTTATAGTTAACACCACATTCCTTCCACATAGCTGTCAAGTATCCTGACATGAAGTTTGCACCTCTATCAGATACTACCTCCTTAGGAAACCCCACTCTGGAGAAAACTCCAAGTAAGGCCCTGGCCACAACAGGAGCTGTTGTGGTCCTAAGTGGAATTGCCTCTGGGTACCTGGTGGCATGGTCCACCACCACCAGTATGAATCTGTGCCCAGATGCTGTAGGGGGATCCATTGGTCCAACAATGTCAATCCCTACCCTTTCAAAGGGCACCCCCACCACAGGTAATGGTATTAGGGGGGCCTTTGTGGTACCACCTGCTTTGCCACTTGCTTGGCAGGTTACACAGGAGCGACAAAACTCCTTTGTATCTTCTGACATGTGAGGCCAGTGAAAGTGACAGACAAGTCTGTCCCATGTTTTGTTCTGGCCTAGGTGTCCTGCTAAGGGAATATCGTGTGCCAAGGTAAGAAGGAAGCCCCTAAATTGCAGAGGTATGACCAACCTCCTGGTTGTACCAGGCTTGGGGTCTCTACCCTCTGAATAAAGGAGCCCATCATCCCAATAAACCTTATGGGTACCTTGAGCATTCCCAGCAGCCTCAGCAGCAGCCTGCTGTCTGAGGGGTTCAAGAGAAGGACAGGATAACTGAGCCTGCCCCAAGTCTGCCCTAGAAGGACCCCCTGTCCCCAGAAACTCAACCTGATCAGGTTCAAGCTCTATAGGGACAGTTCCTTCAGGGGTCTCAGAATCATCTTCATGTGAAAAAGGATGATCCTCACTTGTAGGCATTTAGGAAGGCACAGCTTTTGCCCTCCTGTTCCTTGTCTTGGAAGGTACTTGGTCCATTGTTCCAGGATCCAAGACCTGTGGTTCAGAGAGGCACTTTTTGGCCTGTGACCTGGTCACAGCAAGGACATGTGATGATATCCCTAACATCTCTGCATGAGTCCTGTACTCAACTTCTGACCATAGAGACATCTCCAGGTCATTGCCCAACAAACATTCTACTGGGAGATCAGCACTAACCACAACTCTTTTTAGGCCAGTTACCCCTCCCCAGGAAAAGTTAACAATTTCCACACTATGTGTAGTAGTGACATTGCTGGCATTGGTCACCAGGTAATTATCACCTGGTATGTATTGTCCAGGGTCCACAAAGCTAGGCGTCACCATAGTGACACTGGCACATGTGTCCCTGTATGCTTGAGCCACTTTTTCATTAATTAAAGGTGTCTGTCTGTACTTGCCCAAATTATTGGGACTGACAGTAGGGGAAAAATCAATCTCCCCATCACAAATCAGAACAGCCTGTGTGGGGACTCTGACTAGGTCAGAATCTCTATCAGTTCCCAAGGTGATACCCACTACCCCCTTAGTCTGTGGACCAACACTGCCAACTGTACTAGTGGGTGCAGGTGCCTTAGGGGCTGCAGTGTTGGGGGCTCCACCCTTTTTACAATCACTTGTCCAGTGAGTGGTGTTTTTGCAAAAGCTACACCAGGGTTTTCTTTGACCTTCTTTCTTCTTCTTCTTGGAAGTTTGGGACCCACCCTCAGTATTAGTTTGGGGCCCTGTTGAAGACTTCTGGTCTTTAGCTTTCTGCTCCCCACCCTTCTGGTCTGTTTTATTTTGGTCACCACCCTGGTTCTGGTTCTGGTTCTTTTGCTTAACTCTGGTTCTAACCCATTTGTCTGCCCTCTTTCCTAATTCTTGGGGAGAGGTTAGATCTGAGTCAACCAAATGTTGATGCAACTGCTGGTTCTGACAGTTATTTAAAATCTGTTCTCTCATAAGCAAATTGTACAATCCTTCATAGTCTGTAACCTTACTTCCCAGCAACCAGCCCTCCAGAGCCTTAGTGGCACATTCAACAAATTCAGACCAGTCCTGAGTCTGTGTCTTCTGGGTGTCTCTGAACATTAACCTGTACTGTTCAGTGGTTAAGCCTAACCCATCAATCAGAGCACTCTTCAGGACCAGGTAGTTTCTAGAATCCCCATCACTAACTGTGAGGAGTCTGTCTCGGCCTCTACCTTCAAAGGAGAGCCACAAGATTGCTGCCCACTGCTCCTGAGGGACCTGCTGTACTTTGCAAGCTCTCTCAAGTGCAGTCATCCACGTGTGGATATCATCCCCAACTTTGTAGGGGGGCACAATCTTACTCAGGTTTCTATTGTCATAGGACCTGTCTTTATCCTTAGGGATAGTGCTGCCACCAGTGGATTCTAATCCACTCTCTCTAGACTGCCTTGCTCTAGCAAGTTTCTCTTTGGCCAGGGCAACTTCTAACTCTTGCCTCTGAATCCTAAGTTCAGCCTCTCTCATTTTGGCCTCATGTTCCCTTCTCTGAGGGCTAGTAAACTCCCTTCTGGAGTTGCCACGAGAACCTCTAGAAACATGGGAAGTATTGGACTCACCTGAGTGATTCCTCCTCCTCCTATGCTCCTGTCTAAGTCCATTTAGGGGTCTGAATGGGTTGGACCCACCTTCAGTCCCAAATAAGCTTAGGTTAGCCTGGTTAAGCCTGCTGACTAACACCTGGCTATCTCTACCATCATCAGAATCACTTCCTTCTACCTCCTCCCCTTCTTCTTCTTCCTCAGGCTGAGAATTCCCAGGGGTCTGGTCTTCCTCATCTATCTGGATGACAGGGGCAGGGGCATCAGGGTTATCATCTTCAGTGGGAGAGCCTCCATCCCCAGTCCCTGAGGTGCCTGGCTTGTAGTTCTTTAGAGCATCAGACTGGTCTAACAGCTCTCTGAGGTGTCCTGCTGTAGGAGTAGGCCCTGTTTTGATTCCTCTCATGGAACACAGTTGCCTCAGTTCCTTAAATGGAAAGATAGCAAATTTGGATGGTGCCCTTGGAGGGTCACTCTCAACAGAGGTGGTTCCAGTGGATCCCTCTGGTCCAGACATTGCTCTAGTGTGGTGGATGTGTTGCAATCTACCTACACTTGTGTTTTCCTACAAAACCTATCTAGCAGTTGTAGTCAGGGTGTGCTACTCCCTATCCTCTACAACAACTAAGTTCAGTAGAACTTAAGTATATCTAGTCTTGTTTTAGTGTACCTATCAGGTACCTGTATGATCTTTCAAATGATATTTTCAAAGATTGTAATGGTAAAACAACAGCAAGCTCAAATCCCAATCCGCTGCTCACCAATGTGAGAAGTTGGCCTGGTATATGATGCTCAATAGTTCTAGTGATCACCTTGTACCATGCCAAGCAACCCTTATGGTGCAGGTTGTAAAGTCAACCTTATAGACAAGCTATCCTAGGGGTAGCATGGACTAAGCAGTCTTAGGCTAAACTCTGTAAAGGCATGTGAAGCAAGCTGTTTTACCATACACAATCTCTTGAATACCAAATGAAAGGACACCACACAGATATATATTGAAAATATATATAGATTTATTTCTACAAATATCCCTGATACTCTTTATGAGCACAGAAGCAAATGTGTTAAAACAAAACACAGTTTAAATACACAAAAGTTGCACAATTTTGGATGAGCCCTAGGGGCCACCTAAACCATATACTAAAATAGTGGTATAAGAACCACTATGGGGAAAGTGAAGAGGCCTAGGGCCTGGGGAATTGCTGGAGCTGTTCGGGACTAGCAGTGAAGAAGTCGGGAAAGGCCCGCGGGACTCGGGTGCAGTGCGGAAAGTGCACGCTTTACCAATGCAATGTCAATGGTGCGTAAAAGTTACAAAGTTAGTTATTAAGGAACCTTCCGAGTGACCTAGAAGGATGAAACTTTAGACACAGACACTAGAGGTGTATACCAGTGTGGGAACACCGGCGTTGCTGAGTTACCTCACCCACAGGAAGCGGGTGCACAGGGTCGAAGTAGTGTCGGGTTTCGTCACGCAGGTCGATGGTGCTTGGAGCTGAAGATGCTGCAGGCGGCTCGATGTGAAGAGTTCCGGTGGATCCAAGGGTGGATCTGAAGAGGTGAAGACCTGAAAGCAGAGGGGACAATGTTCAAACTCACTAGCCAGTGACTACCGTGGAACCAGGATGGAACCAGGCGATGTCAGGTGCAAACAGGTGATGTTGTGAAGATTGTCTCTGCAGCCACGTGGACACAAAGAGGTCAAGGACGTCCAGGCGTCGGTCACGAGCTGTCCCACATAGGCTCTCGCTGATGGCGGTGTCGACAACTTGATTGGAGCAAACAGGCCTTGGCTAAAGCAAGCCACGCAGGAAGTGCTTCAAGCTTCTCACTCGGACCAGCAAGGTCAGAGCGGGTGCTCCTTTTCAGGGGAGCAAGGGCCAATCTGGAGCAACCAGATCAGCAGTGTAGTTTGTCGTTTTCGTTGCCAAGATGGCCGCTAGCCACGTGGCAAGTGGACGGGATGGCGCGTCGAGTGGCGCAGTGAAAAAGGGCCTCATGCAGATCGTGGAGATGCTGGGGGGCTGATCTTCGGTGCAAGGGCTGCTCGAGGTTGGGGCTTCTCAAACCCCAAAGCACAGCATCGAGGGTGCCTCAGGTGCTGCGCAGTCAGCTTCTCGGGGGTCTTTCAAGAGGTCCGGTCCCACGTCTCTCGGTGCCTCCACGGGTCCTTTCTTTGCAGGGACTGTGGATCGGGCTGTGAGAAGTCTGGGAGTCTGGGTCTTGTCAGGCTCTGGGCTCGGGCTTCGGCAGGAGGCAGTGGCAAAGCAGATGTTGAGTTGCTGGTTGGTGCCTGTGTTCACAGGGTGGTCACTCCTTGGCCACAAGGGAGATTCACTTCCGTCTTCTGTGCAGCAGAATGTCGAAGTCCAGTCTTCTTCTGTATTTCAAGTTGATTCAGGATGATCTGAAGTCTCAGGACACAGCTCCCACTCTTATTCGAATCTGGGGGGCCGGATCACCTACTAGGTCCCTCCTCTGGGTGGAACCAGGAAGGGGGGTGGTTACACCCCCTTTCCTTTGTCCAGTTTCGCGCCAGGACTGGGGCTGGAAAGCCCCAGCACCGGTTTGAACTGGCCTATGCACAGGGACACCTTGTGTGCCCCAGGCATGTCTGATTCTATTCAGCCCTGTCCTACCCAATACACAAAATCCTGTCTGGAGTGGTGCTAGCACCTCCCCAGGCAGGAATCCCTTTGTCCAAGCTGCCCTCGCTGGAAGGACTCCCAGCAGCAGGAGGTCAGACTTGTGTCTGTGGTGGCAGCATCCATTTTGTGATGCTAAGGCTCTGTTTAACTTTAACCGGGGTTCAGGCTAGGTACATGTCGTGTCCCTCTAGAAGAGTGGAATGCTACCCCCGTCGCCAGAACTGGCGAGGGGGTAGTATTCCAATTCGTATGACACCTTACTCGACATGTTTTGATAAAGCCAAACCCAAGATAGCATTTAACCGCGAGGTTCATAATGCACTTAAGAGTATATGGTATGGCAATATCATGAAACAGCTAAAGGACATGGTTTCGAAAGCTGCAGACAGGCTCAGCTCATGCCAGAGCACCATCTCACATATTTCCAAACACTCTGCCTCCAGGATTGATGAGGCCTTCCATAGGAGTGACTGATAGGAACATATGTGTCCATTTTAGGTTAGGTATAGGCATACTACACCTAAGTAAGGAGTGGTTACACCGACTTACCCCAGCTGAGTGATCAGCCAGTTGTGTCAAATATGGAGGCCAGGCCAGGGGTGGCACAATACATGCTGCAGCCCCTGGTAGGCCTTGGAAGCACCTATGCCCTGGGTACCTGGGTACACTGTTACAGGGGCCAATAAGGTGAACCAGTTCCAATTTCGTTATGCACCTAAAGTACATGGGTAACAATTTAGAGAGAGAACAGCAGGCTGTGGGTCTGATTAGCAGGCCCACAGCCACATTAAGTCATAAACCAGTGAAGCAAAAAGCAAAAATTTGGGGTGACCATAGGATAGCAGACCCTACTCTCCTACACCCTATTCCAGAATTTTGTGGGGGTTTCCACCTCATCTTTACCCAACTTTAAGACCACCAGAAGTGGACAAACCTCCGGAGGTAAGTTTAGAATGTTTTTCCCTATATTAGATTGGACTGTAGGGACCTCCCTGCCTGTCATGTCTTGTGATGGATTATGCCGTTGCTTGTGTGAGCTATTTAAATTGGCAGATGCTGTGTCCATTATAATGGGTGCAGCTGGAGGTGCAGGTGAAGCCATATGGGCTGTATGGGCAGTGTTTAATTCTATTGCTTCTTTCTGGGTGGCTGGAGCCACAGCCTTTCCCTTACGGGTTTTAGCTAGTGATTTGGAGGTTATAGGAGGATTGTCCCTTATGGGAGGTTCTGCAATTCCCTTAAGGTCGCGCTCAATTCTTTTTAGATGAACCTCAATCTTGCTCAAACTGTCCTCTAGTGGAGCTAAGAGAAGCCTAAGTGTCTCAAAGATGGCGTTTGACTAAAACGCCGGCACCCCCTCCCGATCCCCTTGACTGGGCCCCTTGACAGGGTGAGCCTGTTAACTGGCTCACCCTGCATGGTAGGGAAGAAACAGCTAAGTCCGGCACATGATTTACAACAGGCTGCTCCAGGATGACTAGATTTTCCTTCGTGGTTTTTGGGGCTTTCCTTTTCCTCCCACCAAGGTTATTTACTAACACTTGCTTATTTTTTGGGCTTGCCCACTCTGTTGTCTGGTGTTATACACCTTAACTATGGTAGGCATAGAAGGAAACCTTTGGGTGATAACGACAAAGATTCTGAGGCCGTAGACTGACTACTAGATGAGGCCTGAGATAAGTCGCAAGAGGGGAGCTGTGGGATGGGGAGTTCTAGGACAGGGGACGCACTTATACCACTATTAACATTCAGATTAACAGGAGTCCGCACATTCGCAATGTGTCCCATTGAAGACCTACTTGCAATAGCCAGTTCCTGGGACACACGTCGCTCCATTATTGTAATCCCCTTGTCAACAACACATTTCATCCTGGTTATGAATTGGTCCATAGCTCCCGTAAAATTGGCAGTGTCCGCTCTCCCCTTAGCCTCCTTAGGAGGCATTGCAGAGTTCACAGTAAACTACAATAATGTACATAAGCAGGGTACTCACAGGAGTGGATCGAACGGTGAATGAAGGGGGGTGGCCCGGCCTGGCCTTATCCAGTCTTGAACGGGCTTAAACGGGCCCGCCCTTGGCCCGGGCTTTGCCCGGGCGCTCCCGCGCGCGACTCGCGGGGCGAGAGGCGTTCCTCTCTTTTAACGTGCCTCCGGGTGCTTTGCTTAGTGTCACTTGCATGACACAACCGCCGGGGCACCTGGGAATTGGAGTCCCTGCCCCTCGCTGCGGCGATGTTACTGGTGCGGCGCTTCGAGCCGTTCCACTCATGGCGGAGCAACAGCAGCCCCAAAGAAAGCCAGTTGAGCCGTTCCCCTCACGGCAGCAGGTAAGTTAAGGCTCTGAAAACAAACGCTCCCACCGAGCGCTCGGCGTTCCTCTCTTTTAACGCGCCTCCGGGCGCTCTGCTTAGCGTCACTTGCGCGCCACAACCGCCGGGGCACCTGGGAATTGGAGTCCCTGCCCCTCGCGGCGGCGATGTTACTGGTGCGGCGCTTCGAGCCGTTCCCCTCATGGCGGAGCAACAGCAGCCCCAAATAAAGCCAGTTGAGCCGTTCCCCTCACGGCAACAGGTAAGTTAAGGCTCTGAAAACAAACGCTCCCACAATGCGCTCGGCGTTCCTCTCTTTTAACGCGCCTCCGGGCGCTCTGCTTAGCGTCACTTGCGCGCCACAACCGCCGGGGCACCTGGGAATTGAAGTCCCTGCCCCTCGTGGTGGCGATGTTACTGGTGCGGTGCTTCGAGCCGTTCTGCTCACGGCGAAGCAACAGCAGCCCCAAAGAAAGCCAGTTGAGCCGTTCCCCTCACGGCAGCAGGTAAGTTAAGGCTCTGAAAACAAATGCTCCCACCGAGCGCTCGGCGTTCCTCTCTTTTAACGCGCCTCCGGGCGCTCTGCTTAGCGTCACTTTCGCGCCCCAACCGCCGGGGCACCTGGGAATTGGAGTCCCTGCCCCTCGTGGCAGCGATGTTACTGGTGCGGCGCTTCGAGCCGTTCCCCTCACGGCAGAGCAACAGCAGCCCCAAAGAAAGCCAGTTGAGCCGTTCCCCTCACGGCAGCAGGTAAGTTAAGGCTCTGAAAACAAATATTTGTATTACTGGACTGTCAGGAAATACAAATATTTTGGAATCTTAAAATCTGGAAACTTTCAGAACAGATTTACACCAAAGTACAAAAAACACAATGGCCCACATGCAGCATTGTCAATTGCATTCGCAAACGGTGCGAATCGCAATTTTCGGCCGTTTGCGAATGCAATTGACAAAATTGGGATGCATCATGTATTTTGCAATTTTAGGAATCACAATCATGTTGCGATTTCTAAAATTGCGATTGCATTTAAGAAATCGCAATTTTAGATTTCTTAAATGCAATGCATGAACATTTTTAATTTGCAAATTCGCAATTAGGGAGAGGTAAATTACCATGAAGTTGACCTTCATGGTAATTTGCGAAAACTTTCAAAAATGCACAAAAGTGCATTTTTGAAAGTTTCATTTTACACACACACACATGCCCTTGGGGAATGTGTGTGTGAAAAATGCACTTAGAGTTCATGGGAATTTGCGAAAACTTTCAAAAATGCACAAAAGTGCATTTTTGAAAGTTTCATTTTACACACACACGTGCCCTTGGGGAATGTGTGTATGAAAAATGCACTTAGAGTAATATTTATGGGGTGCAGGGGGGGGTCCTTTGAACCCCCCCTGCACTCTTGAAATTGCATTCTCAATTTGCGATTCGCAAATTGAGAATGACTTCCCATTGATTCCTATGGCCCTCTAGGCCCATAGGAATCAATGGGAAGGGATTCCTTAATTGCGATTCGCAAATTGTGAATCGCAATTAAGGAAATTTAAGGAATTCCAAAAATATTTGCGATTTTTTAATGCATAGCCTTTTGCGATTCCTTAATTGCGATTCCTTAATTTTCGCAATTAAGAAATCGCAAACGGCAACAATGATGCATGTGGCCGAATGTGAATAACAAGATCAAGCTTACTTCCAAATTTGATGTAATTCTGTTCAGCATTTTTTTGCAGTAGAATTTCTTAAAGTAGTTTATCAAAAATGCATGGGGATTTTGTGTTTTCTCATCCCCCAATTGACGCAGCTCTACAAAGCTTTCCATCCATACACATGGCAAAGATAAGCACTTTTTGGGAAAATTTGGTGGAGATTATTTTAACAATGACAGAATTAATAGGAATACAAAAAAATCTCGACAGCCACTGAGTAATATGTGTTCTAGACCTGCCTTTATGATCCCAGACAGGTATAAAAGTAAACAAAGACAGAAAAGCCATGTTAAAGATAATTACAGATGATTTTTTTAAAAGTCTGAGCATTTGTAGAATCCTAACATGTGAATATATGATCAGTCATTTTCTCTGACAAAGTGGCGTCGGTGGAGACTTTGAAGAAAGTTGTGTTTGTTTGGCATTTACTGTGTTGTTCACCAAAAGGGTCCCGGTGGGCCGTAGGCAGGGTCCGCTTTTCACTCCGTTGGCGGGGGGCGTGGCCAGCGGGGAGAGCAGCCCAGGTGTGACTGATTGGGCGCGCAGGGACTCCTGGACATTGGAGTCCCTGTCTTTGTGCTCGCAGCCCCGCCGACACAATCACCAGCCCCGCACTCCTCACCAAGAGTTCCCAGCAGCCAGCAGCTTCACGAGACAGAAAGCGCTGCGGGACCCGCGAAGCGGCTCCGGCGAGGCGCTAGGGTGTTTCCTCACAGCAGGGACACGTAGAAGATCAGCAATGGGACCAAGGACCAGGTAAGAGCAATCACAGTTCACCAAAAGGTTACTGTGTTGTGTTCAGTAACTTACAGACTGGGTTCAATGAGGTGCACGACCAGGGTATTTCACAAAGAAGCATGAAGCTCTGAAGCATTAGTGCCTTGTGCCACCTTGATTCCTGTTCCTGTCTGCTGTCTCAGATGAGCAGTTGTGGAGAAGTCATATTCATTAATTAAGCTGTCCATCATATGGCAATTTATTAACAGTCATGCAGGCACAGTTAATACCAACAGTAACCTATGGCACGAAATTCAAACAAAAGTTTATAAAAAAGTCTTCCACATCCAGCAAAGCGCATCACCTGCTCAGGGGCGGCTAGAGTTTGGCTTATTAAACCAGGAATTTCGCAGCAAAGGAGCTTTTATAAAACTGTGCTGGAGGTTGCGTGCCGCTGCTAGTGGAACTATCGATCATGGTATACAACCTTTACAACGCAACTTTTACCACGACCTACCATTACCACGCATTTTTTACAACGCAGGATCCATTACAACGCATACCATTACCACGCATGTATTTACAACGCAGGTACTTTTACATCGCATACCATTACAACGTAAGTATTGGTAAGTATATTATTTTATTAAAAATATTATTTGGGTTTTTGGGTAAAGGGGTATTTTTAGGGTTCAGGGTCAGTTTTCAGTTTTTGGGGAAAGGGGTATTTTTAGGGTTCAGGGTCAGTTTTCAGTTTTTGGGTAAAGGGGTATTTAAAGGGTTTAGGGTCAGTTTTCAGTTTTTGGGTAAAGGGGTACAGGGTAAAAATTAAATATAATTAAATTTAAATTAAATTAAATTAAATTGATTAAATTAAATTAAATTAAATTAATTAAATTACATTAAATTACATTAAATTACATT
Organism: Lissotriton helveticus; assembly: GCF_964261635.1. NCBI lineage: Eukaryota > Metazoa > Chordata > Amphibia > Caudata > Salamandridae > Lissotriton > Lissotriton helveticus. The sequence goes on from NC_136063.1 coordinate 24,393,374, forward strand.
AAATTAAATTAATTAAATTAAATTAAATTAAATTAAATTATATTAATTTTAATTAAATTAAATTAAAAAAAATATTATATACTTACCAATACTTACGTTGTATTTGTATGCGTTGTAAAGGCATATGCGTTGTAAATACATGCGTGGTAATGGTACTTCGTTGTAATGGATCCTGCGTTGTAAAAATTGCATGGTAATGGTAGGCGTGGTAAAAGTATGCGTTGTAACGTCATACATCCATCGATCATCTGTGCTGGAAAGAAATAGAAAGTCAAAAAGGAAAGAAAAATCAAGTATCCTGGGGTAGTTGCTTAAACCAGGTGATAACGGACCTCTACGCCCTAGATATTTGGAATCTTAGCATAGGAAAAAAGGAATTCAACAAACTAATTAACATCACAATAAAATGTTTGTCTCATTCAAAGGACGAGAACACCCTACTACAGAGACGGCATGCCTGGACAGACATTAATTCATATGGGAAAAAGAAGCCCCAGGAATATTTATCAGCATATTTCTCACGTACTCTAAAACATCAATTTATGAGGTTGCGGCTGGGCATGTGGGAAACAAAAGACTTAGGGGCTCATTAGGATTGCGAATTTCCCGCATCCTCCGGGCCGGCGGAAGCCACCGCCGGCCCGGAGGATGCGGGAAATACGCTGCGGACTGAAAAAGACCCCCTGCCAGATTAGGATGGCTGGGGGATTGTTTTTCTGTCCGCAGCTTTTCCGCCGCGGTCGCCTTCCGACCGCGGCGGAAAAGCAATAACATGGCTGGCGATGTCTATCAGACACCGCCAGCCATATTATGATCGCGTAGAAAGTATGCTTTTCCACGGCGGCTTTTCCGCCGTGGAAAAGCATACGGAGATTGCCTTCGGGGGCCCGTTGCGGGCCCCCTGGGTGAAGGGGGGGTGGGGGGTGCACATGGGGGGGTACCTATGGTACCCCCCTGCATTTGCGTGAACAAAGCGGCAGGCACCGCGCAGTGCCTGCCGCTTTGTGCACGCAAATGCCGTGCATGCATTTTTAACATTGTGGCGGGTGCAGCTTGAAGCTCCACCCGCCGCAATGTTAAAAATAGAGGATGTGACCGCCACCCTGGCGGTCACATCCTAATCTGTATGGAGGGACCGCCGCTGCCCCTGCGGACGGTCCCTCCTACTCTATGGTGGCGGACGGACTCAAGTCTGTCCGCCATCATAATCGGCCCCTAAATCCCAGCATGGAAGGATAAAAGGGAAAATCAAGACTGCAGACTATGCTGTTACAATGATGAATCCATTCAACACATTTTTTGTGTATGCCCAGTCTTACTAAAAGAACGGAAAGCACTTTTAAAATCTCTACTGAACAATTTGAATATACGCTCATGCAGAGAAGCGGCAATTACCTGGCTAGGCGGAACCTCAATCCCACTAGCATGTAGAGGGGTGACATTTTTAAACGTGTATTTAAAGGAAATCGGTTGAAATTACAAAGAGAGTAAAAATGATTATCTAAAAATGAAATTTTAAATATTATATGCATTAAAGTAACTTATTGATTATTTTTGTATGATTAAGCAAGCTATTCTATGTGTATATATGTAGTAGTATTATTTAAAAACTGTTATTTGGTGTAATGGTTTTTGTTTTTAAAAAGACCGATCACCCAAAATAAAAATCTTGATATTCATTAGGTGCACCTACATTTATCTTCATTTTTCACTCATCCTTGTCTAAAGACCCAGTATGACTAAGTCCATTAGTACCCAAGAAATGCAAATTTGTCTCTGGCCTTTGACCTTTGCGAGCTCAATTATAACATATTCCGTAGGTGCTAGTGGGCACCATATCCGAACCCTGTTTTAGATGCAAATGTCTTTGTTGTGGTCCCACTATGACCACATATTGGGACTATATCTGTATTTGAGTGGACATCGACAGCCAGAGAATTCAATGGCAAATTTATTTTAAGATGTGCTAAATCCAATCAGAACACTGCTCTGTCCTCTAAGTCACGGGCCTGGACAAGGAAAAGGTACAAATGTCCCTCCCTTATCTCGACAAGCTTCCTCACTAAGGACCAGATGTTGCAGCTTGTAAATGAGTTGCAATTTGCAAGGCGCAATTTTGCTGGTCGTACATCTAGGCCTATGGGCCTAATTATGATGAGAGTGAGAACACCACTGACAGTCAGTGGCGTACTCACCACCATCGTAAACTTGTTTACCACCTGCCATTTTACAATGGCGGATGGACGTTTGGTGGTCAGAAAGACAGACCGCCGCACATCCGACTGGCTCCTTCAGCCCACCGGTGCATCAGAGAGAATTGTATTCCCTACAATGGTGGGGATACCTCCTGGCACTGCCGTAAGGATTACAATGTCCCACCATGAAAAGGTAGGTAGGAAAAGACTTTATGGGGCCTATAGCAGACCCCCCCCCTCCTGGTCCCCAGGCATGGGACCTGGTTCACCTATTATGCCCCCTTTCATATCTCCGCACCATGTGGGAGGCACTGCATGGTGCCTGCCACATAGAAGACAGATATGGCGTTGCGGCGTGTGCTGAAGCCAGCAGCACCAACCAAAATGCAAAAAATAGGCATTGCGATCGCTGTGCTGGCAGTCGCATCGTAATGCCCATGTCGGGACCACCAACATCTTGTCGGGCAGTCCTGTTTCAGATAGGGTGGTGGGTGGACTTCCTAGTCAGCCTCTAAGGCCTTACTAGAAATTTAAAAATAGCTGGAATATGTAGGAGAGTAGGATCTCCTTACTATGGTTACCCCCACTTTTTGTTGGTGTTTCACTGTTTGTCGACTTTAGTCTGGCTGGGGCCTTGCTATCCAGGACCCCAGTCTAGCTGCTTTCTCTCTAAAATGATTTTCTGTACATTAGGTACACTCCAGTTTGGTTACTGGGGTACCCTTGTGAGTCCCTGGTATATGGTACCTTAGGTACCAAGGGCATAGGTACCCCAGAGGCCTACCAGGGGTTGAAACATGTATTATGCCACCCCTGGGAGCTTTCCAAAATGACACCACAGGACTGCTACTGCAGCCAGGGTAAGGTGGGGCATGCACCCCTTACTAAGATATAGATTACCTATATCTACCTTTAATCACTGACACATATAAACCTATGGGAGGCCTTATCAATCCTGAAGTCAGAGTGCTTGGTTTTGTGTGAGAGGGTACCCATGCATGAGCAAGACCCCTCTGCACCGTTCGGAATACATTCTCTGAAGCTGTTCTGTGATGCAGCAAGACTATATACTCTTAAGTGCATTATAACCTTGCGGTAAAATGCTAACTTTAGAATGGCTGCATGGAAACATGTCGTGTTTGGTGTCAAACACTGGTGGTGGGGGTAGAATTCCACCCTTCTAAAGGGAGAGACATGTACACACTGGTCTGCCCGGTAACAGTTTAAACGAGCCCTAGCATCACAAAGTAGATGCTGCAGCCTCACACACGCGTCTGACCTCCTTCTGCTGGATGAAACTCCAGCAGGGAAAGCAAGGACAATAGGTTTCCGGTCACAGGGAGGTGTACCCACCTCCCAGACAGGCTTTAGTGTATTGGGGCTGGGTGGGTGCACTCGGAGAGTGCCAGAAAGTCTACACTGGGGGCACATTTGCTGTCCCTGTGAATAGTCCAGGTCAAACCGGTAGCAGGGACACTCAGCCCTGCTCTGGCGCGAAACTGGACAAAGTAAATGGGTGTAACCACCCCTCTTTCCAAACCCTCCCATAGGTGGGTCCCCAGAGTATGTCCAACCCCTTTTCTTAGTATAAGTAAGGGACCCCTAGCAACAGGAATTTAGATTACATCTAGACGAAACTCTGAAACCAAATCCTGGAACTTCAATGCTCTACTAAAGACTAAAAGAGGGAAGAATCTTCCTTTGGGTCAAGGAGTGACTCCCCTGTTCAAACAGTCCCCAACGAAGCATTTGCCGGTTCGCATCTCCAAAGCTCCCGTCAGACTCCAAACTATTTGCAGCCTAGGAAGAGGATTTCCAGACTAATCGAAGGCCGATAAGATTTCCCAGTAAAGCTGAGACCCGCAGCTCTCACTAGTGACGTGGAACCGGAACCCCTGGACACCATGCACATTGCTAGTGCATTGACTTCCCCAGCTTTCCTGAAGTTGTGCTTTGGGTTACTTGTAGCCCGAGCATCATCTGCATCGAAGATTGTGTTCTGTGAGCTTTTTACATTTCAGATCGAGGCTCCTCCGTGATCTCTGGTCCGTTGACTGGTGGGTCCCTACGAAGGCCATTCTGATTTTCCTTGGGCTTCCCTGGTTGCTCCAGACGTGCCCTGACTCTCCACCACATGTTGAGTCCCTCAGATCTTGCTGGTCAGCACCGAAGCCTTTTGCGCTAGATGCTACATTGTGCAAAGGATAATTCTTTTTTAAGTTATCATAGCGTCTGGCAAACGTCAGAATTCTGCCACATAAATAGTCTTGTTCATCTCGTTTGAACTTGCGTTCCTTTCTTTCCTCAATTTCCTTCTCATATAGGTCAAGTCTGGCTTCCATTTCTTGTCTTAGTTTGGCAATTCCCTCCTGATTCGCTTCACTTTGTAATGCATTTTCTGCTTCCTTGATTTTACTCGTTAATTCATCAAGATACATTTTTGCATGTTTAATCAGTATGCGCATCATGTTTAATGAGCAAATGGTATTGTTCTCCATCCATTCCATTAATAATTCCTCTTTTGTATCTGGATGTGTGGGCATTGTGAAAATGCGAAGGCCCCGTGGAATACGTTTCACTTCCACATAATTTTCAAGCGCTATAACCTCCCAGCTTTTATTAATTTCCTTTTTGTATAGTCTTTCAAGTGTATTTATTTGATGTTTCAGCGTTATATTATTTTTGTCTGCTGTTGCCGCTTCCTGATTAATAGTTGCCGGTGCTGCCCCAGACTTAAACATTGTTGATGCTTTGGAGGCGCGTTTTGCTGCTCGCGCTTCCATTTTAATGTTTAATTTTTTGACACCATCAACATAAAGGGTGAATTCTTTCGCGCTATTCCTTTTAGGCTTAGCCCATCTGGTCCGGTATGTAATTATTGGCCGGGCGTTTTGTAAACATACACGGCATCTATAAACAATCACAACACACGGCCACTTCGATCTTCGCTTTTCCAAACACTGTCCATTCAGTTAACTAACCTCTTCTTCGATGTATTCTTAGCAGTTCCGCACAGCCGCACAGTTCTCCTGCTTATCGAGTGAAGGGCGTAGATTCAGGAAGTAGTCTCCTCTGCTCACGGAACATCAGGCGCTTCTCTCTGCAAAACTTTCAATCATGACAATGTGATCCAGCAGATCATCCAAATGAATGGCATAAAAAAGGATTACTCTGTGATGAAGAAAAAAATTTTCTTGATACTGACTTTCCAATGATGCCCTGCATCTATTTCTTACCGAAAATACATAAGACACTAATAAATCCACCAGGGAGACCTATTGTTTCCTCGTGCAGCTCACTATATGAAAATGTCCTAAAATATGTGGACACCTTCTTGGCTCCAATTGCCCAAAGTATGCCCTCCTATATCAAGGACACAGGAGAGTTTTTGAGAATCATCCAAGACATAACATGGAATGAGGAATATCTCCTAGTCACAATCGACGTGGTCTCACTTTATACATCGATAAGACACAATGTGGGAATGGAGGCCTGCCAGTACTTCCTAAAACAGCGGAGCGTCACCACACTGGAACATACAAATATGCTCTTAAAAATGATCCATTTGTGCTTAACAAATAATGTTTTTTTATTTAATCAAGAGCTATACAGGCAAGAGTGTGGCACCGCCATGGGCATATCATTTTCTCCTAATTATGCAAACACCACCATGGGTTGGTGGAAAAAACAATTGCGTGGAACATGGATAATCAACAAGAACTGGATCGGATCATTTTATGGGTCCGATATATAGACGACCTGTTTATCATTTGGCATGGATCAGATCTTGAATTCCAAAATTACTTCTCAAAATTGAATCCAATTGATGTTGGTTTACAATTCACATGTTCGACAAACAAAAAACAAATCGATTTTCTGGATACACAAATTTATATATCAGAAGGAAAGTTGGAATCCACGTTGTTCCGCAAGAAAACAGCCACTAACAGTGTGCTACACGGAACTAGTTTCCATCCAAAAGCTCTTTTGAAAAGCATACCCTATGGAGAATATATAAGGCTTAAACGAAACTGTTCCAAATCAGAGGATGCTGAAATAAAAATGAAAGAAAGTAAAATGAGATTCAAGTCAAGAGGATACAAAGATCATGTCCTACAGAAATGTAAAAAGAAGGCTGATCAAAAGACAAGAGCGGAGTTACTGGTAGAAAAACCGAAAAAAATAAATGAGAGTGACCCACCGAGATTTGTGACTACGTACAATAAAGAGAGTGGAATTATTGCCAACAAGATGAAAAAATACTTGCATCTCATATCTGAGGACCCAGACATAGGAGAATTAGTAGGCAAGCAACCACAAATCACCTACAAAAAGAACACCTCTCTTCGAGATCTCCTAGTTAAAAGTCACTTTGAGACAAAACCACAGACAAATTGGCTCAAGGATCAACGTAAAGGATTTAAACCCTGCTCCTCCTGTAAAGCCTGTAAAATTGGTACCAGCAAAAAAAGCATTGAGGAACCAAATGGCAAAACAATGTATATTGAACAACAAATCACCTGCACATCTAAAAACGTGATGTGATTGAATGCAAATTCGGGATCAAATATATAGGCAGCACTACCTGGATGTTAAAAAAGAGGATCCTGGAACATATCAGGGCAGTGAAAAATAAAAACATGCTGTATGCAACGGCAAAACATATAAATGCATGCCAGGAAGGAGACTGGAGAACAATGAGATTCTATGGACTGAAAATGCTGACTAAAATGGAGAGAGGTGGTGATACAGTTCGGAAATTGCGACAAATTGAGTCCCGCCTGATCATCCGATTACGAACAAAAATACCGAGAGGTATGAACTTTGGAGAGGACCTCCACGTACATCTAGAGTGACTATAACAGTACCAGCAGGATTGTTTTGAGTTGAGTAGGGTACTATACCCGAGAAAGAAACTGACATTGATCTGGAACTATTCCATTTATAAACTTTAACGCATTTAGCTTGCCCATGTGACTTAACATGAATTGCATAGCAACTATGTATTTACAAAATAAGATATCACACCAGTCTTTCTTTTCTTTTAATGGGTAAAAATTGTGTATATCACTGTTTTCAAACTACATATCCCATAATGCTTCTTAAAGGCTGAGATGGGCCAGTATAAAAAGGAAAATAGTAGAAGGACTAACTAACCGTGAGCAAAGCCTTGTGTGGCTGAAACGCGTTGGTGGGGTGAAGCTCTGATTAAAAGGCTTTAAAAACTATCTGGTTGTGCCGCTCCTTTTGAAAGAAAAAAATATATATATATATTACCTACTGGCGGTCGCCAGTAGGTATATATAGTTAGGATTTTTTCTCTATGGGATTTTTGAAAATTCTATGTCTAATAACTTTGGCGTTTGTGGACGGAATTGGCTGAAATTTTCAGGAAAATGGAACATTTTGTTTCTGAGCAGCCCCTGAAAATTTGGGGGGAGTTCGTCAAGGGGGGGCCGAGAAAAAAGGGGGGTCCCAAAACGTGTTTTTAACATTGAGTTTTCCATAGGGCGGTTGGCCTCACTTTTAGCCCGAACGGCTGAATGGATTTCCACAAAACTTGGCAAAATTGTAGGGACTGGTAGCCCGATGTGCCTTTGCTAGGTCTCAATATATGTGCTTCAGTGGATTTTGAGAAATTAACGTTCAAAAAAAGATATATATCTGTAACATCGGACCGGGCAGCGCTCCGGTTCGCGGACTTTTCGCGGTACGGAGCTTTGTGAAGCGAAGCTGATTGGTTCTCCGGCGTCTGTGAACATTCCAAACAGTCCGTAGCGGCCGCCATCTTGTCTCTCGGTAGGATCGAGAGACAAGAGGAGGCCAAAGCGAAGGGGCAAATGACCATAAGGGGGCATAGTAGATCCTCGCTGACCCCCTAGGTTTGATGTGGAGGTTTTAAAAGGGCCCCGCGGGGCAAAAAAAAATAATAATAATAATAATCGAACGGCTGAATGGATTTGCACGAAACTTGGCAAAATATTAGGGACTGGTAGCCCGATGTGCCTTTGCTAGGTCTCAATATATGTGCTCCAGTGGATTTTGAGAAATTAACGTTCAAAAAAAGATATATATCTGTAACAGCGCTCCGCTTCGCGTACTTTTCGCGTTACGGAGCTTTGCGAAGCTGATTGGTTCTCCGGCGTCTGTAAACATTCCAAACAGTCCGTAGCGGCCGCCATCTTGTCTCTCGGTAGGATCGAGAGACAAGAGGAGGCCAAAGCGAAGGGGCAAATGACCATAAGGGGGCATAGTAGATCCTCCCTGACCCCCTAGGTTTGATGTGGAGGTTTTAAAAGGGCCCCGCGGGGCAAAAAAAATAATAATAATAATAATCGAACGGCTGAATGGATTTGCACGAAACTTGGCAAAATTGTAGGGACTGGTAGCTCGATGTGCCTTTGCTAGGTCTCAATATATGTGCTTCTGTGGATTTTGAGAAATTAACGTTCAAAAAAAGATATATATCTGTAACAGCGCTCCGCTTCGCGGAGATAAAATTATCTCTGTATTACCTAGCTGTTGCTAACACCAGTTAGCGACCGCTAGTAGGAGATAGCGACCATCTTGGGCCCCACTTTGCATGTCAGTGATATTTATCACTAATGACATGCAAAGTGGGCATGCCAAGATGTTAGCGACTTGAAACAGTCGCTAACATCGCTATCTCCTATTACCAACTTTTGGAGATATTCGTGCTAAGCGCGAATATCTCCAAAAGCTACCACCTGCCCTGAGCAGTTCTTAGCCATGTTATCCAATGGGAGGTGGATAACATGGCTAAGAGCATTAGCTCGGTAATGCATGAATATCGCTGAGTTTTCAGCGATATTAATGCATTGCGGTCGTTTTTTATGGCATTTGCGATAAACCTTGATAATAGCAAGGTTTATCTGCGATAATTTCTGACGATGCTTAGCGGTAAAAAATTTGTTGCTAAGCATCGTTAGGGATAAATATCGCTTAACTTTGGTAATATGCCCCAACGTCTGTTAACGTTCGATTCGAAGGAAATCAGGAAGTGTTGAAAAACATTGTCTGCGCCATCTTGCCTTTTTTCAAATGCCACACTTTTGTCGTGCACGGAAGCCATTTTAGATGACTTGACCAGACCCACTCTCTGCACGCTGTCGATCCTTAGCATGGCTCCCCACCCTCGCAAGCATCTCCCCCAGGCACTGGTCACCCCCGCTCTCTGTCTTATGCATGGGTAATAAACCTCCCCCCATCTGCGCTGTTCTTCCCTGAGAATCACACCCTGTGCCCGCCCGACACCTCCCTTTCGCCCTATTCATTACCGCACCCTCTGCCACTCCTTTTCCTCTGTGTCCGATTGTCCAGGCCGGTCCTAGGCTATCAGCTAGCCCTGCAGATGTAGTTTATGGCCCCAGCTGTAAAGAATCACCCCTCTTCAAAGGAGTTATAGTAGATCAAGGTCCACACTCGATGAGATCCGTCACAGCACACGCGTTCCTACTATCTGAAAACCATCCTGTATTGTGATTGGGGAGGGGACCGAGCCTGACGCGGAAGATTCCAGGGATGACTCTTTGTACATCAAAGTTTTTACAATTATGTGTCACATTAAAAATATATAGCACTCCAACAAAGTAGTAAGATTATAAAACTTTAATAACTTATAAATATATACAACAAAACAAAAACAGTAAAAACATATAAACATTTTTAGGGAAAAACAACGAAGTAGCGGTCGGCTGTGCGAATAGTCCCAACGCAGCACAACGTCCAGATTTCTGGACGGCACCCAGGTGATGTTGCCTGGGTGCCGCACTGATTTCGGCATCCGGCGTGGGGCGTCGCGGGGGGTGGGTCATCAGTAGCAAACTGTTGTGCGAATAGTTCCAAGGCAGCAGAACGATGGCACCAAGGTGATGTCCAGTAAGTTGCCGCACTGGTTTTGGTATCCTACAATGCTGCTCCGAATAACGGCGTGGGGTGCCCCGGGGGTGGGGGGAGGCGGCGTGAACGGGCCTCTCCAGGTGGAGTCTCGTCTGTTGTAGTGGGGCGCCCCTTTACCGTTTCAGTTGCCATTCCGTCCGCTTTTGGTCCACTGTGTCAAAATCCGCAATTCAGCTGAGTTGCGCCCACTCTTGCGGTGCAGCGATAGGCGGCTGCCACAGGACTCTCAAAATGGCGGCAGGCTCTTTTCTTTTTGGGCCTGGTCCACTGAAATGGCCCTGGGACACCTTGGAAATCGGACGACTGTCTGCTAGGTCTTGGACCCCATTCTCGAAAGCGTCCCCTCCGCCTTGAGGATTCAACAAAAGTTTTGGGGGCCCCCGACTCCTGCAGGCTTCTGGTGGGGAGCGGCTGCCATGATTGCTCGCGGAATGACCATGACGGAGCCACGAGATGGTGGTGCTTTCATGCTGACGCCAGCTTCAGTCTGAAACATCCAGAAACAAAGTGGGGCTTTCATTGTTTGGGAAAAAAAAAAGTTTTCATCCAATGAAAAGTGTTATTTTTAGGTCATATGATCAAGCCTTCCATCATTAGGAAACCAAAAGTAAAATGAACCAATGAAAAGTTTTATAAACAAGTCACATGACCTGTTATGCGGCATAGGGTATAAAATGCGGAGAAAATACGTTGGCACGTGAGGCGGCGTCAGTAGCGGACCGATGTGCGAATAGGCCGAAGGCAACACAACGCGCCAAGATCCGGATGGCACCGAGGTGGTGTCCAGCAAGTTGCAGCACTGGTGTGGCCATCCTACAATGCTGAAAGTCGGCGTGGGGCGCCCCGTTGGCCTGTGAGTTCGCGTCAGTAGCGGACCGATGTGCGAATAGGCCGAAGGCAGCACAACGCGCCAAGATCCGGATGGCACCGAGGTGGTGTCTAGTAAGTTGCCGCACTGGTGTGGCCATCCTACAATGTTGAAAGTCGGCGTGGGGTGCCCCGTTTTGGCACGTGAGGCGGCGTCAGTAGCGGACCGATGTGCGAATAGGCCGAAGGCAACACAACGCGCCAAGATCCGGATGGCACCGAGGTGGTGTCCAGCAAGTTGCAGCACTGGTGTGGCCATCCTACAATGCTGAAAGTCGGCGTGGGGCACCCCGTTGGCCTGTGAGTTCGCGTCAGTAGCGGACCGATGTGCGAATAGGCCGAAGGCAGCACAACGCGCCAAGATCCGGATGGCACCGAGGTGGTGTCTAGTAAGTTGCCGCACTGGTGTGGCCATCCTACAATGTTGAAAGTCGGCGTGGGGCGCCCCGTTGGCCTGTGAGATGGCGTCAGTAGCGGACCGATGTGCGAATGGGGCCAAAGGCAGCGCAACAATATTTTCGGAATAGAAGACACCACAAGGCGCTGAGATGCCAACATCCGGATGGCACCGAGGTGGTGTCTAGCAAGTTGTGGCACTGGTGTGGCCATCCTACAATGGTAAAAGTCGGCGTGGGGCGCCCTGTTGGCCTGTGAGATGGTGTCAGTAGCGGACCGATGTGCGAATGGGGCCAAAGGCAGCGCAACAATATTTTCTGACTAGAAGACACCACAAGGCGCTGAGATGCCAAGATCCGGATGGCACCGAGGTGATGTCTAGCAAGTTGCTGTACTGGTGTGGCCATCCTACAATGCTGAAACTCGGCGTGGGGCGCCCCATTAGCCTGTGAGATGGCGTCAGTAGCGGACCGATGTGCGAATGGGGCCAAAGGCAGCGCAACAATATTTTCTGAATAGAAGACACCACAAGGCGCTGAGATGCCAAGATCCGGATGGCACCGAGGTGGTGTCTAGTAAGGTGCACTGGTGTGGCCATCCTACAATGCTGAAAGTCGGCGTGGGGCGCCCCGTTGGCCTGTGAGATGCCGGCAGTAGCGGACCGATGTGCGAATGGGGCCAAAGGCAGCGCAACAATATTTTTGGAATAGAAGACAACAGAAGGCGCTGAGATTCGGTTAGCACCGAGGTGGTGTCTAGCAAGCTATGCAGCTGAGTTGCGTGTGCACTTGCGGCGAATAGGTCGAAGGCAGCACAACAATGTTTTCTGAATAGAAGACACCACAAGGCGCTGAGATTCGGTTACCACCGAGGTGGTGTCTAGCAAGTTGCTGCACTGGTGTGGCCATCCTACAATACTGCTCCGAATAACGGCGTGGGGTGCCCGAAGGGGGGGGGAGGCGGCGTGAACGGGCCTTCCTAGGTGGAGGCTCGTCTGCTGTAGTGGGGCGCCCCTTTACCGTTTCAGTTGCCATTCAGCTGAGTTTTGGCCGCTCTTGATGCTACAGCGACAGGCGGCTGCAACAGGACTCTCAAAATGGCGGCCTGTTCTTTGGATTTGGGCCTGGTCCACTAAAATGGCCCTGGGACACCTTAGAACTCGGACGCTCGATTTTTTTTTCCTTTCCTCTACATGCCAAAAAAGGTAAATGCCCGGTACGTTATACTCTTCATCTTCCACGATGTACTCTCCAGAGGAACCGAAAAAAATATAGTTATGGTAACTATACCATGCATCGTCATATGGAGAGGTGGCACCAATTAATTATAGTGCTGCATAAAAGAGAGATTTGGAGGAGAACCCCCGACCTGCCAGTACATTCACCAAAGAAGTGGCACTGACAGCATCAGAGGCAAGAGAAACGGTCCAAAAATATTTAGAAGAACTTTGCAAAGATTAAAATGACATGTTTAGATTGTGGCAAATTAATTTCATGTGGACAGATGAGTGTTACTCTATAAATACAGCATATGAACATCATCATAGTCGATGGTTGGTAGAGACATTTTGACTATATCCTGGACCTGCCCGTCCTCGCCCAAAGTGGCGCCGGAATAAATGGGACTCGTAACTCCTTGTTGTGTACTGGTTGCAGAACCTTGAAATCACGAGATACGTATGCAATTTTGAAGCACATGGCGGGCGGGGACGAGAATTGATTGAGTATTTCGACATCCCTATTGATATTAAGTTCTGATGTGTTATTGATTACTGTACTATTGAAAGTTCGAATTAACGTCACGCATGGTACTTGCCCGCAAATGTATATCTAGATAATTTTATTGTAACTGGCCCTGTCGTATTTTAATTATAAAATGTACGTCCACCGATTCCGCAACTGTTAGACACCTTAGTTCTTGCAACCAAATGGCCCGCCCGTTACGTTCCTCTACAGTGTAAATGTCTACTCATCATATACGATTACAGTTTGCTCCGAGGCCGGCCCACGTGGTTATAGGCTCGTATTTGTATAATGAAATTTTCACAATAAAGGTTTTTAAAAGAAAACATGGTAGTAGTATATACATTGGTAAAGTTTTTATTAATAGTCACTGTTTTAGAATCATTAAAAGGCAAGTGAAATAAAGCAGACCAATCACATGAAGGGTAAAAGGTATAATACGCAGGAACGCAGTAAAGATAAATGGTCAAGGGCTGTTGTGTTTTCTACTCCTGCAACATAAAGTGATCGATAAGAATCTCATAGTTAGGCGTATCGGCGACTAAGACAGCAGGTCGACCCTCTTTTGCTCAACGGCTCCGTCATGGGACGAAGAAACGCCCTTTTTCTCGAAAAAAGAATATATTTTACTTGCAGGACAGTTGTAAATTTTCCGGGAAAGTACATTAGCCTGGAACATTATAACATATATTTAAGAAAAAATAATGTTCGGAAGTAATAAAAAGCGTAATTTTTAGGTCATATGACCAAGCCTTTCATCATTAGAATAAGAAAAGTAAAATGAACCAATGAAAAGTTTTATTAACAAGTCACATGACCTGTTATGCTTACGTTACGCGCTGCGCGTCGCGCCCCGGATGACTTCCGGATGCGCTAACGCGGCGCGTCATATGACGCATTACGCGACAACGCAGGTCCAGAATATAGTCAAAATGTCTCCACCAACCAGCGGTCGGAACACAACCCCTTTCAGCAGGCTAAATAGTTCTGTTAAATGACAACAGAAGGGACAGGCAACAAGAACCATCAGTCAAAGAGGGGAGGGCTAGTTCTTCTCTACCGGGTTACATTGGGGCGCTACCAAACTGATCGAATTGGTAGTCTACAGTGTTTCTGGATGTTTCAGACTGAAGCTGGCGTTAGCATGAGAGCACCACCCTTTCGTAGCTCCGTCGTGGCCATTCCGCGAGCAATCATGGCAGCCGCTCTTTATCGTTATTTTGGGCGGGGTGGGTGGCGGAGCCGAGCTGTATTGCAGCCATCATGGTGTGGAGTTCAGTTCATCTCACTAGTTTCGTATTTGTCATGAGGGGTTGTTCTTAATGTTTCTATTTTAGCGAGGTCAAAAAGAGATCCCATTAGTGGCCTACTGATTTTGCTCGATTCCTTTTGTTTTTTCACACGATTTTTCGTTATCTGCAAAGACTAAACAGAGTATTGCGACTCTGTGTTTGTTTGTAAATAGAGAATGAACCAAAGAGAACCAATTCTAAAACAGTAAATGCTTGGATAACAATCAATCAAATGGAGAGAGAAGCAGGCACGACGTATTACAACGGGGGCAAAGGCCTGCGTTAACTACCTTTCACTATCTGCAAAGAGAGAGTACTCCTAATAGAAATGAGGGGAGGGGGCAGCATTCAAAGCAGATCAGTGTGCATAAGCACGAAAATGTTTTTACTTGCCACGTACTTGACATTCGACAGCTTATGATATTTGCTATTAAAAAACCATTGAAATTCACTGAAAAAACCATAGGTTATAGACCATATATAGTTAAGAATTAGCATTTACAAAACCTTGAAAATTCACTGAAAAAACCATAGGTTATAGACCATATATAGTTAGGAATTAGCATTTACAAAATCTTGAAAATTCACTGAAAAAACCATAGGTTATAGACCATATATCGTTAGGAATTAGCATTTAAAAAACCTTATTTTACCCACACAAAACCATTGAAATTCCATATATAGTTAGTTGCACTAACTATATATCGCGCACCCGCAATCCACTGCTGATGATGTCACATATTACATCATTCATGACATGGTCAGTGACATCACTGATGACATCACTGATGACATCTCAAATGACATCACTGATGACATCACTGATGACATCTCATTTGACATCAATGACCACATCACTGATGATATCATTCATGTGACAATACAATGCATCTCCTCACATTTTATTATAACCTCTGTTTCACCCAGTGTTAAATACAGAGTATAATTTTTGAAACCATTGACACACCAATACTAGTTACTACATACGCACTCACTGATTCCTACGTCTACACACACCTTCACTCATTCACCCATACAATCATTCATACATACAATCACTCATCTTTACAACACTATCATATGCACTCATACACCTATACAGACACTCACAGTCTGCCACTCATCCATGGAGTTACTCACTCACGTAGTCAGTCATGTAAAGAATCAATGACACTTCCATTTTCTTGTCTATACAGTTAAACATAGAGCACCTTACATTTTCAAACATATACTAACACATACTTACCTTCTTATACAATCATTGATACAAGTACACATTGATCTGCACAGAGTCACACACCTCCCAGCCAGCCACACACACACTCAGTCTCCCATACAAATACTTGGGCAATCAATCAATAACCCATATAGTTACTCATACAGCTACTGATCAACACATGCAGTAGTTTACAGAACAACAGACATAATGATGCACAAATTAAGACAGTTTAGTCACTAACCCATGCACTCAGTGGGACACATTTAATCACTCACTCATACAGTTAGTCATGCACCTACTAAATCCTTCGTCCAGACACTTATACATCCACTCATTCTTCAATATGTAAGACATATTTAAACTTTACAGAAGCAAAAAATCACTGGATGTTGTTATCAGTCATGTCATCAGTGATGTCATTTGAGATGTCATCAGTGATGTCATCAGTGATGTCACTGACCATGTCATGAATGATGTAATATGTGACATCATCAGCAGTGGATTGCGGGTGCGCGATATATAGTTAGTGCAACTAACTATACATGGAATTTCAATGGTTTTGTGTGGGTAAAATAAGGTTTTTTAAATGCTAATTCCTAACGATATATGGTCTATAACCTATGGTTTTTTCAGTGAATTTTCAAGGTTTTGTAAATGCTAATTCCTAACTATATATGGTCTATAACCTATGGTTTTTTCAGTGAATATATATATATATATATATTCACTGAAAAAACCATAGGTTATAGACCATATATAGTTAGGAATTAGCATTTACAAAACCTTATTTTACTCACACAAAACCATTGAAATTCCATATATAGTTAGTTGCACTAACTATATATCGCGCACCCGCAATCCACTGCTGATGATGTCACATATTACATCATTCATGACATGGTCAGTGACATCACTGATGACATCACTGATGACATCTCAAATGACATCACTGATGACATCACTGATGACATCTCATTTGACATTAATGACCACATCACTGATGATATCATTCATGTGACAATACAATGCATCTCCTCACACTTTAATATAACCTCTGTTACACCCAGTGTTAAATACAGAGTATAATTTTTGAAACCATTGACACACCAATACTAGTTACTACATACGCACTCACTGATTCCTACGTCTACACACACATTCACTCATTCACCCATACAATCATTCATACATACAATCACTCATCTTTACAACACTATCATATGCACTCATATACCTATACAGACACTCACACTCTGCCACTCATCCATGGAGTTACTCACACACCTAGTCAGTCCTGTAAAGAATCAATCACACTTCCATTTTCTAATCTATACAGTTAAACATAGAGTACCTTACATTTTCAAACATATACTAACACATACTTACTCTCTTATACAATCATTGATACAAGTACACATTGATCTGCACAGAGTCACACATCTCCCAGCCAGCCACACACACACTCAGTCTCCCATACAAATACTTCGACAATCAATCAATAACCCATATAGTTACTCATATAGCTACTGATCAACACATGCAGCAGTTTACAGAACAACAGACGTAATGATGCACAAATTAAGACAGTTTAGTCACTAACCCATGCACTCAGTGAGACACATTTAATCACTCACTCATACAGTCAGTCACGCACCTACTAAATCCTTCATCCAGACACTTCTACATCTACTCATTCTTCAATATGTAAAACATATTTAAACTTTACAGAAACACACAGTCACTGGATGATGTCATCAGTGATGTCATCAGTGATGTCATCAGTGATGTCACTGACCATGTCATGAATGATGTAATATGTGACATCATCAGCAGTGGATTGCGGGTGCGCGATATATAGTTAGTGCAACTAACTATATATGGAATTTCAATGGTTTTGTGTGAGTAAAATAAGGTTTTGTAAATGCTAATTCCTAACTATATATGGTCTATAACCTATGGTTTTTTCAGTGAATTTCAATGGTTTTTTAATAGCAAATAACAAAAGCTTTAAAATGTATTTTTCTTTAAATCAAAAAATATATTTTACATGTTTTTAATACAATTTTTATTTAATTATTTTTTTTGTTTCGCTCCCGGTCCGCGAACTGGTTAGCTTACCGTTAGCTCAATTTGATGCCGCGACCCGGTCCGCGAACCGGTAAACGTTCCGTTTGCGCAACTGCGCGTTAGAAAACAACATCGTGACGCGTCGCGTCAGCGTGACGTGTCGCGTTGTCGCGTGATACGTCATATGATGTGCCACGTTAGCGTACCCGGAAGCGAACCGGTACGCGAAGCGAGGCGCGAAGCGCAGCGTCCCGGAAGTGATCCGGGACGCGACGCAAAGCGCGTTACGTAAACACAACAGGTCATGTGACTTGGTAATAACACTTTTCATTGGTTCATTTCACTTTTGGTTTCCTAATAATGTAAGACTAGGTCATGTGATCTAAAATTAACACTTTTCATTGGTTTAGAACTATTGTTTTTCCCAAATGATGAAAACCCCTCCTTCTTTCCTCACTCTGACTTTCATCTTTGTGAGAGAAAGACCCTTTGTGATCACTGAGCAATGGCTTCATTAGTAGCTTCAGCTGGTTCTTCCCCACCACCTCCACCACATCCAAGGAAGAGAGGACCACCTGCTGAAGTTATCATTCAGCAAGAAGAGGAAGAAGAGGAAGAAGAGGAAGAGCAGGAAGAGAGGCATTTTTGCGTGAGGAGCCCAGGAGGTCTCATGTCAAAGAAAATTATATTTGGCAATTTTTTACATATCCCCGGGGCCAAAAAAAAGTAAATGCATGGTACGTAACTTGCCTTATATGTAAAGATAGACTGTCCAGAGGGACCGAGAAGAAGTACAGTTACGGCAACTACACAATGCATCGGCACATGAGTAGGTGGCATCCTATCAACTACAGTGCTGCGCAGTTACGTGACGAGCAAGATAATCCCCCTTCTATGGCCAGAAGATCAGTTGTACAGGAAGTGACGGGACCAGAGGCGAGGGAGATGGTCCCAAATATACAGATGAGGTTTGGGGAAATCAAACAAGTGTGCGTGCGTTGCAGTCAGTTGATTTGCTACAGAGAAAGTAGCATCACTCTAATCAACAGAGCTATCGACAATCATGATTGTCCGAAACGCCCCAGAGAATAAATTCTTTTTTTTTTGTTGCTCCTGTTGAGCCCTTTACAATGAATCGTTTTCGTTCCCCCCCCCAAAAAAAACAAAAAATATATAAAACCGTTCAGAAAATACAAAAAAAGTAAAAAAATGTTCAGAAAAATAATAAAAAAAATATAAAACAACAAAAACAATAAAAAAAAAAGTTCTTTTCAGAACTACCTCCCCGTTATAAAAAAATTGGTAGAATATTTGGAACTCTGCCAACCTCTATTTCTCTTAGTTCGCTTCCGGGTTCGCTCTCCGGTACGCGAACCGGGAGCGAACCAAAAATATTTTTTTAAAAAAAAGAAGAGTAAGTATAAGGGAAGGAAACAGACAGTTATGTTAAAACAAAGACAGCTATAGGGAGTAAACTAGAGATACTGTTTAATAGATCTATTTACTGAAGAAAAGATTTAAGAGGGTATAATTGTGAAAAACAAAATAGATAAAGAAGTGAGGAAAAAAAAGGAGAGTAGAAGAATAACGAACAAGAGTTTCTTAGAGAATATGAGTGAATGTTCAAAATAAGATTAAAACATGTGGAATAACAGAGAGAAAAAACAGAATGCCGAAAAGAAGAAGTAACAGAAAAAGAATGATTGAAACAGCAAAGAAATCTAAATAACATAGGGGCATATTTTCAACATAGGCGATAAAAGTTTTGCTGCTTTTATTGGCAGAAATCTGCCGCTAAAGCCGCTTTTGCGGCAGAAAACTGCCGCTAAAGCCGCTTTTGCAGCAGTTTTCTGCCGATAAAAGCAGTGGTAATTTAATTGGCTGTGTTGATAATATGCCCCTTACTGTGCTTCAACTACACAGAGAAAGCATAATGAACAAGTAGTGAAAGAGTGATCAGTCAGAGACAGTGAGAGTAATAGAGACGGAGTTAGTGAACAAGAGTGAGGAACTATGAGAAAAAAGGGACTGAGAAAAAGAGTGGAAGGAGTAGAGTAAGTAAGTAATAGAGAAAGGAATGAGGGAAGTAGCAAAGGCAGGAAAGTGATGGTTAAAGAAATGAAGTAGTGAAACTAATAGTAGTTAAATGAGATAGAAATGAAACGAAAGGAGTACAAAACATTTACCTTATAATTGTCGTTAACTTAGTCACTTGTTATTTTTATACTTTCAATCTGTGAAAGAGATAACAAACATTTGAAAAATATTAAAACATATATTTAAAAATTAGAAAAGACAAGGGAAAAGATTGAAGGACAAACAGTTTTTCAACAACTTTGACACTTACAGAAGCTTCTGCTTCTCCAGGCCCCCTACACAGTCCTAAAGATATACATTTTAAACTAACAGTATCTTGATGCAGATGAAGTGAGGCCTATCTTCGAAAATGGTGCATCTTTTGCACTACTGTTGTCTCACAAAAGTGACGCAATGGCAGCGCAAAAGAGGTGCACAATCATCATAAAACTGTTCCTAACATTTTAAATGATTGTTTCAGGATGGCAATAAGGTGTGTCCTATCCAGACGTTTGATTCAGGTGAGGCCTACTCAGGGTTGCAGATCAAATTTAGGCTTGTTCAAGAGTACAGAGGAGATAATACATGTGCAGGCCAACCAATAAAGTTCAGACTTCCTCTGTTTCCCTGGACAGGCCTAAACTTCATCTGCACAATGTGATTCGTAATGTTAGGAAACACAGGTAATGTATTTCAAAAACGTGCAATTTCTTTTGCTCATTTCACAATCACATCACTTGTGTTTCCTTTGGTTAGGTATCTCATTGTGCAGATGTAGTCCAGCATATGAAAGAGTACGCACTGCATGCAACAACTTTGACACTTACTGAAGCCTCAGCTTCTCCATACCCCCTACACAGTCCTAATTATATACATTTTAAACTGACGGTATCTTGCTGGAAATGAACTGAGGCCTATCTTGCAACATGGTGCATCTTTTACACAAAAGTGACGGAACAGCGGCGTAAAAGAGGCACACAGCCTTCATAAAACTGCCCGTAACATTTTAAATAATTGTTTCTAGATGCTGATAAGGTGTAACCTATCCACAGATTTGTTTCAGGTAAGTCCTACTCAGGGTTGCAGATGAAATTTAGGCTTGTTGAAGAGTATAGAGGAGATAATACATGTGCAGGCCTACTAACAAAGTGAGTCATGTCCACTGCACTCTTGAACAAATGTCAGACCTCCTCTGTCTCCTGGAACAGGCCTAAACCTCATCTACACAATGTGATGTGTAATGTTAGGAAACACAGGTAATATATTTGAAAAGCGTGCCATTTTTTTTGCTCATTCCACAATCACATCACCTGTGTTTCCTTTGCTTAGGTATCTCATTGTGGAAATGTAGTCTATCATATGAAAGACTACGTAGAATGTGAGCACTGTATGCAACAACTTTGACACTTACAGAAGCCTCACCTTCTCCATGCCTCCTACACAGTTCTAAATGTACATCATAAATACAAACAGTACATAATTAATTATACATGTTAAATGGTTTATTTTTGCTGTTCTCAGAATGTATCAAATTTCACTAAAAACAGTGACTTGAAGGTATTCATCATATAACAGCGGGGAAAAAAAAACACAATCAAAATGATTGTGTTTAAAAAACCCATATAACATAACCAATCAGAAATCAGAACTCCTCAAAAGTAACTTACTTTCCATGACGTCGAAGGATGTCCTATGAACAGCTTACACTCGGTTGTGCTGTTTTTATTTTCAGCCCGCCACTTTCTGAAAGAAAACCTCCATCGTTGTGAAAAATATGTTACATACAATAAATGACTTCTCGCTCTCTACCACACGTTTCCACAAGGCCAAATCATGTAAGAGCCATTTATAACTCTTGGAATTCTTGTAAGCAAATCCCGTCATTTTCTATTTCCGCAACTTTCAGAAAGAAAACGTTCAAGATCACTTTCACAATCCTGGACTAGTAATATCTTACCCTTCTTGCTCACTCATGTTCTACGTTTCCTATGACACTGATACTGCTTACTATGAAGCAGACTTACACTACCTCTATGACTACTACAATTATTTAATTCTCTACATCACTTTTAATCACAAAGCAATAAAAAAACAGTAGATAAAACTGTATCAACCCCTAGAATCATTATACGCCAGTTACCTACCCTAAATTCTCTTTTCTGAAAACAGAAAGTAAGAATACTTTTTAAGTAAAAAGGCAACATTGTATCGTAGTCAAATGGCAATAATTTCCGAAACAGCACATTTTTTTACATTTTCAATAAGCTGTGTGATAAGCGGATCTTGTCAAATGACCATCATGCCATATAATAGCTGCAGTTACAAATGTTCTTCCTAAAATCAACGACTGTGTAGCCACAACATTTGTAATTAAAGTTGAAGACTTACTTTCATCAGGTTTATATAGTTGGATTTTTAAAATGACATTATAATCAAAAGTTTGGACAAATAATCTAGACAGCATTGCAGACTTACATTCCCTCTACTCCATGTCTTGATTGGCTGCGTAAATTAGCTTATAAAAAGAAACAGTTTTTCTGAACTCATTCAAAGTGCAGTTATTTTTCCATGACGTCAAGTGTTATGGTAAGAACACCGTTTGCTTTGGGAAATACTCTGTTGTCGTTCAACTAATCTCTGCCCAACACTTTCTATAAGAAAATCTTCTTTTTTTCCAGGAACTATTTAAAACTCAAAAATAACTTTTGACTCTGTACTACACTTATCCTCAAGGCCAAATAGTGTAGGAGCCATTAGAACCTCTTGAAATTCCTCAGGGCAAATCCCGAGATTCCTTCTCTAAAATTTTGGTTTTAAAAACACCAGGTAAGAATTTTTAAGGTCAAAAGGTAATTTTTTTGTGAAAATTAAAACAGAATCGTTGCAGAATGACCAGCCATTTCTAGACTTTAAATAAGCTGTGTAATGTCCTGATGTTATTGAAGGACCATCATGATATATAATTGCTGCAGTTACAAAAGTCCTTCCTGATATTGACAACTGCGAAGCAACAACATTTTTAATTAAAGTTGTCAATTTTGTTCCATCAGGCCTACATCGTTGGAACATTAAAATGACATACTGGCCATATGTTTGTATAAATAATGTTGACATCATTTCAGATTTACATTGGCTACACTCCATGTTGTGATCAGCTGCTTTAACTAGCTTATTAAAGGAGACTGATTTACTGTCTGGCAAAGTTAAATATATAAATCTTTCTGAGTCTACACTAGTAGTACTTGATACCCTACAGTTCTCGCAGTCATGCTGCCATTGATAAGAAAGCCCAAACAGGTGATCTACATCTACAACTTCAGCATGCAATACATCAAGCATATACATTAAAAACTCCTGACAATCTTGCTGAATATTTTGAGAGAATTGTGTTTGACCTGAACATCTGTCTAACAGATTTCGAATTTCAGACACACTTTCTATTTTTGTTCTATCAGTGCTACATTTCTCTAACACAGAATTTAACAAACTGCAAAATCTTTGATCAGAATTGACCACAATCTCTTCTTTTACATTTTCTAGAGAAAACAAAACATTAACCACTACATTAGCATAGCAGTTGACACCAGAACTGTTTTCAAATTGAAAACCAACAACATCTTCAACAGAATCCTTTTTGTTTCTGCTTATAATTTCAGGTTCATCGACTTTTCGTCTTTTTGCTACAACCTCCTGAGTATTGGTCACATTTCTTCGTTTCCGGCCTACCACACGTTTCTCAAACAAAGGATATTGAGGCAAATGTGGCGCATACTCTCTTCTTAACCTATTGTATTCCTTAACACAATCTAGATCCGCACAAATGTTTGTGACATCACACTCAATCAAGTACAATCCCGATAAAGTTCTAACTCGTGACAATGCCACATATGCCATACCCTCCTTGAACACAGAACTGTCAATATTCACCAAAGCACTGTCTACACTTAAACCTTGCGATTTATGGATTGTCACCGCATATGCCAAGCAAACAGGAAACTGCTTACGGCGAACATATAAGTCTTTTACAAGCAAAAATCTAGCAGAACAACGACCAATTAGCTGTACTTCCTCAATGCCATCAAATTTAATTTTAAAAAATTCAATTCCATCTCTATTTCTGTATTTCACAAAATCAACAACATTACCCATTGATCCATTTACCAGACCTCTTTCAACATGTAAATTCCTTCTTAAAATTATACGGCAGTTTAAGCACACATTCAGAGTCTTTTCAAAACCTGCAGTTTTAGATATAGTCTTCTCTAATGAATCCAATTTTGTTTTCAAATTCTCAGACAAAATAATTGTTGATCCCATATGCTCTACTCTGTCAATAGCTTCCAGTTTCACAATCTTTTGGTTTTCTAAATGCAACATTTTGTTGTTGAAGATGGCACATTCTGCAAGAGTTGGCATCAAACATATTCCAGATTTCTTCTCAGTAATTTTCTGAAAAATATTCTCAGGCACAACATCTTGTTCTGGATATAAATTTGACAGTAATCGTGCATGTAAAGCTTCTTTCCCATGCTCGGTCACTTTTCCAATTCTAACATCTTGTAGATCATTCTTGTAATCTTCATCCTTCACCTGACGCATATTTTCATGCAGTTCAGCATAATTGAAGTTTAACCATATATTGACGTTGCCAATGCTCCCTAGGCACTTCCTGGTATCTTCATGCGTGAGCATTTTGAACACAGGTTGTCCTTTCACTGGTGTCAGCTGCAGAAGATCTCCGAAAACAATGATGTGTTTGCCACCAAATAACACATCATACTCTGTTTTGAGAACTTCTTGCATTCTCAAATGCACAAAGGCAAGCATGACATTGGAAACCATGCTTACTTCGTCAATGATAAGAAGTTTCATTTTCCTCAAGACTCTTGAAACTTCACAACAAGCATCTCCAGATAACTTGTGGTATTGTAATTTGTTTTCATGCTCCACTGGCAGCATCAGTAGACGATGCAAAGTAATACCTTTAATGTTATGTGCTGCCAGTCCAGTTGGAGCGGTGACAACACAAGACAGCGATGACTCAGTCCTTTCCTGCAAATAACATGAAATTGCTTTAATGGTGAAACTTTTTCCAGTTCCCGCTTCTCCACTCACGTACAGTCGAACAGGCTTCAACGACGTACATGAGCACTCTTTCTTCTCATGACTTAATCCATGATCAATTTGCTTGGTAACTTCGTCATATATTTTCCTCTGCTCAACGTTGAGTTGTCTTTCCAAGTCTTCTAAGTTAACCGCATCCTCCTGAGCATGTGCCATAGCTCTTTCCACTTCATTCATGGCAGTGGCAGCTTCATTTTCGATAACAGGTCCTCCTAGTGGATCCTGACTCAATGAAACAGAACTCTGACTGTCCTGAGAACTGTCTCTGGCAATCTCGGCTGCAATCGTTGCTTCCTGCTCGATTTCCGCATTCAACATTTCTAAATATTTGGGAAAAGCAGGACATTCTATGGTCTCCTTGGCGGCAGTGAAAGAGTCTTCGTAACAGAGGAAATCTCCAAGCAGTTCCTCTTCTGCACACCAAGGCTTGAAAAGTTGCAAAAGTGCTAAATAGAAAAACTCCTTTTTTTCAGGAGATTCGCCACTCAATTTTTGATGGTTTACCAAGTGGCATTTTCTTTGCTTGACCAGACATCCCTCACTTCCAATTACAGCATACACTCCTTTCTCAATATCTTCTTTGATGTTCCTCTTGAATATGTAATTTTGTAGAACCTCATACAGACAAACATTCTCGAGGTGACTGCTTCGATTTGGATAATATGTATCCACCATGTTGGTCTTCAAAATATCGGTACTGTTTGGCTCCTTTTCCGCCAAATACTCAATTTCCCGCACAGGTTTCAGAACTCGATTACGCGTTGCAGCAAGACCAAGACTCGCCCAAACGATACTCCTGGATTTGGCATAGAGACTTGCTGAAGACAACCGGTCAGAACATTCGTAAGCTCCGATTTCTCGATGTGACAACATCTTCAGACTGAAACTGTACAACTTCTTACTGAGGCTCTTTTCATGGGAAATGTCCTCCCACATATCCTTCAATTCTGTCTTTTCTTTTTTGGTGATGTAAGATGTCACATACCGAGCCACAGCTATACAGTTATCACCCACAAACTGTATATCCATGTTAGCATTCCACATGGACAAAATCACTGGGTTGTAGTCGTTGATGTACTTGGACTCTTCGTTCCTCTTCAAATTGTATGTGTTTTTAGGTGATTTCTTCATCACATTATGTCGCAGCGAAGACATCAAACTGTTTACTCTTCCTTTAGAAATCACCGGTCGTGGAAAGCCGAAACGACATTTGGTGTAGAACTTGTCCTTGTTTCTGAATTTACGACAACAGTACTTTCCACAACGATGGCTTTGGAAACGTAGAACTTTTTCTCTTAGGCTTTTCTTCTCCTTTGCGTTTGGAACAGCACACGTAGAATACTGTTGTATGAAACTCATCATTAAGTCTTCTGGATCCGTTCCAAATTTAGGTGCATCCTTGATCCACAGCAACATATGTATATGAGGAGCACCTCTTGCTTGGTACTCCTTTCTCCAGAAGAAATCCAACACCTCTCCAAGAGGTGGATTTCTCTTGTTCATGATGAAAGACATCATAGCTTCAAATCTATGATTGAAGTACCTGCATACATTGACTGGATCCAAAGAGCACAGTTCTCCGGGTGTCTTGAATTCGATGTTTTCAATGTTTCCATTTGCCTCTCGTAGAAATTCAAGTAAGTCTTCCCAGCCATACTCGGCACAGCTCAGAGTGAGGAACCATGTGGGAGTTCCTAAGTTCCTCAGCATACATTTTAAATCACCATGTCGACGGTACCAGTACTCATTAGTACCACGCTGACACGCCATGAGATTAATCAGGTGACAATCCAAAATACTGTCTTGGACATTGACTTTATCCATAAAGTCACTTGCCGAGATGTTTTGCATGTGTATACCACTTTTCAAAATGTGGTTCACTGCATATGACAGTCCAGACAGATCGCTTTCAAACAGGAGATGAAACAAATAGGGAATGCATTGTCGAAACCTAGCATCTCCTCCATACAATCGTAAAGTCCGGTATTCAGAAGCAGGAATTTGATGAGGTCGCTCATCATATCTTCCTCCCTGACCTGTTGGAAATAGCTGTGGGAAACACCGAGCTTCCAAACTTTCCTCCCAAACACTAATGGGACTCCCTTTGGCTTGTTTCATTTGAAACAACTCAATAGCATTCCCCATGACTTCCTTGGAATGCAAAGGATGAACACTATAATGTTCATATATTTCTTCACTTTTAGAGGGTTCTACTTTCTCAATTTGACCAGCACACAAATCGCTATCCTCTTCCTCACTTACTTCCTCTTCTGCAACATATACATTCTTATAGTACTTATTATTTTTTTTCAAATACAATGTTGCCTTTTTGACTTTCCTAACACCCACTAAATCTTGCCATATTTTCTTATTCTTTGTCGGAACCCCATAACTAAGATAACCAGAGGTTCCTCTTCCACGTTTTTTACTCCAATTGTATTAATGTTTTTCTTCAAATCTAGAGGCAAATAAACAACTCTTCCCTTTAATCCTCTCTGTAAATCTGATGGAGGCAATTTCCCTGTCTTTGGCTCCATTCTTACAATAGCCTGAAAGGGATGGATACTTTGAATCAAAATAGATTCATAAGTATTTAAATCCTTCAATTCAGAAGGAATCTCAACCAATTCCAGATTATTATGAACCGCTCTAGCAGGCATCTGGTTTTGATTTAATTTGTTACAACAATAAGTACGCACACGTTGATCCGATCCCAATTCAAAACAATTTTCTACCATCAAGTATGTTGCGAAATCCTTCCATTCACTATTATTTCCCCTTTCACTTTTTGCATATAAATCCACTAACTTAGTCTGATTCTTATAATAAGTGCGTCGACAACACACACAAGTGAAATTAGGCCTCTCACTTGATTCAACCTGAAACGTGGCAATTTCCTTCGGAAAATTATCTGTACTGGAAACCTGTACACTGTCCTCCACATTACCCTCTTCTTCTGGGTCAATTTCAACATTCTCCTCTTTACTTCCAAAGTAACAAAACTCAATTTCTTCACAAATATTCTTCACATCAATTTCAGAACCATGCAAAAGAGCAGCGCATAATTGTTTAAGCATAATTGCTGGACTCTTAGCATAATACAACATTCTAACTAATTTCCTCACTTTATTATGATGCACTGCTAGCATCCTGAAATGATGAAAAACACTCTGGCATACTCTCCTGGAAAGACAAGCCAGTGAATGACCATGCAAACCTGTCACTTCTCTCACTCTGCAAGGATCTAATTCTTGCAACAACATCATTTTCTGCTTCAAACTTTTCTTATTAAATGTCCGTACAAAATCACAAAGCAAATTGATGGAATCCTGTCGTACACTGCAAATACTACTACACTTCCAGGTGTACACAGGACCCTTAGGACGTCTTCCTAAAACCTCATTACCTAACACCTCTTCTGTCTCTGTTGTCACAAGTTTTTCTTTTTCAACTGGACAACCATCTTTCACCTAATAAGCTCGACCACTGGTGTCAACTGCATGCACCAAATCATTATCCTGGAAATAACTCTCCTCATTGAAAAATGCCTCACAACTTGAACTATGCATCCATTCTCCGGAAAAAACTTCACAAAAATTACTACGATTAACTATTCTCTTCCATCTACTATTTCTTTTGAAATCATAAATTGCCTTGTTTAGCTTCCTAATTCTATTGATTATCAAAATAAATAACTTTCGCTTTATTTCAAATGCCTGATCAATAACTTTCTCAACTTTTTTTTTTCTCTTATAAAAAACCACTTTCTGTTGACCTTTCTTAATATTTTTTAACAAATTGCCAATTATCCTGTTGCGGAACATTCGTCTACGAATGTCCCTAAACTGTTGTTTCCTTCTACTATCATGCACAGAGTTATCTCTTGCTCTAGCAGTAACATTTTTGATTGGCCTTTCCTTTCCGTTTAAATTGCTTTTCTTTTTCTGGACTAAAACATTTTCTGTACTACTACTTTTTTTTCTACAAATGTTTCTTATGAATGTTTTCGTGGTCTTACCCGGTGCTTTCTTGGTGACTTGACAAGTTTTTTTTGTAGAGGACTGCTGCATTATTTCATGGACCTGCTGTCTTTGACGTTTTGCAGCCTTTCTAATTCTTTCCTTGGTTGGCATTCTCAAATTTTGAAATGATCTGCAGTTGAATCTGTGGTAAAATATAATAAAAAATGTTATTAACCACTATTACCAAACAGTAAATCAATAACAGTCATCAAAAACTTAACACACTACTTGACATTTTTACATAGAATATTTTTTAGTGCTTTGGCAAATTTAGAATACACAAATAGCAGAAAAGAAATGGAATTCTTCTTCATTTTACCTGTGCTGTTTTATATGTGAATCTGATCTAATTTTATGAACATATTTTAATATTTTATTGAAGACACTACACATAACCTGTTTTTGAAGGTGTGTTTAATTTTAAATGAAACGGTTTACATTTTTACTTTTCATTTATTATAAATTTTAAAAATAAATGTTTATAGTTCCATAGGCTCAAGCACGTCAGCTTCCCACCCTATGTCATACAATTCTGACAAATCGGCATCCTCATCATGTTCTTCATCATCCTCAGGATTTAAATCATCCAAGGGATCTACTTCCACTGACGTTTCAATTACAAGTTCAATGATAAGGTCAAAATCAACTGATTGCTGATTGTCACTCATGGTTGATGTTGTCGTTATCTTTAAAGAAAGAGAACAACAATGAGATGTTGCAGAGTAAGAGACAAATCTCAGAGATTATAATAGTAAAATTGTTTAACAAGAGTAACATTTTGCAGCTATTATTTAGCCATGTCCAGCGATGCTGAGGAGGTGAGGCCTATGTCCAAGTTTTCAGTGAAAAGGACTCATCTCTTCTTAACCTTGGATAAGCCTCGCCGACTCTGTGTCCCCTGCTCATACTTAAATGTACAGGGGCAGATTTATGCTAAGTGGCGCATCCCCACGGATGCACCAGTTAATGTGCACCCCTGCCCTGCCACCCATAGTGTGCCGCATTTACAATGTGGAGCACCATTGAGCAAAAACAGCACAGATGCGTCACGCATCTGTGCCGCAAAAGCAGCACATTGCAAGAATCACGTCATAAGCGCGACATGTCTACTGCAATGCACAGGAGGAACCCTCACATTGCATGGTGCATCACTTCTTATGCCTCTTTCAAACAGGCGTAAAGATTTGATTCAGCAATGCTATAAAGCTGACTCAGTGAAATCTTCTAAATTTCACTGTGTTAGTTTTAAAGGGCTTTCATGCAAATTAATGCATACCTTGCAACAAAACACCTATATGAAAACTGACGCAGGTTTCATGTGGCACAGGACTTTACAGCATGACACATCTGCCTAGATGCATCAAGTTGTAAATATGTCGCCACATAGCAAATCTTTTGCACCGCCGCTGCGTCACAAAAGTGACGCACAGTGACGCAAAAGAGACATACACCTATCATAAATCTGACCCTAACATTTTAAATGATTGATTCAAGATTACGATAAAGTGTGGCCTATCCAGAGGTTTGTTTGAGGTGAGGCCTACTCAGGGTTGCAGATGAAATTTACGCTTTTTAAAGAGTACAGAGGAGATAATACATGTGAAGGCCTACCAATGAAGTAAGTCATATCCACTTCACTCTTGAACAAAGGCCAGACCTCTTCTGTGTACGTGCACAGACCTAAACCTCATCTGCACAATGTCATTCGTAAACTTAGGAAACACAGGTGATGTAATTGAAAAATGTGGAGTTTCTTTTCCTCATTTCACAATCACATCACCTGTGTTTCCTTTGCTTAGGTATCTCATAGTGCAGATGGACTCTAGCATATCAAAGAGTACACAGAAGTGGAGCACTGTATACAACAATTTTGACATTTACAGAAGATTCAGCATCTTATCTTGTTGGAGATGAAATAAGGCCTGTCTTGCAACATGGTGCATGTTTTGCATCACTGCTGCATCGGTTTCATGTGGCACGGGACTTTACAGCATGACACATCTGCCTAGATGCATCAATTTTTAAATATGTCGCCACATAGCAAATCTTTTGCACCGCCGCTGCCTCACAAAAGTGACGCACAGCAGCGCAAAAGAGGCACACACCTATCATAAATCTGTCCCTAACATGTTAAATGATTGATTCAGGATGACGATAAGGTGTGGCCTATCCAGAGGTTTGTTTAAGGTGAGGCCTACTCAGGGTTGCAGATTAAATTTACGCTTGTTGAAGAGTAAAGAGGCGATAATACATGTGAAGACCTACCAATGAAGTAAGTCATGTCCACTTCACTCTTGAACAAAGGCCAGACCTCTTCTGTGTCCGTGGACAGACCTAAACCTCATCTGCACAATGTCATTCGTAAACTTAGGAAACACAGGTGATGTAATTGAAAAATGTGGAGTTTCTTTTCCTCATTTCACAATCACATCACCTGTGTTTCCTTTGCTTAGGTATCTCATAGTGCAGATGGATTCTAGCATATGAAAGAGTACACATAAGTTGAGCAGTGTATACAACAATTTTGACATTTACAGAAGATTCAGCTTCTTATCTTGTTGGAGATGAAATGAGGCCTGTCTTGCAACATGGTGCATCTTTTCCATCACTGCTGCATCGGTTTCATGTGGCACGGGACTTTACAGCATGACACATCTGCCTAGATGCATCAATTTTTAAATATGTCGCCACATAGCAAATCTTTTGCTTCGCCGCTGCGTCACAAAAGTGACGCACAGCGGCGCAAAAGAGGCACACACCTATCATAAATCTGTCCCTAACATGTTAAATGATTGATTCAGGATGACGATAAGGTGTGGCCTATCCAGAGGTTTGTTTAAGGTGAGGCCTACTCAGGGTTGCATATTACATTTACGCTTGTTGAAGAGTATAGAGGAGATAATACATGTGAAGACCTACCAATGAAGTAAGTCATGTCCACTTCACTCTTGAACAAAGGCCAGACCTCTTCTGTGTCGGTGGACAGACCTAAACCTCATCTGCACAATGTAATTCGTAAACTTAGGAAACACAGGTGATGTAATTAAAAAATGTGGAGTTTCTTTTCCTCATTTCACAATCACATCACCTGTGTTTCCTTTGCTTAGGTATCTCATAGTGCAGATGGATTCTAGCATATGAAAGAGTACACATAAGTTGAGCAGTGTATACAACAATTTTGACATTTACAGAAGATTCAGCTTCTTATCTTGTTGGAGATGAAATGAGGCCTGTCTTGCAACATGGTGCATCTTTTCCATCACTGCTGCATCGGTTTCATGTGGCACAGGACTTTACAGCATGACACATCTGCCTAGAGGCATCAATTTTTAAATATGTCGCCACATAGCAAATCTTTTGCACCGCCGCTGCGTCACAAAAGTGACGCACAGCGGGGCAAAAGAGGCACACACCTATCATAAATCTGTCCCTAACATGTTAAATGATTGATTCAGGATGACGATAAGGTGTGGCCTATCCAGAGGTTTGTTTAAGGTGAGGCCTACTCAGGGTTGCAGATTAAATTTACGCTTGTTGAAGAGTATAGAGGAGATAATACATGTGAAGACCTACCAATGAAGTAAGTCATGTCCACTTCACTCTTGAAGAAAGGCCAGACCTCTTCTGTGTCCGTGGACAGACCTAAACCTCATCTGCACAATGTCATTCGTAAACTTAGGAAACACAGGTGATGTAATTGAAAAATGTGGAGTTTCTTTTCCTCATTTCACAATCACATCACCTGTGTTTCCTTTGCTTAGGTATCTCATAGTGCAGATGGACTCTAGCATATCAAAGAGTACACAGAAGTTGAGCAGTGTATACAACAATTTTGACATTTACAGAAGATTCAGCTTCTTATCTTGTTGGAGATGAAATGAGGCCTGTCTTGCAACATGGTGCATGTTTTGCATCACTGCTGCATCGGTTTCATGTGGCACGGGACTTTACAGCATGACACATCTGCCTAGATGCATCAAGTTGTAAATATGTCGCCACATAGCAAATCTTTTGCACCGCCGCTGCGTCACAAAAGTGACGCACAGTGATGCAAAAGAGGCATACATGGCTATGTAAGTTAAATAATCAAAATCTAAATTTGCCAAGCACACATGGGTGTGTATTTACAAGGACCTTCCACCACGAGGAAATGTCTTTAATTAAAATGGGAGAAATAACATCAAAGGGACTCAAATGCCTTTTAAATGTACCCCAAGCAACTTATGAAACTCTAGCAGTACATATCAAGAAACCTAATTGATTTCAGAAATCGTTTTTAAACACATCATCTAAATCAATGATATACCTACATTCAAGGGGAAATGACTTAAAATGGCCTAAGACACATGAAAGCGTTTTTTTAAGGTCCTTGCACCATTTTTGGGTCACTTTTAACATGGCTATGTTAGTCAAAGAATTACAATCTAAATTTGCCAAGCACAGATGGGGGCGTATTTACAAGGACCTTGCACCACGGGGAAAGGTCTTTAATTAAAATGAGAAAAATAACATCAGAGAGACTCAAATGGCTTTTAAATATACCCCAAGCAACCTATGAAACTCTAGCACTACATATCAAGTAAACTAATTGATTTCAAAAATCGTTTTTTAAACACATCATCTAAATCAATGATATACCTACATTCAAGGGGAAATGACTTAAAATGGCCTAAGACACATGAAAGTGTTTTTTTAAGGCCCTTGCACCATTTCTGGGTCACTTTTAACATGGCTATGTTAGTCAAAGAATTAAAATCTAAATTTGCCAAGCACAGATGGGGGCGTATTTACAAGGACCTTGCACCATGGGGAAAGGTCTTTAATTAAAATGAGAAAAATAACATCAGAGAGACTCAAATGCCTTTTAAATATACCCCAAGCAACCTATGAAACTCTAGCACTACATATCAAGTAAACTAATTGATTTCAAAAATCGTTTTTAAACACATCATCTAAATCAATGATATACCTACATTCAAGGGGAAATGACTTAAAATGGCCTAAGACACATGAAAGCGTTTTTTTAAAGCCCTTGCACCATTTCTGGGTCACTTTTAACATGGCTATGTTAGTCAAAGAATTAAAATCTAAATTTGCCAAGCACAGATGGGGGCATATTTACAAGGACCTTGCTCCACGGGGAAAGGTCTTAAATTAAAATGGGAAAATAACATCAGAGAGACTCAAATGCCTTATAAATATGCCCCAAACAACCTATGAAGCTCTAGCAGTACATATCAAGAAACCTAATATTTTTCAAAAAACGATTTTAAACACATCATATAAATCAATTATATACCTACATTCATCGGGAAATGACTTACAATGCCCTAAGACACATGCAAGCGTTTTTTTAAGGGTCAATTTTAACATGGCTATGTAACTCAAAGAAACAAAATCTATTTGTAAAACACTTGACACAAAGCAACATTTTAAATACAGAACTTTCTTCATAATTTTCTCCCTAAAGCATACTATTGTCTATCTAAATTAAATGAATCTTTTCTCACCTTAGCAAATACTTTATGAGTTTCAAAACAGTCTCAGAAACACACCAATTTGTCTTTAGCAGAGCAAAAGGTATGCACTCCAGAGTCTGCAGCTATGAAAAGCACAGAAATGCTGTAACTCATCACACATATCTCTCATGTCACCCAATCAAAACTCTTCCCTCACTTTTTTCAAATCAACACCCTTCCCCCTCTGCCCTCTCTGCCTTTTTTGCATAGCAACCACCTCCTGAAAGACCTCTGATGTTTGCAAGTTCACACAACAATGTTTCAATTGAACTCTGAACTCTCAGTGCACCTGCATATCCAGTGCAATCTTTCATTAAATGATTTTTTCTTGACCATTCAAATTACATCTTTCAAAGAACTCATCCATGCACCCTAACTTTCTGTTTTCAGCAATCAAAATCCACCAATCACTGCTACTGCTTCCTTAACACAGAAACTCCACAGTTTTTTTCATTTTAAACTCTTATTTTTCCAACTGCCATTTCATTGCCACACTTCATCTCACTGCAGCAGAACCTTCTCTCACCATGTTTTCTGTCTGGATTGTTGGACATAGTTACATCTACTGGGCTCAGAGGTATAATGAGAACAGAAATTTACCTAACCTCAATTTACAAGATGTGGAAATTAAGTGGTTTGGCCACAGAGGATTAAAATGTCACCAATTGATACCATTGGTGAAAACCTTTATGCATTTGCCTAAACCTGACCTGTTAATTTTGCACTGTGGAGGTAATGACTTGGGCACTTTGACTGGTGTAGGTCTGGAAATGCTTTTAAAGGACACCTTTGAGCAATTGATGGCACTTTTTCCTCAAACTGCCTTGGTATATTCAAATATATGCCAAAGACAGAAATGGAGGTGGTCGAACCAATTTTGTCCACAAATTGAGAAATCGAGGAAGCATGTAAACAAATCTGTTTCAGCTTACATGAGAGACCATGGAATGGGCTCCAAGTACAACAATAACTTGCGTTACTACATGCAAGATATCTACAGAGGAGATGGAGTTCACTTCTCAGATGAAGGGAACAGAGTTTTCATTCTGAATTTAAAACTGTGCATTGGTACCTACTTATAAGTACCTAAATGTACCATAAACCCAAAAGCTCTTCTCAGAGCTACCCTACATCTGATCACTCACAATTATTATTTTACTCTAACTTTTTTCACTAATTTTCAACAAAGTACGCTCCCCGGAGCGCTACCCGGTACGCGAACCGGAAGCTAACCGCGCGAATTTTTTTTTAAAAATGTTTTTTTTCCGCACATATGGGCCTCCTCAGCCATCCTCAGAAAACCTAGGGGGTCAAAATAAGTCTACCGTGTCCCCTTCTAACCATTCTGAACATTATTTGCCCTCCATCTTGTATCTTAATTCGACCGAAACACAAAATGGTGGACTCCCGTTACGCTGCAGGTTCGCGTACCGGGGCGCTCCCCGGGAAGCGCTCCATCAAAAAAGGTGGGAAAGTAATTTACAGAAGAAACATTGGAGACACTTTCACCAAATATAGATTTGCTCATACTACATACCAATCCCTACCATTTTCACAAATTTGGTTGGAATTCCATTTAGCCATTTAGCCTGTAGACCTCTCTAAATACGAGAGAATCAAAAAAGGGGATGGAAGAGGTGGTGCTGGTAGGCACCGAGGTGGGCACGTCCTCCTCTTGTCAAAGTTTTAGTAATCACAAAGGTCCACCTCGGAGAGGTTTATTGTGCATCCTGTTGGTGTTGGAATACACATGATGTGTTAAAATACCCCTCACACACCAAAAGGGCCCTTGGTGTCATGCTTCATCATCGGGGTCTTCCCGCTCGTCTACCGAACGGGGCAGTGCTGCGACAAGCGACTACGCTGGAGCACCTTTTGAGTGAAGGTGCTTTGTGAGTGAGTGGGAGTGAGTGTCAGTAGGGTCAGGGGTGATATGGTGATATTTAAAAAATACCTGGCCTAATGTAAAGAAAAAGTATTTATTAAGCACTGGCTGGTATTATTAAAAAACGTGATGTCGGAAAGATTAAGCTGGTTAGTGTGCTAGCTTTCCTGTGCGGGTCAACATGTTTCGGGGCACCATGCCCCTTCGTCAGGACCGGGGTCAGATCCCCCTGTCACTCACTAGATGTTTTGCCACAGTGCGTGTACGTACCCTAAACTGTAAGGTAGTAATTTTTATCAATGTGTATTTATATTTTATACACCCTAGCTAGTACTGGTATGCTTGGTTGTATGCTAGGTTGGTAGGGGATCAATGCCCCATGAGCCAAAACTGAACAGACGGGTAATTGGAGGTCCAATAAACCTCCAGCCTCGTGGTGCTTCCTCCTCTGTTCGTGGATTCCGTGATCAGCAATCAAAATCCACCAATCACTGCTACTGCTTCCTTAACACAGAAACTTCACAGTTTTTTTCATTTTAAACTCTTATTTTTCCAACTGCCATTTCATTGTCGCAGCACTGCCCCGTTCGGTCGGTGATCACGGAAGCCACGAACAGAGGAGGAAGCACCACGAGGCTGGAGGTTTATTGGACCTCCAATTACCCGTCTGTTCAGTTTTGGCTCATGGGGCATTGATCCCCTACCAACCTAGCATACAACCAAGCATACCAGTACTAGCTAGGGTGTATAAAATATAAATACACATTGATAAAAATGACTACCTTACAGTTTAGGGTACGTACACGCACTGTGGCAAAACATCTAGTGAGTGACAGGGGGATCTGACCCCGGTCCTGACGAAGGGGCATGGTGCCCCGAAACATGTTGACCCGTACAGGAAAGCTAGCACACTAACCAGCTTAATCTTTCCGACATCACGTTTTTTAATAATACCAGCCAGTGCTTAATAAATACTTTTTCTTTACACTAGGCCAGGTATTTTTTAAATATCACCATATCACCCCTGACCCTACTGACACTCACTCCCACTCACTCACATAGCACCTTCACTCAAAAGGTGCTCCAGCGTAGTCGCTTGTCGCAGCACTGCCCCGTTCGGTAGACGAGCGGGAAGACCCCGATGATGAAGCATGACACCAAGGGCCCTTTTGGTGTGTGAGGGGTATTTTAACACATCATGTGTATTCCAACACCAACATGATGCACAATAAACCTCTCCGAGGTGGACCTTTGTGACCTCTCTAAATACCCTGAGGTAAATTACTTCACAAAACACATCTGAAGTGTTGGAATTGACATCCAATGAAAATGTTACTTTCTTTTCCATTTTTTTTTACCTGACATTTGATTGGTTATGTACCTGAATATAAAGGAAGAGAAGGAAACACAGCCATTTTGACTACTACTTCCTGGAATACATTTCAATAGGATTTTCACTAATAACTTCAACTTCTTTGTAAAGGTAAGTTGTTATTTTAAAAACTGAAGTATATTGTGCACTTTAAGTTAATATGGTAAACTTTTTCTGATAGTTATATACTATCCCTCTGTAGTAGTTATAGATTTAGATAGACTTCTCTGTTATAGTTATGGATGGAGTTAGGCTTGTCTTTTATAATTATGAATTTACTTACGTTAAATCACATACACTTTTTTATATTCCTACTTCCACTCTGATACTATACATTGCCCAAAGATAAATTCACTGTTAAAAACTGCCTATCTAAAATTAATCCCAATAGTGCCCTATCTCTACTAATATATATTTTTTTTATGCAAATTTCAGGCAAAATGGAAGGCGAACAGAAAGTCTCATTTGAAATTGTCCTTGCAGAGACCAACCAAGAAATCATTGATCCAAATGATATTGAATTTATGGATGAAACTTGGGACCAAGAACTACTGCAATATGTGCAATCAGTAGATGTCCTCCTTGAAAATGAGGACATTTTACACACTCAAACATTACAAGCTATGTTCAATGAAAATAACGACATTTCAGACAGTGAAATGGTAGACATTTTATTAAATTTTGAAACACAATCACAATAATAAATAATTGTTTAAAAAATAAATAAATAAAAAAAAATCAACAAAACAAACAATCAATTAACATACAATATTTGAAAAGTATATCATTATTTTTTCCTTATAGTACGCTCCCCGGGCCGCTTTCCGGTTCGCGAACCGGGCGCTCCCCACGCAAAAAAAACAAAAAAAAATGTATTTCTTTTTATGCCCCGCGGGGCCCTTTTAAAGCCTCCACATCAAACCTAGGGGGTCAGGGAGGATCTACTATGCCCCCTTATGGTCATTTCCCCCTTTGTTTTGGCCTCCTCTTGTCTCTCGATCCTACCGAGAGACAAGATGGCGGCCGCTCCGGACTGTTTAGAATGTTGACAGACACCGGAGAGCCAATCAGCTTCGCTTCGTGAAGTTCCGTTACGCGTCAAGTACGCGAACCGGGGCGCTGCCCGGAGCGCTGTTACAGATATATATATTTTTTTGAACCTTAATTTCTCAAAATCCACTGGAGCACATATATTGAGACCTAGCAAAGGCACATCGGGCTAACAGTCCCTACAATTTTGCCAAGTTTCGTGCAAATCCATTCAGCCGTTTGGGCTAAAAGTGAGGCCAACCGCCCTATGGAAATTAACATGGGAAAAACGCGTTTTGGGACCCCCCTTTTTTCTCGGCCCCCCCTTGACGAACCCCCCCAAATTTTCAGTGGCTGCTCAGAAACAAAATGTTCAATTTTCCTGAAAGTTTCAGCCAATTCCGTCCACAAACGCCAAAGTTATTAGACATAGAATTTTCAAAAATCCCATAGGAAAAAAATCCTAACTATATATACCTACTGGCGACCGCCAGTAGGTAATATATATATATATACATATATATATATATATTACCTACTGGCGATAGCCAGTAGGTATATATAGTTAGGATTTTTTTCCTATGGGATTTTTGAAAATTCTATGTCGAATAACTTTGGCGTTTGAGGACAGAATTGGCTGAAATTTTCAGGAAAATGGAACATTTTGTTTCTGAGCAGCCCCTGAAAATTTGGGGGGGTTTCGTCAAGGGGGGGCCGAGAAAAAAGGGGGGTCCCAAAACGTGTTTTTCCCATGCAATTTTCCATAGGGCGGTTGGCCTCACTTTTAGCCTGAATGGCTGAATGGATTTACACCAAACTTGGCAAAATTGTAGGGACTGGTAGCCCGATGTGCCTTTGCTATGTCTCAAGATATAGGCTCCAGTGGTTTTTACGAAAATTAACTTTGAAAAATATATATTGGGCTACATTGGGCTATATATATGTTGGAGCCCAAATGTAGCCCAATGTAGCCCAATGTAGCCCAATGTAGCCCAAAGTAGCCCAAAGATGGCCACCAGAGACAAAAAAAACAAATGTAGCCCAAATATCAGCCAGATGTAGCCCAACTATAGCCCAATGACAGAATGTCCCAGAGTGTTCTAAAGAACAACTAGAGTGCTAACAGTCCTACTTATTACAAAGGTATGGCACACCTGAAGCCATCTTGATTGGAATAAAGTGGTAACTCTTAAAACATTTAATTTAAAAATGAACAAAATGAGGGGGTTCATTTTGCCATAGAAAGTATGATTAGCGAATATATGACGAAATCCCGCATACCATCAGTCCGCAAAAAAAATCCTGCATGTACTATTAGGCCGCAAATTAAAATAACGAAAACTTTTAGAACGAATATGCCTTTAGCATACACTAAACAACTAAACTACCCTAAACCCTAAAACACTACCCCCAGCATGACCCTACACTACACAAACACTACAACACTACCCTAAACCCTAAAACACTACCCCCAGCATGACCCTACACTACGCAAACACTACAACACTACCCAAAACCCTAAAACACTACACCCCAGCATGACCCTACACTACGCAAACACTACAACACTACCCTAAACCCTAAAACACTACCCCCAGCATGACCCTACACTACACAAACACTACAACACAACCCTAAACCCTAAAACACTACCCCCAGCATGACCCTACACTACGCAAACACTACAACACAACCCTAAACCCTAAAACACTACCCCCAGCATGACCCTACACTACGCAAACACTACAACACTACCCTAAACCCTAAAACACTACCCCCAGCATGACCCTACACTACGCAAACACTACAACACTACCCAAAACCCTAAAACACTACACCCCAGCATGACCCTACACTACGCAAACACTACAACACTACCCTAAACCCTAAAACACTACCCCCAGCATGACCCTACACTACGCAAACACTACAACACTACCCAAAACCCTAAAACACTACCCCCAGCATGACCCTACACTACGCAAACACTACAACACTACCCAAAACCCTAAAACACTACCCCCACCATGACCCTACACTACGCAAACACTACAACACTACCCTAAACCCTAAAACACTACCCCCAGCATGACCCTACACTACGCAAACACTACAACACTACCCAAAACCCTAAAACACTACACCCCAGCATGACCCTACACTACGCAAACACTACAACACTACCCTAAACCCTAAAACACTACCCCCAGCATGACCCTACACTACGCAAACACTACAACACTACCCTAAACCCTAAAACACTACCCCCAGCATGACCCTACACTACGCAAACACTACAACACTACCCAAAACCCTAAAACACTACCCCCAGCATGACCCTACACTACGCAAACACTACAACACTACCCAAAACCCTAAAACACTACCCCCACCATGACCCTACACTACGCAAACACTACAACACTACCCTAAACCCTAAAACACTACCCCCAGCATGACCCTACACTACGCAAACACTACAACACTACCCAAAACCCTAAAACACTACACCCCAGCATGACCCTACACTACGCAAACACTACAACACTACCCTAAACCCTAAAACACTACCCCCAGCATGACCCTACACTACGCAAACACTACAACACTACCCTAAACCCTAAAACACTAGCCCCAGCATGACCCTACACTACGCAAACACTACAACACAACCCTAAACCCTAAAGCACTACCCCCAGCATGACCCTACACTACGCAAACACTACAACACTACCCTAAACCCTAAAACACTACCCCCAGCATGACCCTACACTACGCAAACACTACAACACAACCCTAAACCCTAAAACACTACCCCCAGCATGACCCGACACTAAACAACCACCACAACTCTACACTACACTAACACAACACTACACTACACAACACTCCACTACACTACACAATCACTAACCCACGAAAAAATTAACACAAACCCACTTACCTCTTACGTCATCGTGGTTTTCACAACGCAAATGCATTTACCATACATGCCTTTAAAATGTAATTCTTTGTAAAGGCATGCGCGATAAATGCACATGCGTTTTGAAAAAATGCGGGATAATGGTATGCGAGGTCAAAGACCTTGCGGGATAATGGTATGCGGACTGAAAGTATTCGGGATAAAAAATGCGGGAAAATGGCTGCAAACCATGATTAGTAGCAGACTTCCCTGGTGAGCACTAGCTTTACTACAGTGATCTAATGAGCAACTAGAGTGCTAACATTCAGAATTTATGGCAAATGTGTGACACATCTGAATGCCTTCTTGATAGAACCAAAGTAAACAAGCATTGAAAATGCAATAGATCTCGCCCTCGTTTAAGTTAAAGCCATTCTGTTTGTAATGAGGTGGCTTTTTAGCTTTGCTTTTATTAGTGTTTTTAAAACTTTCATGTAAATAACATGCATATGTATGCATATATGTATATGTATGCATGCATTTATATTTATATAGATATGCAGATTATATATGTTTATATATGTATATTACCTACTGGCGATAGCCAGTGGGTATATATAGTTAGGATTTTTTCTCTATGGGATTTCTGAAAATTCTATGTCTAATAACTTTGGCGTTTGTGGACGGAATTGGCTGAAACTTTCAGGAAAATGGCACATTTTGTTTCTGAGCAGCCCCTGAAAATTTGGGGGGGTTTCGTCAAGGGGGGGCCGAGAAAAAAGGGGGGTCCCAAAACGCGTTTTTCCCATTCATTTTTCCATAGGGCGGTTGGACTCACTTTTAGCTCGAACGGCTGAATAGATTTACATGAAACTTGGCAAAATTGTAGATATGGTTTGCCCGACGTGCCTTTGCTATGTCTCAATATATGTGCTCAAGTGGATTTTGAGAAATTAACGTTTAAAAAAATATATATATCTGTGACAGCGCTCCGGTTAGCGCCCCGGTTCGCGTACCTGACGCGTAACGGAACTTCGCGAAGCGAAGCTGATTGGCTCTCCGGTGTCTGTCAACATTCTAAACAGTCCGGAGCGGCCGCCATCTTGTCTCTCGGTACGATCGAGAGACAAGATGTGGTGAAAACCGAAGGGGGAAATGAAGGAAAGGGGGCAAGGTAGACCACTCCTGACCCCCTAGGATTGATGAGGGGGATATTAAAGTGCCCCGCGGGGCAAAAAATAAAAATAATTTTTTTTTTGCGATTTTACGCCGTAGAGGCGCGTCCCGGTACGCGAACCGGGCAGCTCACCGGGCAGCTCACCGGGCAGCTAACGGGGCAGCTAACCGGCAGCGTAGCTGTCAACATTGTAAACAGTCCGGAGCGGCCGCCATCTTGTCTCTCGGTAGGTTCGAGAGACAAGATGTGGTGAAAAAAGAAGGGGGAAATGAAGGAAAGGGGGCAAGGTAAACCCCTCCTGACCCCCTAGGATTGATGAGGGGGATATTAAAGTCCCCCACGATTTTTCGCGGTAGAGGCGCTTCCCGGTACGCGAACCGGGCAGCTAACCGGCAGCGTAGCGGGAGTCCGCCATCTTGTGTTTTTGGAGCGTCCGGTTCGCGTACCGGGTAGCGTCCCGGTAAGCGTAACAAGGGGAAAACCAAGAGAAACAGTAAAAAAAAATTAAGGGAATAGATTTCCAGCAAACTTGGCAAAATTGTAGGGACTGTTTGTTTGATGTGCCTTTGCAAGGCCTCAAGATATGTGCACGTGTGGATTTTGTCTAATTAAGGTTAAAAAAAATATATGTATCTGTAAGCGTGCTCCGGCACGCTTACGTTACGGGTTTTGTTTGCGCTGCAGAGCCGATACGTCACGGTTATGCGACGCGTCATGAGGCGTCTCACGTGGCTACGTGATACGTCACGTAATAAAGAATATATTTTACAGCTATAGATATTAGCTTTTAAAAACCCAATGAAATTCACTGAAAAAACCATAGGTTATAGACCATATATAGTTAGGAATTTGCATTTACAAAACCTTGAAAATTCACTGAAAAAACCATAGGTTAGAGACCATATATAGTTAGCTGGACATTTTATTGACATAAAACCAATGAAATTCCATATATAGTTAGTTGCACTAACTATATATCGCGCACCCGCAA
Source organism: Lissotriton helveticus (assembly GCF_964261635.1). Classification (NCBI taxonomy): domain Eukaryota; kingdom Metazoa; phylum Chordata; class Amphibia; order Caudata; family Salamandridae; genus Lissotriton; species Lissotriton helveticus. The sequence continues at coordinate 24,437,169 of NC_136063.1, forward strand.
TCCACTGCTGATGATGTCACATATTACATCATTCATGACATGGTCAGTGACATCACTGATGACATCACTGATGACATCTCAAATGACATCTCAAATGACATCACTGATGACATCATGACACACCAATACCAGTTACTACATACGCACTCACTGATTCCTACGTCTACACACACATTCACTCATTCACCCATACAATCACTCATACATACAGTCACTCATTATTACAACACTATCATATGCACTCATACACCTATGCAGACACTCACACACTGCCACTCATCCATGGAGTTACTCACACACCTAGTCAGTCCTGTAAAGAATCAATCACACTTCCATTTCCTCATCTATACAGTTAAACACAGAACACCATACTTCAGTGACATCACTGATGACATCACTGATGACATCTCAAATGACATCACTGATGACATCTCAAATGACATCACTGATGACATCATGACACACCAATACCAGTTACTACATACGCACTCACTGATTCCTACGTCTACACACACATTCACTCATTCACCCATACAATCACTCATACATACAGTCACTCATTATTACAACACTATCATATGCACTCATACACCTAGTCAGTCCTGTGAAGAATCAATCACACTTCGATTTCCTCATCTATACAGTTAAACACAGAACACCATACTTTTCACACATATACTAACACATACTTACTCTCTTATACAATCACTGATACAAGTACACATTGATATGCACAGAGTCACACACCTCCCAGCCAGCCACACACACACTCAGTCTTCCATACATCCACTCATTCTTCAATATGTAAAACATATTTAAACTTTACAAAAACACACAGACACTAGATGATGTCATCAGTGATGTCATTTGAGATGTCATCAGTGATGTCATCAGTGATGTCATTTGAGATGTCATCAGTGATGTCATCAGTGATGTCACTGACCATGTCATGAATGATGTAATATGTGACATCATCAGCAGTGGATTGCGGGTGCGCGATATATAGTTAGTGCAACTAACTATATATGGAATTTCATTGGTTTTATGTCAATAAAATGTCCAGCTAACTATATATGGTCTCTAACCTATGGTTTTTTCAGTGAATATATATATATATATAAATATATTCACTGAAAAAACCATAGGTTTTACGCCAGTTATAGTTAGGAATTAGCATTTAAAAAACCTATTAAATTCACTGAAAAAAACCATAGGTTTTACAGCAGTTATAGTTAGCTGGAAATTTTACTCGCATAAAAACATTGAAATTCCCACATTATAGTTAGTTGGACTCACTATAACTTGCACGTGCAATGCACTGCTGATGACGTCACATATTACATCACTCATGACATGGTCAGTGACATCACTCATGACATCACTGATGACACCATCCAGTGAATGTGTTTTTTTTCTGAAAAATAAATATGTTTTATATATGTATATGTAAAAGTTGATGGAAGAATACATGTTTAAATAAGTGTTTACATGGATGTTTTTTAAAAAAAAATCGATTGGTTAACTGTCTTATTAAGTGTATCTTAGTGAATACATATATTAGTGAGTAATGTTTAAATATTTAAATATATGTAATAGTGTTTCACTTTGTGTATATGTGGTTGCATGGGTTGGTGAGTAGCTACATGTGTATGTATATGGGTTATTAGATTTTTTTTAGTATCAGTATGAATGTCTGTATGGATTGGTGGGGGTATTACTAAGCACATAGATGAATGAATGACTGACTTTCTGTTTGTATGTGTTTTGAAGACAGCATATGTGCAGGACTGTATGGGTGGATGAGTGTGTATATGTGTGTGTTAGTGACTGAATGACTGTCTCACTAGTGTCTTTATCAGTAACTACATATGTTTTAATGTAGTATATGTGAATATTGATGTATATAAGTGAGTATATGTGAGAGTAAGAGATTGTAAGAGTTCCTGTTTAAATAAGTATGTGTTTCTATAAGTGATTGTTCAAGAGAGTAAGTATGTGTAAGTTTCCTTAGAAGTAAGGTGGTAGTGTGTGTATAGCTGTATATGCAAATAAATGGATGTTCAATAGTTTATTTGCATGTGTGAGTATGTGTGTGAGTAACTTTTGGATGACTGTCGGTGTGTAACAGGATGTATAGGTGTATCACTACATATGATGAGTGAGTATATGTATGAGTGACTATATAGAACTGTTGGTGAATGAGTGGATGTGTATATAGATGGTGGAATTACTGAATTGGTTGTTGTAAGTGGTATGGGTATCTCCATTTTTTTGAAAATTTTAGTTTCTATTTTTGAATATGTGTTTCAAGGGTTACATTACAGTGAAAGGAGGTCTGTCACTCTGTCACAAGGATGGTGTCATCAGTGATGTCATGAGTGATGTCACTGACCATGTCATGAGTGATGTAATATGTGACGTCATCAGCAGTGCATTGCAGGCGCAAGTTATAGTGAGTCCAACTAACTATAACGTGGGAATTTCAATGGTTTTATGCGAGTAAAATTTCCAGCTAACTATAACTGCTGTAAAACCTATGTTTTTTTCAGTGAATTTAATAGGTTTTTTAAATGCTAATTCCTAACTATAACTGGTGTGAAACCTATGTTTTTTTCAGTGAATTTCATAGGTCTTTTTAATAGCAAATATCTATAGGTATGAAAAGTAATACGTTTTTTTAACAAATTTTAAATTGTGTAAATATATATATATTTTTTTATTGTTTGCCCCGGGGCGCTCCCGGGGCGTGTAGCGGTGAACGTACGGGTGAGCCCAATGTTACGAAGCGCCCCGGGGCACGTACCGGGGAGCGTCCCGAGAGCGCTAATCCCGTGAACGAAAATAACATCATGTCGTTTCGCGTAGTCGCGTGATGCGTCATATGACGCACTGCGTAAGCGCACCCGGAAGCACGTGATCGCATACGATCGAGCAACGTCTCGACTTGCTAACGCGACGCGCCCCGAGGCTCACCCCGGGGCGCGTAGCGTAAGCGCGTCGGGTCATGTGATCTGAAAATAACACTTTTCATTGGTGCAGATCAGTTTTGGTTTCCAAATGATGAAAGCTTGGATCATGTGACTTGAAAATAACACTTTTCATTGGTCCAGAACACTTTTGTTTTCCAAATGATGAAAGGCCCCTCCTTTTTTCCTTATTCTGACTTTGTCCTTTGACTGGGGAAGACCTGTTTCGAGTTCTATCTCAGAAAAGGGCTACAGTAGTATCAGCAGCTGGAGCATCTAGCCCACCACCACCACCGGCACCATCTAAAAGACCACCAGAAGATTACCTTGGTGGTGAACAGGAAGAGGAGGAGGATGAGGAAGAGGAGGCACCGAGAAGGGAGTTCCTGCCTGAAGATAAACAGCCCTACAAACCCAAAGAGCACTTTGTATGGCAGTTCTACAAACTCCCAAGGGGTTTTAAAAAAGTCAACGCAGCAAAGGTGACTTGCTTAATTTGTGGTGCTGAGCTATCCAGGGGGAACCCTAACAAAAAGTATTCCTTCGGGAATCACACGATGATACGCCACATGATGCGTGCGCATCCAAACAACTACTCTAATGCAGAGTTAAGGGACCTCTGCAGTAAACTACCCCCATCATCGTCTCGACGCTCAACATCAAAACAAGCCACTCCATCGGGTTCGGGGGCAAGAGACACATTGGCTACTATCCAACCAAAGTTTAATGATTACAAAATTTTATGCAAATATTGTAACAAGTTACTTGCTTATGGTGAGCAAAGCATTGAACTTATCATGGTTTCTGGTGATAACCATAAGTGTCCAAAAAAACCCTAATTTTTTCTGATTTTTTTCATGCTCCAGTTGAGCCATTTACAATTCCCTGTTTTTTGTTTCTCCCCATAAAAATACAAAAAAAATATAAAAGTGTTCAGAAAAGCCAAAAAAAGTACAAAATGTTAAAAAAAACATTAAAAAAATATAAAACAACAAAAAGAAGAAAAAAAACAGTTCTTTTTAGAACTACCTTTACTTTATAAAAATAAACCTATATTTTTAAAGAATCTGTGTCAATTTTTTTTCTGCAGGGTACGCGTACCGGGTCGCTCCCCGGTGCGCGTACCGGGGAGCGCACCAAAAAAAAAATGAAAAAAAAAATTAATGAAGGAGTTAGCATGAGGGAAGAACACAAAGAGAGTAATGTTAAGAGAAAGAGAGCTAGAGGGAGAAACACAGAGGGATTGTTTATTACATAGTTAAAAACAGAGAAAGTGTAATACGGTGAAAGTGAGAAAAGTAAAATCACTAAAGGAGCAAAAGAAGGGAAGAGAGAGGAAGAACACTAAACTAGAGATAGTGGGAGAATGTGAGTGGGTGTTGAAAGAAAAAGATAGGACAGAAGAAAAAAATTGAGAATGAATGGTAGTGGCGTAACTGGGATAAATGAAGAACGGTGAGGGAGGGTAAGAAAAGACCAGTTAGTATAAGTAAAGAGGGGTGAAAGAGAGTGAAAAATTGAATTAGGATAAGAGATGGGGAGTGACAAAGACAAAGGACAGAGAAAATAAAGGTAACAGTACCTGAATGTGTTTGAGTAAAATAGCAAACAAAGATAAGTAATGCAGTTTGTGTGAGGTATTAGGAATCAGTGGGTGTAGGTCGGGTTGTGGGTGTGTAAGGTGTTTCTGTGGTTGTGGCTGTGTAGAGTGTTTTGGTGTGGGTGGAGGTGAGGGTGTGTGAAGTATGTGTGAGGAGTGTATGGATATGGGGTGTATATGTGTGTGATGTATGTGTGTGTATGGAATGTGTGTGTATATGTGGGCGGAGATTTTTTGTGTGTATGAGGTGTGTGTGTGCTGTGTATGTGTGGGGTGTATGTTAGAGGTGTGTGTATGTGTTGAGAGGGGGATGAGGTATGTGTGTAGGAGTAAGGTAAAAAATTAAGAAAAACAAAATGAATGAAAAAGCAAAGGAAGGGAACAGAGAGTAAGTGAAGTAAAGAATAGGGATTGAAATAAGTTGAATATGAGAGGAGAAATAGGGAAATTGGAGTAAACATGGAGAATAAGAATAAGTGAGGGAAGCAGAGTAAAGACACAGGAGTGAGGTTGGTTGAGACAATATTAGTAAGCTTTAAGCAAAGGGTGATGACAAACTACATTTTTGTAGTCATACTTACCATATAATAAATGTAACTTTCATTATTCTTTTTTTACTACACTTTGTATCTGTGAAAGAGAGAAGAAAAAATAAGTTATAATTAGTAAAATGTATATTTTAAATTAAAATATACAAATGAAGAGGTTAAAAATCAAACCACTGTATTTAGAAATAACGTAAGAGTGAAGGACACAGAAAGGGTAATAAAGTAAGGTAGAAGGATAAAAAGAGAAAAAAATAAATAGAATGAGAGCAAATTACTAAGAGTAAGGCATATAGATTCACTGACACAGAGGAAGAGAAGAACAGAGAAATGAACTGAAGGGAAGAAAGATACTAAAACAATGTGAGTTAGCAAAACTAAATCAGGAAACAGTAGTAAGTAAAAAGATAATGACTGAGACAGAAAACAGTCTAATTAAGGATGCATTTAGAAGAATGAGGAATAGAGGATAACTGAGAGTAGGTGAAGAACAGTCATAGAGTGAAAGGATGAAGGGAGCGAGGATAATATACAACGATTGAGGGAAATGGACTGTGGAAGTTAGTAGGCAGACACACTAAGAGAAAAACTGAGTGAGGTGGAGTACAATGAGTGAGAAAAGGCAATGAGTAAGGGAGGAAAAAAAGGAAAGAGAGCAGAAGACGACTAAAACAGTGGTACTGAGAGAAAATAATTTGGTGATGAAAGTAAAGAGAAGGACATTGAAAGAAAGAAAATCAGGGATAGTAATAGAATCAGAGTAAAAGAAATGGGATGAAGAACGATGAGAGAGGAGCAGTGAAGTTGTTCTAAAAGAAATGATAGAAGGTAGATAAAGACAAGTGAACATAACACAAGGAGAGTGAGGCACCGAGGACATAGAAGTAGTGAACGAAAAATAGATAGAAGAGGTCAAAAGTAAGGAGCAAACAAAGATAAGCCAGGAAGAGTGGGTGATTTATAGTAATAGAGTGCAATAATACTGCTGAGTGAGTAAAGAGGAATTACTAAAAGAGCAAAGGAGGAAAATACGGAAAAGGGAAGTAAAGCAGAGCTACTGAAAGCTGAAAAGTTATGCAAGGGAGAGAGGGGATGCACACAGTTGAAATGAGAATGAGGGGTTGTCAAAGAAGTGGAGTAAAGGATCGGGGGTTACAGAGAGTGAGAGAAAGACATTATAAGTGAGTAAAAAGAGCTGAAAGAGGACGGAAAAAGAAAAGTGAGTGTCAGAGAATGGGAATACAATTTAATTTACACAATCCAATGTATAAAATAACTTGTACAACATGTTACATAGTTTATTTTTGCTGTTCTCAGAATATATTGAATTTCACTTAAAACAGTGAGTTCAAATTACTCATCATATGACAGCGGGGAAAAAAAACACAATCTAAAAGATTATGTTTAAAAAAAAACCTTAGATACTGACAAATGACAAATGTACGCTAATCTTTGATTGACTTACTTCTCCTTGAGGCCAAATACTGCATCATGGAGGTCCTTTTCTCGTTGCAAACTACTTTGCTGTTCACTTAAAAATCCATTTCATCGACTTTCTACAAGAAAAGCTCCAAGAACATCTGAAATATTTTCAATATTTTCATATACTCCTTTTTTTCAGTCATGACTCTTTACTCCTTCCTGCACCTTTCCATTTGGCCAAATAGTGTCAGATGTATGAGTATATATGAGTACTCCTCCCGTCTTCATAGGCCAATTACCTTTACCTAAATTTTGGCTGTAAAAACACTAGGTATGAATTTATAAAGCCAAAAGGCAAACGTTGTTTGAAAGTCAAATGAGTGTCGTTACATTGGGGCCAACCTTTAGAAGTTTTTAAATAGCATGTGTAATGCCCTGATGTTGTAGAAGGACCGTCATGAAAAATAATAGCTACAGTTGTAAAGGTTCTTCCTGATATAGATAACTGAGAAGCCACGAAATTTTTAATAGAAGTTGTCAATTTAGTTCCATCAGGTCTACATCGTTGGAACATTAAAATGACATAGTGACCATAATTTTGTAGAAATAATGTGGACAGCATTGCAGACTTACATTGGGTACACACCATATTGCGATCCGCTGCTTTAACTAGATTATTAAAAGGCACTGATTTGCAGTCTGGAAAAGTCGAATATATAAATATTTCAGAGTCTATTCTAGTAGTACTTGATGAAGCACAGTTATCACAGTCATGTTGCCATTGATAAGAAAGGTTAAAAAGATTTTTTATATCGACTCCTTCATCTTGCAATACATCAAACATATACATTAAAAATTCCTGACAATCCTGCTGAATATTCTGTGAAAATTGATTTTGACCTGAACATATGTAATAATTTCTGAAACACTTTCTATTTTTGCTCTATCACTACTACATTTCTCTAACACAGAATTCAATAAACAGCACAATGTTTGTTCCCGATTTTCGACAATCTGTTTTTGTAAATTTTGAAGAAAAAAAACAACATTAACTACTACATTAGCATAGCAGTTGACACCAGAACTGTTTTCAAACTGAAATCCAACAACATCTTCAACAGAATCCTTTTTGTTTCTCTTTACAATTACACTTTTATCTACTTTATGCCTTTTTGCTGATACCTCACTGCAATTACTCTCATTTCTTCTTTTTCGGCCTACCACACGTTTTTCAATCAGAGGATATTGAGGCAAATGTGGAGCATACTCTCTTCTTAACCTATTGTATTCTTTAACACAATCTAGATCTGCACAAATCTTTGTTTCATCACACTCAATCAAGTACAATCCTGATAAAGTTCTGACTCGTGATAATGCCACATATGCCATACCCTCTTTAAACACAGAACTTCCAATGTTCACCAAAGCTCTATCTACACTTAAACCATGAGACTTATGAATTGTCACCGCATATGCCAAACAAATAGGAAACTGTTTTCGGCGAACATATAAGTCTTTCACGAGCAAAAATCTAGCTGAACAACGACAAATTTGTTCTATTTCATCAATGCCATCAAATTTAATTTTTAAAATTTCAATTCCATCTCTATTTTTGTAATTCACAAAACCAACAACATGACCCATTGCTCCATTTACCAGACCTCTTTCAACCTTTAAATTTCTTCTCAAAATAAAACGACAATTTAAACACACATTCAGAGTCTTTTCAAAACCAGCAGTTTTAAATATAGTCTTCTCTAATGAATCCAATTTTGATTTCAAATTTTCAGACAAAATAATTGTTGCTCCCATATGCTCTATTTTATCTGTAGCTTCCAGTTTCACTATCTCTTCATTTTCTAACTGTAACATTTTGTTGTTGAACATAGAACATTCTTTCAGAGTTGGCATCAAACATATGCCAGATTTCTTCTCGTTAATTTTCTTAAAAATATTCTCTGGAAGAATGTTTTCATTTGGGTACAAATTTGAAATTAATCGTCCATGTAAAGCTTCTTTCCCTTGCTGACTTACTTTTCCGATCCTTACATCTTGTAAAATATTTTTATAATCTTCATCCTTTGCCTGCCGCATATTTTGAAGCAGTTCTGCATATTTGAAGTTTAACCATATATTAACGTTTCCAATGCTTCCTAGGCACTTCCTGGTATCTTCATGCGTGAGCATTTTGAACACAGGTTGTCCTTCCACTGGAGTCAACTGCAGAAGAGCTCCTAAAACAAACATATGTTTTCCTCCAAATAAGACATCATAGTCTGTTCTAAGAATTTCTTGCATTCTCAAATGCACAAAAGCAAGCATTATATTTGACACCATGCTTACTTCATCAATGATAAGAAGTTTCATTTTCTTCAGGACTCTCGAAACTTCGGAACACGCATCTCCAGATAGCTTGTGATACTCCAATTTGTTATCATGCTCCACTGGCAGCATCAATAAACGATGTAAAGTAATCCCTTTACTGTTATGTGCTGCCAGCCCAGTTGGAGCGGTAACAACACAAGACAGCGGTGATTCAGTCCTTTTCTGCAGATAAGTTGCAATTGCTTTAATCAGAATTTTTTTTCCAGTTCCTGCTTCTCCACTCACGTAAAGTTGGACAGGCTTAAATGATGGACATGAGCACTCTTTTTTCTCATGACTGAATCCATGTTCAATCTGTTCTGTCACTTTGTCATATATCTGTTTCTGCTCAAGGTTTAGTTGTTTCACCAAATCTTCTAAGTTAACTTCATCATCTTGAGCTTGTTCCATAGCTCTTTCCACCTCATCCATGGCAGTAGCAGCTTCATTTTGGATAATTGGTCCTCCAAGTAGATCCTGACTCAATGAAGCAGAACTCTGACTGTCTTGGGAACTGTCTCTAGCAATCTCTGCAGCAATTGTGGCTTCTTGCTCTATTTCTTCGTTCAACATTTGCAGATAATTTGGAAAAACAGGACATTCTAGGGTATCCTTGGTTGCATTAAAAGAATCTTTGTAACAGAGAAAATCTCCAAGTAGTTCCTCTTCTGTACGCCATGGCTTAAAGAGTTGCAAAAGAGCTAAATAGTAAAATTTCCTTTTCTCTGGATTTTCGCAACTCAATTTTCGATGATTAATCAAATGGCCTTTTTTCTGTCTCACTAGACATCCTTCACACCCAATGATAGCATATATTCCATTGTTAATATCTTCTCTGATGGTTCTCTTATAAATATAGTTTTGCAGAACTTCATACAAACAAACGTTCTTAAGATGACTACTTCTATTTGGATAGTATGTATCCAACATGTTGGTCTTCAAAATATCTGTACTTTCTGGTTCTTTCTCTGCCAAATACTCTATTTCTTGTACAGATTTCAAAACTCGATTTCGTGTTGCAGCAAGACCTAGACTCACCCAAATGATGGTTCTAGATTTGGCATAGAGATTTGCTGATGACAATCGATCAGATCATTCATATGCTCCAATTTCTCGATGCGACAACATTTTCAGACTGTAACTGTATAATTTCTTGCTTAGACTTTTTTCATGTGAAATGTCCTCCCACATTTCCTTCAGTTCTGTCTTTTCTTTTTTTGTGATGTAAGACGTCACATATCGAGCCACAGCAATAGAGTTCTCAGCAACGAATTGAATATCCATGTTAGCATTCCACATGGACAAAATCACTGGGTTGTAGTCGTTGATGTACTTGGACTCTTCATTTCTTTTTAATTTCTATGTATTTTTTGGTGATTTTCTCATAACACTATGTCGCAGAGAAGACATCAAATTATTTACTCTTCCTTTAAAAATCACTGGTCGTGGAAAGGCGAAACGACATTTTGTGTAGAACTTGTCCTTGTTTCTGAATTTCGACGACAGTACTTTCCACAACGATGGGATTGAAAGCGTAAAACTTGTTGCCTTAAACTGTTTTCTTCGGTAGTTTTTGGAACAGCACATGTTGAATACTCTTCAATGAAACTCATCACTGTCTCATCCGAATCCGTTCCAAATTTGGGTGCATCTTTAATCCATAACAACATGTGTATGTGAGGAGCACCTCTCGCTTGATACTCCTTTCTCCAAAAGAAATCCAAAACCTCTCCAAGGGGAGGATTTTTTTTGTTGGTAATAAAAGACATCGTAGCTTCAAATCTATGATTGAAATATCTGCATACATTCACTGGATCCAAAGAACACAGTTCTCCAGGTGTTTTGAATTCTATATTTTGTATATTTGCATTTGCCTCTCGTAGAAATTGGAGTAAGTCGCCCCATGCATACTCGGCACAGCTAAGAGTGAGGAACCATGTAGGAGTTCCTAAGTTTCTTAGCATACATTTCAATTCCCCATGACGACGGTACCAATACTCGTTTGTACCACGCTGACATGCCATGAGATTGATTAGATGAGATTCCAAAATATTATCTTGCAGATTCACTTTCTCCATAAAGTCCCTCGCCGAAACATTTTGCAGATGTGCTCCACTTTTCAGTATATGGTTTACTGCATAAGAAAGCCCAGACAAGTCACTTTCATACAGTAGATGAAACAAATAGGGAATGCATTGACGAAACCTTGGATCTTCAGCATATAATCTTACAGTTCGATATTCAGATGCAGGAATTTGAAGTGGTCGATCGTCATATCGTCCACCTCGACCTGTTGGAAATAGGTGTGGAAAACAACGAGCTTGCACACTTTCTTCCCATACACTAACGGGACTTCCTTTTGCTGCTTTCATTTGAAACAATTCAATTGCATTCCCCATTACTTCTTTGGAATGCAAAGGATGAACAGTATAATGTTCATATATTTCTTCACTTCTAGAGACATCAACTTTTTCAATTTGGCCGCCTGAATAATCACTGTCTTCATCTGCAGCTGTTTCCTCTGCTGCAACATAAACATGTTTGTAATACTCATTGTTTTTGACTAAATACAACGTTGCCTTTTTGACTTTCCTAACATCCACTAAATCTTGCCAGATTTTTTTACTCTTTGTCGGAACCCCATTAAGTAGAATAACTAAAGGTTCCTCTTCTACTTTTTCTATACCAATTGTATCAATATTTTTTTGAAATCTAGAGGCAAATAAACAACTCTTCCCTTTAATCCTCTCTGCAAATCTGTAGGAGGCAATTTCCCTATCTTAGGCTCAATGCGAAAAATTGCCTGAAAAGGGTGGACACATTGAATCAAAATAGACTCATATGTATTTAAATCCATCAATTCAGGGGGAATGTCTACCAACTCCAGATTATTATGAACAGCTCTAGCAGGCATTCTGTTTTGATATAATTTATCATAACAATATTTACAAATATGCTGATCAGAACTCAAATCAAAACAATTCTCCACCCACAAATAAGTTGCAAAATCCTTCCACTCATAATTATTCATCTTTTCACTTTTTACGTATAAATCAACTAATCTAGTTTGATGCTTATAATGACTTTGTCGACAAAACACACAAGTAAAATTCGACCTTTCACTTGATTTTACCTTAAACCTGGTAATTTCCTGCTCAAACTTTTCTGTACTTGAAATCTGTACATTGTCTTCCACATTACCTTGAATTGCTGTGTCAATTTCTACACTATCCTCTTTTTTATCAAAATAACAAATCTCAATTTCTTCATAAATCTTCTTCACATCTAATTCAGTTCCATGCAAAAGAGCACTGTTTAATTTTTTAAGCTTAAGTGCTGGACTTTTTGCATAATACAACATTCTCACTAATTTCCTCATTTTGGTATGATGCACTGTTAACATCCTAAAATGATGAAAAACACTCTGACAGACTTTTCTAGAAAGACAAGCCAGTGAATGGCCTTGCAAACCTGTCTTTTCTCTCACTCTGCAAGGATCTAAGTCTTGCAACAATTTCACTTTCTGCTTTAGACTTTTCTTACTATATGTACGTAAGAAATTACAAAACAAATCAATTGATTCCTGTCGCACACTACAAATACGACTACACTTCCAAGTGTACACTGGACCCTTAATACGTCTCCCTAAAACTTCATCAGTTAACACCTCTTCTGGTTCTCTAGGCACAAGTTTCTCTTTTTCAATCGGACAACCGTCTTTCACTTCATACGCTCGACCACTGGTGTCAACTGCATGCACTAAATCATTCTCCTGGAAGTAACTCTCCTCATTAAAAAATGGCTCACAACTTGAACTGTGCATCCATTCTCCAGAAAAAACTTTACAACAATTAGTCCGATTAATTACTCTTTTCCATCTACTGTTTGATTTGAAAAAATCAATTGTCTTGTTAAGTGTCCTAATTTTATTGATTATTAAAATAAATAATTTTTTCTTAACTTCAAAAGCCTGATCAACAATCTTCTCTACACTTTTCTTTTTCTTATAAAAAGCAGCTCTCTGTTTACCTTTCCTAATGTATTTTAACAAATTTAAAACCACCCTATTGCGAAACATTCATCTACGAATGTCTCTAAACTGATTCTGCCTTCTATTCCTATACATATTATTCTCTCCTGCTCCAGTTGTAGGATTCTTTGACGTTCTCTCTTTCCTTTTCAAATTTAGTCTCTCATTCTCTTTTTCTACATGCTGTCCATCATTTTTTTGCGATGTACATATGTTACGTATAAAAAACTTAGTTGTCTTGCCAAGAGCTTGGTTCCTGTTTTTGGAAGTATTTGTTGTAGAAGAGTGCTGTAATTCCGTTGCTGTTTTTGATTTTTCTCGGTTACTTTGTTTTCTTGTCCTGTCCCTTGTGGGCATGTTTGCTTACTCTTCAAATCTTGATTTCAATCTGTGTTAAAGAAAAAAATAGCACATTATAGACCACTATTACCAAACAACAAAGCAATGACAAAAAGCAAATGATCTATTCAGGGTTACAGATCAGGTGAGGATTCTCCAGGGATGCACAAAAGGTGAGGCCTGTATTGAAGAGTATAGTGGAAAACAGCTCTGTCCACAGGTACAAATAAGATGAGACCTGTGTCTAAGTCCACTGTACTCTTATACACAGGCTTCACCACCTATGCTTCCCGGGAAAGCCCTCTCTCCCACTACAGTCTTGATCATAAACCTCACTTCCTCTGTCCCTCTGGACATGTCTCACCTCATCTGCACAATCTACTTCCTAATCTCAGATAACACAGATGACATAATTGATCCTCATTTATAAAGCCATGCATCAGTTTTGCGCTACTGAAGCGTCACTTTTTGTGACGCATTGGCGTCATAAAACATGTGCTTGTTGCACCATATTTAAAAAGTGACGCATGTAGATAGATGCGTCATTTTTAAAACCTTTTGCACCACATTATACCTCTGTCAAGTGTAATGTACAGAGAGGGGTCATTTCTCTGCAAAGAGCCTCGTAATAATGACACAGTGAAATCTATGAAATTTCACTGCGTCAGTTTTAGGACACTGTTATGTCAAAATCTTGCACCTGCCTCACAGCAGGGATAAGACTGAGGCAAACGCTTTCACATGGGGCTTTCCCCATGTGATACGATTCTCACACCTAAGCAAGAGTGCAGATGAGATGAAGACTGTCCAGGGGAGCACAAAACATGAGGCTTTTATCCAAGAGTGCAGTGGACAGGACTAAACTGGGGTAGGATACAAGAAAAAGATGTGCCTCATTTATAAAGCCATGCGTCAGTTTTGCGCTACTAATGCGTCACTTTTTGTGACGCATTGGCAGCATAAAACATGTGCCTTGTTGCACCATATTTAAAAAGTGACGCATGTAGTTAGATGCGTAATTTTTTAAACCTCTGCACCACATTATACCTCTGTCAAGTGTAATGTACAGAGAGGGGTCATTTGTCCGCAAAAAGCCTCGTAATAATGACGCAGTAAAATCTATGAGATTTCACTGCGTCACTTTTAGGACACTGTTACATCAAAATCTTGCACCTGCCTCACACCAGGGATAAGACTGAGGCAAACGCTTTCACATGGAGCTTCACAATTTTACAAAATACAATTCCTCTATGCAAACAAACTCAATATGCTTCCTACACTGAGTTAACACAGGTAACATCATTGTAAAGAGTCAAATTGACACCTGCGTCTAAGAATGCAGACGGGGATAGGCTTCATGAAGCCTAGTCCACTGCACTCTTAGACACAAGCCTCACCACCTACGCTCCCCAGGAAGGCCCAAACATGTACCTTTTTGCGCCATATTTAAAAAGTGACGCATGTAGGTAGATGCATCACTTTTTAAACCTCTGCGCCACATTATACTCAAAAATGTAAAAGCCATTCATTTTCCCCAAAATAGCACAAATCCTATGTACAAACATCTGCCTCACAGCAGGGATAAGACTGAGCCAAACGCTTTCACATGGAGCTTCACAATTTTACAAAATACAATTCCTCTATGCAAACAAACTCAATATGCTTCCTACACTGAGTTAACACAGGTAACATCATTGTAAAGAGTCAAATTTATTTCTTTAAACATGCACACATTCTTTATTCCTTTTAAAAAATGTAAAAGCCATTCGTTTTTCCCAAAATCGTTTTTGACATCACATTTAAAAAACACAGCACAGGTCCTATGTAGAAGCATTCCATGTCACTACTAAAACTTCAAAATTTTACAAAATACAATTCCTCTATGCATTTAAAATTTTTTACCAAGCATTATCAAAAAGCATGACACAAAGCAACATTAAAAAAACACAATTTGCTTCCAAATCTTCTCCATAGAGTATACAAGTCTCTATGTATATTAAATGAATCATAACTCACCTTTACAAATATTTTATGAGATTCAGAACAGTGTCAGATACACACACCAATATTTCTTTAGCAGAGCAAAGGGTATGTTCTCCAGGCACTGCAAATCATAAAGGCACAGAAAACCTCTAATTCTACATACATATTGCTCATGGTAACCAATCAAACTCTTCCCCCTGTATTTTCAAACCAACACCCTTCCCCCCCTCAGCCCCTTCTACCTGTTACCATAGCAACTCCCTCCTCACTGAGCTCCCAGGGTTAAAAGTTTATTCTACAATGTTGCAAATCACCTCAGCAAGGATGTTTGACCTGCGAATACACCAGCTTTTCTGGTGCAAGGTTTCTTTAAATGACTTTTTTTTAACCATTCAAATTACTTCTTACACAGAACACAACCATGCACCCTAACTTTCAGTTTTCAACTATCTCATTCTACCAATCATTGCTTCTGATTCTAGAGCACTGAATGTCTACATTTTTTTTTTGCAAACTCCCATTGTTCCAACTGCCATTTCTTTCCCACACTTCATCTGACTGCACCAGAATCTCCTCTCACCATGTATTCTGTCTGGATTATTGGACATAGCTATATCCACTGGGCTCAAAGGTATGCAGCTAACAGAAATTTTCACAACCTTGATTTAACAAATGTGAACATTAAATGGATTGGCCAGAGAGGATTAAAATGTCACCAATTGATTCCATTGGTGAAAACCTTTTTGCATTTGCCACACCCTCACCTCTTAATTGTGCACTGTGGAGGAAATGACTTGGGCACTTTGACTGGGGTAGGTCTGGAAATGCTTTTAAAGGACACCTTTGAACAATTGATGGCATTTTTTCCTCAAACTGCCTTGGTATATTCCAATATATGCCAAAGACAGAAATGGAAGTGGTCCAACCAATTTTATCAACAATTTGAGAAAGCACGGAAACATGTGAATAAATCTGTTTCTGCTTACATGAGAGACTATGGAATGGGTTCAATATACAACAACAACTTGCGTTACAACATGCAAGATATTTACAGAGAAGATGGTGTGCACTTCTCAGATGAAGTGAATAGAATATTCCTCCAGAATTTAAGACTGTGCATTGGTACCTACTTGTAGGTACCTAAATCTGCCACAGAACCCAAAAGCTCTTTTCATGGCTACCCTACCTCTGATCACTCCAAATGATTATCTTTTTCGAACCTTTTTCACTATTTTTCACCAAAGTACGCTCCCCGGTACGCTCCCCGGTGCGCGTACCGGGCGCTCCCCCGCAAAAATTTTTAATTGTTTTTTTTTCCGCCTATGTGGTCCTCCTAAGACCCCCTCAGAAAACCTAATGGGTCAGGGAGTGCCTACTATGCCCCCTTATACCCATTCCCAACGTTGTTTGTCCGCCATTTTCTGACTCAAATCTACCTAAACACAAAATGGAGGACTCCCGTTGCGCTTACCGGTACGCGTACCGGGGCGCACACCGGGAAGCGCTCCCAAAAATTTTAAAAGTTAATTTGCATAAAAACCACTGGAGACACTTTCACCAAATATAGAATAGGCCATACTACATACCAGTCCCTACCATTTTCCCAAATTTGGTGGAATTCCATTGAGCCATTTGAGCTGTAGCACTGTCTAAATATCCTGAGATAAATTACATGACAAAAACACATCTGAAGTGTTAGGATTTACAACCAATTAAAATGTTACTTTCATTTTCTACTTTTTTTTCCTGACATTTGATTGGTTATGTACATGAATATAAATGAAAAATGAAAGGGAAACACGGCCATTTTGACTACACCTACCTGAGGTACATCTTGAAAAAATTTTCTCCATTTATCTTCATCACCTTTTAATAAGGTAAGTTGATAATTTGTAAGGGGCACTTTAAGTTAATTTGTAAAAACGTTTTCTGATAATTATTTACTGTCCCTCTGCTATAGTTATAGATAGAGATAGGCTCCTCTGTTATATTTATTGATTGACTTAGGCTTCTCTGCTATAATTATGAATTTACTTACGCTTCTTCACAGGCACTTTTTTATATTTCTACTTCCTGCCTGTTACCATACACTACCCAAAGTTAACTTAACTGTTAAAAAAACAGAACTACCTGTCTGAACTTAAACACAACACTGCCCTAAATCTACTGATATAGTTATTTTATATGCAATTTACAGCAAAAAAATGGAAGGGAAGCAAGAAAATATCAATATTTCCTTCGAGATTACATCTGAGGAGTTTCTAAATGAAGATTTTTTGGATGAAGATTTTATGGATCAGTCTTTGGATGAACAATTTATTGAATGTTTACAAGACATAGAAACATGCATGTTTGAGGAGATTCCAGATGATGTAATGCTGGAAGTTTTATTGAACTATGAAAATTCTGACCAATAAAGTTTTATTTAATATTAAAAATTTGTTTGAGATATTATTCATTTTTATATCTAATTCATAAAGTACTACCAAAATAATTATGTTTATATTATAGTATAAAGTGAAACTTACAATATACTGTGCAATTTTAAAACATCATAAGGGAGCAGGGTAGACTACCCATGATCCCGTAGGTCTTCTCAGGGAGTACTTAAAGGATCTGTTTCTGTTTTCCTGACAGACTATGGTATGGATTCCATATACCACAATAACTTTTGTAACAACATGCAAATTATCTACAGAGGAGACGGTGTACATTGAATTTAAAACTCTACATTGGTACCTACATGTTGGTACTTAAATCACCCACACAACACAACAACTCTATTCAGAGCTACCCTACCTCTAAGCACTTTAAATTATCATTTTACTGTTTCACTGAGTTTTCCCCATGTGTGGGGGGGAGGTGTGTGTGGGGGATGGTGGGGTGTGTCTGTGAGGTGTGTGTGTGTGTATGTGTCTGGGGGGTGAGGTGTATAGGTGTATGTAGGTGTATGGGGTATGTGGGAGTGGGTGGGGGTGTGGGTGTGTAAGGTGTGTGTGCGGGTGTGGGTGTGTGGGGTGTTTGAGTGTAGGTGGAAATGTGAGTGTGTGAGGTGTGTGTGGGGGGTGTGTGGGTGTGGGGTATGTGTGAAGGATATGTGTGTATGTGTGCGATGTGTGGGTGTCTGTGAAGTGTGTGTGTGTGTGTGGGAGGGGGGAGGTGTGTGTGTGGGATGTGTGGGGTGTGTCTGTGAGGTGTGCGTGTGTGAGGTGTGTGTGGGAAGTGTGTGGGTGTGGGGGTGTGGGGTTGTGTGCATCTGGGTGTGTGTGGGACGTACTTGTAGGTACCTAAATCAGCCACAGAACACAAAAGCTCTTTTCAGAGCTACCCTACCTCTAATCACTCAAAATGATTATTTTACACTACTATTTTCACTATTTTTCACCAAAGTACGCTCCCTGGTACGGTCCCCGGTGCGCGTACCGGGCGCTCCCCCCGCGAAAATAAAAAAAAAATTACCCGAGGGACCCTTTTATGGCCCCCACATCAAACCTAGGAGGTCAGGGGGGCTGTACCCTGCCCCCTTTTGGTCATTTCCCCCTTTGCTTTTTGCCACCTCTTGTGTCTCGATCCTACCGAGACACAAGATGGCGGCCGCTGCGGACTGTTTCGAATGTTTACAGACACCCGAGAGCCAATCAGCTTTCCGTGCGTAAGTCGCGTGGTGCGCCCGGAGCGCTCCCCGGTACGCGTACCGGGGCGCGCTTACAGATATATAAATTTGTTTGAACCTAAATTACTCAAAATCCTCTGGAGCACATATCTTGAGACATAGCAAAGGCACATCGGGCTACCAGTCCCTACAATTTTGCTAAGTTTGGTGAAAATCCATTCAGCCGTTCGAGCTAAAAGTGCGACAGGCCGCCCTATGGAAATTAACATGGGGGAAACATGTTTTGGGACCCCCCTTTTATCTCGGCCCCCGCTTGACGGTTCCCCCCCAAACTTTCAGGGAAGGAGCGGAGTGCCGCGAGGCAAAGTTGCTGGAAACTTCAGGCTGATTCCTCAACCGGCACCAAAGTTATTCCCAATAGAATGTTGCGATTTCCCTACCTAGTTTCCATAGGAAATCTACTGCTATTGGGAATAACTTTGGCGCTGGTGGCCGAATTTTCGCGGATTTCTCAAAGAAGATGGCCCGCTCCGCTCCGCTCCTTACCTGAAAGTTTGGGGGGGATTCATTAAGCAGGGGCCAAGATAAAAGGGGGGTCCCAAAACGTGTTTTCCCCATGTTAATTTCCATAGGGCAGTTGGACTCACTTTTAGCCCGAACGGCTGAATGGATTCCCACGAAACTTGGCAAAATTGTAGGGACTGGTAGCCTGATGTGCCTTTGCTATGTCTAAAGATATGTGCTCCAGTGTATTTTGAGTAATTTAGGTTCAAAAAAATATATATATCTATAAGCGCGCCCCGGTACGCGCACCGGGGAGCGTACCAGCGCGCTACGCGAGTACGCGCGCGGAAATCTGATTGACTCTCGGGTGTCTGTCAACATTCCAAACAGTCTGGAGCGGCCGCCATCTTGTGTCTCGGTAGGATCGAGACACAAGAGGTGGCAAAAACAAAGGGGGAAATGACCAAAAGGGGGCAGGGTAGACCCCCCTGACCCCCTAGGTTTGATGTGGGGGCCATAAAAGGGCCCCACGGGGCATCATTTTTTTTATTTTTTTTTCGATTTACGCGGGGGGAGCGCCCGGCACGCGCACCGGGGAACGTACCTGGGAGCGTACCAGGGAGAAAAAAGAATGACAGAGTTTTTAAAAAATGTAGTATTTTTTTATAAATTGGAGGTAGTTCTAAAAAGAACTGTTTTTTAATTCTATTTTATTGTTTTTTGAACATTTTTCCTTTTTTTGGCTTTTCTGAACAGTTTTATATTTTTTTTGTATTTTTTGGGGGGAGAAACAAAAAACAGGGAATTGTAAACGGCTCAACTGGGGCAAAAAAAATCAGGAAAAAATTAGGGTTTTTTGGGGCAATTGTGGTTGTCACCAGCAAGGACGATGAGCTTTACGCTCTGCTCACCATAGCTGATGGTCTCACCACACAAAAATACATGTGATCCTGAATTCACCAAACCGTGGTTGTATGATTGGAATCATCTCCCTTGTCTCTGGTCCCGATGGAGTGGGTTGCTTTCTTTTGGAGGTGCTGGGTGAAGATTGGGGAGGGTTACTGGCCAGTTCTCTCACCTCTGCAGCAGCATAGTTGTTGGGATGCTTGCGCTGCATATGCCGAATCATGGTGTAATTGCCAAATGAATATTTCCTATGAGGGTTCCCCCTTGAAAGTTCCATGCCACAGACTCGGCAAGTCACCTTTGGCGCATTCACTTTCTTCTTGCCCTCTGGATGGAAAAAAACCCCCATACAATGTGCTCCTTTGGCCTATATGGGGTATTGTTTTCTGGCAGGAATGTCCTTCTCCCCTCCTCCCCCTCCTCCTCCTCCTCTTCTTCTTGACCACCAATGTGATGTTGTGGTGGTCCTCTTGGTGGTGGTGGTGGTGGTGGTGCAGATGCTCCAGCTGCTGCTGCTACTGTAGCCATTTTGAAGTACAAAAGATTAGTAACAGATCTCCAAACCGGTCTTCCTCAGTCGAAGGACAAAGTCAGAATAAGGAAAAAAGGTGGGGGCTTTCATCATTTGGAAAACAAAACTGTTCTGAACCAATGAAAAGTGTTATTTTCAAGTCACATGATCCGGGCTTTCATCATTTGGAAACCAAAACTGATCTGAACCAATGAAAAGTGTTATTTTCAGATCACATGACCCGACGCGCTTACGCTACGCGCCCCGGTGCGTGCCCGGGGGCGCGACCCGGGGCGCGCCCGGCGGCGCTTACGTTGCGCGATCGTATGCGCTCGGGTGCTTCCGGGTGCGCTTACGCAGTGCGTCATATGACGCATCACGCGGCTACGCGATACGTCACGATGTTGTTTTCATTCGCGGGAATAGCGCTAATGGGACGCTCACCGGTACGCACCCCGGGGCACGCTGTAACACTGCGCTTACCAGTGAGCGCATCGGTACGCGCCCCGGGAGTTAGGATTTTTTCCCTATGGGATTTTTGAAAATTCTATGTCTAATAACTTTGGCGTTTGTGGACGGAATTGGCTGAAATCTTCAGGAAAATTGAACATTATGTTTCTGAGCAGCCCCTGAAAATTTGGGGGGGGTTCGTCAAGGGGGGGCTGAGAAAAAAGGGGGGTCCCAAAACATGTTTTTCCAATGTTAATTTCCATAGGGCGGTTGGCCTCACTTTTAGCCCGAATGGCTGAATGGATTTGCACAAAACTTGGCAAAACTGTAGGGACTTTTAGCCCGATGTGCCTTTGCTAGGTCTCAATATATGTGCTCCAGTGGATTTTGAGAAATTAACGTTTAAAAAAAGATATATATCTGTAAGCGCGCTCCGGGCAGCGCTCCGGTTCGCGTACTTTACGCGTAACGGAACTTCGCGAAGCGAAGCTGATTGGCTCTCCGGTGTCTGTCAACATTCTAAACAGTCCGGAGCGGCCGCCATCTTGTCTCTCGGTAGGATCGAGAGACAAGAGGAGGCCAAAACAAAGGGGGAAATGACCATAAGGGGGCATAGTAGATCCTCCCTGACCCCCTAGGTTTGATGTGGAGGCTTTAAAAGGGCCCGGTTCGCGAACCGGGAAGCTTACTGGGGAGCGTACTATGAGGAAAAAAGAATGATAGACTTTTAAAATATTGTATGTTTATTGATTGTTCGTTTTGTTGTTTTTTTTTTTTTTTTTTTTATTTAAGTAGCAATACGTAGGGACCAATGCAGAGTCAAAAAATTAATATACACCGTCTCCTTTGTAGATATCTTGCATGTTGTTTCAGAAGTTATTGTGGAATATGGAATCCATATCATAGTCTGTCAGGAAAGCAGAAAGAACATGGAGGCAGGAGATGAAAAGAGTTGTTAAATACACATTGGAGATAATATAGTTGGAGAAAGGAAGTAACTATGAGCAAAATTACTATGTAACATAAAAAAGTTGCACAGTATACTATAAGTCTGACTTTACATTATAATCAATTAGGTACTAGTTTATGAATTACATATAAAAATGATTAAAGTCTCGAACAATTTTTGATTATTAAATAATTTTATTTTTGTGATTCTTTTTCCAAATTTAACAGAACATTTAACAACAAATTGTCGGAAATGTCCTCATTTTCAATCAGCGAATCTACACATTGAACTAATTCATGGTCCCATGATTCATCCATGAAATCTGAGTCATCATTGTCCTCAATAACTTTTTCTGTGTTGTTCTCCAGAACAATTTTGAAGGAAATAATCTGCTCTCCTTCCATTTTCTTGCTGTAATTTGCATAAAAAATAAATATATCAGTAGAGATAGGGCACTGTTGGGTTTAAGTTCAGACAGGTACTTGTGAGTTTATAACAGAGAAGTTATCTATGGGCACTGTATGGTTTCAGGCGTGAAGTAGTACTATTAAAAAGTGCCTGCGAAGAAGTCTAAGTAATTTCAATTAAGAAACCTAAATCAATCCATAATTATAATAAACAAGCCTTTCTCAATGTCTAACTCTTACAGAGGGACAGTATATAACTATCTGAAAATTAATTTAAAGTGCATAACATAGTTCTCCTTTCAAATTTATAAAATAACATCTTACCTATTAAAAACAAGTTTAAGTTGTCAGTGAAAATGCACTTGCAATGTACTTCAGGAAGTAGTAGTCAAAATGGCCGTGTTTCTCTCTCTTTTTTTATATATATTCAGGTACATAACCAATCAAATGTCAGGTAATAAAAGTAGAAAATGAAAGTAACATTTTCATTGGTTGTCAATTAAAACACTTCAGATGTGTTTTGTGAAGTAATTTACCTCAGGGTATTTAGAGAGGTCTACAGGCTAAATGGCTAAATGGAATTTCAATCAAATTTGTGAAAATGGTAGGGATTGGTATGTAGTATGAGCTAATCTATATTTGGTGAGAGTGTCTCCAGTCGTTTTTCTGTAAATTACTTTCCCACCTTTTTTGATGGTGCGCTTCCCGGGGAGCGCCCCGGTACGCGAACTGGCGAGCGCCCCGGTACGCGAACCTTAAGCGTTACGGGAGTCCACCATTTTGTGTTTCGGTCGACTTAAGATACAAGATGGAGGGCAAATAATGTTCAGAATGGGTAGAAGGGGGCACGGTAGACTTATCTTGACCCCCTAGGTTTTCTGAGGGTGGCTGAGGAGGCTTATATGTGCGAAAAAAAACATTTTTTTTTTAAATTTCGCGAGGTTAGCTTCCGGTTCGCGTACCGGGTAGCGCCCCGGGGAGCGTACTTTGTTGAAAATTAGTGAAAAAAGTTAGAGAAAAATAATAATTGTGAGTGATCAGATGTAGGGTAGCTCTGAGAAGAGCTTTTGGGTTTATGGTACATTTAGGTACTTATAAGTAGGTACCAATGCACAGTCTTAAATTCAGAATGAAAACTCTGTTGCCCTCATCTGAGAAGTGAACTCCATCTCCTCTGTAGATATCTTGCATGTAGTAACGCAAGTTATTGTTGTACATGGAGCCCATTCCATGGTCTCTCATGTAAGCTGAAACAGATTTGTTTACATGCTTCCTCGACTTCTCAATTTGTGGACAAAATTGGTTCGACCACCTCCATTTCTGTCTTTGGCATATATTTGAATATACCAAGGCAGTCTGAGGAAAAAGTGCCATTAATTGCTCAAAGGTGTCCTTTAAAAGCATTTCCAGACCTACCCCAGTCAAAGTGCCCAAATCATTACCTCCACAGTGCACAATTAACAGGTCAGGTTTTGGCAAATGCATAAAGGTTTTCACCAATGGTATCAATTGGTGACATTTTAATCCTCTGTGGCCAAACCACTGAATTTCCACATCTTGTAAATTGAGGTTAGGTAAATTTCTGTTCTCAGCATACCTCTGAGCCCAATAGATGTAACTATGTCCAACAATCCAGACAGAAAACATGGTGAGAGAAGGTTCTCCTGCAGTCAGATGAAGTGTGGCAATGAAATGGCAGTTGAAAAAATAAGAGTTTAAAATGAAAAAAACTGTGGAGTTTCTGTGTTAATGAAGCAGTAACAGTGATTGTTGGATTTTGATTGCTGAAAACAGAAAGTTAGGGTGCATGGATGAGTTCTTTGAAACATGTATTTTGAGTGGTCAAGAAAAAATCATTAAATGAAAGAATGCACTGGATATGCAGGTGCACTGAGAGTTCAGAGTTCAATTGCAACATTGTTGTGTGAACTTGCAAACATCAGAGGTCTTCCAAGAGGTGGTTGCTATGCAAAAAAAGCAGAGAGGGCAGAGGGGGGAAGGGTTTTGATTTGAAAAAAAGTGAGGGAAGAGTTTTGATTGGGTGACATGAGAGATATGTGTGAAGAATTACAGCATTTCTGTGCTTTTGATAGCTGCAGACTCTGGAGTGCATACCTTTTGCTCTGCTGAAGACAAATTGGTGTGTTTCTGAGACTGTTTTGAAACTCAAAGTATTTGCTAAGGTGAGAAAAGATTTCTTTAATTTAGATAGAGAATAGTGTGCTTTAAGGAGAAAATTATGAAGAAAGTTGTGTTTTTCAAATGTTGCTTTGTCTCAAGTGTTTTACAAATAGATTTTGTTTCTTTGAGAAATTGTAATTGGAGAAAATGTGAAGTATTAGTACTGACAGGGTTTTTTTGTGCATAGGAGCTGTGGAGTGTTTTCAAATTATGACTTGAAAATCGTTTTTGAGGAAAAGGAATGGTTTTAAAATTTATGACAAGGACATAATGGTGTATGCTTCTTTATAAGGCAATTGAGTGTCTCTGATGTTATTTTTCCCATTTTAATGTAAGACCTTTCCCTGCGGAGCAAATTGCTTGTAAATATGCTCCCACCTGTGCATGGAAAATTTAGATTTTGAATGTTTGCGTTACATAGCCATGTTAAAAGTGACCCAAACATGCTGCAAAGGCAATCAAAAAACCCTTTCATGTGTCTTAAGGACATTTTAAGTCATTTCCCCATGTGGAGTGTTTTCAAATTATGATTTGAAAATCGTTTTTGGGGAAAAGGAATGGTTTTAAAATTTATGACAAGGACATAATGGTGTATGCTTCTTTATAAGGCAATTGAGTGTCTCTGATGTTATTTTTCCCATTTTAATGTAAGATCTTTCCCTGTGGAGCAAATTGCTTGTAAATATGCTCCCACCTGTGCATGGCAAATTTAGATTTTGAATATTTGCGTTACATAGCCATGTTAAAAGTGACCCAAACATGCTGCAAAGGCAATCAAAAAACGCTTTCATGTGTCTTAAGGACATTTTAAGTCATTTCCCCATGTGGAGTGTTTTCAAATTATGATTTGAAAATCGTTTTTGGGGAAAAGGAATGGTTTTAAAATTTATGACAAGGACATAATGGTGTATGCTTCTTTATAAGGCATTTCAGTGTCTCTGATGTTATTTTTCCCATATTAAATTAAAAGACCTTTCCCCGTGGAGCAAATTCCTTGTAAATATGCTCCCACCTGTGCATGGTAAATTTAGATTTTGACTGTTTGAGTTACATAGCCATGTTAAAAGTGACCCAAAAAAGTTGCAAAGGCTTTAAAAAAACACTTTCATGTGTCTTAAGGACATTTTAAGTCATTTCCCCGTGGGCAGTGTTTTCAAATTATGACTTGAAAATCGTTTTTGAGGTAAAGGAATGTTTTTAAAATTTATGTGCGCCATATGCCCCCAAATTTCTTTTTCAGGGGTGCAGCAGGGTGTTCTTGAGACACCCCTGCACCCTTGGAAAAATTCCTAATTTGCGATGAGCTAATTGCTAATCGCAAATTGCACCTTCATTCCTATGGGCCTCCTGGCCCATGGAAATGAATGGGTAATTTGCAATTAGCAATTTGCTCATCGCAAATTAGGAATGGTAAAGAATCGCTATTTATTCCTTAAAATTCACTATTTAGGAAATGCAAAATAGTTTGATGATACATATGGCGGTTCATATCTAACAAGATAAGAAGCTTAGGGATACATTTATGATGACTGGTGCAATGAAGTGGACATCACTTACTTCATTGGTAGACCTTTACATGTATTATCTCCTCTGTATTCTTCATCAAGCGTAACTTTGATCTGCAATCCTGAGTAGGCCTCACCTTAAACAAACCTCTGGATAGGCCACACCTTATCGTCATCCTGAATTAATCATTTAAAATGCTAGGGACAGATTTATGATAGGTGTATGCCTCTTTTGCGCCACTGTGCGTCACTTTTGTGATGCAGCGGCGGTGCAAAAGATTTGCTATGAGGCGACAAAATTACAAATTGATGCATTTAGGCAGATGTGTCATGGTGTAAAAAACACCGTGCCACATGAAACCGATGCAGCAGTGATGCAAAAGATGCACCATGTTGCAAGACAGGCCTCACTTGGGGCCATATGTATCAAGCTAATTAGCATTCGCAAAGGCCGAAATTCTGTGAATTTCGGCCTTTGCAAATGCTAATTAGACAAATGGTATGTATCAAACAATTTGATGCAAAATAAGGAATAGCAAAATTTGCTATTCCTTATTTTGCGATTGCACTGAAGGATTTGCAAATTTTGCGATTTCTTAAATGCAATGTATCAAACAAAAAATATGCAAAAAATGACATTAAGGATTTGCAAATTACCACCAACTTCTAGTTGGTGGTAATTTGCGAATTCTTTTCAAAAAGCTTTTTTTCCAAAAAACAAAAGGTGCCATATGACGCCCATACATGCCCTTAGGGCATGTATGTGCGCCATATGCCCCCAAATTTCTTTTTCAGGGGTGCAGCAGGGTGTTCTTGAGACACCCCTGCACCCTTGGAAAAATTCCTAATTTGCGATGAGCTAATTGCTAATCGCAAATTGCACCTTCATTCCTATGGGCCTCCTGGCCCATGGAAATGAATGGGTAATTTGCAATTAGCAATTTGCTCATCGCAAATTAGGAATGGTAAAGAATCGCTATTTATTCCTTAAAATTCGCTATTTAGGAAATGCAAAATAGTTTGATGATACATATGGCGGTTCATCTCTAACAAGATAAGAAGCTTAGGGATACATTTATGATGACTGGCGCAATGAAGTGGACATGACTTACTTCATTGGTAGGCCTTTACATGTATTATGTCCTCTGTATTCTTCATCAAGCGTAACTTTGATCTGCAATCCTGAGTAGGCCTCACCTTAAACAAACCTCTGGATAGGCCACACCTTATCGTCATCCTGAATTAATCATTTAAAATGCTAGGGACAGATTTATGATAGGTGTATGCCTCTTTTGCGCCACTGTGCGTCACTTTTGTGATGCAGCGGCGGTGCAAAAGATTTGCTATGAGGCGACAAAATTACAAATTGATGCATTTAGGCAGATGTGTCATGGTGTAAAAAACACCGTGCCACATGAAACCGATGCAGCAGTGATGCAAAAGATGCACCATGTTGCAAGACAGGCCTCACTTGGGGCCATATGTATCAAGCTAATTAGCATTCGCAAAGGCCGAAATTCTGTGAATTTCGGCCTTTGCAAATGCTAATTAGACAAATGGTATGTATCAAACAATTTGATGCAAAATAAGGAATAGCAAAATTTGCTATTCCTTATTTTGCGATTGCACTGAAGGATTTGCAAATTTTGCGATTTCTTAAATGCAATGTATCAAACAAAAAATATGCAAAAAATGACATTAAGGATTTGCAAATTACCACCAACTTCTAGTTGGTGGTAATTTGCGAATTCTTTTCAAAAAGCTTTTTTTCCAAAAAACAAAAGGTGCCATATGACGCCCATACATGCCCTTAGGGCATGTATGTGCGCCATATGCCCCCAAATTTCTTTTTCAGGGGTGCAGCAGGGTGTTCTTGAGACACCCCTGCACCCTTGGAAAAATTCCTAATTTGCGATGAGCTAATTGCTAATCGCAAATTGCACCTTCATTCCTATGGGCCTCCTGGCCCATGGAAATGAATGGGTAATTTGCAATTAGCAATTTGCTCATCGCAAATTAGGAATGGTAAAGAATCGCTATTTATTCCTTAAAATTCGCTATTTAGGAAATGCAAAATAGTTTGATGATACATATGGCGGTTCATCTCTAACAAGATAAGAAGCTTAGGGATACATTTATGATGACTGGCGCAATGAAGTGGACATGACTTACTTCATTGGTAGGCCTTTACATGTATTATGTCCTCTGTATTCTTCATCAAGCGTAACTTTGATCTGCAATCCTGAGTAGGCCTCACCTTAAACAAACCTCTGGATAGGCCACACCTTATCGTCATCCTGAAATAATCATTTAAAATGCTAGGGACAGATTTATGATAGGTGTATGCCTCTTTTGCGCCACTGTACGTCACTTTTGTGATGCAGCGGCGGTGCAAAAGATTTGCTATGAGGCAACAAAATTACAAATTGATGCATTTAGGCAGATGTGTCATGCTGTAAAAAAAAACGTGCCACATGAAACCGATGCAGCAGTGATGCAAAAGATGCACCATGTTGCAAGACAGGCCTCACTTGGGGCCATATGTATCAAGCTAATTAGCATTCGCAAAGGCCGAAATTCTGTGAATTTCGGCCATTGCGAATGCTAATTAGACAAATGGTATGTATCAAACAAGTTTGATGCAAAATAAGGAATAGCAAAATTTGCTATTCCTTATTTTGCGATTGCACTTAAGGATTTGCAAATTTTGCAATTCCTTAAATGCAATGTATCAAACAAAAACTATGCAAAAAATGCCATTAAGGATTTGCAAATTACCACCAACTTCTAGTTGGTGATAATTTGCGAATTCTTTTTAAAAAGCTTTTTTTCCAAAAAACAAAAGGTGCCATATGACGCCCATACATGCCCTTAGGGCATGTATGTGCGTCATATGCCCCCAAATTTCTTTTTCAGGGGTGCAGCAGGGTGTTCTTGAGACACCCCTGCACCCTTGGAAAAATTCCTAATTTGCGATGAGCTAATTGCTAATCGCAAATTGCACCTTCATTCCTATGGGCCTCCTGGCCCATGGAAATGAATGGGTAATTTGCAATTAGCAATTTGCTCATCGCAAATTAGGAATGGTAAAGAATCGCTATTTATTCCTTAAAATTCGCTATTTAGGAAATGCAAAATAGTTTGATGATACATATGGCAGTTCATCTCTAACAAGATAAGAAGCTTAGGGATAGATTTATGATGACTGGCGCATCACCAGGGATGTGCCAGTCATCCTGCGCCGCTGTTCCGCCACCCATGGTGTGCTGCATTTACAATGCGGCGCACCATGGGGCAAAAACGGCACAGATGCGTGACGCATCAGTGCCGTAAAGGTGGCGCATTGCTGGAGTTGTATTGCAAGTGCGATGCAGCTCCAGCAAGGCTCAGGGGTGCCCCATCTATACAATGCTGCGTCAAGACCTATGCCTGCTTCAAGCAGGCGCAGGGTTTTGACGCAGCTTTGTCCTATCTGATTGTAAATGCGGCGAACCATGGGTGGCAGAGCAGCGGTGCACGTTAACTGGTGCATCCCTGGGGATGTGCCAGTTAACATAAATCTGCCCCTTTACATTTAAGTATGTGCAGGGGACACAGAGTCGGTGAGGCTTATCCAAGGTTAAGAAGAGATGAGTCCTGTTCACTGAAAAATTGGACATAGGCTTCACCTCCTCAGCATCGCTGGACATGGCTAAATAATAGGTGCAAAATGTTACTCTTGTTAAACAATTTTACTATTATAATCTCTGAGATTTGTCTCTTACTCTGCAACATCTCATTGTTGTTATCTTTCTTTAAAGATAAAGACAACATCAACATGAACGACAATCAGCAATCAGTTGATTTCGACCTCATCATTGAACTCGTAATTTAAACATCAGTGGATGTTGATCCCTTGGATGATTTAAATCCTGAGGATGAAGAAGAACGTGATGAGGATGCAGATTTGTCAGAATTGTATGACATAGGATGGGAAGCTGACGTGCTTGAGCCTATGGAACTATAAACATTTATTTTAAAAATGTATAATAAATAAAAAGTAAAAATGTAAACCGTTTAATTTAAAAATAAAGACACCTTCAAAAACAGGTTATGTGTAGTGTCTTCAATAAAATATTAAAATATGCTCATAAAATTAGATCAGATTCACATATAAAACAGCACAGGTAAAATGAATATAAATTCCATTTCTTTTCTGCTATTTCTGTATTCTAAATTTGCCAAGCACTAAAAAATCTTCTATGTAAAAATGTCAAGTAGTGATTTAAGTTTTTGATTACTGTTATTGATTTACTGTTGGGTAATAGTGGTTAATAAAATTTTTTAATATATTTTACCACAGATTCAACTGCAGATCATTTCAAGATTTCAGCATGCCAACCAAAGAAAGACTGAGAAAGGCTGCAAAACGTCAAAGACAGCAGGTCAATGAAAAAAAGCAGCAGTCCTCTAACAAAAAGATTTGTCAAGTCACCAAGAAAGCACCGGGTAAGAGTACAAAAACATTCATAAGAAATATCTGTAGTAAAAAAAATATTACTACAGAAAATGTTTCAGTCCAGAAAAAGAGAAGCAATTCAAATGGAAAGGAAAGGCCAATGAAAAATGTTACTGCTAGAGCAAGAGATAACTCTGTGCATGATAGTAGAAGGAAACAACAGTTTAGGGACATTCGTAAACGAATGTTCCGCAACAGGATAATTGGCAATTTGTTAAAAAATATTAAGAAAGGTCAACAGAAAGTGGTTTTTTATGAGAGAAAAAAAATAGTTGAGAAAGTTATTGATCAGGCATTTGAAATTAAACGTAAGTTATTTATTTTGATAATCAATAGAATTAGGAAGCTAAACAAGGCAATTTATGATTTCAAAAGAAATAGTAGATGGAAGAGAATAGTTAATCGTAGTAATTTTTGTGAAGTTTTTTCTGGAGAATGGATGCATAGTTCAAGCTGTGAGGCATTTTTTAATGAGGAGAGTTATTTCCAGGATAATGATTTGGTGCATGCAGTTGACACCAGTGGTCGAGCTTATGAAGTGAAAGATGGTTGTCCAGTTGAAAAAGAAAAACTTGTGACAACAGAGGCAGAAGAGGTGTTAGGTAATGAGGTTTTAGGAAGACGTCCTAAGGGTCCTGTGTATACCTGGAAGTGTAGTAGTATTTGCAGTGTGCGACAGGATTCCATCAATCTGCTTTGTGATTTTGTACGGTCATTTAATAAGAAAAGTTTGAAGCAGAAAATGAGGTTGTTGCAAGAATTAGATCCTTGCAGAGTGAGAGAAGTGACAGGTTTGCATGGTCATTCACTGGCTTGTCTTTCCAGGAGAGTATGCCAGAGTGTTTTTCATCATTTCAGGATGCTAGCAGTGCATCATAATAAAGTGAGGAAATTAGTTAGAATGTTGTATTATGCTAAGAGTCCAGCAATTATGCTTAAACAATTATGCGCTGCTCTTTTGCATGGTTCTGAAATAGATGTGAAGAATATATGTGAAGAAATTGAGTTTTGTTACTTTGGAAGTAAAGAGGAGAATGTTGAAATTGACCAAGAAGAAGCGGGTAATGTGGAAGATAGTGTACAGGTTTCCAGTACAGATAATTTCCAGAGGGAAATTGCGATGTTTGAGGTGAAATCAAGTGAGAGGCCAAATTTCACTTGTGTGTGTTGTCGACGCAGTTAATATAAGAATCAGACTAAGTTAGTGGATTTATATGCAAAAAGTGAAAGGGAAAATAATAGTGAATGGAAGGATTTCACAACATACTTGATGGTAGAAAATTGTTTTAATTTGGGATTGGATCAACGTGTGTGTACTTATTGTTGTAACAAATTAAATCAAAACCAGATGCCTGCTAGAGCAGTTCATAATAATCTGGAATTGGTTGAGATTCCTTCTGAATTGAAGGATTTAAATACTTATGAATCTATTTTGATTCAAAGTATCCATCCCTTTCAGGCTATTGTAAGAATGGAGCCAAAGACAGGGAAATTGCCTCCATCAGATTTACAGAGAGGATTAAAGGGAAGAGTTGCTTATTTGCCTCTAGATTTGAAGAAAAACATTAACACAATTGGAGTAGAAAAAGTGGAAGAGGAACCTCTGGTTATCTTAGTTAATGGGGTTCCGACAAAGAATAAGAAAATATGGCAAGATTTAGTGGATGTTAGGAAAGTTAAAAAGGCAACATTGTATTTGAAAAAAAATAATAAATACTATAGGAATGTATATGTTGCAGAGGAGGAAGTAAGTGAGGAAGAGGATAGCGATTTGTGTGCTGGTCAAATTGAGAAAGTAGAACCCTCTACTGGTGAAGAAATATATGAACATTATAGTGTTCATCCTTTGCATTCCAAGGAAGTCATGGGGAATGCTATTGAGTTGTTTCAAATGAAACAAGCCAAAGGGAGTCCCATTAGTGTTTGGGAGGAAAGTTTGGAAGCTCGGTGTTTTCCACAGCTTTTTCCAACAGGTCAGGGAGGAAGATATGATGAGCGACCTCATCAAATTCCTGCTTCTGAATACCGGACTTTGCGATTGTATGCAGGAGATGCTAGGTTTCGACAGTGCATTCCCTATTTGTTTCATCTCCTGTTTGAAAGCGATCTGTCTGGATTGTCATATGCAGTGAACCACATCTTGAAAAGTGGTATACACATGCAAAACATCTCGGCAAGTGACTTTATGGATAAAGTCAATGTCCAGGACAGTATTTTGGATTCTCACCTGATTAATCTCATGGCGTGTCAGCGTGGTACCAATGAGTACTGGTACCGTCGTCATGGTGATTTAAAATGTATGCTGAGGAATTTAGGAACTCCCACATGGTTCCTCACTCTGAGCTGTGCCGAGTATGGCTGGGAAGACTTACTTGAATTTCTACGAGAGGCAAATGGAAACATCGAAAACATCGAATTCAAGACACCCGGAGAACTGTGCTCTTTGGATCCAGTCAATGTATGCAGGTACTTCAATCATAGATTTGAAGCTATGATGTCTTTCATCATGAATAAGAAGAATCCACCTCTTGGAGAGGTGTTGGATTTCTTCTGGAGAAAGGAGTACCAAGCAAGAGGTGCTCCTCATATACATATGTTGCTGTGGATCAAGGATGCACCTAAATTTGGAACGGATCCAGAAGACTCAGTGATGAGTTTCATAAAACAGTATTCTACGTGTGCTGTTCAAAATGCAAAGGAGAAGAAAAGCTTAAGAGAAAAAGTTCTACGTTTCCAAAGCCATCGATGTGGAAAGTACTGTCGTCGTAAATTCCGAAACAAGGACAAGTTCTACTCCAAATGTCGTTTCGGCTTTCCACGACCGGTGATTTCTAAAGGAAGAGTAAACAGTTTGATGTCTTCGCTGCGACATAATGTGATGAAGAAATCACCTAAAAACACATACAATTTGAAGAGGAACGAAGAGTCTAAGCACATCAACGATTACAACCCGGTGATTTTGTCCATGTGGAAAGCTAACATGGATATACAGTTTGTGGCTGATAACTGTATGGCTGTGGCTCGGTATGTGACATCTTACATCACCAAAAAAGAGAAGACAGAATTGAAGGATATGTGGGAGGACATTTCCCATGAAAAGAGCCTCAGCAAGAATTTGTACAGTTTCAGTCTGAAGATGTTGTCGCATCGAGAAATCGGAGCTTACGAATGTTCTGACCGGTTGTCTTCAGCAAGTCTCTATGCCAAGTCCAGGAGTATCGTTTGGGCGAGTCTTGGTCTTGCTGCAACGTGTAATCGAGTTCTGAAACCTGTGCGGGAAATTGAGTATTTGGCGGAAAAGGAGCCAAACAGTACCGACATTTTGAAGACCAACATGTTGGATACATATTATCCAAATCGAAGCAGTCACCTCGAGAATGTTTGTCTGTATGAGGTTCTTCAAAATTACATATTCAAGAGGAACATCAAAGAAGATACTGAGAAAGGAGTGTATGCTGTAATAGTAAGTGAGGGATGTCTGGTCAAGCAAAGAAAATGCCACTTGGTAAACCATCGAAAATTGAGTGGCGAATCTCCTGAAAAAAAGGAGTTTTTCTATTTAGCACTTTTGCAACTTTTCAAGCCTTGGCGTGCAGAAGAGGAACTGCTTGGAGATTTCCTCTGTTACGAAGACTCTTTCAATGCTGCCAAGGAGACCATAGAATGTCCTGCTTTTCCCAAATATGTAGAAATGTTGAATGTGGAAATTGAGCAGGAAGCAACGATTGCAGCCGAGATTGCCAGAGACAGTTCTCAGGACAGTCAGAGTTCTGCTTCATTGAGTCAGGATCCACTAGGAGGACCTGTTATCGAAAATGAAGCTGCCACTGCCATGAATGAAGTGGAAAGAGCCATGGCACATGCTCAGGAGGATGCGGTTAACTTAGAAGAGTTGGAAAGACAACTCAACGTTGAGCAGAGGAAAATATATGACGAAGTTACCATGCAAATTGATCATGGATTAAGTCATGACAAGAAAGAGTGCTCATGTACGTCGTTGAAGCCTGTCCGGCTGTACGTGAGTGGAGAAGCGGGAACTGGAAAAAGTTTCCTTATTAAAGCAATTTCATGTTATTTGCAGGAAAGGACAGAGTCATCGCTGTCTTGTGTTGTCACCGCTCCAACTGGACTGGCAGCACATAACATTAAAGGGATTACTTTACATCGTTTA
This sequence comes from Lissotriton helveticus, assembly GCF_964261635.1. Taxonomy (NCBI): domain Eukaryota; kingdom Metazoa; phylum Chordata; class Amphibia; order Caudata; family Salamandridae; genus Lissotriton; species Lissotriton helveticus. The sequence continues at coordinate 24,472,113 of NC_136063.1, forward strand.
CTGATGCTGCCAGTGGAGCATGACAACAAATTACAATATCACAAGCTATCTGGAGATGCTTGTTGTGAAGTTTCAAGAATCTTGAGGAAAATGAAACTTCTTATCATTGACGAAGTAAGCATGGTTTCCAAAGTCATGCTTGCCTTTGTGCATTTGAGAATGCAAGAAGTTCTCAAAACAGACTATGATGTGTTATTTGGTGGCAAACAAGGGTTGGTTGGCACGGCGCACTGCTTCGTGGTAGGAATTGAAGGTATTTAAGGTTTGTAGGATTTTTAGGAAATGTCTAGGTGCACCAGCAGGTAGCGTTACTGTCCTGGAACGCTGGCAATAGAATCTAGGGTCATGTGCATTACCTCACGTGTAAATGCATCCCTGCTATTCGGGCACACTAATGGTGGTTCAAGGTTGAAGAAACAACCGACTCCAAATGTTGTTGTATAACAATTAATTCATTGTTTTAATAAACATAAAGTTTCATGTTTGATGATATCTCAAAGTTTTTGAAGTTTCCAAAGGCGTACATTCAATCAAAATAAAGTTTCAATAGATCACTAAGGGCTCCGATGCATTATTTGGTGGCAAACACATCATTGTTTTCGGAGATCTTCTGCAGCTGACACCAGTGAAAGGGCAACCTGTGTTCAAAATGCTCACGCATGGAAATACCAGGAAGTGCCAAGGGAGCATTGGCAACGTCAATATATGGTTAAACTTCAATTATGCTGAACTGCATGAAAATATGCGTCAGGCGAAGGATGAAGTTTACAAGACTATTCTACAAGATGTTAGAATTGGAAAAGTGACCGAGCATGGGAAAGAAGCTTTACATGCACGATTACTGTCAAATTTATATCCAGAACAAGATGTTGTGCCTGAGAATATTTTTCAGAAAATTACTGAGAAGAAATCTGGAATATGTTTGATGCCAACTCTTGCAGAATGTGCCATATTCAACAACAAAATGTTGCATTTAGAAAAGCAAGAGATTGTGAAACTGGAAGCTATTGACAGAGTAGAGCATATGGGATCAACAATTATTTTGTCTGAGAATTTGAAAACAAAATTGGATTCATTAGAGAAGACTATATCTAAAACTGCAGGTTTTGAAAAGACTCTGAATGTGTGCTTGAACTGCCGTATAATTTTAAGAAGGAATTTACATGTTGAAAGAGGTCTGGTAAATGGATCAATGGGTAATGTTGTTGATTTTGTAAAATACAGAAATAGAGATGGAATTGAATTTTTTAAAATTAAATTTGATGGCATTGAGGAAGTACAGCTAATTGGTCGTTGTTCTGCTAGATTTTTGCTTGTAAAAGACTTATATGTTCGCCGTAAGCAGTTTCCTGTTTGCTTGGCATATGCGGTGACAATCCATAAATCGCAAGGTTTAAGTGTAGACAGTGCATTGGTGAATATTGGCAGTTCTGTGTTCAAGGAGGGTATGGCATATGTGGCATTGTCACGAGTTAGAACTTTATCGGGATTGTACTTGATTGAGTGTGATGACCCTAAACTCCTGCAGTAGCGCTGCGTGTAGAACGCTCCTCCTGCTCTGGAATTTTAAAAATATTATTTTACTTCACTTTATCTTGCTTTGCGCCGAGCGATCGCGCTTTTAATTTTAAATTGCCTGCGCCGCTTAGGGGGAATTAAGGGAGCTCTTACCCGCACTCTAACTGCTGTACACCCACATTTGTGGGATAGAAGGGACTCGGGGGCACTGTAGTAGCATCGCGCCGGTTTCGAGCGCCATTTTGGAGTGGGGAGAAGGTCTTTCCTCACTGGGCGCCATCTTGGGTGAGGGAGAGCCACTCGCCCTGCCAGGACCCACGCATTGGAGGAGGAGGCTATTAAAGTAGGTCCTTCTACCCCGTTTCAGTCTGACCCTAAACTCCTGCAGTAGCGCTGCGTGTAGAACGCTCCTCCTGCTCTGGAATTTTAAAAATATTATTTTACTTCGCTTTATCTTGCTTTGCGCCGAGCGATCGCGCTTTTAATTTTAAATTGCCTGCGCCGCTTAGGGGGAATTAAGGGAGCTCTTACCCGCACTCTAACTGCTGTACACCCACATTTGTGGGATAGAAGGGACTCGGGGGCACTGTAGTAGCATCGCGCCGGTTTCGAGCGCCATTTTGGAGTGGGGAGAAGGTCTTTCCTCACTGGGCGCCATCTTGGGTGAGGGAGAGCCACTCGCCCTGCCAGGACCCACGCGATACCCGCCGGCCATATAAGATGGCCATTAGACAAGTGCGCAGCGACGGTGCGCAGCGGGTGCGCCGTAGGGGCGCCAGAGGTGCGCCAGAGGTAAGCCCGTTTGCGCCCGTTCGCGCAACGGACGCGCTTAGGGCCGCTACCTCTGGCCCCTCTGGCCCACTTCGCATAGCCTACTCTCGGGCTGAGCTACTCAGACTCAGACCTTGTCAGAACCCGGTCAGGCAACCAACTATGAGGCGAATCTCCTGTGGTCTGCTCAATGTCAGATCCCTCTGTAAGCACTATACGGAAATTGCCTTCCTCATCGAATCAGAAAAACTCGATGTCCTGTTTCTTACAGAAACGTGGACTCGGGAGGACTGTGAGGTTGAGTTGGGCTTAGCTTGTCCCTCAGGCTATAAAATCAGTCATACCCCACGCCTAATAAATCGAGGAGGGGAAATCGGGTTCATTTATAGAGACTCTCTGACCCTCTCCCAGCTAAAGATTCGAGAAGTACCGGGATTTGAACTGATGGGCTTCACAGTCAAACAGCAGGAGCTGATACTTTGTTCGGGTGTCCTATGCTACCGTCCCCCGGGACCGGCACCTTCCATATCGCTCCTCATTGACTTGATCTACGAACTCTCTAGCTCCCACTCCAAGTTATTGATTCTTGGTGATTTCAATCTGTGGCCAGGCGGCTCACTGGACAATGCATTCTTTTCCCTTGGTCAAGCTTGCACGGATATTAATCTGGAACAGTTGGTGAACGCCTCCACGCATCAGAAGGGTCATATTCTGAACTTAGTATTTGCGGATCCAATATGGGTATCACTAGATGATATTAAGTGCCAGTTCTGGACAGACCACTATCTGATTATGTTCTCTCTTTGTCTAGAGGACCATATCTCACGAAAGGCTGGAATATCTCTAGCCAAGCTGGAGAGACCTTGGTCCCGAATTCTTAAAACCTCTCCACTGCCGAACATCTTAGGTAAGGACTTTAAGCTTGGCCACACAGCCGAAGAGAGTTATACTCTCTTCTGCCAGTCTGTATCGAGCTCGCTGGATAAGCTTGCACCCCTTCGGAAGTCACGAGGGAGGGTGATTCGAGCTAGCCCTTGGTACACGAGCGAATTACGCCAGCTTAAACTTGACTGTAAACGCGCAGAAAGGGCCTGGAGGAAACAGTACTTGGACCCGGAGAAAATTGTCTTCAAGACCGCCATACAAAAATACAAGGCTCAGATCAAGTTGGCCAAAGTGACCTATCTTGAATCCACCCTGAATCAGGCCCCTAACAAGGCACAGGCCCTCTTTAAAATCGTCAGGGACCTTGCCCACCCTACGTGTGTGGCCAGCACTGTCCCCTCATCGCAAGCTCTCTGTGACTCACTTGCTGATGCCTTCGAGGAGAAAACCCGTAAAATCCTGGAGGGCTTGCAGGACCCAGTCAAGTCCACCACTGGTCTGGGAGCTCCGGAAGAGGTGGACAGTCGACCCCTGCAGAGGGCTGCTCACCTCTGTTTGGAAGCTCCGACCACGCCTTCCAGTCGACCCCGACCAGAGGATCAGGCCCTCAGTCTGGGAGCTCTGGCGATTGAGGCCAGTCGACCCCAGCTGAGTGGCTTCTCCCCTCCCTCCTTGGACCCGGCTCTCAGCCTGGGAGCTCCGGCGTCTGAGGCCAGTCGACCCCAGCTGAGTGGCTTCTCCCCTCCCTCCTTGGACCCGGCTCCCAGCTTGGGAGCTCCGGCGATCGAGGCCAGTCGACCCCAGCTGAGTAGCTTTTTCCTTCCCTCCTCGGGCCTGGCCCTCAGCCTAAGAGCTCCGGCGATTGTGGCCAGTCGACCCCAGCTGAGTGGCTTCTCCCCTCCCTCCTTGGACCCGGCCCCCAGCTTGGGAGCTCCGGCGATCGAGGCCAGTCGACCCCAGCTGAGTAGCTTCTCCCCTCCCTCCTTGGATCCGGCCCTCAGCCTGGGAGCTCCGGCGATTGTGGCCAGTCGACCCCAGCTGAGAAGCTTTCCCCTTCCCTCCTTGGAGGGGTTTGGCAGCCTAGCCCTAACAATCTCATCCGGCTCGCCTCTTGATCCTCTTCCTTCAAAACTCTGGAAGGTGTTTCAGGAGGATCTCTTCCAGCCCTTGCACTCCATCTGTTGCCAGTCGTTTGAAACAGGGACGGTACCGGGCTGCTGGAAGAAGGCAGTTGTATCTCCGCTTCTAAAAAAACCTACGCTTGACCCTGCTTGCCTTTCCAACTACCGACCAATCTCCCTGCTTCCTTTTCCAGTTAAAATCATGGAAAAATTGGTTACCCGCACTCTGTCCGGCTTCTTAGAAGGGAACACCTGGCTGGACGAGACGCAATTCGGTTTTCGCCCAGCTCATGGGACGGAATCCGCGTTGGTGACCGTGTTAGACAATCTGCGGGCGCGAGTCGACAGTGGTCGGGCAGCCTTTTTGGTGCTGCTCGACATGTCGGCCGCGTTCGACACGGTCAGCCACCCCACCTTGATTTCGAGGCTGGAAGAGTGCGGGGTCAAAGATAAGGCCAGGGACTGGTTAATCTCCTACCTGGACAACCGTCAGCAACGGGTCTCGCTCCCCCCCTTAAGTTCAGAGGAGCGGAGAGTAGGACAAGGAGTACCTCAGGGCTCAGCCATCAGCCCTATACTCTTTAATGTTTACCTCCGCCCTCTAGTCCAGCTCATTAAATCTTTTGGGATCTCCGCATTTAATTATGCGGATGATACCCAGCTGGTCTTTTCACTGGAGGGACAGGGTGCAGTCCCATTGGAGACTTTCCACCGGTGCATGCAGGCGACAGCGGAATGGCTCCGTTTGAACTCATTACAGTTCAATGGAACTAAGACAGAGGTCCTGTACTGCTCCAACGACCGAGTTCCCCGAGATCTCCCAGATGACTTTTGGCCTCCGTCATTCTCAGAGTCGGTGTCAGCCGCACGATCGGCCCGTAATCTGGGTGTTACTTTTGGGCCCAACCTGCAGTTGGACCTGCACGTAAATAAAACCACCTCAACGTGCATGATGTTGATCCGCATGCTGCGCAAGGTCTTACCCCTCCTCCCTGAGCAAGCCAGACCCGAAGTAGTGCGAAGTACCATCCTAAGTCGACTCGACTACTGCAACGCACTACTTCAGGAGGCCCCGGTAACACTTCTGGGCAAGCTCCAAAGGGTGCAAAATATGGCTGCCAAACTTGCCCTCTCCCGCCCTTACCACAGCTCTGCAACGGCAGCGTTACAGGAACTCCACTGGTTGCCGGTCCATTCACGCGTTCGCTATAAAGCAGCGTGCATTGTGTTCAGGGCTATCCACGGCTTGGGCCCAATCCCTTTGCAGAGAATGTTTGCCTGGTACCTCCCATCGCGAGCCTTACGCTCCTCTTCATCCAGGCTATTAGTAGTTCCACGTTTCCAGAGAGTGAGGATGGGTGGCCGATCGTTTAGAGTAGAGGTGGCCAAACTCTGGAACTCCCTGCCATTATCCCTGAGAAGCCTTGAGGATCTTTTAGCCTTTAGAAAGGCGTTGAAAACCCACCTCTTCCCTAGAACAGGCTAGGCTGCTGAATCTGCTGGATTTTGGGTCGAAGTGCCAGGATGCCCTTGGTGGTGACAGGTTTGCGCTATAAAAGTATACCACAATACACAATACAATGTCACAAACATTTGTGCGGATCTAGATTGTGTTAAGGAATACAATAGGTTAAGAAGAGAGTATGCGCCACATTTGCCTCAATATCCTTTGTCTGAGAAAGGTGTGGTAGGCCGGAAACGAAGAAATGTGACCAATACTGGGGAGGTTGTAGCAAAAAGACGAAAAGTCGATGAACCTGAAATTATAAGCAGAAACAAAAAGGATTCTGTTGAAGATGTTGTTGGTTTTCAATTTGAAAACAGTTCTGGTGTCAACTGCTATGCTAATGTAGTGGTTAATGTTTTGTTTTCTCTAGAAAATGTAAAAGAAGAGATTGTGGTCGATTCTGATCAAAGATTTTGCAGTTTGTTAAATTCTGTGTTAGAGAAATGTAGCACTGATAGAACAAAAATAGAAAGTGTGTCTGAAATTCGAAATCTGTTAGACAGATGTTCAGGCCAAACACAATTCTCTCAAAATATTCAGCAAGATTGTCAGGAGTTTTTAATGTATATGCTTGATGTATTGCATGCTGAAGGTGTAGATGTAGATCACCTGTTTGGGCTTTCTTATCAATGGCAGCATGACTGCGAGAACTGTAGGGTATCAAGTACTACTAGTGTAGACTCAGAAAGATTTATATATTTAACTTTGCCAGACAGTAAATCAGTCTCTTTTAATAAACTAGTAAAAGCAGCTGATCACAACATGGAGTGTAGCCAATGTAAATCTGAAATGATGTCCACATTATTTATACGAACATGTGGCCAGTATGTTATTTTAATGTTCCAACGATGTAGGCCTGATGGAACAAAATTGACAACTTTAATTAAAAATTTTGTGGCTTCACAGTTGTCAATATCAGGAAGGACTTTTGTAACTGCAGCAATTATATATCATGACGGTCCTTTAATAACATCAGGACATTACACAGCTTATTTAAAGTCTAGAAATGGCTGGTCATTCTGCAATGATTCTGTTTTAATTTTCCAAAAAAAATTGCCGTATGACCTTAAAAACTCTTACCTGGTGTTTTTAAAACCAAAATTTTAGGGAAAGAATCTCGGGATGTGCTCTGAGGAATTTCAAGAAGTTCTACTGGCTCCTACACGATTTGGCCTTGAGGATAAGTGTAGTACAGAGACATAACTTCTTACCATAACACTGGACGTCATGGAGAAATAAGTGCACTTTGAATGAGTTCAGAAAAACTGTTTCTTTTTATAAGCAAATTGAAGCAGCCAATCAAAACATGGAGTAGAGGGAATGTAAGTCTGCAATGCTGTCTACTGTTTTACATTGCTTTGTGATTAAAAGTGATGTAGAGAATTAAATAATTGTAGTAGTCATAGAGGTAGTGTAAGTCTGCTTCATAGTAAGCAGTATTAGTGTCATAGGAAATGTAGAACATGACTGAGCAAGAAGGGGAAGATATTAGTAATCCAGGATTGTGAAAATGATCTTCAACATTTTACTTCTGAAAGTTGCGGAAATACAACATGACGGGATTGGCTTACAAGAATTCCAAGAGTTATAAATGGCTCTGACACGATTTGGCCTTGTGGAAACGTGTGGTAGAGAGCGAGAAGTCATTTATTGTATGTAACATATTTTTCAAAACGATGGAGGTTTTCTTTCAGAAAGTGGCGGGCTGAAAGTAATAACAGCACAACAGAGTGTAAGCTGTTCATAGGACATCCTTCGACGTCATGGAAAGTAAGTTAACTTTAAGGAGTTCTGAATTCTGATTTGTTATGTTGTATGGGTTTTTTAAACACAATCATTTTGATTGTGTTTTTTTTTCCCCGCTGTTATATGATGAATACCTTCAAGTCACTGTTTTTAGTGAAATTTGATACATTCTGAGAACAGCAAAAATAAACCATTTAACATGTATAATTAATTCTGTACTGTTTGCATTTATGATGTACATGTAGAACTGTGTAGGAGGCATGGAGAAGGTGAGGCTTCTGTAAGTGTCAAAGTTGTTGCATACAGTGCTCATATTCTACGTAGTCTTTCATATGATAGACTACATTTCCACAATGAGATACCTAAGCAAAGGAAACACAGGTGATATGACTGTGGAATGAGCAAAAAAAATTGCACGTTTTTCAATTATATTACCTGTGTTTCCTAACATTACACATCACATTGTGTAGATGAGGTTTAGGCCTGTTCCTGGAGACAGAGGAGGTCTGACATTTGTTCAAGAGTGCAGTGGACATGACACACTTGGTTGGTAGGCCTGCACATGTATTTTCTCCTCTGTATTCTTCAACAAACCTAAATTTCATCTGCAACTCTGAGTAGACCTTACCTGAAACAAATCTGTGAATAGGTTACAGCTTATCGGCATCTTGAAACAATGATTTAAAATGTTAGGGTGAGATTTATGATGGCTGTGCGCCTCTTTTGCTCCGCTGTGGGTCACTTTTGTGTAAAAGATGCACCATGTTGTAAGATAGGTTTCAGTTCATCTCCAGCAAGATACCATCAGTTTAAAATGTATATAATTAGCACTGTGTAGGGGGCATGCAGAAGCTGAAGCTTTTCTAAGTGTCAAAATTGTTGTATACACTGCTCAACTTCTGTGTACTGTTTGATATGCTAGACTCCATCTGCACTATGAGATATCTAAGCAAAGGCAACACAGGTGATGTGATTGTGAAATGAGGAAAATAAACTCCACATTTTTCAATTACATCACCTGTGTTTCCTAAGTTTACGAATGACATTGTGCAGATGAAGTTTAGGTCTGTCCACGGACACAGAAGAGGTCTGGCCTTTGTTCAAGAGTGAAGTGGACATGACTTACTTCATTAGTAGGCCTTCACATGTATTATCTCCTCTGTATTGTTCAACAAGTGTAAATTTGATCTGCAACCCTGAGTAGGCCTCACCTTAAACAAACCTCTGGATAGGCCACACCTTATTGTCATCCTGAATCAATCATTTAACATGTTAGGGACAGATTTATGATAGGTGTGTGCCTCTTTTGCGCCACTGTGCGTCACTTTTGTGACGCAGTGGCAGTTGAAAAGATTTGCTATGAGGAGACAAAATTATAAAATGATGAATCTAGGCAGATGTGTCATGCTGTAAAAAAACAATGCCACATGAAACCGATGCAGCAGTCATGCAAAAGATGCACTATGTTGCAAGATAGGACTCACTTCATCTGCATCAAGATACTGTTAGTTTAAAATGTATATTTTTAGAACTGTGTAGGGGGCCTGGAGAAGCAGAGGCTTCTGTAAGTGTCAAAGTTGTTGAAAAACTGTTTGTCCTTCTATTTTTTCCCTTGTCTTTTCTAATATTATTAAAAACATGTTTTAATATTTTTCAAATTTTTGTTCTCTCTTTCACAGATTGAAAGTATAAAAATAACAAATGACTAACTTAACGACAATTATAAGGTAAATGTTTTGTACTCTTTTCGTTATATTTCTATCACATTTAACTTCTATTAGTTCCATTGCTTCATTTCTTTAACCATCACTTTCCTGCCTTTGCTACTTCCCTCATTTCTTTCTCTATTACTTAATTACTCTACTCCTTCCACTATTTTTCTTAGTCCCTCTCTTCTCATACTTCTTCACTCTTGGTCACTCACTCTGTCTCTATTACTGTCACTGTTTCTGACTGATCAACATTTTTTTTTAAAAAAGAACAGTAAGTAAAAGGGAAGGAAACAGACAGTTATGTTAAAAAAAAGACAGATATAGGGAGTAAACTAGGGATACTGTTACCCGCAATCCTCTGCTGATGATGTCACTGACCATGTCATGAATGATGTAATATGTGACATCATCAGCAGTGGATTGCGGGTAACAGTATCTCTAGTTTACTCCCCTATAGCTGTCTTTCTTTTAACATAACTGTCTGTTTCCTTCCCTTATACTTACTGTTCTTTTTAAAAAAAAAAAAATTTGGGTTCGCTCCCGGTTCGCGTACCGGCGAGCGAACCGGGAAGCGAACCAAGAGAAATAGAGGTTGGCAGAGTTCCAAATATTCTACCAATTTTTTATAACGGGGAGGTAGTTCTGAAAAGAACTTTTTTTTTATTGTTTTTGTTGTTTTATATTTTTTTAATTATTTTTCTGAACTTTTTTTTACTTTTATTGTATTTTCTGAACGGTTTTATATTTTTTGGGGTTTTTTTTGGGGGGGGGGAAACGAAAATGATTCATTTTAAAGGGCTCAACAGGAGCAACAAAAAAAAAAGAATTTATTGTCTGGGGCGTTTCGGACAAACATGATTCTCGATAGCTCTGTTGATCAGAGTGATGCTACTTTCTCTGTAGCAAATGAACCCATTGCAATGTACGCAGACTTGCTTTACTTCCCCGAATCTCATTTGTATATTCGGCACTGTAGTGTAGCTCCTATTTTCCCAATAGGCTCTGCGCATTGGAATAGTACCTACAGCAGTAAAGACCTAGGCCAGACGTTAACTAGGTCTACTACTGTCGAAACTAGACTTAATTTTTGGGTTTGCCAGCTAAGCTCAGAGTTCGCTAGAAACTTTCTCGAATGTTCAAGGAAGGATGAACTCCCCTGATTAGACAAGAAGGGATTTAGTTTCTGACAACCATAGAACATGACAACTTTGCTCTCCCCTAATCAAGAGTCAATCTCAAGAGTCGTGTGAGCACAAGGCAATTATTTTACTCAGTCAGTACGTGCATTCTTAGTCTCATCAGAATGTAGAGAAAAGGAAGAGACGGGCGTGTTCAATAAAAGATGTTATTTATTGATCAGTCTCTTTTCTCGTACAAGAGAAATGGATCGATATTATTGCAATACTTATAGTTAAGTAAAGTGCATACATTAGAAGCAATAGTATAAAATAATACTGTAAAAACATTGATATGGTTTCTGAGCCATATGATGTTTAAAATGATTAAAATATATTTACATACACATATACATTTGACTAAACGTACTCAACTGGTGTTTCTAAATACGCCTACCCCGTGTACCTGACCTAAGTCTAATGCGTGGGCGGGAATAGAAAGTTACAGTTTAGTTTAAGTTTGTTTTTGCCAAGTGAATAACTAAAGAATTCTCTAGGAGGGGTTATTCAGTTCTGTACCTGGAATTTAGGATGAATGAGGAATGGTATCTCTTTCTCTGCTCTCGATATTCCAGGCTGCCTGCGAGGGCTGCCCAGAAGCGCCGGTGCTGGGTCTCTCGGCTTGAGATAGCAGCGCGTCTCTCAGCGCGTCAGGAAGGCGGGGCTGCTGCCTGCGGGGTCTGCTTCTGCTCTCGGCTTCGGCAAGTATGGCTGCTCCGTCTTGTCACCACGCGTGTGTTTGCATAGGGCAAGGTCGGCAATATTTATACCTTAAAGGTGCCGAGATTGACGTAAGGATGGACATAGGTACGTCAATAAAGATGTCATACGACTTGCTCGTTAGCACATTCTTTACTAAAGTTCTCTGTGAAATCAAAACAATGGCCGCACGGATTATCCAGGTTGTCATAGGTTTGATTTGTTATGAGAACGTCGTATGCCTTATCAGGGGCTGGAGGAATATTGCTTGTCTAATTAGATCTCAAGCGTTATGACCTAATCAGATAACACGTTCCTGTGCCGTAGTGTGACTGCGTCAGATAACGGTATCTGCATCATGGGGGATTTCTTGCCTCATGGGCTGACTGTTAGTTAACTAGCTAGTAAGTTTAACCAGAATAGGGTCAGGAATAGGGGGATCGAATCAGAACCTATAGAAATACACGACACCCACTCCACGCTAACTATGGTCATATCTACTAATCTATGCATAGTATAACATAGTACAACATACTATAGAGTATAGTGTATACCTTACCACCCCAAAATACATAAATGCATTTCGAAATTTTCAAATATACTGAAAAATTGCAGTCATATATATTGTATGCACTTAAGCTATGAATTAGATGCAAAAGTGAACACGCATTGTTATGCATTATTGATTGTTGGCATATGAGAAATACACATGAAATGGCTCTTAATATGGCTATACAGAAAAAAAGTCGAAACCATTTCATCACATAAAATCTATTGCGAACATACCAGCGGGCAGCTAAAGTCTATAAAGTCTATAAAGTATCTAAAATAGAAATCTTAGTTCTCTAGGAATAGTCTCTTACTTTAAGCAGAAAATCAGTGTCCCGGGAAAAAATATATAGAAAAATATTTTAGGGGCTTGCTGAAAAAAGTTGCTGTCCGTGAACTGGATTGTAATTGTTCATGTGACTTTATTTTTAAAGTTGAAGGCCGAATTCAGGGAACGCCGTGTGCGAGTTTACTCAAAAGTCTCTATTTCTGTTCCGGAGAGAACATCATATCATTCAGGCTTTCGAAAAAACTGTCAACAGCTTCATGGGAAAGTTCCTCTAAGTCGGAAATAGGGGTAACCATGCATTCATGCGCATGATTGTCTCCATTGACATTCTGATTTGCATTGCTGACAGAAGGTCGTACCTGTTCGATGCTGCTTTCATCTTGAACTTCACTACTCTTCAATCGCAGTGGTGAAGATTCCAGGAATGCCGTCATCAGAATTGGCAGCCTTTGAGGGCAGCACAGTGCGTGAACCTTGGTAGGAACCAACAGTGTATCTGCATCCACCGGCGCATCCGATTGTAGCGTCAGACAGGTGTCTAACACGCATTCTTCTCCGCATAGCAGACACCTTAGTACAGGTAAAACACACCTTTGCCACATTGGTCGAAATGATAGAAACCAAGTCATGTTTAGGTCTCTAAGCCGGGATAGTCCCAGGATTTTTGATATCCGGTCCCGGTATCCAATGGCTAGGATCGTATCTTCCATTGTCGCGAGAGTTTGATCTGTGACATGGGTTGCCATAACGAAAAATAAGGACTAGGAATAGGATTCCTGCAATTAGTCCTAGGATCAGGGGAAGTCCGCCAAAAATCGAATGGACGAAGTCTGGAAAAATACCCAGTATGGCTTTGAATGGTGTTAATGCCATCGAAAATACTGTCTTAAATACCTTTGAGACCCCTGTGGTATCAGAAATATTTAAGATTTCGCTCAGGATTTCCGCGAAATGTACGGGGGAATTAGTTGATAATAATGTATGTATCTCTGCAGTCGTCCTTGCGACTTGTAGATCATACGTTTCTTTAGATGACGTGAGCCTTGTAGGCGTCTGAAGAAGCACTGTTTTCATTCTGCTTAAAGTGTCTATTCGAATAGAAGTAATTTTCAAACTGGGCCATGCCCTCGCCTCCCTGTCTGGAAAGGAGCTGGGGAACAAAGAACGTCCACAGCACTTGACCTTCGCCGTCGTAGTGACGAGATAAGGAGTCCCGGGCATAAGACTACAGCATCTGCGGTCTACAATAAGAATGTAACTCCCATTATAGAGTCTTTGAAAGAATGGTTCTATTTCAGTTGCAGGTGCGCCTTGCTGGTGACATGAAAGGTTGTATGAATTCCCTTCACAGGCTCCGTGCAAACTAATACCGTTACACAGAAGCGTGCCGCTTAGTGACATAGCACAATTGATGCCACTAAGAAACACTTTCTGTCCTTTGTTACTGACACATGCATGTGAATAGGGCAGGTTCCATGTTGTTTTAAGGTACCCCTTTCCCAATTTCTCGTACATGCCAGCCTGTATATATTTTTGGCAGTATTGAAACCTGAAGGTTGAGATTGGAATATTTATGATTCCGTGGATTATCCATTCACTGACAGGTCGTTCTGACATTGTCAACGGTAATCTTTCTAGTTTTTCAATGCTCAAGATTGTATAATCAGCACCCTTCTGCGCCATACCGATTTGTCTATCAGTAAGGTTAAAGATTTGAAATAGTGACGTTGTGTTGATTAAACGCCAAGGCACATAGCCTGAACGCAGATTTTGTAACGTCCAGCCAAGCTGTACAATAGAACGCAATTGTGACTGACCATGTTGTAATAACAGTAAGTCTTGCGATAATATATCGATTGCTGAAGACACAATGCTGTCCAATGAAAAAATTCTGGAGGACAGAGTCATTAACCCATTGTCCACTACAGAAAGTGATTTTTCCAAATTAATACGGTCAATTTCCCGTATTCTTTCTGCTGTCTCAATTTGAGTAACCTTCCAGGCCTCATTGTATGCTGCATATACAGAGGCTGCTATGAAACGCTTTTGACGCTGTTTGCGTGGTCCCATTATGAAATCACGCAAGTCAGCACCATCAGTAAGTAAAGTTAGGTGTTGCTTAATTTCAGGCAGTGTGGAAGTTTGTAGCCATTGAAGGCATAATTTGCCCACACTGTAGGTTGTTATTATCCCTGGGTGATGTCTTTGGGGATATCTAGGGTCTGGCCTGTTCATTTTGAAACCCTGTGTTTTATTCAGGAATCTATCTTGACAGTTATTTGTATCTCTGGGCCAGATCAACCATTGTTTCCAATCAGAATGTGTTCTGTTTTGGTTAAGTATATGGTTTATGTCTATTTCTTCATCTGTTTCAGAGTTATTGCTAAACATTGTTGGCTTTGGAATAGACAGGTTATTTAAATCTTTGATTTTGGCTAAGCCAAGACAGGTGGTTTGTTGAACGGTGTCATTTAAAAATATCATTTGTTCTGGGATCATGCAGGCTCTAAACAAAGCTTCTATACCCTGTACTTGCCATTCTTTTGTACCCCAAACACTTTTCAAATCAACATGTTTGTCCCAATAATCAAATCCAAAAGTATTCATTTTTTCAAAGAAAGAATCTGAATATATCAATTTTGTGTTGGTTATCATGGTTTTCATCCCTGTCTTGTTTGACAATTTGTAATAAAATGTTTCAGCATTAGTTATGTTAAAACCTGAAAAATATGAATATTTGCCATACACGGTTCTAGAGCTCCCTTTTGGAGGTGTAGCACAATGTTCCCATTGATTAAAATTTAAAACATTTCTAGGTTGTGCAGATTTATGCAAGAAATGGTTACCATAATGGTTATAGCAGTAATAATTGTCATAATTTGTAGAACCCTGCAAATAATCATGTTTTGTAAATTTAGCAGACATTACTAAGTCAGACATCATATTGTTTATACTTTCAAAGTCCCAATCATCAGCAAATGAGTTTGGTTTTGCAAAGTCACTCAAGGAGATCTTGATTTGGTGTGGATATTTCAGGATCTCGACCGGACCATAAATTTCATAGTCAGTGTTGTCCCAGGCTACCCCACCAGATATTGGAATTGCTGTGAAGTTGGCTGAAGAAAGTTCTGAAGAAAGTTCTCTTTTCTCGACGTGTGAAGATGTGTGTGGTTTGAGGACCAAGTTGATGTTCTGACTTGCTGTGTCCATTTTAGCATATTTTCCCTCAATGAAGCGTCCCAAGGTAAATACCATGATGAGCCAAAGTATGAGGATAAATGCACCAAAACCCACCCAAAATTCAATCCATGGAGAAACTAGATATGTTTCTTTCAGTTGTTTCAAAAGTTCCTTCGCTTTGTCTTTAAAGGATTTTGATGATGGCTGTGTCTTTTGTTCGCTGAAGCCTTCAGACGAATCATCGAAGTTGATGAAGTAACCGGATGCAGTTCTGTCAATTGTTCCAATTGGTTCAGGATTTTTGTTTCTTGCATTTTCACTTGGTACTTCTGTATAGATTGGTGTGTCTCTGCTAAATGTCTTTATTTGGGTTTTCAGAGGTCTAAGTTCTATTGCATTGTTGCATAGTCCTTGTTGTTCTTCTGTAGGCGTTTCGAATGTGATGAGCCTCTTTGATAGGACCTCTGTACTGGTAGCAAACCTTGGTGTTCTGCTACTTATTGGGAGTCCACTTGGCCTACTGTTGGTTATCGGCCACATGTTGTGGTTTTACCAGGTCGATGGATACAACTCGGTTCTCCTTTTTTCCAGCAAGTGGCGGTAGTACAACTGATCTTGTCCCGTTGACAGACAATACAGGAACTGCTTTTCTGTAAGAAGGCCCAAATTCGTTCTTTACCGCGATCTTCTCCCTGACTAGATCCCCGACTTTTGGAATCCAGACAGGTCTTGCTGGGACAGGTGGTGATTCTTCAGTGGTCGTTGGCTGTTCTTTCAACTGTATGTTGCTCAGGTCTTTTCTTGTTTTGTTTAAGTCCTGCAAAATAGCCAAACGGTCTTTGACATCAAAGCTTTTTTCTGTTACCACTGAAGTCTGACTATCAAGGTCAGAGATCAACATCCTAGTTCCGAATAATAATTCGTACGGACTGAATCCCTTCAGAGAATTTCTTGGCAAGTTATTTAGACTACGTTGGACACTTATTAGATGTTTGACCCACCCAGCTCCCGAACCTAATATCCTTTCTATTATAGATTGCTTTCTGTCTTGGTTTTTTCTTTACACCATCCCATACCCTCAGGAAGGAAGTGAGAAGATTCCCGCTGGGCTGTGCTCATTTGGCCATTCTTTCCCCCCCCAGGCTGGATTGCCTGAGAAAAAGAAAAAAATGGTCGAACGTAGCATGCTCTTAGCGTATATGCCATTTAGACTCGCAAATCTTGTATAACAGTCCGGACGTCAGCCGAGTGCTGTGGATCTACATTATAAGTGGGAACTAGCCTGTATATGTTAATCGCAAGCCATTCTTTTTAGTGGTGATGTTATCTGCCTTGATACGACGAGGTATTAAACTGCTTCTCTCCCCACTGCGATCTCTGTTGCAGTTTGGGCAGTTTTTTACAAACATGGTGTAGTGCAGGCTCATGCCTGGCCACCAGTACCGTGATTGTAATTCTTCCAGAGAATCTTTTAATTTAAGGTGTCTGAGACCCTCGCCCATGTGTGCGTCTGCGATTAACAAGTTTCTCCTGTCCATGTTTGGAATCACTCTATCCCCCACTCCAGGGATTCGAGCAAAAGGAATGGAGTTTGCATCTATGATGTATGTGTAATTGAGTGGATAGTTGATCGGTAACGCCGAGCAGTCGCCTTTTGATGACGTTTTTACTGCCAGCACTGTTTCGCCGTCAATGTATTTTAATGTACGCTTTTTTCGATCTACGGGAGCCGGTTTACTGGCTGCCGCTGCGGCTGTTTCAGCCAATGAATTCCCTACAACGTGAACGCCATCACGCTGGTGACTCAGTGAGTGTGTCACGTGAGTCTTTGGTAGTTCTTTTTTCAAAAGAGCTACCTGTTCCCAGAGCAGTCTCTGCTTTATTGGTGCATCCGTGTCATCTTTGTAATCGTTCTGAATCCAGGTCTGCAAATCCTTGTTATATGCTTTGACGCAGAAATATGAATCTGACACTATAAGTGTCAGGAATTCGCGATCCGCATTATCTAGCGCCATTTTCAAAGCTAATATTTCAGTTTGTAGTTCTGAATTAGTTTCTACTGAGTGTGATTTTGTTAATAGAGGTCTTAGTTTACCTCCGTGCCACACTTCTTTTGTAATCTCACATGTGGGATTGTATGCATGTTCTCCCCAAACGGAGGGTTGAGCATGTCCGTCTGTATAGATTACACAGGCGTAATGTCGTAGAGGCAGAATGTCGATTGGCAGAGGATACGTTTTTTCATATTTTAGATTTTTTAATTCTTCTAGTTCTGGATCAAAGAAGTAATATACTTTGTCCGTTGTGATTGAATTTACCCATTGTAACCATTCTGGATCCAATGTTGTTATTGGTAAATTACACGGTGTTGTTAATGCCTCAAAGGCTGATTCTGCTGTTCTGACTGTGATATGTCTACCGTCAGCTATGTCTTTTTCTCTAGCTATTGCGGTTTGAACTGCTTGAACAATTTTTCCTTTGTTGTTGAATCTCTGTTCAGCTTTTGTGTACAAATGTGATTTGAATGCAATTGGTACCTTATCTCCCTCATTAGAGGTTAGGTATGTGAATCCGCATCTCCCTGGGATGACTCGGATCACAAGGTTGCGTGTATTATCACGGGTTTCTAATTTTGTTTTAATTAGCATGTCTGTTTGTAAGGATCTCAAAATTTCTGTGTGTGCTTGAGTCCAACTGGATCTTTTAAAGTCTGGTTTAATTAGATCGTAAAGGGGTTTGACCCTTTCTGCGTAATTTGCAATATATGTTCTTCCGAAGTTTAGGAAGCCTAGAATTGACTGTAGGTTTTTTAGTGTTTTAGGAGCTTGGATTACGGCACATTTCTCTAGGAAATTGTCTGCCAGGCTTTTGCCTTCACTTGATAACTCATATCCTAAGAATAGGACCGTCAGATGGGCAATTCTGGACTTTTTGAAGTTGAATTTGTAACCCTCTGCAGCGAAACCAAGTATTATGGTGTTCACTCTTTTCAAGTGAGTTTCCAAGTCATCATCTGTTAAGTAAATGTCATCGACATAAGATAATGCTTCATCATCATATAGTTGTAGTAATTCTGTTACTCTCGCTGAGAATACCCCCGGGCTGTTCTTGTACCCCTGGGCTAACCGACAGAATTGTTTTTGAGTGCCATTTACTGAAAATGCAGTTAAATATCTGCTCTCTGGTGCTATGTTTTGACAAAAGAATCCATTGGAGATGTCCAAGGTTGTTTTGTATTTTTTGCGCACTATGTTATTCATTAGTGCAGCACTGTGTGAGTTTTGCACTGCAAAAGTTTTGCAACATGTGTTAAGGTGTCGGTAATCCAAAACTAGACGATATGAATTGTCTGGTTTGGAGACCGGAAACAAAGGATTGTTCATTTGTGAGGTGCAAGTTTCAATCACCCCTTGGTATTCTAGCTGATCTAGTATTTCATTTACTTGTTTTTTAGCTTCTTGCTTAATTGGGTACTGCCTTTGTGCAGTTGGTTGTGATTTTAACTGGACTTTGTGAGGAGGAGAATCCTCATCCCATCCTACGTGATTTTTATATAAAGCAGGTGCTAAGGCCACTGCCCACTTTCTAGCAAGTGTGTATTTTTTATGAATCGGTATTTGATTCGAGAAGGCAGGCATAATTACTTCTTCGCCATGAGGGCACTCCCTGACAAACTCCGGTGGCCAGTCTTTTTCAGCTAGAAGGATGTCATAGCCCTTGGATAGGTTATCCCAAAATAGTCCCCTTATTTTCCTAGTCTTATCTCCCTCTATACGTAATGTTATCTCGTATATTTTGTGGGGCTTGCTAACTCTGGTATCTGCAGTTTCCACTTGAAGGTATTCATTCGTGTCCACTGTCTCCAGATGATTCATAAGGACTTTGCGAGCTATGCTCACCTCTGCTGCGCTGTCTAGCATTGTCTGAGCCCATTCTCCGTTTTTCAGTTGTGTCCTCAGTATTCTCGGCATTGTTAACTACCTTGATACTGGCTACCTTCTTTTTTGGAAATTGTGATTTCTTTTTCAGTTGAGCAGGTTCCTTGTCTTTGGACTTGGCGTGCTCTTCTGATCGTCCTCTTCTTTCCGATTTCTGCGAGGAATTCTGAAAAGATTGAGACGGACGTGTATCAATGTCTTGATATCTATCAGGTTTTTTAATATTATCCCTATTTCTAAGGTTATATCTATTCCCAGAGGGTTCACTCTGAGGTGACCTTTGTCTCGGGTTTGGAGATTTCTCTCTTCGCCTAGGAGACCTTCCTCTGGACTGGAATTTCTTTTCTTTAGGATTGGATTGTTTATTTCCATCCCAGTTCTTTTTTGGTGAATTATTATTAAAAAATATTTTTTCTGGACTTGTAGTCAGTTGCGGTTTTACTGGTATTCCACCTAGACTATCTCTGCCTAGTTCTTCATAGGATTTTTCTATGATTCTGGCAATTTCAGCTGGTTGGTCTGCTATATCTGTCTCTTTTAACCTCTGGCGGATCGCCACGTTTGCTGCTTCACCCTTTATGTTGGCTAGTAATATAGCCGAGACCTGCTTGAAGTCTTTCAGTAATTTCATACCAAGAGTTAAAGCAGGTTCTGGACCGTATTCATCTTGAATTTGTTTTAGCACATCTGGTATTACCGAAATGGATGGAACACCGTGCGTTTTTGTGTAGATTGAAGCAAAGACCGTACCCCAAGTGTCACAGTCCTCAATGTGTGGTGCGATTCCCATTGGGAGACATATAGTCAGAATCCTGTGCTTTTCTAATGGGGTGGTGTCAGGAAACACCGCCTCTATTTGGGTGATTTTCTGTGCCAACCAGAATGGTATCTGTTCCCGTTTAGCTGGAACTTTACCTAGGCAGGATTGGATGTTCTGTGGTGTGATTTTATTTGTGTTCCCCTGGTGAGGGGTCAGCTGTGGAATTTTAATCGCTGGCTGAATTGTTGAAGTCCGCATTACATACTGAACTAATTGTCTGTGAATTTTTAGTAGTTGTTTTAGCTGTATTAATAGCTCTGGTGCAGTCATCTCGTCGATGTCTGGATGTGGTGTGTATCCGGCTAAGACCGGCCACGTTGCTCCTGGTCTTCCTAAAGGACCGAGCCTTGTAATGTGATTATTATGTTTTAGGGCGCCATCAAATAAGAGCCAATGCTCTTGGAATTTGAGTGGTACTTCCACCTCCTCGAAAGGAGTGTACGTTTCAGGAGGTTCCTCTACTTTGTAATAGTGGAAGTACTTTGTTACAGCATTTGCTGCTGGAAAATGTATCCATGTATAGTATACCTCTGTCTGCCGATATTCGTGTGCCTCAATTACGAATATGACTGTGCCACCTCTAGGTGTCAGTCCATTTTCTATAAGTTTTAAGGTTATAGATCTCCTTTTGGCGACCTGGATGAGTATTATATCCGGGTCTGCTGTTTGCATGGTAGCATCAGCATCTGCTATTTCAGTAGCTAATCAAATTGCCTCTCTTTCTCCATCACTGTCTCCCATTTTACTGACAGGATGGTATTATTTTTATTTGCAGATCAGGTTTCTTTATGGAAACAGAGATTAGGTGCACAATATTTTGGAACTGTTTTATCCTTCAACGTTGACTAGACCAAGAACCGTACATAGGAGTTCCCTCCTGCGAGGTTTTGGAGGATATAATAACCTTTCACCCACTCCAGACGTCTTTGGAGTATTTGGGAAAAGGGGTCTGAGTGAGAAAGCACGACTGAGTTACTCTAAATGTCTTACGTTAGTTTTATCGCCCTTTCCAAACGCGTTGGGCGCCATGTAGTGTAGCTCCTATTTTCCCAATAGGCTCTGCGCATTGGAATAGTACCTACAGCAGTAAAGACCTAGGCCAGACGTTAACTAGGTCTACTACTGTCGAAACTAGACTTAATTTTTGGGTTTGCCAGCTAAGCTCAGAGTTCGCTAGAAACTTTCTCGAATGTTCAAGGAAGGATGAACTCCCCTGATTAGACAAGAAGGGATTTAGTTTCTGACAACCATAGAACATGACAACTTTGCTCTCCCCTAATCAAGAGTCAATCTCAAGAGTCGTGTGAGCACAAGGCAATTATTTTACTCAGTCAGTACGTGCATTCTTAGTCTCATCAGAATGTAGAGAAAAGGAAGAGACGGGCGTGTTCAATAAAAGATGTTATTTATTGATCAGTCTCTTTTCTCGTACAAGAGAAATGGATCGATATTATTGCAATACTTATAGTTAAGTAAAGTGCATACATTAGAAGCAATAGTATAAAATAATACTGTAAAAACATTGATATGGTTTCTGAGCCATATGATGTTTAAAATGATTAAAATATATTTACATACACATATACATTTGACTAAACGTACTCAACTGGTGTTTCTAAATACGCCTACCCCGTGTACCTGACCTAAGTCTAATGCGTGGGCGGGAATAGAAAGTTACAGTTTAGTTTAAGTTTGTTTTTGCCAAGTGAATAACTAAAGAATTCTCTAGGAGGGGTTATTCAGTTCTGTACCTGGAATTTAGGATGAATGAGGAATGGTATCTCTTTCTCTGCTCTCGATATTCCAGGCTGCCTGCGAGGGCTGCCCAGAAGCGCCGGTGCTGGGTCTCTCGGCTTGAGATAGCAGCGCGTCTCTTAGCGCGTCAGGAAGGCGGGGCTGCTGCCTGCGGGGTCTGCTTCTGCTCTCGGCTTCGGCAAGTATGGCTGCTCCGTCTTGTCACCACGCGTGTGTTTGCATAGGGCAAGGTCGGCAATATTTATACCTTAAAGGTGCCGAGATTGACGTAAGGATGGACATAGGTACGTCAATAAAGATGTCATACGACTTGCTCGTTAGCACATTCTTTACTAAAGTTCTCTGTGAAATCAAAACAATGGCCGCACGGATTATCCAGGTTGTCATAGGTTTGATTTGTTATGAGAACGTCGTATGCCTTATCAGGGGCTGGAGGAATATTGCTTGTCTAATTAGATCTCAAGCGTTATGACCTAATCAGATAACACGTTCCTGTGCCGTAGTGTGACTGCGTCAGATAACGGTATCTGCATCATGGGGGATTTCTTGCCTCATGGGCTGACTGTTAGTTAACTAGCTAGTAAGTTTAACCAGAATAGGGTCAGGAATAGGGGGATCGAATCAGAACCTATAGAAATACACGACAGCACCATCTCCCTCCCCTCTGGTTCCGTCACTTCCGGTACAACAGATCTTCTGGCCATAATAGGGGGATTATCTTGTTCATTACGTAACTGTGCAGCACTGTAGTTGTTTGGATGCCACCTACTCATATGGCCATGCATTGTGTAGTTTCCGTAGCTGTATTTCTTCTCGGTCCCTCTGGACAGTCTATCTTGACATATAAGGCAAGTTACGTACCTTGCATTTACTTTTTTCTGGCCTTTGGGAAATTTAAATAAAATTCTCTTTCAGGTGAGACCTCCTGGGCTCCTCAGGCAAAAAATGCCTCTCTTCCTGCTCTTCCTCCTCTTCCTCTTCTTCCTCTTCTTGCTGAAGTATAACTTCAGCAGGTGGTCCTCTCTTCCTTGGATGTGGTGGAGGTGGTGGGAAAGCACCAGCTGAAGCTACTAAAGAAGCCATTGCTCACTGGTAACAAAGGGTCTTTCTCTCACAAAGATGAAAGTCAGAGTGAGGAAAGAAGGAGGGGTTTTCATCATTTGGGAAAAACAATAGTTCTAAACCAATGAAAAGTGTTAATTTTAGATCACATGACCTAGTCTTACATCATTAGGAAACCAAAAGTAATGTCATCAGTGATGTCATTTAAGATGTCATCAGTGATGTCACTGACAATGTCATGAATGATGTAATATGTGACATCATCAGCAGTGGATTGCGGGTGCGCGAAATATAGTTAGTACAACTAACTATATAGGAGCAATGTCAATGGTTTTTTAAATGCTAATTCCTAACTATATAAGGACTGAAACCTATGTTTTTTTCAGTGAATTTCAAAGGTTTTTTAAATGCTAATTCCTAACTATATAAGGCCAGAAACCTATGCTTTTTTCAGTGAATTTGCAAGGTTTTTTAAATGCTAATACCTAACTATATAAGGCCTGAAACCTATGGTTTTTACACTGAATTTCAAAGGTTTTTTAAATGCTAATTCCTAACTATATAAGGCCTGAAACCTATGGTTTTTTCAGTGAATTTGCAAGGTTTTTTAAATGCTAATTCCTAACTAAATAAGGCCTGAAACCTATGTTTTTTTCAGTGAATTTGCAAGGTTTTTAAAATGCTAATTCTATTAGCGGATAATGTTTAAATATGTTAATATCCTTGTGGGACAACCTGAGCAGCCCTAGGGATCTGATTTTTGGACCGGAGCAAGACTCTCTCTGATTGTGCCGTATTTCTTGCCTTTTGCCCCGCTGATTGTGCCGTATTTCTTGCTTCTGCCCCCCTGATTGTGCCATATTTCTTGGCTTCTGCCCCCCTGATTGTGCCGTATTTCTTGCCTTCTGCACCCTGATTGTGCCGTATTTCTTGCCTTCTGCTCCCTGATTGTGCCGTATGTCTTGCCTTCTGCCCACTAATTTTGCTGTTTTTTCTTGCCTTTTGCCCAGTGATTGTGCCATTTGTCAGGCCTTCTGTCCCCTGATTGTGCCGTTTTTCGTGCCCCTGCCCCCCTGATTGTATTATCTTTGCCAGTGTTTGTTCGCTGCTGGTATTGACTTTGCCTGTGTTTCTTTGCTGCCGTTATTGTCTTTGCCAGTGTTTCTTTGCTGCCGTTATTGTCTTTGCCAGTGTTTGTTTGCTGTCGTTATTGTCTTTGCCAGTGCTTGTTCGCTGCTGGTATTATCTTTGCCAGAGCTGTGTGGGCTGTGTGGGCTGTGAGAGCTGTGTGAGATGTGAGAGCTGTGTGGGCTGTGAGAGCTGTGTGGGCTGTGAGAGCTGTGTGGGCCGTGTGGGCTGTGAGAGCTGTGTGGGCTGTGAGAGCTGTGTGGGATGTGAGGGCTGTTTGGGCTGTGAGGGCTGTGAGGCCTGTGAGAGCTGTGTGGGCTATGAGAGCTGTGTGGGCTGTGAGAGCTGTAAGGGCTGTGCCAGCTGTGTGGGCTGTGAGAGGTGTATAGGCTGTGAGAGCTGTGAGAGCTGTGAGAGCTGTATGGGCTGTGAGAGCTGTTTGGGATGTGAGCTGTGTGGGCTGTGAGGGCTGTGTGAGCTGTTAGAGCTGTGTGGGCTGTGAGAGCTGTGTGGGCTGTGGGATGTGAGCTGTGTGGGCTGTGAGGGCAGTGAGGGCTGTGTGGGCTGTGAGAGCTGTGTGGGCTGTGCGAGCTGTGTGGGCTGTGAGGGCTGTGTGGGCTGTGAGGGCTGTGTGGACTGTGAGAGCTCTGTGGGGTGTGAGAGCTGTGTGGGCTGTGAGAGCTGTGTGGGATGTGTGGGATGTGGGAGCTGTGTGGGCTGTGAGAGCTGTGTGGGCTGAGAGAGCTGTATGGGCTGAGAGAGCTGTATGGGCTGTGAGAGCTGTGAGAGCTGTGTTGGATGTGAGCTGTGTGGGCTGTGAGGGCTGTGTGAGCTGTGAGAGCTGTGTGGGCTGTAAGAGCTGGGTGGGCTGTGAGAGCTTTGAGAGCTGTGTGGGCTGTGAGAGCTGTGTGGGCTGTGTGGGCTGTCAGAGCTGTGTGGGCTGTGAGAGCTTTGTGGGCTGTGAGGGCTGTGAGGGCTGTGTGGGCTGTGAGGGCTGTGAGGCCTGTGAGAGCTGTGTGGGCTGAGAAAGCTGTGTGGGCTGTGAGAGCTGTGTGGGCTGGGAGAGCTGTATGGGCTGTGAGAGCTGTGAGAGCTGTGTTGGATGTGAGCTGTGTGGGCTGTGAGGGCTGTGTGAGCTGTGAGAGCTGTGTGGGCTGTAAGAGCTGGGTGAGCTGTGAGAGCTTTGAGAGCTGTGTGGGCTGTGAGAGCTGTGTGGGCTGTGTGGGCTGTGAGAGCTGTGTGGGCTGTGAGAGCTGTGTGGGCTGTGAGGGCTGTGTGGGCCGTGAGGGCTGTGAGGCCTGTGAGAGCTGTGTGGGCTGAGAAAGCTGTGTGGGCTGTGAGAGCTGTGTGGGGTGGGAGAGCTGTGAGAGCTGTGTGGGCTGTGAGAGCTGTGTGGCCTGTGAGAGCTGTGTGGGCTGTGAGGGCTCTGAGGCCTGTGAGATCTGTGTGGGCTGTTAGAGCTATGTGGGCTGTGAGAGCTGTGTGGGCTGTGAGAGCTGTGTGGGCTGTGAGAGCTGTATGGGCTGTGAGAGCTGTGAGAGCTCTGTGGGATGTGAGCTGTGTGGGCTGTGAGGGCTGTGTGAGCTGTGAGAGCTGTGTGGGCTGTGAGAGCTGTGTGGGCTGTGTGGGCTGTGAGAGCTGTGTGGGCTGTGTGGGCTGTGAGAGCTGGGAGTAAGCATGGGCGGATTTTGCGGATCCACGATTCACGGATTTGCGGATTTGCGGATTTGCGAATCGTGGATTGGCAAAATCCGCGAATTTTGCGGATTGCCGACCGGCGGATTTGGGCGGGGCTTCCATGCGACCGATCAGACCAGCAGATGAAGATACAGAAGCTCCTGGTCACAGGAACAGCACTGGGATTGCGCTCGTGAAAGTCAAGGATGCATAGGCCTCTATCCAGCATCACAGCTGATTTCGACGGTAGAAGATTTGGGAAGAAGGCACACCTGCCCAGCCTTGACAACGCTCACGATTTTTTTTGGGCTGATGAATGAGTCACTGCATTTGAGCTTCAACTAGTTCCAGCGACCATGTGTGTGTTACTATGCGATCGCCCCGAGGGGCGCAGGGGTCCCTTGGTTGAGCTGTCCATCATTGTGGGTCAATGGCGGGAGGACGGTGCACAGCGCGAGTGTGTGGGCGGGGGTTCCAAAGGGTCTGGGCCCCATCAGAGCAGCAGATGAAGAGACAGTACACCAGCCTGGCCTGTTGTAATTATTTTACGATGGCGCCGGCAAGCTGCCAGCGCCATCCTAAAATAGTTACTAAATTAGCTTCAACAGGAAGCTCTAACAGATAAAATCGAGCACCTGCTTTGTTTTATCTATTAGAGCTTCCTGTTGAAGCTAACTTAGTAACTATTTTAGGATGGCGCTGGCAGCTTGCCGGCGCCATCGTAAATTAGTTACAACAGGCCAGGCAGGCTTGAACTTTTGCCCCCGAAATCCGCCGCTCGCGGATTTGCGGATTCGCGGTAAATTCGCGGGAGTTCTCGGATCGCGAATTTACCAAAAATCCGCAAAATCCGCGAGCGGAGCGGATTTTGCGCTCGCTGTGTGGGCTGTGAGAGCTGTGCGGGCTGTGAGTGCTGTGTAGGCTGTGAGAGTGTGGGCTGTGTGGGCTGTGCGAGCTGTGAGAGCTGTGTGGGCTGTGAGAGCTGTGTGGGCTGTGAGAGCTGTGTGAGCTGTGTGGGCTGCGAGAGCTGTGTAGGCTGTGAGAGCTGTGTGTTCTGTGAGAGCTGTGAGAGCTGTGTGGGATGTGAGCTGTGTGGGCTGTGAGGGCTGTGTGAGCTGTGAGAGCTGTGTGGGCTGTGAGAGCTGTGTGGGCTGTGAGAGCTGTGAGAGCTGTGTGGGCTGTGAGAGCTGTGTGGGCTGTGTGGGCTGTGAGAGCTGTGTGGGCTGGGAGAGCTGTGATGGCTGTGAGGGCTGTGAGGGCTGTGCCGGCTGTAAGGGCTGTGAGGCATGTGAGAGCTGTGTGGGCTGTGGGAGCTGTGTGGGCTGTGAGAGGTGTGTGAGCTGTGAGAGCTATGTGGGCTGTGAGAGCTGTGTGGGCTGTGCGAGCTGTGTGGGCTGTGAGAGCTGCGAGAGCTGTGTGGGCTGTGTGGGCTGTGAGAGCTCTGTGGGCTGTGTGGGCTGTGAGAGCTGTGAAGCATGTGAGAGCTGTGTGGGTTGTGAGAGCTGTGAGAGATGTGTGAGCAGTGAGAGCTGTGTGGGATGTGAGAGCTGTGTGGGCTGTGAGAGCTGTGTGGGCTGTGAGAGCTGCGAGAGCTGTGTGGGCTGTGTGCCCTGTGTGGGCTGTGAGAGCTCTGTGGGCTGTGTGGGCTGTGAGCACTGTGTGGGCTGTGAGAGCTGTGCGAGCTGTGTGGGCTGTGAGAGCTGTAAGAGCTGTGTGGGCTCTGAGAGCTGTGCGGGCTGTGAGAGCTGTGTGGGCTGTGAGAGCTGTGTGGGCTGTGAGAGCTGCGAGAGCTGTGTGGGCTGTGTGGGCTGTGAGAGCTGTGTGGGCTGTGTGGGCTGTGAGAGCTGTGTGGGCTGTGAGAGCTGTGAGGGCTGTGAGGGCTGTGAGGCCTGTGAGAGCTGTGTGGGATGTGAGAGCTGTGTGGGCTGTGAGAGCTATGTGGGCTGGGAGAGCTGTATGGGCTGTGAGAGCTCTGAGAGCTGTGTGGGATGTGAGCTGTGTGGGCTGTGAGGGCTGTGTGAGCTGTGAGAGCTGTGTGGGCTGTGAGAGCTGTGTAGGCTGTGTCGCCTGTGAGAGCTGTGAGAGCTGTGTGGGCTGTGAGAGCTATGTGGGCTGTGAGAGCTGTGTGGGCTGTGAGAGTGTGGGCTGTGTGGGCAGTGAGAGCTGTGAGAGCTGTGTGGGCTGTGAGAGCTGTGTGGGCTGTGAGAGCTGTGTGGGCTGTGTGGGCTGTGAGAGCTGTGTGGGCTGTGAGAGCTGTGAGAGCTCTGTGGGCTGGGAGAGCTGTGATGGCTGTGAGGGCTGTGAGGGCTGTGCGGGCTGTAAGGGCTGTGAGGCATGTGAGAGCTGTGTGGGCTGTGGGAGCTGTGTGGGCTGTGAGAGGTGTGTGAGCTGTGAGAGCTATGTGGGCTGTGAGAGCTGTGTGGGCTGTGCGAGCTGTGTGGGCTGTGAGAGCTGCGAGAGCTGTGTGGGCTGTGTGGGCTGTGAGAGCTCTGTGGGCTGTGTGGGCTGTGAGAGCTGTGAAGCATGTGAGAGCTGTGTGGGTTGTGAGAGCTGTGAGAGATGTGTGAGCAGTGAGAGCTGTGTGGGATGTGAGAGCTGTGTGGGCTGTGAGAGCTGTGTGGGCTGTGAGAGCTGCGAGAGCTGTGTGGGCTGTGTGCCCTGTGTGGGCTGTGAGAGCTCTGTGGGCTGTGTGGGCTGTGAGCACTGTGTGGGCTGTGAGAGCTGTGCGGGCTGTGTGGGCTGTGAGAGCTGTAAGAGCTGTGTGGGCTCTGAGAGCTGTGCGGGCTGTGAGAGCTGTGTGGGCTGTGAGAGCTGTGTGGGCTGTGAGAGCTGCGAGAGCTGTGTGCGCTGTGTGGGCTGTGAGAGCTGTGTGGGCTGTGTGGGCTGTGAGAGCTGTGTGGGCTGTGAGAGCTGTGAGGGCTGTGAGGGCTGTGAGGCCTGTGAGAGCTGTGTGGGATGTGAGAGCTGTGTGGGCTGTGAGAGCTATGTGGGCTGGGAGAGCTGTATGGGCTGTGAGAGCTCTGAGAGCTGTGTGGGATGTGAGCTGTGTGGGCTGTGAGGGCTGTGTGAGCTGTGAGAGCTGTGTGGGCTGTGAGAGCTGTGTAGGCTGTGTCGCCTGTGAGAGCTGTGAGAGCTGTGTGGGCTGTGAGAGCTATGTGGGCTGTGAGAGCTGTGTGGGCTGTGAGAGTGTGGGCTGTGTGGGCAGTGAGAGCTGTGAGAGCTGTGTGGGCTGTGAGAGCTGTGTGGGCTGTGAGAGCTGTGTGGGCTGTGTGGGCTGTGAGAGCTGTGTGGGCTGTGAGAGCTGTGTGGGCTGTGAGGGCTGTGAGGGCTGTGAGGGCTGTGTGGGCTGTGTGGGCTGT
Organism: Lissotriton helveticus; assembly: GCF_964261635.1. NCBI lineage: Eukaryota > Metazoa > Chordata > Amphibia > Caudata > Salamandridae > Lissotriton > Lissotriton helveticus. Next base: position 24,501,004 of record NC_136063.1, read on the forward strand.
GAGGCCTGTGAGAGCTGTGTGGGCTGTGAGAGCTGTGTCTGCTGTGAGAGCTGTGTGGCTGTGAGAGCTGTATGGGCTGTGAGAGCTGTGAGAGCTCTGTGGGATGTGAGATGTGTGGGCTGTGAGGGCTGTGTGAGCTGTGAGGGTTGTGTGGGCTGTGAGAGCTGTGTGGGCTGTGAGATCTGTGTGGGCTGTGAGGGATGTGTGGTCTGTGAGAGCTGTGTGGGCTGTGAGAGCCGTATTGGCAGTGTGAGCTGTGAGAGCTGTGTGGGCTGTGAGAGCTGTGTGGGCTGCGTGGGCTGTGAGAGCTGCGAGAGCTGTGAGAGCTGTGTGGGCTGTGAGAGCTGTGTGGGATGTGAGCTGTGTGGGCTGTGAGGGCTGTGTGAGCTGTGAGAGCTGTGTGGGCTGTGAGAGCTGTGCAGGCTGTGAGAGCTGTGTGGGCTGTGAAAGTGTGGGCTGTGTGGGCTGTGAGAGCTGTGAGAGCTGTGTGGGCTGTGAGAGCTGTGCGGGCTGTGAGAGCTGTGTGGGCTGTGAGAGCTGTGTGGGCTGTGACAGCTGTGTGGGCTGTGAGAGCTGTGTGGGCTGTGAGAGCTGTGTGGGCTGTGGGGGCTGTGTGAGCTGTGAGAGGTGTCTGGGCTGTGAGAGCTGTGTTGGCTGTGTGGGCTGTGAGAGCTGCGAGAGCTGTGAGAGCTGTGTGGGCTGTGAGAGCTGTGTGCGATGTGAGTTGTGTGGGCTGTGAGGGCTGTGTGAGCTGTGAGAGCTGTGTGGGCTGTGTGGGCTGTGAAAGCTGTGCGGGCTGTGAGAGCTGTGTGGGCTGTGAGAGTGTGGGCTGTGTGGGCTGTGAGAGCTGTGAGAGCTGTGTGAGCTGTGAGAGCTGTGTGGGCTGTGAGAGCTGTGTGGGCTGTGACAGCTGTGTGGGATGTGAGAGGTGTATGGGCTGTGAGAGCTGTATGGGCTGTGAGAGCTGTTTGGGATGTGAGCTGTGTGGGCTGTGAGGGCTGTGTGAGCTGTTAGAGCTGTGTGGGCTGTGAGAGCTGTGTGGGCTGTGGGCTGTGGGATGTGAGCTGTGTGGGTTGTGAGGGCTGTGAGGGCTGTGTGGGCTGTGAGAGCTGTGTGGGCTGTGCGAGCTGTGTGGGCTGTGAGGGCTGTGTGAGCTGTGAGGGCTGTGTGGACTGTGAGAGCTCTGTGGGGTGAGAGAGCTGTGTGGGCTGTGAGAGCTGTGTGGGCTGTGAGAGTGTGGGCTGTGTGGGCTGTGAGAGCTGTGAGAGCTCTGTGGGCTGTGTGAGCTGTGAGAGCTGTGTGGGCTGTGAGAGCTGTGTGGGCTGTGAGGGCTGTGAGAGCTGTGTGGGCTGTGAGGGCTGTGAGGGCTGTAAGAGCTGTGTGGGCTGTGAGAGCTGTGTTGGCTGTGAGAGCTGTGTGGGCTGTGAGAGCTGTGTGGGCTGTGAGAGCTGTGTGGGCTGTGTGAGCTGTGAGAGCTGTGTGGGCTGTGAGAGCTGTGTGGGCTGTGAGGGCTGTGAGAGCTGTATGGGCTGTGAGGGATGTGAGGGCTGTGAGGGCTGTAAGAGCTGTGTGGGCTGTGAGAGCTGTGTTGGCTGTGAGAGCTGTGTGGGCTGTGAGAGCTGTGTGGGCTGTGAGAGCTGTGTGGGCTGTGTGAGCTGTGAGAGCTGTGTGGGCTGTGAGAGCTGTGTGGGCTATGAGGGCTGTGAGAGCTGTATGGGCTGTGAGGGATGTGAGGGCTGTAAGAGCTGTGTTGGCTGTGAGAGCTGTGTTGGCTGTGAGAGCTGTGTGGGCTGTGAGAGCTGTGTGGGCTGTGAGAGCTGTGTGGGCTGTGAGCTCTGCTTCTATTGTGTCTCGGTCTACCTAGCACAAGATGAATGCCAACACTTCCTGGTTAGAAGTGTTGACAGCCAATGAGCATGCTGCTTTCCTGTGAAATACATGCTGATTGGCTGCCACTGTCTGTCAACACTCCAAACCAGGAAGTTTTGGCAGCCATCTTGTGCCTCGGTAGAACCAAGGCACAAGAAAGCAGTGAAACAAAGGTGCAAAACACGCAAAGGGGGCAGGGTAGAAGCACCCACAAGGGCCCCCCCAATTTTTTTGGGGAAAAATCGCGAGGGTACGCGCACCGTACAGAGTACAGTAAGCTTACGGTAAGCTTACTGTACTCTGTACCCCTGCGATTTTCCGAAAAAAAAAAATATTTTTTTGGGCCTGGGGGGGGGGGGGGCCTTGTGGGACCCCCTGAGCAGGCCTAGGGGGTCAGGGTGCTTCTACCCTGCCCCCTTTTTGAGTTCTACAAGTTTGTTTTTCTGCTTTCCTGTGCCTCGGTCTACCGAGGCACTAGATGGCTGCCAGCAATTTCTGTTTTGGAATGTTCACAGACAGTAGCAGCCAATCAGCATGCAGCTCGTACTCTGGAAGGTACAGAGTACAGCAAGCTTACAGTGTGCCACATATAGATATATAATTTGAACAAATTCGATTTTCTCAACAACTACTGGAGGGATTTTCACCAAATATACAAAAGGCACTTCTGCATACCACGCTCTACCATTTTGCCAAGTTTGGTGTAATTCCATTCAGCCGTTCGGGCTGTAGTCGTGTCTAAAGGTCCTATGGAAAATTGCATTGGACTCAATTTCACATTCAATTTTCTCAAATAACTACTGGAGGGATTTACACCTCTCCCTCTGCTCCTTCACTCGTTTTCACTCGTTTTTTCCCCCTTTCTATCTTTCACCTTTCTGCACCTCTGCTCTTTTGTGCATTATTTTTGCCCATTTTCCCTTTCTCTCCCTCTGCTCCTTCTCTCGTTTTCACTCGTTTTTTTACCCTTTCTATCTTTCACCTTTCTGCTCTTTTCTGCATCTCTGCTCTTTTGTGCCTTATTTCTGCCTATTCTCCCTTTTTTCTTTATCCCTTCTTTCCTCCCTTTACCTTTCCCCGCCGCTGCTGCCCCCGCGGCCCCTCCCCCCCCAGCACGACCGGCCCAATCCAGGTCCCCTCCCCACTCCCGCCTCCCAGCTGTCCAGCCCTCCCCGACCCCTACTTAATGGCGGCCACTGCGGGGACAGGCGAGCAAGACCACTGACTCGTTGTCAGTGAAATTGCTCTCCCACCCTCGCAGCTCCACCATTAAGTGAGGTGCCCCTGCCCCTGCACTCTTGAGTGTTGGTGATCGAGGCCCTCCTCCACCCGCAGGTTTCCCTGCGCCTCATCCCTGGTGGTCCAGTGGACCTCTGTCTCCTTTCTTTCTTTCTGCTCCTTCACTCGTTTTTCTCCCCTTTCTATCTTTCACCTTTCTGCACCTCTGTTCTTTTGCGCCTTATTTCTGCCCATTTCCCTTTCTCTCCCTCTTCTCCTTCACTCGTTTTCACTCGTTTTTTCCCCCTTTCTATCTTTCACCTTTCTGCACCTCTGCTCTTTTGTGCCTTATTTTTGCCCATTTTCCCTTTCTCTCCCTCTGCTCCTTCTCTCGTTTTCACTCGTTTTTTTACCCTTTCTATCTTTCACCTTTCTGCTCTTTTCTGCATTGTCGTGTATTTCTATAGGTTCTGAATCGATCCCCCTATTCCTGACCCTATTCTGGTTAAACTACCTAGCTAGTTAACTAACAGTCAGCCCATGAGGCAAGAAAACCCCCATGATGCAGATACCGTTATCTGACGCAGTCACACTACGGCACAGGAACGTGTTATCTGATTAGGTCATAACGCTTGAGATCTAATTAGACAAGCGACATTCCTCCAGCCCCTGATAAGGCATACGACGTTCTCATAACAAATCAAACCTATGACAACCTGGAAAATCCGTGCGGCCATTGTTTTGATTTCACAGAGAACTTTTGCAAAAGAATGTGCTAACGAGCAAGTCGTATGACATCTTTATTGACGTACCTATGTCCATCCTTACGTCAATCTCGGCACCTTTAAGGTATAAATATTGCCGACCTTGCCCTATGCAAACACACGCGTGGTGACAAGACGGAGCAGCCATACTTGCCGAAGCCGAGAGCAGAAGCAGACCCCGCTGGCAGCAGCCCCGCCTTCCTGACGCGCTGAGAGACGCGCTGCTATCTCAAGCCGAGAGACCCAGCACCGGCGCTTCTGGGCAGCCCTCGCAGGCAGCCTGGAATATCGAGAGCAGAGAAAGAGATACCATTCCTCATCCATCCTAAATTCCAGGTACAGAACTGAATAACCCCTCACAGAGAATTCTTTAGTTATTCACTTGGCAAAAACAAACTTAACTTAAACTGTAACTTTCTATTCCCGCCCACGCATTAGACTTAGGTCAGGTACACGGGGTAGGCGTATTTAGAAACACCAGTTGAGTACGTTTAGTCAAATGTATATGTGTATGTAAATATATTTTAATCATTTTAAAACATCATATGGCTCAGAAACCATATCAATGTTTTTACAGTACTATTTTATACTATTGCTTTTAATGTATGCACTTTACTTAACTATAAGTATTGCAATAATATCGATCCATTTCTCTTGTACGAGAAAAGAGACTGATCAATAAATAACACCTTTTATTGAACACGCCCGTCTCTTCCTTTTCTCTACATTCTGATGAGACTAAGAATGCACGTACTGACTGAGTAAAATAATTGCCTTGTGCTCACACGACTCTTGAGATTGACTCTTGATTAGGGGAGAGCAAAGTTGTCATGTTCTATGGTTGTCAGAAACTAAATCCCTTCTTGTCTAATCAGGGGAGTTAATCCTTCCTTGAACATTCGAGAAAGTTTCTAGCGAACTCTGAGCTTAGCTGGCAAACCCAAAAATTAAGTCTAGTATCGACAGTAGTAGACCTAGTTAACGTCTGGCCTAGGCCTTTACTGCTGTAGGTACTATTCCAATGCGCAGAGCCTATTGGGAAAATAGGAGCTACACTACATGGCGCCCAACGCGTTTGGAAAGGGCGATAAAACTAACGTAAGACATTTAGAGTAACTCAGTCGTGCTTTCTCACTCAGACCCCTTTTCCCAAATACTCCAAAGACGTCTGGAGTGGGTGAAAGGTTATTATATCCTCCAAAACCTCGCAGGAGGGAACTCCTATGTATGGTTTTTGGTCTAGTCAACGTTGAAGGATAAAACAGTTCCAGAATATTGTGCATCTAATCTCTGTTTCCATAAAGAAACCTGATCTGCAAATAAAAATAATACCATCCTGTCAGTAAAATGGGAGACAGTGATGGAGAAAGAGAGGCAATTAGATTAGCTACTGAAATAGCAGATGCTGATGCTACCATGCAAGCAGCAGACGCGGATATAATACTCATTCCGGTCATTAAAAGGAGATCTATAACCTTAAAACTTATAGAAAATGGACTGACACCTAGAGGTGGCACAGTCATATTCGTAATTGAGGCACACGAATATCAGCAGACAGAGGTATACTATACATGGATACATTTTCCAGCAGCAAATGCTGTAACAAAGTACTTCCACTATTACAAAGTAGAGGAACCTCCTGAAACGTACACTCCTTTCGAGGAGGTGGAAGTACCACTCAAATTCCAAGAGCATTTGCTCTTATTTGATGGCGCCCTAATACATAACAATCACATTACAAGGCTCGGTCCTTTAGGAAGACCAGGAGCAACGTGGCCGGTCCTAGCCGGATACACACCACATCCAGACATCGAAAGAATGCCTGCAGCAGAGCTGTTAATACAGCTAAAACAACTACTAAAAATTCACAGACAATTGGTTCAGTATGTAATGCGGACTTCAACAATTCAGCCAGCGATTAAACTTCCACAGCTGACCCCTCACCAGGGGAACACAAATAAAATTACACCACAGAACATCCAATCCTGCCTAGGTAAAGTTCCAGCTAAACGGGAACAGATACCATTCTGGTTGGCACAGAAAATTACCCAAATAGAGGTGGTGTTTCCTGACACCACCCCGCTGGAAAAACACAGGATTCTGACTATATGTCTCCCAATGGGAATCACACCACACATTGAGGACTGTGACACTTGGGGTACAGTCTTTGCTTCCATCTATACAAAAACGCACGGTGTTCCATCCATTTCGGAAATACCAGATGTGCTTAAACAAATTCAAGATGAATACGGTCCAGAACCTGCTTTAACTCTTGGTATGAAATTACTAAAAGACTTCAAACAGGTTTCGGCTATATTACTAGCCAACATAAAGGGTGAAGCAGCAAACGTGGCGATCCGCCAGAGGTTAAAAGAGACAGATATAGCAGACCAACCAGCTGAAATTGCCAGAATCATAGAAAAATCCTATGAAGAACTAGGCAGAGATAGTCTAGGTGGAATACCGGTAAAACCGCAACTGACTACAAGTCCAGAAAAAATGTTTTTTAATAATAATAATAATTCACCAAAAAAGAACTGGGATGGGAACAAACAATCCAATCCTAAAGAAAAGAAATTCCAGTCCAGAGGAAGGTCTCCTAGGCGAAGAGAGAAATCTCCAAACCCGAGACAAAGGTCACCCCAGAGTGACCCCTCTGGGAATAGATATAACCTTAGAAATAGGGATAATATTAAAAAACCTGATAGATATCAAGACATTGATACACGTCCCTCTCAATCTTTTCAGAATTCCTCGCAGAAATCGGAAAGAAGAGGACGATCAGAAGAGCACGCCAAGTCCAAAGACAAGGAACCTGCTCAACTGAAAAAGAAATCACAATTTCCAAAAAAGAAGGTAGCCAGTATCAAGGTAGTTAACAATGCCGAGAATACTGAGGACACAACTGAAAAACGGAGAGTGGGCTCAGACAATGCTAGACAGCGCAGCAGAGGTGAGCATAGCTCGCAAAGTCCTTATGAATCATCTGGAGACAGTGGACACGAATGAATACCTTCAAGTGGAAACTGCAGATACCAGAGTTAGCAAGCCCCACAAAATATACGAGATAACATTACGTATAGAGGGAGATAAGACTAGGAAAATAAGGGGACTATTTTGGGATAACCTATCCAAGGGCTATGACATCCTTCTAGCTGAAAAAGACTGGCCACCAGAGTTTGTCAGGGAGTGCCCTCATGGCGAAGAAGTAATTATGCCTGCCTTCTCGAATCAAATACCGATTCATAAAAAATACACACTTGCTAGAAAGTGGGCAGTGGCCTTAGCACCTGCTTTATACAAAAATCATGTAGGATGGGATGAGGACTCTCCTCCTCACAAAATCCAGCTAAAATCACAACCAACTGCACAAAGGCAGTACCCAAATGTAAATGTAAATGTAAATGTAGTTGAGCTTATATAGCGCACAGCTACCCGCAGTGGGTGTCCCGGCGCTTGCTTAGGGAACCCTTCCTGGTATTCCCCTGTGAGATAGCAGGGTATCCACAAGGTGAAAGTCAGGCATCCCGCCGCGAGGGGCTGTTGTGGAGATTAAGCAAGCTATTGCCCAGAGTCGCAGAGTGTGAACCCGTGAGTCGAGGAGGCACCGGGGCGAGAATTATCGAGTCCGTGGAATTTTTAGCCCAAGACCCGCCGAGGCGGGGAATTGAACCCTGGTCCAGGACCGATCTCAGCTTCCGGGTCTGCTGCCTCTAACCCCTGAGCCACACTTCTCCGATTAAGCAAGAAGCTAAAAAACAAGTAAATGAAATACTAGATCAGCTAGAATACCAGGGGGTGATTGAAACTTGCACCTCACAAATGAACAATCCTTTGTTTCCGGTCTCCAAACCAGACAATTCATACCGTCTAGTTTTGGATTACCGACACCTTAACACATGTTGCAAAACTTTTGCAGTGCAAAACTCACACAGTGCTGCACTAATGAATAACATAGTGCGCAAAAAATACAAAACAACCTTGGACATCTCCAATGGATTCTTTTGTCAAAACATAGCACCAGAGAGCAGATATTTAACAGCTTTCTCAGTAAATGGCACTCAAAAACAATTCTGTCGGTTAGCCCAGGGGTACAAGAACAGCCCGGGGGTATTCTCAGCAAGAGTAACAGAATTACTACAACTATATGATGATGAAGCATTATCTTATGTCGATGACATTTACTTAACAGATGATGACTTGGAGACTCACTTGAAAAGAGTGAACACCATAATACTTGGTTTCGCTGAAGATGGTTACAAATTCAACTTCAAAAAGTCCAGAATTGCCCATCTGACAGTCCTATTCTTAGGATATGAGTTATCAAGTGAAGGCAAAAGCCTGGCAGACAATTTCCTAGAGAAATGTGCCGTAATCCAAGCTCCTAAAACACTAAAAAACCTACAGTCAATTCTAGGCTTCCTAAATTTCGGAAGAACATACATTGCAAATTACGCAGAAAGGGTCAAGCCCCTTTATGATCTAATTAAACCAGACTTTAAAAGATCCAGTTGGACTCAAACACACACAGAAATTTTGAGATCCTTACAAACAGACATGCTAATTAAGACAAAATTAGAAACCCGTGATAATACACGCAACCTTGTGATCCGAGTCATCCCAGGGAAATGCGGATTCACATACCTGACCTCTAATGAGGGAGAAAAGGTACCAATTGCATTCAAATCACACTTGTACACTAAGGCTGAAATGAAATTTAGCCCAACGGAAAAAATTCTTACAGCAACTCAGACAGCTATAGCAAAAGAACGAGCCCTGGCACAAGGTAAACGAATAATAATCGTGACACCAATACCAGCCTTAGAGGCGGTAACAAAGGCAAGCATTCCAAATGCTAAAGCACTCCATCCAAGATGGATACAATGGGCTAACTCTCTTGCTGCAACAGACGTGATGTACGAATTTGATCCTTATTTAAAAACACAAGAATTTCTCCAATATGAATTTGAATGTCCTCCGCCAACCGAAATTCTGCCTCTAGATGACTACGGCTGTATAATATATACAGACGGATCAGCACAACCCGCAGTAGGGGGTAAACAAGCTTACAGTGCTGCGTGCGCGATTGTTAAAGGTCGTTGGCACGAAGGGAAATTTAAACCAACCCTCACTAAAACACAATCCCTAGGAGATTGTACAGCTCAGCGAGCTGAATTACTAGCATTCAAGATGGCGCTTGAGAATACCGATCGAGAATTCCCCACGCTCATAGTGTGCGATTCGTATTATTGCGTTCAATCTTATAATGAATACTTGCAGATCTGGCTTCAGAATGGTTTCAAGGATGCGAAAGGTGGCACAATCAAGCATAAAATGCTCTGGGAACAAGTAGCTCTTTTACAAAAAGAACTACCAAAGACTCACGTGATACATACACTGAGTCATCAACGTGATGGCGTTCACGTTGCAGGGAATTCATTGGCTGATGAGGCCGCGAAGGCAGCTGTGCAAACGGCTTCCGTAGCCGCCGTCACCCGGTCAAAAACAAAAATAGACAGCGAAATATTACAAGCTGTCAGCGCTTCAGAAAAGGATTCGATTGTACCACTCCCTAAAGGATTTCCAGTAAAATACTCATACATAACTGATACAAACAATGTTCCTTTTGCTCGAATCCCTGGAGTGGGGGATAGGGCAATTCCAAACATGGAACATAGGTTAGGACTGATAATAGCGGCACACGAAGGGCTTGCTTCTACCCATGCTGGCGTCTCAGCCACTGTATCATTATTAAAACAGAGATACTGGTGTCCACAAATGATCACGACAAACAAGTCACTATTTTCTAGCATGTGAAATATGTCAAAAAATGAAAGTATCAACTGTGAGACGTCCAGCACAGACGCCCCTTCTAATCTCGGATAAACCATTAGCCTGTGTTTATCTAGACCACTGCGGTCCCTTACAAAGGGATGGTAACTATAAATATATATTGGTCGCAGTGGACTCATGCACGAGATTCATATGGATGTGGCCCCAGCGAACGGCTGACGCCAGAACTGTTATAAAAGATTTGCGAGTCTTTATCGGCACATACGCAATTGGCATTCAGCATTCGGACAATGGTCCTGCTTTTAGCTCTCGGGCTTATAAGGAGGCCATGGTCAGCATGGGCGTGCAATTGCGGTACTCTTGTCCATTTCACCCTGAGGGGAACGGAATTGTTGAAAGAAAAAACCGTGACATAAAGCAATCTATAACGGCAAAGGTATTAGGTTCGGGAGCTGGGTGGGTCAAACATCTAATAAGTGTCCAACGTAGTCTAAATAACTTGCCAAGAAATTCTCTGAAGGGATTCAGTCCGTACGAATTATTATTCGGAACTAGGATGTTGATCTCTGACCTTGATAGTCAGACTTCAGTGGTAATAGAAAAAACCTTTGATGTCAAAGACCGTTTGGCTATTTTGCAGGACTTAAACAAAACAAGAAAAGACCTGAGCAACATACAGTTGAAACAACAGCCAACAACCACTGAAGAATCACCACCTGTCCCAGCAAGACCTGTCTGGATTCCAAAAGTCGGGGATCTAGTCAGGGAGAAGATCGCGGTAAAGAAGGAATTTGGGCCTTCTTACAGAAAAGCAGTTCCTGTCTTGTCTGTCAACGGGACAAGATCAGTTGTACTACCGCCACTTGCTGGAAAAAAGGAGAACCGAGTTGTATCCATCGACCTGGTAAAACCACAACATGTGGCCGATAACAAACAGTAGGCCAAGTGGACTCCCAATAAGTAGCAGAACACCAAGGTTTGCTACCAGTACAGAGGTCCTAACAAAGAGGCTCATCACATTCGAAACGCCTAAAGAAGAACAACAAGGGCTATGCAACAATGCAATAGAACTCAGACCTCTGAAAACCCAAATAAAGACATTTAGCAGAGACACACCAATCTACAATGAAGTTCCAAGTGAAAATGCAAGAAACAAAAATCCTGAACCAATTGGAACAATTGACAGAACTGCATCTGGTTACTTCATCAACTTCGATGATTCCTCTGAAGGTTTCAGCGAACAAAAGACGCAGCCATCATCAAAATCCTTTAAAGACAAAGCTAAGGAACTTTTGAAACAACTGAAAGAAACATATCTGGTTACTCCATGGATTGAATTTTGGGTGGGTTTTGGTGCATTTATCCTCATACTTTGGCTCATCATGGTATTTACCTTGGGACGCTTCATTGAGGGAAAATATGCTAAAATGGACACAGCAAGTCAGAACATCAACTTGGTCCTCAAACCACACACATCTTCACACGTCGAGAAACGAGAACTTTCTTCAGAACTTTCTTCAGCCAACTTCACAGCAATTCCAATACCTGGTGGGGTAGCCTGGGACAACACTGACTATGAAATTTATGGTCCGGTCGAGATCCTGAAATATCCACACCAAATCAAGATCTCCTTGAGTGATTTTGCAAAACCAAACTCATTTGCTGATGATTGGGACTTTGAAAGTATAAACAATATGATGTCTGACTTAGTAATGTCTGCTAAATTTACAAAACATGATTATTTGCAAGGTTCTACAAATTATGATAGTATGTATTGCTATAACCATTATGGTAACCATTTCTTGCATAAATCTGCACAACCTAGAAATGTTTTAAATTATAATCAATGGGAACATTGTGCTACACCTCCAAAAGGGAGCTCTAGAACCGTGTATGACAAATATTCATATTTTTCAGGTTTTAACATAACTAATGCTGAAACATTTTATTACAAATTGTCAAACAAGACAGGGATGAAAACCATGATAACCAACACAAAATTGATATATTCAGATTCATTCTTTGAAAAAATGAATACATTTGGATTTGATTATTGGGACAAAAATGTTGATTTGAAAAGTGTTTGGGGTACAAAAGAATGGCAAGTACAGGGTATAGAAGCTTTGTTTAGAGCCTGCATGATCCCAGAACAAATGATATTTTTAAATGACATTTACTTCTATTTGAATAGATACTTTAAGCAGAATGAAAACAGTGCTTCTACAGACGCCTACAAGGCTCACGTCATCAAAAGAAACATATGATCTACAAGTCGCAAGGACGACTGCAGAGATACATACATTATTATCGACTAATTCCCCCGTACATTTCGCGGAAATCCTGAGCGAAATCTTAAATATTTCTGATACCACTGGGGTCTCAAAGGTATTTAAGACAGTATTTTCGATGGCATTAACACCATTCAAAGCCATTGTGGTAAATAAATAAATAATACCTCTATTTTTGGATGAATAAATGAATAACAGATAGCTCAATAAATAAGAGTCAAGATTCGAGGTAGTAGGAGTTTTGCAGGTTTAATACAGCATAAGGACAGGAACAGGACAACCTGCATAGGAATAGGATGGCAGGGCCCAGCAGCTGCTGGGGCTGGATCTGGGATGAGCGCGCTCACATTTAATAACAATACACAATCATATATACTAAAACAGTTGCATTACAATACATACGATAGGCGGAGCAGTGGGTGTGGTCAGTAGCAGTCGCGAAAGATAAGGGTGAAAGTGGGTGTAACAGAGGCGTATACATAGACATGTGATGCAAACGTAACAGAATATGTCATGAATGGGGCGGAAACCATGGAGGGGGCTACCTGAGGAGCCGGGACCTCTAACCTGATGGTGCGCGCAAACTGGCAATGACGTGTTACTAGGAGAAGCTGGGGGCTTCAAACTCTGTGCTAGGAGCAGAGACTAAAGTCTGGAGAGTCAGGGCGACATGTACCTAAGCAGTATCTAGTATCTGATGTTTAGAGAACATGTTGATATAAAATATAAGTCAGGAGGGGAGAGGCTAACGGACTCTAAGACTGGAGCATGCATTATTCTACATGTAGTGCGTGATGAAGAATATTAAATGACCATTAAATGCAGTATTTCTCTAACGTGGAGACGTAAAGACTAGACAATGACGGAAACTATTGATGTGATTCAGTAGCTTTAGGAATGCAGAGAAGGAGGACTGAACTGATAACTGGAATCATAACATACTCTTGGCAGACTCAGAGGCAGAGCCAGGCTGAGCCGGGCACTGCGAGGCAGGAAGTAAGTGAAGGGTCGAGGATACAGGTGGGGGCTGTATCGCTCCTCAGCGAGGCTTCAGGAGACAGGAGACAGGAGCTGAATCTGGCGTCCAGGCCCTTCTGAGGCCTAGAAACGGGGACTTTACAATGGAATAACGTGCACACTGAGAAACGTGGCAACGTAACTTTACATAGGCCTGATATTCGTAGTATTCACGAGAACTGGAAACTGACATACTAGAGATGGACACAACTGTAATTGCGTCATTAATCGAATCATAGGGAATGCATATGCATATTTAATCATGCACACATAACATATGATGGATGACACGTAGGGACACAGAACATGGCAAAATTTACTTTTCCACATTCCCTCCTTGTCACTACGTTTCCATCAGGAAACATCAATATTCATGATACCATCTATCATTTCATACAGTATCATTTGCTCATCTCGAATTATCCTGGAACGGGATCTAGAACGGGGCTTGGGACTAGGAATACATGATGTAGCACAAATGCCACAAATCGCAGGGCCACATTGTATACAGAGGCAGCAGCTGAATATGATCGCTACTGCAATACCTAGAAAGGACAAGACTTTCCATCCCCAGGCGGAAATTATATTCCAGAACCAACCGGACCATGTCCAGGTGCCTGGATCTTGGTGTAACAGATGGGCAATTTTATGGAGTCTGGTTATAGCTGAATAAACAGACGGCGCGTTATTTGGAATGAAAATGCAGCAACTAGATCCGATGACTCTACAGGCCCCGCCCCTATCGGCCAATATGACGTCAAGGACGAGACGATTCTGTAAAACGACAAATCTCATAGCAGATTGCTCTTCGGTTAAGTTACCTAGAGCAGAGGCAGTCTCATTGACTACAGCTTCAAGGGTTCTGGTTAACCTACGGATTAGCTTACTGTTCTGGATAGGTCCTATAAAGAAAAAGAAACCTCTGTTGAAATCTGTATACTGTTCTAGGGCAGTTTCAGTATAATCGACAATGGGGGACTCCCTTCTATGTCTAATGTGTACTAGATGTGTATTTCTATGATAATCAGATGGGGCTAGGAAAACTGGTGGCAGTAGGAAGGCAATGTAACAGGTTCCCTCCCAATCGAGGGGAAGACGGATATATGCAGTTTGACCACAAATAAAATAAGAATGGCGTGAAGCTTTGAAAATAGATTTCCCACTGTCACTATACTTGACAATAGTAGTACAATCGCTATGTCCTACATGTACGGAACCATTATTTCTAACACATAATTCGCCTTTGACTGGTAGTACTGAAATAGCAGGTAAGTCTGGAGTAGTATCAGACTGAACATTCAGGACCATGAAATTCGAAGAATAATTACCTAAATTGTACACTTCATTTTCTAGATCTAACCCTGTTCTGTGGGGAAGACCTTGCTTGTCTGGAAAACATGTACTGTTAAGAAAAGACATATCTGTTGAGGATGACGTTAACGTGGACCATGCTCCACACGAACCATTATGTGAAAATGGATAAGGAAAGAGTGGCAGAACTCCCTTCGGTGTCTGGAAAGGGGGGAGTCGACCACACACCCAACAATTTGTGGCATTGCTGGTCTGGTGTGAATAATGTAACATGCGGATGAAAGAATTATTTCGCATAGCGAGGCGGTAAGAGAGTTCATGAGGAGGCAGATCACTAAACGTGTGTTCTACTGTAGCATTAGCAGACGTATTTACATGAGAAACTGGAAAATACAGGTAAAACGCATAACTGGTGCAGGAAATCATAATACTGAGAAATAATATGAAACATAGAAAAACGATACATCGGATTGAGTTTTGACTAACTCTCTCACTATGGGGGTCTATTTTATACATGTCAGAAACAGTCTAACCGTTTCACCTAGGGGAGGACTTAGACAATCAAACTGGCTGACTTATTTTACTAGACCGGAGTTTCAACTTATACTCCTGTTGCGGAGTTTTTTCTAACGGGGAGGGTGCAGTATCATTGTTCTTTGCGGGACAGTCCTTGAGAATAGTACTTTGGCAATCCTTCAAATCCTGGGAAATGTTCTTTGAGACGGGTTTCAGTCCATAAAATTTCTTTACGTGCGAAAGGTGCACCCAGCCTTTGCGTCCCTCCAACTTCACGGCTGTACGGGTGGCGAGGAGGACCTGTCGGGGCTCCTTCCAGCGAGGCTCTAGTGGACTTGAGCGGTCAAAATTGCGAACCAGGACCATGGATCCTGGAACGATTTCGTGCGGTGCCACCTCGGTATTGTCTGGAAATGCGGCGGCAACCTGTGAACGACAAGAGTTGAGGGCAGACATCAAGGAAGCTAGGTAATCTGTCAGCATATTACTTGAAACATCGGTAATACTTCGGGGTCTGGGTGTACCCCACATGTTAGGGGGGCGGCCGAATACGACCTCATACGGGGACAGACCTGATCTGGAATGTGCGACCATGCGCATATAGAACAAGGCAACTGGCAGAGCTACTAGCCAGTCCACACCTTTCTCTTTACATACTTTGGCAATGCGGATTTTCAGGGTCTGGTTATGTCTCTCTACGAGACCTGCTGCTTCAGGATGGCGTACACAATGGAACTTCCACTGGTACCCTAACAAAAGGGAAACATGCTTCATTAACTCTGAGGAGAATGGCTGGCCGTTATCAGAATATACGACTCTAGGGAGTCCATAACGGGGGAAGAACTCACGAACCAACTGCTTGGCAGTGGTCGCGGCTGTGTAATCTGGGACTGGATATGCTTCTGTCCACCTGGACAAAGCACATACAACTACAAGGACATACTTGAAACCTCGACATCGCTCCATCTGAATATAATCCATCTGGAGGACTTCAAAAGGGTGGTCAGGAGGTTGGAATCCCCCTTGTTCCACCGGGACACTTTTACCTGGATTAAACTGACAACATATCATACAGGTACGGACTTTCTGTTTGGCTGCAGCTCGTAAATGCTTGTTGAACCAAATGTTCTGGATACTGTCTATCATAGCTTTTTCTCCTAAATGTGCTGGACTATGTGCGGTATTGATAATGACTTGAACCATAGAGTCGGGGAGAAACCAAGTGGCTTTTCCTTTCGTTAACCATCCTTGATCTGTCTGGACCCCTCCTTGTTCGGACCATTTCTTGATTTCTTCGGGAGTAGCATGTAACTGGATATCTATGACATCTTGAGTAGGGTCCTTAACTGTCATACATGTAGTCGGATCTGGAGTGTGTGTCATGTTAACTGGAATGTCTGGAGTCTGTGCTGTAAGCTTGGCTGTGCGATCTGCTAGATCGTTACCCTGGGAAATAGTGTCAGTAACTTTCGTATGTGCTTTGCATTTCATGATAGCAATGGATGTCGGTAAGTGTATGGCATCTAACAGAGCCTGAATGAGGAGACCATGCTGAATCTTGGTTCCATGAGAAGTCATGAAACCTCTCTCTTGCCATAGCACTCCAAAGTCGTGTACGACTCCAAATGCGTAGCGCGAATCTGTGTAAATATTAACTTTCAGGTTCTTGGCGTGTATGCAGGCTTGTGTCAGAGCAACTAGCTCTGCTGCTTGAGCGGACAGGGTGTCAATACGGTGTGTTTCAATAACTTCGGTGTCGGTAGTCACTGCATACGCGGCTACTAGTTCTCCTGTATTTGTTCTCATACATGAACCATCCACATAAAGTGTCAGGTCGGGATCTGGTAATGGAATATCTGTCAGATCTTGTCTTGGCTTTGTCGTAATATTAACTACTTCCACACAGTCGTGTGTGTCCGGACTTAAAGTAACTGATGGTAACAGTGTAGCAGGATTGAGGATGTTGCAGCGTCTGATTTCTATGTGTGGCTGGAACAGTGTCAATTCATAACCTGTTAAACGTGCAATTGTCAAGTGCTGAGTTTGTGTTCGGTTTAAAAGAACTTCCACGGAGTGTGGAACCTGTACTGTCAGGGAGTGTCCTAATACTATGGAATCACTTTGTCTGATAGCTAGTGCTGTGGCTGCAACTGACTTGAGGCACGCAGGCAGAGCCTGGGCTACAGGATCTAATGTGCTCGAAAAATAAGCACAAGGCTTGTACTGTCCTGCTTGATCTTGTGTGAGAACAGATAATGCTGTACCTTCACGTTCTGTGACGAAAAGTGTAAAAGGCTTACTGCAGTTCGGTGTAGCTAGAACTGGAGCTTGACATAGGGCTTTCTTTAACTCATTGAAACTGAGTGTATGTTCAGATGACCAAGGGAGGACAGTCGATACGGCTGCCTCCTGTGTCGTTAACTGTATCAGTGGTTTGGCTAGAAATGCATACTGAGGAATCCATTGTCTGCAATAAGAAGTAAGGCCAATAAAAGCACGTACCTCCTTCTGGGTCTTGGGCTGAGGAAGACTCGCTATTAATTGGATACGGTCAGGTGTCAACTGCCTACCCCTCTTGGACAGTAAGTGTCCTAAGTAGACCACTTGCTGGACACAGAATTGAAGCTTCGAAGGGGACACCTTGTGCCCCATCTCGGCAAGGAAATACAGAACTGTGAGGGATGCTCGCTCGCAAGCACGTTCAGAACGGGCTGTGACCAGTAGATCATCGACATACTGGAGCAGGGCAGTGTCAGTTGGCATGTGAATGTTGTCTAGTTGTCTCTTAAGTGCTTGACTGTAAATACTAGGACTTTCTGTGAAACCTTGAGGAGCTCGTGTGAACATATAGCTCCTTCCATTTAAACAAAATCCGAAAAGAAACTGGCTGTCTGGATGAATGGGGACACTGAAGAATGCGTTCTTGAGGTCTATGACTGTAAAAAATGAGGCTTCTGAATCAATGGCTGTCAATAGGGAAGAGATATCTGGGACAACTGGGTACTGGGGAATAATACATTTATTAAGCTCTCGGAGATCAATCACTAATCGATATACTGGGGGTGCATTTGGATCAGTACGTTTCATGACTGGAATGATCGGAGAATTGCATACATTGGAGTCAGTTTCTACAACTACTCCTTGAGCCATGAGCTCGTCAATAATTTTGGATAAGGCTGCTACAGCCTCAGGTGGCAATCTGTACTGTCTGATTCGTGGTAACACTACACCTGGCTTGAGAGTCACACGATGGGGTGTGATTTGCATATAACCAACATCAGTTGGACCTTGCGCCCATAGATGCTGCGGGACATTGTACAATCTGGGATCAAAATCTCGTAATACATAGTGACCCTTGAAGTCACGTAGGAACAATCGTATTCCCTCTGGGGAACAGCATATAACTGCACCTAACTCTTTCAGTGTTTTAATACCTAACAGATTTTCTGGACACGATTTAGTAAGTAACAGATCAGTAGTGCGGGACAATGGACCTACTTCTAGAGTAACTGGCTTTGATATTTCATTTACAATAGGTTTTCCTGAAAATCCAAGGGAAACATTTCTTGAGCCTGAGAGCGGAGCCCCTGGAACTTCGGCGTGACTGATGGTGGTCCTACTTGCCCCTGTATCAATCAAAAACTTTCTGTCTTTCCCTAATACTTGACTATGAACATAGGGACCTTCTTGATCTACAGGTATCTCGATGAGAGGCAAGCCTACCTCCCTCTCTAGGCTGTTTCATGAATATGGCTGATACTCTGGATACTCAGACTGTGCATACTGGTACATCTGCTGTGTAACGTGCTGTGTTGCAGCGATGGGCTGCGGTGCTATAACTGTCTGTGGTGCATTCTGTGACTGAGGAATCTGTGAAACTTGTTCTTGTCTAGGCGGACGTGGTCTTTCTTTAGTCTTACCGGTAGCTATGTTGTGTTTCAGAACTGCACACTCGTTTATAAAATGACCTGGCTGTTTACAATAATTGCAGTTCCCTTTAACGGGAGCTGCAGGATGACTGGCTTGATTTGGACCCCTCTTCTGACTGTCTTGAGGAACAGATTGTGCAACTAGTACTTTCATTTTCGTGTCTTTCATACGTTTTCTCTTGTGTTCTTGTTCTTCCCTGATTCTATTCTGGTGGTATTGGAGCATCTGTAACATCTGGGACGGGGTATTAGCTTGCCAGGTACTTTCGACTTTCAAAACTCGATTTTTAATTTGTGGACTTGAATTCTCGACTAATTTAGTAACAAAAAGATGAGGGTATGACTCACTACTTGTCTTGAGGCCACTATTGATGCTAAAACATTTCTCAAATCTGGAATAATAATCACTAATATCTTCGTCTTGTTTCTGTTTACAGGCTGAGATTGCATCCCAGTCTTCTTTTCTAGTTGTCAATAATCTGGGTAAAACTTGAATCAATAATTCAGGTAATTCTTTACATTTCGCTCCAAGGCCGGTACCTGGTACTCGTGCCTTGTCTTCAGCTTCTAGAACTGCCCAATCGATCTTTTTCTCTCCCACCTCCCATTCTTTTTCCTTGAGCTTTTCATACACCCCTGCGGGCAACAGGACCTTTAACATTTTAATTATATCTGGGTACGTGTATTCTCCCATACGGAGCATGTCTTTTAATTCTCGATGGAACCCTGCCGGATCTTTATCATGACAGGGGATTAATTTTTTCATCTCTAAGAGTTCCATCTTTGTAATCGGAGTGTAAACAAACACTCGTTCTAGTTCGCCACCCGTTCCTCTAACTGGGTGGACTTCTCGTAACGGATTCTGTCTGTCCATGTAAAATGGTTTACTTTCTGGGGGTGAGACATGAACAAAATGCGGGTTCAGAAACGTTCTATATTTGTGACGCTGTTCTAGAATGACACTAATTAAATCGGTGCCTAAACCTTTCCATTTATACTGGAGTAACTCATTCAGGACATCGTGTAACGGACCTGGATCAGAGTGTTGACCCTCATACAATGTAATGAGGTGCTGAATCATATACATACCCGCCAGTCGTTGCTCGGCTGGGGGCATTTTCAGGAACATTTGTGCCACTATTTCGTCTGGAAAAGTGGTAGAATCAGTAATCCATCGGACTGCTGATCGGACCAGTTCTTGTTCATGCATAGTACTTAACTCGCTATAACCGATTCGTGATTTCAGAATGTGATCGGTAGCTTGAAACACTTGTTCTAGAGAACCTTGTTCTGGTGCTGGATGATGGAAAGTTGACTTGTGTTCTAGGCGTAAATGGCGATCTGGAAATCTAGATTTTCCTACATACGCTATTCTGTCGGGATTCTCGTCATCTACCTCTTCAGTATCAGAGTTACTTTCTTTCTCGCTTACTTGTGCTGCTTTACGTTGATCGTGTAACCTTATTATTTCTTTACGGATTTTCTTGTACATACTTTCCATAGCACTGATGGTCCTGTGCTTACCCTCGGCTATATTATCACTCCACTTTGTCAGGGTTCTCATTTCGGCTTGATCTTTGAACGGGTAATCTTGTTCTCTTATTAAACAATTAATCAAAAACTTTAGTATCATGAGCTGGATCTCGGCTTTTCTTTGAGACATGACTTCGCCAATGCTTTCTGGATCATCCCCTGTACGGATGAAACGATATATTCTGTCTAGATCTTCTTTCATATTCGGTAGGGTGACTAGATACTCGGTCACCTTTCTTACACGTAATGAATATAAAACCATATTATCCTCGCCTGGGACTGGATCATAGCCGCATTCATTAAGGGCTTTTCTTATTTCTGCTACAGACTGATGTCTGGGCGTACGCTGTGACGCTTGTGCATGTAATTCGGCTGTCGTTAAACGCTTATGTGGCGGCGGGGTTTGAGGAGGACCTCCTCCTGCGGCCCCTAAACTAGAATCATCGACTGATGCTCTTCGTCCTGGCAGAGTGGGAAATGGAAATGCAGGCTGGACTTGTATGGCGGGCTGGACCGGGGGTACCGTAACAGGTACTCCGGTGTCTGGAGGAGCGGGAAGTGCCTGATTTACAGGGACTGGCGGAGCGCGAACAGGATTTGCATATTCTGGGACTGTGTCGTCCAAATAGGACGAAATGAAAATATCAGCTGCGGTCTGTTTGTGACGTAGCTTGGTCGGAACTAATGGTGGCGGAAAGTTACTGGATGCCTCCGGGGTCGCTTTTGGCAAGCCCTCGGCAAGAAGAGGATACATACCCTTAATAAGAGCATGCCTCTGTCTGTCTGACTGTTCGGTTTTAACTCGTTCACCAATCTCGATTAATTCCCTTTCTTGGGCTCGTTCCAAGGATTCTCTACTTAATTCTGACTTTCTGATTTCTTTTTCGGTTCTTTTATGAGCTTCTTTGCGCCATAACTCGATGGCATCTTTCTGTGACTGTCTGGCTTTCTTTTTCCATAATGCTTCTTCTACTCGCATGATGCACTCGGCATCCCATGTACCCGATACGGGCCATCTATACTTTTCTTCTAACTGTTTGGTATACTCTACCCATAAATCTAGATATAATATGGCACTTATGCCATGTTTCTGATACATAAAATGACCTGGACTGTCCCTAGGCGGAACTGGAACTGCTGCTTCCAGCAGACCCTTTCTAGTTTTTAACTGACGTAACTTAGAAAACAAGGGCATGACTGGACTGTAATCTAGACACAATACAATACACAATGAACACGATACTTATTCCCCATTCATACCACGACATTAAAATACATGAAGAACATTTAAAATAACAGTTCGAACAGAATACTACCTGGAATACGGAACACAGAATACATGAATTTTCTCGGGAACAGAACTGACTGGAACAGAAACTAGATGCACTGCTGAAACAGTACGAAACTTACCGGTCTCATACAGAGACACGTCAGGACCCGCATCCACCGAAGTGGACACTTCGTTTGTGGGACTGTGTACCACCAACCCACGGACCAGAGTCAATTAGATTGACCCTGTCTAGATACTACCCCAGTAACGGTACTCACCGGGCAGTAAGAACGGAAGGCCTCAGACTGGACGGGACTGCTTGGACGCCGGACGGAAGAACTTCGGACTTCTGTTACGGGTGGGCCTCCGGATACCTCGGACCTTGGACTCTTGGCTTGGGCTCTGGTCGGGACTCGCCGCGTTCCTCCACCGTCTCGTCTGGATGCTGGACCGCCTCCTCCGTCTCCTCCGTGGGCCTGAGGGATACTTGAAGCAGAAATATCTGCACGTGCACGGTATGGTTCCGTCACGGCTGCAGAGGGTCAGGGGGCCGGCGTGGCTTCACCGGCGCGTGCGGAAAGGGCAAGTCCCTATTCGGGCGCCATTATGTGGTAAATAAATAAATAATACCTCTATTTTTGGATGAATAAATGAATAACAGATAGCTCAATAAATAAGAGTCAAGATTCGAGGTAGTAGGAGTTTTGCAGGTTTAATACAGCATAAGGACAGGAACAGGACAACCTGCATAGGAATAGGATGGCAGGGCCCAGCAGCTGCTGGGGCTGGATCTGGGATGAGCGCGCTCACATTTAATAACAATACACGATCATATATACTAAAACAGTTGCATTACAATACATACGATAGGCGGAGCAGTGGGTGTGGTCAGTAGCAGTCGCTAAAGATAAGGGTGAAAGTGGGTGTAACAGAGGCGTATACATAGACATGTGATGCAAACGTAACAGAATATGTCATGAATGGGGCGGAAACCATGGAGGGGGCTACCTGAGGAGCCGGGACCTCTAACCTGATGGTGCGCGCAAACTGGCAATGACGTGTTACTAGGAGAAGCTGGGGGCTTCGAACTCTGTGCTAGGAGCAGAGACTAAAGTCTGGAGAGTCAGGGCGACATGTACCTAAGCAGTATCTAGTATCTGATGTTTAGAGAACATGTTGATATAAACTATAAGTCAGGAGGGGAGAGGCTAACGGACTCTAAGACTGGAGCATGCATTATTCTACATGTAGTGCGTGATGAAGAATATTAAATGACCATTAAATGCAGTATTTCTCTAACGTGGAGACGTAAAGACTAGACAATGACGGAAACTATTGATGTGATTCAGTAGCTTTAGGAATGCAGAGAAGGAGGACTGAACTGATAACTGGAATCATAACATACTCTTGGCAGACTCAGAGGCAGAGCCAGGCTGAGCCGGGCACTGCGAGGCAGGAAGTAAGTGAAGGGTCGAGGATACAGGTGGGGGCTGTATCGCTCCTCAGCGAGGCTTCAGGAGACAGGAGACAGGAGCTGAATCTGGCATCCAGGCCCTTCTGAGGCCTAGAAACGGGGACTTTACAATGGAATAACGTGCACACTGAGAAACGTGGCAACGTAACTTTACATAGGCCTGATATTCGTAGTATTCACGAGAACTGGAAACTGACATACTAGAGATGGACACAACTGTAATTGCGTCATTAATCGAATCATAGGGAATGCATATGCATATTTAATCATGCACACATAACATATGATGGATGACACGTAGGGACACAGAACATGGCAAAATTTACTTTTCCACACCATACTGGGTATTTTTCCAGATTTCGTCCATTCGATTTTTGGCGGACTTCCCCTGATCCTGGGACTAATTGCAGGAATCCTATTCCTAGTCCTTATTTTTCGTTATGGCAACCCATGTCACAGATCAAACTCTCGCGACAATGGAAGATACGATCCTAGCCATTGGATACCGGGACCGGATATCAAAAATCCTGGGACTCTCCCGGCTTAGAGACCTAAACATGACTTGGTTTCTATCATTTCGACCAATGTGGCAAAGGTGTGTTTTACCTGTACTAAGGTGTCTGCTATGCGGAGAAGAATGCGTGTTAGACACCTGTCTGACGCTACAATCGGATGCGCCAGTGGATGCAGATACACTGTTGGTTCCTACCAAGGTTCACGCACTGTGCTGCCCTCAAAGGCTGCCAATTCTGATGACGGCATTCCTGGAATCTTCACCACTACGATTGAAGAGTAGTGAAGTTCAAGATGAAAGCAACATCGAACAGGTACGACCTTCTGTCAGCAATGCAATTCAGAATGTCAATGGAGACAATCATGCGCATGAATGCATGGTTACCCCTATTTCCGACTTAGTGGAACTTTCCCATGAAGCTGTTGACAGTTTTTTCGAAAGCCTGAATGATATGATGTTCTCTCCGGAACAGAAATAGAGACTTTTGAGTAAACTCGCACACGGCGTTCCCTGAATTCGGCCTTCAACTTTTAAAAAATAAAGTCACATGAACAATTACAATCCAGTTCACGGACAGCAATTTTTTTCAGCAAGCCCATAAAATATTTTTCTATATATTTTTTCCCCGGGACACTGATCTTCTGCTTAAAGTAAGAAACTATTCCTAGAGAACTAAGATTTCTATTTTTAGATACTTTATATAGACTTTAGCTGCCCGCTGGTATGTTCACAAATATTTTATTATGTGATGAAATGGTCTCGACTTTCCTTTCTGTATAGCTATATTAAGAGCCATTTCATGTGTATTTCTCATATACCAAAAAGCAATAATGCATTACAATGCGTGTTTACTTTTGCATTTAATTCATAGCTTAAGTGCATACAATATATATGACTGCAATTTTTCAGTATATTTGAAAATTTCGAAATGCATTTATGTATTTTGGGGTGGTAAGGTATACACTATACTCTATAGTATGTTGTACTATGTTATACTATGCATAGATTAGTAGATATGGCCATAGTTAGCGTGGAGTGGGTGTCGTGTATTTCTATAGGTTCTGAATCGATCCCCCTATTCCTGACCCTATTCTGGTTAAACTACCTAGCTAGTTAACTAACAGTCAGCCCATGAGGCAAGAAAACCCCCATGATGCAGATACCGTTATCTGACGCAGTCACACTACGGCACAGGAACGTGTTATCTGATTAGGTCATAACGCTTGAGATCTAATTAGACAAGCGACATTCCTCCAGCCCCTGATAAGGCATACGACGTTCTCATAACAAATCAAACCTATGACAACCTGGAAAATCCGTGCGGCCATTGTTTTGATTTCACAGAGAACTTTTGCAAAAGAATGTGCTAACGAGCAAGTCGTATGACATCTTTATTGACGTACCTATGTCCATCCTTACGTCAATCTCGGCACCTTTAAGGTATAAATATTGCCGACCTTGCCCTATGCAAACACACGCGTGGTGACAAGACGGAGCAGCCATACTTGCCGAAGCCGAGAACAGAAGCAGACCCCGCTGGCAGCAGCCCCGCCTTCCTGACGCGCTGAGAGACGCGCTGCTATCTCAAGCCGAGAGACCCAGCACCGGCGCTTCTGGGCAGCCCTCGCAGGCAGCCTGGAATATCGAGAGCAGAGAAAGAGATACCATTCCTCATCCATCCTAAATTCCAGGTACAGAACTGAATAACCCCTCACAGAGAATTCTTTAGTTATTCACTTGGCAAAAACAAACTTAACTTAAACTGTAACTTTCTATTCCCGCCCACGCATTAGACTTAGGTCAGGTACACGGGGTAGGCGTATTTAGAAACACCAGTTGAGTACGTTTAGTCAAATGTATATGTGTATGTAAATATATTTTAATCATTTTAAAACATCGTATGGCTCAGAAACCATATCAATGTTTTTACAGTACTATTTTATACTATTGCTTTTAATGTATGCACTTTACTTAACTATAAGTATTGCAATAATATCGATCCATTTCTCTTGTACGAGAAAAGAGACTGATCAATAAATAACACCTTTTATTGAACATGCCCGTCTCTTCCTTTTCTCTACATTCTGATGAGACTAAGAATGCACGTACTGACTGAGTAAAATAATTGCCTTGTGCTCACACGACTCTTGAGATTGACTCTTGATTAGGGGAGAGCAAAGTTGTCATGTTCTATGGTTGTCAGAAACTAAATCCCTTCTTGTCTAATCAGGGGAGTTAATCCTTCCTTGAACATTCGAGAAAGTTTCTAGCGAACTCTGAGCTTAGCTGGCAAACCCAAAAATTAAGTCTAGTATCGACAGTAGTAGACCTAGTTAACGTCTGGCCTAGGCCTTTACTGCTGTAGGTACTATTCCAATGCGCAGAGCCTATTGGGAAAATAGGAGCTACACTACAGCATCTCTGCTCTTTTGTGCCTTATTTCTGCCTATTCTCCCTTTTTTCTTTATCCCTTCTTTCCTCCCTTTACCTTTCCCCGCCGCTGCTGCCCCCGCGGCCCCTCCCCCCCCAGCACGACCGGCCCAATCCAGCTCCCCTCCCCACTCCCGCCTCCCAGCTGTCCAGCCCTCCCCGACCCCTACTTAATGGCGGCCACTGCGGGGACAGGCGAGCAAGACCACTGACTCGTTGTCAGTGAAATTGCTCTCCCACCCTCGCAGCTCCACCATTAAGTGAGGTGCCCCTGCCCCTGCACTCTTGAGTGTTGGTGACCAAGGCCCTCCTCCACCCGCAGGTTTCCCTGCGCCTCATCCCTGGTGGTCCAGTGGACCTCTGTCTCCTTTCTTTCTTTCTGCTCCTTCACTCGTTTTTCTCCCCTTTCTATCTTTCACCTTTCTGCACCTCTGTTCTTTTGCGCCTTATTTCTGCCCATTTCCCTTTCTCTCCCTCTGCTCCTTCACTCGTTTTCACTTGTTTTTTTCCCCCTTTCTATCTTTCACCTTTCTGCACCTCTGCTCTTTTGTGCCTTATTTTTGCCCATTTTCCCTTTCTCTCCCTCTGCTCCTTCTCTCGTTTTCACTCGTTTTTTTACCCTTTCTATCTTTCACCTTTCTGCTCTTTTCTGCATCTCTGCTCTTTTGTGCCTTATTTCTGCCTATTCTCCCTTTTTTCTTTATCCCTTCTTTCCTCCCTTTACCTTTCCCCGCCGCTGCTGCCCCCGCGGCCCCTCCCCCCCCAGCACGACCGGCCCAATCCAGCTCCCCTCCCCACTCCCGCCTCCCAGCTGTCCAGCCCTCCCCGACCCCTACTTAATGGCGGCCACTAAGAGGCCGCGCAGCGGCCGCGGGCTGCGGGCGCGCCGCTGGTGCACCGAAGGCGCATCAAAGGCAAGCACGTCTGCGCCCGTCTGCGACCCGTCCGCGACCAGCACCAGTAACCCTGGACCTCCGCCCCGCCAACGCTACGACCCAGCAGCACTCCACGCACTCAACCCAGGCTGCAACAACAACTGCAAGCTAGCATCACCAGCCGACACCCATGGACCCTTCAGCTGTCACCGCTGCCGGCACACCTGCAGCACCGCCAAGAACACGGATCCAGCACAACCCGCCCACAAGAACACAACCGAACTAAAGACCCTGCAATGCATCCTCCTCAACGTCCGATCCCTCCACAAACATGCCACAGAAATCTGGGACCTCCTCGACAGCACAACCCCAGACGTAGCATTCTTCACCGAAACCTGGACCAACACCACCTCGGGACCGGACATCGCCATCGCCATCCCCCAAGGATACAAGATCTCCAGGAAGGACCGCCCCATCCACCCAGGAGGAGGAATCGCCATCGTCCACAAATCCAGCCTCCGCCTGAGCACACTCCCTGACGAGTCCACAGAACTGATGGAACACCTTCACTTCAAGATACTGGCCAGCCCCACCGCCGCCCTCCGAGGAACCCTCATCTACCGACCACCTGGACCCCGCGGACCCTTCGCCAACTCCATCATGGACATTATCTCGCCGCAGGCCATCGCATCCACCAACTACACCCTGCTGGGAGACCTCAACTTCCACCTCGACAATCAACTGGACCCCAACACCACATCCCTCCTGGACAACCTCCACAACATTGGACTCCGCCAGATCGTGACCGAGCCCACGCACTCAGCAGGACACACCCTCGACCCCCTCTTCACTACAGGAAACTCCATCATCTTCAGCCACACAACCGAACTCCCATGGACCGACCATCGTTGCGTCCACTTCACCTTCAGAACACCCACCATCCACAGACACCAGCACCTGCTTCCACAAAGAAACTGGACCAAAATCACCGATGACCAGCTCACCTCCTCACTCAACAACTCCACCCCAACCATCGCGGAAAATGACGACCCCAACACCGCAGCCCGAACCCTGCATAGATGGATCTCGGACAGCACCAACACCATAGCCCCCCTCAAGAAAAACAACAATACCCGTGCCAAGAAAGCCAGATGGTTTACCACCGAACTTCGAGAGTCCAGGCGCACATGCCGCCGCCTCGAAAAGGCCTGGAGAAACACCAAATCCACAGAAGCCCACAACAACTTCAGAGCCGCCACCAACGCCCACCATCAACTCATCAGAGAAACGAGAAAAAAAGCGATTGAAGACAGAATCTCCACCCACGCACACAACAGCAAGGAACTCTTCAGCATCATCAAGGAGTTCGCCCAACCCACCAGCGAGTCTACCGACATCCCTCCCTCACAAGACCTCTGCGACAAACTCAGCATCTTTTTCCACCACAAAATCAAGAGCATCTACGACAACTTCGACGAAGACAACCAACACACTGAACCCTCACCAACCACCCCCGACACCCGGAAACCAGCGATTGATGACTGGACAGCCCTCACCACCGAAGACACACTGAAGATAATGAAGTCAATCCACTCAGGGGCCCCCACGGACCCCTGCCCCCACCACATCTTCAACAGAGCCGCCAACACCATCGCACCCATCCTCCGCCAAACCATCAACCGCTCCCTGGCGACCGCCTCATTCCCCGACGACTGGAAACACGCCGAGGTAAACCCCCTCCTAAAGAAACCCTCAGCGGACCCCACCGACCTCAAAAACTACAGACCCATCTCCCTGCTCCCGTTCCCAGCGAAAGTCATCGAGAAAGCCATCAACAGCCAACTCGCCACATTCATTGAAGAACACAACATCCTCGACTCCTCCCAATCCGGCTTCAGAAAAAACCACAGTACGGAAACCGCCCTCCTCGCCGCAACAGACGACATCCGCACTTTACTGGACAAAGGAGAAACAGTAGCCCTCATCCTCCTCGACCTATCAGCGGCGTTCGACACAGTCTCCCACCGCACCCTAATACGCAGACTCTACGATGCAGGAATCCAGGACAATGCCCTCGACTGGATCTGCTCCTTCCTCTCCAGCAGGACGCAGCGGGTCAGACTCCCCCCTTTCCTCTCGGACCCCACACCTATCACCTGCGGAGTCCCCCAGGGCTCCTCCCTCAGCCCGACGCTCTTCAACGTCTACATGGCTCCACTTGCCCCCATCGTCAGAACCTACGGACTCAACATCGTGTCATATGCAGACGACACCCAGCTCATCCTCTCCCTATCCAACGAGCCCAACACCACCAGACGCAACTTTCGAGAAGGCATGGAAGCCGTCGCCAAATGGATGAAAAACAGCTGCCTACAACTATACACCAACAAAACAGAAGTACTCATCATGGGCCCAAACCCCGACGCCTGGAGTGACACCTGGTGGCCCACCGCCCTCGGAAACCCGCCAACCCCCACAGACCACGCACGCAACCTGGGAATCATCCTGGACTCCGAGCTCAAAATGGACCGCCAGATCAACTCTGTCTCATCTTCCTGCTTCCACACCCTCCGCCTCCTTCGTAAGACCTTCAAATGGATCCCCCTCGAACACCGAAAGACAGTCACTCACGCCCTGGTCACCAGCAGACTCGACTACGGCAACGCACTCTACGCCGGAATAAACAAAAACCTCATCTGCAAGCTACAGAACATCCAGAACGCCGCCGCAAGACTGGTCCTCAACCTGCCAAAACACTGCCACATCTCCCAGCACCTGCGCACACTCCACTGGCTCCCCGTCGAGGCACCGGACCAGCATACCTGAACAGCCGACTCAAATTCCACGCACCCCAAAGGACCCTACGATCAGCCCAGCTTTCCTACGCTGTGGTCCCCCGCACCAGAAAGACCAGATCGGGAGGCCGCTCCTTCTCCTTCCTCGCGGCCAAAGCATGGAACGCCCTTCCGCTCCACCTCAGACAGACAACATCGCTCCCCATCTTCACAAGAAACCTCAAAACCTGGCTCTTCGACAGACCCCCTCCTTGATGGAATGGAACCTGCACCCCCCCAACCCCCCCCAACCCCCCCCCACCCCTAGCGCCTTGAGACCCTTACGGGTGAGTAGTCGCGCTTTAACAAACTCCTGATTGATTGATTGACACCAAACATACAAAAGGCACTGCTGCATACCAGTCCATACCAGTTTGCTGAATATGGTGTAATTCCGTTCAGCCGTTCGAGCTGTAGCATTGTCAGAATGTCCCTATGGAAATTAACATGGTGAAAACACGTTTTGGGACCCCCCTTTTTTCTCGGCCCCCGCTTGACGAATCCCCCCAAAACTTTCAGGGAAGGAGCGGAGCACAGCGAGGCAAATTTAAGAAAAATTACAGGCTGATCCCTCAATCGGTGCTAAAGTTATTCCCAATAGAATGGTCGGAATTTCCTATGGTAACTAGGTCCTAACTATATATACCTACTGGCGACTGCCAGTAGGTAATATCTGGTGTGGTTCTACTTTCATTTGGTCATTCACAAGATTATAGACTGGTAAAACAAGCTGCTTTACATTCCTTCAAGACTTAGCCTGAAGGCTGCTCTCCACAGCTACGCCTAGGATAGCTTTCTATAAAGGTTGTCCTTAACCTACCATCAATAAGGGGTTGTTTGGACTGGTGCAAGGTGCCCACTAGAATAGTGGACAGCATATGCCAGCCCAACTTCTCATGGATTAACAAATGCTATCATGTTTAAGGGATCAGAGCACACACTCTGGGGATAAAACAACAGTGTCCCACTGGAAAGAATTGAAAAACAGCAATAACAATAAGTTACATAATATTTCTATACCTCCATTTGGTGTGTGATGGAGAAAATGTTATAACAATGTAATAAAAAGTGGTTGCATGTTTAGGAGTTGAGTTGAAGAACTATTTGTACATTTGTATGATACAGCAGAATAAACAAAGCGTCTATATTATTAACCTTAAATATATTGTGAAGCATATATATTGCTGCAAAAAAATCAATGCACTAAATCTGAAGTTCACATATTTCTAATGTAATCTACAAAAATATCTTCTTCCAAACAGTGTGGTCCTACATATCAAGGTTACTTATATAAGTATACCCACACACACACACATTTTTTTTACTTTGTTGCATGCTTGTGTGAGTGTGTCTTTTCTATACTCCTGCTCCTTGAACCTGTTCACATTATCATTTTAGATTTCCCTGAAACTTTGGTGTGCACTGCTTTGCCTTCTAGCTTTTTAGGTATATAGAGCCATGATGTGGTCTCGGAGAAGTGCAGAAGCCATTTTATTGCCATTTTTTCTGGATTTCGCTAACTGCTGACAAAAGTGTTTTGACCACTCCCACTTCTGTCTTCAAAAAATGTTGGAGAAGACAAAAGGCAGTATGGGGGAAAAGTATTCTTTATTAGAATTTCCATTCCCATCCCAGTAATAGTGCCTAGGTCATTCAGTGGTGTAACGGTAATTGAGGGGGCCCCCCTGCAGGGTACAGAGAGGGGCCCCCTCGGGACTCTATCAGGATCTCCCCCGCCGAAGTGCAGTGCTGAAGGGGCCTCCTTGAGCGTGTGGGTCCCCCGCACTGCGGGGGATGCGGGGGCCTGTGTTACGCCCCTGAGGTCATTACGCCCACAGTGCACACTCATGACGTTTGGATGTTGTTATCCGCAATGCTTTCAACCAAATTCAGCAATTGATGCCACTTTAGCCTTCTCCTGCCAACCCAAGTAATGCCTACAATAGGAAGCTTAGGCCACTGGCAAATCCACTCTTTCTAACATTCTCTGGCCTGAATACAAGACGATGGCCCACAATCCAGACTCTGACAAGCAGGAGTAGCACACAGGAAAAGGCTGCGGAAAAAATAAGCAGTTTTGAAGATGAAGCAGCTAAAATGGAGGTCAGCAAGCAACTTATAAAAATCATATTTGATTAGATAGTTGGTATGTGCAGAAAACTAAAATTAGGTATTGACTTTAAGAAAAAAGTACCTAACTCAATGATTGGTTTTGGAAAAATAGAAAAGTTATGTTGTGTGGGATATGCTTGGAATTGCTAACGGTCAACCACAGCGGCTACAGTCATTGTGAAACTAGTATGTTGTTTAGAGAAAGTCTTGTAAACCTTTGGCCTTAAGTAGGAAAAGACCATTTGAAACATGGTACTATGGAAACAGAGATAAAATTGTGTTAGCAAACGAGACTGCAGTGTGAAACTGAAAAGAAAGACTAGTTTGCAAAAATTGTTCAGTAGGGAGTATGTCTTGTAATTGACAATATTAAGCAAACTGACATATACATGAAAAGCATCAATAGCAGATCATTGAATGCTTTTCAGGGCTTCCTTGCAGATCTGAGGATCCACAGCAGATTTACACGGGGCCGTGCTGAGCACCCTGGAGGATCTGCGGATCTGTCAAAAAACAACCAAATTGAGCTTTTTTACAGGAATCATGGGTAACAAATAGTGACCATTTAGAAGTGGTACAACAAAAATACAGGTTTAAATGAAGGCTGTGATTTTCTAATTAAAAGAGTGCATGGGTAAGGGTAGACATTGTAGGTACTTTTCTGCTCAGAGTGGAGGACGATGGCTATAGAGTTGAGACTTTAGAACTGCAGTGGAAAACAGATGTCAACAGAACTTACACTAAAAGCTGGACAACACCAAATACATTTTACAGTAATGGTAGTACTATAAAAAAAAGCATTAAAAGAAAAGGGTAAGTATATATAAGCGTAAAATAAAGTGTAGTTTCTAGACACTACAATAAAAGGCAACATGGAAGGTTGCTTAGATGAGAACATTAGCTAAAAATATATTGATCAGCAAAAGAAGAACTAACTTCTGATCTATGGTGATCATTCTTTCTTAGAGCAATGAAGTCAAACCCTAAACATGTTTCTGCTACAAACCATAATAGCACCTGTCAATGCAGTTCTCTATGTGCCTTGCTCTCTCATTACAGGTCTGAGGCCAATGGCCACATCACCCTGTCAATGGGGATCCACACGGCTTCCTATTTCAATATGCATCATCTTCAAGGTT
Source organism: Lissotriton helveticus (assembly GCF_964261635.1). Classification (NCBI taxonomy): domain Eukaryota; kingdom Metazoa; phylum Chordata; class Amphibia; order Caudata; family Salamandridae; genus Lissotriton; species Lissotriton helveticus. Next base: position 24,533,890 of record NC_136063.1, read on the forward strand.
TGCTGTATCATCCTAAAACATAGCTGCTTCTAAGTCTGCTGTTTCACCTGCAATATTTCATACATTCTCCTATAGTTGTGCCGCATCATCTTCAAGGTCTTCTTTATCATAAAAGTATGGTCAAAATTTGCGAATTCGCGGTATGCAAAATCTGCGAATTCGTGCGAATTTGCGGATTGTTTTTTGCGTATTTGCGGGGGTTTTGCGTGTTCGCTGGGCTTTTTGCGTGTTCGCGGGATTGTTTCAGCGCGGCTTCCGCGAGGTTACCCGTGTGGTCGTACATGGGCTAGTTGCATGCTCGCGTTGTGCAATTGTGTGTTCGCATCCGTTTTTGCGTGCTCGCGGTCAAAAAGTCTCGCGAGCAAGCAAAAAAATACGCAAGCTTGGGAATTGTGAATTTTTTGACAAATTTGCGCGATTCGCGGAACGCAAATTTGTCAAAAATTTGCAAATTCCGCAAGCGGAACTGATTTTACGCCCATGCTTAGTATAGTGCATACTACATTCCTCCTCCAGATCTTCTGCATTCTCGTCAAAGTCTACTGTATTTTCATCAAGGTCTGATGCATTATTTTTAAGGTCTGCTTCATCCTCTCCGATTTCTGGTGCATCCTCTTCAAGATCTGCAGCATTCTCACTAAGTTCCTCCACATTAAAGAACAGTATTCCATCAGTACAGACCTCACCCCAATCCTGAATCACTCAATAAGTGCAGTCACCTACTCCGAGACCTGGAACACACAACAGTACTCATCCTCCTAAGAAATCCTTCAGCTGACCAGAGATGATAACCAACTCCTGGCCCATCTCCATGCTCCTATCCACTAAAAGCAATAGAATGAGCTACTAATGACCCACCTCAATGACAGCCAACTCCCTGATACCACTCAATCTAGAGTGAGCCCCAACCACACCACAGAGACCGCCCTCATTGGCACCATGGACGCTACTCAGATGACTATGGACAAAGGCAACATTGTTGTGCTCATTCTCCTGGACCTTTCATTAGTCTTCCACACCATCTCCCAACCCATATGTATCCAAGACCGCACAAAGCCACCATCCAAGGACTGGCACTTTGCTATATTTGTTCTTTCCTGACAGATTACACCGAGGTGGGCAGCTGGGCCCCTTCACCTTCAAAAGCATCGTCCAGGCCCTCTGAAACAACTTCATAAACTAGGTATCCAGGTCATACTCTCCCTCTCCGAAAAGGCACCAAACACCCAGAACAAAGTCTCTGCTTGCATAAATGAAGTCACCAGATGGGTGAAAGGCAACTGCCTCTTGCTCAATTTCAGACAAGACAGAAGTAGTAATCTTTGTCAAAGAAAATTCTGTTTCGGATTCCACCTTCTGGGCTGCAGAACTTACATTCACACCTCTCGCTGCAACCCACACAAAGAACCTTAAAAAAGTAATCAACTACTAACTCACCATTATTTGACAATTGACACCGCCTCCATCTCTCGCTTCCATGCGTTCAAGAAGATTTTCAAATGGCTGCTCACAAACACTGGCAGAACCGTCACCCAATCAATCATTCAATCAATCAGGCATTTGTTAAGTACGACTACTCACCCATAAGGGTCTCAAGGGGCCGGGAGAGAGGGTGAAGTAAGCAGGCTCTACTCCATCAAGGGAGGGGGTCTGTCAAAGAGTCAGGTATTGACGTTTCTTGCGAAGATGGGGAGCAATGTTGTCTGTCTGAGGTGGAGCGGCCTTCCATTCCAGGCTCGGGTCACGAGAAAGGAGAAGGAGCGGGCTCCCGAATCTGGTCTTTCTGGTGAGGGGGACCACAGGATAGGAGAGCTGGGAAGATCGTGGGGTCTTCTGGGGTGCATGGAATTTGAGTCAGCTGTTCAGGTATGCTGATCCGGTGTTGTGGAGGGCCTTGTGGGCATGGGTGAGCATCTTGAAGGTGACTCTAGCTTCAATGGGGAGCCAGTGGAGTGTGCACAGGTGCTGGGAGTTGTAGCAGTGTCTTGGCAGGTCGAGGACCAGTCTTGCGGCGGTATTCTGGATGTTCTGTAGTTTGTGGGTGAGGTATTTTTTTTATTCCGGCGTAGAGTGCGTTGCCATTGTCAAGTCTGCTGGTGAACAGGGTGTGAATGACGGTCTTTCTGTGTTCGAGGGGGATCCATTTGAAGGTCTTACGTAGGAGGCGGAGGATGTGGAAGCAGGAGGATGAGACGGAGTTGATCTGGCGGTCCATTTGGGAGCTCAGAGTCTAGGATGAATCCCAGGTTGTGTGCGTGGTCCGAGGGGGTAAGTGGCCCTCCGAGGGCAGAGGCCATCAGGTGTCGTTCCATGCTTCGGGGTTTGGGCCCATGATGAGTACTTCTGTTTTGTTAGTGTTTAGTTGTAGGCAGCTGTTTGCATCCATTTGGCAGCGGCTTCCATGCCTTCTCGAAAATTGTGTCTGGAGGTATTGGGTTTGCTGGATAGGGAGAGGATGAGTTGGGTGTCGTCTGCATATGACACAATGTTGAGTCTGTAGGTTCTGACGATAGGGGCGAGAGGAGCCATGTAGACGTTGAAGAGTGTAGGGCTGAGGGAAGACCTCTTGGGGACTCTGCAGGTGGTAGTTTTGGGGTCGGAGAGGAAAGGGGGAGTTAGACCCGCTGTGCTCTGCCGGAGAGGAAGGTGCAGATCCAGTTGAGGGCCTTGTCTTGGATCCCTGCTTCATGGACTCTGCATATTAGTGTGCGGTGAGAGACTGTGTTGAGTGCCGCTGACAGGTCGAGGAAGATGAGGGATGCTGTTTCTCTTTTGTCCAGTAGGGTGCAGATGTCATTTGTTGCAGCGAGGAGGGCGGTACTGTGGTTTTTTCTGAAGCTGGATTGGGAGGAGTCGAGGATTCTGTGCTCTTTGTTGAATGTGCCGAGTTTGCTGTTGATGGCTTTCTCGAGGTCTTTCGCTGGGAACGGGAGCAGGGAGTTGGGTCTGTAGTTTCTGAGGTTGTAGGGGTCTGTCGAGGATTTCTTCAGGAGAGGGTGGACCTTCTGTGTTTCCAATCATCAGGGAACGTGGCGGTTGCCAGGGAGCTGTTGATGGTGTGGCAGAGCATGGGTGCGGTGGTGTGGGCGGCTCTGCTGAAAATATGGTAGGCTGGGGTACGAGGGGGCTCCAGAGTGGATTGACTTCATTGTCTTCAGTTTGTCTTTGTTAAGGAAGTCTGTCCATTTGTTGATCGCTGGCTTCAGGGTGTCAGGGGTGGTTGCTGAGGGTTCAGTGTGTTGGTTGTCTTTGTCGAAGTTGTTTAGATGCTCTTGATTTTGTGGTCGAAAAGGTGCTCAGTTCATCACAAAGGTCTTGTAAGGGAGGGATGTCGGTGGACTCACTGGTGGGTTGGGCGAACTCCTTGATGATGTTGAAGAGTTCTTTGCTGTTTTGTGCGTGAGTGGAGATTCTGTCTTCAATCGCTTTCTTCCTGTGATGAGTTGGTGGTGGGCGTTGGTGGTGGCTCTGAATTTGTTGTAGGATTCTTTGGATTTGGTGTTCCTCCAGGCCTTTTCGAGGTGGCCGCAAGTGCGTCTGGACTCTCGAAGGTTGGTGGAAAACCATCTGGCTTTCTTGGCGTGGGTGTTGTTGTTTTTCTTGAGGGGGGCTATGATGTTGGTACTGTTGGAGATCCATCTGCGCAGGGTTCGGGCTGCGGTGTTGGGGCCGTCGTTTTCCGCAATGGTTGGGGTGGAGATGCTGAGTGTTGAGGTAAGCTGGTGTCGGTAATTCTGATCCAGATTTTTCGTGGGAGCAGGTGCAGGTGTCTGTGGATGTTGGGTGTTCTGAGGGTGAAGTGGACGCATTGATGGTTAGTCCATGGAAGTTAGGTGGTGTGGCAGAAGGTGATGGAGTCTCCTGTTGTGAAGAGGATGTCGAGGGTGTGTCCTGCTGAGTAAGTGGGTCTGGTCACAATCTGTTGAAGTCTAATGTTGTGGAGGCTGTCTAGGAGGGATGTGCTGCTGGGGTCCAGTTGGTTGTTGAGGTAGAAGTTGAGGTCTCCCAATAGGGTGTAGTTGGTGGATGCAATGGCACCCAAGCTTTCATCTCCAGCAAGCTTATCTATGGCAAAATATTCAAATGTTGGAACCAACACTCAACTGACCAGAAGACTCCAGACAATACAAAACTCAGGAGCCAGGCTCACCCTCGACCTCCCACTTTACGCTTACATCATCTGCACCTCAAAGAGCTCTGTTGGCTCCTATTCCACAACCAAGCTGTACTAAAACTTCTCTTGGCCCCTTTGCTCAACATTGGCCCCATGTACCACAACAACTTCATAAACTTTGATAAACCTGCCATACACCTCTGCTCAGCCAAGCTCATACCCGCACACACACCCATCCACATATTGAGAACTATATCCAGTGGTCGTGCCTTCTACCGTGATCCTAAAACCCGGAACAACCTGCCCCTGTATATCAGACCTGGCACATCAGCAAGCCCCAGCCCTCGCATTTCTCACAAAGTTCCTGATTCAGTGGCAAGATACCCTCCCGGGTGAATCATGTGCTATAGAATTGCACATTACCTGACATGACATAACGTAACCTCATATCATGACATGGCATACATACCATGACACAACCTCTTCAAGGACTGCTTCCTCACATTCAGGAATTGCTGCCTCCTCTTCATGGTCAGATGTATCCTCTTGAAGGTCTGAACCATCCTCTTCAAGTGCTGTTGCATCATCTTCAATACTGAACAATCAATCAATCAATAACTAGATGTGTAGAGCGCTTCTTGTCACCCATAAGGTATCGAGGTGCTGGCAGGGTCCAGTTGATTAGTTGAATAGCCAGGTCCTCAGGGATGTTCGAAACTGGAAGAGATGGGGAGGTCCGTAGATGAAAGGGTAGCTCTTTCCATGTCTGCACTGCTGGGTAGGAGAAGGAGCAACCTGCTTATCTGCTATCTGGTGTGAGGGTTAGAAAAAAAGAACACAGAGCAGAGGTGTTTGGTGGGCTGATGGAAATTCAGGCCATGGTTCAAGCAGGTTTTCAGTTGTGTAGGGCCTTGTATGCATGGGTCTGGAGCTTCAACTGCCATCTTTTCTGCACAGCAAAGCACTGGAGTTCTGTGACGTAGGCGGAAGCCCTCATCCTGGGATCATCCCCCTCCACCTGGGACGACTCCTGTTGGCCCCCCGCCCTGGGCTCCACTCCCAAGCCAATGGACCACGCACGAAACCTGGGCTTCATCCTGGACTCCACCCTCTCGTTGACTAGACAAGTCAACGCCGTCTCGTCATCCTGTTTCAACACCTTGCGCATGCTCCGTGAGATCTTCCGATGGATCCTCACCGAAACCAGGAAGACGGTCACCCAGGCACTCGTCACCAGCCGACTGGACTACGGGAAAACTCTCTACGCGGGAACCACTGCCAAACTGCAGAAAAGACTCCAGCGCATACAGAACGCCTCCGCACGACTCATACTGGACATCCCCCACCACAACCACATCTCCGACCATCTGAGAGACCTGCACTGGCTCCCCGTCAGCAAGAGGATCATGTTCAGACTCCTCACCCATGCACACAAGGCTCTCCACGACCTGGGCCCCAAGTACCTCAACAACCGCCTCACCTTCTACACGCCCACCTGACAGCTGCGATCGTCTAGCCTCGCCCTCGCCACCGTACCACGTATTTGCAGAGCCACTGCCGGAGGAAGATCCTTCTCCTTCCTGGCGGCCAAGACATGGAACTCCCTCCCCATCCACCTACGGCTGACCCAGGACAACCTCTCCTTCAGGAAGCAACTCAAGACCTGGCTTTTCGAGCAGTAGCGGACCCCCCCTCCAGCGCCTTGAGACCTTCCGGGTGAGTAGCGCGCTATATAAATTTGCCTGATTGATTGATTGATTGGTGATGTGGGTTTGTCCAGGGAGATACAGGACGAGTCTGGATGGGGCAATTTGTCTGGTCTTTAGTCATCAGAGGAGGTGGATTGCGATCCCCATGTAAAGAACATTGACATAGTCCAGATGGCTGGAGTGAGGGCTTGAGTGATGTTGTGTCTTCAGCATTGGGGTAGCCATTTGAATATCTTACACAGCATTCAAAGGATGAAGAAGCAGTACAAGGAGATGGAGTTGACCTGAGTCGACATGGTTAGCTTGTTGTCTAGATTGATGTCTGGGTTCTTAGCACGGCCACTGCGGGCAGCAGTAGGACCGAGTCCAATGGGGCACTAGGATGCACCCCAGTGGGGAGCTTTTGTTTCCAAAACTCAGTACCTTTGTCCATGCTGAGCTTCAGGCAATTGTCTTTCATCCAGCTGGTGACATCTTTCATGCAGTTGTGGAAGTTGGTCTTGATGTTGGGGGTGTCTTCGGAGAGGGAGTGGATAAAGTTTGTGTCGTCGGCATTAGATATGAAGTTGAGTCTGTTAGTTTTGCCGATGCTGGTTAGAGGTGTCCTGTAAGATTTGAAGATGGTGGAGCTGCGTTGTAGTGTAGATCTTATAACCCTTATAGGCTCTGCACATTGGAATAATGTACACTATAGTTTTGACTTAGGACTGAGGTCAGTATGCCTCTATCGAGTACATTAACATAATTACTTGTGTGTTCACAGAAGTCACTTGAAACTTCTCGAATGAACAAGAAGGGATTAGTCTCCAACAACCGCAGAAACAAGACAGCTTTGTTACCCTTAGAATCAGAACAGTTATCAGAATCATGGAAACAATAGATAAAAGTTTCACTCAGTCAATCGTGCATGCTTTGTATCTACAGAGTTACACAGAAATAGGTAGACGGGTGTTTCAATAAAAAGGGTTTATTGAACAGTCTTATTTCTCATGAAAGAAATTAGAACAGCTACAATCGTAAGACAGAATGTGAAGTATAATACGTACAGTGTTAACAGTAAGATAAAATATTACTGCAATAGCATGGTTTGTAGCTATGACATATATTCATAAAATACATACATAAATAACACAGGCTAAAATGGGAATACTCGCCTGGTGCTTCTAGATAGTTCTTCCTCAGTGTACATAACCTAAGTGTAGTACGAGGTAAGAAGTAGGTGCTGTTTTTCTATTCTTTTCTAGTTTAGCTATAGTAGGCATTTGCCAAAAGTCCCTCTAGGTTCTAGTCTGCTCCATACCTTTAGAATGAGAGAGGTTGGAATCTCTTTCCGGGTCTCGATCTCTAACACCCAGTGAAGGAAGTCAAAAACACTGGAGCAGGATTCTCTGCGATTGGCAATGTCCGTTTCCGATGTTACCTGTGTGCCTGTTGTTTCCTCTCGTACCTCAGTAGCAGCATTTTGCAACTGTGATAGCTCAATGAATGCCGTCATCAAGATTGGTAGCGTCTGGTCAGTGCGTCAGGCGGGGACTCAAACTCCTTCCAAACTTGCCCTTGCGAGCCATGTCGAGCTGCGCAGCTGAGCCGTGGTTGGCCATGGCAAGTGAAGGTATATTTATACCTTGAAGGTGTTTAGGAATGCCTGTATTGATGTAAAAGTCGGGCAGAGGAACGTCATGAATGAACACCTAAGGAATAGATGTTCATGAATAATATATGAGTACTTGGAGAAATCAATAATCCAAGCAGGGGAAGTCCTAAAGGCTTAAGAGTCTGGTTTTCCAAGAACTTGTTGTGATGTGGGATGGACGGATGTAGGTGGCCATGTATTTGGTTTGCATGGGAAATGACTAAAAAAGGACTGACTCCTATGCCTAAATAAGGGCAATGAGAGTTGTGTGTACATAAGGGCATGATTTGGGAAACCTTCATACGGGTATCTAAATCGAAAGACAACACCCACTCCAGTTTCGTATGAACAACATTACTAAATGCTAAACATGCTAAACACATTTAAAATATAGTTACACATGATTTGTAAAAACATGGCAAAAACATATTTCTAAAAAAGCATTTAAAACTGTTGCTATGCGTAAAAAGCAATGGTGCTGTATGTATCAAAGCAATGTTTCATTCTAAGCATATGTTGACACTGAATGCTAAATGAATGAACATGAGTATATACATCATGAAATGGCTCGTAAATACAGAATTAAAAAGGACCAAAACCATTTCAAGTTAGGTTACATAAATCAATTTGTTGTTGAAAAGGTGACATATTGTCTCTGGATGTGTTCAAAGAAGTCTGATCTCTATGAATAGTTCTACTATAAGCAGATAACTGTGCCATAAAAAAGAAAAATTACAATTTTGAAAAAAAAACATAATCATAGGAAAAAAGTTCCAAAGTTAGTCTCTATTTTGAAAAATGAAGGCCAAATTCAGAGATTTCCCGGTACACCGTGTGCTGAATGAAAAGTCAGTGTGTGGGCTAGGAGAGAACATGAAATCTTCGATTTCTGCAGACAAAAAGTAATTTACCGTTGTAGGTGAACGTTGGAATACCTTGTTTGGAAGATTAACCGCACATAGATGTGCAGCATCGCCTTCGTCATTAGAAGCATTGGCAATGTCCGTTTCCGATGTTACCTGTGTGCCTGTTGTTTCCTCTCGTACCTCAGCAGCAGCATTTTGCAACTGTGATACCTCAATGAATGCCGTCATCAAGATTGGTAGCGTCTGGTCAGTGCGTCAGGCGGGGACTCAAATTCCTTCCAAACTTGCCATGGCGAGCCATGTCAACCTGTGCAGCTGAGCCATGGTTGGCCATGGCAAGTGAAGGTATATTTTTACCTTGAAGGTGTGTAGGGATGCCAGTATTGACGTAAAAGTCGGGCAGAGGAACGTCATGAATGAACCCCTAAGGAATAGATGTTCATACATAATAAATGAGTTCTTGGAGAAATCAATATTCCAAGCAGGAGAATTCCTAAAAACTTAAGAGTCTGGTTTTCCAAGAACTCGTTGCGACGTGGGATGGACGGATGGATGGATGTAGGTGACCATGCCTGTATTTGGTTTGCATGGGTAATACCTAAATAAGGACTGGAATCCTATGCCTAAATAAGGGCAATGAGAGTTGTGCCTATATAAGGGCATGATTCGGGAAACCTATATACGGGTTTCTAAATCGAAACACAACAGCGGGAGAAGGCTTAAGATACCCCCGAGGTGAAGGCAAACGTTTTGCATTCTTCTTCAGAGGAAAGAGACGATTCACCTGATATTGGCTCCTTTAATACCTATGTTGTGAACCTTTGTGGTGAGGGTGTAGTGGGGGTTGTATGATGGAACCACACATCTGATTAATGCGCATATCTTAACAACTAGTCTTCACAATGCATGCCTTTACAACACATTTTGCTGTAAAGGCATGATTGGAGAAGGCATATGCATGGTTAAAATTACACCCTAGCCTCTGCCAGGAGGCCTAAAACCCGGGCCCCAGCACTGAAAATGACCCTGCCTCTTGCCCTAAAATCAACACCAGGCCCCTGCCCTGAGCCCTAAAACCAGCTATCAGCATTAAAAATTGCCTGGCCCCCTCGTCCAGAACCCTTAAGGCCGGTCCCACCACTAAAAACAGTCCTGACCCTAGCCCCCCACCCTGAGCCCTAAAACCCAGCACTAAAAACCACCCCAACTCCAACCCCCGCCATGAGCCCTAAAAGCAGCCCCTAGCCCTAAAAACTGCCCTGACCCCCCTCACCCTCAAAACCAAGATGGTCCTAATGGCAATGCTTATTTTCAAAAGGGAGTAGAAACACAATATACTCAATCTACTATCAAACAAATTGGTCCTTACGTGAGAGAGATTCATATATATATGCCAAAGAGAAAACACAAAACCTTCTTATAGGAAAAAGATTCACATTTTATATTTTTTCATATCAATAATATATACAAATATTGCAACAATTATTTTGTAGGTTTCTCAAAAAAGTTCATAGTGAGGTGTTCATAAGGGTGCTCATGTGCAAAGTGAAATAGCAAAAGGGAAAACATCAGCAAAAAGGAAGAAATATGTCATTCTTAACATGGAACTGGCTGATGTAACTTACAAGGAAAGACCAGTGTGGTAGGCCCGTTTGAAGAACAAGTGTTCTTTCTTAGTGTCCATACTAAGGGATAGTGATCATTGAATCTGGATTCACCATCCAAGAAGGGCTAGCAAGTCAATCTATGCCAAAAGATTGAGAAATATGAAGTTTTAACCCGAATACTGCATAGAGGGTTGATTAACCTCGGCATACCGTTCTTCGTCAGGAAGTGCGAACAATATAAGGCAAGCCAAAAAAATGAAACAACTAAATTAAGAAGAGTTGGCTCAAGGCATGTCTGGTAGTGGGACTCTCTCTAAAACCACAATAGTCAATGGAGGTGAAGATGGGGTCCAGAGTGTGGCCTGCAGTGTGTGTGGGGTCGTGAACAAGTTGGGTTGTGGATGAGACAGAGGCAAACTCTTGAAGAACAACACTCCAATGATAGCACTCCAATGAAGCACCATGGCAATGACACCACTCAAGAAAGCCTGACGTCTTGACCAACAGCCCCTCAACTTCTAGCCAGTGCCTCACCAAGGACTAGGCATTAAGCCAACAATGAAGAATTACCACAAGGAGAATACTTAAAATTAGGCCTTCTGGGGGGTTGACCATAGACCGAAGAGCAAAGTGTATCTGTCTTTCACAGAAGCCCCCTATGTTTGCAATTCATAAAGGAGGCAAACCCTATTAAACATCTCACCAACCAACCAAGTGGATTTTGATGTATTACTGCTCCCACACACCCAAAACTGATTTTCCACCAAGTTGTACTGCAAACACAAATGCAAGTGTATATTAAGTCAACTGATTCACCTCCCTGTAGCCTATTTTCCTAACCATGCTATGCAATAGCTATCTAGTTCTTCTACAGCATTTCAACACCCAACTCCCACCCCCACTGACCTCCTCTTACTCTCACCAAAACACTCACACACTTAAGATAAAATAAATACATGAAAGGGAGCTAGTAAGATGAGTTTGGAGCCTCCTTTTTTAAAGAGAGTTTTCAGGAGAGAAAGTCACTGGGCTGTTGTTCTCCAGTTCGCGTTCCAAAAAAGGAGAGCTGTAGATCACAGCCTCAGTCCCAGCAGGATTAACTCAACCTTTCAACCTCCTAGTACTGATAAATTGAGTACCTCGAATGTGGCCGTATAAACACTTGTGCCTGATCACAATTCAGTCTTTGGTGTGAGCTATATAAACAGTCATGACTATTTGCATGACACTTTGAATAGCACTTTGCACAAAATCACACAGAGAGCATTGGCTGAAATCAAAACTGCACTCATAAACCCAGCACTGTCACAGAAGTAGCAGGACTGGAGCTCATGGTGTAGTTCCACTGACCTTGAAGTTGAATAACCACCAAACAGCTTGAGAAGTCTATATATTTATTCAACAATTACAGAATTAGAGGACATTCATATTTTCATTAATTGCACAAGTACAAAGTGAGGTGAAGTCTGTTTTCATATTCATTCAAGTGTGTGAGGTAGTCAGCATATGATTTTAATATTCAAAGTATAGAATGGGGTCTTCATTCTGATCTCAATCAATGCCTCTTCTTTGTTAGTTAAGTTGCTCAGTCCCATTTTATTTGCTGCATTTAACCTAAGAGAAAAAGAAAATAAGAACGTATGGTCATATTTCAAATAGTTGAAATGAAACGTAATGCTGTTTTTTTCAAAATATCTATTTTGACTGTGATATGATAACAGCTGTGTTACTGCAGTTTCATGGACTCATAGCGCTGAGACTCACCAATGCTAATGGTACTCATTTTATAAAGGCTAGAAGGCAAATTTCTCAGAAGTTCTCAAGACAGGCCAGATCCTCATACTTCTGAAAACTCTACGATAGATCCTGATGACCTCGCCAACTACCAGCCCATCACTCACCACCTCTTCATCAGATCATTGAGGGCCTGATTCACGAATTGTCCCCGCATTCGTTATGGAGGTCCCACAGTTTTGAGGGAGCCTCCACACTCATGGTGGGGGCCCAGCAATCATGAGGGAGTCTCTGCACTCATGGTGGAGGCCCTGCAGTCATGATTGAGTCTCTGCACTTGTGGTGGAGGCCCTGCAGTCGAGAAGTAGTCACTGCACTTTTGGTGGAGGCCCGCAGTCGTGAGGGAGTGTTTGCACTTGTGGTGGAGGCACCGCAGTCATGAGTGAGTTTCCAAAATCATAGTTGCGGCGCAGCAGTTGTGATAAAATCTCCACATTCGTGGTGAAGGCCCACAGTCATGAGTGAGTCGCTGCACTCCGGGTGGAGGCCCCACAGTCATGAGGGAGTCTCTGCACTTGTGGTGAAGGCCCCACAGTTGTGCAGTAGTCACTGCACTCATGGTGGAGGCCTCACAGTCGTGGGGGAGTGTCTCAACTTGTAGCAGAGGCCTCACAGTCGTGAGGGAGTCTCTGCACTCATGGTGGTGGCCCGCAGTTGTGGGCTACTTACTGGCATAGTGGTGGAGGGCCTGCAGTCATGTGGTACTCACTGAACTTGTGGTGGAGGGCCCGCAGTCATGAGGGAGTTTCTGCAATGGTGGTGGAGGCTCCACACTCGTGGGGGAGTCTATGCACTTGTGGTGGAGGCCCCGCAGTTGTGAGGGAGTCTCTACACTTGTGGCAGAGGCCTCTAAGTCATGGGGGAGTCTCCGCACTCATGCTGGAGGCCGGAAGACATGAGGGAGTCTCTGCACTCGTGGTGGAGGCCCCAATGTCGTGAGAATTCTCATTGAGGATATTCCCCCCAAGTGTAGAGACTCCCACACGACTGGGGGGACTCTGCCTTGAAGTGGTCTTTTCTTACATTACCTTCCACCGTGGGGTGCAGCAAATGGAAGCAGCAAAACGCCAATGATTGCTTATGTGGAGGAAGGTCCCCCTTCCTGCACATAAGTAATATTTAAATGCTGTTTTGCATCATCTATGTGTGCTGCTTAATGAAGCACACATAGAAGTTGCAAAACAGCATTTTTTAAATGAGTGTTTTTGTGCAGGATGGGGGACCTTCCTCCACATAAACAATCATTGGCGTTTTGCTGTATCCATTTGTGCACATGGAAACAGCAAAAACGAGGAAATAAAGCATTTATCCACGTTTCACATGTTTAAGACTAGGTTTTCCGTGGTTTTAATTTTGGCGCTGCCTCTTATTTAAGCTGCTCTTGTAAGTAAGGGGCTGTGTCAAAATCATTGGGTGTTGCTGTGGAACGCCCACCACAACACCCATTGCCCGCCCTTTTCACACTAAGTGTAGCATGCAATGGCCTCTTATTTACGAGGCAGCGCTAAGCCACGTTAAATAAGGCAAAGCGAAAGTGACGGTGTGGTGGCGATAGGGGCTTGAAAACATGCCCCAAAGTGTTTAACCAACGCAAAAATCACAGAGTATTGATAAGAGCAGGGCATGGAATGCCCCGTTGGATAAGAGTGAGGCGGTTCTTTTACATTCTGCCTTCACCAAGAAGTGCAGGCCAACTACCCCTAGTTCTGCATCCCCGGCTATTGAGATGTACAGGGGAAAAGTACATGCACCTTCTTTATATGGTGCTAATGTTTTTTGGCCTTCTAACACCAAAGGCCTGATATATGGAAAATAACTTTTGGAGATCTCTATTTAGCCTCCCGCGGAGTACACCCACACTGACACAGGATTAAAAAGGGTGGATGACCTAGCAGTGTTAAAACCGCTTCTCTATTGGGTGAGGCCGTGGTCAACCCCTGAGCTTTTCCAATACAGGCTAGCTCCGACGGACATCATGTCCCATAAAAACGCTCAACTTCTCCTCTGGATAAAACATGTCAAATTCCATTGTTGTGACCAGGGCTTGAGTTATATTTGGACTAATCCATTTTCAATGGTGACAGACACAAAGGGTAGAGTCAAAGTGGCATCCTGGGATAAGAGAGTTAATAACAATCACAAAAAAGTGAGTTCACGGGGACTGGTAGTTGTCCCTGCCAATGAAGCATACATGGACCAGATTCAGCCACCCATGGCGCTCACATTGTACATTGAGTGTAGACTAAGAACACTTCAAGTAAATACATTCTCACATAAGTGGAAGTGTTGCTAAAGTATTTCCCCAAACTGTGATACTTGTAAACACACCACTGGGGATGTTGAACATGTCCTCTTTTTTATTCCTGCCTTTTCTAGATACAGACCGAGATGGATCAAACCAGGGTGCACTCTCTGAGGTGTGAGGACATACTGGGAGGCATACTGCATTTTGAGAAAGGACACTGGTCAGGTAGTGGTATATGGTGTTAGTCGATATCTCTACACAGTCTGGCTACACAGGAAGAAGCAAGGGGCAACTTGATATATGTTTTAATCATCGATCAATACTCATTCATGCGTCCCATGATGTTCACGGGTTGATGTATTCGGGTACTGTAGCTCCTGTACTTTTATTAGGAAAGTTCCAGCTGCTATACTGAATTTTTTTATGCTAGGCCATTCATTTATAGTCAATTACCTGTTTGGCAGAAATGGACTGTGAATGGGAACATATCGGTTTTAATGTTTTCATTGATCTTTTTAACTTGTAAAAATGGTTTCATAATGTAACTATTTCAATAAAACAAAATGTGATTTTGCAAATTTGATTTATCCCTTGTCTATAATTTGTGTATATGTTTTTGTGGTTTAAAGAATCAAAATAAAAATGAAGTGACAGCTCAGACATGGAAGACCAGTGTCTCTTTGATGAAGAACAGAGCACTGAAATAAGTTAGTTCCTCTTTAGGAGATTTGAAAGAGGAGGAGACTTCAGCAGAACCAAGAAATACATGACTCTCTCAAGTCTCAAGTGCAATAAAGCTAAGCTGAGCTCACATATTTAAGGTTTGTGTCTCTTTGAGAGATGGAGAAGTAGGAGAGAGCAGCAGAGCTGAGATATAGATGATCAACTCCCGAGAACGGTTGGTGTATCTTTAAGAGAATTGTAAGACCCGGAGAACTCAGTGGACCTCAGAAGTAGAAGGTTAGTGTTCCTTTGAGACCAGACACAGAAAGTAAAGGCCAGAATTATGAAACAGTGTTGCAGCGCAGCAACTGATCATGCAGCGCTGCGTCACTGGGAAAGGGCAGGAATGGGCCTATTGTAGGCAATGCAGTGCATTCCTGTCCTTTCCTTTTTGCTGGAGCACATCGGGCTGCCTATCACCAACTGTGGCACCCTTGTACCGTGGTGCAAGGGTGTCTGAGTTGCATGCAGTATTGTGTTTGTGCAGAAAGGGCTCCTTCCTGCACTAAAACAATCCTAAGAGGCTTTTTCCAGAATTTATCACTCATAGAAAGAGGAAAAAGGAGGAGAATGAAAGATACTTCTGCTCATTATGGATTTTCTGAGCTGGAGTATCTTTTTGGCACATTCCCAGGTTAACGTGTTCTTGTAAATCGGGGGAAGTGTCCAAATCCATGGATGTTGCGTTGGAACACCCTCGCTCCACCCATGGAAATGCCTCCCTCATGCAGAGTAATGCCACACAGCACTTTGTGCTGTGTTACATGTGAGATTTATGAAGACACCCAGGGCCAAGAAAGGTTGTGTTATGCTGCTTGATAAATCTAATTTGCGTTGCTCTTGCACTATGTAGGGTGGTACAAGAGCGATCAAAGTTGCAAATAAATATGCCCCTTATTGTCTCTTTAACACAGTAGAGCTGGGAAGACCTGTATGAACAAGAGAGGTGAGCAGAGCTCTCAGAGAGTAGGTTGTTGTCCCTCCTTATTCATTTGAGTAGAGAACCCACAGACATTGTTATATTTTAAGATGACCATAACATTGCTGCGCTCATTGCAATTTAATCAAACCTTTATAGCTGGGCCCATGCTCCCAGATGCTAGACTCCTAACTGAGGAGCGCATGTCACTTTGTGATAGAACAAACATGATCCATTACAGAAGAAGACACATGGGAGAAGAAGCAGCTTACACTCCTTGGACATTGACATGAAGGTGCAACCACCCACTACTGGAAGTCCCCACATTGAAGATCCCCATGGGTTCAGCAGTTACCCCATGGTTTAGGTGCCCCACCATGAGCTCATATGAGGTTGTGAAAGATAAACAGTTCCAAGATCCTCACCTTAAAGCACAGCTCTGACCGCAAGGGCGCTGATGGCGGCTGCCAGGGAGAGCAGCGTGGTGCTGATCTTCGCATTGTTTGCTCCATTGCATGGCTTTGGAGTGCTCACTGCATTTGTATTTGTATTGCTCACTCCTTTGCTGTTGCACAGGTCAGTGCTGCAGCAGGTAGTAGTTCTTGTCACACCATAAGTGTCAGTGTATGAGTCCCCCGTGCAGGTTGCCGCACAGCTCTTAGTGATGATCATCGAACTCCCTGTGAATAAGTACAAAGATTATTACAAATATACTCAAAGACCCCAGGGGGTCTCACTTTTGCAGAGCGAATGAAAAGAGGAACATAGGAGACAATCAATGTCATATCTTAACTTCTGGTTATCAGACTGACTCAGTTTGTTCTCCAGTGTCTCTCCATTCCTCTCTACTTTTCTCATTTTCCAAAGCAGCCCCAATCCTATGAGCAGCTGCACCTTCTACAATAACAAACCCTGATGTCACTCCTGAGTCCACAGCTGGCTTATATAGTAGGCTGTTGTGCAATGAAGCGATAGAGTCGGAAATAAAAAATAAAGATGTTTATTAAAGTGCCATACAATAACCCTCTGGTTCGCAGAACAAATGACGTCCTGCCCCACCAACTCCACCCGCTTCTCCTCTATTCAAAGCCGATCACAATTACAACAGTGCATTCCCAAATTACATCAGTGCTTACCATGGTAATAGCAAAACAGTTCCTTGACAAAATTTTACATGAAATAAAGCTTTATTGACAAAGCAAAGTGTACACACACCACATATAGCCACGAGCCATGATTCATTGAGCAGCCTCTAATCCTGAGTGTGTTCTTTCACCTGGGCTACCACAACTGAGACGGCAACCTTTGTGCTCTAATTCAGAGAGTGTTCTATGACATTGGTGAGACCACAACTGATGCTTTGGCCCTAACCTCTGGAGTGTTGTATCTGTGACCTCTCATCAAAGCCTCAGGGCATCCTACCACCTGACCCCTGTAGCCAGCTAGAAGTGTGGCCTCTAACACAGGGAGAATTCTATGAGATGAACTCCCCAGCCAGCTGCAGGTGTGGCCTGTGACACTAGGGGCGTTCATTCACCCGAACCACCAGCCAGCTCATACTGTGACACATAACCCTGCATTTCTTGTATCATCTGACTCCCACACCAGTTTATTCAGAGACCTCTAACCAAGGAAGTAGTCTGTCACCTGAAAGCCAAGCTGGCGCTCACATTGACTTCTAACTCTTAGAGTGTTGGTATTTACCAGCTTCTACTTGCTCCAAAGTATACATAATTTTGTTTCAATCAATCAGTCAAACAGGATCTATAAAGCACAGTAAATCACCCATGAGGTATCCAGGCGGTGAGAGACAAGCTGTTGAGGTGGCATCTTTCAAATAGCCTGGTCTTGAGTCCCCTTCTGAACTGCTGGAGAGAGTGCGAAATCTAGAGATATAGGGGGAGGCTGTTCCAGGAGTTTGGTGTGAGGCAGGAGAAGGATTGTCCTCCACTGTTACTTTTGTTGATGCAGAAGAGGGATGTGGAGTGCAGGAGGCTGGAGGGTCGGTGGAAGCTCACACAGTAGTTGATGTGTGTTGGTCCTTGTATGTGCAGGGCTTTGTAGGCATGGTTCAGAACCTTAAATCATTATCTCTTGTGAAAGGAGAGCCTTGGAGTTTCTTCAGGTGAGGGTTGATATGGGTCCACCTGGGGAGATCGAGGATAAGTCTGGCCACGGCGTACTGAATGGTGTGCAGTCTCTTTAGAAGTTCTGTGGTAATTCCTGTGTAGACCGGATTGCCATAGGCAAAGGAGCTGGTGATGAGGGCTTGAGTGATTCCTCTTTTGGTGAAGACTAGGAGCAACTTTAAGATCTTTCGGAGCATGTGCAGAGGGAGTACGCATACTGAGGAACTTGCATTGATCTGGTTCTTCATGGTGAGTTTTGCTGTTCAAGATGATGCCAAAATTCTGAGCGTGGTCCATGGGGTTGGAGACGGCTCCCAAATCAGCAGGCCACCAGGAGCCGGTTCATGGGGAGCTGTTGTTCCCGAGCATCAGTGCTTCTGTATTGTCTGTGTTAAGTTTGAGTCAGTTGTTTTGCGTCCAGTCAGTGATGCTGGTCATGCACAGATGGTCGTGGTGGATGGGTCTTTGGATAGAGAGGATGAGCTGAGTGTCGTCTGCATTGGAGATGATGTTCAGTTCATGGTTACTGATGATGTTGGCCAGGGGGTTCATGTAAGCGTTGAACAGAGTAGAGCTGAGGAATGAAACTTGAGGGACAACACAGATGATGATGATGATGATGATGATAATGTAATTGACCATTTCCCATACATGAAGTGACTCAAACTACTCACTCAAGTTGACTCTATCTTTCTATAAATGCACCGTTCAGAATAAGTCAAATATTTTAAATGAAGCCTTCAGTATTGGATAAACTACTCTAGATGTCACATCAGGAACTGAACAAAATATTTAAGAAAAGTTTCCACAGACTGAACACAATAGAGCAGTACACAATATTCTAGACATCTTCATCATGCCCTTGGCTAGTTCACCAGAAATGTCAAGATTAATTGAGATAAGGGCTACAGATGGGACCTATAGACCCAATCACTGATCAACAGATCAATCAGAGTCTCATCCTCATCTCTATTATTGACATCAAACCTGCTAAGAAACTCCTCCTGGTCACATGGGCTTGACGCAACCTCCTCTGACTCTCCCCAGGGATGTATGTAAAACCTGGAGCACTTGTAGGACTCAACAAGAGAGCTGCATCATTGAGGTGATATGATTTACCAACATAATGCATTTTAAAATCTTGAAGGCGCTATGAACAAGTATAGAGGCAGATACAGATATGCAAATGTTACACACAAGAGCATCAAAAGCCATTCTTCAATAACACAAAGATTTAAGAATTTACTACTATGTAATGAGAAATGCTTGTGTTTAAAAAGTAAATGTAAATGTAAATGTAAAGGGAGAAACGTTAATATATTTGTTAAACTATTTTCAGTTGCTGTAACTAGTGATAGAATGTTGCTTACAGTCCTATCTAATTAGAAACAAATGTGGGGTACTTTTTTGCAGGTGGAGGTGGGAGTGGTTGTGTTAGACCTTAGGGTGGTCGTCTACCAACTTTTTGCCTGCTTACCTCCACTTTTTGTTGTACCTTTGTGATGGCCTTATTACTCTGAGCACTTTACCACTGCATGTGCGTCTTCCATATAAAAAGGTGACATTGGTGTATACCTGATTGGCATATTTAGTTTACTAATAAGTCCCTTCAAACATGGTACACCATACACCAGGAGACTTTAATTTAAATGATACTAGTGGGCCTGCAGCACTGGTCATGCCACCCACACAAGTAGCCTTCACTCCTTTCTAAGGCCTGCCATTGCAGGGCATGTGTGTGCAGTTTACTTTACATGGCATTTAAACCATTTGCTAAGCCTCAAACTTCCCTTTTATTACACACAATTCACCCATAACGTAGGCCCTACGTAGCTCTAAGGCCAAGGTGCTATGTAAGTAAAAGGTAGGACATGTACTTTTAAGTGGTACAGTTGGATTCGACAGTACTATTTTAGAAATGCCACTTTTAGAAAGTGCTAGTTTAGGTGAGAAAAAATCTCAACTAGTTGCGCACTGTTCACTATGTGTTATCCAACACTTATCAATATAAACATCCATCAAACTTTATACTTTTAGAAAGTGGACATTTCTCTGTTCTTAACTTTGCTTTGTTTGCCTGCAGCCTGTCCCCAATACAGGTCTTGGGTGTGTGACAGCTATACGTTGTGCACTCCCTTTAGACAGCCACAAACACAGGACGGGTG
Source organism: Lissotriton helveticus (assembly GCF_964261635.1). Taxonomy (NCBI): domain Eukaryota; kingdom Metazoa; phylum Chordata; class Amphibia; order Caudata; family Salamandridae; genus Lissotriton; species Lissotriton helveticus. The sequence continues at coordinate 24,553,794 of NC_136063.1, forward strand.
GGTGTGACATAGGAGTGTTTTGCATTCATCTGCATTCTGATAGCCTTCCTGGGCACCACTGCGCCAGTTGGAACCGATACATCACTCTTCGACGCTGACACAGAGGCTGTTCAATGACAGCAGTTCCATAGCCTGCGTGGCCTGACATTGACGTCCTGAGTGGCTATAAGATGATGCATTGTTTTCATCTGTATGGAGCTCGACGACAACGGGGAACCCCACTGTGTGAATTGGAACTGATGTATTGTGCTCTCAACATCTACTCTTTGCTCTATCCAAAGGTACTGTTTTCAGCAGGACCTGTGTGCAAATCGTAGCTGGCCTGGCGTCCATCACATTCAGCCTGAACTTTGTAGTTGTACTCGTCCTTCGCAATGTCAAGTAACCTTTTGACCGCTAGTGATTCCTAAGCACTTTTTTTGGGTTTAATCTTTAAAAATTCATACCTCGAAATTTAGAGATTGGATTTTTGTCATTTTGGTCTTGCTTTACTCAGATAAATATTCTCTATTTTTCTAAACCTTTGTGGAGTGTTTTTGTGGTGTTTTTGTGGTGTTTCATTGTGTTAATGGGTGCTTCACAAATACTTTACACATTGCTTCTTAAGGTAAGCTTGCCTGTTCTGTGCCAAAGTTACCAGAGGATGAGTACAGGTTAATTTACAGTGTGCATGTATGTTACCCTGACCAGTATTGGGGTCTCTACTTGAAACTTCTGCCAACTAGATACCCAATTTCTAGCACAGGGGTACAGGAGGCCACAATGAAACATAATAGGACCCACCTTAAACTTTGTGGTATTTCATGGCCCTGCATTCAATGGTTACTAATTCTATATGTGCCCCTTCTATGAGTAGACACATTTAATCTCATAATGGTTAAGGGGTCTGCTCAAGACTGTGATATGGTTTGTGTCTTTTATTAAATATTCTGATTGATGGAAATTTTACTTATATGAGGCTAAAGAGCACATTTTGTATGAGGACCATGTCTAAAGAAGTAGTTAGCATGACTTAACTCCCAGAACTCTGCACTATACCATGCAGTTGAAAAGTGCACCTGTCTAAGAGCACACCATTTTGAATCCTCAGCTATCACCTGATACACATGCACACAACTCAGACCTACCTTGGGATGAGCAATCCTCCATTACAGCTCTCTGAATATACAACTGTTGTCCCCATCCACCTCTCAACAAAAACTTTGCTCAGACCCTTGTTAAACTGAGCACTTCTCCACCCACTGTAAGAGGTTACATTGCTGTGGCTCTCATATCTCTCTCAATAAGTATCCACAGGTCCGGACGTGTACTGAGGTCATTTAATACCCAGTTGTGCCTTCAAAGTGGGGAGAAGCTTCTAGTCATGCCTTTGGAGTGCTCAAGTGCCCTACCTTCCTGGCGCTGGCTCCAGACTATCTCCAGGGGCTATGCAGCCTTTTGTTTAGAGGCAGGACACAGCCCATTCAAGTGTAAGCTCCTCCCTCACACCCTGCCAGTGATGGTCCATCGAGTCACACCTCACCTCCCCATTGTGTGTGGCTTTCTAGAAGGAATACCAAAAGTCCAGCTGTCAGCTACACCCAGTCTTGTGACCAGGAGTCAAGCTGCAGAACCAAATGACGAAGACAGAAAAATTATGTATGGATGTTTGAATTAATTTTAGGTACTGGTAATTTTCTGGGGCCGCATCCCAATCCATTGTTATTTTGTGCACCATGTCACCTTAGTTTGTACCTACCTATATCCAAATCAGCCTTGGCTCTGCTTCAATCGGAAAATATTAACACAAACTGCTAAGCTAAGTCCTCCCTGAACCGGCACATGAGCAACCCAGGACCAGTTTCACCGTAATTAGGGGCTCATCAGCCAGATACAGCTTGGTTCCAGGGACACAGTGTGCACAGGACCATCGTCTTCATCAGCCGGGTACACAGGCTGAATGCGGTTACACAGTGTGCATGAGACCCATGCCCGTCCCACTTAAGGTGACACAAAGTATACAAAAAAATGATGGATGGAATGCTTCCATTAATCTCAGCCACTGGTAATTACTAGGGCCACATCCCAATCCATTGTTATTTTGCACACTATGTCATCTCAGTTTGGACCCAGCTGTATGGAAATTACGCTTAGACTCTGCTCCAATAGGAGTAGTGCGAGCTTTCTGTGTTTTGAGTACCTTATGTGTTGCCCTAAGTGGTACGGGTATGCCCAGACATGGATCCCATGCAAATTGTGTCACTGGAAACAAGATGTACCAGGCTGATGAACCCATAGCTAGTGCCAACTCTGTCTATGGGAGTTCAGAGCCCCTTTGGAATTGTGAATTAGCTTTAACGTCTGTGTGACTGTGACACAGAGAACCTGGCACTGGCTGGGGTCTTATGCATGAAGAGATAGTAAGTGGTGGACCTCAGCACAATTATTGTAAAGTAGGCATCATCATTAACTTGTAACTCAATGCCCTGCTTCCATCCACTATGGGAGGGTAAAGCGTCTATCAAAACTTCAGGATTGGCCACGTTAATGCTGGTTACAGTACAGCAACCCCCTAAGCTGTTTCATCACCTGACAACATGGCTAGATCATTATTTCTATGTTGAAGCTGTTTTTTGTATTATGTTAACTTGTAACTTTTTTGTTTAATTTCCATAGTTGCTAAAAAATGGTAGACAAGAATCCATGAGAAACTGCATGCATTTCTATTAGCATTTATATTACCATTCCTGTGCTAGCCGAAGCCATCTTGAATGCCCATGTTAACCACTGCTGTGCAGGCCTTGCCGCTTCTGACATATATAACCACATTCTTATGTTAACTCAACGTCAGTTAGTTAACATTTCTTGTATGTTTTCTCAAGGTCAATGGTGACTTTCTCATAAGAACGTCGCGTAACTGCAACACGATTGTTGTCTCTGTTTCTGTCATGTGTGTTTGTTTGGTGCCCGTGTGTAGGGAGGGAATAGCAATACATACTCACTGTGGCAGGGGAGACATTTGCCTTACAAAATTGTAATATCACAGTTGGAAATCCCCCTCTTGTGAGTGGTCGCGCAAGATGTTTTGCTTTTTGCTGAAGTCAAATTTATTGCTGGATTTTTTACTTTGGCCTTTTCCTGTCATGGGCACTAGACGTACCCACACAAGTGAGGTACCATTTTTATTAGGAGACTTCGAGGAATGCTGGGTGGCTGAAAGTTTGTGGCTCCCTGAAGATTCCTTAACTTCCTATCACAAAAGTATGAGGAAAATTAATTTTTGGGGACAAAGTTTGGGGGTTGCAAGGTATTCTGGGTAACAAAACCTGGTGAGAGCAAAACAAGTCACCCCATCCTAGATTTGTCTATGTGTCTAGTTTTAAAAAATGTACAGGTTTGCTTGGTTTCCCTAGGTGCCGGCTGAGATAGGGCCCAACATCCACAGCTAAGGACATTGCAAAAAAAGGGTACATTTTTAGTAGAAAAATGTGATGTGTCCATGTTGCATATTGGGCCATTTCCTGTCATGGGCACTAGGCCTACCCACACAAGTGAGGTACCATTTTTATCGGAAGACGTTGCAAAATGCGGGGTGGGTGGAATTTTGTGGATCCACACAGATTCCAGAACTTTCCATCACTGAAATGTGTGGAAACTGTGTTATTTTTTGACAAAGTTTGAGGTTTGCAAGGGATCTGGGTAACAGTATTTGATGTGTGCCTCACATCTCACCCCATCCTGGATTCCCCTGGGTGTCTAGTTCTGAAAAAGGTATACATTTGCTAGGTTTCCTTAGGTGCCGGCAGAACTAAGTTCCAAAATCCACAGCTAGACACATTGTGAGAAAAGTGTCTGTTTTCCCTGGAAAAATTTGAGATGTTCAGGTTGCATTTTGGGCCATTTCCTGTCACTGGCACTAGGCCTCCCCACACAATTGAGGTGTCGTTTGTATTGGGATACTTAGGAGAACAAGTGTTATTATTAATTGCCTTTCTTCGCACTTCTGCCTTCAAAATGTAAGACAATGTGTAAAAAAGAATTAATTTTGAAAAATGTCCTTTGTTTCACATACTTGTATGGGTTCCCACAATTACAGAGATATGCAAATAACCACTGCTTCTAAACTTTATATTTTGTTCCCATTTTTTAAATCTATAGTTTTCCAGGTACTTATTTTTCACCCTTTATATTTTACCAAATGAATTGCTTAATACTCCGTACACATTGAAAAACCATTGCAAGACACAGCTCAGTTATTGGCTCTGGGTACCTCAGGTTCTTGGTCAACCTACAAGTCCTATATATCCCCATAACCAAAACGGTCCATTGGACGTAATGGTATATTGCTTTAAAAAATCTGCCATACTTAGAAGATTTTACAGGTGAAAACTCCATTTCAATATTCTTTTAATTTCAATTGTTAGTTTCTATAGAAACACATTGAAGGATCGACAGAAAAGACCCCTTTCTGAATTTAGAATTTTGTATACATTACAGAAATGTATAGTTTTACGGGATCTATTATTGTTGTCATAAACATTTCTACCACTAACTGGAAGGAGGTTGAAAGCACACAAAATAGGAAAAATAGGCTATGTCCCAGTAAAATGCCAAAAATGTAGAAGATTTTGGTTTTCTGACAAAAGTCCATTCTCCACTGCATCCATTCTCCTTCTCGAAACCTACCGCACACAAGCCAACTCCACACTCCCATGCAGAAACTGGAGCAAGATCACCGAAGAGCACCTCACCTCCGCCCTCAGCTGCACTCCTCCTCCCACCATGACCGATGCCAATTCTGCAGCCAATGAACTCCACAAATGGATCGCCGACTGCGCCAACACGCTTGCATCTCTCTAGAACTTCGACAGACAGCACACCAAGAAAGCCACCAGATTCACCACTGACCTCCGAGAATCAAAACGCTTGTGCCGATGACTCGAGAAAGCATGGAGGATCAGCCAAACCCCAGAAACATGCACCACCTACAGGACCGCCACTACAGCACACCACCAACTCATCAGATCTACGTAGAGGAAATTCATCCAGGACAGAATCCTCTCCAAATCCTGTCACACCAAGGAACTCATTAACATAATACAAGAATTCACCAGACCACCCCAGTGAAACCTCTGATGTCCCTCCCTCCCAGGACCTATGTAACAAACGTGGCTCCTTCTTCCACGACAAGATCAGGGCAATCTACGACATCTTCGACGAACATGACCAAGGCACCTACCCAACACCTTCTACCAGCAACACCACCCAGCCGACCATCTTCATCTGGACCCCTGTCAACACAGAAGACACTGCAAAGAGCATGAGGAGCATACACTCTGGTGCAGCCACTGACTCCTGCCCACCGCATATCTTCCACAGGGCCGCCTCCGTCATCGCACAACCAACTGCACCCTCGAAATAGGCATATCCCTTATGACTGCAAATATTCAGAAGTCAAACCCCTCCTCAAGAAGCCCTCCGCAGACCTGACGGACCACAAAAGCTACAGGTCCATCTTTAACCTTCTCTTCACTGCCAATGTCACTGAGAAGATCGTCAACATCCAGCTAACAAACGTCTTACAATCCAACAACATCCTCAACACTTCTCGATCCAGCTTCCACAGCAATCACAGCACTGAGACAGCCCTCCTAGCCGCCAGGTACAACATCCACACACTCCTCGACCAAGGCCACACTGCAGCCCTCATTTTACTAGACCTCTCAGCATCCTTTGACACCGTCTCCCACTGTACACTAGCTGCTAGACTCCACGAAGCTGCATACAGGTAACTGCCACAGACTGGATCCACTTCTTCCTCAAAGAATAAGACTCCCACCCTTCCTCTCTGAACCCACAGAGATCAGATGTGGAGTACCCCAAGAATCCTCCCTTAGCCCACTCTCTTCAACAGCTGCATGGCCCTCCTCGCAACCATTGTTAGAAAACACGAACACAGCATACTATCCTATGCCAACCGCACCCAGCTCATCTTTTCCCTCACCAAGGAACCAGACATCACCAGGCACAACTTCCAGGAAGGAATGAAGGACGATTCGTCCTTGATGAGCAGCAGCTGCTTGAAGCTCAACTCGGAAAAAACGGAAGTCCTCATCCTCGGATCAACCCCTTCTGTTTGGGGGACACCCGGTGGCCCCCCGCCCTCAGCAAACCTCCTACACCTACGAACCACACCTGCAACCTACCTTACTTTACTCCTAACTCACCATGAACCAACAGATAAACGCCGTTTCCCTCCACATGCTTCAGCACCCTCTGCATACTCCACAAAACCTTCAAATGGATCCCCCCACAAATCCTGATGGACAGGATCCTGCCCCTCCCCCTCCACCCAAGCGCCTTGAGACCCTTACGGGTGAGTAGTCGCGCTCAACAAACCCCATTTGATTGATTGAGAAAGACCATCACCCATGCACTCATCACTAGCAGGATGGATTACGGAACAGCTCTCTCTGCCAGAATAAATAAATCTTCACTCCACTCTACTAAAGAACTCTTTGTCATCTACAAAGAACTCACTTCATCTGATAGGACTACAGCCCCAGATAGTCACTCTACAGCTACTTGTGAAGCGAGAGCGGGCTTTTTCGTTCAAATAGTGGAGAATATCTACAAAACCTTTCCGAAGGTCATGGAGCGTCCGATTACTAACCATGCTACAAATGCTGAACCGACAAACATTTGTCACCTATATCAATTTACAGTGCCAGACAACACTGAGGTACTGAGAATTATTCATAGCATCCAATCAGGCTCCCCCAAAGACGTGGCTTGCCCCAAGATCTTCAAAAACCAGGCCTAATTACTTGTAAATCATATAAGCCTTATGGCTAAATTATCTTTCCAGACGAGCCACGTTCCACAAGACTGGAAAACAGCGCAAGTTATCCCTATCAAGAGAAAGGCCAATCTTAGTATAACCCAACTGGACAACTACCGTCCTGTATCACTCCTACCATTCTGCGCTAAGGTGGTGGAAAAGATAGTCAATGCCCAGCTGATAAAGCACTTAGAAGAGGGTCACCATCTCCACCCCTCACAGTCAGGATTCAGAACGTATCATTCTACTGAATCAGCTCTTCTCTTTTCCACGGAGCTATTAAGAGGCAGAGTAGATGAGGGGATGACAGCTGCGCTCCTTCTATTAGATCTGAGCGTGGCATTTGACACTGTCTCTCATCCCATACTACTCTAGCGTCTTAGCGAGGTTGGAATTGATGGCCTGGCTCACGAATGGATGCACGCGTTCCTGGCAAAATAGGCAATTCCAAGTCCATTGCCCTCCTTTCAAATCGGAAGCATGAGCACTCAGGCATGGGGTGCCGCAGGGCTCAATTTTGAGCCCTACACTATTTAATCTGTACATGGCACCCCTGGCCAAGATAGTCGAGGCATATGGGGTTGCGATAGTGTCATATGCGGATGACACTCAGCTGGTGGTGACACTCTCTCGACCGCCTGAGGAAGCCTCGGCTAGTTTCTCGGCATGCCTCAGTGACCTAGCCAGATGGATGAATACCAACTGCCTATGCCTTAACTCAAATAAAACAGAGCTTCTCGTGTTGGGGAATACTCCGTCCATCTGGTCGTCTGCATGGTGGCCATCAGAACTTGGCGCCATACCAAAGCCCTCAGAGCAGGTAAAAAACTTAGGGGTCAGATTGGACTCTACTCTGTCCCTCGAACACCACACTAGAGGGATCGCAGGCAAATGTTACGGGATCCTTAAGACTCTACGTAAAACTCTGGACTCCCTCCCTACAACCAATAGGAAAACTCTGATCCATGCTCTGGTAACATCCCATCTTGATTACAGTAACTCACTGTATATGGGCTTGAGAAAAAAAGGTCTTCAGCGTCTGCAATGCGTACAGAACGCAGCTGCTAGACTGGCACTAAACCTATCTAGAAAGTCCACAGGGAAACGTGCCTTAGCCACCCTCCACTGGCTGCCCATACGAGAGCGCATGGTATTTAAAACAATGTGCATAACTCACCGCATTGCCCAAGATAAAGGACCAATATACCTCCAAAAATTACTGACCAAGTATCAATCCACACGATATTTAAGATCTCAAGGCTGTATGCTCTTTCAAGTACCCAGAATTTACCAGGCGCGTATGGGTGGTAGATCCTTCAAATACTTGGCCAGCAAACAATGGAACTCACTACCCATTGAACTCAGGATGGAACCATCAGAGAAAATTTTCCGCCAAAAACTAAAAACCTATCTGTTCCTGAAGCTATGAGCCCCTTCCTTTTGCTTCCCATTCAGTCTTCCCTCTATTCTCCCGGAAACAGCCCAGTCCATGTTCATAAAGCGCCGGGACACACTGTTCTCTATTGTAACCAGGTGCTATATAAGAGGCTTTTATTATTATTATTATTATTACATACTCCAGACCGTCCAGAACACCGCAGCCAGACTCGTCCTCAGCATCCTACGACAAGACCACACCACCCAGCACCCACGAGACCTCCACTGGCTACCAGTTGAACAAAGAGTGAGCTTCAAGATGCTCACGCAACTAAATAATCTCCTTCCACGCCTCCAAGAGAAACCTCCACTCCGCTGACCTAGCTTTGGCCAAAATCCCCCGCATCCACAGAGCCAGAACAGGAGGGAGATCCTTTTCCTACATCGCGGCCAAGAGTTGGAAGGAACTCCCCCTCAGCATCAGTCGAAGCCCCAACCCGCAAGCATTCAGGAGGAGCCTCAAGACCTGGCACTTCGAATGACCGGAGCTACCTGAAGCCAAACACCCCCTAGCGCCTTGAGACCCTCATGGGTCAGTAGTGCGCTCTACAAATCCCTGCTTGATTGGGTGATTGATTGGTTGGTTGGTTGATTGACTGAAAAACAAGCATCCTCAGACCAGTTTTGGGAAATCACCCCTTATTAGCCAGGCTAGCTTGGAACGGGTGGCCTAGCGAGCATGGGACCCTCGTCCGGGCACACCCTTCCAAAGTTTGTGAAAATGCAACACAAAAAGATGATGGACGGAATGTTGAACATTGACAAACATTCACCCCAGTCACAGATCTGGGTTTAATCCATTGCTATTTTGCTCGCAACACCATTCCAGTTGGGACCCAGCTATATGCAAATCAGCTTGAGCCTGTTCAGGGCACAAGTCCTATAAAAAGAAGTGGGGGGACTGACAATATGCAAATGGCCTAATGACGTCACGTGCTCAACGTGTCCCGGTGTCTGAAAATTACACCGGGACACGTTCAGCTTATTTCTGTGGGGCCCAGCCTCTTGGCAGGGGGAACGGTGTCCACCCTGTGAAAAGAGTGGGGGAACGCCGTCCACCCACGTGTACCCTTGACTCGAGCTTTGAGCCTGTTCTTCATCGGAACAGTTCAGCCCGAACTGCCAGGCCAGGTAATCCCTGTCTCTGTGTCACAGCGATCAGGTATTTCAGCCCAGAATATGTTCATGGTTGAGGTTTCACCCTGACCAGGTGTGGAATAATGTATTTCTTTATTGTAATTTATTTCTTACACACACGCCTATATTTTTATTATTAAATAAGCTCAGACTTCAAGTAGGAGGGTTCTTCTTTGACACCCATTGAGTGACAGTTATTCTTGAAGATTAATGCAGGGGTTCAACATGTAACAACTACCCCGCAGGGAGTGTTCTCTCATTATTTTGAAACAAACTCCTATGTTCCTTTTATATTTTTGTATGAGCCGTCAATGAGCAGTGCTTACTCCCGCCAGTAATGATATATTGGTACTTTCTTAGCTCCTGACACATTTGGTAAAAGCTTAATTTTTTTATCATGCAACAATTTATGAAATAAATGACCGTTCTTCGTTTCCCTTTTATGCCAAAAACATCTGCTCAGGCGGGTCACATGTCCCAGGCTGGATGGACCCTGGCCTGTCACTCAATGCCCAGCTGTGGTCAGTGTGACCTCCACTCACTCCTAGGAAGCGGAAGTATTCACACACTTACTCACCTGTAATATGGTCCAGTGTTGCCATGTAGCACCTGTGACATGTTACCTGTACTGCACGTGTACAAAGTTGAATAATGCTTGTTGTCATGTGGTAACAAATGATGCATAAGAATGAGTAAATAGATGTGATTACGTTCGGATAGAAAGGAGTATGGGTGGGATGTATGGAAAGGATAGAGGCACATGTTGATAGTTGAATAATGCTTGTTATCACATGATGTGTAATCATTAGGAATTATAGAAAGGATAAAGAGGGCGGGACATACTGATAGGATCTGTTACGTGGATCTAATCATGATGGCTGTTGTTCCTGTTTACTGAATAAAGGCATACTTTGCTGTTTCCAACTTCCCAGCACCCCTCCCCCACAGCCTGTCCATTCAGCTGGGTACCAAATGTTGCTGTTGGAAATTCTCTGACTCAAACCCCCACTCACAATATTTAAAAAGATACGCCCTTGCAGACAATATTACTTTTTGTATTAACACCACATCCATTATGTCCAAATTCCCTGGAAGCTGTGTACAAACACAAGGCTGGGGCTCGTGCACTGTGGGAAATACCTGAGCGAGGTGGAGTGCTTTGTATAAGATCAGCGTTTGCACCTGAGCGGTCAGACGCCCTTACCTGAGCTGTATGTGTAGGTGTTCTTGCAGTAAGAACTGTAGTAACTGTAATAACACTGAGTTGCCGTGCACTCTGAGTCGCTCGTAGCTGATGTACATGTGTAACAATACAAGGCGTCACCTGAGGAAGATGAAACAAAAGGTGAGAGTTAAATCCCATGCACTCATCACTTCCTCTCATTCTAAGGCCATGTAACAGTGACTATATATCCTGTATGAATTGTATGTGACATTCAAGTAGCTTTATTTCTGCACAAACCCATTAAATCAGAATAAAAGAACAGATGATACATGAAAACATTAAAGCAATCATCCAAACAGACATATATTTTCAAAAGAGCATAAAAGGTAATCACAATACTTAACCCTTTGGACCGTGGGGCGTGCATACAATCTCCTAGTCAATTTGAGGCACCTTTATTCAGTAAAACATTAACATAAAATTCAACACACACACAGCATTGCAAAGTGTCATATGCATATTCTGTGTGGGACATCTTTGTACAGTTAGACACAATATGTGATTTAACATACAATGCATCACGATTTGACATTTGCATATTAACTAATTCCTAACAAATCCACCCCGTCAATACCCTGTGTAGAATAATGCATTCCTACGTTATCCGAATAAGCGGGTTCCACCATGAATCATACAGCACTATCACCAGTTGACGCAGAGTGAAAGAGTGTGCAGTGTGTAATATCTGGGGTGCCCCTTGCTGCTAAACCCACCCGCACCATTTGCCTCTCTCTCCACATTCCCAGCAGAAATCCGCCTACACCAAAGCCCATCAGGCGGCTGCAGCCATACTGGAGCATCCGAGCGGCCTCTGTGCGCTCCCAGGCTCCGGCACAGAAGGATGAGGCATCTTTTCCTGAAGTTATTGCAAAGAGGGCAGAAGAACAATACACATTAAACCCTGGGCTTCAGGATCCTTCTCAGGGTGGTCTGGGCCCAATTTGCAGTCAAAGAGCCAAGGCCAAGGTTCCATGCAGAAGATGCACATACATTCTCCCAGCTAGGGGTGCCTGAATCTCATTCAAGACATGTGTGAGTCTTTCACAGAGAGGCATGTTTCCATCCAGGGGCCATAGCTCCACTTGGAAAGCAGCAATGAGTCTTTATTTTGCCAAAACACTGACAGACTTGGAAGTAGCCCCTGCGGCGTCAGGGGAGCACCACAGACTCGCAAGCCCTATTTCCAGTGGGTTGCCTTGATAAACTTTATCCAAGGGATAGACCAGATTTTTGACAGAATTCCCTCCAGGCCCTGATGATAGGAGGTAAGCTCATGGGGGAGCCAGATTCTCCTCCAATAAAATAAAGGGCGTAACCCAACTCTGTCATTGGTTGCTTTCAGCCCAAGGTCCAGCCTAAGCAGAAGCAAGGGAGTGATTTGGTGAAGTTCAAGATGGCCCCACAATTCTGCTCCATAGCATGCTGTCCCCTGCTGTCCCCTGAGGTTGGGATTTATAGATTTGTAAGGCAGCCTGAATTGGTTGTAACTGTGATCCTAATAACATCTTAATAATTCCTATCGCTATATGTTCCAAATTAAGTATATGATGTGTTATACCCTGGTACCCTGGTAGTCAAAAGTGCACACAAGCTCAAGGAAAGCTACTGCAAGCCTGGGGTTTGCCCTAGTTAGGTGCCCTGGGTTCAAGATCATATATTCGTCCTAGATAGTTAGCTGCAAGGTAATCAGAATACCCCAAGGGAAGAGGGCCAATGTGGCTTTTTGATTTAGTATTGTTTCCTACCCCACCAGAAAGCATGAGTCGGAGGGGGGGGGGGGGTGGCTTAGCAACCACTGAAAACGGCTGCAGGATAATTTAGCTCTGTGGCAGCTGTGAGGTATTTTCTATCACATAAATACAATTTTGTCACCAGACTGCTACTTTTAATTTCCAAATGAAACAGAATTATTTCAGAACATGACCCCATTTACAGGTGACAGCTCAATGGGTGCTTTTTTATCTATTCTGAGAGGAATGCTTTCTGGTCAGAATAATGGCGTAACCTTTTCACCCTACAGCCCTCATAAATCTCTCGGCTGTTCTGCGGTCTGGCAAGTTTTATTTTTAACAATTAATTTATTCAAGTTAGCATTTCTATTTTCTGAAGTATTGGGATAGACTGTCATTTGAGAATGTTTTAACAAAATTTTAATTGCAGTTAATGTGGAGATAATTCCCTATACCACATTCCTTTATTTTATCATTTATATTTAAGTATGGGGAATACTAGGGATGTAAAACTACAGCAGTGCCACCCCAGTGACCCTCTCCATTACGACATGGACACGGGACCAGAACTCGACCATTTCCGGGCATTCCCACAGAATATGATGAAATGTACCAGTCATTCCGCAGCCACGCTTACACAGGTCATCAGAAGAGTATCCCATGCGTACCAGACTCGGGCCAGTGACATACACACGGTGGAGGATCTTAAATTGAACAAATCTAAGGCGTGCAGGTATGGCAACTCCTTTTGGCGAGGACAGGGCGGACTGCTAGTCCTCATCATCTAATTCTAGACCGTCGGCAATCCACGAGGCTCTCAGGCGCACAAGCAGGTCATCCCTGTTATAGATCAGCTTCTTGTAAATTAATGAAATAGTGCTATCGGGCACATGTCCATCAAGAATACGATCCTCAAGGGGTGAGGATTCAGGGATAGCTGTACCCACAGCAAAGATCGACAGTAGGGCATGCCGGACCTGAGCGTACCTGAAGAATTCCCGTCCAAGTTCATACTCCGCCTGAAGCGCCTCAAAGGTCTTAACATCGCCCTTGGACCAAAGATTCCCCACCTTAGTGATTCCGATCATATCCCATTTGTCAAATCCTTTCATTCGCCATAAATTACCCAGACATTCAGAGTCATACAAGGGGGTCGCGCGAGTGAGTCTATCCTTCCATCCCAAGGCCACATTCGCATCATGCCACACACGTACCGCGACTTTAGTTGGGCCAGTCGGTGTTGTACAGAGCCTCCTGGAATACAGCTCCCTATAGAAGTTCCCCCCTGGGGGAAGGTGTTTGTCCATTGCGAAGGCAGGGGCGGGACCGGGAACATATGTTGCGTGGTTGACCGCACTCAATTGGGAGGCCCAATAATAACGCCTGATGTCAGGAAGGGCGATGCCTCCGTCATACCACGGAAGCGTGAGTTTAGACAGAGCAATGCGTGCACGGCCATCCCAGATCAGTTGCCGTTGTAAACTCTCCACCTCCCGAAAATAACGAGAGGGAACGGGGTCAAAGGAGTTCTGGAGCGCATACAAAAATCAAGGCAGCGACATCATCTTAAAGAGAGCCGCACGACCTAGCAGTGACAGTGGCAAATGACGCCAGCGTGTGACATCTAGCTTCAGCCGTTGAAGAGGGGGCAGCAAGTTACGCTCATACCGAACGGTGGGGTCCAGGGAAACATATATCCCCAGGTACTTAAAACCGGACTCAGTGACTTGAATCGGAAATCTACGAGGCAATGGGGGGAGACCTCCAGCCAAAATGTAGACACAGGACTTAGTCCAATTAATAACAAGTCCCGAGTTCTTCCCGAAGGAGGTAAGAACATCGAAGAGCACGTTCAAGGATTTCTGAGGGGAAGTTAGATATAGGAGAATGTCATCTGCGTATAGCGAGACACGATCTTCGAAATCGGGAGACCACCGAATGCCTTTTATGGAAGGCTCCCAACGGAGCCACTCCGCCAACGGTTCCAATGCGAGGGCGAAGAGAAGAGGAGAAAGCGGGCAGCCCTGCCGAGTGCCGCGTCCGAGTGTGAAAACACCGGACGCCTTCCCGTTAACCACCACCTGGGCAAGGGGCATCTCATAAAGCCAAGCGATGAACACGGGGCCGAATCCAAATTTTGAGAGGGCCGCCCAAAGATAAGGCCATTCGATAGTGTTGAAAGCCATGGTAGCATCAAGGGAAGCTAAAATGGCCGACTCAGTGAGAGTCCCAGCCCTCGCGAGAACTCCATGGAGTCTCCGAAGATTAAGGGCGGTGTTCCGATGAGGAATGAAACCGGACTGATCCGGATGGATCAGGTCCCCGATCACCTTAATCAAAAGATTAGCCAACAATTTGGCAAAAATTTTGGGTTCGGCATTAAGCAAAGATATAGGCCTATACGAGGCACAACGATCCCGTGGCTTTCCCTCTTTGTGAATTACAACAATTGTGGCAAGCCGCTGATCAGCGGGAAGGGAACCCGAGTCCAAAGCCTCAAGGAACATATCCTTCAAGTGGGGCGCCATTTTGTCGGGTCGCAGTTTGTAAAGTTCAATGGGTAATCCATTGGGCCCCATTGCTTTGCCTGAGCGGAGGGAACGTATAGCCTCTACTACTTCGTCCACCGTGAGGGGTGCATCCATGAGGTCTCTGTCATCCTCGGAAAGGCAGGGCAACGCAATGTCACGAAGCAACAACTGGGAGTCTACCTCGTCCCTGTCGCAGACAGAGGCATACACCGTTTGAAAGTGGTCAACAAAACACTCAACAATCCCAACAGGGTCAGTGACACACTCACCATCCAGCCTCTCAATCACGGGGACAACACGATTCGCTCTTTCCTTCTTGTCAAGCCAAGCAATCAATTTACCGGCCTTGTCACCCACATCATACATCCTACCCTGTTGCTCCCTGTTCATCACCCTAGCCGCGTCAGTGACGAGGGACCTATAATCGGCCTGCTTCAGACTAAGGGAATGCATTTTTAAACGTGTTACTCCAGTATCAAGGTCACTCTCTAATGCATTTATCTCAGTTTCCAGGCGCACAAGCTCCTCATTTTTAGCCTTTTTGGCAGCGGCAATCAGTGAAAGAGAATGCCCATGAATGGCAGTCTTAAAAGCTTCCCACAAAGATATAGAAGAAGAAACAGACCCCACATTGTCATTAAAGTAGTGATCCACAGCTTTAACAAGTTCAGAACGGGTTTTTGGGTCACGAAAGTACCAGGGGTTGATATCAGCCACTCTGCCTGCACCACCCGCACCCATCGCAAGCCGAAGCCACAAGGGCGAGTGATCAGAAATACCCCTGGGAAAATGGCGAACCTCACTGATGGAGGGGGATTGAGCCGATGGCATTAGAAAATAGTCTAACCTAGAAAGAATGCCATGTGCCCCAGAATGGAAGGTGTACTGAAGCTGTGTAGGGTGCAACAACCGCCAGCTATCGACGAGCCCAAAGGTATCAAGGAAATCACTCAACCACATATGGGATCTAGCCAAATCCCGGGGGGGGAAACGATCAGACGTACCAGAGACAACAGAAATAAAATCCCCTCCGATTATGAGAAGCCCCTCAGGCAACCCCAATAGGACCCTACCCAAGTCGGCATATGTGGAGGCCTGAAGGCCCGGGGGGATATATACCGTAAGTATGGACAGTGTCTTCCCCTCCCATCTACCCTTGAGCGCAGCGTAGCACCCTCTATCATCAAGTATAACTTCATCAATTTCGAGGGGTAGAGAAGACCGAATAAGAATGCCGGCCCCCCTGGAACCAGATGTGAAACCGGAGTGAGCAACTAGGCGGTATCCACGTCTGTTAATGGCTCGACATGTATTCCCTATAAGATGCGTCTCCTGTAGAAGAACTACATCGGGTGAATGGCGCCTAAGGAACTGCAACACTACCCCTCGCTTTATCCTGTCTCCCAACCCATTAACATTCCATGATAGTTGTCTCAACTCACTGCCCCCCATCCCCAAGAAGAAGTGGAGTGCCCCAGATACGGAACCCGAAGACCGAGACAGTTAGAGAAAACAGTTGAATGCCTTGTGAACTAAAACAACCACACACACACCCTCCCAACCCCCCAACTGAAACCCGTTACAACACCCCCCACCCTGCACCCCTGCGTTAGACTCGAAATCCACCCAAACTTGCAGTGTGCCTGTCGCCCCATTAAGAAACTAGTCTACACAAAGAACCCCAGAGGAGGAAGAGACCCCTTCACCCCCGTCACCCTCAGGCCAAAATGAAGGAAGATCTGAAGAATCATTGTCCAAACTCAGCTGGAGAAATTGAAAAGTTCAGATGCCGGGATCCACCAGTCACTCCCCCTCCGGCAAGCCACCATTGGCTCCGCTGGGGTGCTCAGTAAGATCATCCTTTTTTGGCAAAGAATCAAGCCAGTCACTGACACTATCCGGGCGATCGAAGAAAAATGTTCGTTCCCCATATTCAATACGAAGTTTGGTCGGGAACAGCATGGCGTACTTGAGGCCCAAGTCCCGTAGTCGTCTCTTGACTCCCTGGAATCCCATCCTCTGCCTCTGAACGAAAGGGGTAAAGTCCGGGTAAAAGTTCACGGTGGCATTCTCGAACTTCACTGGGCCCTTGTCCCGAGAGGCTTGCAGGATGGCATCTCTATCCCTGAAGTGGAATAGTTTAGCAACGATTGGTCTCGGGGGCACCCGGCTTGACCTTTCCGCCAGGGATTCGATGTGTACGCTCGACCGCAAAGAACTTAGTGAGTCCGGCGGGAGCAAGATGATTAGTGATCAGATCTTCCGCCAGGAGGTCGGTTGCAGATGCCTCGGGATTCTCAGGTACCCCAATAATGCGCACGTTGGTGCGACGGGCCCTGTTTTCATAGTCCTTCAGACGACGGGCCAGCACATCCCGGGAAGAACGCAGATTCCCGATCTCGGTCTGAATGTCCGTTACATCAGTGGTCAGGCTGGAGGTCTTCAGATCCAACGCCTTGACCCTCTCGTTAGTCTTTGCCAGGTCCGCTCTAATCAGCGTAACATCCACGGCCACCATGTCGATCTTGGAGGCAAGAGCCTCATACTGTTGCCCCATGGAGGCCTCCATATTGGTGACAGCACTCATAACATCTTGCAGCAACACTCCTGGTGTCGTACCGTAGGCAGCCTTAGGGTCATTAGGTGTACGGCCAGCACCACTGGGGGAACCCTTCAATTGGGAGTAATGATCCATGATGTTCGTCTGGGTCTGTCCCCCTCGGTGTTCCGTCTTGATCTTGCGTCTCTCCGTCTCGGGTCTGGTGGCCATATTGGAGAAAGGACCCCGTAGGGGCCCGCGCGACCTGGTGAAAATGGCCGGCCGGGATGTGGTCAAAAACAGTGAAATCAGCCAAAATCGAAGTAAATGCCAATAGTGCAGAGTAAATGGCAAAACGCCAGGAGGACACAACACGGTGTGAGAGCATCAGGCAGGGCCAAGGGTAGATCCAAGCAGCGGTTCAGCCGATCATTGCCGGGAGTAGGAAAACAAAACTGAAAGTCAGGCAGGAGACCGCTGGAGGGGAAACCCCTCCGACCGATGTTATTCAACTACTCCCCGGCTGGCAAAGTGGCCGAGCCTCCGGTCTGGCCACAGGGCGGGCCGCAAAGTTTGAGACGGCGTAAAGGTGGACCCCAACGTCCGATTTAAATTCTTCAGAGAATGTCGGGATCAGCAAGAGTTCATCTTCAAAAGCCCATCTTCAAAATCAGGATGTAGTAAGGATATGTGCAAAGGGCGGCGCGGGTCTCGGGAGCCCTCTGCTCACACGACCATCTTGGATGCCCGCGAAACTCCTGTGATCGACCTTTTTGTCTCTAAAACCTTATCTCAACACATCTTACGAGCTGAGATAGGCACCATTTTAATTTCTGATCATGCACTGGCAATTCTACATCTAGACATCCTTCTCCCCAAAGTTAGACATTGGCGCTTCAATATTTTTCTTTTATTGGATACTTTTATAACAGAATGTTTTGCTCTGATGGAATCCCCGGACTTATATTTTCAAATCATTTGGGATATATTCAAAGCTGCTTCTAGAGATTTTATCATTACTTATGTTTCCACCAAAGAGAAAATCAATTTAAAAAAGCACATTATCTTAAAATGAAAAAAGATTGAGATAAAATAGAAACAATTTTAAGAGATGATTCCATGCCTATTTTTAGAGACAATGATATCCTTAATGAATATACTAAATTCAATCAACATATATATACGCCAGAGTTAGATCCTCTACAATCTGATATTAATTCATATCTTTCTTCTATCCATAAGGAATTTGAATTAAACACTGAATTTTCATCCCTTGATTCTGATATCACAAATTATGACATTCATTCTGTCATTAACTCTATGAAAAAAGGTAAAGCCCTTGAGCCTGATGGCTTTCCTATTGAATTGTACCTCCATTTCTCTAAACAATGAATCCCTAAATTACAAGAAACTATTTACTTTCTTTGCTTCCTCGAATTCTGCTACCGGGACATTTCAAGAAGCCTTAATATGCCTTATATTAAAAGATAATAAAGATCATAAGTTATGCAACAATTATAGACCTATTTCCTTACTTAATTCTGATTATATGATTTTTGCAAAGATTCTGGCGTGATGTCTTGATCCGCTCCTCCCCAATTTAATTGTTCATGAACAAGATGGCTTTATTAAAGGTAGACAACTCTCTGATAGAACCAGGCTTTTCTACGATGTTCTGCGTCAATCTAAAGCTTATCAACATTCTTTAGCAGCCATTTCCTTGGATGCTGAGAAAGCTTTCTATCGGATAGACAGGACATTTTTTTCACTTCACTTTCATGGTTTGGTTGTGGGGAAAAGTCCATTATCCTAGTCCATCTTTTATATACTTCACTTTCAGCATCTATATTTGTCAGTAGCCTAAACTCCTCTCCTTTTCTTTTACACAGTGGTGTACAACAAGGCAGTTCCCTATTGCCTCTTCTTTTCATTCTGGTTCTCGACCCTTTTCTATCTAAAATTCGACAAAATAGTGCCATAGAAGGATTAAATTATGGAGATAAACAAATTAAATTTTCAGTCTACACTGATGATATTCTTTTATATATGGCCTCTCCTGGTTCTAATTTGGAGCCCATTTTAAATGCCGTTTCCACTTTTGCCTCACTTACAGGTTATTAACTAAATTCTGACAAATGTGAAATCCTTCCGCTTAACAAATGGTGTATGAAACATGATTTCCTCCCTTTGGGATATCTTTGGAGCTCAACAAAATTAAACATTTGAGCCTTTGTTTCACTCATTCTATAAAGGACACTATATCTCTCAACACTACAACTTTATTGTCTACTTTATTTTACTATACTTCACAGTGAAATCTGCTATTTCTCTCCTGGTGGGGTAGGTTAGATTCCATTAAGACAATGTTAGTTCCCATCATTCTTTTCTATCTGTCGGCAATGCGAATTAACTTTCCCACCTGTACTTTAAAATATATTCTATTCTCACTGCAATTGTATGGAATAATTAAAAGCATTGTATACCTTTGTCCAAATTACAAAGGCAAAAGAAGCAAGGGGGAGTTTCTTTTCCTCATTTTCAGTCTCATCAAAAAGCTTTGTTTTTAAAACTGTCAATACGTTTTCAAGATGGCCAACCCACAATTCCATCTCCCTTTTGATCAGAATTAGAGTTATCTTTGATTCAAACTTTCATGTTGGCAGAATTGTTGTCCTTTACTCAACGCCCTTCTTCCATGTCTCTTCCTTTTCTCATTAATTCTAGCAGAATATTAGATCCATTTTATATTTCTTCTCTTTAACCTCTAGATCAATTCTTTCAATCAGCGATCTAGTATAATATATTCATTAAAATTAATAATAAAGCTATCTTTTGGTAAGCCTGAGAGATAAAGGTCTATTATGGACTCATCAACTGATACATATTCATTCACCTATTTCTTCTTCACAGGCTCAATCCATCTTTCCCTTCCCTCTATTATATCAACTCAAACTTCTGTTGCTGATCTCTTCTATTTCTACCACATACTTTTCATTGTATTCGTTACCCATTTCCCCATTTCCTATTTCACATATACCAACATTACCCACCTTACCGCTCCCCCGGTTGATCGACAAAAATCAACTCTAGAATTGCAATGGAAAGCAGATCTTCACACCTCCTTTCCTATTTCTCTGTGGAACAAATTATGGCTTAAAATTCGCAAGACATCACGACTAAAACACTGTTTTTTATTTATAACCGCCTTCTAAACAATCCTGCTTCTTTACACAAATTTGATATCGCCATTTCTTTCTCTTGAAGGTCCTGTTCTGCATAAAGTTCTGATATTAAACATATTTTATTAGAATGACCCACCACCTATCAATTTTGTTTACAAATGTGGAAACATATGAACTTTATTTTTCATACACATATACTATTCTCCTTTGCTAATGTTTTTGTTAGTCTTTCTGATGATTGTCATTATTGTACTTTAATATGCAAATTGTAGACTTAATTGCTGTTACCTTTCAACAGATTACTAAAAATTGGAAGGATGCTTAGCATATCTTCTTTCAAGCAAGGTGTTTGTTATAATCATAGACTAGATAGAATGTGTACTGTCCCAATAACTCTTGCTACTAAACAAAATTATCTCTGGTCTCCAGTAACCATTTTTTTTACATTCCTTAGTTTTAAAGACTTTCACATATCAACCCTTAACTGATGAAGTATCTGTTTTGAACTCACTGTAGTCTCAGGCTTCCGGTCTTGTTTACCCCTAAATACAGTGCATTGGCATAGTCCAGTCTTGATAAAATGGAGGCCTGAATAATCATTTGCCTGATGGATGGGTCAAACAACCCAAGCAACGGTTTGAGCCCCCGAAGTATGCCAAAGAAGTTCACTGCAACTTTATTAGATTGAAATTGAAAGATGAGGGCTGAATCTACTCAGACACCAGTATCTTTCACCACCTACTTAGGGGTAGGTGCACAGCCCAGTATGGCCGGATACCACCGTTCCCCCCACAGCTCTTGATCTTTTTCCACCAGCAGAACCTCTGACTTGCTGGAGTTCAGTTGGAGACAGTTGGCAGTCATCCACTCAGCGACAACTGTAAGATCGTCCTGAAACTTGGATGCTGCCCCCACGGTGTCGTCCGAGGGAGCGACTACCAGCTGTGTATCATCAGCATATGGTACAATAGTAAGCCCTCTGATCCTTGCCAGGACTGCCAGAGGTTGAACATTAAGGTTAAAAAGCGTGGGGCTCAGTGCAGAGCCTTGAGGAACCCCTTTTTTATTGGCATGAAGCGTGGAGGCAAACGGCGGGCCCTCAACCTTAAAGGTCCTGTTGTAGAGAAAGGAAGCAAATCAAGCCAAAGCCGAGCCCACTACACCTGCCTCCTCCAGCCTGTGCAATAGGATATGATGAGAGACTGTATCAAATGCGGCACTGAGGTGTAGGAAAAGCTGAACCGATGTACGCCCTCATCTAGAACAAGCCGGTGATGCTCAATGGCAGCTAGGAGAGCAGACTCCGTGCTGTGGCCTGAGTGAAACCTATTCTGATAAATGTCCAGGCAGTTTTTCACTTCCAGAAATCTGGTGAGGATAGAGTTAATATGGGTCTCAGTGATCTTGGCGATCCACAGGAGGAGAGAAATCGGGCGGTAGTTTTCCAGTTTGGCTGCATCCAGGGAAGGTTTCTTGAGCAGAGGAACCACCCTGGCTTGCTTCCAAGTGCTGGAAATGACCGCACTAGACAAGGATTAATTGATCACCTGGCTCAGAAGTGAGAGGAGCACAGGTAGCGATCTCATGAACTGGTCAGGTTTAAGTGGGTCAAAAGGGGAGCCTATGCACTATGATGAGTAGATTTCTCCTCAGTCTACATGTTTCAAGCCTTCCCCAAGGCTTTTCCTCAGGGCCCTCCAACCACTCCTGGTTAAACTAACCGGTCCCCCTGATTAGTGTCAAGTTACATTGAGCATTTTAACATGCATAAATACAATGCCCAATTGGTATAACTTGTCTATGCAATCTGGAAAGATAAAGTAAAACATGAAATAGGTTATTCTTGAATCATAAACTTATTGGATAACTTTAACACCAATTTAGTTGAAAGAAAACGTGACATATTTTTTTCATTTGTGCACAACGGCTTATTTCCATAATCTGTGAGTGTTGTGCTGCCCTTTTTCTACATGTAAAGGCGAACTGTGACAAACGATACATATAATAGAAAACACACACTCTATTCATGTTCATATTCGTGAGATATCTCTTGATTCCGTAGTTCTCCCAATGTTACTGAGGGTGACTCGGTTTGGTATAACACTGAATTCAAGATAGTGAAAAAATTATAAATAAATAGTACTGTACATGTTTATAACCAAATTAGGGCCACATGAGCCTCTCAAGGTAAGGGAGGGCCATTTGTAGTCAAACACTATGAAAGAAAAAAAAACTCGGGTTTCAGAGTAAAAACAGAAGAGGCTTTTCATCCTCTTAGGGAATGCGCCGTTGCCCTGGGGTTTGGGTGTGCCGTACTCACGTCAACAAAGCTGCTCTCTCACCCGTTTCCTGCCTGCCCATGGCTCCGATGAACACTTTCCGATTGCAGTCACCCAGTTAAGTACCCATTGACTTCTTGATTGTCAAGGCATGTGGGAATAAGTGCTAGAGCGCTGACCTTCAAAAATGGCCGCCTGATGATGTGGCATCACTTCCTGTTTTTTTCACCGTTCACAGCCGGTTTAACTTCCGGCCTGCTGATAATTGCAGATGGATGTATTATCTACAAAAATTAGGGCAAAATTTATTTACTTGAACTATTTTCTCCTTGATAGAGATATCTAAAAGGGAGTAACTGAAACACCTGTCTTAATGATTGTCAAGCGCGTGTGAGTAAGTGCTAGAGTGCTGACCTTCAAAGATGGCGGCCTAGGGTGGTATCACTTCCTACTGTAATCCCTGGTCGACACTGGTTCAAGGCCCAGCTTGGTGATAATTGCAGATGATTGTATGGACTACAAAATTGTGTGCAAGATCAATAAAGTGTTCTTGAATTATTTAATCTTTCATGGAGATATCTAAAAAGGAGTATTTAAAACACCCCTCTTAATGAAGTGACGCTTTGGTGAAAGCAGGGAGCTAAACTTCAAACACAGGCGATAAAGGTGGCATCACTTCTTGGTATTATCGGTCGATGCAGTTTCAAGAAAAACAGCGACGCCAAACTTCAAGGACTGCGGCATTACTTCCTGGTATTACTGGTCAATGCTGGTTCGAGATAAGGCTTGGTTATGTAACCACAGATTGCTTTTCAAAAAGCATATTAGGTTCACAGGGCCTAAAAACCTGTCTTTAATGAATTGGCATTTAATGTTACGCTATGAACAGGGAAGTATTGTTGATGGAAGGCTACCAGTCGAAAAAAAGGTATAGGTATGCCTTCACAGTACTTGGGTTGAGGTGGTCTAGATGAGCTGATACCAGGGTGTATCAACATTCAGCCCCCATGTGTGCGTACCGAGGTGAAACACCCAGCATTGGTCCTTCTCAAACAAAAGAGTCTCTTTTTTAACTTGTTCTATCACTGTCCACTGTAGGTCCTATGTGGTGAGATTTTTTGCAAAAAGAACAATTGATGGATAGAATGCAGAACAATGTTAAACATTCGCCCCAGTACAGAGATCTGGGCCTAAGTCCATTGTTTTTTTTCTCACCATGCCATACCAGTTTGGACCCAGCCATATGCAAATCAGTCTTGACCCTGCGCCCGATGGAAACAATCCAGCCCGAACTGCTGGGCCAGGTGCTCCCTGGACTGGAAACAGGCATCCTAGGACCAGTTTCGGGCAGTCAGCCCTCATCACCCAGGATAGCTTGACTCCAGTGGCGTGGAGAGCATGGGACTCACGTCTGAGCATACCCGTCCCACTCGGGGTGACAAATGCATGAAGAAAAATTGATGGACAGAATGCAGAACAATGTCCTACATTCACCCCTGTACAGAGATCTGGGCCTAAATCCATCGTTTTTTTCCTCACCATGCCATTCCAGTTTGGACTCAGCCATATGCAAATCAGTCTTGACCCTGCGCCCAATGGGAACAGTCCAGCCCGAACTGCCAGGCCAAGTCCTCCCTGGACTGGAAACAAGCATCCTAGGACCGGTTTTGGGCTTTCAGCTCTCATCAGCTAGGATAGCTTGATTCCAGTGGCGTGGAGAGCATGGGACTCACGTCTGAGCATACCCGACCCACTCGGGGTGACAAATGCATGAAGAAAAATTGATGGACAGAATGCTGAACAATGTCATACATTCACCCAAGTGCAGAGATCTGCGCCTAAATCCATTGTTTTTTTGCTCACCATGCCATTCCAGTTTGGACCCAGCCATATGTAAATCAGTCTTGACCCTGCACCCAATGGGAACAGTCCAGCCCGAACTGCCAGCCCATGTTTAGACAGTCCCGGTCCCGCCCTCTTGTATGACAGTGTGAGGCATCTCACATTGAATATAATGATCCACCAAACTAAGCAGTATCGTTTCATTAAATGTCTGGTTTTTGTGATGTACTAAACCCATTCTAGGAGCCTTTAACTGTTTTGAACTCACAAAATGGGATTAGAAATTGATAAGAAATCGCTATTGGAAGAAGTGTATAGGAGGTTTTTCTAAAAAGAGATTTTTATCCATACATAACGATGCTTTGAGACTCAAATAGTGGTTGTAAACCATTAACGTTACAACCCTCAAGTTGGGTTGGCCACCCACGCTCGAAAGGGAAGGGGGACCCACCCTCCCACATTTGTGCATGTTAAAAAGATGCCTGGTACAAATGGCACCACTGCAAACTCAAATGTAAAAAAAGCTTTTCTTTTTAAATGCAACCTGAAGTCCATTAAGGAAATTTACAGGTGACGAGGTGTACACAGCACCCCCACACAGGTACATTCAGATGTAACCAGACATGTACAGTCTCACGCAGGTAGATTTGGAAATGGCCAGGTGTACACAGCGCCCCTACACAGGTACATTCAGATGTAACCAGACATGCACAGTCTCACGCAGGTAGATTTGGAAATGGCCAGGTGTACACAGCGCCCCTACACAGGTACATTCAGATGTAACCAGACATGCACAGTCTCACGCAGGTAGATTCGGAAATGACCAGGTGTACACAGCGCCCCCTACACAGGTACATTCAGATGTAACCAGACATGCACAGTCTCACACAGGTAGATTTGGAAATGACGAGGTGTACACAGCGCCCTCTACACAGGTACATTCAGATGTAACCAGACATGCACAGTCTCACGCAGGTAGATTTGGAAATGACGAGGTGTACACAGCACCCCCTACACAGGTACATTCAGATGTAACCAGACATGCACAGTCTCACACAGGTAGGTTTAGAAATGACCAGGTGTACACAGCGCCCCAACAAAGGTACATTCAGATGTAACCAGACATGCACAGTCTCACGCAGGTAGATTTAGAAATGACCAGGTGTACACAGCGCCCTCTACACAGGTACATTCAGATGTAACCCCTGAAATGTACATGTGTGCGCATGTGGCACACATACATGCCCTAACGGCATGTATGTGTGCCACAATGCACTTTGAAAAATGCAAAAAAGTGAATTTTTCAAACAAATCGCAAATTACCACCAACTTGAAGTTGGTGGTAATTTGCAAATCCTTATCGCCAAATTGCACATTTTCTGTGCCTCTTACATTGCATTTAAGGAATCGCAATTTCCAAAAAAGGAATTGCAAAATAGCGATTCCCCATTTTGCGATTGCATTTAAGGAATCGCAATTTCCAAAAAAGGAATAGCAAAATAGCAAATCCCTATTTTGCGATTGCATTTAAGGAATCGCAATTTGCGATTTCTTAAATGCAATCGCAAAATAGGGAATCGCTATTTTGCAATTCCTTTTTTGCGAGGCTGTTACATCCCTCTTACCTGAATTGTGAACGACATTTTGTTTCATACATATGGCCCTTAGTGACCAGGGGTAATGAAGTCCACGACCAGTGTATTTCACAAGGAAGCCTGACGTTCCAAAGCATTAATGTGTTGTGCCACTTTTATTCCTGTTCCCATCCGCTGTCTCAGAGGAGCAGAGGCGGAGAAGTCATATTTATTAGGTGCACCTCAATGTATCTTCATTTTTCACTCATCATTGTCTATAGACTAAGCCCAGTGGTACCCAAGAAATGCAAATTTGTCTCTGGCCCTTGACCTTTCCGAGTGCAATCAGAACAGATACCGTAGGTGCTGGTGGACACCATATCCTGACCCTGTATTAGATGCAGATGTCTTTGTTGTGATCCCACTATGACAACATACTGGGACAATACATGTATGTGAGTGGACAGCTATAGCCAGAGAATTCGATGACAAATTAATTTGAATATGTGCTAAATCCAATCGTAACACTGCTCTGTCCACTAAGTCCAGGGCCTGGCCAAGGCAAAGGTGCAAATGTCCTTCCCTGATCTTGACAAGCATCCACACTAAGGCCTTACTGGCAAGTTAAAAATGCCAGCTGTGAATAGCCAACGTTATCATGTTTTAGGAATCAGAGCACATACACGAGGGATGAAACAACTGTGTCTCAATGGAAAAAGTTGAAAAACAGCAACATCAATCAATACAAAATGTGGGTGTCCACACAAGAAGAGCCACTTTGTCACATGCAATGATATACATAATATTTCTATACTTCCATTTGGTGTGTGATGGCTGAAATGGTAGAACAATGTAATAAAATAGTGGTTGTATGTTTAGGAGTTAGGAGAAATTTGTTTACATTTTTACGATACAGCAGAATAAAAACACTTCTATTAAATAATATTGACCTAAAAAATATTGCATACATAGTGCTGCAAAAATATCTTAGTAACGAACAACAGGAGTAACCCATACATCGGATTGAGATCTGGGTAAGTATTCTAAACAATATTGTCTCAACCGGATTCAATGAAAAAGGCAGATAAACAGGTATGTACACGACATTACAAGGTAGCAAAGAGAGGAAAGAGTCCCGGTATCCCAGTCGAGGGTCGCCGTGAGTTGCGCTGTATGACCGATCGTACAGCGCAACTCACGGCGCACCCTCAACCTTGGTTCACAAACAGTTATATGTCTTCCAAACTTTGAAGAGGAACCATTGTTTTTGTATATAATATTTTTGATCACCTTGCTGTGTTTCCATTTGTCACTCGCACCATCACTCTTTGTTTCACGAGCACTACGTGCATAAAGTTCCCTTGGGTTTCTTTCGCATTTCATGACAACAGTGCTGTTATAACTGTCTTGTATGAACTGTGAAATTTTTAATATATGATGCCATGAGCACTTTTGAAAAGATACCCGGAGTCTCTCCTCTCTTTGCTACCTTGTAATGTCGTGTACATACCTGTGTATCTGCCTTTTTAATTGAATCCGGTTGAGCCATTGTTGTTTAAAAACTCTAAAATATCTTGGCACTAAATTTAAAATTCACATATTTCTAATGTAATCTACAAAAAAAGATCTCCTTTCAAACAGTGTGGTACTACATATCAAGAATATTTATATAAGTATACCCACACAAACGCACACTATAAAAATGTAAAAATAAAAATATTTACTTTTAATATGTAATAAGTACATATTAACAATAATAATTACATAATAAAATAAATATATATAGGACCCGTTTTGGATGTCAGGAAAATAGCCTCTGATCATAGGACGGAGACACTCTCCTCGACATCCTATGGTTTCCCTCCGACTGATGTATGTACGGCAGTCAGAGGGAAACCACAAGGGGATTCTGCTGCTCTTCCGACGGGCTCTGTGAGGCCGTCGAAGAGAAGTGGAATATTAATCCCTTCATTGATAGTGGAGCAAGGTATTACGGTATTACGATGTTGGTTTCCAATGTCGGTCGCCGACAGCCAATGTATGTCGAAATTTCTGACATGGATTGCCTGTCAGAAAGCCTCTTCCCACTGGCCCTCCCCATATGGGCCTGGGGGTATCTGTGGTGCCCCTGTCTACATCCCTTACCCGTGTGACAGGCACCCTAGTGCAGTGATGCTTACAAACTTCCCCATTTTCCAATGGGAGCTTGTGCTGCAGGCATTTTCAGTTTGCCACACAAGCTCCCATTGTAAAATGGATGTTTCCGGCTGTGCTATGGGGCCCATTACAATAGAACTATACTGCAGAATTAAATTACAAAAACACGCTCACCGAGCTGGGCTTCGCCGTGAGGGGAACGGCTATTCCTTACTTACCTGCCTTCGTGCCGTGAGGGAAACGGCCTGCTCCTTGCCATCAACGCTGTGAGGGGAACGGCATAATTGGACAACAAGCCCCAGCAGGCATTGCTGGACACCTGCTGAGGGCATCATCATAGCGCCTGAAGGCGCTTTAAATTCCGAGCGGCTCTCCCGCTGCGCGGGACGCGCGCGGGAGAAGCCCGGGCCAAGGGCGGGCCCGTCTGTGCCCGTCAGGGACCGAAAGAGACCGGGCTGGGCCACCCCCCTTGGCTGCAAAATTGTCCACTAAGGAAGTGTTCGGAATACTGGGTTTTAGCCAAGGGACCAGACAGTGAATTAGCAGGAGTGTCCATCTGGACGAACTGTAAGTGACACTAAACCTTTGTTTTTACAGCTGCTCCTTATAGTTTGCATGATATTTAGTACCCATCAACATACAAGTTTAATATGGGGAAACATATTATAAAAGCCATATGTCATGCACCTGCTTGTTCCACCCCTCCACTTCTTCCCCAGACTTCAATTGATCGGATGCTCAAAAGGGCGATAGGGGTGGCGGCCACAGAAATCTAATGCACTGAGCGCAGACTGTCCATAACACCGGACTTCCCATTAGTTTTGCCTCCATCTAACTCCCCACTCCCGCTTGAAAGTGGTGACTGTATACCATCACAGGTCTCTCCGCCTAAGTCATCTGTTCCACCTACTGGAACAGTACAGAAGAGAATCAACAGAATCAGGGGGCGTACTAAAACTCCCGCCAAAACCAGTTCCTCCAGCCATCCTCCTCAAACAAGGATCGTGCGAGGGAAAAAGAGAAAAATGAATAATGGTTTTGTGCAACCTGTAGAAGTCTATTGCAAACGGACTTGTCCCCCCCCTGTATGGGCTGCATCTTTTTCAAATGCATTATTTAATCAAATTAGTGGACTTGTAAAGGAGGAATTCGCCCTAATCCATGCACGTCTGGACAGTATGACCAAGCCCTGCATATGCAAAGGTACGGCCAAAATAAATTCTCCATCTCGAGAACTTGCACAAGGAAGAACATTGGATCTAATTTTCTGCAGTGGTCCTGGTAATAAAGTTGCTGAGGGATCAAGAGGGGATGACCACATAGCCCATACTACTGTTGAAACAAATACTTCTGGCAATATTAAAGCACGCAATAAACGGGCAGAGACTGATAGCTCTACTGCCCAGAAGATCAACCTGGCAGATTCAGGAACTCGCCATACTTTTACAAGGCCGCCGAGACCGAGAGATACCCTCTATTAATCTGCCCCCTGCAAGTATACATTGCGTACTAGTCCTTGCCGGTGTGCCCTCTCTTGGAGAACTGAAACCCATCTGGAACTCAAAAACAAATGTTTACATCTGCTCGTTAGACAACATCAATTTTCCTATGCAGAATCTGCTGACATTCTGATGACACGAAGGGTGAAGTGGATTGGCAATCGGACAAAGGACAGAAATGGGGTTTGTGTGGTTGTCAACTTTAGGAATCCCGACTTGGTGCAACAAGTTTTACACCTGGGAAATGGGGGTTTTAACATCAAACTTCTTCCTCTTACATATTTTTATAACCACGTCTTTTCTTCCGGCATTGGGGCTGGCTTGCGCAATTGGAATGGGGAATTGTTTTCACATTGACACTGGGAACAGGTGGAGGGCATGCAACAACATCAATCTTTCAACCTACCTCTTCATAACAGATTTTAGACTCTGGAGGAGGTGGATTGACTCCCGATCACAGGGACCGCATCTAGCAACCTTGGGTTAGCCATGCCTGAAGCCAATATTGGGAGGCTTAAGGGAAATACGAAGATCCCCATTGATAGTGCAGGGGAAGTGAATAGGAAGCTATCCATTCCAGAGCAGTCCCAAATAAGTACGTTTAAATCTTTAACAGTCCTAGAAGAAAATGAAGAGCATAAAGGGTTCCCTTCTCAAAATCTTG
Organism: Lissotriton helveticus; assembly: GCF_964261635.1. Taxonomy (NCBI): domain Eukaryota; kingdom Metazoa; phylum Chordata; class Amphibia; order Caudata; family Salamandridae; genus Lissotriton; species Lissotriton helveticus. The sequence goes on from NC_136063.1 coordinate 24,584,410, forward strand.
AAGAAGTCAGGGTAGGTCCAAAAATAAGGGAAACAACTATGAAGGCTTCAGCTTACAATCATTTTTCTATTGATAGAATTAAGATAGTTTCCTGGAATGTGGCTGGTCTTAAAAACAAATTACTTTGCCCAGATTGGGGGGCCTTTGTGGATTCCTGTAATATCTGTTTATTCCTGGAAACATGTTCCATAGAACTCCGCGTTCGCAGAGGCTTTGCATCTTTTCACAAACCCGCTATCGCTGGACCCAGAAGCAGGCCCTCGGGTGGTCTCATCATCTGGGTGGGAAGTCATCTGTATTGTGATGTTAAGCAAGTAGATTCACATAGTCCTGATATCCTTTGCCTATTATTGTCTTTCCCAAAAAATGTTATACTTCTTTTAGTTCATATCTATTCCAGGCCTGTTAAGGTAGGAAGGAAGTCTACTGCAGTTACCCACCTAGAAAAATTCCTCTCTGACATTACAGAAGATGCGGCATTAATCTTGGGAGGTGATTTAAACTGTCAGTTTGAGCCTCTGTTGGAATCTGAGGTTGCTGACAGTTCAGATGAGGATGAGACGTGGGCTATACTAGAGCACAATATTTCCCCGATCAGGGCATGGTCACCTTTAGCTCCTCAACTTAAATCTTTAACTCTAAGATACTCATTGAGGGCCTGCAACGGGCGGTTTCCCCTAGACTCCCCAGGCGGACACACCTATAATAGACCAGGACATTCCTCCATTTTAGATAATATTCTTTTGGACACTAGATTATGGCCCTTAGCTACCGATTTTAGAGTTATACCTCACGAGGATAGCGATCATAACGCATTGATGGTAAGCTTGGATATTCCTATTGGGGCTAAACATAGTTCGGGTCATACCGTCCCAGATGACGGGCTGCTTTTAAGTAATATTAGGAGGAGGAGTGAAGTGAGAAATCCCAGGAGAAAATGGCAAAATTATATTTGGATGTCATTCCTGATCTCGAGGCTATGTTAGAGCTTGGGAATTCTGAAAATATAGTATCCCTCCTAAATCAGGTAGCTGAAATCAATTGTCTTGCTTTCCTAAGACTGAAAGATGTCTTTTGGAAAGAATTTCATAGGACCGGCACCCAAATAAGTAGACATTCTTGGTTTGATCCTAAATGTAGGAAAACGAAAAGTGCCTTGACAGAGGCAATAAAATCCAAATGTAGCTCCTCTATAAAAGCGGCAAGGCTTGCCTACAAAAATGCCATTCATGCTGCAAAAATCTCTTGGGGAGAGGAGCAGTGGGTCAATCTTAAACAGGCCTTGGAAAATAAAGACCCAAAATCTTTTTGGAATCTAGTGAGCACAGGAACCACAAGAGGGCAGGGCGCTGTTGAACCTAACATAGCAGCAGAAAAATGGGAAGCACACTATAAATCCCTATATGCCCAAAGCTCTGATGAATGTATTTCCCAGGGGCATGAAAATGTAATCTCTCTAGATCAAGAGCCAAATATACATAAGATCTCCCTGATGGAAGTACACAAATCCCTTCAAAGAATAGTGCCAGGGAAAGCGGCGGGGCTCGTGGTTTTTATCGGGCCGAACCTAAGATCTGGGGTCCTTACCTTTGGGTAGTTTATAAAGCCATCATGGAAGGGATGGACCTCCCCGAGACTTGGTTGGGAGCAGAGGTGATACTAATATTCAAAAAGGGTTTGCCTCTCCTCCCTACCAATTACAGACCGATCAGTTTGATCGATGTTTCCCAAAAGGTTTTTGCCAGGATCATATTGAATCGCCTACAGTTATGGATGGAGGATAACAATATTCTCTCTCCTCTGCAGGCGGGATTTAGGGCTAAAATATCGACAATAGACCACATGGATATTAATAATGATGGGGAGCTGCAGCCTATATTTGGTCTTTGTCGACCTCAAACATGCTTTTGACCTAGTCCCTAGAGAGGCACTATGGAATGTGCTTAAGGAGTTGGGACTTCCTTCCTATCTTTTACTCCTACTTAGGAAATTGCATAATGGCAACTATGCCCAAATTAGATTTGGGAAGAAAGGGGAACATACTAATTATATCCCCATTAATAGGGGAGTGTGGAAAGGATGCGTATTAGCTCCTACCCTGTACTGCATTTTCATCAATGGCTTGGTGGATGTTTTAAATAAATGCCAGAACATCGATGCCCCCAAGCTAGCGAATAAGAGCATACCAGCTATGATGTTCGCAGACGACACCTTGCTCCTCTCCAAATCCCCTATGGGCCTGCAAAAAAATCTGGATGCCTTTTGCTAATTTTGCAGGGGTAGGGGTTTAGAAATTAATATAGAAAACATTTTTTTGTGGTTTTTAACCCTAGCAAGAATGTACGTCCCAATCTTTGCATTAATGGTGCATTAATGGTGCACCGCTAGAGAGGGTCTCAGAATTTACCTACCTAGGCCTTACACTTAACGAAAACATGTCTTGGAAACCACAGGTTGTTAGAGCTAATCTGAGACTAACACAGACAAGGGGTGGCTTGGCTAAGCATTTTAGGAAGTCCTATCATAAACCCCTGAGTCCGGTGATTGATATCTACAAGACACAGGCCAGAAGTTCGGTTCTGTATGGGGCTGAACTATGGGGATATATGAACCTAAGTTCAATCACTCAAACTGAAAATAATTTTCTGAGGCAGTTGGCATGGCTTCCGGAAAGTTCTCCCTTGCTGCCCTTGCACATGGATCTGGGAGTGAGACCCATTGCACAAGAAATTGGTAGGCGTCCGCTTCTTTACTGGCGGCGGCTGTGGGCAACAACAGAACTGGCAGAGTTCAGAGCTGAACTGCAAGAAGTAATTAGCCTACCGGGGGCAGGAAAGATTACATGGCTAGTTTACATAAAGAAATGCCTTAACGAGATAGGTTGCTCTGAGCTCTGGGAGATTCCCGAAACCATCCATCCTAGGATTACGCGTACAGAGTTTAGTATCAACTATTGAAAGGGGAAATTTGATAACACCTTAAGGGACCGCAACACAGGCCCTTTGACCCGCCAGTTCATGGATATCAAACACTGCTACCAATTAGAGTTGTGTTTAGACTCCATAAGACCAACCATAGCCAGGAAACTTTATATACAGTTCCGGCATGGTTGTCTCCCCCTGTATTCACTTACTAATAAATGGTCCAAAGATGTTACTTTGCTCTGCCCCGCTTGTGGGCTGGCGGAAGAAACAGAATAGCATATTTTTTGTTTGCCGAGGTTACCATAAGATTAGAAGAAGCGAGCTCCAGCAATTATGTAGGAATCTTGGTGCAACCCACTGCATTGATGTGTTCAGGCTTCTAAAACACGATACTAGCCTGCACATAGTATTTGCTACATCTCGTTTTCTTGCTGCAATGTGGTGGGTTCGTATTCAATTCTTAAAACTCCAATGAATTGTTTAATTGTAACCCTGGGTATGAATTTCTTTTTAATTCCTTTTATATGTTTTAACTGTTTTTATCCTGCAATCCTTTTATTTGATATGAAATGTTGTCTTTTATGGAATTTAATCCGAAATAAAGATTTTTCAAAGTCAAATTACAAAAATATACTAAAAAAGCAACTTTTCAAAAACTATTACAAAAAATGTTTAATGAAAAATTACAACAATCAATAAAACAAATATCTAACAAAAAGAACATGTAAAGTAATAACATAAAACATTACAAAAAATGTTTAATGAAAAATTACAACAATCAAAAAAACAAATATCTAACAAAAAAAACATGTAAAGTAACAAACATAAAAATCTGAATAAATGACAAATAGTAAAAATGAAAATTAAACTAAACCTGAATACAATAAATTAAAATTTTAAATTCAACACAAATACCCCAAACATATTACATTTTGAAAAATAAAATGTACCACTCTATCCTCAATCTGCCCCCTCAAAGAATTATACCCCACCGGGTCAGCAAGACCAGCGATCACAGAGTCCGGGCTCTGCAAATACAAACGTGAGTCTTTGGCTCACATTTTACTTTGTTGCACGGTTCTGCATCTAGAATCTACCTCAGGCCCGTCCTACTACAATGGGGTACTGGCACCGCAAAGGAGACAGTCCATCGACTCTACACGCTGGACATAGTGAAGCATATGGCTACCTTTGGCAAATTTGTACAATATACGCACACAAAATTGATGGACACTCCCTCTTAAGCAATCAGGCAGGCTCTTGTGCAGACGTGGCCCATTATCTTTTATCACTTGATTGGTTTTATTGAAGCATGTAAAAGAACATTTTAACACTTGCCATATACAGAAATGTATCTTGTTGTAGATTTTGGATTTTATACCTCTAGATTTTAATTTCTTTGTTTTTCTTTGAATGCAGTGCTCTTCTTTTTTATTTTTATCTTATTGTAATGATTTTGAGTAACCACGCATATCAAGTTTATTCATTCATTCATTCACTCTATCCTCAATCTAAAAATTGTACATAAAATATTGTACTTTCACAAGATATATTTACACTGTACATAAAGTGATGATTCAGGAAAGTTTGAAACTCCGGAAGGGGGTGAATACAGTTCTTCCAATTTCGGCAACAAAACAATATCTCTCAGAAGCGTTTCACCAATTATTTTCTTTTATCAACAATACACAAGCATTTTGCTCATGCATTTATAGTCACATGTTTGAGTGTGTTATGACTGACATAGAAAAAATAACGACAATGAATTTAAAAGTTATGTCAGCAAAATCAAACAGAATAGCAAATATATTTGCGTTTTATATAAAATACTTGTTAATTCTCAATATTACTTTTGTCCTATGTATATCTAGTGAATGCTTTGAAAAAAATTAAATGTACAACAATTGGGGATGCTTGACCCTCATTTCTTTTTGCGGTTTACTGCTTAATTAGGTTATGCCATAGTAGGCTTTACAAGTGGACTTGTGTATATTGGTAGCTGCCTACTTGACGATTCGATCAAAGCTCAAGGTGCCACACCTACTACTCTGTTGCCTATTGAGCTCCACCCACAGGTAATCCACTGGGTTAATTACATGAAGGGGGGGCCCTAGTACCCTAGTATCTACGGTCTGTATTTTGACCAGGTGGCCTGTGCCCCACTGGCCAGTGGCTCACCGGTAATGTAGAACGTGACAATCTCTTCCTGTATCCACTTTCTAAACAATCTTCAATGCATGTGAGATGTGTTTACCACTTTCATGCCACCCTGTAAGCACATGTAAAATTCTTAAACTCTCTAGCAAAATGACAAAAAGTGCAAGTGTCAAAGATCAGTTCTAAATAGGTAATGTAAAAGGTCCGAAACCAATTAAATGTAGGAAAAAATGGGTTCCTGTTCTGCAGATATCTCTTTCTAAACTATTGCCTTACACATGTACATACATCTCTTTGTCGTAATTCAAAATGTTAGGTTTTTTGGTATCCAAGGATAAAATATTTTTTGATTTTCTCTGTATTGCCACCTCTTTCGTCACTCTTCTTGCCATCAATCATGCTGTATTTCAGGTCTTTCTCATCCTTCATTGGCAGGGGTGTCTTTTTGTGTATAATATTGTTATATCAGAGAGTTTAGTAGAATATTACTTCACATACACAGTCCTGTCGATATTAAAAATGTACATGACAATATAAAAGACATTAAATGAATAACTCACAGTGAAACTGATATTTTCATTACCTATTTATAAAAGAATATTACCAATTAATTAATCAATAAAAACAGCTATTGCACATTCCCATAAGTTTCTCCAGTTTTTTTTCGTTAGACAACATCTCATTTTTTTAGGCTCCATCATTATCCACCCGCACGTTTTCAAAGAAATTCCCACAATGTTTTGAACTTGGCGTAAGAACCGGACTTCAAGGCATATCTTTTTTCTAGTTCTCAAACTCTGCTTATTTTTCTGAGCCATTGCTGAAGAGTTGGGATATTTTAACTTCACCAATTCTGTAATAATAATGATCTAGCAACTAAAGCAATAATAAATAAGCATTTGTCTTGTAGTGAACTAGTTATAGTGTTTGATGAGTATCCTAGGATTGCAGTATGATTATCTATGACCGTGTCCCTTCCTAAATTATGCTTACAATATTTATCAATATCCTCCCAGGATTGTCTTATCTTTGGGCAATCCGATACAATATGAGACCAGCTTCCTCCAGCTCCCATTGTGCATCGCAAGCATAATATATCTTGTTTCTTGAGATTTATACTATGTAAAAAGGCAGAGGTCCTTTATAGAAGCCACTTATTGTAAAATTGCATTCTTGTAAAATTGGCTCCTCTTAGTAACCTGGCATTAAACATATTAATATTCTTCCTGCTGCCCATTGATAACTGAAGTTTCTCTTTAGTTTGCCATTTAATCCAAGCCTTTTCAAATGTTTGTTATTAGAATATTCTCTAATAATCATACACACCCACTAACAGATCTACGTATAGCAGATTCCAGCAACATCTCTGACAGGTCCAGCTTTTCTGAAAGTAAGAGAAAATTTATATTTTTCAGGCAATTTCTCATCTGAAGGAACGACTATTGAAGTACGTCCTTGTAACAGCTAAGTTTGCCTGCAATCTCGTTCCAGTTTTTTGCAATCATCAATGTTGATAAAGTCAACCACCCTTGAATACCCATTCCTGTCCCATCTGTTTACAAAATTAGGTTCAACCAAACCCTGATCCCTACACAAATGTCTGATAATCATGTAGATTCAATTTCTTTAAAGAAAGTCAATTGTAGTGCAACTGGGATTGATGCAAATAAGAAATTGCAAAGGGGTAATATAGACATGTGGATTAACGCTACACGCCCTATTATTGAGAGAGGCATTTGAGCCTATTTAGCAAATAGCAGCTTAGGGGGTCCTTCCGCCATCATCAAGCCTATTACCCATTGCCATGTTAGGATGGCAATGGGTACCGCAACGGAGGCAAAGTCTGTCTGCTGCTTCACTGTCAAAGGCAATTGCACCGATTGCCTGGCGGACAGTGCAGGGCCCCTAAAATGGTGGCGTGCCTAGCAGGTACCATCCACCAAATTGGGATGTGGGTTTAGAAAGGCCGAAAGTCTGGCAGGGATTGGCTTTGGGGGACTGTTGCGGGCCCCCCTTGTTTAGGGGGGTGTTGCTGCACCGGGGGGCAGGTTCCCATGGTACCCTCTGCATTTCCATGCACCAAGTGGCAGGCGCCGTGTGATGCCTGCCACTTAGTGCAGGGAAATGCAGTGCAAACACTTTTAAAATTGCGTATGGTTCTGCAGTCAGCAGCACGGCCCGCAATGTTAAAAGCTCTGGATGCGCCCGCCAGTATGGTGGGCGCATCCTAATCGCAGTGGTGGGACTGCCGCTTGTCTGGCAGGTGGACCCAAACACCGCTACGATGGAGGGGGACATCATAATCAACCCCTTAATCTTTTGTATGAAAGGTACATAATTTAATATAAAAAGATCATTCACATTTTTCGGAGAGGTATATTCACAGGTATCTTTTTTGTTCTGTATTGATTGGAGTTTGAAATTCAGGTAGTAGAGTATCCTGTGTGCAGCTGCATAGTAGAATTTCATTTTTGGCCTTGTTTATCTTGTATCTGCCTTCTTCTTGAAATTCCCTAAAGATGGTGAAACTTTCCTTCTGAATATTTGTTTCCGGCTTCAGTAGCTAAACAATGTAATTTGCGTACAATTTCAAAACAGACATCCTGTCCAATGGTGCTTCTTTAATGGGTTTTACCCTGATGGCAATCGCCAATGGCTCTATAAACACAGCAAAAAGTATAGGCGACAGGGACATTCCTGGGGTGTGCCTAAGTTTACCCTCTTTGTGCCTATATGTCTAGAATTAATAACTATTTGCACCGTTGCACCAAATTTCTTATATAATTCAGCTGGGAAGGCATCTTTACCAGCTGATTTACCAATAGGTAGCGAAAGTACCACTCACTCTATTTCCTTGAGGGAAGATTTAGCTACCATAATCTGGTCTTGTTTATTTGATAGGCGAGTGATAGGAAGATTACTAAGGAACTGCAAACACCTGTCAGAAGCACTCTGTCGATGCAAATTATAAATTAGTGCATACTGTTGTAAAAAGGCCTTCTGAATATCTAATGATTCAGTTAAATGTACCTTAGTTTCAGTGTCTACCAATGATGAAATCTTATTTCTTGTTTGGCGTTTTCTGGCCTGCCCTGCCAGGAATCTCCCTGCATGTTCACTCTATTCATAAGCCTTTGTAGGTTGGCAGTATTTGCAAAAGTGAAACTATTTGTCAGGCTGTGTCCCTCTGCTGGATATACGTAGGTGTTTAAGTGGTCCCGGTTTTACTGGTGCTCAGCTTTAGTATCCCTTTTGAGACAGTAATCAATTTTTACATTACATTTAATGTCCTTAATATACGTAGAGTAAAGAGATGGTATATCAAAAGTTTGGGAATTACAACTTTGTTAACTTTCTTCATCCCCTGCTAAACATTCTACAGATGTTTAAACGACTTGAGTAACAAATAGATGTCTAGCTAGTAAAGGTGGTGTACTTCTTTTCAATCTTTATATCTATCCTCTTATAGCCGCTCTGCAAAAAATGGAGGTCACGGTATTTAATTATGACGATGACCTCCAGCTCATTGTCAACCTTTCCTCTTCCCCTCATTCTATTCTTAAGTTTCAAACCACACTTACGTTCATTTATGACTGGATGAACCATAATCACCTAAAACTTAACCCTGACAAGACGGAGTTGGTCCTTACCGGTGGCCTCCCCAGCCCCTGGAACTCTGCCTTCTGGCCCCCAGCCCTTGGTTCCCCTCCCCAACCCTCTGCCTCTGTCAAAACGTTGGGCATCAAAATCAGTCATGACCTTACGAGGCATCCTCAGGTTAGTTCTGTCGTTACATCTTGTTTTATGTCTCTTAGAATTATACGTAAAATTTCCCACTTCTTTTTTGCTGAAGCCCTCAAACTCATTCTCCTGGCTATGATTTTATCCCGCCTTGATTACGGCAATGGCCTGTATGTAGGCATCCTGGCTTACGAACTTCGGCGTCTACAGTTAATTCAAAATCAAGCAGCCCGCCTCATCTACAGGCTTCCGAAATCTCATCGAGCTACCCTCTTGCTTAAAACTCTCCACTGGCTGCCCATCTTGGATTGATCTTTATTCAAGATGGGTTGCCTGATCTTCATGGCCCTGGCTGGCACTGCCCCAATCTTCATTAATTCGAAGATCTGTGCTTATGTTCCTAGCAGAAACCTCCGCTCCTCCACTCAGTCCCTCCTGAGCGTTCCCCGGTTTTGGAGGAAAACATTTGGAGGCATGAGGTTTTCCACCCTTGGCCCTCACTTTTGGAATGCCCTTCCCCTTACCATTAGGTCCATCCCTATCTACATGGACTTCTGTAAAGCCCTAAAAACTCATCTCTTCTCCCATGCATATCCATCGCAGTAATTCTCTTGTTTCCCCTCAGTGCTGTCGATCCGTAGCGCCAAGAAACCGCATGGTGTTAGAGCGCTTTATAAAACATTTCAACTTCAACTTCAATTTCCACTGGGCCCATTTATAAACTGTGCTATGGGATGGTTTATGTTTTACCTGCCAATTTGCATGTTTGAATACTTTTTGCTGATAAGGGTTGCGGCAAACACCTGTTAAAATTAACTCAGTGTATGGGTATAGTGGCGCTACTAGAAATGGTGGGGGTTTATGTTTAATTTCGTACGGTTAAGCAAGTGTGGGGGTGGGGGAGGTGGGTATGTTGGTGATTAAAACACAGAATTTAGTAACATGCAGATGTCGAGCTACTAAAGGTGATGTAGTACCATTGGGACCATTTATGAAGCACCCTATGGCATGGTATGTATTACCTGCAAATTTGCATGTTTTAATATGTTTTGCTGATGAGCATTTCGGGAGGCATTTGTTGAAATTAAGCGTCTGTATGTCTATAGTGGGGCTTCCAAGTTTGCTGGGGCTCTTTCTTTTATTGTGTAAAGTTAAGCAAGGGCGGGTGTGGAGGTGGTGTAGTGGTACTGAGACTATTTATAAACCGTCTTATGGTATGGTGTATGTTTTAGTTGCAAAATTGCAGGCTTTAATACCTGTTGATGATGAGCGTTCCGGCAGACACCTGTTGACATTAAGTCTATATATGGCTATAGTGGCGCTAACGGGAGTGCTGGGGTTTGTTGTCTGATTTCGTAAGGTGAAGCAAGGGCATGGGTGGGGGTGGGGAAGATGGGTACGTTGCTGATCATAACACAGACAGCTCATGCTCTTTGCTCCCCCACAATTAACAGGAAGAATGGTGTTGTGATTTTGTTGCATAAAAAGCTAAATGTTTCCTCAATTTCTCACGAATGTGATGTTGATGGCCGTTGGGTTATTGTTACACTTCTTATTGACAATATTCCCCTCACCCTTTTTAATGTGTATGCCCCTACCGGGATTGACCGATCCTTTTGGCCCTCTATCTTTGCCAAGTTGTCCTCCCTCTCCGGTGATTACATCCTTCTCGGAGGGGATTGTAACCAAGTTGTGGATCCCTTCATTGACCGACACTCAAAAGTCAAATTTGTTCCCTCCAAAATGCACACCCAATTTGTTAACGCTTTTCAAAACTATGCTCTGGTAGATATTTGGAGGCTGTGTAATACAGACCCTAGAGAATACAGTTTTTGTCCCCTCCTCATCAATCACAATCCCGCATTGACCATATTTTCCTTAGCAAATCCCTGTCCCAGCATGCCATTCGCTCTGAAATTGGCTCCATTCTGCTTTCCGATCATGCTCCGGTTTTTGTAGACCTCGACCTACTTCCGTTTTCCCCTCATTCTGGCAGATGGCGTTTCAACAACACTTTACTTTTGGAACCTACTTTTTGTTCTGAATTTACTGCTTTTGCCACTGAATTTTTTCTCCTTAATCATACCCCTGATTCCTCTTTTGTTATGGTTTGGGACTCTTTTAAAGCAGCGTCTAGAGGTTTTATTATTAATTTTGTGGCTCGAAGGAAGAAACTCAGGGAGCTCAAATCGAATAAAATTTTAGCGGATATTAAACACTTAGAACAAGCCTACAATTCTACTAAATCTGAGGTCTCCCTAAAAAAAACGTATTGACGCGAAAATCTCATTTAATAAACTCAATTCACTACAAATGCTGCCTATAACCTTTTGTTAAAATGTAATTCCCGATATTATGGTGGTAAAAATAAAATGGGGAAACTTCTAGTCAATTACTTAAAAATAAGAAAGGAACGTACGAAGATTGATTCCATAAAGACTCCCTCTGGAGAATCTAGATTTAAAGATAAAGACATCCTCACTGAATTTGTCCAATTTTATGAAAACCTTTACACTCCCGAACGGGTCCCGGAATCTTCGGATCTTCTCTCTTACTTTCACTCTCTTCCCTCTCCTCCGGCTTCTCATGTTGATTTCACTTCTCTGGAACAGGACATTTTGCTTTCTGAAATTTCCCTCACCGTCTCTAAATTACGCCACGGTAAGGCTCTGGGTCCTGACGGATTCACTATCGAATTTTATAGCCATTTCGTCTCTTTCCTTCTACGCGCACACTCCAGAACCCCGGTCGCGGCAACAACACATCATATATACGGCTCCAAGCGTGTTACCGAACAGACACCGGCACCGGCACAAGTCCTTAGGCTGCCGCGTACGACTGAGTAAATGCAAAAAACAAGGAAACTGACAGAGGCTTGAAGCGTTACCCCTCCTAAGCGTCACCGATACGGATCACCACAGAATTTGAGATTCATACAGAAGGCTATCCGTGACAGACACAGAACCATGACCACCTTTTCCTTTGACGTATCTGCAAGATAAAGAGTATCAGTATTGCACCTTAAGTTCGCGATCCAGTGGAAGTTTAAAACACCGGTCATTTTAAATAAAATTACGCTCAGACTGCCCGTCTTATAGAACATTGTCTCATGCCCTCAAAGACTTTTTAATAGTATTTGTTATATTGTAGTGTATGTATATATTTGTCCTTGGCCCTGAGGAAGGTGACACTCACCGAAACGTACGTCGGCCTAACACCCACAGTCTTGGATACAAACTGGTTATTTCCACCTCAACTAGCTGAATGTTAACATCTGCACTATTATAAGTATCCCAATAAGTACACCTCTGAGTTGCCACTTGTATAAATTTTTGTTGTGGAATTTATATTGTTTAGTATGTTTCTTTCCCCTTTTTTAAAAAAATCAGCAAGATAAGTATGAAAGGAAGTATGAAAGGTAGTATGTATGATTAGCGAGACTAACTGTTACCCACTGCCAATAGAGGGCACTCTATGAAACATGGACAATGTTATGTACAATTGCACAAATATATCTTAAAAAACTTGAGAAAAAACGATAAAAATATTTAAATAAACTTATATGTTTGAAAAATAATCTAAATCTTGTCTCTATATGGCATCTTTGTCTTGAAATAGTTTGGATTCACTCTACTAGAAAGAAATATAGGTCCTTACTGAGGTCTACCCCCTTTGCTTGTCTCTTTCCTTCTTACAAAACTTTTACTCTTATTTCAATCCTTTCTCTTAGCAGGTACTTCGCATAGTTCATTCCAACAAGCTAATCCCCAAAGAGGACAAAGATCACTCTCTATGCAAAAATTACAGACCGATATCCCTGGTTAATACCGACTACAAGATACTTGCTAAGATTCTAGCATTACGTATGGATCCCCTTCTACCCGATCTAGTTGGTCCCGAACAATCAGGTTTTGTCAAGGGTCTTCTTTCCTCCGACAATTCACGTGTCTTCCTTAACATTCTTAGTAAAGCTTCTTCTCTGGATCTTCCCTTCGCAGCCATTCCCTTGGACGCGGAGAAAGCCTTTGACAGGATTGGATGGGATTTTATGTTTCAGGCCTTGCGTTGGATTGGCATCCCTCCCAAATTCATCTCTATCATCTCTTTACTCTATTCTAACCCTCAGGCTTCTATTTTTGTTAACGGGAGGACATCGGATTATTTCTCTTTACACAGACAAGGTTGCCCTTCATCCCCCTTGCTTTTTGTTTTAGCCTTGGAGCCCGTCCTTACCAAGATTCGTCTGGATGACAGTATAAAGGGATTTCAATTTGGTTCTCATCAGGTCAAACTTTCAGTTTATACTGACGATATCCTTTTTTATTGTTCTGACCCTGTTTCCTCTATCCCTTCCTTTCTTCAACAAGTCTCTTCTTTTTCCGCGGTTTCTGGTTATCGCCTCAATGCCGATAAGTGTGAAATCCTCCCCTTAAACTCTACGTGCCAGAAACAACAAAACTCAAGCAGACTAATGTTAGCCCAGTCTATAAAGGTTATATTGTATTGCCCCCTTCAGGAAGAAGACAATGACCTTCACTCTCCTTTTTCTTTCTTTGAATGGCATTTAGTTTGTGGTTGTGCAGGTGTTTTTTTTATTTAGTGTTTACATGTTTTCACTGGTGAGAGCTATTTCCCTTTCAGTGGTGTTTTATCAGTTATTATAGGTTTAAACCTAAAACAGGACAGCCTATATATGTTTTACCCGCAAATGTGCATGTTTTGATACGTTTTGCTGATAAGCATTTCGGGAGGCATCTGTTGAAGTTAAGCATCTGTATGTCCATAGTGGGGCTCCCAGGTTTGCTGGGGCTCTTTCTTTTATGTAAAGTTAAGCAAGGGTGGGTGTGGAGGTGGTGTAGTGGCACTGCGACTATTTATAAACCGTCTTATGGTATGGTGTATGTTTTAGTTGCAAATTTGCAGGTTTTAATACCTTTTGATGATGAGCGTTCCAGCAGACATCTGTTGGCATTAAGTCTACGTATGGCTATAGTGGCGCTAACGGGAGTGCTGGGGCTCGTTGTTTGATTTCGTAAGGTTAAGCAACGATGGGGAAGAGGGTGGCGTAGTGGAAGTGTGCCCATTTATGCACCGCATTATGGTATGGTATAGGTTTTACTTGCAAATTTGCATGTTTTAATACCTTTTGGTATTGAGTGTTGCAGCAGACAGCTACTCAAATCAGAGAACATTTCTGTGGATAACAAATCTTCGTGCTTATAGACACTCTTGCACTGTGGTAGAAGGCTGCCAGCGTTGATGGCAACTTATGAAACTTGGTGTCATTCAATGGAAGCTTGCACTATTTCTTTGTTACTATGGACTAGTCAGGGTTTTAAGTGGGAAAATGAACTGGGGGTGCTCTAAAAGGGGCAGGGCAAACTTTTTAAAGAGGTGTGGGCTATCTAAGTAGGGGCATGGTATAAATCTAGATAACTAGCATTGTATGCTTAAGAAAAAATAGAAGGGAATCCTGAGGGGAAAATGACTCTCTTTAAAGGATTTCCTTTCTCCTACAATGATACTCAGCTGGCATGATGTCTCCACTTCTCAGTAGTGAGCAATGTGCCTGCTCTCACAGTCTCAGTGCAGTGCAATAAAAAAAAAAACAACAACAGACTACCTTTGCTAGGCTCAAAAATAGAGCCCCATTGAGACCCGTTTCGAGGTCCCAAAAAATAAACTGCTGGTGGTCATATCCCCATTGACCCACCTCACTTAAAGCCCTGGGTGTAGTGTTATGTTTGCGAAGTTGTAAATAAAATTGTTAGGCTAATAATGGTAATTTGTCTGTGCCGTTTGGTTGATAATATTATCCTAAGTACATAGATTAAAATTTTGAAAAATACTATCTAGAAAGTTGTCTGCGGTGGGTTGGAGAGGGAGTGGGGTGGGGTGGTGGGGTGCGCGGGGAAGAGGTGAAAAATACTAAGTAGTGGAGTTACATATAAATTTCAAAGTTGTATGTAAATAATTAAATGTTCTATGGCACTACTCGTCATCCTACTGCTCCTCTGCCGTGCTCCATCACGTTGCAGCAGTGCCTCTGGAAGCCATCAGTAGAACTTATATAATTGTATGTTATTATTTTAACATATTGAACAGATGTAAAAAATAATTGTATCTATTTTTTGTCTTTCAGGAAATTATTTTGTTTGGATTAAAATTTGAAAATGCCTAGAAGAACAGAAAAAAAGGAAAAAGAAAAAAATATATATTTTACCAAAAGGAAAGATTTTCAATTAGAAAAAAATTAGAGTAGTACACAAACAGTGTCTTGTAGTAAGAATAGTAGACAATTTTTGAAAAAAATATTATGACCATTGAATGAAAAAAACATCACACAAAGCAAAAAGAAGAATTTTTCAAGTAAGGAGAAGCAGACTTCAATTTCAAATACCAGGAAAAAGGAAACATGATAAAGAAACAGTATCTGTTACTCAGAGACAAAAGCAATTTCAAGAAATCCGTCAGAGACTTTTTCGATCTAGAGTGGTTCTGAATTTAATGAAAACATGCTGCAAATATAAAAAGAAAGTGCTGCAATTCGAAGAGAAGCAGTGTATTGAAAGTATAGTGGATATCGCTTTCAAGTTAAAACAGAAGTTATTCATTCTGATTTTGAAGAGAATCAAAGTGTTGGATAAAATAGGCAAAGTGTTGAAAGAGAAAAGTAGAAGAAGAATACTTGTAAACGGAACCAACTTTTGCAAAATCTTTTGGGGACATTGGAAACATACTAGTGAGCCTTTTTTTAATGAGGAAAGTTACTTCCAGGAAAATAGTTTACCATTTGCAGTTGATCCTGGAGGTCGTTGCTACAAAGTTCAGGATGGTTGTCCTCTTCCAAAAGAGGAAATGGTTGGTAAAAGTACAGAAGAGTTAATAGGTGAAGAAGTGCAAGGGAAACATACACAAGCTCCAGTGTATAAGTGGGGTTGTAGCAGTATTTGTAGTATTCAACAGGAATCTATTGATATAATGTGAAATTTGCTCTGAGAATATACACAGAAAAGTATTAAACAGAAGATTAAGTTGTTACAAGGACTAGATACATGTAATGTAAGAAAATATACTGAGAAGTATGGGCATTCTCTGGCTTGCCTTTCACGAAAAGTGTGTAAAAGTATTTTTCATCACTTGAGGATGTTAGCAGTACACCATTCAGAAATGCGGAAGTTTGTAAGGAAAATGTACCATGGAAAAAATCCTGCCCTATGTTTAAGTGAACTGAATACATGTCTTTTACATGGTTCTTTATCGGATGTTCAAAAAAAGTCTGATGATATTGAAATGCGATATTTTGGTTCAGAATAGCAGTCCATAGAAAGGGAAAAATTGACAATTACAGATGTTGGAGAAGATGGGAAAGTGATTAGCACTGATCAGTTTGAAGAAGAAATTGGAAAGTTTACTGTAGTGTGCTCTGAAATACCAAACTAAGGGGCATATTATCAACAACAAGCAATATTTATCGCTAAATAAGCTTAGCAACATTTTTTTATCGCCGCGCATCGCCGGATTTTATCACAGAGATAATGTGCTATTAGCAAAGTTTATCTCCAATGCGATAAAATATCCGGCGATAGCGGCGAAATGCGTGAATATCGCTGGGAATCCAGCGATATTAAGGCATTAATGCCAATAGGGTCTTAACCTGAATATCCAACTCTCATTGGATATACAGGTTAAGAAGTGGTCTGAGCAGGCGTTAGTTTTCAGCAATATTCGCACTTATCGCAAATTGTTTCATTGCTACGCCTGCGTTGATAATAGGCAATAGCGATGTTAGCGACTGCTTTCAGTCGCTAACAGGTTGGGTACGCCCACTTTGCATGTCATTAGCGATAAATATCACTGACATGCAAAGCGGGCCCCAAACCGCTTGCTATCACCTGAAAGCTGTCGCTAACTTATGTTAGCGACAGCTTGCTAATTGGGCGCTGAAATTATCGCTGCTTTGCGGCCGAAAAAGGCCGCAAAAGCTGCGATAAGTTCATATCGCCTGCCTTGGTAAAATTCCCCTATGTTTGTGTTTTTTGTCGACGTACTCATTATAAAAGTCAAACTAAGAATGTTGATTTGCATTTGAAAAGTGAAAAGGAGAACAATGGTAAGTGGGAAGAATTTGCAACTTACTTGTTGGTGGGTGGTTGCTGCGGAACCCTGACTGGGAAGGGTCCAGGATTCTGTTTTCTTTGAGGTACTGGGTTAGCTGTCTGTTGACAGTTTTCTCGATGACCTTGGCTGGGAAGGGGAGCAGAGAAATGGGCCGGACGTTCTTGAGTTCTCTTGGGTCTGCCTTAGGTTTTTTGAGTCGGTCGGTGATCTTGGCGTGTTTCCAGATCTATGGGAAGGTCGCGGTCTCAATGGAGAGATTGATGACATTGTGCAGGTGTGGTGTGATGGTGCTGCTTGCTCTGTTAAAGACGTGGTGCAGGAATGGGTCAGACGGAGAGCCGCAGTTGATAGAGCGCATGGCCTTTATGGTGTCATCGATGCTCACGCTGGACAAGGCTAGCAGGGGGTTGTGGTCGTTGGTGTACGGAGGGTCTGGTGTGTTGCTGTCTGTTGGGGCTGTCTGGGTGTTGAAGCTGTCGTGGATGTCTGCTATCTTGCGGTGGAAGAAGGTAGCGAGGGAGTCACACAGGGCTTGCGATGGCGGGATGTCATTGGTGTTGGAGCTGGGGTTGTAGAGTTCCTTCCTGATGTTAAAGAGCTCCTTGCTATTGTGAGTGTTGATGTCCAGGCGGTCTTTGAAGGAGGTCCTCTTGGCAGCCCTGATGAGGTGGTGGTGGTTGCGGATGGCGTCCTTGTGTGCTGCGTGGCTGTCCGGGGTTTGTTCACTGTGCCATTTCTTTTCTAGTTTCTGGCAGGCTTGCTTGGAGGCTAGTAGTTCTGGGGTGAACCAGCTGGCCCTCTTGCTTGTGTCTCTATGGGGGGTTTCTTTAGCGGGGCGAGGGTGTTGGCGCAGTCCTCGATCCAGCATCTGAGGCTGTAGGCAGTATCATTGGTGTTGGAGGGGTTGGTGGGTGGGCTGAGAGCGAGGTTTGCGTGTAGTTGGTCTTCGGTAATTTTGCTTCTGCAGCGGCGGGGGATCTGTTGGGTACGGTGGTGTGTGGTGGGTTTCTGGAAGGCGAAGTGGATGCAGCGGTGGTCGGTCCAGAGAAGTTCGGTGGTGTGGCTGATGGAGACGTACAGGCTTGAGGAGAAGACTGGGTCGAGCGTATGGCTGGCGTAGTGGGTGTGTGTTGTGATGAGTTGCTTAAGTCCGTGGTTGGCGAGGTTATTGATCAGGGTTGTGGAGTTGTTGTCGTTGTTGTTCTCAAGGTGAAAGTTCAGGTCTTCATGGAGGATATACTTGGTGGAAGTCAGAACGTGCGTGCTGATCAAGTCGGCGATGGAGTCGCTGAACTAGGGGCAGGGTCTGGGGGGTCTGTAGACGAAGGTGCCTCTGAGGGTGGAATTAGAGTCTGTGTGGATCTTGAAATGCATGTGTTTGGCGGTGCTGAGCGCTTTGTCAGTGCTAGTTGAGACCCTGCTGCTGTTCTTATGGGCAAAGGTGATTCGTCCTCCGACTCTGTTGTTGCAATCTCTGTCGGTGATCTTGTAGCCATCTGGGATGGCTATGGCGATGTTGGGTGCAGAGGAGTCGTTAAACCAGGTCTCTATCAAGACGACGTCCAGGGATGTTTTGTCGAGCAGGTCCCAGAGCTCGACAATATGCTTGCGTGCGGAGCGGGTGTTCAGTAGTATGCATTGGAGGTGGTTGGGGTCTTTCTTGGCGGGTGGTTCGTCGGCTCTGAGGCTGGTGCAGCTGCAGTTCCAGTATGTGAAGGGGCCGTGTGTGTGTTTCGGGGCGGCCTTGAAGCAGGTGTGGCTCCGTCCGGAGTTGAGAGCCTGCAGAGTGCTGGCGTTGCAGTGGCACCGGTCGTCGTGGCGGGTGTGGGGTCCAGGGGTTCTGGTGCTGGGTGCAGTCCAGGTGCAGACAGGTTTGCCCTAAGCGCACCTTCTGCACGCCAGCGGTGCTGCCGCGCAGCGGCTGCATATATGGGGAGGTGGGAGGGAGGAGGAGGTGGGAGGTGGGGACAGCAAATGGGCAGTGGGCAGTCAGGGGGGCGGGGACGCAGAGAACACAGCGGCGAGGGCGGTGAGGGACAACAAAGGTAACAGAAGGAAAAGGGGCACAAAAATCGAGGGTAAAACGATTGGCACAGAAGGCAAAAGGGCACAAAAAAATAGTGGAACAGAAGGCAAAAGGGGCACAGAAACGAGGGAAAAACGAGTGGCACAGAGGGCAGAAGGGCAAAAAAAAAACAAGTGGAACAGAGAGCAGAAGGGCACAAACAACGAGGGAAAAACGAGTGGAACAGAGGGCAGAAAGGAAAAAAAAACAAGGGAAAAACAAGTGGAACAGTGGGCCGAAAGGGAAAAAACGAGGGAAAAACTAGTGGAACAGAGGGCAGAAAGGCACAAAAAACTAAGGAGGGAAAAATGAGTGGAACAGAGGGGAGAAAGGCACAAAAAAACTAGGGGAAAACGAGTGGAACAGAGGGCAGAAAGGCACAAAAAACAAGGGAAAAATGAGTGGCACAGAGGGCAGAAGGGCACAAAAAAACGAGGGAAAAACGAGTGGAACAGAGGGCAGAAAGGCAAAAAAACCAAGGGAAAAACAAGTGTAACAGTGGGCCGAAAGGCAAAAACACGAGGGAAAAACTAGTGCAACAGAGGGCAGAAAGGCACAAAAAACTAGGGAGGGAAAAATTAGTGGAACAGAGGGGAGAAAGGCACAAAAAACTAGGGAAAAACGAGTGGAACGGAGGGCAGAAAGGCACAAAAAGCAAGGCGAAAATGAGTGGCACAGAGGGCAGAAGGGCACAAAAAAACAAGTGGAACAGAGGGCAGAATGGCATAAAAAATGAGGGGAAAACGAGTGGAACAGAGGGCAGAAAGGCACAAAAAACGAGGAAAAAACAAGTGGAACAGAGGGCAGGAAGGCACAAAAAACTAGGGAAAAATTTGTGGAACAGAGGGCAGAAAGGCATAAAAAGTAATAGGAAGCAGCATTGAGTTATTTCAAAATAAAAAAGCACAGGGAACTCCAATAAATGTATGGAAGAAAAGCTTGGAAGCTCATTGATTTCCACAGCTTTTTCCTACTGGAGAAGGTGGCCGGTATGATGATCGACCTTTATGGATTCCAGCTTCAGAATATCGGTCAACAAGATTGTATTCTGAAGATTCTAGATTTCGACAGGTCATTCCATACATATTTCACCTTTTGTTTGAAAGTGATCTGTCTTCTCTGTCGTATGCAGTGAGACACATACTAAAAACTGGAGTTCATCAATCAGTTCTTTCTGCGAAAGAATTTGTGGAGAAAGTTAAAAAAACAGATGAAAATTTAGAAGCACAGTTAATCAATTTGATGGCATGTCAACGGGGAACAAATGAAGTATTGGTATCGTCGTCATGGAGAACTCAAGTGTATGTTGCGGAACTTAGGTATACCAACATGGTTTGTCACACATAGCTGTGCAGAGTATGCATGGGAAGATTTGCTTGAGTTTCTAAGAGAAGCGAATTCCAATATAAAGAATGTTGAAATAAAGACTCCGGGTGAACTGTGTTCATTAGATCCTGTAAATGTGTGCAGATATTTTAATCATAGGTTTCAAGCTATGATGTCTGTTATCTGCAATAAAAAGAATCCACCTCTTGAAGAAGGTACCGTCTTCTTTTGGAGAAAGGAGTATCAAGCAAGAGGTGCACCTCATATACATGTGCTACTATGGATCAAGGATGCACCTGAATTTGGAAATGATTCTGGTGAAACAGTATTGTCTTTCATCGAACAGTATGTGATATGTGAGATTCCAAGAGAAGAAGGAGAAGGTATAGTTTTCACTGTCCAGTCATTTTTAAAGGAAGAGTAAATTCTTTATTTATCTCTGTAAGGCACACAATAACTCGAAACTCTCCAAAGAATACCTACATCTTAAAAAGAACAGAAGTGTCAAAGTATATCAATGATTACAATCCAGTCATTTTAAAAATGTGGAATGCGAACATGGACATTCAGTATGTTGCAGATAACTCAATTGCTGGTGCACATTATCTTACATCGTACATCACAAAATCAGGAAAAAAAGAGATGAAACAAATGTGGGAAGAAATTGCACAATAGAAAATCCTTAGCAAAAAATTGTACTGCTTTACTTTGAAAATGATTCCCCATCGAGAAATTGTATCCTATGAATGTTCAAACCACTTGTGCTCTTCAAGTTTATATTCAAAGTCACGAGGAATCATTTGGATAAGTTTAGGTCTTGCCTGAAAATGAAATAGAGTGTTGAAATCATTTGAAGAAATTGAAGAATTAGCAGCAAATGAACCAGACAGTACAGACATTCCTAAAACTAATATGTTGGATACATACTATCTGAAAAGGAGTCAATATCTGGAACAGCTATGTCTGTATGAAGTACTTCAACATTACAGCTTCTAAAGAAATGTTAAACAGAATTTAAAAGAAGGAAAATAAGCAGTAGTTGAATGTCATGGTTGTTTAGTAAAACATGCAAAGGGTAATCTCATAAACCACAAGAAACTTAGTTGCGAAACTTTAGACAAGCGAGCATTTTAATATTTAGCACTTCTGCAACTGTTCAAACCATAGCGTAGCAAAAGTGAATTATTCCGAGACTTTGACTGCTATGAAGATTCTTTTAATGCATGTACAGATAGCATTGCATGTACAATTTTTCCTACATATTTAAAAATGTTGAATGATAAAGTTTAACAGGAAAAGACCATTACAGCTGAAATAGCTAATGAAAGTGCTCAAGACAGTCAAAGTAGTGGTCCGTGTAGTCAAGATCCTCTTGGACAACCAATGTTGGAAAATGAAGCAGCGATTACTATGTATGAAGTCAAAATTGCAATGCAACAAGCACATGAGGAGAATATTACATTGAAAAACTTAGAAGATCATGTAAATGTTGAACAGAAAGACATATATATACAAGTGAGAGAACAGATAGAACATGGTTTGTTGCATGGAAAAAAAGAATGTTTGTGTTCAGCGTTTAAACCTCTTCTGATGTACATCAGTCATCAAGCTAGGACAGGTAAAGTTTTTTAATTAAAGTTTTGACCAGTTATCTTACAAAAAACTACTGGTTCACATTTATGTTGTGTGGTAACAGCTCCAACTGGATTAGCTGCACACAATGTTAAAGGACTTACTTTGCATAAATGATTGATGTTACCAGTTGAGCATAATAATAAATTAGAATATCAGAAGTTGTTTTGAGAAGCATCTTATGAAGTGTCAAGAGTGCTGAAGAAAATGAAACATTTAATTATTGATGAGGTGAGCATGGTCTCAAACTTAATGCTTGCTTTCTTACACTTAAGAATGCAACAGGAATTAAAACCAGATTACGACATTCTCTTTGGAGGTAAACATTTAATTGTATTTGGAGATCTGCTACAACTAACCCCCTATAAAAGGAGAACCAGTGTCTACAATTCTTCTTCATGAAGACACTAAGACATCTTTGGGAAGTATTGGAAATGTGAATCTGTGGTTACATTTTGAATATAAAGAACTCACTCAGAATATGTTGTCTACTAAAGAACTTGTTTACAAATCAAAACACACCAGCAGAAGTAATGTACAAGAAAATGAAAGAAAAAAAGTCTATAGTTTGCTTAATGCCTACAGTGGAAGAATGTTATACATTTAATAGAGAGCTAATGAAATTGGAAAATCAAGAAATAATTCACATTGAAGCTATTGATAAAATCGAGCATGAAGGAATAACAATTGTTCTTGCAGAAAAACTACAGACTAAATTGGATTCTTTGGAAAAGTCTGTATAAAAAAACTGCTGGCTTAGAAAAAAATGTAGATGTATGTTTAAACTGTTGGGTTATTTTGAAGCGTAATCTGAATGTAGAAGAAGGTTTAGTGAATGGCGCAATGGGGAAAGTTGTTGATTTTGTGAAATATCAAAATAGAAATGGAATTGAATTCTTGAAAGTTAAATTTGATCAGCTTACAGAGGTAAGACTGATTGCGCGTTCTGCTGCACGTTTTTTGCTTGTGAAAGACTTGTATGTTCGTAGAAAACAGTTTCTCTTGTGTTTAGCATATGCAATAACTATTCATAAATCTCAGTGTTTAAGTGTAGATAATGCTTTGGTAAATGTAGGAAGAACTGTGTTTAAAGAGGGAATGGTATATGTTGCATTATTTTGTGTTAGAACGTTGTCTTGTTTGTATTTAATTGATTTTGATGAGAACAAGGTTAGTGCTGATGTTAATTGTGTAAGAGAATATAATTGTTTGAGAAGGCTTTATGCTCTAAGTTGAGGTGAATATCCTATTTATGAGAAACGTGTTGTGTGTTCAAAACGCAAACATGTTGAAGAATCAACTATGTTTGAAAAGCAGAAAGAAAATCAAGAGAAAATGAAAAAATGTAAAGAAGCAGAAAATACAAACAAATGATGATATTGTTGGATACCAATTAGAAAATGCTTCTGGTGTCAACTGCTATGGTAATGTTATTCTAAACGTTATATTTCATCTTGAAGATCTACATGGTGAAATTATGGAAAGTCATGAAAAGAGATTATGTTCGGCACTTTATACTTTATTTCAAGAATTGAGAACTGATAGAAGTAAGATCCATTCTGCTTCTGGTATTCGCCAACTGTTGGATACATGTACTGGATCTTTAACGTTCAGTGCTAATGTACAACAAAATGCACAAGAGTTTCTGATGGTTATGCTTGGAGTACTAGAAGATGAGGGAATTCAGATTGCGAATTTATTGGACTCAGTTACAAATGGTAACATAAATGTAAAAAGTGTTCATTAACTTCAAGCAATATAGTTGACAGAGAACTATTTCTATATTTAATAAATACCTGACTGTAAATCTGTACCATTTTCCAAATTAGTAAAAGAAGCTGATCATGAGATGATGTGGTCTCGTTGTAAATCAACAATGCTATCTACATTATGCCTACAAAGATATAGAAATATGTGATTATAATGTTGCAAAGCAGCAGACCAAATGGAAGAAAAGAGGAAACCTGAATTAAAATTTTTGTTTCTAGTCAAGTATCTATTTCTGGAAGAACTTATGCAACAGTTACTATTGTTTTCCATGCTGGAAGTATTACTACAAGTGGACATTATACAGTTTATTTGAGGTGTAATAATGGTTGGAGTCACTGCAACGATACACACTTGGTAATGAAATCGAGATTGCCTTATGTATTCCCAACTCATACTTGATATATCTGAAACAAAGATTTTAGATACACCATTCGGCTTTGTGGGTAGATGTCACGATACTTTAAGGATTTCATAGTGGATGCTTTCAAAGTGAAATTTTTGATACATTATTTGGTGTATTGAGAAAATGTGCACAGAAACTATGAAAAACAGGTAAGATTTGAAGATTGGAAATTGTATTGGATGTGTTATTTGTGTTGATTTTGAATTATAATTATGAGAATTAGGGATTTTTTTTGTTTTTAACAATCTAGTTGATTGTTTTTTTTCCCTGACGTTTATGATGAAACTACTTTGACATCACTGTGAATAGTGAAGTTACGGAGTGGCTGATGACAGCAAAAAAAATGGAGAAAAATTGTTATCTGAATGGTAAATTATTTTGTATTATTTAAAAACGAATTGTAATTTGTGAAGTGTATTACATGCATAGCATTTTTTGCAGTTTATTTTATGTAGTTGAACAGTTAGAAAAAACAGTACTAATGAAAAAATGCACAATTGTAGTTCGATATTTAAAAAACCTTTGAAATGAAGTGAAAAAACCATAGGTTTCAGAAACGTTATAGTTAGAAATTAGTATTTAAAAATCCTTAGAAATTCACTGAAAAAACCATAGGTTTTACAGACGGTATAGTTAGGAATAAGAATTTAAAAACAACTTTAAAATTCACAAAAAACATAGGTTTCAAGGACGTTATAGTTAGTTGGACATTTGAGTCATATAAAACCAGAGAAATTCACCTGTTATAGTTAGTTGAGCTAACTATAACTCGCGCACCCGCAATGCACTGCTGATGATGTCACATATTATATCACTCAGGACATGGTCAGTGACATAACTGATGACATCAATGATGACATTTCAAATGACATCACTGACATCCCTTCAGGGGTGAAGGGAGGGGACGGGCCTGAGGTGAAGTGCACAAGTTGGGGAAATAATTCCCTTTCAGTCCTGAGGGCCCCTGGGGGCCAACTAGCCCACGAGGGCCTTCCTCTAAGAGCCACTGCACTGCGTTGCAGAGAGGTGGTCCAGGCCGTGTCCCTTTTTACAACTGTCTGCAACTCAGCTCTGTGGCGCTTACTGGACATACCTGGTGGGCTAGTTGGACCCAAGGGACCCTCAGGCTTCAAGGGTACTTTATCCCCCTACTTAAAACAGCCACAGGGCGTATTTGCACACGTCACCTACGGCCCCCCTTCCTTCACCAATGTGCAACCGCGCCCTGTAGTGTGTTTTAAGAGGTAGTTTTAATCCCCCTGCCCTATTATGTACTTGGGTCTTACAGAGGAGGTCATGCTAATCACAGGGGTACCCCCAACGCATAGTGTCCCCTAGTGTATGTATGTGTTTTCACTGTATTCCAAGTATCTTTTAGCATAGAACTGGCTCTAGCCCTGGTTATTAAGATTCAGTTACCACCAATACCTGTCTGAAAAAGTTGTGGGCCTAGGAGGGCTTTCTGCTCCTCTGTTGGTTCTTTATGCACATCTCTTCTTATTCCTGCACTTTGCTTTGTCTTTGTGGACTTCTGTTGCTTCTTTCTGCATTTTATTTTTGTTTTTGTGTGTTGTTTCTTCTTTCATCACATGTCCTACCTCTGTAGGCATAGTTAGAAACTAACATTTAAAAAACCTTTGAAATTCACAGAAAAAAACCATAGGTTTCGGGCATGTTATAGTTACAAATTAGCATTTAAAAAACCTTGGAAATTCACAGAAAAAAACGTTGGCTTCAGGGGCGTTATAGTTAGTTGGACATTTCACTCATACATAACCATAGAAATTCCCCCGTTATAGTTAGTTCAGCTAACTATAACTCACGCGCCTGCAATGCACTGCTGATGATGTCACATATTACATCACTCATGACATGGTCAGGGACATCACTGATTACATCTCAAATGACATTACTGATGACATCACTGATGACATCATCCAGGGAATGTGTATTTTTCTGAAAATTAAATATGTTTTATACATGTATATCTTAATTTCGATGGAAAAATAAATGGGTATATAAGTGTCTAAATGGATCATTTTGTTTGTAAAATTGTATAACTGACTGATTAAGTGTATCTTAGTGAATACATGGTTTAGCAAGTAATGTTTAAATATGTAAATATCTGTATCAGTCTCTCACTTCGTGTACAAATGACTGCATGGGCTGGTGAGTAGCTACATGAGTGTCTATATGGTATATTAGTTATTTTTGAGTATCAGTATGATTGTGTGAGTGTCTATGAGGTTTGCAGGGGGGTATTACTTAGTGCATAGATGCATGAATGAGTGAGTCACTGTTTGTAGGTATTGAAGACAGTATATGTGCAGGACTGTATGGGTGGATGAGTGTGTGTATGGGTCTGTGTATATGGGTCAGTATTGAGACAGTCATTCACTGTGAGCAAATGACTGTCTCAATACTGTCTTTATGAGTAACTTCCTATGTTTTAAACTAGTATATATCAGTATTTGTGTATATACATGAGTATATGTGAGAGTGAGAGATTGGAAGAGTTCCTGTATAAATAAGTATGTGTTTTTATAAGTGATGGTTTAAGAGAGTAAGTATTTGTAAGTTTCTGTAAAAGTAAGTGTGGTGGTGTGTGTATAAATGTATATGCAAGTAAATGTATGTTTGATACTTTGTTTGCATGTGTAACTGTGTGTGAGTAAGTCTATGGATGAGTGGCTGTGTGTAACAGGATGTATAGGTGTATGAGTACATATGCTGAGTGAGTACATGTATGAGTGACTGTATAGGACTGTTGGAGAATGAGTGGATGTGTGTGTAGATCTTGGAATTATTGAACAGATGTGTTGTAACTGGTATTGGTGTGTCCATTGTTTTGAAAATTTTAGTTTGTATTTTTGAGTGTGTGTATCAAAGGTTATATTAGGGTGACAGGAGGTCTGCCACTCTATTACAAGGATGATGTAATCAGTGATGCCATGAGTGATGTCATTTGAGATGTCATGAGTGATGTCATCAGCAGTGCATTGCGGGGGAATTTATATGGTTTTGTACGAGTGAAATGTCCAACTAACTATAAAAATAAATAAAATATATATTTATATATATATATCTATATTACCTACTGGCGGTCGCCAGTAGGTGGATATAGTTAGGACCAGTTTCCATAGGAAGAGTAATTTTTGTTTTGCTTATAACTTTGGCCTCGTTAGATGAATCTTCATGACATTTTAAAAACAAATTATTTGTTCATATCAGCTCCTATGTTTAAAGTATGGGGGTGATTGGTCAAGGAGGGCCGAGATAAAAGGGGGGTCTCAAAAAGTGTTTTCTCCATGTTAATTTATATAGGAAACTTGAAACAAGGCTACAGGTCAAACCGGTGAACGGAATTACCCCAAATATGGCAAGGTGAAGGGTCTTGGTCTAGAAAGCACGCTTTTGTTTATTTGGTGTAAAACCTTTCAGTAGTTTAGAAGAAATATTGAAATTTACAGATATCGATATTTGAGAATTCTGCAATCTGATCAGATAAGGCGTTACGAGCACGAGCTTGCTGCTTATTGGTTGCGAGCGGTTGCAACTAGGAAGTGAAGGCAGCCATTTTGTGATTCCGTTGAAGCAAGGAAGGTGAAAAAAGGATGAAAAAAGTAGGAAAAGAGGGTAGGAGCACTGTAACCTCAGTGGGGGAGTACGACGCAAAGTAGTCACTCCTACCGGTCTGAAAGTGCGGTGTTGCTCAGAGTGATATGGTGCTAAGATGATATGCTGCTACACTCGGGTATGGAACTAAGAGCCTAAATCGTGAGCTCATTACTGTAAAGTGATCTGCTCTGGTCTTTGTATCATACGTGTGCAAGTAGTGTTAGTCGATGTTAATACCATACAGGTAGGGGGAAGCGAACTACTGATCGCTATTGTGCGTTTATGCTATACCAGAAACGGGAAGCGAAGTACTCACGCCTACCAGTGTGAACACTTCGGGATCAAACCAAGGTGATTGCTGTAAAGGGATGGGCTCTGGGCACTGCAGTATATGTGTGCAAGTAGTGTTAGTAGGCGTTTATATCATACAGGGACTGGGAAGCAAACTACTGACCGTTACTGTGTGTTTATGCTATACCGGAAGCGGGAAGCAAAGTACTCATGCCTACTGGTCAAAGCAAACTGATTGCTGTAAAGTGATGGGCTCTGGGCGCTGTAGGATACTAGCCACTGTAGTACAACTGTGTGAGTAGTGTTAGTATGCGTTTATAGTATATAAGGAGTGGGTAGCAAACTATTTTCTCCTACTGGTCTGAAGACTCGGGGATTAAACCGTGAGCCTAAATTGTGAGCTCATTGCTGTAAAATGATGTGCTCTGGGTGCTGTAGTATACCTGTGGAAGTAGTGTTAGTTTGCGTTCATATAATACAGGGAGTGGGAAGTGAACTATTCACCCCTACCGGTCTCAAGACTTCTGGATGAAAGCATGAACTCATTGCTGTAAAGTTATGTGCTCTGTGTAGTATTCCAATGTAAATTATGGTAGAATGTTAGTATGTAATCCTACTAGAATATAAGTATGTAATGTTAGAATGTAGGGCTGTCATGAGGGGAAACTTGGGGAGTTTTTAGACGGTGCTGGAGATGAAGTTTGCCTTGCTGTCTGCTCCTCTTGGTAGGTGTTTAAGTTGTCTTGTTTTCCTGCAATATATCTCCTTATCAGATCCACTGCTGTCTGCCTCTTCACTACATACATTTGGTGACGAGCGGGAGAAGGTAAAAAGAAAGCACTCACCAATATTTCAAATTTTCTTGCGTTGTGCTGACGAACCGTTTTCTTCATGTAGCTGTTTCTACTCATCCCAGGGTGGTCGGCTAATTGAACTATGTCATCGGACCTCTGGTTGGATTTATATTTTTAGATTTTGCGCTTCCTCTGCCTCTTCACTGTACTCTGGTCACTGTACTACATGTGTAGTGTAGTATTAGTATGCGTTTATACTAACCAATGCATCATGGTCCTAGGGAGCACGACCTCCCAGACACAACTCATACAATGTCCCGGGGTGTGCATCTGCAGGACATTTATGTTTGCTATTCGAGGGCGGGTGTATGGCTTCCACCCTGTGATAGCAAATCCTTGTTTAACTAGTTGAAGTGAGGGGAGGAAAACCTCGTATCGCTTTAATAGAGCGGATCCGGATAGTAAAAATGAAGAAAAAAAAGAGAAGAGTTGTCTCTCCCGTTCATTTAAATGAGGCCGCTGGTGGGTAATGTTCTGTGGTCAATCCTGTTATTATATTGCGGGGTCTCTGTAGGACTGGGGATCTTAATGTCACATGTAAATTAGGTGCAGGAGGGCACAGAGACGTTTTGCAGCCTAGGGCATCACCACCTTCAAGGGTATTGTTTACTAATTGTTCAGGGGGCTTTGAGGGCAATTGAAGTCCAGAGATCACCACCCTCTGGGGCTTTACTTAAAAATACATGGTGGGCCTTCGGCAGTCCCTGAAGCCTTGGTGGTCCTAGGCAGTGCCTTATTTATTCTGTAAGCACACGGGCAGGGCTCATGGTGTTGTAAAGTGATACACGCATAGAACCCTTGCAGTTGTAGAATTACGCAGGCTTCATTTATGTAATAGTCTATTGGTTTATATTTGGGAGGTGCACTGCAAAATTACAAATGTTTTCCAACATAACCTCCTATAAACAGACGATTTTCACAATAAACTACAGGCAAGTGTTGCCAGAAAAAGAAGACCTATCCACTCACTTCTTTATTGGAAAAAAAATAACCTTTATTTAAACAACACAAATAAATGGAAAAGCAAGTTTATTAGAACAAACAACAGTATAACATGAAATACGTGGGAGGAACTCCTCCGGAAGCAGCATACAATTCCTGCAAGACAAAAATGAAACATAAGTATGTGTGCCATGTGGAAGAGGAAAAGAAAAGTAGTCCGAATGAAAGGAAGATAGTGAGAATGGGAGGGAGAGGGAGTGGGTGGAAGGGAGAAGGGGAGGGAGACTCAAAAGAACAAAGGGAGGAGGAGACAGAGTGTCGGCCTACTGCAGCCAGCCCTCAGTGTTTACCTCCCTTCACCCGTATGTCTAGGACGCTGGGGTCTGCGAGAAAAAGTGTGGTCCGGAAAGTCCTTAAAATGAAACATATGAATGAGGCCAGAGATTAAATTATTAGCTATGGCACCTGTGCACCCAGGGTGCTTCACCCCAGCACCTTCCCCCGCACTGTGCTCAATTGTAGGTCCTGCGCACCCAGACTTCACTGCTCACCTGCCACCATCAGTGTGTCCAACAACGTGTTGGTGCAAGCTCCGAGTCCTGGGTATATTTGTAGGGTGGCAGAGCAGGTCTCCAGTTGGAAGGCGTCAGAATGCTGAGGGCATCATGATGGGGTGAGCACCCTCTTCAACCATTTTGGCTCAATGAATTCAGTGTCTGCAAAGGGAGAAATAATTTAATGTTAGAAATGTGTGGAGGTAAATGAAGGTTTATTTTAAGCTTACTGGAAAACACCAGCTCATATGTTATGCCAAGCTCTTTGTATAGTCTCTAAAGCCATTAACGGTATCGGTCCGGAATTTCTCAGGCAAAAGTTCCAATGGTATGTGCCAAGGAGAACACTGAGATCTACCAGTGCTAAATTAATGGCTGAAAAAAGCAAATTGGGGAGGCAGTAGTTTTATTACGGTGCCTCGAGAGCCAGGATCGAGCTCCCCTTGTTTCTCAAAAATGCTCTAAATCTTCTTATGTTTAAGAAGAGCTTGAAGACATGGCTATTCTCACAGTGATACTCTCTCTGTTTCCCAGGAGGACCAGTACTTAGCGCCAGGACACCCAAGGGTAATCGCGCGCTCTGCAAGTACTAACATAACAAAACATAACATACAAAGGAACAGAGCGCATGCTAGAAGCATAATGTGCTCGTGTAATGCAGTGGCGGAGGCCTGTGTGCATGTACACTTATTAATGAGCTCACTACATTGCCTTAAAAGCCAACACCACGTGTCTGTAGGGCAGGGCTGCCCGGTGGCTCATGCTTACAATACGGTCCAGCAGGTATTTAAAATGAGACCGAGATGTGACTGTATGAGGTCAGAGATCACATCATTATGCAGGGCATTATTGCTTGTTCGCACCTGCACACTCAGGCTGATGTAGCCCACCACTCCTGCATCACATCGCTCAATCGGAGCTGCTGTGCACCCAGGCCCCACTGCTCACCTGCTGTCATTGTTGTGTGTGCAAACACAACGTGCAGCAGTGTTCACAATTCAGTTGCAGTGTTGATTGTAGGATGGTGTACACCTCATGGATCCCGTTGGAAACACGACGGGCAGTAGAGTTCACAATTTAGAGCCAGTGTTGATTGCCAGGATGGTGGACCTCATGGATCCCTTTTTTTTTATTGCACATTGTGATATGCGAGGTGGATGCGGCCATATCACCTGAGGCATTGTGGAAGAACTGGGACATGCGGCGTTGTCGTTATCCTATTTATACGTATGCAAAGTGAGCTGGGCTTGTGTACACCAGGCAAGCGTAGTAGTGTGAATAATTGTTCCAGGGATCTGGGCGTTGTTCAGTTCCTGCCTGGCCAGGAAGTGTACTTATGTGTGTTTCTTTTGCAGTTTTGACGTTGCAGAATGCGCAATATACATTAATGTAGCATGTACCGGGAGGGCGGCAACTATCGCTAATGAGATGCTGTTTGAAAATATTGAATGGCCAGAATCACATGTCATTGTCAAGCTTGTGGATATGCGCAGACATGCATGCCAATGGTGTACAGTATTATTAAAAGTGCTGCTATTGTGAAGCGCACACATGTGAATGTGCTCGGATGGAGGGAGGAACAGCAGTGAGGCTACGTCATACACAATGATATTGCTCATCACAGTCAAGCAATGTATGTCAAATGTGAATCTGAAAGTATCACATATAACACACTAATATAATAATGAAGCATGGCAACAGAGCTTACACCAATACAAATCTACACATTACTGTTTACTGTTTGTCACATGTGATCTAGCATGTGCACTCTGCCCGTGGCTGATGATACTTCTTAGAGCCGCCAATACCCAGGCTGAAAGGCAGCACAATAATGTGCACACACACCAGGGGCATCGTGTAACACACATTTGTTTTTTGATGTAACATTTGAGATGCATGGCCATCACACGTGGAAGGCTAATGTACAGACCATGAATATTGATCAAGATGATCGTTGCATGTTGTGTGTAGTATAAGATATGTGTATTCAGCAAAACACTTTTCAAAAACAGCTCTTTAGGCAGAAGAGGTGTCTCTCATCAAACACTGTACAGAGAATGACTAAAATGGGTTGGGTCGTCCAACTGTTACAATGGGAAATGTTATGAAGCAATCAAATGCTTTTTTTTTAAGGTCACATCGCAATCGCCCACTGAGTGTGCAAGGAGGCTGCACCCAACGTGATTTTGAGAAAATATATGTATCAAAATATACGTTTATTACAGTTAGAAATATATAAATGTTTAAAATATTTTAGATTATCGCTTGTTCTCGTATACTGCTTAAAGTTATTTAGATATACTTTTGAGACAAAAAAAAAGAGGGAATGGCGTCTCCGGCACGACACCATACCTCTGTGACGTAACACAGGGCCTGGCAGCGTGCACTCGTCACATACGCAATGCGCAGCAGGTGTGACCCCATACATACATTGCGTAACCATTGCTTGGAACTGCGTACCCATCGGATACCAAAGTAGCAGCTGGGGCGACTTCATGCGTATATGCCACAACCCGTCAGGTACGAAATGCGCATCATTTATGAGTTTAGCAATATGGTGGATTGGATACGTGTTGTGATGGAGCTTGGTATGCTACCGGTATGGGGGTGCAGTTTTCTCCCCCCCCACAAAAAAAACATACATATTTTTTGGGGAAGATATACAACATTAAATAATTTTTAAAGTTAAAAAAGAAGTATAATAGAGTTCCAAAATCTTTAAAAATATAATAAAAAAATATAGGTTTTATAAACATTAAAACATGAAATTAACATTTAACAAACTTTTTGAAATTCGCTGAAAAAAATAGGTTTTACAGACATTATAGTTAGGAATTAGCAATTAAAAAACCTTAGAAATTCACTTTACAAAAACATGCGTTTCAGTGACGTTATAGTTAGTTGAACATTTGACTGTTATCAGTGATATCACTGACAATGTCATAAGTGATGCTGTGTCTAGGAGCAGTGGAGGAGCTTCAGTGAGTCCCGCTGACCTGGGGACAAATCCTTGTGCGCTGCTACCGCTCGCCGCACCCGCTCCGCGGGTGCCGCTTCGCGGCTTCAAGAGGGCGGAGGCTGTTTCCTGTCGTTGGCGCTCTGCAGGGACTCAAAGACCCAGGAGTCCCTGCTCTCACAGGTGCGCTAGCGGACGCGCCCACCACGAGCCACGCCCCCCCGCCTGGCCAAACGGAAAAGGCGCGTGTTTCCCTTGCTCATTGGGACCCACCTGAAAGCAGCTTGGGTGTTTGCTGTGTCTAGGAGCAGTGGAGGAGCTTCAGTGAGTCCCGCTGACCTGGGGACAAATCCTTGTGCGCTGCTACCGCTCGCCGCACCCGCTCCGCGGGTGCCGCTTCGCGGCTTCAAGAGGGCGGAGGCTGTTTCCTGTCGTTGGCGCTCTGCAGGGACTCAAAGACCCAGGAGTCCCTGCTCTCACAGGTGCGCTAGCGGACGCGCCCACCACCAGCCACGCCCCCCACCTGCAACACTTTTCTATTTTGACGCTCTGTCTGGCGCTCCGCGGGACGCGAGCGGGACGCCGAGCGAAGCCCGAGCAAAGGGCGGGCCGTCTGTGGCCGTCCGGGGCAGGAGGGGGCAGGGCAGGGCCACCCCACTTACATCCACCGTACCGGTTTCAACTTGTGGTGCCTCATTGTGGTGTCGCAACTCAACATGTCAACTCGCTCCGGTAAGGCCTTGAGGGGTGGCGGGGAAAGTGCCCCAGGGGGTACTATGTTCGGCTCCATGGACAAATTCCTGACTAGGGTGGCGGCTGTCATCGACAATGAACTTGCCATATCTGAACGGCGCCTTTCTTTTGACTTTCCTCCTTCTAAAAGTCCATCTCCAGCAATAGTGTTGCCCCCTGAAATTTCTATTTCCCCTGCACCCTTGCTTGGGGATCTACCTGGGGATTCTTTTATTGCACCATTAGAGGGTGGTATAGAAGGGGTAGAGAACTCATCGACCGGTAACCACGGTACTAGCTCTTGTGCCGTGCTTATAGATCCATGCACTGAGTTTTCCTTAGCAGGTTCACCTGGCATTCAGTTCCAACACTGCCCTGAGGTTCCTGCTCTCGTCCCACAAGCTCCGCCTAAAAATCTACCTCATCAGGAGCCTATCAAAAGGAAGGGGAAAAGGGCAATTTACACTCGAAAGGGCTGCCCATCCAAGATTACTAACCATCCCAGGTACCCGCCCCAGAGGGGTCCTTCCCCCCTGGGTGCTACAGGACCTGTATCTTTAGGGACACCTATCTGCGCTCCAGCTGCTATTGATACAGTACTACCTTCCCTGCTGGCCCCACCAACGCCTGACCAGGCCAACGTGGGTCCCTCCTTGGAGTCGATTGAGAAGCTGGTCAAGTCTCTTGTGTTGCCACTTATAGACCAGGTCAAGAGGTTGGGGGACAGGCTTGACTGCTTTGAACAGGTTACTAGGGACAATTTTTTTGCCCTAAAAACCCTGCTCAAGCACCAGAAGAAGCTCAGTGAGGATAGGACAGATAGGTTAGATAAGACCAATAGGATAGAGGTCCCAGTGAGACCCCCCTCGGGAGATCAGCTGACGCAGCCGCCCAAGCAACCAGCCCCTGGGAACACTATCTTGGCTGCTCCTAAGGTTGGTCCTAGGCAGATAAAGCCGAATGCATCCACTCATGTTGCTCAAGTGCATGCTACCCCTCCCCCAGTAGTAACAACCCCGGTGTCCACCCAAGGCCCAAGGCAACATCAGAAGGGAGGGACGGGCCCTACTTCGCAACCTGGGGCCGTTATATCTGCTACAACTGGCGGTGTTGCATCAACTCCTAAGGTTGCATCTATCCCCGTCCCACCTATAAACCGTTCCCCTTTAGGTCCTCCTCAGAATAGTAGACGAAAGTGCCCCCCAGTTAACCTCCCCCCTGAGTGTCACCCGTATGTTGTTATCCTTACCAAAGTCCCCCCTATTGGGAGTACCCAGCGGGAAAACCATCAGGCACTCAAGAATAAGGTCATCCACTGGCTGAAAGCCAACAGGCCCTTGCCTGTGGGAGTGGATGGTATTATTCTTGGTGTACGCAGGGTGGGATGGATTGGAAACGGGAAAAAATCGCTTGAAGGGGATTGTGTGGTGGTAAACTTCCAAGATGCTAGGGTCGCCCATCTAATATGCTCTCAAGGTCAACCCACGGTTGGAACGGGTATCGACATAGTCGACTTGACATTCTTTTACCCACGGTCTAGTATGACCACTCCCACCATCCACCTTGGACAACCCACCTATATTAGCAGTCCTGGGGGCCAATTCTCTGTGGAGAACACTGCCTATGGCCTTTCGACCCCGCGAGTTTTTCCCCAGCAGCTATGCCTAGCTCCAGTAATACCAAACTGGGGACCCTGGAGCTGTTGACTCAGTTATGTTCCCGGGGAGGTCGCTGTGGCTCCAAGCTTTGTTGCTGAGTCAACACCTTACCTCAAATCCAATGGCTCCTCCTCCTCATCGCAAATTCAGGCTACGGCCGAGCTTGTAGAGGAGAAGGGGGAGACTGGGGCATCCTATAACCTTTTGGCCAGTCCCCCTGGTGTGGGGCCTGTGGTCATACCACCCCCTGTCGAGGATTGTAGCATTGCGGCTGTAACGGACCCCCAGATTAGGGTTTTCAGCTGGAATGTGGCGGGCCTCGAGAGGAAGCTGGCGCTGCCGGACTGGAGCGAGCGTGTGGAGCAATACTCCATATGCCTGTTCCAGGAAACCTGGAGTCGGGTGCCCCTACACAAGGCGGGCTACTCCACCCACTTTTTGCCGGCAGTAGAAAGTGCAACTGGCAGGGGCCGCCCTTCCGGTGGCCTGTTAATCTGGGTAGCCACTGAACTCAACTGTAGGGTGGAGGAGAGGGACACTAATTGCCCTGATCTCCTAAATATTTTGCTCAGAAATTCCCAGGGCAGAGTTATTCTAAACATTTTTAACATCTACGCCCGTGGCACTAAGGGGGGAAGAGAATCCCTAGTAATAGCTTGTCTGGAAGCCCAACTCCGCTTATCTCCCCACAGGTCCTGTACCTTGCTGGCAGGTGACCTGAACTGCACTTTCGAGCCCCTGGACCTGGACATCCTAGCAGACCAAGAGGAACTTGATAATGGGTGGGGGATTCCGCCCCTCGAGCTTAGTCCTATTAAAAAGTGGACGGAAGTGGCCCTCCAGATCAACTCACTAGTTATGGAGTTTGGTCTTAGAGCTGCCAACGGCAGGACTAGGTCCGACAAAATAGGGGCGCACACCTACAATAGGCCAGGACACATGTCACGGATTGATTATTTTCTCCTTGACATACACCTGTGGAGCCTGGTGGAGGACATGGTAATTGTACCTTCTGTGGAGAGTGACCACAATCTCCTGTCCCTCACCCTGTCCCACAGGTGTTTCAATAGCACCGTGAGTAGATCTCCTTGTAACCCCGCCCCGGACCTGTCAGTGGTTACAAACGGTGGTCGAAGGCTAAAGTGGGCGAAGCTAGCTCTTTCGGAGGAGAAAACTTCTGCGATTAGGCAGCTTCTGGTCTCAGCCCTAGCTAATCTTGATTGCCAAGAGGAAGGGCTGATGGAGGTGGCACCCAGGTTCTGTGTCATAATTCAGGCCATTGGTGACCTCTTTGTAGTTCCAGCTCACCCGAGCGGAAGGAAATCAAGCTTACGACCGGGTCAGGGCTGGTACAACCAGAAGTGTAGGGAGGTGAAGTCACTTCTCATCGAGGCAGTCAAGTCCAAATTACCGTCTAGGACTAGGGAGGCCAGGAAATACTATGCACTCTGCCAGAAAAATGCAAGGATGGAGTGGGAGGTTAATTTCTGGCAGGACCTCCTGGCTGCCAGTCGTGGGAAAGATGCTAAAGGTTTTTGGGACATGGTGGGCAAAAGGAATCGTCCTGACGATTCCCGGAGGACTTGTGCCATCAACGCCCAGACTTGGTTCTCCCATTTCCAAAATCTTTATTCTGCTGCCGAAGGCCCACTTAATGATTCCTTTAAACTCCCACCCTTTACTCTAGTTCGTGACCTGGAACTGTTTTCTCCCTTGGATGTTACAAAGCAGATCAAAACTTTGGTCCCTTTGAAAGCAGCTGGTCCGGATGGCCTACCGGGGGATATCCTCCGTGCTTACCCGGAAGAATGGGGGGTACTAATCTCTGCACTCCTCAACGCAATTATGGGGGGAGGCCCTGTGCCTGACTCCTGGAGAGGTGCGGAGGTGGTCCCCATTTTCAAAAAGGGCAGTCGGGACTTACCCGGGAACTATAGGCCTATAAGCCTAATAGACTCCAGCCAGAAATTGGCTGGGAAAACCATCTTGGGGAGAATCACTCAATGGGTGGACGACAATCACATTCTGTCCGACAT
The DNA here is from genome assembly GCF_964261635.1 of Lissotriton helveticus. Lineage (NCBI taxonomy): Eukaryota > Metazoa > Chordata > Amphibia > Caudata > Salamandridae > Lissotriton > Lissotriton helveticus. Next base: position 24,622,190 of record NC_136063.1, read on the forward strand.
GCAGGCTGGGTTCCGTTCGGGTACAGGAACTATTGAACAGGTCTTTAGGCTTTTGTTGTTACACTGGAAGGTGGTGGTACTGGGCAAAGGCAGTCTTTACTTGGCCTTTATTGACCTTAAGACTGCCTTTGACCTGGTACCAAGGGAGGAACTCTGGAGGGTGCTTCATGGTTTAGGGATGCCCCCGTACTTACTAAACCTCCTTATTAACCTGCACACCAACACCTATGCCCAGGTTAGATGGGGGCTGAATGGGGAAAAGACCGATAAGATCAGGGTCGAGAGGGGAGTAAGACAGGGCTGTGTTTTGGCCCCTACCTTATTCTCCCTCTATATTAACGGGGTGGTAGATCATTTACTGGGCGAACCATCAGATGCTCCCATTTTGGGAGGAGTAAAAATTCCAACTCTGTTGTTCGCCGACGACACCCTCCTCATCTCCAAAACCCCCCAGGGTTTACAGACACTGCTGAACCGCTTCCAGGATTTCTGTACCACCAAGGGCCTCGTCATCAACATAGACAAGACCAAGTACCTAGTCGTGCATCCACCTCGCAAACTTGGCCGCCCTCCAATTCTGAACTCTATACCCCTAGAAAGAGTGGCAGAATTTGATTATCTGGGAATCCGTCTGAATGATGTGATGAGCTGGACTGCCCACATTGATAAAATGACTTTGGCCCACAAAAGGGTGGGGGGCGCCCTTCTTAAGGAGTACAATAACTCCACAAAACATTGTGTTGCTCCTATACTTGAGATCTACAAAGCACATGCGGTCCCAGCGTCACTCTATGGATCGGAACTGTGGGGCTTGGGCAAAGTTGACTCATTGAGCAAGGCCGAAAATAAATTTATCAAGGATCTCCTTGCCATTCCATCGAGCAGCCCGACCATCCCAGTGCTCATGGACACTGGCTGTAAAGCTATAAGGGACCAGGCTCGGCTTCGTCCCCTTCTGCTCTGGGCACGCTTGTGGAGGGTCCCGGAGCTACAATCTTATGCCAATGGCTTGGCAGAAGTGATGCACGCAGATGGTTGGAGTAGCATCAAATGGCTGAAGGACATAAAACATCTCTTAGGGGAACTAGGTTTGGACTCTTGCTGGCATAGTCACTCCGCTCCTCCAAAGAAGATTTTAAAAAAACTTTTCTGGGAGTGGGTCTGTGTGAAGCGCTCTAGAAGTCAGCAGCACTGCAAAACCACCGCAGCTTTCCTGCTGTTCAAAGACGCTGTCTTGTACGAGCCATACATGGATATTATATCAGTTGCTATGGATAGGTCCTTGTATATTAAATTTCGGCTAGGAACTTTGCCCTTGGCCGACCTCTGCTCGAGGTGGAATAAAGCCCAGCCCACATCACGCTTCTGTGCTCTTTGCCAGGACAAGCCAGAGACGGTGCCACATTTCCTTTTCGAATGCCCGGACTATGGTCGCCCCAGATCACGTTGGCTTGGTCCCATCTGCAGAGAACTGGGGACTCGTCAGCACTCCGTTGCCCTTCGGATTCTTTTAACTAATACAGCCCCTCCTATTGTTTGTGCTGTTGCTAAGTTTTTAAAATGGGCTTGGTTGATTAGACTTAGAAGACTGTCCACATCAATTTAATTCTTTTTTTACCTAATTTATGCTGACCTAACGTGTTTTTAATTCTCATACTACTTGTACAGTCTTACCTATTTCGACATGCTGTTTTTATCTTTTTGTACTGCTTTTATGATATGTGCATATCGAAATAAAGCAATCAATCATAAGTGATGCAATATGTAACGTCATCACCAGTTGCATTTTTTAAATGCTAATTCTTAACTACATTAGTAAAACCAGTTTTTTTCAGTGAATATATATATATTTAACATTCTTAAACTTTTTTGAAACACTCACAGTCACTGGATGCTGTCATCAGTGATGTTATTTGAGATGTCATCAGTAATGTCACTGACCATGTCATGAGTGATGTAATATGTGATGTCCTCAACAATGCATTGCGGGGGTATGAGTTATGGCTAGCTGAGCTAACTATAACAACTGAATTTCTCTAGTTTTGTACGGGTGAAACGTCAGCCTAACTATAACTTCCCAGTAACATTTGATGTTATTTGAGATGTCATGAGTGATGTCACTGACCATGCCATGAGTGATGTAATATGTGACGTGATCAGCAGTGCATTGTGGTTGCGCGAGTTATAGTTAGCTGAACTAACTATAACGGGGGAATTTCAATGGTTTTGTATGAGTGAAATGTCCAGCTAACTATAACATGTGTGAAACCTATGGTTTTTTCAGTGAATTTCGAAGGTTTTTTAAATGCTAATTCTTAACTATAAAGTGGCTGAAACCTATGTTTTTTTCAGTGAATTTCTAAGGTTTTTTACTACATTGTTTAAAAGTAGTTATTTTTAGAAATTTTATTTTTTAAATGACATTACATATTTTTTATATAAATTGAAAAAAATGTTTTAAAAAATATTAAAATTGTAATATTTATTTTTTTATTTTATATATTATTTAATTTATATATTTTATATAGCAGGCAATGATATCCTATGGAAGGAGATTCAAGTTACTTGTAAGTACGGTTAAAATGACTTTTCAGGATCAGTACTGGGCTGAAAGATGCAGCACTGAGGTCTCTCCTGATAACATGTGAGTAAATCGGAATTCGAAGTTAGGCTGATTTCAGAGAAATTTTTTAAAGATCCAAAACTCCACACAGAAGAATTTCCAAGTGAAACCAGCCAATGTTAGCCTATGGAAGGAAATTCAAGTTACTGTAAGTATGGTTAGAATTTCTTTTCAGGATCAGTAGTCGGCTGAAAGATGCAGCACTGAGGTCTCTCCTGATAACAGGTGAGTAAATCGGAATTCGTAGTTCGACTGATTTTAGAGGAATTTTTTTAAGTTCCAAAACTCCACACTTGGAAGAATTTCCAAGTTAAACCAGTCTATGTTAACCTATAGAAGGAAATTCAAGTTACTGTAAGTATGGTTAGAATTACTTTTCAGGGTCAGTAGTGGCCTGAAAAATGCAGCACTGAGGTCTCTCCTGATAACAGGTGAGTAAATTGGAATCCGTACTTTGGCTGATTTTAGAGGAATTTTTTGAAGTTCCAAAACTCCGCACTTAGAATAATTTCCAAGTGAAACCAGCCAATGTTAGCTTATGGAAGGAAATTCAAGTTACTGTAAGTATCGTTAGAATTACTTTTTCAGGGTCTATAGTGGGCTGAAAAATGCAGCACTGAGGTCTCTCCTGATAACAGGTGAGTAAATCGGAATTCGTAGTTCGGCTGATGTTAGAGGAATATTTGTACGTTTCAAAAATAGACACTTAGAAACTTTTTTGGTGAAAACCACACAATACATTCCTGTGGAAGGAAATACAAGTTACTGGTAAGTACACTTAGATTTACTTTTCAGCTTAGATTGACTTTTTAGGGTCCGTACTGGGCTCAAAGATGCAGCACTGACGTCTCTCGTGATAACAGGTGAGTAAATCGGGATTCGTAGTTCTGCTGATTTTAGAGGAAGGGGGCGCGCCTGAGGTGACATGTGTGCAAAAACGCCCTTTGGTGCGTCTTAAGTTGGAGAATTAATTCCTCTTTAATCCTGAGGTCACCTTGGGCCAACTGGCCCACCAGGTACCTCCAGTATGCGCCAGGGAGCTGCGTTGCAGAGAGGTGTTCAGGGGCCATGCCCCCTTTTTACAACACTCTGCAACGCAGCTCCGTGGCACTTACTGGAGGTACCTGTTGGGCTAGTTGGCCCCTAGGGGACCTCTGGATTGAAGAGGAATTAATTCCTCAACTTAAAACACGCAACAGGGCATGTTTGCACGCATATCACCTCAAGCCCCGCCCCCTACCTTCACCCCTGTGCAAACGCGCCCAGTAGCGCGTTCTAAGTTGGGGGATTAAGTCCCCTTGCTTACTGGGGGTCCCTGGGGGCCAACTAGCCCACCAGGAACTTCCAGTATGTGCTAGGGGGCTGCGTTGCAGAGAGGTGTAAAAAGGGAGGTGGACTCATTACACCTCTCTGCAACGCAGCCCCCTGGCGCATTTGCTGAGTGGGATCTAAATCCCCTTGCATAATGGGGGTCCCTGGGGGCCAACTAGCCCACCAGGAACCTCCAGTATGTGCCAGGGGGCTGTGTTGCAGAGAGGTTCAAAAGGGGCGTGGCCTCATTACACCTCTCTGCAACGCAGCCCCCTGGCGCGTTTCCAGAGGGGGAACTAAATCCTCTTGAATACTGGGGTACATGGGGGCCAACTAGCCCACCAGGAACCTCCAGTATGCGCCAGCGCATGTGTGGCATAGTCATAATTTCTTGTATAGCACACATTTCACAAAAGTCTCAAGGCGCTTAGCAACAAACGACAACCAGGTGTAAGGGGGGAATGGAGAAAAATTAATTGGGAAAGAGCCAGGTTTTTAAGCCCTTACGAAAAGCCTGATGATTGGAAAGAGACAGCAGATGTGCAGGTAGCTTGTTCCATAGTTGGGGGGCTAAATAGGAAAAAGCTCTACATCCCATTCTCAATGTTCTAGCCCTAGGCTGTACCAGAAGGGCTTTAGTGCTAGACCTTAAGGTTCTGGAGGGTTTGTACCTGGCTACTTTCTCAGCAAGATAAGAAGGTCCAGTCCCATGTAAAAGTTTGTGTGTGAGACTAAGGATCTTAAACTGGCTTCTTTGTCGTACTGGGAGCCAGTGCAATTGTCTAAGACAGGGCAAAGAGGGGGACCTGGGGGGCAAACCTAGCACCAAGCGTGCGGCGGCGTTTTGGAGGGTTTGTAGCTTAGTCAACAGGCGGTAATTGATGGAGGTATACATTGTATTGCCGTAATCCAGACGGCTAACAACCAGTCCTTGGACCAAAGGTTTTCTGGACTCAATGGGTAGCCATCTGAAAATCTTCCGCAATTTTCGTAGTATACCATAGCAAATGCCAGATACTTGGGTAACCTGAGCCTTCATAGAAAGGGCACATTCAAGCAATATTCCCAGGTCGCGAACCGCTTCTTTGGGCTCAGGACAAGGTCCTAATTCTGAAGGCCACCAATCATGTGACCATTGTGTCTTTGCCTTGCCAAATAGCATAATTTCAGTTTTGCTGAAATTAAGCTGGAGTTTATTTGCATTCATCCATTCGCTAATCTGAATCATACAACTCTTGAATCTGGTGCGGGTGTCAAGAACATCTAGACTACAGGTGATAAGAACCTGTGTATCGTCCGCGTAGGACACTGTGGAGAAACCATAAGATTTTATAATTCTGGCCAAAGTAGTGAGATAAATGTTAAATAACATGGGGCTCAGAATAGACCCTTGAGGTACCCTGACAGAAAGAGGAGTCCTGCTGGATTCCAAGGAGTTGACCCTAATATAAGTGTGCCGGTCAGCGAGGTAACTCTTGAACCAGGCCAGAGCCTTGCCTCTGACACCAATCTCCCACAGCCGTTGATGAAGAATGCTGTGGGAGATGGTGTCAAAGCCTGCTGAAAGATCTAATAAGATCAAAAATGCGGAATCTCCTCTGTCCAGGGTGAGACGAATGTTATCCACCACTGGACAGTCTGATTGCGAGGGGTCTAAAAGTGAGTGTGTTTCCACAAAACTGGAGATACGTTTGTTAACTAGGTGTTCCTGTACCTTTCCAAAGTAGGGCAATAACGATATTGGCCTATAATTAGAGGCGATGGTGGGGTCGCTGGAGGGCTTTTTAAGGAAAGGTTTTACCTGGGCCACCTTCCAGCTGCTAGGCATGGATGCAAGCTCAAAAGAGGTGTTATAGATTTTAGAGAGAGAGCAGGCCAGGAGTGGGAATATTTCATTACACTTGCGAGGGGTTAACGAGTCTGTGGGAGAACCCGATTTCACTTTCCCTAGGGCAACTAACACTTCGGCAGCCGTGGTGGACTCAAATTCCATAAGCAAAGAACACTCTGTAGGGTGAGGAGTCAGGGAGTTACAGGAGGAAACCTCTCCAATTAAGGTGCCGTTGGGTCCAGGGGTTGTAAACGTAGAGTAGATAGACTTGATTTTCTTATAAAAGTGAGCAGCCAATGTGTTGACCCACTCCAAGGTGGGGATAAAAGATGATTGTTCCACCTGTGGTGCAGTGAACTCATTTAATATTTTAAATAGTTCTTTTGGAGGAGTAGGAAGCCTTTTTTATTCTTAGGGTAAGATAGCTGGATTTAGCTTCCTTTATTTTTTCCAAGTAGATTGAATGGATCTGTTTATAATTTTTACGATCTTCGATTGTTCTTGTTTTTCTCCACAACCTTTCTGCTGCTCTACTAGCAGTTTTCTTTCTTTTCAATTCCTCCGTAAACCATGGGGAGGCAATAGATTTTACTTTGACTCTAGTTTCAGGAATGACCTTGTCCAGTGCAATCTCAACGCGTTCTTCCAGCTGGTTGGCCAAAAGGTCGATGTTGTTAAGTGTGTCACTAAAAGGGTCAAAGTGGGTCTCAAAAGCCTCCAGTGTCAGTTTATGCCAGGGCCGTATGAGCATTGAGTCTGAACACTTAGAGGTCCTAGGCTTATTAGGACCAGGGAAGCTGAATTTCACTAAAAAGTGGTCCGTCCAGGTCATAGGCAGAGGGGGTTCACAGGTGAAGCTGGGCATATTGGTACAAATTAAATCAAGAGTGTGCCCCGCCTGGTGAGTAGGTCCTAGAACCCTTTGTGTTAATGACAAGGTTTCAATGGTGGTCCTTAGATGACACGTATCAGTGTCAAGAATAAGTTCCATGTGATAATTAAAATCTCCTATTAAAATGAAGTGATCCGTGGCTAACACATGTGAGACGATAGTGTCCAGGAGAGCATTGATAAATTTGGATTTTTCGCCTGGGCATCTATAGACCAGAGCAACTCTTCCCATCCTCGTTTTAAGATGCGAAATATTGACTATTAGAATTTCAAACAGGGGGTTAGAAAAGGATTCCAACAGGGAGATATCAATCGGGGCCTTTGCTGCCACTGCAACTCTGCCTCCTCTCCTCCCCTCTTTGTCTTGTCTGATAACATGGTATTCCTGAGGAAATGCAGTGGCTACATCAGGCGATGCTTGACTGTGAAGCCATGTTTCTGTAATGAAACATATATCCGGTCGTTCATTGTCAAGTAGACTCCACAGCTCCAAGGCATGCTTGGGGATGGATCTAGTATTTATGTAAAGGGCAGAGAGAGATTTAGAGCCTATGTTGGTGGTGGATCTGATTATTATTCCTGAGTTTGTAACAGATATGGAGGTCGCAAGGGTGGGCACAGACGCTGAGGAAGCGGTAATAATATCGAGGTTATTAGTAAGAGTGCAAGGCAAGGGTTGAGAATAATAGATGGTAGTTACACTCTTTGGATTGAGAGATATGAGTTCTTGCCTGGAATAGCGAATCATACCTACAACTATAGTAATCCCTCACCGTTATTGGCCGTGGTAGGGCCAGGGGTCCGGGCGGCGGGCGGCGTCCTGGCGCGGACGGGCGCAGACGGGCTTGCCTTTGGCGCGCCGCTGCGCGCGTCTGCGCTGGGGGGTGGAAATAAGTAGGCAGTAGAGGCGGGGCCTCTATGCTGACGTTTTTCTGGTGCGCAGAGAGGTGTAAAAAGGTCGTGGCCTCATTATACCTCTCTGCAACCCAGCCCCCTGGCGCGTTTCCAGAGGGGGAACTAAATCCTCTTGAATACTGGGGTCCTTGGGGGCCAACTAGCCCACCAGGAACCTCCAGTATGCCCCAGGGGGCTGCGTTGAAGAGAGGTGTAAAAAGGGGCGTGGCCCCATTACACCTCCCTGCAACACAGCCCCCTGGCACCTTTTCAGAGGGGGAACTAAATCCCCTTAAATACTGGGGGTTCCTGGGGGCCAACTAGCCCACCAGGAGCCTCTAATATGCGCCAGGGGGCTGCGTTGCAGAGAGGTGTAATGAGGCCACGCCCCTTTTTACACCTCTCTACAACACAGCCCCTGGTGCATACTGGAGGTCCCTGGTGGGCTACTTGGCCCCCAGGGACCCCCTGGGGGCCAAGGCTACATGATTTATATGTATTTATGGCCCCAAAACTGGCCCCAAGATGCTTATTTCCGGTCCAGGGAAGACCTGGCTTGCCAGTTTGGGCTGAACTGTTCCCATGAGGCACTGGGTCAAGACCGAATTGCATATGACTGGGCCTAAACTGGTCCCGCCATCTTTAGTGAGGAGCGGGAGCTGGGCGAGCAGACTAGTGCTCCGCCCCTCCTGACCCTGCCTACATAAAAACCCCGCGAAAATGCTTCACCGCTGATTGTGTGTGGTGTTTTAATCGGTCCTGAGGCGGAAGCCGGGATCTGGATACTTTTACTTATTTCTGCTGCTACTTGGATTTTTAAAAGCGCAAATTCACTTTAGGATTTTAATTTGCGTATATTGCACATGAAGGGCTCGAACCCGAGCTAAATCGCCCCATTTGGTCCCGCCATCTTTTGTTAAGAGCGGGAGCTGGGCAAGCAGACTAGTGCTCCGCCCCTCCCGACCCTACCTGCATAAAATGGCACCCTGGCCCAGGAAGCGCAGAGGACGAGCGCGAAGGCGCGCCAAAGGCAAGCCCGTATGCGCCCGTCCGCGCCGGACCCGCACCCAGAGCCAGGACCGTTGGTCCGTTGCATTTAAAATCAGCTACACGGTATTCCTATAACCGTAATACCCTGTGGGCGCTGGGGGGCAACACCAGTATTACAGGATGTGTTTCTATGAAAATGGGGGAAGATGTGCCGACCAACCCTCATCACTGTGCAAACTGTAAGCAGGCCCTGCCTAATCTACGCTGGCAACCTATTGCACTCCCCAGGGTCTTACACAAAACTATTGAGAGGAAAGAGCACGCCACAGTGAAATGCCTGCTGCTTAACGCCAGATCCCTGGTGAAACACAGCATAGAACTGGCGGATCTAATACAGGATTCTAAAGTGATGATAGCATTCATTACAGAGTCCTGGACAGACGCAGCCTCGCCCCAGACATCGTCAAAGCCACTCCCCCAGATTATGACTGTTTTACTCAGAATAGAGAAAGGAAGAGAGGAGGAGGCCTGGCTATTATTTATCATAAATCAGTCAGAGGGTCCTTCCAGCCGGGAGCAACTGACCTAGACGAAGCACTAGTTTTTAATATTATATTTTATCTGATCACCAAACCCTCAGAGGCTGTCTACTTTATAGGCCCCCGGGGGCTAAAGCACCGTTTTTTTCGGCTCTGAGTAGTCTGCTCGAAGAAGCGATATGTGCTAAGTCCTTTACATTACTGGGGAATTTTAATTTTCATCTTGAGTGCGGTGCAGACTCAGATACTCAGGATCTTATCGAACTGCTGCATGGGATGGAGTTATAGCAAAGGGTCCGTGGCCCGACACACAAGGCAGGACACACCCTAGATGGGATTTTTTCCAACCATCCCAACCTAGAAGTCACAACAGTACAGCCGGTCTCCTGGTCCGACCACGCCGCAGTCCACTTTAAAATTACTCCAGCCCCCCCGCGAGATCTTGCAAGGTTAAAATTCCACCCAGAAATGGAAAAGCATAGAAGGTGAGGCGCTTGAAGGCATACTGAGAACCTCAATTACGCACCCCTCAGAAAATGTGGAGGAGGCGGCCACAGCCTACACCAGTTGGCTCGATGCAGCATGCATGCAACTGGCACCCTCTAAAATGTTCATTCCACGCGCTCAAAGCCTTCTGCCCCCTGGTTCTCAGAACAGATCAGGGATCACAAAGTTCTCTGCAAAAAGTTGGAAAGATCTTGGCGGATAAACTACAGGGAGGCGTACAAAAAACTACTCAACGCCGAACTTAGAGTTTACAAAGAGATGATCCGAATGGCTAAATGTGCGTTTTTCTCCAAACGTATCAAGGAAGCTAGTAACTCCTCAAAGGAACTATTCTGTACGGTGTCATCTCTAGCAACCCCCAAACCGGTGGAGATACCCCCAAGTCGTCAACTATGTGAAAACTTGGCTAAGTTCTTTCTGCATCCATACTGCCCCTCCTAAAAAAGTCCAACCTTGATGTAACCGACTTGAACAATTATCGGCCTATCACCAGGTTACCCCTCCCAGCCAAAATCATGGAGGGCATACTAAACACACAGCTGAGCACCTTCCTGGGGATAGGAGAGCGTCTAGATCCATCTCAGCATGGATTCCGGGCGGGGCACACCACGGAATCGGCACTGATCAAGTCTGCTGAAGACATAAGAATGGTGATGGATGCAGGTGGCAGAGCCACTCTGATCCTGCTGGACTTGTCTGCGGCCTTCGATACGGTCCACCATAAACTACTGGTGGACCGGTTGGGGGCCTGCGGGATTCAAGGAAAGGCTCTCAAGATCTTGCAGGCTTTCCTATCCAGCAGGACTCAGACGGTGGCCTTGGGGAACTTTGAATCGGACCCATTTGTGCTCCCATGCGGAGTTCCCCAGGGCTCCTCCCTGAGTCCGACCCTTTTTAACGTGTATGCCTCCACCCTGGCGCCAGTGATTCGATTCTCTGGTTTTAACCTTACATCGTACGCAGACGACACACAGATTGTGGTGTCGCTGCTCCCGGGTGAAACAGAAAGCACAGCTGACAGGTTTAGAGGTTGCATGTGGGAGGTCAGCAACTGGATGGCAGAAAACTGCCCTAAACTCAACTTAGCAAAGACGGAAGTGCTGCTATTTGGGTCCAGAGACAACTTCTGGTCCCCATTATGGTGGCCAGAGGAAATGGGGACCCCCGTTCGCCGGTGGCAAAGGTCAAAAACCTGGGGGTACTAATGGACGATTCTTTGTCCTTCAGGCCAAAAATTAACGCACTGTCCTCAGCAACCCACTTTGTGCTAAAAACCATTCGGAAAGTCTTGCCGTTTCTGGCGGACGAACATAGGAAAACAGTCGTAACAGGACTGGTGATGTCCCGACTGGATTACTGCAACAGCCTCCTGCTGAATGCCCAACAGGGGTTGCTAAACAAACTCCAAATTCTGCAGAATGCAGCAGCCCGCCTGATCACGGGGACACCCAAGTTTGCCTCAGTAGCACAGGATCTGGTGAAGCTACACTGGCTACCAGTATGTAAAAGAATAGTTTTTAAAGAGCTCTGCGTGATCTTTAAGGCATTACATGGCCTAAGCCCCCATTGTATGAAGCAACTCTTCCGGTGGTACAAGCCTGCAAGATCCTTAAGGTCAGCTGAGCAGGGGCTGGTGGTAATCCCTAGAGTCAGGAAAGCTTGCTGGGGGGGCAGGAGCTTCTCCCTGGGTGCGGCAAAGTCCTGGAACGCGCTGCCGCTGAGCCTCAGACAGATTTCTGGCCTGCTGTCTTTCAGGAGGGCCCTTAAGACGTGGCTCTTTACACACTAAGTCTTCAACACACGCATACTAGTGATCACCCAGCGCCAGGACACCTCCGGGTAACAGTGCGCTTTAAAAATGTCAACAATAAATAAATAAATAAATAAACTGGGGTGGCATGGTGAGCAAAAGTACAATGGATGTAATCCAAATCTCTTGACTGGGGGTGAATATGTGTTTTGCTCTGCATAACGTCCATCATCTGTGTGTCTTTTGCTTTCTAGTCCTAAGTGCACTGGTTATGCCCATATGTTGGTCCAGGGCTCTCTGTGCCACTACATTCAAGCTAGCCTCACTGATGAGAGTTGATGCACCGAAACAGGTCCCAGGATGCTTGTGCCTGGTCCAGGGAGGACCTGGCCTGGCAGTTCGGGCTGGACTGCTCCCATGACGCACAGGGTCAAGGTTGATTTGCATATGCCTGGGTCTCAATTGGGGTGGTAGGGTGAGCAAAAGATAGATAGATAGATTTACCCAATATCTCTTAAATTGGGATGAATGTTTTATTTTCTCTGCATGCCTTCCATCAAAGTGTGCCGGGTATGCCCAGACGTGGGTCCCTGGATCACGGTGCTCCTGGATTCAAGTTACCCTGGCTGATGAAAGGTGATGCCAAAAAACCAGTCCCAGGATGCTTGTTTCCGGTCCAGGGAGGACCTCGCTTGGCAGTTCGCGCTGGACTGTTCCCATGAGGCACAGGGTCAAGACTGATTTGCATATGGCTGGGTCTAAACTAGGGTGGCATGATGAGCAAAATAACAATGAATTTAAACCAGAACTCTTGACTGGGGATGAATGTTTCATTAGCTCTGCATTCTGTCCATTGCCTGTATATCTTTTATGTAATTATGTATAGGTAACGATATTTGGGTTTCAGACAGTTTTCTTATTGATATATGTAAAAAAATCAATATTTTGTTAACATTTGTGTGTCGATATTAGTGATTTTTATAGTTATGTGCATGGAGTTAATAGTTTTGTTCCTTACATTTCCTTTCCTTTATTTCTGTTTCCTGATATTTGTTGGATCAATATTTTGGCATGGATTCAAATAAACACCACACAGTATGAAAGTCTCAATATTAATTAATCAATTACACAATTAGAGGACGTTTATGTTTTCGTTTATTACACAAATATAAGGTGAGATGAAGTATGTTTACGTATTGAGTGAAGTGTGTGAGGTAGTCAGCATTGTATTTTTCATTTAAAAATAAAGAAAGGTGGTCCTCATCCTGTTATATCAAGCTTTTCTCTTCTTTATTAATGCTTGTGACATGGGCTTCCCAGTTCCATTTTATCTGCTGCATACCACCTAAGAGGAAAAACAAGGTCAAAGCTTATTGTCATATTTTGAGTAGTAAAAATGAAAGTCAATGTTGAATTTTACAAAATATCACATTTCACTGTGGTATAATAACAACAGCTGTGTTTCTGCAGTGTCATAGATTCATAGCACTGTGACTCGCTAATGGTACTAATTGTATGAAGGCAGATTTCTTAGAACCTCTCAAGACAGGCCAGATCCTCATACCCTAACTCTACATTAGATCCTGATGACCACGCCAACTATCAGCCCATAGCTCACAAACTGTTCATCAGATCACTGAGGGCCTATTTCACAAAAGGGCCTCCAAACTTGTGGCAGAGGCCTGCAGTCATGGTGGATTCTCTGCACTCGGAGTGGAATATTCCAGCCCGAGCTCAAAGACTCCCCCATGACTGAGGGACCTCCACCGAGAGTATGGAAGGTGTTTGTGAATCAGGCCCTGCAAATGCAATGTATGCTCAACTCCACAATGACATTAATCCTCAGCTACCATTCTGGCTTCAGATCATGCTGTATCCTAGACACACCGACCTTATACATCGCAAATGATGCCCTCCGGACCACAGTAGAAGGTGATCCCTCCCTGGAAATATTGCTGCACTTTTCAGCTGCCTTTGATTTAGTCGAACATCCCAACCTCATACACTCCCAGAGGTCTTGAATGGGATTCACAGGAAATGTCCTGCACTAGTTTTCCTCCTACCTTTCCAGTTGGAACCAGTGAGCACCTCCCGGTCACAAAACAGAGTGTGATACTGTCCCTTGTCATATTTAACCTTTCCATGGAGCCCTTTGGGTCTCTGCACACAGATAACAGCATCAAGATTCACCAATATGTTACTCATATACAACTCTACCTGAAAGTCGTCCTTGCTTCAGCAGTCCAGGATCTAAAACACAGCCTGCACCTCATCCAGGTAGGGATGTCCTACACCTACCTGAAGCGCAATCCACCCAAGACAAAACTCCTGTTATTTGTAAAACAATAGGCAAGAAATAGTACAAACCGGGCTCAATGACATGAGCCTTGACAGCTTTAGAACCCAACTTTCCCCGAATGTAAAGTCCGTTGGATTCACCTTGGATACCAACTTCACCCTCAAGGAACACTATGTCAAAAAAATCAAAGATGGTCTCGTACTAAATCTCTCTTCTAAAAAAGCCAGACCATTTCTTTTAGAAACTGAATTGAGGACTGCCTATCAAGCCCTTATAGTCTTGCAACTGAATAGTGCTAACACCCTACTCAATGGACTTAAAGAATAGCACAACTCCCATTATGGGTATCCTACAGGCCAGAGCATGTCTCATCCAGGACCAGAGGAAATATAATCACATCACTTCTGTTCTCATGGAATTCCACTGACTACAATCACAGGTGCACGCCATCTTCAAAACCAGTGGCATCATTTACAAAGGTATCCTGACCAGCAACCCCGCTTATCTCGTAGACTAATGACTATCTGTGGTTGTGTACAGCACATCCACAGCCAGGACTCCATCAGAAACCAGACCGATAAGGGAAAAAAACAAGACAGCATTACTGTATTCATCAAGACCGCTCCAACACTGCTCCAATTTAGGTAGGAGTTGCATATGAAATTATTTAAAGAACACTACATCATGGTGCATTAACCGTCCTCAACCCAGAAAAACTCTTATCACTCTTTGACTGTGTGCTCCTCTTTGACCACGTAGAGCGCTCAGCTGTATTTTGGCTACCTTTGTAATATACAAATACCACATGTGTATATCCATACAAATGGAATGGCTAAATCACAAGTGCTTGAATTCGAACTGTTAGCTTTTTGATGACTCACAGATCTCTCCAAGGAGTTCATAGCTCACTGTGGTGTGTTAAATGCAGTGTGCTCATGATTAACTACAGATATATCCATGTACTGTCTTAAACACTACTGTCCTCTTCCCTAACCTCCCAGTAGAGCTGAGGCAGAGTCAGTTACTCATTGGGCTCAGTTCCTTGAGATCTTTTCAACTCTCCATTTTGCACAAAGTCATGTTATTTCCTCTCTTTGTTTCTGTACTCCACCCTTTCAAGGTATTTAGGATAAAGGGTAGAAGAAAATTCCAAAAATGTAAGACATGTTCTGGCTACAAGAAGAGAACAAGCAGGCAGAGGTCTAAGAGGGGTTGTACTTTCAACACTGCACAGTAAGCTCAGTGTACAGTGACCATATAAACTCATTCTAGAGGTCACCTAGAGGGGACAATTTGGCAGATAGCTCTCAATGGGAATATTAGATTCTGGACAGACTGCTTGCTTCTCTTCCACTGGGTTTTTATGTGAAGGTGGATGGTCCAAGTGTAAATACAAGAAGGTGGGTATGCATTCATTGTCTGTGTGTGTTTCTATATGGATGGGGGTGGAATATGTCTGGATGCTTTATGGAGTGAATGATCATTGGTTTATTTATTTGAGCACCTTAGGCACCACTCAATGATGTAGGAGCGCACAAGACAGGTTGCTATAGAGCTGTAACCTGATGATGGGAAGGAGCCTTGTCAAGATTCACCCTTCCTGACCTGGAGAAAAAGAAACAAGATTAAACTGGATCAAAAGGGTACATAAGCACAGTGCCTTAACGTTTACAACTCAAGCAACCACAAACCAATGCAGCTTGTGGTTGTGTTAAAAATCATGGTGCACTGAATATTTTCTAAACCACCAGGTTTTGAGGAAGTTGCAGTTTACTGATGATATTAAAATTACAGTTTCAAGCAGCAGATGTTTTGATAATGACATCTTTCTAAGATACATGCCTGACACAGGCACACATAGAATGAAAGTTAATAACGTGCCCCCCAAAAAATATCTGATGGATATAATCGAATACTTCGGTTTTCACTGTTCCGGGTCAAAGAGCTCCTTATTATTCAAAAATCCAAGGTTATGAGTTTTGTGAACAGGTATTGATGAGGTCTTATCCTGGTGGGTCAACAATCATGGTTCTAGTGTTACCCTGACTTGGCAGGAACCTATGTCTTGTTGCCACTAAGCTGTGACTAATTACTGCTCACCCAAGCATGGAGGGTAGATGGGCAGGATGGAGTGAATATTGAAACTCAGATGGTAAGTCATCAAATTGCTTCATAGGAAGCTGGCACCGCTCCAAGAAAAACTATTGATGACCGGTAAGGGCTGCGCAGATAACGTAAACAGACCTAGCAATCTAAGCCCCATGGGACTCCCCAGGGAGCTGCCATCAATTTAGTATTAAGGGAGTGATGGGATCATTTTAGCCTAGATGGTCAAAGGTCAAAAGTGGAGATTAGCCCTTTAAACCCATCCCAGTAATGATATGCAGTACAGTAAGCTCACATAACAATATGGCCCCGGATGCCTAGACATCTCTGCCTGTCTAGTCAGGGAGGTGATGGGACTTGTAGCACAAACCTCGCTCCTTAGGATATTTAAATGTGAAGACATTGAATTTAGCCCATAAGTTTAAGGGAGGTATGTACTATGAAGAGCTGATCAGCACACCGCACCCCTCAACCCACTTAGCAAGACACAGGTATTTCTAGAGATCCATTCCATCTAACTGGAGTCCCTTGACTAGTACTCTAGAATGTGATTTTTTCTCTCACACAAAACAAAGTGTAACTACCTGTAAATGAACTGTACAAATGGTTAAAAACATACACAAATGAAGCATGTTTTATTTATCATTCTGAAGTGAGATGGAAACAAAGATTTTAATTGGATCAAAATACATCAACACACTTTACTTGGTGATGCACAAATGGTAAATATTCCCTGATACCTAATTTCCACAAGCATTATCTATTGTGCACTATATAGGTTTATTAGTCTGCAAATTTAGTAGCCATTTTGAAGGAAAACTTGCCATCTGTAAATGACAGTGCATTACCCCAGCATAGCTTTAGTAATTGAATTGTGTCAGTGTGCTCCTTTTAAGTGTGTGGCTCATTTGTTATACTTGTTCTTTGTGTGACACTTTAATTGTACAATATCCCAATGACTTAAATGACTTCAAATTGATTGATTGCGGCACCCCTGCTCTGAAATTTGTTCCAGAGACAGAGAAAGATGTTATGCTTTCTGCGTGGGAATCAAGAGTGTGCAAAGGTGAAAGAAATGGGACTATCTGAAAGGTGTTGGGAGGATCAATGGAAGCATATGTTGAGATCATTTGTATCTACAGGTTTACTAAGTGTACAATGGCTGAAAAGACTTGTGTTAAGCAGAAGGTTGTTTAAGATAGAATTGGAGGTTCATGAGTTTTACAACCGGTTCTTCTGGAACATAGGGGTGATTTATGTTGGGAGATTGAAGATGTATGTATGTATGTATGTAGGTATGTATATAATCTTTCTATATTGCAAACCAAGTTAAAAGGAAGCCAATATCTAAAAAATAGATACAAAGAGAATTAAAAGATAAGATATTTTTGAAACAAGCACAGGTTATATGTAACAGTATGTTGAGGTGCATCTTGATTACAGCCAATTTACTGCTTCAGGCAGAAAGGGAGAGCTGTTGTCAGTGTTCCTTTGAGTGGGAGGGTGCAGGTAGGGCAAATAGCCACTTGTTTTGGGAGACTGGGACTGATTTTTCATCAGCAGACTTTGACTTAGAACAAGAGAAAGAAGGGCATAAAGTGGGAATGGAAGGAGGAAGAGAAAGATGGAAAACAGACTAAGAGCAAAAGAATGGAATCAAAAGAAGATATACCAACGAGATAAAGAGCAAGGAGTATATCGTGGAGAGGAAAGAGGTATGTGGAGAGTTAGTTGCAATCAAGACAAGACAGCCTTCGATATTGGGCAACCATGATGGTAGGCAGTGCCAGCAGTGGGCTTCTGAGAAAAACTTTGGGTCACAGAACTGACATGTTTACACATTAGGGACTTGCAGAAAAAAAACCTTTTCTGAAAGACCGTACTCAGTCTGTCCGTCTCACCCTATATTGCCGGCAACATGCAACTGATTTTTACCATCGATGAGACACGAGACTCTGGAGAATTTTTTTAAAACACTATAAGAGTCTGGATGAAGGATAATCAGTTAAAGCTCAACCCTGATAAAACAGAGACAGTCACAACCAACAACAAAGTAAACCATAAGAACCCGCAACATATACGGCCCCAACCCCTGTCCCCAGGACTGCTGTAAAACGCTTAGGCGTTGAGATCGATAATAACCTATCTATCAAATTCAGATAGGCAGAATGACATCCTCCTATTTCCGAATTTTAGGTGTTCTCAAATTAACCTTCTCATGATCTCAAGGTTTAGATGGAAGAGACTGGGATGGCTTCGCTTCTCAGTTCAAGGTCTTCAGGTCTGGAAGTCATTGCCCACTGCAATTCGACTAACAGATAACTATACAAGAATGCTGAAAACTTGGCTCTTTTCTCATGCATATAGTCAGTACATAATCAATCTGATAACGGCTCCTATACTAGCGCCAAGAGACCTTTTGGTTAACTTGCGCTCTATAAATAACCTTTAACATAACAATTTACATGTTGCTCCTCTCTGCTAGAAGGCTTTAGTGAATAGCACGTCTTGAGGGTAGCATCTGGACTGCAGACACCCTCCTTTCCCGATACTTTTGTTAGGGCAAAGGGTGATCAAGGTGAATGTGTTGCCAGAATTGCAAGTACTGTTGACAGATTGAAATTGGTGAAGGAGAAAAGAGATTCCCAATGCACGATAGAAAGAGAGATCTGGGGCAGAGTAGAGAACAGATGCTAAATGACAGTATTCGTTGCCTTCCTTCACCAGAGAATGAGGTGGGGCGTGTTAAGGCTAGAGGATATAGACAGGCAGGGAGCTACGAGAGCCTCTGAGAATGTAGTCTTCCCTGGGTAAGAGCATAATAACTGCAAAGAGCTGGCTTTGTACACGGTGCGCACTTTGAGAAGTATAGCACCCTGCAGCAATCCAGGCAACCCTTATGGTGAGTTTAGTGGTTTAGACAACCTTAGAAAGGCTCTCATAGTGGTAGCTGTGGAGAGCAGCCTATAGGCTTTGTCTAGGAGGAGTGCAAAGCAGTGCTGTTTACCAGTGTCTAACCCATGGGTACTCACAAACTTTCTCTCGGGGGTCCAAATTTACAGTGTGGTTTGTGTCCGAGGGCCGCACCGGTGGGGGCGGGGTCAGTGGAGGAGGGGGCGGGGCTAGAGCACCAAAAAGCTGTGACCATGAGGTTGAACACAGGTCCCTGCAGCGGACGCCTTCGTCCACTGAGCCACCAGACCCGGCATACACACATCGACCTCTCCCTCTCTCTCTCTCTCCATCTCTCCCTATTTCTCCCTCTGTCTCACTCATACTGTCTCACTCCCTCTCTCTGCCTCACTCTCTCTCTCTCTCTCTCTCTCTCTCTTTCCCTCTCCCTCTGTCTCACTCTCTCTCTCTCATTCCCTCTCCCTCTCTCTCTATATTTCCCTCTCCCTCTGTCTTACTCTTTCTCTCTCATTCCCTCTCGCTCTGTCTCCCCCTCTCTCTCCTTCCCTCGCCCTCTCTCTCTCTCTCTATCCTTCCCTCTCCCTCTGTCTCCCTCTCCTTCCCTCTCCCTCTGTCTCTATCTCTCTCTCTCCTTCCCTCTCCCTTTGTCTCCCTCTCTCACTCTCCTTCTCTCTCCCTCTCTATTTCACTCACTCTGTTGCCCTCCTCCCTCTGTCGCCCTCCTCCCTCTTTCACCCTCCTCCCTCTGTCGCCCCCCCTCCTCCTTCCCCCTGTCTGTCACCCTCCTCCCTCCCTCTGTCTATCACCCTCCTCCCTCCCTCTGTCTGACACCCTCTGTCAGACTCCTCCCTCCCTCGGTCTGTCACCCTCTTTCTCCTGACTCCCTCCATCCTCCCTCCCTCCCTCTGTCAACCTCTGTCTCCCTCCCTCTCCCTTTCTCACTCCCTCTCCCTTTCTATGTCTCCCTCCCTCCCTTTCTCTTTCTCTGTCTCCCTCTCCCTCTCTTTGTCTCCCTCTGTCTGACTCCCTCCATCTCCCTCTTTTTGTTGTCTCCCTCTGTCTGTCTCCCTCTCCTTGTCTCGGTCTCCCTATCTTTGTCTCCCTTCCTCTATCTCCCTCCTCCCTCTGTCTCCCTCCTCACTCTGCCTCCCTCCTCCCTCTGTCTGTCGACCTCTTTCTGTCTCCAACTGTCTGTCTCCCTCTGTCACCCTCTCCCTCCCTCTGTCTCCCTCCCTCTGTCTGTCTCCCTCCCTCTGTCTGTCTCCCTCCCTCTGTCTGTCTGTCTCCCTCCCTCTGTCTGTCTGTCTCCCTTTCTCTGTCTCCATCTCTCTCCCTCCCTTTCCCTCCCTCGTTCTCCCTCCCTTTCACTCCCTCTCCCTCCCTTTCCCTCCCTCGCTCTCCCTCTGTCTGCCTCCCTTTTCCTCTCTCCCTTTTATAGCCTGTGGGCTATGCTGGCTATTTGCAGACGTGAAGATACTTTCATTAGAGGCCTCATAAATTCAACTTAAGTCAATTTCCAATCACAGACACTAGAACACACCATTCCACTTCTGAAACAAGTAGAAAGATGAATACATTTTATGTCGGTCTTTATATACCGCTGTGCTTTCCAGACGCAATCAATCAAGAATTTGGTATTGACAACCAAGTAGACCACTGTCATCAAGCAACACGGCACAAGCCAGTCTTGTCCTGATAAAAATATAAAAAGCTGGTGCCCCACTGTTGGCTAATGTGAAACACAACTTTGGAGACCTTTCCTTTGAGCAGGAAATGATCACAGTCTCAAAAAAGCAATTATGAACTTTTGCAGAAAAGGCTTCTGATTGTTAATCATTAGATTAATTATTTTCTAGGTGGTTTCTGAGGAATCTGTAAGTCTTAAAACCGTATGGGGTCAATTTGCAAGCCCATTTGCATGTGCAAGTCCAAGTTACTGATACAAATGACTAAAAGTTTTTGGGGCGCCTTGGTACAGAATAATAGATGTTTGGTGTCCACCAGAATGTAAACCATTAGCCAGTGGCAAGTGGTGAACTTTCAATGTTGTGATTCTTAAAAATCTGCCTTGAATGGGACTGAATGACTCAGGCTTCTTTTACTGGTTTTCTTGATGGTGAACGGGTGGTGGTGACTTGGGGGCTGAATTTTGGACACTGGCATGGGTAAACGATGCTTTTAACAACACAGTTGTATGTGGTTAATAGCTTGAGGTTTGAAGGGGTAGCAATAAAACATTCTAAAAAGATGTTGGGTTGCCAGACAGCCCATACACCTGTCATGGGTTACCTGCTCTTTCACTCTCATACCCCAATTTCTCTCTCCCTTTCTACCTCTCTGAGCACTTCGTCCACCACTTTTTGTCTCTTTCCCTGTTCTTTATTTGTCCTTCTTCATTTTCCCTCCTTTCCCTCATTATATTTGTGTCAAATATTGTTTCTCCTTTCACCTTCTCCTCACACCTCGCAAGCAGTGATGGCCAGAGCGTGCGCGCATTTTTACATCCATATAATGAAGTACATTTAAAACAGGCTCGTTTGAAATGTTAGGCTTTGCAAATAAAGTTCAACTCTTTGAAAAATAAGTCACTTTTCAACATATAAACATTGCCTTGTATTCCTTATTAGAGAATCGCGGGTTGTAACGCAGTGGCACAACAGTCTCTGGGGCCTCATTTATGAAAAGTGCGTGAAAACATCGATGCGTCACTTTTCACTGCACTCTCCCTGCGACATGATTGATGCGTCATATTTATAATATGACGCATCATGTCGCAAGGAGTTACAGATACGTCAGTATTTCTGACGTATCTGTAGGCGCAAAAGTGACGCATTGCTGGAGTGTGTCACAAAAGTGACGCAACTCCAGCAATGCTTCCTTTCACATGGGGCAAGTCCCATGTGAAAGGGCTTGCGTCAGTCTTACGCCTGCTGTGAGGCAGGCGCAAGATTTTGACGCAACAGCATCCTAAAAGTGACGCAGTGAAATCTCATAGATTTCACTGCATCACTATTACGAGGCTTTTTGCGGGTGAACGCCCCCTCTGCATACATTATACCTGACGCAGGTATAATGTAGCGCAGGGGTTTACAAAGTGACGCATCTGCTTAGATGCGTCACTTTGTAAATAGTGCGCATCAGGAGGCATGTTTTACGCCGCCGATGCGTCACAAAAAGTGACGCATCGGAAGCGCAAAACTCACGCACGGCCTCATAAATGAGGCGCCAGGTTTTTGGTGCTGTGAGCATTAGGAATTTCAGCCGATGACTAACACAGAATAGTCCATAGAATGCGGCAACAGCGCCATCTACTGTCGCATGCACATAAATGAAGAGGCAAAATTTAGCAATAAACATGCATAAAAGATTATAGCCCCCTCGAAAATCCCGAAAGATAACTGCACATTTTGTTTAAAACCCCAGCATATCTTTACATTTTGGATGATTCATTAACAAGGTCTAAAACAGAGAACCCAAAAAATGAGGGCAAACAATAACACTGATGGAAATTACATATACTTCTTTCCGAGGCGAGGAGAGGCGGCAGTCAATTGTTGCCACGGTAGGTGGGCGAGGTGTGCTTTCTTTTCAAGCCCTCACCTGCCGTGACGCAATTCTATGACGTCACAGTGGCAGGTGAAGTCGGGGGTGCTGCAGGTCAGCATGCAAGACACCAATTGTCTGCGCATGCCCCTTTTCCCTTTTCTTGGAAAATGCGGCCCCCGAGGAATCACAACAGCAGTAATGGCTCCAAGTCCATGACTTGTTGTTTTCTATGGGGGGCTGCAAGGAGAGGTCTGGCTGGCCGCAAAAGGCCCGCGAGCCGTACTTTGAGTACCGCCGGTCTAACCCTTTAGTGTAGGCTAAGAGAAAAAGAACCACACGGGGAATGTGTACAATGACCTACTAGCACTAAACAATGTACATAATATTCCAACAATATATAAGCAGAGTAGCACCATACTGTCAAGAGAAAAAGGATCCTTCCCAGTGGACCATGAAGATACCCATTGGAAGACAGGAGGTCAAGGAGCCACCCCACCCGGGGATACCCTCGCAGGCAGGATACCTACAACCACAGTTGGACACAAGGGAGGACTTTAGGTCAATGCTGCTGCTGGGAGGATGAAAGAGTCTGTTGCAAGGACAACATAGTCTGCTGGATGAGGATAGAGTCTATTGGACCTGTGACAAAGTTTGTTGAACCCTGATGCAGGTTTATGTAGAGAACTACCTGTAAAGATAGGCGACAGAGTCTATACAGGAGGCCTGGAAGACGAAGACCCCTCGAAGTGAGTTCTAACAGAATACTTGTTGCATTCGAACCACCATGTATTTGGAGTCGGTCGAGTCGGTCCGATCAACCAACCACATTGGAACGTGTCTGTTATAGTGAGGAGAGTTGGTTACAGAACCCCTGCGCCGCAAGACTCAGTTTTCCCGAGCCAGTCAAGGTAACCGATATGGTCACCAGAAATGAAGTGATGCAGCGACACAGTGCACAGGGGTTCACTTCCATAAGATACGCTGACCTCAACTGGAGGAGAGTGCAGCTCAGACCTCGAAGGGACGCAGAACCACCACATGTGTTGCTGAATCTTTGGGAAGTCCAGAAGAGCTCATTATAGGCAGACCTGTCGGTTGCGTTGCAGTGCCTGCGACTGCAGGGGAGGGACTCCTTCACTCCAAGGGAGATTCCTCTAGTTGTCTTGGAGCTCAAAACGACTTGGTTGGACCAGTAGGGAGCAAGGACATGGACCTTGCAGTAGACCTGCAGACAAATAAGGCAGGCGCAGCAGAAATCTTCCCAGGTGCAGTCTTGGAGTCCAGGGTGAAGTCCAGTGAGGTTCAGAGTACCCAGACAGACAAAGTGGAAGTGGTCTTTATCTGAAACTGAAACAAATCCCACAACAGGTCTAGGGACCAACTCAGAGGTAAACCCTTAAGTACCCTAAGGTGAGGGTTGGAATGATTCAGGGGGCCCTCCCACAGGAAGGGTCAGACAGTCAGAATGATACTCTCATGTCCTTCATCCAGTTTCGTGCCAGAGTGAAGAACCAACTGTTCCCTGATCTGGTTTCAACGGAAATATACAAGGAGGGCACCAAATGTACCCTTCGATCAGACTATGTGGCGCTGGTCAGCACCCCACACCCCGGCCTAATACACTAAGCCCTGTCTGGGAGGTGGTCACACCTCCCTGTGACAGGAAGCCTATTCTCCTACATTCCCCTGCTCGGGCTTGGCCCAGCAGCAGGAGGGCAGAATCATGTCTAGGGTCGGCAGCAGCCGTAGGTTACCGGTTAGCTCTATAGAGGAGTTGCCCTAACGGCTTGGGTGCTCGACCTCGGACCTGGGAATCTGGGTTCGATTATCGGTAACAACGCCAAAAACATCCTGTGATTCTGGGCAAATCACTTAATCTCCCCGTGCCTAGCAAAAATGAATGTGTTTCCTCATGTAACGTAACTGGTGCTATGTAAAGTGCTGTGATATCCAATTCGGGTCAAGTTCTTGCTATATAAAACTCTTCAAAGAAAAAAAAGACCGGTACCCGGAGCCTGGAGGGCTCCCCGGAGGGGGTCTACAGTGGATGGAATCATAGTTCCAACACGGGAGACAATATTGCGGTATGATTCAAACATATTTGATACCAAACATACCCAGGTTAGTTCCAGTCAGTTTCGAGATGGTCAACGCGTAATGACGCATGGTCTCTCTACATCCTGTACATCCTGATGGCTGCTACACTTACAAAGCACAAACAAATGGACTCTGGGGTTTGTAGGGGTGTCTTGCTCATGCAAGGGCACCCTTACACTTGTAACCGAGCACCCTGCCTTTGGGGCCGAACGGCCTGCTAGAGGGGTGACTTAAAGGTTTTAACTGCAGTGGGGAGAGACAGAAGGAACTCATATCTCTCATGAGAGGTGCGAACACCAACTCCCACAGGCTGCAATGGCAGACCTGTAGTCCGGATTTGGAGGGTCCTCCAGGGTGTCATATTACATGCTGCAGCCCATGGGGGACCTCTGGGGAACACAAGCTCTCAGTACCTTAGAACCATAAGTAGGGACTTACAAGGGTACACCAGTAGACAAATAGGAGTGTACTGAGGTGCTCACCATAGCCAATTTAGGGGAGAAAGCACAGAGACAGGGGGTCCTGCTTAGCAAGATCCCAGCCAGACTAACACCAGGCAAAAAGGGGGGGTTACCATGGAAGCAGATCCTACTTTCCCACAATGACAAATAAAAAGAACATGTTCAGTGCACCTTGGTGGTGTTTGCAAAGTATTAGAAAGGTTTGTGTTGAAAATAGAATGGGAGGAATCTACTGTAGAAGGCTTAACTGTGTATGTAGGAAACCTCTGCGGGAGAATGTTTAATTATTCAGGTATAGTTTCAGAGTGAACAAGATTTTAGAAGGGTATTGGTTTGCAGTTTGGACAGGCTGGCACGGGACCACGCGAATGATGGAACAGGTCACTAAATGAGAATAGGAAGATGCTTGGCTCAGAAGAATGGAGGGACTGTCAAGTGGTATGACCTCAGGAGTGAAGTGAGGTTATACATGAGTATAACTCAGAAGAAGGAGGGATTTATTGGTTGAGTTTACGTTATATGTAGCGATAGAGCCATATTAAGCAATTTTTAATACTTTTACTGCTCACTTCAATGAATTTTTTCTATATGTAGCTGTGATTTTGATATTTCGTGCTGCAGCAACCAAATACATTTACATTTGATAAGTGTGTTAAAACAAATGCATAACCTCCTCATAGAATGTGGCCGTCTGTAAGGCCATGACTTTTTGCCGGTCCAACCCCACTTCTGGTCCCAACATTTTGACTATTAGGTGCTGATTTTTCGACTGCTGTCCATTCAGCAGAGTTAGAGGTCTGACCCTTAAGAGGTATATGGTTGATTGACTTTATCCAATCAGTAAAATTTTATTTACTTATGAGGTGCTGTAAATGGTACCAAGTGTAACTAGGGCCTTTACGTTAAGTGTCCCTCGTGGCCTGAAGTTTGGATAGTGCCACCACGAGTGAGACAATGCAAAGTATTACTCTGAGCCACTATTACAGACTGGCAGAGTGGTTTTTAAACTGCTAACTCAACTTTGCCATTTCAACCAATTGCAAACACAAGAACTTGCTTTTTTATATTTGTAAGTCATCTCTACGCCAGGCCTATCGAGCCCTACTGGCAAGGTGCATTATATTAAAAACAAAGATGCATTTAATTCACTTTACATGTCCTCTCAGGAAAACCCCTGCATAGCAGTGTTTAATGTGTCAAGGCTAGCAGTCCCATTGGCGAGTATGGAGTTACATTCTGGCTGATCAACGATACTAACGTACGAAGAGTACTCCTAAATATGATACTCCAAAGTATTAAAAGAATCATTGCCTTACACCTGACTTCTTGCTCAAGTCGAATTTAAGTTAACTATTTTACAAAGGGCAACTTTAAAAGTTGCCACTTTGTGTCCCAAACATTTTACTACCATTCACGGTTGCACACAGTTGCTGTCCTTGGCAGGCTTCTGCCCTCCTGAGAAGAGGTGTGAATGGCACTCAGAAGGGGAACAAAGCATCAGCTGAGGTAGGAGGTGTGACCTCCTCTTGGCAGGATGGGCAGAGTGGGTCTAAGCCCAAATGTCGAGCTTCAAAGGGGAAGCCACCTTTTAAGGTAAAATTGTAGTCACACGAAGGAGGGACTGCTCTTTTTTAGGCAGACAGGCTGGCATCGTGGACAGAGAGGGAGACGTCATTGTCAAACTGGTTTCTCAAGGGGATTGTAGCCCCCTGGTAGCCACACCTATGGTTGGGCTAGAGAGCGCCACACACTGAGAGAAGAGTTCAGCCATGTTGAGAGGGGGCAGAATAGTGTTTGATGTCATTATTAAAGAGTGAAGTTGCACTACTACACCATATCCTCAAACTACCTCATTGCAGTGAATAGTATTAGTTTCAGTTTCTCTATCATAGTTTCAGTTTCTAGCACAGATATGAAAAAAACATCAAGAATGCATAAGGGACTGTGTACCCAAAGCAAAGATGAATGGTAACTCTCAGCAATGGGGTTCAGGTTGAGTTCAAGAAGCTCCTTGTTGGCACTGACAGGTACATGTTAGGACGTAAGGCAAGGTTTGAGAATAAGCTGAAAGGGAACCAAACAATGTGAAAAGGAGGGCATTGAATTAGTGACGCTTTGAGAGCTTTGTAGGAGTGGAGGCGGTGAGCAGAACCTACAAACTGAGAAATACTGTCTCTTTAGGAGGTTTTAATAAGAAAGAGAGCTAAGCAGAGCCTAGAGATAGACGGTTAGTGTCTTTTTAAGAAGGTTGTAGGTGCAAGAGGGCTGAGCAGAGGTAAAGGATTAGTGTCACCTTAAGAATTTCATCAAAGGAGGAGAGATGAACAGAGCCCTTAGTTTGAAGGTTGTTGGCTCAGTAAGCGATGCCCAGGAGTCAGTGTTCAGAGTAGAACTGAGAGATAGAGGGTTAGTGCCACTTTAAGAGAGTTGGAGGAGGAGGAGAGCTCAACAAAACTCAGACATAGGGTGATGCAGAACAGAGCTTTGAAATTACTTAGAGTCTCCATAAGAGGCTTGTAAAAGCAGGAGACCCGAGCAGAGTCGAGAGATACATGATAAGTATCACCTTGAGAGGGTTCACAGTGCAGGAGAACTAAGCTGAGCTCACAGATAGAATGTTAGTGGCATTTTCAGACATGAAGGAGTAGGAGGGAGCAGCAGAGCTCAGTGATAGGTGAGTGACTCTTTCATGGCAGAGCAGAGTCCTGAGATAAGTCGGTGTATCTTTCAGAGGATGTTAGGATCCCTAGAGCTCAGCCAAGCTCAGATGTAGAAGGTTAGTGGTTCTTTAGGAGGTTTCAAGGATCAGCAGAGTTCAGCAGAGCTCGGATGTAGAAGGTTAGTGTTTATTTAGAAGGTTTCTAGGATCAACAGAGTTCAGCAGAGCTCAGATGTAGAAGGTTAGTGTTTCTTTAAGAGGTTTCTAGGATCAGTAGAGATTATCAATGCTCAAAGACAGAAAGCTAGTGTCTCTTTAATGCAAAGAAGAGCTCTGACAAAGGTTAGTGTCTCTGTCAAAGGTTTGTAGAGGCAGTGGAGAATGGCCTCTGACATAGAAGGTTAGTGTCTGCGAGAGAGACTATGTTGTCTTTCCTTATTAATTGAGTAGAGAAAAGAGAAACAGGCCTTTTTTTAAGATAACTCTAATAATGCTGTTTTCAATGACAATGTTCTCATACATATATAGATTGACACATGCCCCCACATGCTCAGCTTCTAACTGGTTTGACTGTTTGCACAGAACTGCCTTCCTTTATGTTTATGATATGTGTGGTAGTTACTGTTGGTTAGAGCTTACATAATAATTGAATGCACTGTAAGCCACCTTTTTCTCCAAACTGTTTGCCTGTTATTTTTCCCTATTTTCCTTCTTACTGTTCCTTCCCTTTGGTCTCGGTACAGGCTTGTGCCCAGTCATTTGTGGGTTGTCCCACTTCTAAAATTTGCATATAATTCAAAAATCTTTTGTAATAAACATCTCCTTGTCCGGCTGGATATTGGAGTTAAAACAAAACGCAGTTCTTATTTAATGTCTGTGTTTATCATTTTTCATGTAATTGAAATGAGCTTAGGACCTTTGTTTACTCTATAACAGCTCCTAACTGGGGCCTGTGTTTCACTATGGATTTTAACAAACATGATCCACCAATGAAGATGCCACATCGGAGAAGAAGCAGCTTACAAAAAAGTCCAGCTGCCTACCACTGGAGGGCTCCACATATCTGAAAGCCCCCAGGGGTTCTGCAGCTACCCCATGGTTTAGGTGCCCCAGCTCGAGCCCATGTGAGACTGGGAAAGTGAAACCATTCCAAAATCCTCACCTCAATGCACAGCTCTGACCATGAGGGCGCTGATGCCCGCTGCCAGGGAGAGCAGCGCGTAACTGATCTTGCCACTGCTCGCTCCGTTGCTTGGTTTTGGAGTGCTCACTGCGTTTGCATCACTCAATCCATTGCACAGGTCTCTGGAGCAGCAAGTAGTAGTAGTAGTCACACCTAGAAAAGTGTCCACGCCCGCCGTGCATGATGACTCACAAGTTTTGGTGATGGATGCAATTCCTGTGAAGACATACAAGGATTATTCAAAAGGTACTCAATGACCCCACCTAGTGGCATGATGATAGAGTGAATGAATAGAGAAACATAGAAGGAAGCAGACTCTAAAAACCCCAAAAGACAGCCAATGCCATATCTTGACCCCTGCTTATCAGACTGACTTTGCTTGGTCCCCAGCGTCACCTTTGTTTCTACATTACTCTGGTGGATGCTTCCATTTTCCAAACCAGGCCTGTTTTAAAATTATTATCCTTTTTCTCTTATATAAATTCTGAGAGTAGCTGCATACACTCACTGCACTATGTATACTTTCACAAATGATCCTGCAGCTTGCTGATACCATAGGCTGCCCCCATGAGCCATGATCTAATTGTGCAGCATCTAGTCCTGAGTGTGTGCTGTTATCTGGGTTCCCAGGTCTGAGTCCGCGATCTCTTTGCTCGAATCTGGAGCATGTCCTTTGACCCGGGCCATTCGCCCGGACCTGACCTCTAACCTTGGGAGCGTTTTGTGACATCTGTCATTTAACCTGGGGGCATTCTACCACCAGACTTCTCCAGCCAGCTAAAAGTGTGGCCTCGACACAGGGAGCTTCACCCCATCGACAAGCAGCTGCAAGTGTTTCCTTTGAGACCATGGGTCTTCAATCACCTGAGCAACCGCCCAGCTGATACTGTGACCCCCCCACCCTTGGAATCTTTTATCATCTGACTGTCACAATGACTTATACAGAGGCCTCTGACACAGGAAGAGTTCTGCCACCTGAAAGTCAAGCTGGCTGTTTCACTGACTTCTAAATGATACAATGTTGGTATTTACTAATGTCTACATGTTCCAAGGTATACATAGTTGTGTGTCATAGTTTTCCATACAAGAAGTGACTTAAACCATTCACAATTTTGAAACCTTGTCTCTATAATAACACAAAGCTGTCTTCATCTTTCTGTAGATGAAAATATCCAAAATATGACAAATATTTCAAATAAGGCCATCAGCTTTGGACACACTACCCTAGATGAGACATCAAGAACTGAACACAATATTTGAAAAGAGTTATCACAAATTAAACACAATATCTGAGATGCCATCTTATAGAGCTGTACACTGTAATCTTGACTCCTTAATGATGCCCACCAGAAATGGGGAAATTATTTGAGATGTGATCTCAAGATAAGACTCAAGATGAGACCTCGGGAACCAGTGTCATATCAACAGCAGGCCTCCAAAAATCTACTCGCCCCCCGTCATTTGCGATTAAACCTTATTCAGGTTGAGCTATTTTTAGCACCTACCATGCCCTGCTGGTGAGTAAACGTAGGCTGGAAAGGAAGAGGTGTTCTGTTCATTCAGAAGGTGCCATTAAATCTTGTTTTTATCTTGACACATTTGCTGTCTGTTCAAGGAAGGAGGTCAATTTGTCTTTTAACTAATTGCTGCTTGGGAAATGAGGTTTATTTTTCTTTCTCTTACAAAAGTTAGAGGTTTTTGTCAAGTGAGCTGTCTGAAGATGTTAGTTATTGTTCTCTAATACATAACATTTAAATAAATAGCCTTTAAAATATTATTACAAATATATCAAGAATTACAAAAGCAAATTTTTGGGTAATTAAGAAGGGCGATGCAAACAAAGAATTAAATTGGAGCAAAACAAACCAGAACATTTTACTTGGTGATGTGCAAATGACATATATTTACAGGAACTTTATTTCGAAACAGTGTTTGTTAACTATATAGTTTGATCAGTAAAGCCGCATGCCAGTGGGAAGGTTGGTGGCCATTTCAATGTAAATACTGCTAATTACAAATGACAGGATGCTACCATTTCATGCTTTAGTCATGTTTTTAAACATTATTTGAGAAACATTCCTGCCCCCATCCTGATGAAAACGCTGTTAATGAACTAAGAGGCAAATCAGGGGTCATGTGCATCCTATATTTGGCTAGATTTGTATTATATATGGAACTAAAGTTTAGTCTTAAATCAAACAAAGGAGTTTTTTGTACAGCAGTCATGCTGAACTCACACATTTGGAGGTGTTCTCATATGTGAGAATGAATAAAATGGCGGCTCAATGAATTACATTTTTTGCCCACAATCACATCATTTCAAACCAGTATATGGGTCAAGAGCATTTCAAATAGGTTGAGTAGAATATTGAAGTCATTATACCTGCAGATCGAGTAACATTTTAATGATTTTTCGAGGCCTGAACAGACCAATCTCCCTCTCATGATCATCTCCTCTATTGACATCAAACCTTCTAAGAATCTCCCCCTGATCACATGGGCTGGACACAACCTCCTCGGTCTCTGCCCAGAGGCATATGTAAACCCTGGAGCACTTGTAAGACTTAAAAAGAGGGTTGCACCATTCAAGTGAACACATCGATAGTATGCTCCACCCTGGTGATATGGTCTAAACAACAGAACTACATTTAAACACTTAATATATTTAAGAGGCAGGTATAGATATGCATAACTGCACATCAAAGAGCACCAAAATCCAATCTTCAATAATATTAACATTTAGGAGTCTGCCGCAGGTGAAAGGGAAATGATTGGGTTCAAAAAGTGAAAGCAAGGGGAGAAACATTCAAATATGTTTTTTAATATTTTCAGTTACTGTAGCCAATGCAATGATAGATTGTCACATATACTCCTAGTCAATTAAAGTAAGTTAGGGCTAACCTTAGAAACAAATATTGGATCCTTTTTTGAGGGGGGAGGTGGGCGATGGGAGTTTTCAGGTGGCTATGGTGAAACATAATGGGACCCACTTTAATCTTTTTGCTAGTTCATGCCCTTGTATTCAATGGTCATTATTCTCTAAAATTGTCTTTCCTATGAGTTGACACATTTTGACTTGTAACGGTTTAGGGGTCTCATCAAGACCGTGGTATGATTTGTGTTTTTTAATAAGTAGTTTGCTTGAAGGAATGCTTTCCTCTAGGGATGCAAAATAGCATGTTTTCATGAAGATCATGTCTAAAGAAGTATGTAGCAAGGCTGAACTACCTGAATTCTGCACTATGCCATGCAGTTGAAAAGAACACTTGTTTAAGGGCACACCATCGTAATCTTCAGCTACCGCTTGGCACACATACACACAAATAGGACTCTTCTTAGACTGAACATTCTACCATTAAAGCTCTGTGAACAAACCACTACGGTGCACAACCACCTATCAACAAATACTCACTCAGACCCTTCTTCAACTTAGCGTTTCTTCACTCATTGTAAGAGGTCACATTGCTGTGGCTTTCAAATGTCTCTCATTAAACCTCAATATAGCTCAGACCCTTCTTAGACTGACTGCTCTTCCACTTAAGGTCTGTGAGTGCACACCATTGTGGTCCTCACTCACCTCTAAGCATAGCACTCACTCACTCTACATCTGAGCTCAATTCACTGTGGTCCTCAATTAGCTTTCAACAAATGTAGAAATAGCTCAGACCCTTTTCAAGGTGAACACTTCTCATCCACATTATCAAACGTATTACCTACATTCAGTGGCTTCCAAACGTATTCAACCCGCAGCTCCCATAACCCATTGGCCATTGCCGTGGCTCCCCACTGTTAGTTTTTCGGGAGGGTGGGGGAATGTAAGCCAGGTCTCGGGAGTACTTGCAATTTTCTCCCTGAAAATATTTGGAATGGAGATGAGGAAGGTATTATAATCGTATATGCAGGGTGTTTCTTATTAATAAGGCTCCGCCTTTAATAAAAGATTCCTAGTTACACTTCTTTGCCCATGCCTTTTTTAGAGTACCCTCTCGAACTTTTTTTATCCCACTTACAGTGTTAGATAGCATCCCTATGTATGTAGCCCCAAAGTTGTTCTGCTCTTGAAGAATATCTGCATGCACTTCCATTTCTACCCTTGAAATATGTGTCAAGACATCTGTCTCAGCAGGGTGACTCACAATTTTTTAAACAATACACAGCTTTATTTTTGCTGTCTCCTCCCTAAAACTGCCTCCAAATCAATGCAAGCCAAATAGATTCCTCTGATTTTTTTTTAAACTTCCTTCTTTCTTGCCTCCAAATGCTGGCATTATGTTGTATATGGTGTTTTACTTCCCTGTGCTCAAAGAGAGAGCAGGTCTGTCTGAAAATGTGTGTGTACTGAAAGAAATCTGTACTGGAAGTACCTAAGGTCAAGTACAAATGTTAATACTTAATATTACTTAGTGTGTTAAATAGACTGGACAACAGTACTTTCTTGATAATTTGCGTTGGTATAAAATGCATTTGGAAAAAACGAAACAATTAACAAGACAAACAAAATAAATCAGGCCTCTTCCGCTTACTTTGGAAGTGTTGGAACGTGGGTATCCAGTAAAATATTGATGTCATCTCCCTCGACATGCCATCAATTAAGCACTTTGTTTACAGCTTTAGGTGTGTCATTTACAAATCATCGACATCATGCATTTAAATCGAATTAGTTTAACTGAAGCCAACAGACCCTTCAACCTTAAATGCATTAAAGAGCTTGGTGCGTGGCTCCCCTGGTTAGGTGTGACGGCTCCCCAGGGAGCAACTTCACACAGTTTGGGAACCACTGGATTTCATATTTTAAGGAAAACACTTTTAGCTCTATTATCCAAAACCTTTCTAATCACACTGCACATTCTGTGAGGCCTGTATATATTCTTTCCCATGGGTGGCCCAATTTAAATCACCTCATTGATGCCAAATGAAAAGAGGTTCAGGATACGAGCCATAATCCTCTGACTGGATAACATTAATAGTCAAAAAATTCCATTAATGACCCTCAGTCTCGATGTTGTGCTTGTGGGGGTTTGTGGCAATAAGTTGTGGATATCTGGAATGTATCTTGAACTAGTGAAGCAGGAACCTGATTGTTTAAGGTGTATTGGAGAATTTCTGTGTATCCCCTCAAACAGTAAGGATGGTAAGTAGCAGAATACTCAATTTTCGGCAGATAGCCAGTCAGCCTGGTGTCCGTGAGGAGAAAGTGGTGCCTTTCCTGGGAAGGCAAAGTTGGTGGCTAGAGCAAAGTTAATACATCTGTTAAAGGTAGATATTATAAACTGGGATTGGCCTGCAGTGGGCTACTGGAATTATGGACCAGGAGAGAACCAAGTTATGTGGCATAGATAACTAAACTATGCAGCTAGATAAGGCAAGACACATTTTGTGACAGTATTTCTTCTTTCTTCATAATTTTTCCATTTTAACTCATTAACACTGTCTTGGCAAAAGTTTCACCAAATTAGTACCACATTAAATCTCCATTCTTTTCTTAAACTGTGTTTACTCTCTTGAAAGTACTCCCTTCCATTTTTGTCCATGGGTGCGATAAATACTGTTTATTGCTGAGTGGCCGTTTATGCACTAATCAGTCAGTGCCATTATTATTAGCAGAGGTCCCTGATTGCAAGTGCTGGTGCAAGGGTTTCCATTCACCAGTGCAGAACTGCTGTCACTAGTGCAATGTGTGTACGTTGGTGAGAATAATAATAGGATAGACTTTTATAGGAACCAAAAATGGATTCATCTTTATATCAACACGTGGAACCAACTTCACTTCTGGCCATTTTGAGTGGTAATCCACCATAACAATGGCAAATCTACAATCTTGTGGCAAAAAGTTGAATGGACCAGCAATGTCCAACCCCACTTTTTGGCAAGGGAAACTAGGCCATTTGACAGGAACAAGAGGAGCAGGATAACACTTAAGAGATTTTTCACTATTTACACACTCAGTACATTCTCTGATTTTTTTATGCACAAATCTATCCATCCCTGGCCACCAGAAAGTGGATCTGATAAGTCTTTTCATAGATGACATCCCCAAATGTGTCTTAAGACTCAGACACAGGATTGTTTCGCGTAAAGAACTGGGAGGAATACATTTTCCATCCCTATACACTATGTTGCCTTCCACCACAATCTCTTCAGAGATTTTCCAAAACCAATGTAATTCTTCTGAAATGTCATTCTTTTGTGGCCAACCTTCCAATGTAAATTTAATGACTTCTTGTAACAAACCATTATCATTCATCCCTTTAATCCACAACTCCTCAGAAATAGACCCAAATCTCCCATTCAACAATTCTATGACACTGGATATAATCTCTTTAGGACACTGTTCGTCAACAGCTTCGCAAGGTAGTCTTGACAAACAGTCCGCAACAACATTACACTTTCCTGGAACATATTCAATACTAAAAGAGTACTCTTGTAACCTTGACATCAACCTCGCTATCCTAGCTGTGGCATTTAATCCTCCACCTGGCGATAAAATGCTAATCAAAAGTTTATGATCACTCTTGATCACAAACCTCGCACCCAAATGTAGTTTCTGAAATGTTCTACACTCCACACACATGCAAACAACTCCTTTTCAATTGCTGCATAACGCCTTTCTGTACCATTCAAAGTTTGTGATGCAAATGCTACATTCCATGCCTCTTTGCCAGAAACTTGAGACAAAACACAACCTAGTCCATAAAGACTAGCATCAACCGTAAGCACACAAATTTTACCAATGCAGAATGGTTTGAGAGATGGAGCAGCAACCATATCTTTTTTAATATTTTCGAAAGAAACCTGCTGCCTTGTACCCCAAACAAATTCCACATTTTTCCTTGACACTTCTCTCAAGGGTTCCATTTTTTCTGCAAAATTTTTTATGAACTTGCTGTAGTATCCACATAAGCCTGAGAATGAAAGCAGTTTCTCTTTGGAGTCTGGTGATGGTGCTTTAAATATGGCATCTACTAACGATTTTTTAGGAATTACACCTTCTTTTGACAATGTATGCCCTAGATATTCAACTGAATCTTGATATAGATTACATTTGTTTTTTTTCAAAGTCAGACGATGATCTTTCAGAATTTCACACACTTTTTTAAGATGTTCTGAATGCAACATTATGTCTGGTGAAAAAATCAATATATTGTCTTGGAAACATTTTACAAAAGATTCTACGCCATCAAACAAATGGCACATAGATTTTTGAAAACCAGAGGCCGCGGATGCCAGACCAAAAGGCATTCTCTTAAACTGGAATAATCCAAAAGGTGTGATGAAGGCCGTCATGTGACGAGATTCCTCAGATAGCTCCACCTGAAAATAGGCTGACCTAAGATCTAAGGTGGAGAATATCGTTGCTCCACCCAACATGCTAACTACCTCATTTATGTTGGGTAGGGGATGACAATCTACAAGAATATTAGCTTTCAAAGCACGAAGGTCAACACATAGTCTCAAAGAATTATCGGATTTTCGTGCTAAAACAATCGGAGAAACCCACTCCGAAGACTCCACTTCCTCAATCACCCCTTCTTGCAGCATGTCTTTTAACAATTTTCCTAGTTCTTCTCTTACATTTAAAGGAACATTCCTAAGTTTTTGGAACTGCATCTTTTTTTAATTTGATCACATGACGGAAACCCTTGAGTCTTCCCAAGGAATCTGAAAACACTTCAGGAAACTTTTTCCCAATATTAACAAAGTCATCTTCCTCAAACTCCTTTCCTTCTACCACCATGACAGGTTCCTTGTTGCGGGGATTAAGCATTATTCCTAATTTCCACTGACCACGCCATCCCAGCACATTCACCCCTTCCTTAACAACATATACTTTAATAAAAGCCGTTCTACCCTTGAACACAACATCTGATGAAACATGACCTATAAACCCTATAAAATCTATTGTAGAACCATTAAAGCACCGTGCTAAAATATCAGGAGGATTCAAATCATTCAAAGACATGACATTACCATACTTTTCATTAAAATGCACCTCAGTTATGATGGTCCAGAGAGAGCCCGATTCTGCCATCAGTTCAAGTGTTTCACTGAGGAATGTGACTACACATTTTAGGGATCCAAGATTGTCTTCCACAGCACAAACATCAATGATGGAAACTATCAAATCTTTCTCTTCACAACAATTTTCTCCCAATTCCCTCACACAGGAAACTCCACTTCCCCTACCTGTTAAACTTTTCTGAGAATCAAAATTCTTTTTCCTATCATCTTTGCACGCTTTAGCAAAATGCCCAATACGCCCACACTTGATACATTCCTTTCCTATGGCCGGGCAAAATTTAAAAGACGCTACAGGGTTGGTGCTACCGCACCTAAAACAAACAACATTTTTGTTAAATTGATGTGTGGACTTTGGTGGAACGTATTTTTTAATAGAACATACTCATCTATGCACTTACTAATATCTCTTTTTGAACTCACATCTTCAATAGTCTTTCTCCACTTGTCAGTTTGCTCAAAGGCTTTAGCTGTAGCAATTGTGTCATGCAGGTTAGGATTTCCTAAAATCCATAACTGTTCCTGCGTCTTCTTACTCCTTACATTAACAATAATTTGGTCTCTAATCATTTCATCTGCTAAATTACCAAAATTACAAGAAATTACCAAACTTTTAAGAGCAGTAAGAAAATCATCGAGATTTTCCGATTCTCTTTGCGCTCGAGTATAAAATGTATACCTATTAAGGGCTATACTTGTGGTAGGTTTAAAGTGAGTCTCCATTCGCATCAAAGCTTCATCAAACGTGCCCAAGTCACCACTGGCAGTAGGTAAAGTTCTAAACACTGCCTGACCCTCAGAACCTAAATAGTGCAATAAAATGTTCTTTTTTCTTTCATTCCCCATTCTCTCCCCATCTATAGCTTTTAAGTGTGTTATAAACTCTCCCTTCCATCTAGACCATGGAATGGGGGGTTCACCTTTAGATTGCAGGAACTTACTTGATGGGTCAAACTGCATTACCAATATATAATCAATCACTTGAAGGTATAAATAAAACTTAATAATGCACTAATATTATAAACTTAAATTACTAATGAAAATTGTAGTCAGAGCCGTGCAAATCGGCGAATGATGAAGAACAGCAAATCAGATACAAAGCAGCTGAAGTCGACGTGTTCCACTTCTCCACAGTTGTGTATAGTTCCGATTTGCAATTAAATAAATGCACAGGTTTTAATTATATCATTCCTCAATTCGAAAGTCCGATGTTTCCCAATTTAAAATGGCAGCCAACGCCAATTCGTCATCACGCACGTAGCGTCATCGTGATGACATTAATCGTCAGCGTCCTTCCAGCGCGAAGAGTTCCTTGATGGAGAGCCCCACCATTCTCTGCTGGAATCCACAGGTAAGAACCTTCTCAATGACGCGTAAGTGCACGAGCAGTGCAGCGCGTCTTACAAAAAGATACTACAGTTGAATCCCGAAGAAGTATTACATTGAAAAATTTCCAAATCTTCAGGATTTTCGTGTAGAACTGTACATCCGGGAGTATTTATAAACAAGCGATACTTACATGCTGTGATGCTTGCATGCCCCTTCTCTCTTCTCTCCTTTCTCCGTTCTTAGTGCAGAATATCGCTTAGAGTGAAGAAATGCTAGGAGCAGCAAAATCAATCATCCTTCTTGTTACTCCGTACTTCTGCTTTGAGAATAGTTTTAAAACAATATTTTCGAGTATGAAATCACAAAGCCTTTGAAAAACAAAAAAATATTCCAAATGATCCAAAATGTTGGTACCACTCCTGTGCTCAAATATGTAGTAGGTACCTTGTTCACCTCGTCACCAATGTAAAAGTCCGTATATTAAGATCAAAATCCATTAAAAAGGAATCCAGTTTATTGTAAGAGAGCACAGTACATCCATTCAGGTTGAAATTGCAGTTCAGGAAAAAACTCAAACACATTCTAAATGATGTCACAAAAACAGCAAGGCAAGGGCCATTAATCAAATGAATACACATTCTAACATTAAAAGGGCAATCCAAATAAAAGGGAAATACAAAATGTAACAGGACCTTCATGTGCGGACCTTCGTATGCGGACATGCTGGCCACCATCTTTGCCACATTTACTCGCCCCCCACACTCTCACAAGGTTAGACCCAGGGTTTTAAGTGGGATGAAAAAACTGGGGGCTCTCAAAGGGACGTGGCCAATGTAATTAAGGGTGTGTCTTAAAATCACCCAAGCTAAAAATCCATGCTTAGCATAGTGTGCCGCCCGACTTCTATTTTGCTGTTGAGAAGCAGCACATTTTAAAGTAGGACTGCTTCTTCACAGGTAGCCAGTGCAGTTCCCTCAGCAAAGGCGTGGAAGGGGTACCTGCGGGATAGTTTAGGATTAATCTTGCTGCAGTATTCTGGACCAAGCAGAGTCTCACCCACTTTGGGCAGCAGAGCATTACCAGATTGCAATCTACTGATCTCCATCACCTGGACAAGGGCTCTGCATGAATTAGTGGGGAGAAAGGGAAAATTTCAGCAAGTTATAATAACAGGAACTGGTAGTAGTAGCGATATGGTCTTTCATAGTTAAAGTACGGTCAAGTTTTATCCCTAAGTTTCTTACACTTTGTTTGGGCATGGTAACTGCTCCCAATTTGTGCGGCCACCACTCGTCCGACCAAAAGGTTGGGGTTTTCCCCATTAACATGATCTTAGTTTTTTCTGGGTTCAGCTGGAGGCAATTCTCAGTCATCCAGTTGGAGACTGCAAGAATTCCGGCAGAAAAGCGTGTTTTCTCTGATTCTAAATTTAGGCCAACGGTAAACATAAGCTGGGTATCGTCAGAGTATGAAATTATCTCAAAGCCAAACTGCTCTAAAATCTTTGCTAATGGAGCCATATCAATATTGAATAGCAGCAGGCAAGGCCAAGATCCCTGGGATATGCCCTTATCCAACTGCATTTTATCTGAGGAATAAGGCCTGGTCTATGGTGACAATGGCAAGTCAGAGGTTTATGATAAACCATGTGTTCTGCGAGATGTAATAAACTGCTGCAGATTTACACCATAAGTGGTTTCAGTGTTTTCTATAAGTAGTAGGGGATCAGGTCAAGCAGGAGTGACAAGGTACACTTTCTCTTTCTGGATGAAGACCTAATGACAAACAATAAGTGCCAGTCCTCAGTTGGCCTAAACAGCAACCAGCGGCTTAAACTTAGCACTGCGCAACCACCACCATGCCCTGTGTGGCTGGTCTCATGGAGGAAAGCTGAGGGGTTTCGACTTCACAGAGTCCCCACCACCACTGAGGAAGGGGCAAAAGCTGTCACCGAAAGGAGGAACACTCCCGCTACCACGCCCCCACTGCTTCATTTGCACGTGCTACCTGGGTACTAAACGGGCAGAAAATCTTCATAAACATTCTGCCTGGGACACTACTTTCAGTACAAAATCCATCTACGTTTGGAGTTTACCTCCCAGCAGAAAAAAATGATAATTTAGTCTTGGCAGGTGGTAATTTATCTGAAATAGGTGCTACAGAGAGGCCTTTGTGCTGTGCTAGGCAGGTTAGATTTCATCGGTGGTGCCTTGAAAGCCCACAAAGAATTCATGAAAAGAGCCAGGAGCTCACAGAGCTGACGAGCTAGGATCATATTTGGTGCATCGGCCAAAGGCACTCTAGCGCAGCTGAAACCAGATGCTACTGGACGGCTCAGTATTTCATCATTGACAGACCTGCTTGTCAACACGATAGTTCAACAGTTTAAGATCTGCTCCGTTTTGGAGTTTTTCATGATATAAGTGCCACCCTGGGGTCATCAACTCTGGAAGGGTCAAGTACAGACGGGGAAGGCACAAGAGAACCAGCGGGAATGCTGAAGCTGGCAGCGGGGCCGCGATGCCACTCTCGCAGCTCAGCGCTCTTACAGCATGAGCCCTGATAGAGGCTTGCAGCACTCGAAATTTGTATGGGTGCATTATACTCATTTCACAAGCACACTCACATGTATTTTCTCGTTTGAAGTGGTTCACGTTATTAGAACAATATTATTTTGTTATATTAGCATTGAAATGTAGTGAGCACATTTAAGTAGGCCTCTATATGTATCAAAGAGACTCATGAATTTCTGTATGTGTAATATGCAGGCTGAAATTATACTAATTTAATTCAATTTATATTCAGTATGAGTTTTCTGATCTGTAGGCCCAACTGTTGGTTGTTTTGAGTTTTGATTCTCCTTGGTTGCTCAAGAATCATATTTAAATAGATGTTGTGCATGGAGACAGTTCTTTCTCATCGTACTGCAGGTGCAGCAATTTGACCTAGTTATTCTTAGATTTACGGAGATACCTGGAATGTCTTTGAAGAATTCTGGAAGGCGAGAAGGGAGGACGCCTTTCGTGTTTGGCCTATCTGGGAACCAAGGCCACTGAAGAAAGGCCACTGAAGAAAGAGTCAAATTAATTAAAGCTTCAGTGGAAACTTACTGAAGGATGGTGTAAATGAAAAAGTTCATCATGTGACATATTGAGGGTTGAACATTGTCCTTTTGTATGATGCGCAGGGACAGATGGCCAGAGACTTCTGCTTATTTCGGAGGAGAAGGACCATCTTATAATGAGCTCCATAGCTTTATGCTATCAGACCCATTTGACGTGAGTGTACGTCTTAGGAAGTCAACACGTACCTACATCGTTGGGAAAGGGGACTGGGGAGATAGGTAGGACTCTCTTTTAGAGTAGAGTAGGGAAAGATATTCTTGTATTTTGAATCTATTTTGAATCTCAAATGAAAAGAGAATTGGCCTCAGCATCTATACTTTGCTAAGTCTTGATTTTGAAGTTCATAATATTATGCCTTTTGTGCCAAATGAATTATACATGTAGAATTGGCTCTGTATCGATTTTTATGCCCTCCTGGCGATCCTTTTCACTGAGACTGTATGGCTGGTGTCATGTTGCCCAGTTTAGACATACTACGGGTTGGTGTTTGCGTTGCTTTTTTCAGAGATAAGGAGGGCGTTGGGTTAGCTGCAGTAAGTTAACCTGCGGTTGCCCAGCGGAAGGGCTTGGGTTGTCCTGCAGGCCCGGGGTCCTGACTGTGATGCAACAGGGGTATATTTTTTAGGCTGAGCAGGTGGCTACAGCCACCGCATAATGGTCTGCTTTGTCCTTTGCCGGGGGCAAAGGGAGCAGCCTTGCGGAGGGCCAATGGCGTGGTGGGCCTGGGCCCCGACGGGAGTTGAGGAGATTGTTTTCAAAATCCAACAATGCTAAGGGCTCAGTACTCCATGCTAATGGACATTTGCTTACCCTGCTTCTCTGGATAGCAGCTGTGCCTGTGATATTACTGCACCTCCACTGGACGCTCTGTGAGTCCGGACTAACCGGTATTCTCATCTGGGCTGATCTTTTCTCTCCAAAGCACACAGGGTTTTTTCCTTTGCCCTGTGCTTGTTATTCTCTTGGCTTTGGGCCAGTCTTCTGCCAGGCCGCTCTTTTCTTATTTAGGGCCACCGCCGGCCCGGAGGGTGCGGATTCACCGCTGCGGTGAGAGAAATGACCCCCCGCCAGATTAGGATGGCGGGTGGTGATCTGCGGACGGCAAGACTGTCCGGCACTTTTATGCCGCGAGACCGCGGCAGAAAAGCTCTAATATGGTGGCGGTGTCTATCAGACACCGCCAGCCAAATTAGGATGCATGTGGAAACATGCTTTTCCACGGCGGGTTTTCCGCCGTGGAAAACCATGTGGACTTTGGCGTTTGGGGGCCCGTTGCGGGCCCCCAGGGTGTCGGGGGGTGGGGGATGCACATGGGCGGTACCTATGGTACCCCCAAGCATTTACATGCACAAAGTGGCAGGCACTGTGCAGTGCCTGCCGCTTTGTGCATGTAAATGTTAAACATGCATTTTTAACATTACAGCGGGTGCTGCTTCAAGCAGCACCCGCCGCAATGTTAAAAATACAGGATGTGACCGCCAGGGTGGCGGTCAAATCCTAATTCACACGGAGGGACCGCCGCTTCCCCTGCGGACGGTCCCTCCACTTCTGGGGTGGCGGACGGACGCAGGTCCGTCCGCCATCCTAATTGGCCCCTTAGAGTGAAGGCGGTCAAACTTCCATCAAAATGTTTATTTAAAAAAATTTATTTAAAAAAACGAGCATTGGCAGAGGCATTTATGTATCGTGCTTTATTGTTCAATTAATTAAAATCATTACAATAAACTATCATTAAAAATGCTATAAAAGAGAAAGAGAAATTTCAAAAAGCCACACTGAGTTAGCTTAAAACTTAAAAATCTTGAGTTTTAAAAACAATTATCCTGGCTGGAACTAAAGTGTTATTGCATAGAAATTACTTCTGCAATTGGTGGCCCGGTTTAAACGTCTTTTTAATTGGACCCTGTGCCCAGTAAAATAATAATTAATTTGATGACGGGCAATTTAGAACAACTGAGTTTTCCTGGTTTAACTTACTTAGTCCACTTGTCTTGACCCTTTTTGTTCCCTTGTTTGCCTTGGATTTGTAATGACTGTAATCGGAAGCAGGACTCTAGGACTATTGTGGGCACAGGACTGGTGTTATGTTTTTAGAAATGATCTGGTCATAGTCGCTCTAGCTCAGTAGCGACTAGTTACATCTTGTATCTTGAAGATTTGTGTCAGTGCGACCCTGATTACATCTGTGATTTTCCCTAGTCGGGCCACTGTTTGAGTTGTATTAACAGAGAAGCACAAGTCTGAAAATTCTCTGTATCGTCCAGAGCCACGAGACCTGCAAATTGGGAGTACCAGACAGTGTTGTCCCCTAGCCAACTTTGGGCAGCAACACAGCAGATGAAGACAGGATTTGAGGTGGTAACGGCAAAGACGACAGGCAACTGAATAGTCTTGCCGGGCCCAAAATGGATTAGAGTCCGCAATAGGCAGTGCTAGAAGTCTCATGTAAGTGATTCTTTTCCAGGCTAGAACTGTCAGTGCTTGCTCAAAATAAGGCTGAGGTTTTTCCAGCATATAGTAGGCATCCAGTGTGGAAAAATTGGATTGATGGTGTAGGCTCTCCTGGTCCTTTTCAAAGGATATTCTCCTAACCTGTGTATTCACTGTCTTTTTCCAGGCTGTTGCTGGGATGTCCAAATTGTGAAGATTTTGAGCTTCTATTTCAGGTAGTCTTATAGCTGCTGCCAACTGTACCTGCTATGGGGAGCCATTCTCTTCAAAGCTTGTTTTGATATGGGATTTCAGTGAAGATGCGGAGGCACGCAACGTACTATATAGTATTTTAATAAGTCCCCTAAGCAGGTGAAATCCGGGCAGAAAAAGGCCAAGCTCCAGCCTTACTCTAGCTTTCCTGACTTGTCTTGGGAGAGCTATAACCTTCTTGTAGGCAGAGATTTGGAGGTGCGTGAGGAGCGTGTTGAAGGCACTTGGGAAGAGTAAGTGTCCATAGTTAAGAGAGGGGACACATTTTGCTCTTAAAACTTTCAGAATTGGTTCTACTGTTGGACTATGAAGTCGCTCGTTTAGGCATCGCAAGCTGTAAATAATGCCCGCCCATTTGCTTCTTAGATGTTTCAGGTGGGCTGTTGGCTTTGCCCCTTCTGATAGCCTGATGCCCAGGTAATTATAATTTGTGCATGTTTTGATTTGCAGATCGCCTAGGCGCCATCGTGCTGTTTGCTTCCAGTGTTACTTCCCAAAAATAAGTATTCCGGTCTCCTGGTTAGCCGAAAGGTTGTTCTTTTGATTGTACCTGTGAAGGGTGTTTAAGGCTTTCT
This sequence comes from Lissotriton helveticus, assembly GCF_964261635.1. Classification (NCBI taxonomy): domain Eukaryota; kingdom Metazoa; phylum Chordata; class Amphibia; order Caudata; family Salamandridae; genus Lissotriton; species Lissotriton helveticus. The sequence goes on from NC_136063.1 coordinate 24,666,538, forward strand.
GTAGGCTTGACCGCCTATGATCCATTATTGTGATGTCGTCTGCATACTGAAGGATTTGAAGCTGAACTTTCCCCAGCTTTGGTGTTAGTAAGCTTGCACCTTCCAGGCCTTTTCCCAGCTCTGCTGTATAAAGATTAAAAATAAGGAGGGCGAGCATACACCTTTGTTTCAGGCCGTTGTTGGTCGGCACCTTGGCTGTAACCGTGGTTTGGCTGGTCTTGATGCAGACCCAGGTCCCCTGAGGTAGTGCCATTATGACCTTTAGCAACTGTTGGGGGATTCTCCAGGACTCAAGTTTTTCCCATAGCTTCCCTCGGTCAACCCGGTCAAATGCTGCGCTGTAGTCCACGAAGCAGCAAAAGAGGGGTAATTGTGCTGGTTGGGTTGCTCGTTGTGACAGATGAACCAGTACTAGGATGTTATCCAGAGTGGATCTTTCGGGCCTGAAACCAGATTGAAAGAGGGGGAGGATGTTGTTGTCTTTTGCCCAAGCTTCTAGTACTTTCAGTAGAATTCTTGCGTACGCTTTCGCTTCAATGTCTAGTAAAGCAATAAGACGGTAATTTTCTGGCTTCATACTGTCCCCTTTTTAATAATTGGGGAAAAGCATAGAGCCTTCCCATGATGAAGGGACAGTTAAAGTAGCGTAAGCGTACCTGTAGAGTGGTGTCATCTGTTTTGCCCAGAATACTTGTGATGCTTTAAACACTGATGCAGGGATACCGTTCGGTCCTGGGGCACAGTTTGTCCTTATTTTTTTTATTAAGATGGTTACCTCGGACTCCGTGATGTTTTTTTAACCATGTTTGTTACCGGGAAGAGTTGTTGTGGGTGAGTGTGAGACTTGTTCTGGTCGTTAGAGTAAGGCAGCTTTGTGTGTTTAACCCTTTTTGCGGCTGCCACTCCGTTCCCTTTTGCCTGGCCAGTATTACTGTTTTGATTAATAAGTTTCCAAAGTTGAATGTGTCCCCTTTCTTTGAGGAGGGTGAATATTTTCAACCATTCTGTCTCGATTTTCTCGACTCGTTTGTCCCAGACTTTCTTTTAATGTTTTGCTCGACGAATTGTTATTGCCTGTGTTTGGGGGTGTCGATTTTTGCTTCCCTTTCTTTCTTGCCTTCAAGGCTTTTAATAGGCTGTGTTTGGCTGAATGAAGTTCTCTTGGGTGAGTTTGTGAAGAGAGTCGTTGAGTGTGGGTGGCCTGTATTTTGGTGTTTCCCAATTCCCCCCTTAAGGCAAGTTTTAATTCCTCCAGGATTGCTTTCCTGTGCTCGTGTATTTAATACTTTTGAGCCTTTCTTTCAAGACTTTTGTATCAACTACTGCCATATTACCCAATTATGACCAGAACACACAAAATGCAGGCGGTTGTAAATAATATCAGATGAGTTGCTAAACTGTTGCACATGGCGGGCATATGTATAGTGTGCCTTGCATGAGGACTTTAGCAAGTAGACTATATGACAACTGAATGGCACAGGGTCACACAATGCACAACTGATAGTGGAATATGTGATACCCGCTGCCTCTTCCTGCCCCTGACTTCTCATATTTGGCAGGGGCGGCAGGGGGTCTTCGCTCCAGTCACCCAGACCTGGTTTCCATGGGGTGAGGGGCTGCCTCATGGGCATAGGGGTGCAGTATAGGAGCCAATAGAAAGGTTATGCTTGGGTGGAGTGAAGAAAAAAGCAGACATTCAACAGGATCTAAGAAGAGGTGTGCAATGCACCTATTTCAGATAAACGCATGGTAATAGAAAAGTGTACATCACAGAGGATCAGCAAAAAGGGCGGAAGGGCGAAGGACACCGGAAGTAGTGTGGGTAAAGAATCTATAGTAGCACTTGCATTTCCTAGTTTGAATACTTTGAAAATAAAAAAAGGCTTACGTAGGGCCATATTATCAAGAAAGGGTGATACATTATCGCCGGTTTTATCGGCAGGAAACTGCCGCTAAACTGGCGATAATGGGCTTAATAATATGCCCTTGTGAATTCCCATGGAAGCCCAGGTTTACACCAGAACCTGGGCTTCTATGGGAATTCACAAGGACCTATTATCAAGGCCATTATCAACGCTTTAGTGGCAGCTTCCTGCCGATAAAAGCGGCCATAATGTATCGCCCTTTCTTGATAATATGGCCCTTAGTGCCTGAGAATGAATGATTTGCATATGAATGGGTTATAAGGAAGATGAAGCATTATATCTGTAGAAAGAGAATTATTCAGAAATTGAAGCAACCCTCTTATGTATATATTAAATGCAATGCTCTTCAGTATTTAAAGGCCATATACACAATCCTCAGGTTCAGCTCTAAACTGTTGTTTTCGAATCGAGAATATTTGAGGTAATAACAAGGGGAGGGAAGATAGCATGCCACCCTCTTCTACTTAGACATGGCAGATGTTGACTGGATGAGTTGACATTTGTCCCCAAAAACTTGGGCACCTAGTCAAAATTAGGAAAACTGTGTTATGCCGGAAAGTCCTCTGAAAGCCAGTAATCTGGGACGTCTGTTTAGCCCGGCAGAGTCGACCAGGTGACATCTATATAGCTATGCTGGCCAGTAACAGTGGTGGTACAGCAGCACACTTGAGAATTTACAGAACATCTGGGAATTAGTTTGCGCGGGGGTGTTTACAGGACACGCTTGAGTGCCGGCATTGGGGGAGCGATTCAGTTGTCATGGCAACCACGAAACCAATGTTTAGTTGAGTATCTCCAGCGTAATGTTATCCCAGAGGAAAGTCATGAGGGAGAGATAATAACGTCTGTATCTCAGGGGAATATTAGCAAAGACAGGCGATAATTATCGCTAAGCGCACTTAGCGCTAGGATAATTATCGCTGGCCAACTCTGAATTTTATCGCTGAGATAGCGTGCTATCAGCAACGCTTATCTCCAAAGAGATAAAATTCAGACCGCAAGCTGCCAATTGTGAGATTATCGCTGGAAATACAGCGATAAACCCACAAGGTTTGGCGATTGCTTGCTGATAGGGATAGACATACTTAGCCATGATATTCACCTTACATAGGATATAATGGCTAAGTCAGAAAAATACCAGACGTAAAAAAGCAGCGTTATATCCTTGATAATAGAAGAAATGTCGCATTGCGACATTTCTCCTATTATTTTACTCTGGAACGCCCCCTTTGCATCTCATTAGAGATGCAAGGGGCAGCGTACAGTAAAAGGGTCCTAACATGCGAATTTGTATGTTAACACCCTGTTGCTGATAGGGCACTAGTTTTGTCTCTGTTTTTTGCCTTTTAAACCCAAAAAAGGAGAGATAAAGCCCTTGTTAATATGCCCCTCAATTCACTACAGATTGACTTGAACATAATGTTGACTCAACCAGAGTAGCGAAATGCTGGTAAATAATTTACAGGATGGTGGACATACATGGTAGTAATGGTGCAAGGTTGGATCACTCATTGTCTCCGTCATATAGCATGCCCTTGGGACTCAGGGTATTGCCTCGAAGGTGGGGGGTTGGTGGCCTTGTTGACTCTTGAACTAACATCCCAGTCATTGCTTGCCATGGGTAGGTATTGATGGGTGGATACCTTGCCGAGCGCTAGTAAGTGTGCCACTGATTTAACTCCTTGCCTCCCACAGGCAAAAGGACTGCTGAGCTCTTAGGATAGTGGTGGAAGGGGGCCTGAAAATACCTATGGTTTAGCAAGTTTGTTAAAACTACAAGTACATCACAGCATGTGAATCTCGTGCTTAGGAAAGCCTAGAGGGTGCATGGGCAAATTCAGGTGTTAGTAGGACAGCAGCGCGCTACTAGTCCGAACGACAGCACTGGTATTAATTTGACTAATTTTCAGTAATAAAGGGATTGAGCTGTATAATTTATATTCAACACATGTCAACAATCTTGCGACGCGTGGCCGTTATCAGATCCCCAAGCCTGGTTACCTTAGGAAGCCACTTGGCTTCATCCTTCAAAGTAGAAACTTCCTAACTTCTGTTAAATCCTAGGGGGTACTAGGAGGTGTGTGAAACTAGTGCTTAGGGAAACCCTGACCGAGCATGTGTAAATGTTGGGAGTAGGTACACAGCACTCCACCAGTTCGCCCCTAGGAGTGGTAGTAACTTTACCCAATGTCATTATGAGGATGAACAACATAATAGCTCAAATATTAAACACAATGGTATGATTCATACATAGGATATCTTGACCACAGGTGTGTCAAGGTGCCCTTATGTCAAAAGAATGGAAGAGTAACTCTGGTAGGGGTCTATGGGCTAGCGGATGATCGCACCCCAGTAGGGGGCCGTGTTTGAACCCAAGGTCACAGGCCAGCCGTTAGGATCACCCAGCCATTTATCCTCCTAAGGTCGATAATACAAGTACCACCAAGTTGGGTAACAGACACCTGTCATCCAGAGCCAAGTTGCTTTTCGGATGATGGGCGCTCAAATACACGTTAGGGTTGGCACAACCCTAACGGTCAACCTCAATACGTGTTGGCTTGCCACCTAGCCCCCTGATTGCCTACCTGAGAAGTTGACCTGGCATATGCTGTCCACTATTCTAGTGCGCACATTGCACCAGTTCAAACAACCCCTTATTGATGGTAGGTTAAAGACAACCTTATTGAAAGCTATCCTGGTGGTAGCTGTGGAGAGCAGCCTTCAGGCTAAGAAGGAATGTAAAGCAGCTTGTTTTACCAGTCTATAATCTTGTGAATGACCAAATGATAGGAGAACCACACCAGGTATATATGTAAAATGTATGTATTTATTCTAAACACTTAGAATAGGACTTGCAGCAAACCCCTTTAGAACTAGGAGGTTCTAGAGTCAACACCCACGGGAGCACCGGAGTACTCAAGTTACCTCACCCAGGGAAGGCGGGTGCATAGGTATCTTTTCGTGTCAGGTTTCGTTGTCGATTTCAACGGAGAGCTGCTGCAAAGTGCTGCTGGCGTCCAAGTGGAAAGTGTCTGGAGGGATCCAAGGGTAGATTGGAGATCTGAAGAACCTGAAAGCAGAGGGGACAGAGTCCTGGTCACAAGCCAGTGACCAGGAAGGCGATGAGCAGATGCCCACTGATGTCGGGTCATTTTGGGTGAAGAAAGGGAGGCTTGACTCTTCAGCCACAAGGTCCTGGAGACATCGATGACAACCAGGAGCTGGATTCAAGCTGTCCTACAAAGGATGTCGAGTACTGCAGTATCGGTGGCCGGATTAGACCCAACAAGCCTTGGCAATAGCAACCCACACAGAAAGCAGAGATCGGCTTCGGTGCAGACCAGCAAGTTCTGGGAGACTCACCTCTTGGTAAGGAGTCAGGGCACATCTTGAGCGGAAATGCAAGAAGCAGGCCCACGAAACACTCGTGGAGTGTAGGCCCACAATCTTCGGTGCAGATGATGCTTGGGGCTCGGTCTACAAGTAACCCAAAGCACAACTTCAGAAAATCTCGGGAAGTCAATGCACTTAGCAAAGGTGCACAGTGTCCAGGTTTCTGATTCCACGTCACTCATTCAGGTACATGCAATCATTTTAGAAAGGAAGCAGCTACGCTGGGGTCCTGATTAGCAGGGCCCCAGCCACACTAAAGTCGAGAAACAGTGAAACACCAGCAAAAAGTGGGGGTAACCATAGTAAGCAGATCCTGCTCTCCTACAGTGATCATAATGGGCAGAGGATGGGTGACGGTGAGTGCAACGCTGACTGCCAGCTTGGTAAGAAATATGTATAATTGCACCAAGTAGATGGGTACTGAGAGGCAAGCCAGTGAATAGGCAGGCTAGCATACTTCAAAGGTGTATCTGTGGGTTTAAGGTATGTTTATCTCTGGTCTTATGGAGGTGTAGAGCCACACTCATTTGGCACACTGCCTGTGTCTTGTGTTCTTCAGGCACCCCACCGCTGAGACATTTAAAGGTATGTCCATGGGAAATTTTGAGCTTATTAAGGTCTCTTGATCAAATCGGTTTACTATATCTTTTAATGGGGAAGAGATCTTAGGAACTAATCGGTTACAACATAGCACATTAAGGCGGGGGTAAACATTTTCAAGTCACAAACAGAAGATTCCCCATTGATGTCAGCAATTGCACACTATTGCTTAACAGTTAAGCAGCCTGGGAAGTCTGGGGCAAACACCACAGATTAAACTGAACAGGCAACATTCCTTTAGGAAATGAGGGACACATGTGAAATACCTGAGGACACCCTTGCTCAATGTCACATATTTCTAAGCTCATTGGATAGTAACCTTCACACATAAGAGTAGGATAGTCACCAACGTGGAACAGGCTAATGGGTACGTCTTGCCAGGACATTGACACACACTTCATACGGACTGGAGCCTCTACAAAGGATAAATGCTGTAAACACGGACTGGGGTACGTTTCGCTAAAAAACAATCTTCACAAAGCAGCAATGAATCATGTTGTTGCCAGATGTCTTTCACTGACAGTTAAGTGCATTATGGGAGCTGTATTAGGTAGCGAGGTTATTCGCAGTAAGGCAGAGGGATCCCAGCGGACCCCTCAAGATGTGGGATGCGGCTGAACATGAAAATACAATCTTTATTCCAATATTATCATTGGTTTAATAAAACGCAAGGCTTTCTGGCTTTGCGTGGTATAAATGTTCCAGCATGAATTACAAGATGACTAGAAGGTAAGTCAAACTCCGCTGTGATTCTGTGGAGGGCCATCAATTCCGGGGATATTGAAGTGAACTAGGTCTATAGCTGGTTAAGCACCAAGGGTCACAGCTGGTTAGCAGGTAGTGTGTATTTGTGATCAGACTTCACTTAAGCAAGCCTGGTGGGCTGCGTAAGTTGTCACTCCAAAAGGGGTGTTGTGACGGCAACAGTGTGCACAATACAAACATTATCTTGTGCGGCACCATGTGCTTTGAAGTGCGCAGTGTGAATTTTAAGTAAACTATGCAATCTTGCAGTGCATCGTGGTATTATGCAGTGTGCAGTGTGATTTCTGAGCAAACTATTTGCAAATTTGCATAATATTCATAGAATTGTGTGCAGTGTTTCAATAAAAAGGTGTTTTTGCAGCTCTGCATTTCTTTATTCTGCCAGGATCAAAGGTTTGGGTGATTGGCCATTCTTCATTGCCAGAGGCGTGCGATGGGCCTGCAGGAATCGGAGGCAAGGGTTTTCCTTTACTGATATAGTCTGGTTGGGGTTCCCAGACATACATTGGCACAGCTTGCTGAAGAAGCTGCAGCACAGAAAGGGTACGTGGATCCCCTCCCAACATTCTGGTCACACACCTGCGAGGCAATGACTTGACTTGACTTTCTTGGGTAGGAAGGTCCTGCTGCTGCGATGAAATCCACTATGTGTAAGTTGAGCAACCAATTAGGTGCATGTCAATTATGGTGGTCTGAGATTACAGCATGATATAATTTGGAATGGGGCCAGGTCTGGTGAGGCCGTGGAAATCTCTCGCAGGAGAGTAATCAGCACCATGCGCAAATCCACAGTACAGAGTGGTTTTGGATTTATCAGACAGGGTCACCTGCATGCCAAGTCCACCTGATATTTTAATGAGGGCAGGGATCATTTGTCTAGAGTGGGCATGGACCTTTTTCTGTTAGACCTGGGAGATGCTGGGTGTAAGTAAGAATGCTAAGGAGGAATGCCTGCCTTGGTGGGGGGCCCTGGGTGTGACGGGTGCCACACTCAGGTCCATGGTGGAGTTACAGGGTGTTACAGAGGCTGAATGATACAGAGGGGTACAATCTTCAGGAGAAAATCAAGGGTGCAAATGCCAACCAACCCCAGGAAGTCATTACGGCAGGACCCTGGAGGAAGGATGGCACCCCATTAGTCCTGCGGGCGGTTGTAAACCTGAGCAACCGGGGGCTTGCCTAGATACAAATAATATATATATATATATATATAATGGTTTAGTTGTTGCTGTGTGGGCCCCGCTCCGGCCGGGCCCACGATCTGGAGGTCACTAGGCCTGGGACCTGCTAGAACCACTTTACGGGGCACAAGAGAGCGGCCCGACCAGTGGACTGTCTGTCCTGATGCAGGAGTTGTCACCCGCCACAGCTGCTGATCTCCTGGTAAGCACCGCATTGGACATCTGAGTCACAGGTGAGTGGGGGTCTGTCTGCCATTTACGACCCTGCCCGAGACTGTGGGCCCAGTTTCACAGCGGCTGCTTCGCTAGCCCGGCATTGACTTTAGGTAGAGCCCCAGCTGACCATTGAGGCTTCACCCCCCCGGCCCCCGCTGCTGACAGAGGATATAGACTGAGGGCCTGTTGCCTTGGCTGGTGGGAGAGATGAGCTTATACACGAGAGGGGGGCCCAAGCTGCAAGTGTACCCTGTGGTAGACCGCTCTTTAGCCTGTGACACTGCCAGGCCCCCTATGCGACTACCTGTTCGAGCGGACCTTGGCTTTTCCACGCGCTTCTCTGCCACATGGGCGCTGAGATTTCTGAAGCGGGGGGCCATCTGGGAGGGACAGGGCCCGGTCGAGGAAGACCTGCGAGCCTGGGCGCATTTGGCTCCAGCGTTTTATTAATTATCTACTGAGCCCCAAGTGCCTGCAACAAAGGGGGACACATTTGTCCTGAGGGCCAGTGAGAGCCCGTGCTGCATTTTCACTTTCATAGCTGCCCAGCAAGTAGTGGGCAGCTGCACCGTTTAGGTTCTTCTTTATTTCAGGGGACATGTTTTTTTACTCCAGGAGTGAGACGCACTATTTTGTCCAGCCCTACCTTGGCCTGCACAGCTGCGCAGCACTTAGTGCCAGCTGCAAGGTTTAGGCCCTTCATTGAAGATTCCCAGCTGCCAAGCTAGTAGTGGGCAGGTGCCACGTTTAGGTTTGCGCCAAGTGCGCCCCCGCGACCGTCGCTGCATTGGCAGCGCGCCCTGACTTTTTGGACAGAGGGTATTTGAGCCCCTTATAGATGGCCAGTTGACCCAGGGGACTATTAGGTTTGTAGGGCACAAGGCCCTAGTGTACTTTTTATAGGCGCTAGGAAATGTAATGTTCGTAGTGTGATTTATGTACCTTGATTTATGCTTATAGATGTGCTTTTATGCTTACTAGGTTTTACCTACTGTCTTATGTTTTCTACTGTGGTCTTGGTTTGATTTGTTCCCTACTGCAGGTTATGTTACTAAGTTTAAGTCTATTTCCTAATGCAAGTAATGTTTTGGAGTTGTGGTCTACTAGAATTAGGCGTATGAGGTTGGTGCAGAATAGAATTCTCGCCTTATGTGCTACTGTGTCTGTTCTTAGATGTAATTATGTACGCGAGGAGCTTGTATGCCCGATGGGGCTGCAGAACGGGAGGGCTCACTGATTATTGCAGAATGACTCTGGAGGTGCCCTCTGAAGACATGCGGACACTGGCTCCGTCCTACTGCCACTTCACGGCATAGATTACACCCCCTATGCTATGGGAATTTTGGGGACCGACTGATCTTAACACCAAGGTCTTAACCCCCCTGCCTGACCTCAAGTTGGCAGCCTCAGTCGGTCTCTCCACGATGCTCTAACGCTCCCGACAATAGAACTGGTCAGTGTCCTGAGCTTAACCACATCCCTCACCTGACCTTGAACCTGCTCTCCCTCCTGGACTTGCACTCTGAACTTTCCCTCGACCGTGGAGACCCTGCTATTTGTCCGATGTCTGGTGGAACTACCTGTTAGCTGAAGAGGAGATGGGTTGTAGATTCCCCCTCGGCCGTCACCTACCCAGCCGGATTTTGGGCAGACTTTCCTTCGTCTCTCTATCGTTTCCCCCTCTTACCCTTTCACCCCACCCCCTTCCTCCTCTACGCTTCCTTCGTATCGCCCTCTTCCCCTTTAATTGTTTTTCTGTTGAGACCTAGCCATTTGACCGATGCTCAGTGGACCCACCTGATAGCTGAAGAGGAGATGGACCGAGGATTACCCCTCGGCCGTCACCTAACCAGCCGGACATTGGACACACTTTCCATTCGTCTCTCCGCTGTATCTATACAATACCCCTTTTGCCCTCACCCCCTTTCCATTTCTCACCCCATTTTCCTTTTCTTCTATGCTCCTAAAAAGTTTTTTCTGGTATCTTTTGTAACTATTTTCCCCTCGTCTCTACGTTCTGTCTTCCTCCTACCAGTTTACCCTTCCTGTTCCATTCACCTTGTTCCCATATGTTCTTTAAATGCTTTTCTTGATACTTATGTAACTTTTAACTGATGTAATTTGCAACTTTATTGTCCCTCATGTAAAGCGCTCTGATTCCATCGGGTCTAGCCAGCGCTATATAATAACTCATTAATTAAATTTGTTCCCATTTAGTACCCTTTCTCCCTTTATCTACCTCCCTAGCTCCTATCCTCTATCCCCTGAATCTCTCACCTTGCCTGCTTGTCTGCCTAGCCCCCTGTTCTTTGTGCCCTTTGACTAAGCACTCCTTCTCCCCTTGTTGGGGAACAATCCAATATTTATACTCTGGAGTCTCAGCGTACCCGCTGAGAGAGTCCACTGCGCCAAGGGAGCCACTTACGGCTGAGGTATGGTATGGCACCCCTTGCCAAAGCACTCCCTCTCCCCTTTTTGGGGAAGGATCCAGTATGTAGGCCTTAGAGTCCCAGAGGCCCCTCTGAGAGAGCCCAGTGCATAAAGGGAGCCTCCCGCTACAGAGATAGGGAAGTGATACCACTTCCCCTGGGATCACAGCTTACTGGACTTTGGACATTGCTTTGACTCGCCTACCGATTTGTGTCCCCGTCGCTCTTCCCTTCCTCTTTCCATGCGATGTCCTTCACCCTCCCCTCCTCTTTTCCGCCTTCATTACCTGTCTACTTCCCCAGCTCCTACCCCCCTCCCCTGAATCCTTCCCCTTGCTTGCTCTTCTCCTTTCATATTTGTGCTTAATGATTATCTTGACTTTACAAGTAACTATGTTGCCATGCAAAAATAATGTGTCTGTATGAGATTATTGTTTTTGATGATATTGGCACTATGACCAGCACGTCCATGACATGCAATTGGATCAATGTGGATTCATCCCAACTCGTAATACGTCCCTTAACATGCAAAGACTTTGTAATAAAATGTTTTCTTGTACTAGAGATCTACCAGAAGCAGGGTGCATTTCACTCGACATAACATAAGCTTTCGACACACAAAGCTGGGAGCACATGTTAGCTGTGCTGCTGAAATTCGGAATCCCCCAGGAATTAAATGGATACAAATCCTAAATTACATTTCAACTGCCAGGGTACATACTGGATCAAATAAATCAGAGACTCTTGACATACAAAGAGGCACAAGACAAGGCTGTCACCTCTTGCCTATGGTGTTTGCCCTATCACTAGAGCCATTAGCTCACAAGGTATGAGCAGAATCACCCGGATGGGACATCACCCTTAATGGCTCACATCATGCCTTATCTCACTGTATCTCCTCTAACCCCTTAATTGCTGCGCACGTTCAACGGCCGACGGCACCACTACCTCCGTAGTGCTGCCGTCGGTCGTTGAACATTCAAACCTCACCTGCACAATGGAACGTCCAGCACTGGAGCTGGACGTTCCATAGCTTCTATGAGGTTAATGTAAACCATATTTTGAAATTTCGTAATATAGGACAACATGATTACTAATACCATGTGATCTATGTACATCACATTGGTAGATTCAATTCTGTTTTGTAAAATGCGTTAAGTCTAATATTGCGATGAATATGTTTTGAACTTTTGTATATTATGAATTTTACATGTCAAATATATCTCTTTCTCTCTATCTACACTATGTTTGTATTTATCTCTTTCACGTATGTACTTATCCTACGTACTTCTGGACTTACTATTCTCTTCCATTGTATTCTTGGGGCTCTTGTCCTTAACACTTTTTGATGTTAATTATCTCACATGGGTGTGACTGTGACGACCAGCCTTGAAAAAAGCCTTGGCCTATTAAGCACCACTGGCCAAAACACGTTTGGGCTGCTGTTCTTTCTATTTGATTTAAGCTCTTTGGATCTGCTCCAAATAAATGAACATTAAAATCAGAGAATTAATTTTGGACTGCGTTATTACCGTACATTATGATTGATTTCTTGGGCACAATTCTCCCCTCCCATACTTCGATTAAGTTGCTCAACATAGTGGTTGTTTGGTGTAACCACTTGAGAGAGAAGTGTCAATTATAGATTTGGGTCCTGTCCTTGTTTGTTTGCTGGAAATTCAGGACAGTACCCACCCACTCATCGACAATCACTCAAAAAAGAATTTCACTGAACCAGTAAACCAGCCTTTTGGGTCGTATCAATTAAGTATCGTCCTTGTTGATACTCTAAAATATTTAACACATGTCCTGCTTGTATATCCCGACTGGTCTTTTCCACGCTACCAGTACTAAGCTAAGTGTTTATTATTGTGAATCCAAAGACTGTTTTTGAGGTTTGCGATAGTATTACATGGCGAAGCCTAATCAGAATTACCACAACCGTCTATTGCCAGTGCCTGTTGGCTTATATTTAATTGTTTTTGCCAATGCTTGTTGATGTATGTCTCCTCCCAATATGTGTTGTCAGCACGTCAGACTTGTTGGCGTCATGGTGATGCTCTCCCATGTTGCCTGTCCGGTGCGCCCTCACGTGCTTTCAGGGGTCACATGAGCAAGCAAAGGTCATCTGTGATTGGCTATATAAAGCCACACTCCAGCCATTGCCTTGCTTTGCAATTCCTGGTTCCGGATATGACTCTACACTTCGTTTCCTGATTGGCCAGCGCTCCTACTACTGATTGGCTCTCTTCTCGGCGTGTCTGTTGTCTTCATTGCAAATAAGCAGGAAGAGTTTTACCATTGATACCAATGCGGCCTCACTGGTCAACATGCGTCAGATTCCTTGACCTCGCACTCGTCGGACATCGCATTTCACACGAGAACAGCAGGCAATTTCAGAGACTTGCACTGCTTGTGTGTTCTGTGGCAATTGATGGTTTGATTGTAGAGTATCAATGTTTTACTCTATTATGAACATTGAGATGTACATTGGGTGCATTGTGACATAGTGTGGGTGCATAGATCATAGTGATGTGTGCTGCTTTTCGCAGGTTGAACATCAGTAAAAGGTGATTAATGTGTGTTTGTCATTCAATAGTGTTGCAACCAGCCCCTAAGAGTGAGCCCAAACTAATAGTGTGTTTTGTATCAACTTCCATAGATTCCAGACTGGCGGACCACTGACCCGTTGCATCCTGGAGAACTGGGAGCCCGGCTTGACAAGACGGCAAAGTATAGCAGTGTCTTTTCTCTCTTCCAATTCCCCTTCCCTTTGAGTTTGAGAACACCTCCGGAGGCTCCTGTACCACCCAGTAGTGTCAAAAGGTATTTGCTGGATGCCGGGAGAGCATTCATCGCCCCAGCAGACATATTGCCTTTCAGGTGAGAGGCCACAACACTCAAGATGTTTTGCTGGCCCTATTTTATTACTGGATTCTACAATCCAGTGATAAAATAGGGCCAGCAAAACATCTGGTGCCAGTGCTTTCCAGTGCCCAGTGCATATGCTCTTTCCCCAAAAATATGGAGAGATTGGCAAATCCTTGACTGGTTTATTTAAATGTTCTGTGTGCCTTCATACACAAGGTAGGGTGCAAAGTATTTAAAAACGAGATATGTAGAAAATTTATTGTACCATCTCACTAGAGAAATAAGGCCTCAAACGCTATTTTCACTCTGGCAAGTCTAGCTATTCTATGCAGAAAATGTGTGTACATGTTAAAATACTAATTTTGTATTGCAGGAATGGGACCAGCTAGAAAATGTTTACAGAACTATTATTAAAAATCCAATTCAATGGTGAATTTGTATTTCTAATAAAGATTACAAATGTTGACTTTTTAAAAAGTCACTTTTTCCTCCTTAAAGATCCAGTGGCTAGTTAGCTGTCCAGCTCCTCCTAACCTGTGGTCTACTTTGAAAAAGAGCGAACCAAATGTGAAATGCCTACCAGGAGCACACAATAGTCTGACATGACAGGCAGAGACTCCTCAGAATGCCACAGATAATTGAGGGTGGGGTCTGTGTGCATCTTGTGAAACCACTTTGTCAGACCCTGCTCCTCAGGTATGTTGAGTCACATGTAACATGGCAGTGAACATGAAAGTTAGAGAGCAGAATGCCAAGATAATTGTTATGTTTACGTTCTTTGGTTATTTATGTGTCCTCATTTTGTCCTACCAGGCTTCTGTCTCAGGCTTTGTTGTGGGATCACAATGGTACAATCTCCTGACACCCCCAGCCATCAGAGCTCAGAGCTCAAATTTGGTGCGGCAGAAGACTTTTGCCATATTGAAAATGCTCTGGAACATTCCATTTTGGGCCTGATGGCAATAAGGGAAACAGGAACTATGAACATGAACAATTGGGCATGGTTGGCCCTGGGAACCTTTAGCCATTGGTTAGGGAATGCCCATGAGTCATCTCTACCAACTAGCTGGTAACAGACATACATGTGACACTCCAAGGCACCTGGACAGAACACTTACTTGACCTGCCAAAGATCAGGAGAAGAGAGCACATGCTGTCTGTGACCTGAGAGGATCCTTTGAGGCCAGGACTTGTTCTTATTGGTACCCTGGACAAAGCAGTTGACTACTAGCATCAGTTGGCTGGCCTCCCATTTGGTTACAGGGAGACAAGTATTTTTCTTGAAAGGAACAAATATACCAGTGGCAACTGGTCCTGGACTGGGCCCTGCTGTTGACCCCTGCCTAAAACACTGTGATGTCTCCGTTCACCTCCCATGAGGTCCTGGGGGGTGTAGAAGTGCACACCGTGGTTGTTTGGAGAGGAGAAGAAAGTTGGGAAAGTCAATACCATTGGGACTTAGACACATTTTCAAACTTTCTTACTTCCAGACTTTCACTGGGACCAATCCACTCGGTATATCCAACACGGTCTCCATTGTGGTTGGCCTGACATTGCACCTTATTGTAGGTCTCTCACGATTAGAGATCATCTATCATTGCCGCTTTAATTTGTCTCGCTGAAACTGCCACTTAAAATTCATATCGACTGTTACCTCTATTGATTTTCTGTGATTCTGGTGGGATTCTGTTTATGAAGATTTTTTGTTTTGCATTTTGAATATATTACTGTTTGGGTGTTGCATAGATACTTCACACCTTGCCCTATGTTATCTCAGTCTGCTCTGTGCATTAGTTACTAGGGCGTAGAACTCAGATTAATTTAGTGACTTGAGAGTTCAAACTGACCAGAGTTGGGACTATTTCGCGGAAGTGCTTTCCCTGTTTCCTTATGAAGATGGACCATTAACTTACGTTGGCCTCCTGCTGTTTAAGCGAGTGCAGTAGCCTCGAACTCGGTTTTGGATTTGCTAATTCCCTTTTCTGAAGCCGGATAACTGCTTGAGGGACATCGGCTTGTCCCGTTAAGTGCTCTATGGGCGCTGGTGCCCAGTGGATCTAATTCGCCCTCGTTCCCTGGGTGACCACCTCTTGGATGAGCGCGTGTTTTTGTCTTCAGTACCCTTGTCCTGATGATGCCATAAAGACCCCAGTGGCTGAAACGCGACCGCGACAGCGTCAACACCCTTGTGATTAGGAGTCCCTGCTTAGTTTATCTTTGTTTGTATAGTCAGGCGCCTTATGCAAAAAAGAGCGTTGAGAGAAGTTACATCTCAGGCGTATTGGGATCTCCATTACAGAGTTATATCACTCGAATTTAGGAGTGTATATAGTGTGTGATAGGTCATCCTATGAGATCTATCTATGGGTACACGTTTTGTATATATATGTAATGTATAGATTGTATTTGTGATTTGTATATAATGCATTGTTATGTGTGTATATAGTGAATTTGCTTTCTCTTTATACATATTTGTTTTGCGCCATTCCCTTTCTGTACATGTTTATATGTCCTCAGAATTTTGTAAAGTGATTTGTTATATATTTAGTTATATAGAACAGGATAATTTATCTTTTCATGTTCTAAAATTATAAATTGAATTTATCCCTCAATACTATTTTGTTCTACTTTTTCATCTTTTGATGCTCCTTGTCCAGGTATGGGAGGGTAATGTGGACATAACCCCTGTTTTTGCTCCATATTTCTCAACAGTTGCACACCCTAAATAATAATCCAATTTCTTATACACATGTCCAAATTGTTTACGGTTAAGTAAGCTCAGACTTCATTTGAGTGGTTTCTTCTTTGACACCCACTGGGTAACAGTTAATGTTGAAGGTTTATGCAGGACTTCAACATGCAGCAATGACCCGCATGAAGTGTTCATTCATTATCTAAAAAAAAGAAGCCACCTTTGTTCCAGTTCTATTTTTGCAAGTGCCCTTATTGAGCAATATTTAATCCCACCAGTAAGCATTCTTTGGCACTTCCTCAGCTCCTGCCACATTTGGTAAATGCTTAGATTTATTAGCAGGTGACGATTTATACAATGAATGGCACAGTTTTATATTTCGCCTTTTATGCCCCCGAAATCCTCTCAAATGGGTCAATTGTCTTAGGCTGTGATGCTGATGGGCCCTGGTTTGTCACTCACTGCCAAGCTTTGTTTATTGTGACCTCCACTTGTGAAAGTATTTGCGCACATCAAATACACATACTTAGAAGTAATGTGGTCCGATTTGCCTTTTAGGACCCCCTCAACCATCAGCCTGCCAATTTAGTTGGGAACCAAATGTTGCTTTCACCCCCTCACATTATTTAAAATGATATGCCCTTGCATACAATATTACTTTTTGCATTAACACCATAGTCCCTGGAATCTGTATACAGATGCCAGGCTGGGGTTTGTTTGACATACATGAGTGAGGCGGAATGCTTTATCTAAGATCATCATTTACAACCCAGTGGTCAGCCTTCCTTACCTGAGCCAGATGCGTAGATGCTTTTGCAGTAAGTATCTGATGCAAAGGAGCACGTGTAGGATGTCATGCAGTATGCGTTGGTCACTGCATCCGAGCATACGTAACATCTCAAGGCATGACCTGTGGAAGCAAAAACAACCGGTAAGAGTTGGATACCAATCACTCACCACTTCCTCTCACTCTAAGGCCACACAACCGTCGCTGTATGTTCCTTCTGAGCCTTTCACAGGCTGTTATTTCTGCCGCGAGTTTCCCGCAGCCTGTATGAATTGTCTGTGATATTAACATACAAGAGACGCATGGTGCTCTCTGTGGAGCTTCTGCTCTGTGTCCTCCCTCAGCCTGTATGAACTGTATGTGATATTAACATATGAGAGACGCATTGTGCTCTCTGTAGTGCTTCTGCTGTGGGTCCTCCCTCAGCCTGTATGAACTGTATGTGATATTAACATACAAGACACACATGGTGCTCTCTGTGGAGCTTCTGCTCTGTGTCCTCCCTCAGCCTGTATGAATTGTATGTGATATTAACGTATGAGAGACGCATGGTGCTCTCTGTGGTGCTTCTGCTGTGGGTCATCCCTCAGCCTGTATGCATTGTATGTGATATTAACATATGAGAGACGCATGGTGCTCTCTGTGCTGCTTCTGCTGTGGGTCCCCCCTCAGCCTGTATGAACTGTATGTGATATTAACATATACGAGATGCATGGTGCTCTCTGTGGTGCTTCTGATGTATGTCCTCCCTCAGCCTGTATGAATTGTATGTGATATTAACATATAAGAGACGCATGGTGCTCTCTGTGCTGCTTCTGCTGTGGGTCCCCCCTCAGCCTGTATGAACTGTATGTGATATTAACATATACGAGATGCATGGTGCTCTCTGTGGTGCTTCTGCTGTGGGTCCTCCCTCAGCCTGTATGAATTGTATGTGATATTAACATATAAGAGACGCATGGTGCTCTCTGTGGTGCTTCTGCTGTGGGTCCTCCCTCAGCCTGTATGAATTGTATGTGATATTAACATATAAGAGACGCATGGTGCTCTCTGTGGTGCTTCTGCTGTGGGTCCTCCCTCAGCCTGTATGAATTGTATGTGATATTAACATATAAGAGACGCATGGTGCTCTCTGTGGTGCTGCTGCAGTGTATTAATGTTATTTGATTTCAATAAAAGAGCCCTGTGCACCTGGGCTCGCCACCCCTGCTCAAGCTGTGATGCTTCTCCTCTGGGCCTTCCCTGAGCCTGTGTTCATGAAAGTTTCACATAGTTAGAAACTTTCGGTCTGAAAAGAATATTATTCACAATGATGGGAGGAAAGATGTCCATAATGAGTGTGTGCTTTGTTACTGAATGGCAGTTTTGAAGGGATATATTGTCACAGTTTCTTCCAAATTTCACTTTGGTATGAGCTGCAGACAGAATCACCGATGCAAAATACCAATAAAAATAAATTTAAAAAAGAAAAGAAAAGTTGCCAACTCCCAAGTTAGGGTGGTAACCTATTTTAAGTAAACCAGGCTGCTTTTACAAAATTAGTGTTCTCTTTCTTTAATAGCAGTCACAGGCACAGTGCTCTGGTGACCTTTACAGGCTGCTTTCCCTGTGCTGGGAGTTGCAATTTGCGAGCTCACTAATGAATATTAATTAGGTAGGAGTGACTATAACTCACACAGAATGGATTTTTGAAAACCAACCGAAACCTTTTCACAAAAACTACATTTCAAATGTTAAATTTGAGAAACAGAAGTCTGAAAACTATAATTTTGATAAATACTAGAATTTTAAGAAAGGTTTGCGATGTGGTTTGAGTAGTGTTGTGTGCCATTTAAAATTATGTCTGTCTTTTGAAAAAGAAGCTTTCCCCAGTAGTAGCTGGACTTCTTGTATTGATGTAGTAGGTTGGAAGACCCAAGAACAGTGGAAGGACTAGAGCTAGAAGATAATTATTATTTTGGTCAACTGTACATCACAGATCAAAGCAGTTGTAATTGTTATGAATTTCTTTATTCAACATTCATTTGTTCTACTTTATTTTATAAAATTTTGCATAGGAAGAAAATGGTTCAGATTCACCATTCACCACAAAAAGAAATGCAATAAAAGTACAACTAAATTACAATATATATATATTACAATATATAACTAATTTAATTTGAGACATGGGGGAGCGAGGCACCCTCTATGAAGTACTAAGGGTCCAACAGCATTAAACTCAAGGGTTCGCTGACGCAGGTTGATCTGACCTCAAAACCTATGAGGCACATTGGATCCAGTCAGAAAAACATCTGTGGGACACATTTGCGAGGGGATACCTCCTTAGGGCATCACAACTGGCAGTTTGGAAGTTCTTAGAAATCAATCCCTGCTTTGGGCATTTGTTTCTAAGAAAGAAAAAAAAATGCCAAGTCAAATTACAAGTGAGACCATCTGAATTATTATTGTAAATACCCTTCTCACATCATATTCAATCGAGGACGACACCACTGTGAATGTGATTAACCTCTTCCGTGCTTGTGACGGAACCATTCCATCATGAGCCACGGACGCGCTGTGCTGGTGACGGAGTGTTTCCATCACGGCGCAGCCGCCCCGCCAACGCTGCAGGAATTCCGCGCCTGAGCGGGCTTTCTATTGAGCGGGCGGGGCCATGACGGAACCACTCCTTCACAAGCACAGCGCGCCCGTGGCTCGTGATGGAGTGGTTCCGTCAGGAGCATGTCGGTGCCGCGCGGACCACTCTCACCCCAGCGCCGCGGCGAAATTACTGCCGCGGCCAAGGGGTTAATTAAGAGAGATTGCCCCACACTTGCACGGATCTGGAAGAGTTACATGCAACATTGAGCTGAGCCTGGACTCGAAAGTACCTCCAGTGGACCAGAGTGCTTGCCCAGAAGACTCCTCACAAGAGGATATCCTTCAAGCTCCTCATCCACGTACACAACGCACTCCACAAGACCGGCCCAGCCTACCTCAACAGACGGCTCTCCTTCTACATCCCCAACCACCAGCTACGATCCTCCGACCTCTAACTCGCCACCGTCCTGCACATCCAAAGAACAACCACCGGCGGGAGATCCTTCTCCAAACTCGCCGCCAAGACATGGAACACCCTCCCACTGAGCCTACGACAGACCCAAGACCTGCTGACCTTCAGGAGGATACTCAAGACCTGGCTGTTTGATCAGTAGTGACCCCCCCTCCCCAGCGCCTTGAGACCCTTGCGGGTATGTATTGCCCTTTACAAATGATTGATTGATTGATTGATTGACCAACAATGGGTCTTAATGCATTATGGGGGTGCCTGCCCGTAGAATTTCTCCCCCTCTTTTTACTCATAATATAGTTCAAAGCCGTTTTCCTGCAGAGAGCTGCCAAAACACTTTGGGAGAGACATCGAGGAGTTAATCACACTACCCGTGGCCGCAGCCGAAACAGCGCTGTGCATCTCTGGGGAATGCGATACCTGCATTGGAGTCAAGGAGATAGTGAGCCATGCCCCCTGGGCTTGAGACCATAAACAGTAACAATCTTTTGGGAAGGTATTCATTTTTAACCAGTCTTTGCCAAGGAACAGCAGATCATCGACAAGGCAGGCAGGTCAGTGCTATGCCCCTTTGGCTTTAAGGTCACCTCCTGGACCTCATGGCTCACCCCTTCCATTTATCTGGGACAACCCTTCCATTCAGAAATGACATCCACAGATGCTGTGGTAAAGTCACTGGATGCCAAAATGGTATTTGATACCCTTGAATGGCATTATTTATTCACAGTGCTGGAGAAGATGGGATTGGGACCCAACTTTGTGGCCTGGTTGAAACTCCTTTACAGGAAACCATTAGCAGAGGTTGTAGAAAATGATAAAACCTCCTCAACATTCCCTCTTGGGGGGGACAAGGCAGGGGTTCCCACTATCACCGTTAATCTTTACCCTTGTACTAGAACCCCTGGCAGCATGGAACTGTGGTGATCCACTGAGAGGAGGCTTGCGCTGGACAGGAGAGTGGGAGGATCGAATTTCCCTTTATGCCGATGACTTGCTTTATACCTAGCATGGCCCACATCCTCACTGAATAGAGTTCTAAATATATTTACAAACTTTGGGAAATATTCGAACTATAAGATTAACTGGGTAAAGTCTATCATTTACATACTGAATGCTTCACTCCCCTTCTTACCAATGGGATGCCAGGCAACATTGGCCTTGGAGGGTTTTCCGATACCAGGCATGTATATCACCAAAAATTCTGCCCTATTCTATGACCGAAACCTTTTACCCCCACTACAAAGTTTGAAGGAAGATGTGCGACATTGGAGATCCCTTCCATTCTACTTGCTAGGATGTGTAGCTCTGTTTATGATGAGCTATCCCTAGATTTGTATACATATTACCAAATGCACCATGCCCCGTCCCGGCTGTCTATTTTAAAGGAATAGAAAGTGAACAGAGAACACTTCTATGGGATGGCAAGCCCCCTTGAATTTCTACACAGAAATTACTAATGGGGTGGTACATTGGAGGTATTGTGCTCCCGGATATACTGAAATATTACTGGGCAGTACAGCTAATGGTGGTCAATCAGTGCCTACATCGACCACGTGATGGAAGAACCAACTTGCAGAATGGATAGACTGGCTTTACCAGGCAGTAGATAAAACACCCCACCAGCAGGGCTACAGCTTAGAGCTCCCCCAGGCATACAGTTCAGCTCTGGCATGCGGTAAATAAAAGCATGGTATGGGCAAAGAAGATTACGTACGCCACCCCATTATGGGATACTGAACAACTGGAAACCCTGAGAAACGTCATAGGTTTTAAAAGATGGGACCTCATAGGCTCAAGGAGCGGTGGTTCCCTTTGCAACACTACAGAGAGAATATGATCTAGCTAATACGGAGTTGTTTCAATAGATACAAATCAGACATACCCTCCAGGTGGCCATCCGGGGTGGGGGGGGGGCTTCCTGAGTCCTCATTCCTCGAAGACAGAATCCTTATGGACTGTATGGATCGTAAAGCAATCTGCCTGACCTATAAAAATTTAACAATTCTCCTAACCCTCTCCTTCAACTCCGAGAGCACTGGATAGGAGATATTGGGGAAGTAGATGACGAGGAATGGCAAGGCGGGATTGCTGGCCTCGCCCCAGGAGGCGCCATTTCCTCAAGATTCAAATTAATACAACTCAAGATAGTACATAGAGTGTACTTTTCTTGCCACACTCTAGTTAAGATAGGTCACAGGTTAGGTCCCAATTGTAGGAAGCACTATTGTCATGTTTTACCACATAATGTGGGACTGCATGTACATAAATAAGAAATTGGGGATCAGTGTCCACGTATTTGACAGTCACTAGGGTTGAGTTTGGGGCTAGAGCCTAAATGGTGCCACCTAAATGAATGGGCAGCTACAGATTTGAACAGTAAAGAAAGTGGCTGGGTTATGCTGGGATTGACAACAGCCAAACGGAACATAGCGAAATCACGGGGTGCTCCTGAAACGACAACACTCTGTGCTTGGATGGAGGACATGGACTGGTGCATTTTATCAGAAAAAACAACATATGAAAGCTGTGGTTGCCCAAAGAAGAGGGAGCAGATGTGGGGTAAATGGAATTCATTTAGGGGAGATATATTTATGATGCCAGTACTCGACACCCAGCCCACATGCGGGGCAAATAGGTCTGAATGTTAGAAGCAAAGGAAAGTTAACATACCAATACATAGTGTTGTAATTATGAAAAATATTGTGTCTCTGAATGCCATCTCTCCATTGCTAATGTGCTGTAATATGACAGACATACCCTGTTTTTGTCATCAATAAAACGAATTTTAAAAAAAGATGAGAAAAAAAAGATAGGACATTTACATAGCTTGCAACGGCACTCATCCCAGACTGACCAGGTCACCTCAAATAGTATTGCTACCCCATGGTCACCTCATACGAAGTGCACCCTATCTATAGCCTGATGACAGAGACACCCCTATCTACTGTCTTTGGCATTGTAATGTAAATGTAAATGTAAATTGATACTTGTATAGCGCACTACTCACCCGCAAGGGTCTCAAGGCGCTTGTACGAATACCGCTGTAGAACCCATCCTTGCTTTCCCTGTGAGGTGTCCACTCCTGGGCACCCCCAAGGTGGAGGCCAGGCATCCTTAGCGTTGTGGGGGCCGTTGTGGAGATTAAGCAAGCTATTGCCCAGAGTTGCAGAGTGGGACTCCATGATTGGAATAGGCACCGAGGCGAGAATTATCAGGTCCGTGGAATTTTTGAGCCCAAGACCCGCCGAGTCGGGGAATTGAACCCTGGTCCCGGGCTAGACCTCTGCATCAGGGTCTACCGCTCTAACCATTGAGCCACACTTCTCCCTGTCCTGTAATTGGTTAATAAGATTTACCCTCACACCATGCCAGATATGTTTTTTTTCACTGTATCATGTAATCTAGTCTCCCACAGCTACTCACAAGCCACCATATGCCAATCTCAAGGACGTCTCAGCATCTGCTCTTTTTGGGAGCTCTTGCGGACAATAAAGTGGGGACCACCCCAAAACAGGACACCATGGTAGAATTAGCACTGAACTCAATTCTCCTGGAAATCTCTATGTTGAGCCCTAAAAGGATGTGCTTTAACGCTGCTATGTCAGGCCTTATTGCAGAAGTGCAATCCATATGTTCTGTTAATAAATGACTACACATGGTGAATAGGAGGTTAGAGGACCTAGGCAGGCAAACCAACAACAACCAGACTGGGGGTACAGACTTTGGCACCTTAAGCAGAAGGTCGCAGTCCTTGAAGATTGCTCCCAGTGGATCACTAGCTGCATCTAAGCAGTATAGGAGGAAGTGAAGATAGATAATGTGAATAACTACACACAAGAGGGTTAACCTATGTAAAACGTGATCTCTTCAGATGGAAAGATCAGTTGTGTTGCCCTTAGTATATCCCTAGAGATTGAGGGATCTGCACTCAGGTAAATTAGTTCAGTCTTGACATCTTTTGGATATTTTGGTCGGATCCTCACCCAAACTTACCACCTGTGGCATGCTTCATCATAGTGTGAGTGGGAAGGCTCATCGCAGTTTGTAAGCGGAGCTCTTATAATAAGAATGAGGGAATGTGCGTGAATTAAAGATGCTTTCCGAATCCTAACTATGAAGGTCCTTTGACAAAGTTAAAAACAATGAGCTATCTCTTAAGTATGATAACTCAGAGCATCAATAGGTTGACGTGTTTCAGCCTGTTCAACAAAATGGGGGTTGAAAGCACACTGCCTGACACCCCGGCACAGTTTACTTGAAAATTAGATGGCGTTTTTCAGCAAAGTTGGTGTAGACATTCCTGTATGACTCTAGATACGCGTTTCTGGGTTGATCCATTCATCAGTGGGGAGCAGCTGTAATAGAGAGCAGAGAAAAGTCATCTGAGGTTGCTGGAGATGCTGCCAAATTTCTCTCAGTTCATATTATAACTCACAGGCACAAAGGTGCATCTCCAAAGCTCATCATCTTGCTGGCTCAAGGGAGCCTTTTCAAACAGAATGGCTCAAGTAAGTAAGCGTTTAAATTCAACTGAATTTAACATCATGCTAAGGGGTGAACTATGGTAAGAGGTAAAAAAGTGTGCTCCCATCCCCCTTCTGTTTGAAAAGGCTCCCTTGAGCCATTGAGCTGACGAGCCTTTGGAGATGCACCTGTGCGCCAGGGAGAGGTACTTAGACCTGAGAGGACTGTCGCAGTTTTCTCAACAATCCCAGATGAATTTCAATTTTTATCTGTACTGATGAAGGATAATATCCAGAAACACATGTGTCTAAAGATTCACATTACTCACCTGCACCAACTTTGGTTAAACGCTTCAGCAAAATTTCAAGCATCCCAAGTGTCATTAGGCTTTCTTCAAGACTGAGAAATATATTAAATCCCTACGATTAGTGAATGGTATTTCCAACTTTAGAATAGTGCAATCAGACAAATACCACAAATCATGCATGCAAACCATAATGGACCTTATTCTCTTTATTTTCTCTGGAAGGTAAGAGAAAATATATAATTATATTCCACTTGTTGGGGATCATTTGTCCCCTTTACAGTGTCTTATCTCATGCTTTGGCACAACATTGTTTTATGTTGCATAGTTGCTATGAACGGCCTTTCACTGTGCAATGGTTTGGTGGCAGCCCACATGTATAACTTTGTGCTTGACAGATTGAGGCATAGCACAGGAGACAGGCTGTTACATTTTTCGACTGCCATAATGTTAATTGACACACCACTGTCTATTATAAAGGTTATGGGGCTGCCTTTGACCTTTATTGGAATCTTGAGACAGTGTACAATTTAATTCTGCTGTTTTATTTGTTGGTTAGTCATTGTCCTTTGTTGTTATCTTCAAGCAGCTAAACCTATATGTGTATGTTGTTATTTGGTCGATACCATCGTCGCACATCCATCTTCATCATTTGTTGTTGATAATGACATTGAAGAGCCTTTGTAGGATGAACTTGATGATGATCGACTTTTCTTGGCTACTACGTGTCATAACTGATGTTGCTTTTTGACCTTGTGGGCATAGCTAGACTGCTGCTGAAACCAGAAAAAGTTGTGTTTGTGATGTGGGTTTTCGGTTCCCCATGAAGGTAAACATCCAGCCATCAAACAGATGTGAAATAACAGATGTGAAATGGTTGCGGGAAAGTAAACTACTTCACAACAGTTTGCAAGGCAAAAGAGAAACCAATTGCATTACAGCGAGAAGAGAAAATGGATGCCAGATGGCTTATTCGTCCTTATAACCATTAAACCTGCATTTTTTGCTTAGCAGATCAAGTCTCTCAACAAACTCATCGATTGTTTATTCATATTGTTGTGTCACTTGACCCATGACCCTGCCTTCAGGTGGGGCCACTCCACACACCGCCACCTGTGGATCTCTGCCCCCAGCCTTGCTGCCATCTGCTGAATTTCTGCCGAAGTTACTGCTTGTCTCACTGCCAATTCTGTTGGGTATTTTCCCATTTCTGCCGTACTTATTCTGTTTTTTGCCACACTTCCCGCTCCCCTTTTCGCCTTCTGTCTGCCCGCTTTCCCGCTGCTGCCTCCCTGCTGCCCCGCCCCTCACGCTCACTGATTGGCCGCCCCACTACCGCCTCCCAGCTGCCCCTCCCTCCCACCTACCCGTATATGGTGGCCACTGCGCGCTAGGGAGAGCGACCCGTGACCCTGCCATCAGGTCGAACCACTACCCACACCACACAGCACCACCTGTGGATCTGTGACCCCAGCTGCTGCATTTCTGCCGAATTTATTGCTTGTCTCACTGCCAATTCTGTTGGTTATTTTCCCATTTCTGCTGTACTTATTTTTTGTTTTTTGCCACGCTTCCCGCTCCCCTTTTTGCCTTCTGTATCACCGTTTTCCCGCAGCGGCCTCCCTGCAACCTCCGCTACGACTCCAACACCCTCCACGCAACACCGGGCCATCATACACCTGCTTCCAGGCTGCCCCGAACCACACCCAAAGATCCTTCTCCTGCCAGAACTGCAGCTTCACCAGCATTCGTCCCGCCAACCCACCGACCCAGAAAGAACTCAACTACCTCAGAAGCATTCTTTTGAACACCCACTCCACCCACAAACACGCTGTTGAACTCTGGTACCTACTCGACTCAACCACCCCAGATGTCACCTTCCTGACGGAGACCTGGCTGAACCCCTCCTCGGCACCCGACATCCCCATAGCCATCCCGGAAGGCTACAAGATCACCCGCAAGGACCGCACCAACAGAGTAGGCGGAGATATCACCATTGTCCACAGGAACACTCTCAGAATCTCGACCAACACCGACGACACCCTCAGCACTGCCGAACACCTGCACTTTCAGATCCACACCGACCCCAACACTACCCTCAGAGGAACCCTCGTCTACAGACCCCCCGGACCCCGACCACTGTTCAGTGACTCCATCGCCGACTTTGTCAGCACACTCGCCCTCGCCTCCATGGACTACGTCCTCCTCGGGGACCTGAACTTCCACCTCAAGAACAACAATGACACCAACTCCACCACACTGATTGACAACCTAGCCAACCTCGGACTCAGACAACTTGTCACAACACCCACCCACTCCTCCGGCCACATGTTTGACCCCATCGTCTCCGCAAGCCCCCACCTCTCCTCCAACCATACCACCATACTCCACTGGGCCAACCATCGCTGCATCGACTTCACCTTCTGGAAACCCACCATGCACAACCACACCCAACAATACCTCTCCGCTGCTGCAGCAAAGTCACCAAAGACCAGCTAACCACCGCCCTCACAAAGAGCCCACCAGCCAACCCCACCGTCCACGACACCACAGCCCGCAACCTCAGACAGTGGATCGACGACTGTGCCAACACCCTTGCCCCGTTCAAGAAACCCTCCAACAGCCACACCAGCAAGAAAGCCAGCTGGTTCACCAAAGACCTCCAGACCGCCAAGCAAATCTGCCAAAAGCTAGAGATGAACTGGCTCTGTGAACGAACAACGGACAGCTATGCAGCCAACAAGAACGCGACCCGCAGACACTATCACCTCATCAGATCCAACAAAAGGGCCTCCTTTAAAGACCGCCTAGACAACAATGCACACAACAGCAAAGAGCTCTTCAACAGTGTGAAGAAACTCTCCAACCCCAGCTCCAACACCAACGACATCCCACCTTCGCAAGACCTGTGTGACTCGCTGGCCACCTTCTTCCATCGCAAGATCGCAGACATCCACAACAGCTTCAAAACCACAACCGCCTGACAACCACTGACACCACCGCCCCCACATCCTCCACCCGCTACAACCGTCTGCTCTCCTGGACCAACATAAACGACAAGGACACCATCAAGATCATGAACACCATCCACTCTGGATCTCCATCCGACCCAGGCCCACACCACATCTTCAACAATGCCAGCACCGCCATTGCACCCCATCTCCGGAAAGCCCTCAACATTTCCCTCGAAACAGCAACCTTCCCTGAGAGCTGGAAGCACGCCGAGATTAATGCCTTACTGAAGAAACCCAAGGCGGACCCCAAGGACCTCAAGAACCTCCGGCCTATCGCCCTGCTCCCGTTCGAGAAGACCATCAACTGACAACTGACCGCTTTCTCGAGCAGAACAGCATCCTGGACCCATCCCAGTCCGGGTTCTGCAGCAACCACAGCAACGAAACTGCCCTCATCGCCACCTCTGATAACATCAGGACCCTGCTAGACAACGGAGAAACCGTGGCCCTCATCCTCCTGGAGCTGTCAGCCGCCTTTGAAACGGTCTGCCACCGCACACTGCGCACACGTCTCCATGACGCCGGGATCCAAGAGAAGGCCCTGGACTGGACCACCTCCTTACTCTCTGGCAGAACACAAATCGTTTACCTCCCCCACCAAGATCATCTGCGGCGTACCCCAGGGCTCATCACCCTTCAGCCCAATGCTGTTTAACATCTACATGGCACCTGTCGCCCACGTTGCCCGACGGCACGACCTCAACATAATTTCATACGCCAATGACACCCAGCTGATCCTCTCCCTCACCAAGGACCCAACTGCCACCAAAACCAACCTCCAGGAAGGAATGAAGGCTGTACCCGAATGGATGAAAAACAGCACATTGAAGCTGAACTCGGACATGACGGAGATCATCATCTTTGGATCCACCCCTTCGGCCTGGGATGACTCCTGGTGGCAGACCACACTGGGAACAGCTCCAACACCCACCGACCACGCACGCAACCACATCACACCCCCCTGAGAGACCTGCACTGGCTCCCCGTCAACAAGAGGATAACCTTCAAGCTCCTCACCCACGCACACATGGCACTCCACAACACCGGACCATCATACCTCAACAGACGACTCAGCTTCTACATCCCAACCCGCCAGCTCTGCTCCGCCAACCTCGCCTTCGCCACAGTCCCCCGCATCCGAAGAGCAACCTGCAGCAGCAGATCGTTCTCCCACCTCGCTGCCAAGACCTGGAACACCCTCCCCATCCACCTACTGCAGACCCAAGATCTGCTGACCTTCAGAAAACTTTGCAAGTCCTGGCTTTTCGAGCACTAGCAACATTCTCCACCTCCCAGTGCCTTGAGACCCTCACGGGTAAGTAGTGTGCTTCATAAATGCTATGATTGATTGATTGAAAATGTACATTTCACAGTCGACGTTTGTCATTAGATTGAACTTGGTTCCCAAAGCTTCTTTGATCTGACAGTATGACATTGCATCAGTTTCTGAGATTTTCTTCTGCCTGTCTTCTTTTACTCCATCACCGGCAAGGTTCTTTAAGTACTTCTTCCAGGGCATCTATAAAATCATCTAACATCTTTATCCAGGCATTAACATCTTTATCCAGGCGGTGCACCTGACTTCAGTAGTCTGCGCCTTCGTGGTATTAATTTCAGGAATGTGGCTGTGGAGTATTTTGCTCTCCTTTAAGCTGTTCTTGAGAGCATGTGCTGTTATTACTGCTTTTGCTGTGCAACTGAAGCGGCAAATTTTGTAGGCACTAGCCTTGTACTTGAGCTTGGGTCATCATGCTCATTCCGAGGTTGTTTAGAACTTTATTCATCCTTGATGGTGAGTTAGTTTTCTGTTTTTTGTACCTGAATGTCTTTGCTGTCGTCTTTTTGTTTGTGTTTAAGTCATTTCTCGTTATTATGGCACAGCAGCATATCTCTTTTTTCAACCTCACCAGCCGATTCTGGTGGGCTTTTCGAAAGCGCTCCGCGATAGGGCTGACAAATTCTTCGACTGCTGTCTATCGGCTGGAGCAGGGCCAACTTCAGACTGGTTTCAATCGAATTGGGTGCATGTGGTGTTCACAAACAGTTTGCTGTACCATTGCAAACTCCCAGGGAGAGCAATATTGTTTATTTTGGGCACGTATCCCCTACTTGTCACCAGAAGTTGCGTCCTCCATGACCTACAAGCATGCAAATGAATACACCAAACGCAGAGCTCTGTAACATACGTCTTAATTCCTCAGCGCACGGTCACACACCTCATTCTAATTATGTCATAACTGTTACTATCTGCCCCTTAACACCTCCCAGCATGTTACATAATTCATCTGTTTAGTCCGCACAGAATCACAAGGTTCATAGCGCACACAGTCTCACTGCACGACAGCACCCACACTGTCACACCTGAGATATGAACATGGACTGCATCCTCCCACTACTAGCTGCTACACCTCTATTGCATATCGGGTGGCTCCCTCCATTTGCAGTCAGAGGAGCAAGATTTTCAGCCTAATGATATGGTTTGATGAACCAAAGATCGGTCATGTGATATTTAACTGCATCTGGATCATCAAGCTCTAAGTAGTACATCAAAACATGTTCCTGTAGTCCCTTCTGTGAGAGCATCATATGTCACTTCTCCTGAGCTGATAAAACCAACTGTAGTGCTACACCACCTCACCGTGTAACAAGACCCTCTGCAAAGGTGTTTCGTGTTAGGCTCTCGCTTTATTTCTTAAAGTGGAAAAATGGCTTCATCACCACCTTACCTAGGTCCTCCTAACTATATATCACTGAATATATTGGCTTAAGTAGCTAGCTATATCAAATGGCAAAGAGTTTTAACTTATACTAAATACATACCTGCTGATACTGCTGGAGTCACAGAAACTCACTTATCTCCCAAGGAATCTGATAAACTGAAGAGGGACTTGATGGAGAAGTAATTCACAGCTGCTGTAATTCCTCAAAGGAGAATCACCAAACATATCCCCCTAAAACCACCAGGAAATGCCTAGTTGCCGTACTCATCAACAAGTCCCTTCCATCCAAAATACTTCTACCCAGAATGGACAAGAGGAAAGCTATGAATTCACCAGAATAGAAACATTACAACAAACCCATGGGGACTACATATGCTCCAAAGAGTAACCCCTTCCACTTTCTGACAAACATATTCAGACTTGTTTACTGAATTCAGGAACACAAAGGTGGTTTTGGGGGGGAACTGGAACATTGTATTTGGTCCCAAACTTGATGAACGAGCCCCCCTGACAAGTGCAATGCAGTTGACAGAGCACTTTTGTCGGATATGAATAATTATCAGGGTTACTGGATGTCTGTCTTCTGTCCATTTTTACTCCTTAGGAAATGGCACATCCTCACGGATGAACTTCTTTCTCATACAGGGTCCTCTGTTTCACTTACTGGTTTGGTCTAACATTTTGCCTGGTAGGGTGTCAAAACATTTGCCCGGTCCAACTATCTCTTCATCCGATTTGCAGGTATTGGAGGATGCCCACGTTCAATTATATAAATAACAAAAGAAAAATGCTGCTTAAATGACCATCTTTGTGGACACCATACAGAGAATATGCACTCTGTAATTTAACCTCAGATCCCATTGCAGTGGGTAAGGTTACCTGGAGAGGGCTCATGATGAGGTACTCTGCAATAGAGAAGAAGATATTCCAGGCAAAAAGAATACTCTTAGATGATGCCGTATCAAAACTTACTGCGGAATAAAACACTGCTCCCTCACCACAGCTACAATGCCAACTGGAAGCTGGCAAATTCGCCTTAGCAAATATGACATGTTCATGGAAGAAAAGGCAGTAATACACTTAAGTGGAATGTTAATGAAAAGTGGGAAAAGGCAGGAGGGTTGCAATTAAGGCATTCACAACTGGTGATTCTCACTAATTGAGATTGCCAGGGACATCCTCTCATGCAGCCAGAAGACATTACAGAGGTATATGCTTTTTATTATAAGTCCCTTTAGACAGCATCAGTGAGAAAAGACCATAAAGAGAAGGATAGATTACTCAACTGTCCCCACTTTCTGCACCTCTCTGAACATGGCAGAAAACTACTAAAGGAAGAGATCAGCAAACTCATCACCAAACTTCCAACATTTAATGTCAGGGTGTTTTTCTTCACAAACATCCCCACTTCTTCCATACAGCCATGGAATCCAACAACTGTTTTTAAAGGTCATTGGAGATTAATACAATGATTTGTGTGTTATCGGCATATGAAACCAAGGAGAAGCCAAAGGATCTCATCAGACTAGCAAGGGGTCTATCGTACCTCCGGGCGAGCGGCGATCCCTGCGGAAAACCACAAGGCAGGGAGAGGGGGTGGAAATGAATCTGTTAAGGAATACTTATTGCTCTCTGCCTGAAAGGAATGCTCTGAGTGTAGCCAGTAGGGTGTCCTTTATTCCTATGCTCTTTAGTTAATTCAATAGGACTTTGGGGTTAAGTGTATTGACAGCCGCCGATAAGTCAAGGCGGATAGGAGTCGTTTTTCCTCCTTGATCAATGCAGACTCTAAGGGGCATATTAGCAAGGGCTATATCTCCGCTTTTTTTGGCTTTAAAAGCCAAAGAAGCAAAGTTAAAAATATTGCCTTATCAACAACATGGTGTTAACATGCAAAATCGCATGTTAGCACCCTTTTTCACTACGCTTCCCTTTGCATCTCTAATGAGATGCAAAGTGGGCGTTCCAGAGCAAAATAATAGGAAAATGTCACTAAGCAACATTTCTCCTATTATCACACTTCACGCTAACCCTGTAAGAGACAAAAAAAGCAGCGCTAACCACGGTTAACGCTGCTTTTTTGCGTCTGCTAATTTTCAGACTTAGCCATGTAATCCAATAGGAGGCGGATAACATGGCTAAATCCACCATGGGCTATCAACAAGGATATCCATAGCCTTGCAGTTTAATCGCTGCATTACCAGCGATAACCTCCCAAAATGCCACTATCGCTGGATTTTTTATCGCCTAGGCGGTTAGCGATGTTAATAACGCGATAACCAGGCGTTATTATCCAGCGATAGCGGGCGTTAACAAAATTAGCACTAAGCACCCTTAGCGTTAATTTTCCCTGTTTCTTGTTAATATGCCCCTAAATAGTTCTGTGGTCACAATTAGCTCTGTTTCTGTACTAGGCTCATTGCTAAAGCTGAATTGGGTGTGGTCTAGAAGGCGGTTCTTTTCCAGATCAGAGGTGAGCTTTTTATTTATTGCTTTTCCACTACTTTGGCTGGAAATGGAAGACAAGATATTGGGAGATAGCTGTTTATCTCAAGGGGGTTAAGTGTGGATTTTTTAAGAGAGGTAAAATAGAAGCTTTTTTCTAGACTTTTGGAAAAGATCCCACCCTGAACATCTCATCGATGATCTTCGTATGCTGAGGCACTACAGGCTCGGAAGCCATCTACAGGCTCTGAAGCCATCTACAGCCTCTGAAGCCATCTACAGTCTCTGAAGCCATCTACAGTCTTTGAAGCCATCTACGGTCTTTGAAGCCATCTGCAGTCTCTGAAGCCATCTACAGTCTCTGAAGCCATCTACAGTCATTGAAGCCATCTACAGTCTCTGAAGCCATCTACAGTCTCTGAAGCCAGCTACAGTCTTTGAAGCCATCTACAGTCTTTGAAGCCATCTACAGTCTCTGAAGCCATCTACAGTCTTTGAAGCCATCTACAGTCTCTGAAGCCATCTACAGTCTCTGAAGCCATCTACAGTCTTTGAAGCCATCTACAGTCTCTGAAGCCATCTACAGTCTTTGAAGCCATCTACAGTCTTTCAAGCCATCTACAGTCTTTGAAGCCATCTACAGTCTCTGAAGCCATCTACAGTCTTTGAAGCCATCTACAGTCTTTGAAGCCATCTACAGTCTCTGAAGCCATCTACAGTCTTTGAAGCCATCTACAGTCTTTGAAGCCATCTACAGTCTCTGAAGCCATCTACAGTCTCTGAAGCCATCTACAGTCTCTGAAGCCATCTACAGTCTCTGAAGCCATCTACAGTCTTTGAAGCCATCTACAGTCTCTGAAGCCATCTACAGTCTTTGAAGCCATCTACAGTCTTTGAAGCCATCTACAGTCTTTGAAGCCATCTACAGTCTTTGAAGCCATCTACAGTCTCTGAAGCCATCTACAGTCTTTGAAGCCATCTACAGTCTTTGAAGCCATCTACAGTCTCTGAAGCCATCTACAGTCTTTGAAGCCATCTACAGTCTTTGAAGCCATCTACAGTCTTTGAAGCCATCTACAGCCTCTGAAGCCATCTACAGTCTCTGAAGCCATCTACAGTCTCTGAAGCCATCTACAGTCTTTGAAGCCATCTACAGTCTCTGAAGCCATCTACAGTCTTTGAAGCCATCTACAGTCTCTGAAGCCATCTACAGTCTTTGAAGCCATCTACAGTATTTGAAGCCATCTACAGTCTCTGAAGCCATCTACAGTCTCTGAAGCCATCTACAGTCTTTGAAGCCATCTACAGTCTCTGAAGCCATCTACAGTCTCTGAAGCCATCTACAGTCTCTGAAGCCATCTACAGTCTTTGAAGCCATCTACAGTCTCTGAAGCCATCTACAGTCTTTGAAGCCATCTACAGTCTCTGAAGCCATCTACAGTCTTTGAAGCCATCAACAGCCTCTGAAGCCATCTACAGCCTCTGAAGCCATCTACAGTCTCTGAAGCCATCTACATTCTCTGAAGCCATCTACAGTCTTTGAAGCCATCTACAGTCTCTGAAGCCATCTACAGTCTTTGAAGCCATCTACAGTCTCTGAAGCCATCTACAGTCTCTGAAGCCATCTAAAGGCTCCGAAGCCATCTACAGGCTCTGAAGCCATCTACAGTCTCCAAAGCCATCTACAGTCTTTGAAGCCATCTACAGTCTCTGAAGCCATCTACAGTCTTTGAAGCCATCTACAGTCTTTGAAGCCATCTACAGCCTCTGAAGCCATCTACAGCCTCTGAAGCCATCTACAGCCTCTGAAGCCATCTACAGTCTCTGAAGCCATCTACAGCCTCTGAAGCCATCAACAGCCTCTGAAGCCATCTACAGTCTTTAAAGCCATCTACAGTCTCTGAAGCCATCAACAGCCTCTGAAGCCATCTACAGTCTCTGAAGCCATCTACAGTCTCTGAAACCATCTACAGGCTCTGAAGCCATCTACAGGCTCTGAAGCCATCTACAGTCTCCAAAGCCATCTACAGTCTTTGAAGCCATCTACAGTCTCTGAAGCCATCTACAGTCTTTGAAGCCATCTACAGTCTTTGAAGCCATCTACAGCCTCTGAAGCCATCTACAGTCTCTGAAGCCATCTACAGCCTCTGAAGCCATCAACAGCCTCTGAAGCCATCTACTGTCTCTGAAGCCATCTACAGCCTCTGAAGCCATCAACAGCCTCTGAAGCCATCTACAGTCTCTGAAGCCATCTACAGTCTCTGAAGCCATCTACAGGCTCTGAAGCCATCTACAGGCTCTGAAGCCATGTACAGTCTCTGAAGCCATCTACAGTCTCTGAAGCCATCTACAGTCTTTGAAGCCATCTACAGCCTCTGAAGCCATCTACAGTCTTTGAAGCCATCTACAGGCTCTGAAGCCATCTACAGGCTCTGAAGCCATCTACAGTCTCCGAAGCCATCTACAGTCTTTGAAGCCATCTACAGTCTCTGAAGCCATCTACAGTCTTTGAAGCCATCTACAGTCTCCGAAGCCATCTACAGTCTTTGAAGCCATCTACAGTCTCTGAAGCCATCTACAGTCTCTGAAGCCATCTACAGGCTCTGAAGCCATCTACAGTCTCTGAAGCCATCTACAGTCTCCGAAGCCATCTACAGTCTTTGAAGCCATCTACAGTCTCTGAAACCATCTACAGTTTTTGAAGCCATCTACAGTCTCTGAAGCCATCTACAGTCTTTGAAGCCATCTACAGTCTCTGAAGCCATCTACAGTCTTTGAAGCCATCTACAGTCTTTGAAGCCATCTACAGTCTCTGAAGCCATCTACAGTCTTTGAAGCCATCTACAGTCTTTGAAGCCATCTACAGTCTTGGAAGCCATCTACAGTCTCTGAAGCCATCTAAAGTCTTTGAAGCCATCTGTACTGTTGCTGGTGGACATGGATCAGAGGGTGATCCAGAATTAACTAGATCCAGTAGTCTGTTAACCTGATTTACGGGAAGAGGGAACATTTGTTAAGTGTATTTAATATTTGTGATGATGAAAGGATTTCAGTAGAAGCTTTGCTAAACTCCTCAGTTAATGCAAGATCATTATAGACGTTGGCTACTTGATTTTGACAGAATTCTTACAATTTGTTACAGACCATTTGATTGCTGATCGACTAATTGGTAATGTTGAGATTAGTTAAAGAATTAATTGTTTGTCTGTGCAATAGGAAAATTTTTCTTCAGGCTTTATATTTTTCTAATTGGATACATTGCTCGTATTCTTTTTTCTCATTAGGATCATACTTCTCAATCCATTTACTTTCTTGTTTATGACAAAGTTGTTTCTGCCATCTGAGTTTATCAGAGAACCAGGGGGTGGACAGCTTGTTTTTATGGATGTTAAAAGATTTTAGAGCCACCAATTGCTGAGTGTAACCAATTTGAAAAGTTAATGATGAAGCCAACAAGTACTTTATGGCATAAGGCATTGTGTCGGATAGGAC
The DNA here is from genome assembly GCF_964261635.1 of Lissotriton helveticus. Taxonomy (NCBI): domain Eukaryota; kingdom Metazoa; phylum Chordata; class Amphibia; order Caudata; family Salamandridae; genus Lissotriton; species Lissotriton helveticus. The sequence goes on from NC_136063.1 coordinate 24,702,885, forward strand.
CTGGTTCACTCATTCCAGCTCAGCTTGTGCCAGGCTTGGGTTAGCATGTATAAACAACAAGAATCCACCTACAGTTCTAGAGTGTTCCCTACAGTGGTGGGGAGCACTAAGTGTTTTTAAAATAACCCTCACACACCAAAAGGACCCTTGGTGTCATGCTTCATCATTGGGGTCTTCGCACCCCTCTGCGGGATGCAGCATGCTACGACGTACGACTACACGGGAACACTTATTTCAATGACTATGCGTGGTGCGTGTGAGGGTTTGATGTGAGTGAATGGTGGGGTTATAAGTGAGTGATAAAGTTAAAAAGTGCCTGGCTCGTGGGGTGGACTAAAAAATATTTAATAGGCCCCCGGGCTGGTACTGTTAAAAAAGTGAAATGCGAGGTGTCTATGTAACATTATGTACATCACCTCTTGGGTGCGTCAACATGTTTCGGAGGTCAACTCCTTTTTCAGGACGGGGTGCACAAATCCCCACCTTACTCACGTTTCACTATGTAAAAATGTGGTTATTATTTACAGAAAAGTGAAAAATGTAGTGCAGGCTACAATGTACCTACAGCGAAAATATCCAAGGTATCTTCTATTGCACAACCTGAGGAAAAAGGGGAAAAAGAACAAAGATATTGCCTTCTGCGCCTTATATCATTCGTGGTGTAGTAACCTGAGAAAAATATAGTGTGGGTTTCAATCACTAGACAAATGTTGTCATTCTAAATGTGATGGTGAATCCGGTAATAAAAAGGACAAAGACATGACATACACACACTTAACATGAAACAAACGCTCTATTTTTATGTCCATCTGTGACTCTGGGACTTATCTTCTGTGAGTGGGATAATCAAGAGTAGATTAGAAAGCATACTTGTCTCATAAATCTTGTGGGGTTCACGTGCCCATCTGCTACTTAAAGGTAATACAAGGTATCAGCATAACTGGCTACTTGCAGAGTTGTAGTTGACCTTGCACTGGTTTGTAGTATACTCACGATCTCCAGGAGATGATTTCCCCTTGTTCCCCCATACGCGGCTCCGCTGGGAATGCCGTTGGGGTATTTGGTGTGTGCTTTATATACCCTGCTTAACCAGTCGATTGGTATCAATTAGGTCTTAAGGGTCGCTCGGACCGGATGGTGATTATGCCCCATGTATAGGTATTCCGGCGTCCTCTGTAGCGTCCATTGCAAAAGGGGCAGCGCGCCTGCGCTTAACTCTTCGCTACCCGTATATTTTGTCAGTGCGGAAGCGCCCCATCGCGCTCCAGTTTTAGTTTTCTCAATTCTTTAGGCGCATGCGCGAGGCGAGACACTCGGATCTCCATCTCTGAGCATGCGCAATAGGTTTTTAGGGAGCCGATCTTGTGCTTGAAATGATTTCTATTCAATAAATCCCAAATTACAGGACGAGTGTTAACTGTGCAATATATAAAGAGAAATACTAGTCTGCGGGGGAGGTAATCCTAGGGGTGTGGTATAGTGCTACTTTGTGCCCAGTGACTAACCAGCGTGGGTGTGGAACACACGCCAATGTCATGGTTATGTTATAGCCTCAGCCCAGTGGACTGGGCGTGTAGAGCGAGAAAGCGGGAATTTCCAGAGAATGTAACCTGACTTGTAGGGAAATGTCAGGGAAAGTAAGGGGTTTATTAGGGGGTTCCTCACCTAATTTTAATTCAATTGGCCCCAAGGAATATTGTCATTTAGGCCTGTGATGTGGGTTCCCAAACGGAACACCCAGCATTTTTCCTTCTGAAAGAGGCCTGTCTCTGACTGCAGCTGTTCAATGACTGTCCAGTTAAGGTCGTTCACACAATGGTGAGTGTCCAGGAAGTGTGTTGCCATCTTTGTGGTTCTTTTCTTGCACCTTATATTACTCTTGTGCTCATTCATTCGTGTTTTGACTGCTCTGGTGGTCATTCCTACTAAGTATGGGCGAATTTTTCGAATTCGCGATTCGCGAATTTGCGTATTTACGAATTCGCAATCCGCAAAATTCGCAGACTTTCGCGAATTTTTTTTTGTGTTCACAAGTGTTTCTGCCAGTTCGCGAGGTTTTTTTACCAGTTCGCAAACGCGAACTTACTTGTCGGGTCGCAACAGTCGCGACTATGTTGTTTCTACGTCTGGTTCATCACAGCACCCTCTGTTTCACCACTGCCACCCTCTGGTTCACCCACTCTGCCCCACTCATTGTTGTGCCCTTTCTGCCCTCTGCCTCACTCATTTTTGTGCCATTCTGCCCTCTGCCCCACTCATTGTTGTGCCCTTCTGCCCCTTGCCCCACTTATTTTTGTGCCATTCTGCCCTCTGCCCCACTCGTTGTTGTGCCCTTTCTGCCCTCTACCCCACTTGTTGTTGTGCCCTTCTGCCCTCTGCCCCACTCGTTGTTGTGCCATTCTGCCCTCTGCCCCTCTCATTTTTGTGCCATTCTGCCCTCTGCCCCACTCGTTGTTGTGCCCTTCTGCCCCTTGCCCCACTCATTTTTGTGCCATTCTGCCCTCTGCCCACTCGTTGTTGTGCCCTTTCTGCCCACTGCCCAACTCGTTGTTGTGCCCTTCTGCCCTCTGTCCCACTCGTTGTTGTGCCATTCTGCCCTCTGCCCCACTCATTTGTGTGCCATTCTGCCCTCTGCCCCACTCGTTGTTGTGCCCTTCTGCCCTCTGCCACACTCTTTGTTGTGCCCTTCTGCCCTCTGCCCCACTCCTGTTTTATTTTATAATGGCGCCGGCAAGCTGCCAGCGCCATTCTAAAATAGTTACTAAGTTAGCTTCATCAGGAAGCACTAATAGATAAAATAAAGCAGGTGCTCGAGTTGAAGCTCGAATTCAGTTAAACTCGAGCACCTGCTTCATTTTATCTATTAGTGCTTCCTGTAGGTTCCAAGAAGAACAGCAAGGGGAGTTCGTCACAGGGTCAGCCGCGATAGCATCGGCAGGGCTTCTCGACTCCGGGATACAACTGCCGTCCGACTCCGGGGCTGGCCCAGATATAGGTCTGGAGTCCTTTGATGTCCGGACCCTCTCGCCTGGGGGTCCGAGGGGCTGGGATGATGGTGTCCAGACACCCAGCAGGGGGGTGGAGCCAGAGCCCAGGGAGGCCGGAGGGGGATCGAAACCAGACATCCGGGGACGGTTGGAGAGCCATCGAAACTCCCCTCTGCTTGTCTCTGGTGGAGGGGCCACTCTACCACCCGGCTGGTCCGGGACCACGTGTCTGTGACGTGATGGGCCCAAGATGGAGTCGGGCCTGGAATGAGGGTCCGGGGTGGGCACCGGACCGGCAATGCTGGGGCGGCCCTAGGGTGCCGTGTCAGTTGTGGTGAGCCGCCGGGTGGCGGATCTGGTGGCTTGGAGGGCGTGCAGAGGTGTGCCCGAGGCCGACCCGGGCTGGATGGAGGGCCGATGTCGTCCGGGGCCCGCCATGCGGGAGGGGTAGGACCACGCCACGAGGCCGGGTCCAACAGTTCCACAAGTCATCGGTTCATTCTCCACAGGGATTTTCAACCTGTGCTCCAGGAGGGCCTCTCTGTGGTTGTTTTTGGCTCTTTTCTGTGCTTTGGCTATATCTCTACACGGGTACCCTCTCTCAGCCAGATTTCTTGATAGAATAGTGGATTGGTTCTTGTACTCGGAGAGGCTACTGCAATTACGCCTTACTCTCAGGAACTGTCCAAATGGCAAGTTAGTTCGTAGGGCTTTTGGATGGTGACTGGATAAGTGGAGTAGGCTATTGCGATCGGTAGGTTTCCTAAACATGGTGGTACTCAGTTGACCCTCCGTGAGTTTAATTGTCAGGTCCAGGAAGGGGATCTGTGTTTCAGACACTGTCATGGTAAATCGCAGGTAAGGGTTGAGTGTATTCATCCAGTCAAAGAATGTTTTGTAGGAGTCACTCGTACCTGTCCAGAATACCAGGATGTTATTGTGGTAAGGGTTCATCTGATGGTGTATGAATTTCTCTTCGAAATCCGCCATGTACAGACAGGCTACCGAAGGGGCGAAGGTACTGCCCATCGAGGTGCCCTGTGTCTGATGGTAGAAGTTCCCCTTGAATTCAAAGTAATTCTCCGTTAGGGCTAGGGTAGCATATTCCATTATAAATGCGGGCGGTGTATTGGAAGCCCAGACTTCGTTGTTGAGAATTTCTTCTATCACCCCTAGTATGGCCCTCTGTGGGATGTTAGTGTAGAGGGCCTCCACGTCCAGGGTGATAAGGAAGTCAATCTGTCCACTATCCTGGAAGGTGTCAAGGAGACGTAATACATCTGTGGTGTCCTAAATATAGGATGGTATACGTTTGACCAGGGGTTGGAAGAAGTGGTCACAAAATTGTGACAGAGGTTCGAGTATCGAGTCAATCCCCGAAACAATTGGACGCCCGGGTACTGGGGTGGTCTCTTTGTGGATCTTTGGGAGTACATAGAAGTAAGGAACCCGAGGGTTCTTCTTGACTAAGAACTCACCTTCTCTTTTGCTGATCTCTTTTGCTGATCCACTCCTCACACTCTGCCACCTCAATCAAGCCTGCGATGGTACATTTCAGGCGTTCAGTAGGATCGATCGGTATGGGGGTATAATATCACCCATCATCCAATTGCCTGAGGCACTCAGTATCATAATCTTTAGTGTTCATGAGTACAGTCGCGCATCCCTTGTCAGCCTGTTTGATGGTGATAGCAGGGTCATTGGCTAAGGACTCTAATATCAGCAGTTCGGTTTTTGATATGTTCCGATGATTGTGCTGATAATTCAGGGTTTTAATTTCTTAGAGTACAGTCTGTTCGTATGTGAGAATTTCATTGGGGACCATACCACTATCGGGAGTAATGGTGGAGGGATTATGTAGGCCAGAGTCCTCAATTGTTTCATTGGGCCTGCCTTCAAAGAAGGCCCTGAGTCTTATTTTGCGGAAGAACTTCTGTAGCTCACACATCTGTTGGAAATGGTCTATTCTAGGGGTTGGGACAAACCCAAGGCCCTTCTGTAAGACTTGTTCCTCTTCCTTTGTTAATTGGCGGTCAGAGAGATTAACCACCAGGCTTATTTTTGTGCTGTCTTGCTCCTGGTGTCCATCCCCTGTGGGGGTGTTTCTCCCCACTGTACTCTTTTCTCGGGTACGTTTCCTCACTTGCGCCCGCGCCCTCTGCCCCAACCTCTGCCTAAAAAAGGTTGGTTACCACCTTGTGGGGCAAATTGGGGTGGATATTGTGGGCCGTAAGGAGGTAGCGTCTGTGGGAATTGGGGTTATTGCCACATTGGTGGCCCTGGGTATGGGAGATGTTGGTAGACCTGTTGTCCACGTCTTCCACCTCGCCTCCCCCTTCGTTGTTGTTGTGGCTCCCAGTCTTCTCTGCTGGAATCACTCCCACTGTTGGAGCCCTTCCTGGATGAGGCAGTACTAGAGTCTGATTGATAGGTAGTGCCAGGTGGGACATAATCGTCCTTCAGGTACGGGTACACTTTTTCTTTGGAAAAACGTTTGATGTCCTTTTGTAATTTAGTTACCTTCTGGTTCATCAGGTATTCCTTATGTTCAGCCAGCTCTTTATTAAGTTCAGTCAGTTTGGTCTTGAAACCTGGATTTGGGACGGCTGCCTTGAGAGCACTCTCAGCGGCTTGGATGCGGCCCAGTAGTTCGTCTTCCAAGGCGTTTAGCTGTATTCACAATTAGGATGAGCAGGTCGTGGGTACATTTCCATGAGATCTGCGACCATTCAATTTTGAATTGTCCGTCCTCCCAGAAAATTCTTGGGAAGTTTAACAATAAGGCCATTTGGTGCAATTTTGGCCTTAAAATATTCAGCCATCAGTGCGCCGTGTAGAGAAATTCTGACCCATTCCCTTTTCATATCGGAAAGGGCTTGCCAGTCTGCTGTTTTACTGCCCGAGGCCGTATCAACCTCTAGGCCAAAGATGGATGGAGTTCTCAGAATTGCTGCTGCCTCTTCTTCCCCGAGACTTCTGGGGTACCTCCCGGTAGGCGAATAGGAGGCATGGCAGCAGAACGTCCCATTTGCGCCGGAGGGGCTCTTCTAGGCCCATGATCATCCCTTTCAGGGTCCTAATAAATCGCTCCACTAGTCCATTCCCTTGAGGGTGATACGGGGTGGTGAACTTGTACGCGACCCCGCACTGTTGCCACAGGGACCGCATATACTTCGATATAAAGTTTGTGCCCCGATCACTGACGACCTCTCGGGGGAAGCCGACTCTGGAGAAGATCCCCATCAGCGCCCGACCCACTACGGGGGCTGTGATAGTCCGGAGGGGGATAGCTTCTGGGTAGCGGGTGGCATGGTCCACCAGGACGAGGATGAAGCGGTGCCCCTGAGAGGTGGGAGGATCCAGGGGCCCCACGATGTCGACCCCTACTCGCTCGAAGGGAGTGGTCACCACGGGAAACGGTTGGAGTGGGGCCTTGATTTTCCCCCCACTCTTTCCGCTGGCTTGGCAGGTCGGACAGGTTCGGCAGTGGTTGTACACATCGCGGCGCATCTGCGGCCAATAAAAGTGGGTCACCAGGCGGCTGTAGGTTTTGTCCTGCCCCAGGTGCCCGGCGAGGGGCACGTCATGTGCCAGGTTTAAGAGAAAGTCTCTGAAGTGGAGGGGGACGACTAGCACTCGACCGGCCCCCAGCTCGGCGATCTTTTGTTCACTGTACAGGAGGTCCTGGTCCCAATAGATCCAGTGGGACCCCGAGGAGTCTCCTGTGGCTTGCGCGGCGGCTTGTTGTCGGAGTCCCTCAAGGGACGGACATGTCTTTTGTTCCCGCCGGAACTGCTCGCGGGTGGGGCCCCCTTCTTGGCGCCACTGGGCTAGTTCGAGAAGGGGCCCGAGCTCGGGAAGTTCTTCATGGTTGGGGCTCTGCGGCCCCAGTTCGAGTTCGGCCGTGGCAGTGGCGGGTGGCGGTGGTGCCGGCCATTCAGGTTCTTCGGGTTCGTCTTCAGCTGGGACGGGGCCCCGGGTGGACATGGATCGGGTCGTTACGCAAACCCATTCAGGAAGGCCTAGCATCCCCAGATGCTCTCTTCGCTCGATCTGTGCCCAGGGGGAACTTTCCAGGTCGTTCCCTAGGAGGCAGTCCACCGGGGCATCGTCTCGGACGGTGACTTTCAGCAGGCCGGACACTCCTCCCCACTCGAAGGGGATGCGGGCCATCTGGCACAGGCTCTCGGAATTGTCCGCTGACCGGACAGGGCACAGAACGTGGGGCAAGATTTGTTCTGGGGTCAACAGATGGCAGCGGACGGCGGTTATGCTGGCCCCCGTGTCACGGAGAGCCTCGGCCCGGCGTCCGTTGATGGTGACCCACTGGCGGTACTTCTGGGTGTTGATCGGAATCTGGTCTCGGGGGATCATGTCTTTGTCGCCCAGGGAGGCGAGGCACATGGCCGCGGACTCCCATTCTTCTGGTTCCATAAGGACCTCTTCTTCTTCCTACTTTTCTTCGCTCAGAGCAGCCGCAGCGATTTGTCGACCGGGGGGCCCGGTGGGGCCGGGCCGCTGGTTCATGGGGCAGAGAGGGTCATTGGCATAGTGACCCAGCCGCTGGCATCTGTGGCACATAACGGTGGGGCGTGGCCCCAGCCGGGCTGGATGGGCCCCCCTCGGGCTGGCGGTCGGTGTATAGGAGGCGGGCGAAGACCCCGGCGGGAGGTCTCGGCCTCGGCTGATGCCAGACCCGCCGCCTCGCGGCCGGTGGTTCCCCGGGGACCCTCGTCCGTATTTTCCGGTGGTGTTCCGGTGGACGCGGTTGCTTGCCCACCGATCTGCTTCGACCGCTAGCTTTCGCGGCTCGGTCAACTTGCTGTCGAGGAGGTGCTGTCGTAGTTCAATGAAGCAGTTGTTGGAGAGGTGCTCCCACAACATAAGGTCGACCAACTGCTGGTAGGTAGTGACCTGACTGCCTTTGACCCACCCCTCGAAGGCTCTGCTAAAAAAGTTCACATATTCTACCCAAGTGGTACCGGGGATTTTTTTACAGTCTCGGAACCTCTGCCGGTACATTTCGGGGGTGAGTCCATAGCGCGTGAGTAGGGCCGTTTTCATGTGCTCATAGGAGGTCATTTCGGTGTCAGGGAGTACCAGCAGGGCGCCCCTCCCTTCGTTGACGAACTTTCCCCACAGGCGGGCGCCCCAATCCTTCAGGGGCACCCGATGGGCGGTCATGGCCACCTCGTAGGCTTTGAACCATTGCTGGATATCATCGTTCTTGTAGTATTCTTTGACTACATCTTTCGGTAGGTGAACCTTGGTGTCCACGGGAGAGGCCGAGGTCTTGGCCCCGGCCGCGCTATCTTCGTTGCCCTTGGCCTTGATTTCTAGTTCTCTCAGGCCTCGTTCGTGTTCATAGGCTAGTCGTTTTTCTTCGAGGTCACGTTGTCTCCGTTTCTCTTCTAGATCCCCCTCCAGCCGAAGTTGCTCGAGGGCTATCTTTCTTTCCGCTAGCTGGAGTTCTCCGTCTAGCCGGAGTCGTGCAAGCTCCAATTCGTGTAGCCGGTTGTGCTCTCGTTCTCGAGCGTCTTCATAGATGAGGTCCGCGTTTAGTGTTGCGGTTCTTTCCCCCGTCGGGGGTGCGCTGGTTTCCTGTTGCACATTCGGGCTATTCTCCTCTTGGGGTGGTCTGTCTCGGGATTCCACCCAGGCTTGTAGGGCCGATTTGAAGTCCTCTTTTGTGCTCAGGCCAGTGGTAGCGATACCCATGTCTTTACAGAATTGTTTTAGTTCTTTGTGGCTGTATTCTTCTATCTTCTCTTTCTGGAATTCGGCCGGTAGGTTGGTTCCTTGGGTCGTCATGGTCTCTGTGTGTTTTTTCGTTGTAGCGGGTAGATCACTCTCTGCACGATTTTGCGTTGGCTCGGATCGCAGCGCCTGCCACCAATGTTAGAAAGGCTAACCCGGGGGAGGCAGAAGGTGTCTGACTGACCACCCCTAGGTCTACCCCTCCTTCAGAGAAGGGACCGAGCGAGGTCGAGAGGCCTCCGACGGGAGGGCCCTCTCCTAGAATCGTACAGCAGAGTAACCACACCACTACAAATATACACCACACGTAGATAGAGTTTTCAATCTTTATCTGGCAATAAGTATCGTTTCAATATATACAGCAGATCCCGAGATCTGGAAAGTCTCGTGACAAAGGGGCAAGGTAGCGGGACAGTCTTATAGGTGGTCGGTGGCAAGGAGACTCTACGCACAGCTTTCAATCCTCGAGCTGGGGAGTCCCGGGAGGTGGGGCCGCGGCAGCGCCAGCAGGCTCCAAGATGGCTCAGCGAGTGTGGACCGCGGCAGCGCCAGCAGGTTCCAAGATGGTTCAGCGAGTGTGGACCGCGGCAGCGCTAGCAGGTTCCAAGATGGTTCAGCGAGTGTGGACCGCGGCAGCGCCAGCAGGTTCCAAGATGGTTCAGCAAGTGGGGACCGCGGCAGCGCCAGCAGGTTCCAAGATGGTTCAGCGAGTGTGGACCGCGGCAGCGCCAGCAGGTTCCGAGATGGTTCAGCGAGTGTGGACCGCGGCAGCGCCAGCAGGTTCCGAGATGGTTCAGCGAGTGTGGACCGCGGCAGCGCCAGCAGGTTCCGAGATGGTTCAGCAAGTGTGGACCGCGGCAGCACCAGCAGGTTCCAAGATGGTTCAGTGAGGGTGGACCGCGGCAGCGCCAGCAGGTTCCAAGTAGAACAGCAAGGGGAGTTCGTCACAGGGTCAGCCGCGATAGCATCAGCAGGGCCTCTCGACTCCGGGATACAACTGCCGTCCGACTCCGGGGCTGGCCCAGATATAGGTCTGGAGTCCTTTGATGTCCGGACCTTCTCGCCTGGGGGTCCGAGGGGTCGGGATGATGGTGTCCAGACACCCAGCAGGGGGGTGGAGCCAGAGCCCAGGGAGGCCGGAGGGCGATCGAAACCAGACATCCGGGGACGGTTGGAGAGCCATCGAAACTCCCCTCTCCTTGTCTCTGGTGGAGGGGCCACTCTACCACCCGGAGGGTTCTTGGTGCCTCGATGGCGGACTCGCTGGGGCCGTGGCCGCGGCTGGTCCGGGACCACGTGTCTGTACGTGATGGGCCCAAGATGGCGTCGGGCCTGTAATGAGGGTCCGGGGTGGGCACCGGACCGGCAATGCTGGGGCGGCCCTAGGGTGCCGTGTCAGTGGTGGTGGGCCGCCGGGTGGCGGATCTGGTGGCTTAGAGGGCGTGCAGAGGTGTGCCAGAGGCCGACCCGGGCTAGATGGAGGGCCGATGTCGTCCGGGGCCCGCCATGCGGGAGGTGTAGGACCACGCCACGAGGCCGGGTCCAACAGTTACACAAGTCATCGGTTCATTCTCCACAGGGATTTTCACCCTGTGCTCCAGGAGGGCCTCTCTGTGGTTGTTTTTGGCTCTTGTCTGTGCTTTGGCTATATCTCTACACGGGTACCCTCTCTCAGCCAGATTTCTTGATAGAATAGTGGATTGGTTCTTGTACTCGGAGAGGCTACTGCAATTACGCCTTACTCTCAGGAACTGTCCAAATGGCAAGTTAGTTCGTAGGGCTTTTGGATGGTGACTGGATAAGTGGAGTAGGCTATTGCGATCGGTAGGTTTCCTAAACATGGTGGTACTCAGTTGACCCTCCGTGAGTTTAATTGTCAGGTCCAGGAAGGGGATCTGTGTTTCAGACACTGTCATGGTAAATCGCAGGTATGGGTTGAGTGTATTCATCCAGTCAAAGAATGTTTTGTAGGAGTCACTCGTACCTGTCCAGAATACCAGGATGTTATTGTGGTAAGGGTTCATCTGATGGTGTATGAATTTCTCTTCAAAATCCGCCATGTACAGACAGGCTACCGAAGGGGCGAAGGTACTGCCCATCGAGGTGCCCTGTGTCTGATGGTAGAAGTTCCCCTTGAATTCAAAGTAATTCTCCGTTAGGGCTAGGGTAGCACATTCCATTATAAATGCTGGCGGTGTATTGGAAGCACAGACTTCGTTGTTGAGAATTTCTTCTATCACCCCTAGTATGGCCCTCTGTGGGATGTTAATGTAGAGGGCCTCCACGTCCAGGGTGATAAGGAAGTCAATCTGTCCACTATCCTGGAAGGTGTCAAGGAGACGTAATACATCTGTGGTGTCCTGTATATAGGATGGTATACGTTTGACCAGGGGTTGGAAGAAGTGGTCACAAAATTGTGACAGAGGTTCGAGTATCGAGTCAATCCCCGAAACAATTGGACGCCCGGGTACTGGGGTGGTCTCTTTGTGGATCTTTGGGAGTACATAGAAGTAAGGAACCCGACGGTTCTTCTTGACTAAGAACTCACCTTCTCTTTTGCTGATCTCTTTTGCTGATCCACTCCTCACACTCTGCCACCTCAATCAAGCCTGCGATGGTACATTTCAGGCGTTCAGTGGGATCGATCGGTATGGGGGTATAATACCACCCATCATCCAATTGCCTGAGGCACTCAGTATCATAATCTTTAGTGTTCATGAGTACAGTCGCGCATCCCTTGTCAGCCTGTTTGATGGTGATAGCAGGGTCATTGGCTAAGGACTCTAATATCAGCAGTTCGGTTTTTGATATGTTCCGATGATTGTGCTGATAATTCAGGGTTTTAATTTCTTTGAGTACAGTCTGTTCGTATGTGAGAATTTCATTGGGGACCATACCACTATTGGGAGTAAAGGTGGAGGGATTATGTAGGCCAGAGTCCTCAATTGTTTCATTGGGCCTGCCTTCAAAGAAGGCCCTGAGTCTTATTTTGCGGAAGAACTTCTGTAGCTCACACATCTGTTGGAAATGGTCTATTCTAGGAGTTGGGACAAACCCAAGGCCCTTCTGTAAGACTTGTTCCTCTCCCTTTGTTAATTGGCGGTCCGAGAGATTAACCACCAGGCTTATTTTTGTGCTGTCTTGCTCCTGGTGTCCATCCCCTGTGGGGGTGTTTCTCCCCACTGTACTCTTTTCTCGGGTACGTTTCCTCGCTTGCGCCCGCGCCCTCTGCCCCAACCTCTGCCTAAAAAAGGTTGGTTACCACCTTGTGGGGCAAATTGGGGTGGATATTGTGGGCCGTAAGGAGGTAGCGTCTGTGGGAATTGGGGGTATTGCCACATTGGTGGCCCTGGGTATGGGAGATGTTGGTAGACCTGTTGTCCACGTCTTCCACCTTGCCTCCCCCTTCGTTGTTGTTGTCGTTCCCAGTCTTCTCTGCTGGAATCACTCCCACTGTTGGAGCACCTCCTGGATGAGGCAGTACTAGAGTCTGATTGATACGTAGTGCCAGGTGGGACATAATCGTCCTTCAGGTACAGGTAATCTTTTTCTTTGGAAAAGCATTTGATGTCCTTTTGTAATTTGGTTACCTTCTGGTTCATCAGGTATTCCTTATGTTCAGCCAGCTCTTTATTAAGTTCAGTCAGTTTGGTCTTGAAACCTGGATTTGGGACGGCTGCCTTAAGAGCACTCTCAGCGGCTTGGATGCGGCCCAGTAGTTCGTCTTCCAAGGCGTTTAGCTGTATTCACAATTAGGATGAGCAGGTCGTGGGTACATTTCCATGAGATCTGCGACCATTCAATTTTGAATTGTCCGTCCTCCCAGAAAATTCTTGGGAAGTTTAACAATAAGGCCATTTGGTGCAATTTTGGCCTTAAAATATTCAGCCATCAGTGCGCCGTGTAGAGAAATTCTGACCCATTCCCTTTTCATATCGGAAAGGGCTTGCCAGTCTGCTGTGTTACTGCCTGAGGCCGTATCAACCTCTAGGCCAAGGATGGATGGAGTTCTCAGAATTGCTGCTGCCTCTTCTTCCCCGAAACTCAACCCCTGGCCGTCCATCTTGTGGAGGCCTGTAGGGAATTGAAGGGAAGGTCGTGTTTCAAAGGGGGAACAAAAGGTAGGTGTAGTAAGGGTATGGGGGTGTGAAACCACTCGCTTCGGGTGGTGTATACACCTTCTCTGGAATGGTAGAAGGAGTAATGTGGGGGATAGAACCGGTCTTACCCAACCAAAGAACAACTCCCACGGTGGTTAGCCGTGCTAGGAATTTAAACAAAAAGGAGGAAGGGTGATCCAATGGGATCAAACAGGGCGAGAGTACCACTCAAAGGGAGTGGAAGGTCCAGCCGTAGTCCGTGCCCTACACAAGTATTGATCAAAGAAGATGGACAAGGCTGTTCCTAGAAAGAGGTAGTGTGCTGGTCACAAGAGAGAGGGAGTGTGGTGGTTGGCGTATGCGCTCCTACCACTGGGTATCCATTGTGTTGGATATGGTTGCCTCACACACCTTTGCAGGTGTCATGCTTCATCATAGGCAGTGCTCCTCATTGGGTAGGCGGTGCAATACCCAACGGGCACACCTCAAAGAGGGGCTCTTTAGCGGAGATCTTTTTCCAACTGCCTATGGGTGAAGTGCGGGTGTGGGGCCAGAAAGTTGTAGACAGGACTGTCAATTAAAATGGAGCGAAGGGTACCTGAGACTACTTTACTAGGTGGTCCCTAGCTTCAGTTAAAAATGGAGCTAGCCTGGGCTTACTGGAAATTAATGTTCCCATTGCTCTAGACTAGATTAGGAAGAGTTAAAAAGTCGGTCAACATGTTTCTCGCGTTAGTGCATTGACAAGCGATTCATCAGGACCTCTATGGTAAAGTCTACAAACAATAAACAAAAAACAATAAACCTATGTCAGGATTTTATGCTCATTACCAGTTGTGGGAACGTTGTACCTCTGTTGCATTGTTCCTTGCCTGAAGTGGGGAACAAAAGAGGCTGGTTATGAACAGCTGTGGGACGTTATCCTCAATGATTGTGGCCAGGTATACCCATAGTGACATGTTAGATTGTGGGTTTGCACTAGCATGCCTGAAACTTAATGGGTGGACCGTGTGGCATGCTCTTGTGCGGTCCAACGCGTGTACTCAGAGCATACAGTGAGGATATACGTGCAAATAGAGAAATTACAAATTAAAAACAATTCAGCAGCATTCTGGTTGTTCCAAAAGGCTTGGGAACCCAACTCACCTAGTGGTCAAGAACTACATACAAAATCAATCCCCGGCGGGTCTTACATCAGGGATTAGGCCTCTATGAATAAGGCTGGATATTTGGGAATTAAAACACAACAAAGAGTACATGGTAAACCTAATCTACATCCATCTGTTCAGCGTTAAAGTACTTATTATGGTGGTGCAGTAATGTGGATGGAAAGAAAACCATTTTCTACGTCAGTAGAGCATGGTCACTACACATGAGCGCTATGTCCCTTTAAGTTCCGTATGATCGTGTTGGCCCCAGGGTAAATCCCCGCATGTGAAGTAATTCAAGGATCACATATACTGTATATAAAGGGTGATCGTAACAACCCAGGGGGAAGAATGGTAGCCCGAGGTAAACTAATAATCCTGGACTCATTTTATGTCCGGATCCGGTGTGTATGTAAGTATCTCCCTGATCCAATGCGTACATATCCCTTGGCTCGAGGGTAGTTCTCTGTTCAGCCCTCATGTACTAGTTTAGGACCCCTACCCCTCCCGTTCGTGTAGTGCTCCCGTAATCCCTCTTCGAGTTGTGCCTCGTGCCGAATCTGGGAGGAACACTATCATAAGGTCGCGGGCGGGTGCAGAGAGTGGGGGGGGTTGGCTTGGGGTTGAGAAGCAAAGTAGCATGGAGGGGAGGGGGGGCGCGGGTGGTGATACTCGCGGTTGTCAGGCGCTAAGAGCGCCACGTTGGGTCCCATGTTACGAGGGCATAACTCACCTCGCAAATCCTGTGTAGTGGACCCTCGTCCTACCCTTCTCCGCCGGGATCGGGAAGATGTGCAAGAGTGCGCCCGGCCGCCATTATAATGAAAATAGGGCGTGGCCTCAGTTTGGACGAGCAGTGTGCGAGTGGGTCACAGGGGTAGGGCAGATATCGTGGCGGCCATCTGGGCGTGTGAGTATACAATGTTTAAAGTAATCAATTATGTGCAAGATAAACATAACGGATTGTGGGTGGTTATCAAAACAAGCAAAAACGATCAGGGTGCTTGTTATCAGTACATCGTCACCCTTGCACGCATGGAGTCAGTGTGATGGGCAACAATATGTGAGCTCAAATAGTGGTCTAAACCCGTCAGTTGTGTGGATATGTTAAAAGAGGTGATGAATACTAACGGGCTCGGCCATAATGGTATTCCACTCCCAATCTGGTGTAGTCGGTAGGCGACAGGAAGGTCACATGGTTGGGGATGTCCCCGGAGTGGCCATTTTGTAGTGGTTAAGGACGTTTGTGATTCAAAAACCATACATATAGGAACAAGGGCTAAATATGAATGTCCTATACCCATTTCCAGCACACATAGAGTATTATCCCTATAGCCATGTAGCAAGTGATTGGAGCAAGGGTGAAGCTGAGAACCTGCCTATAGTGAACTCCAGGGAATATCTTCATTTAGTCCACCTTTATCAGTTGACAAACGGTGTATCCACCGTTGTTCCTTGAAAAAGAGATTCTGCTTAGGGCAGTTTGGACTAGACTCCAGTATAAGCCACTTCAACGAGTCAGCAGTATGATTATGTTCGATGAAGTGTCTACACATTTTGGTGTTGTTCTTTTTGCAGCGGAAATTGCTGCGATGTTCGGTAATGCGTGTTTTGATAGGACGTAAGGTCATTCCAATGTATTGGATTCCACAAGGGCATCTCAATAGATATATACAGTGTGAAGTGTTGCAATTGGTGTGCCCCCTCAGTTCCCACTCAAAGGACTCTGTTAACTGTATTGTCCTGTATGTAGAAGTGTACGGGCACACGCTGCAAGAACCACAAGGGTAGTGTCCTTTTCACCGGAGGTAGGTGCCAAAGGGTAGACTGGGCGTTTTTTTTCGGTCTGCTCGGTCTTGTCTTGATCAGAATGTCCTTAACATTCTTTGAACTCTTAAAGGCAAACCTTGGGACTTCAAGAGAGAGATCACCAGTATTTAAGATTTGCCAATGACGTTTGATGATGTTTCTGACCTTAGATGATACCGGTGTGTAAGTGGTTACACAAGTCATCGGTTCATTCTCCACAGGGATTTTCACCCTGTGCTCCAGGAGGGCCTCTCTGTGGTTGTTTTTGGCTCTTTATTGTGCTTTGGCTATATCTCTACACGGGTACCCTCTCTCAGCCAGATTTCTTGATAGAATAGTGGATTGGTTTTTGTACTCGGAGAGGCTACTGCAATTACGCCTTACTCTCAGGAACTGTCCAAATGGCAAGTTAGTTCGTAGGGCTTTTGGATGGTGACTGGAGAAGTGGAGTAGGTTATTGCGATCGGTAGGTTTCCTAAACATGGTGGTACTCAGTTGACCCTCCGTGAGTTTAATTGTCAGGTCCAGGAAGGGGATCTGTCATGGTAAATCGCAGGTAAGGGTTGAGTGTATTCATCCAGTCAAAGAATGTCTTGTAGGAGTCACTCATACCTGTCCAGAATACCAGGATGTCGTCGATGAACCTCTTCCACAATCTGATGTTATTGTGGTAAGGGTTCATCTGATGGTGTAAGAATTTCTCTTCGAAATCCGCCATGTACAGACAGGCTACCGAAGGGGCGAAGGTACTGCCCATCGAGGTGCCCTGTGTCTGATGGTAGAAGTTCCCTTTGAATTCAAAGTAATTCTACTAAAAATAACACACTTCGGTGCAACAGGAACATAGAGGTTTTATAGAAGCCCCGATTTCTCCCCCCACAAACATATACATTTGGTGATTGGAACTGTGCTGACCATGTGGAAGCAGGTAAATCACCTCTTAAGAATGGACCCTGGTCTTCCTGCCTCTGCCAGTTTGGAAATCCCTCCAATTTGTGTGTTGTGTTTAAGGGTGACACTCTCATACTGAGCATGACCTACCCCAGTTCCAATGATGGCCATATGCCAAATAATGTACTGCATCCGGGGGATTTAGGTGGTAATGTACTTGGATTTCAAGACTCTCCTATACTTAGAGACCTGGGATAGACATTAAGGAGTGGATTCAACCTTCTACGGCCTCTTGATTATTATACTTGTTTCTACCCCCACAAGGGAGTTAACCAGAACATGCTTGTAGGCTATGCTGCAAAGAGAATGCACGCCAGAGGATTGGGCACCCTCCTTTACACACATAATACTTTCCTCTGTGAGTCCAAACTGAAACTCAGTTATTTCAAGATTGTCCATAACTTATAATCGACTCCCCAGAGACAGCAAAGAATGGGCCTTTTACAACATTACGTATGCTGAAGATGCGGGACGGGATCTTGCAATCTCCCACGAATCCTCTGACTTGTACTGCACCCTCCTTCTACTGGGCCACCATACGGTCCACAATAGAGAATATATCTGGGGCCATATTACAGAGTGAAGTGCATTTTCCTTGTTAGCACCGGGTGCATCTTTCAAAAGGTGCGCTCAGTGCTAACAAGTAGAGCGCACTGTATATATTTAATGTGCTGCCCACAGGGAAGCCGCAAAGATGTGCTACGCTGGGGGCAGCGGATTAAAGTGAAACACCGAGTGGCGTTCAAGCAGCCACTTTGTGTTATACTGTGCAGGCAGCAACCCGCCTGCACTTTAAAGAGGGGAGAGAGATCCCCAAGCAGGCGGGTGAGTGGGTGCACCCTCCTGCAAGGTGATGTCTGGGTGGTCATAGGATCACCTTACCCCCTCCAGAGATCTGCTATCAGGGGGCGCAAAGAAAGTGCACCACCTTTTAGGTGGTACAGTGTCAGTGTGCCTCATGACAGCTTCTTTGCTTCTTCACCTGTGTCCATAAAATGGCTCAGAGGCAAAGGGATTTCCTCATTTGTATGGGGCCACACCCTAACGCAAATGAGGGAATGCCCTCTGGGGCTGGCAGGGGTGCTATATATATATATATATATAGACACCAGCGTTATCTGTTTTACAGAAAGGGCTGCACAAGCAACTGTGGCCCTTTCTGCAATACCATAGGGGGCACACAAAGTGGGTTCACATTCCCGTTGTGCCCCCAGGGCATTTTACCCCCTGGACGGCTGATCACTCCACCAATACCTCTCACCCTCTTCCATGGAGTCGCAGACTGAGCAGCACCTACAATCATAACCAATGGTGGCTAAAAACAGCACCTGCCACTGCAAAGGTGTGCTTTGTGCATCACTGAAAGAAGGCTTCCCATCCCACCATCTCACAATGATTATCTGAACATCACTGAATCGCAGAATATGAGAGTAATGCTCAGTTCTCTGAATCCATCACACACAGCTTCGCTCAGATCCAGGGGAAAACAGAGCAACAAGTATTCTGTTAATTAAGTGGTACAAGATACTCAGGGGCTTATTTATGAGAACTCACATCGCATTTGCAACACGAAAAGTGGTACATGCATGACGCAGCTCTCCTTTGAGTGGCTTAATCTGCACTCAAGAGGTGTTCAATGGTTGTTGCAGTGGGTTTTTCCATGAAACACCCAAGGAATGTTATGCTGCCCCAGATTTAGAAAGTGATGTAAACCTGGGGAAGCACCACAATCCATTTGCCTCCCGAGGAGAGGCATAGCAAGGAGAAATATGTTTATTTCTCCTCGTTTTTTTCCTCTTCTACGTGAGCTGCATTCTTAGCAGACATGGAAAGAGGAAAACGCCGATTAGGATTGCTTTTGTGAAGAACGGTGCCCCTTCCTGCACAAAAACAATCTTGCAAGCAATGGAGGCACTCTTGAACCACGGTGAAAAAACGGCGCTTGCGAAGGGAGAGAGGACAGAAATGCACCATGTTGCTTAAATCTCATAAATGAGGCCTTCACTCTCGGACCCCCATGGGGCTATTGTGTGATTTGGTTGGGGATTACTAAGTGCAAGGCAGGGAGTCTATAGGGGGGGCTAGAGTGTGGGTTGGAACTTCAGCATCAGCTACCGAGGCCCCCTCCAGTGCACTAGCCAAGGGTGTGAGGCCACAATGTGGCCACACTGTCCACATGGAGAGGGGCTACTATTGCTAACTATTGACCCACTTAATCAATTCATAATCTACAGTCATCCCTTCTACCAAAGAGATGAAATACATGTTTGTCTATCAATTAAATTAATTTTAACAATGTGTATGAGTGTTTGCATAAAATAAACTCTTGATTAAGAACAGAATAAAAAAAAAACTGAATCATAAAGGGTCCAATCCAACCTACCTCATTAATATTAATGACAAATCACTATGACCAATGTGACCACCATGACTGTGACCGCATTTCAATAAAGTATGATTTCTTTTAAATATAGCCTTTTTTCCTTGAAGTACTCCGGGTTGTGTTTAACCACTTGAATGCTATGGGGATTTTTCCCCTGTGCTGGAAAAGCCAGAACATCATTGTTCATGACGAGCTGGGCTCGTCATCAGTGTAGCAGGAGGCTACTGCATGACGAGCCCATGAGCGTGGAAGGGGTTAAAAAGAAAACCTTTTTTTTTGCATTTGCAGTGGTGCCAATGGTCCCAGACAAACATTTTTTTAAATTCCCAAATGGAGGAAGGGCTAACCCCTTCCCTTTTGGGAGTGGGTGGCCACCCCATCCTGGGGGTCAGTAATGTTTCAATGGTTTACAACTGCCAATTGAGGAAGAGGTGTGGCCCAGTGGCCAGTCTGCCTGATTCCGGACCACGGGGTTTACGGTTCGGTCCCCGGTGCCAGCGGTAGGTTAGCCCAGCACCATGTGATTTTGGGGAACAGCTTGCTTAATCTTCCCGAGGGCCCCCAGCGCTGGGACACCTCTCGGAGGTAGCTGTGCAATTTACAAATACTGGTG
The DNA here is from genome assembly GCF_964261635.1 of Lissotriton helveticus. Taxonomy (NCBI): domain Eukaryota; kingdom Metazoa; phylum Chordata; class Amphibia; order Caudata; family Salamandridae; genus Lissotriton; species Lissotriton helveticus. The sequence goes on from NC_136063.1 coordinate 24,722,633, forward strand.
TTTCATTTTAGCCTTATAGCCCGCCGTAGAGGGCTATACCGGCTATTAAAGGCCCTCTCCAGCGTTAAAGGCCCCGAGCCGGAATAGCCCAGCTACGAAGGGCTATAAGGCTGTTAGAACACTCTGCCACTAGAGGTCAGAATGTTCTAACAAAAAAGAACAAAGCCTTACGGGAGCGTGAGGGGATTGGAATCCCTTCAGGCTCATTGAAGTCTTTGTTCACAGCGAGAGCTGTGAACAAAGAAACATTGAAATGTTGGCGCTCCAGGCTTCTACCAGCCATTATAAGCCCGGAGCACTCCACTGTTTTCAATGGAGCTCCCAACATTCCAATGTTCTAATGAGTCTTACATTCTTGTTACATATGGATAGAAATCACTATCTGGAAGGGTCACCTACAACACTCTTCTTTCAAAGAGTGATTCATTGTCCATTTCCAAACCCCTTTTAGGAGTTGGACAAAGAGTTCAGAGACTCCTCAGATGGGTTTAGTACATCACTTTTTGGTCGCCAAAGCCGAATTAGATGATGTTAAGTTGGCAGTGTTGTTAAATTGGACCTTCTTGTAACAATCTACCCATTTTACCACTACCTTTCTTTCCTCCAAAGCGCTGGTCCGACAAGGGTTACACTGGCCCAAGGTGTTGCGCTCCACCGAACCCCTAAGAAGTATCTCACTGTCTTCAGCCAACTTGCTCTGCCTCAGCCTGATGTCCACGTGCCTCACCACAGCTCCCCACTTCCTATTTCTGTATTCTCATCTGCATCCTAAGATGGCGGCTGATGAACTCCTTCAAACTTCTGACCAGTGAAACAGTCTAGACTCCCACTCTAGCTCTGCCAAAGCCTCATCAACGCCCTGTTGATGACCTTACATGAGTAATGCTCTTTCCAGACTTTGGACTGATGGTGCCACATATGCACAGACCTACCCCTTCCCAAGAAGGGTGGATATCAGAGCAGAAGAGGACACCCCTTAAACTCCTCAGCTTGGTCTTCAACTCATACAGGAGGCATCCCACCGCCCTACCGCACAAGCAACATCAGTATCTAGTGTGGAAGCCTGGTGGCCAGTAGCCACCTCTCAATATTAGACTCCCTTTTGTTTCTTTGAAGACACTTCTACACTCGAGTTAAGAGCAAAGGCGCTACGTCGCAGGCTGAGCACTCTAATACTGATGGGTTCAACTCAAAAGTCACTGGAAGAGATAAGGTTTACAAGCCATGTACAGGCCCTGACCCTATACACAATATATACATGTGACCACTCACTCTCAACCCACACATGTGCATCTACTGGTAACCAGTCATTCACAGTCTCACTCAGGTGGATTTAAAGGTGATCAGACATGAGCAACCCCACACATGTACATCCAGAGATGATCAGCCAGGCACTGCCCCCAGCAGTGCCCAGCTGCTCAGTGTATGCTCAGCCCCACACAGGTAGATGTAAAGGTGACCGGTCATACACAACAACCCACACAGGAAGATCTGAAGATGACCAGTCTTATACAACCCCAAACAGGTACATCCAAAGAAGGCAAGGCTTGTATAGTCCCACACAGGAACATTTAAAGGTGATCATAAATTCACAGTCCCACAAACGTACACCTAAAGAGGATCAGATGGCTTGTATAGATCCACACAGGTACATCCCAAGCTGACCGGGCATGCACAGCACCATACATGCACATCCAAAGGTGACCAGACATGTACAGCCCCACAGAGGTAGATCAAAAGATGGCCTGTGACGAACAGCCTAACACAGGTAGATTTAAGATGAGCAGTCATGTCCAGCCCCATATATGTAGATATAAAGATGACCAGGAATAAACAGCACCACACAGTCACATCCAAAGGAGACAAGGCTTGTATTGCCCCACACAGGTAGATCTACACAAGACTAGGAATCTACAGCCCCACACAGGTAGATCTAAAGGTGACCAGTCATATACAGCCCCCGGTAGATTGAAAAATGATGCGTTATGCACAGCTTTCCCTATACAGATACATTCATATGTGACCAGTCATATACAGGCTCACACAGGCACATCTAAAGCAGACCAGGCATGGATAGCCCCACACAAGAAGATGTAAACATAGCCACTCATACACAGCCCAAAACAGATAGATCAAATGGTAACCAGGAATGTACAGCCCCACACATGTACAGCGAAAGAAAAGAAAGCATGAACAGCCCCACACATGTAGATTTGGAAATAACTAGGTGTAGACAGCCCCCCTACACAGGTACATTCAGTTGTAACCAGACATGCACAGTCTCACACAGGTAGATTTGGAAATGACCAGGTGTACACAGCTCCCTCTACACAGGTACATTCAGATGTAACCAGACATGCACAGTCTCACTCAGGTGGATTTGGAAATGACCAGGTGTACACAGCGCCCCTACACAGGTACATTCAGATGTAACAGGCATGCACAGTCTCACGCAGGTAGATTTAGAAATGACCAGGTGCACACAGCGTCCCTACACAGGTACATTCAGATGTAACCAGACATGCACAGTCTCATGCAGGTAGATTTGGAAATGACTAGGTGTACACAGCGCCCCTACACAGGTACATTTAGATGTAACCAGACATGCACAGTCTCACGCAGGTAGATTTAGTAATGACAAGGTGTACACAGCTCCCCTACACAGGTACATTCAGATGTAACCAGACATGTACAGTCTCACACAGGTAGATTTGGAAATGACAAGGTGTACACAGCACCCCTACACAGGTGCATTCAGATGTAACCAGACATGCACAGTCTCAAGCAGGTAGATTTGGAAATGACTAGGTGTACACAGCGCCCCTACACAGGTACATTCAGATGTAACAGGCATGAACAGTCTCACGCAGGTAGATTTGGAAATGACTAGGTGCACACAGCGTCCCTACAGAGGTACATTCAGATGTAACCAGACATGCACAGTCTCACACAGGTAGATTTGGAAATGACCAGGTGTACACAGCTCCCCTACCCAGGTACATTCAGATGTAACCAGACATGCACAGCCTCACACAGGTAGATTTGGAAATGACCAGGTGTACACAGCGCCCCTACACAGGTACATTCAGATGTAACAGGCATGCACAGTCTCACGCAGGTAGATTTAGAAATGACCAGGTGCACACAGCGTCCCTACACAGGTACATTCAGATGTAACCAGACATGCACAGTCTCACACAGGTAGATTTGGAAATGACCAGGTGTACACAGCGCCCCTACACAGGTACATTCAGATGTAACAGGCATGCACAGTCACACACAGGTAGATTTAGAAATGACCAGGTGCACACAGCGTCCCTACACAGGTACATTCAGATGTAACCAGACATGCACAGTCTCACACAGGTAGATTTGGAAATGACCAGGTGTACACAGCGCCCCCCACACAGGTACATTCAGATGTAACCAGACATGTACAGTCTCACTCAGGTGGATTTAGAAATGACCAGGTGCACACAGCGTCCCTACACAGGCACATTCAGATGTAACCAGACATGCACAGTCTCACGCAGGTAGATTTGGAAATGACCAGGTGTACACAGCGCCCCTACACAGGTACATTCAGATGTAACCAGACATGCACAGTCTCAAGCAGGTAGATTTGGAAATGACTAGGTGTACAGAGCGCCCCTACACAGGTACATTCAGATGTAACCAGACATGTACAGTCTCACGCAGGTAGATTTGGAAATGACCAGGTGTACACAGCGTCCCTACACAGGTACATTCAGATGTGACCAGACACGCACAGTCTCACACTGGTAGATTTGGAAATGACTAGGTGTACACAGCTCCCCCTACACAGGTACATTCAGATGTAACAGACATGCACAGTCTCACTCAGGTAGATTTGGAAATGACCAGGTGTACACAGCACCCCTACACAGGTACATTCAGATGTAACCAGACATGCACAGTCTCACGCAGGTAGATTTAGAAATGACCAGGTGCACACAGCGTCCCTACACAGGTACATTCAGATGTAACCAGACATGCACAGTCTCACACAGGTAGATTTGGAAATGACCAGGTGTACACAGCACCCCTACACAGGTACATTCAGATGTAACAGACATGCACAGTCTCACTCAGGTAGATTTAGAAATGACCAGGTGCACACAGCGTCCCTACACAGGTACATTCAGATGTAACCAGACATGCACAGTCTCACACAGGTAGATTTGGAAATGACCAGGTGTACACAGCACCCCTACACAGGTACATTCAGATGTGATCAGACATGCACAGTCTCACACAGGTAGATTTGGAAATGACTAGGTGTACACAGCGCCCCTACACAGGTGCATTCAGATGTAACCAGACATGCACAGTCTCACGCAGGTAGATTTGGAAATGACAAGGTGTACACAGCACCCCTACACAGGTGCATTCAGATGTAACCAGACATGCACAGTCTCACACAGGTAGATTTGGAAATGACGAGGTGTAAACAGCTCCGCTACACAGGTACATTCAGATGTAACAGGCATGCACAGTCTCACGCAGGTAGATTTAGTAATGACAAGGTGTACACAGCGCCCCTACACAGGTACATTCAGATGTAACCAGACATGCACAGTCTCACGCAGGTAGGTTTAGTAATGACAAGGTGTACACAGCTCCCCTACACAGGTACATTCAGATGTAACCAGACATGCACAGTCTCACACAGGTAGATTTGGAAAGACTAGGTGTACACAGCGCCCCTACACAGGTACATTCAGATGTAACCAGACATGCACAGTCTCACGCAGGTAGATTTAGTAATGACAAGGTGTACACAGCTCCCCTACACAGGTGCATTCAGATGTAACCAGACATGCACAGTCTCAAGCAGGTAGATTTGGAAATGACTAGGTGTACACAGCGCCCCTACACAGGTACATTCAGATGTAACCAGACATGCACAGTCTCACACAGGTAGATTTTGAAATGACTAGGTGTACACAGCTCCCCTACACAGGTACATTCAGATGTAACCAGACATGCACAGTCTCACACAGGTAGATTTGGAAATGACAAGGTGTAAACAGCTCCGCTACACAGGTACATTCAGATGTAACAGGCATGCACAGTCTCACGCAGGTAGATTTAGTAATGACAATGTGTACACAGCGCCCCTACACAGGTACATTCAGATGTATCCAGACATGCACAGTCTCACGCAGGTAGGTTTAGTAATGACAAGGTGTACACAGCTCCCCTACACAGGTACATTCAGATGTAACCAGACTTGCACAGTCTCACGCAGGTAGATTTGGAAAGACTAGGTGTACACAGCGCCCCTACACAGGTACATTCAGATGTAACCAGACATGCACAGTCTCACGCAGGTAGATTTGGAAAGACTAGGTGTACACAGCGCCCCTACACAGGTACATTCAGATGTAACCAGACATGCACAGTCTCACGCAGGTAGATTTAGTAATGACAAGGTGTACACAGCTCCCCTACACAGGTACATTCAGATGTAACCAGACATGTACAGTCTCACAAAGGTAGATTTGGAAATGACAATGTGTACACAGCACCCCTACACAGGTGCATTCAGATGTAACCAGACATGCACAGTCTCAAGCAGGTAGATTTGGAAATGACTAGGTGTACACAGCGCCCCTACACAGGTGCATTCAGATGTAACCAGACATGCACAGTCTCACACAGGTAGATTTTGAAATGACTAGGTGTACACAGTTCCCCTACACAGGTACATTCAGATATAACCAGACATGCACAGTCTCACACAGGTAGATTTTGAAATGACTAGGTGTACACAGCGCCCCTACGCAGGTACATTCAGATGTAACCAGACATGCACAGTCTCACACAGGTAGATTTGGAAATGACGAGGTGTAAACAGCTCCGCTACACAGGTACATTCAGATGTAACCAGACATGCACAGTCTCACGCAGGTAGATTTAGTAATGACAAGGTGTACACAGCGCCCCTACACAGGTACATTCAGATGTAACCAGACATGCACAGTCTCACGCAGGTAGATTTGAAAATGACTAGGTGTACACAGCGCCCCTAAACAGGTACATTCAGATGTAACCAGACATGCACAGTCTCACAAAGGTAGATTTGGAAATGACCAGGTGTACACAGTGCCCCTACACAGGTACATTCAGATGTAACCAGACATGCACAGTCTCACGCAGGTAGATTTGGAAATGACCAGTTGTACACAGCTCCCCCTACACAGGTACATTCAGACGTAACCAGACTTGCACAGTATCACACAGGTAGATTTGGAAATGACCAGGTGTACACAGCGCCCCTATACAGGTACATTCAGATGTAACCAGACATGCACAGTCTCACGCAGGTAGATTTGGAAATGACCAGGTGTACACAGCTCCTCCTACACAGGTACATTCAGATGTACCCAGACATGCACAGTCTCACGCAGGTAGATTTGGAAATGACCAGGTGTACACAGCGCCCTCTACACAGGTACATTCAGATGTGACCAGACATGCACAGTCTCACGCAGGTAGATTTGGAAATGATGAGGTGTACACAGCTCCCTCTACACAGGTACATTCAGATGTAACCAGACATGCACAGTCTCACGCAGGTAGATTTGGAAATGACGAGGTGTACACAGCTCCCCTACACAGGTACAATCAGATGTAACCAGACATGCACAGTCTCACTCAGGTAGATTTGGAAATGACCAGGTGTACACAGCGCCCCTACACAGGTACATTCAGACGTAACCAGACATGCACAATCTCACGCAGGTAGATTTGGAAATGACCAGGTGTACACAGCGCCCTCTACACAGGTACATTCAGATGTAACCAGACATGCACAGTCTCACACAGGTAGATTTGGAAATGACCAGGTGTACACAGCGCCCCTACACAGGTACATTCAGATGTAACCAGACAAGCACTGCCTCACACAGGTAGAAGGCTAGGTGTACACAGCTCCCCCCACACAGGTACATTCAGATGTAAACACACGTGCACAGCCTCCCACAGGTAGATTCAGAAATGACTAGGTGTACATAGCTCACCCTACACAGGTACATTCGGGTGTAACCTGACATCCACAGTCTCCCACAAATAGATTCGGAAATGACTAGATGTAAACTACCCCCTCTACACAGGTACATTCAGATTTAACCAGACATGCAAAGTCTCACAGAGGTAGATTTGTAAAAGACTAGGTGTACACAGCTCCCCCTACACAGGTACATTCAGATGTAACCAGACATGTGCATCTTACACAGGTAGATTCAGAAATGACCAGGTGTACACAGCACCTTCTACACAGGTACATTCAGATGTAACCATACATGCACAGTCTTAAGCAGGTACGTGACTAGGTGTACGTAGTTCCCCCTACACAGGTACATTCAGATGTAACCAGACGTGCACAGTCTTATGCAGGTACATGACTAGGTGTACGTAGTTCCCCCTACACAGGTACATTTAGATGTAACCAGACATGCACAGTGTCACACAGGTAGATTTGGAAATTACCGGGTGTAAACAGCGCCCCCTACATAGGTACATTCAGATGTAACCACACATGCACAGTCTCACACAGGTAGAAGTGTAGGTGTACACAGCTCCCCCTACACAGGTACATTCAGATGTAACCACACATGCACAGTCTCACCCAGGTAGAAGACTAGGTGTACACAGCGTCCCCTACACAGGTACATTCAGAAGTAACCACACACGCAGAGTCTCACCCAGGTAGAAGACTAGGTGTACACATCTCCCTCTACACAGCTACATTCAGATGTAACCACACATGCACAGTCTCACCCAGGTAGAAGACTAGGTGTACACAGCCCCCCCTACAAAAAAAATCACACATGTAGATTTGGAAATGGGGGAACAGTGTTTTCATCACTGTCATTACATCGGGTGCTATTACACCGCGGTCGTTACAGCGACCGTATTGTTAGTACGTGATGTAATGATATCGAAAGTCATTACAAAGACTTCCAGTAGAAGGCGCTCAGGTATTGGAAATGATTATCAAAACCATCCCAACTGTTTTCCAAACTGGAGTAGTAATACTATATAATACTATTCCTAAGTCTAGTGGGCCCCCTGCTGGAAGTCATTGTAAAGACTTGTAATATATTACATGGCTTATTAACAAACCAGTCGTTGTAACAATCGCATTGTAATGGCACGTAATGTATTACATTGCTTTCTAAAGTACCAAATTCTTGGAAATGACGAGGTCTACACAGTTCCCCCTACAAAGGAACATTCAGATGTTACCACGTCTGCACAGTATCACACAGGTCGAAGACGAGGTGTACACAGCTCCCCCTACACAGGTGCATCACATGTAACCAGAGATGCACAGACTCACACAGGCAGCTCTACAGGTGACCAGTCATGTCCAGTTTACACAGGTTTACATCCATAGTGTGTCATTTATTGTGAGTCTTACCTGTGCCCACAAGGAGGGCCGCAGCCAGAAGACACCCCAAGACAGCCTTCATCCTTCAGAGGGATGGAGCAGTGATGGGGAGAAGGGATGCTGGTGGTGTCTGTGGGTGTTACCTGCGCTTGATGGTTCTGTGTGAGGTCTGTACGTGGTGTCAGTGCGTTGGATCTGGGTGTAAGATGGGTCAGAGCTCTGTGTGTCAGTTTCTTATGTGATGTCTGTGTCTCATAGGGGGTCTCTGTGCTGCCTATATATAGCATCAAAGTGTTGTGTAAATGCAGCTCTTGGCAACAAGTGTTCACAAAACAAACCTGTATCTTGTTTTCACACTATTGTTCACATGTTCTATTGAATTCTGCCCCTCGGCGAGGTCGCATCTTACAATGCTCCAAAAATACTAATTACAAAAGTTGCCTTTCTTCCTCACTGTCACTACCACTATAAACCAGCCATGCACGCGAAGCTTGTGTGGAACACAATCAACAATAGGAGCACAAGGAGGGAACGCCGTTCCACTCATACTTTCACTTTTGTTTAACAAAGAAGGACAGACCTGGGCCTGTAATTAATTGAAGCTTCTTCTTTGTAGTAACTCTGTTGCTATGGTTACTGGCAGGAGTCCCGAAGAGCAGCACTTTGTGCACATGTCCTACCATCTGAGCCGCCCCCAGGGAGGGAGGGAGGGGGTGTGAGTAGAGGGGCCATGCCTGGCCTCCTCCAGACCCTGCCCTAGTGCGAATGCGCCTCAGCCATGGGTACTAGTGGCTCCCACAGTACTTCATTTAAACACAGTACTTGCTGCGTGCAACCGGTGTGAGTTGTCGACACGTTTCAAATAGTGTGTGGCTTCATGCAAAGGCCTGTTGTGAAAAATAAATCTTCTCCCTATGATAAACAATTCACCTGTGGATTTCTGTCTCATACTATCATTGAGTTCTCATATAGTGCTCGCAACAAATATTACCTCTACGTCCCTCGTCCTCGACCCAGTCATCAGACATGAGGTATTCCACATGACAGGAAACAAAACAGGAAACGCTTTCTGACTCCACCCACCCTCCTGTCAGGTGCTATAATACACCTCACCACCAGAAGCAAATCCTGTTTTGTTTCCTGTCGGTTGGACTTCTGATGGGTGACGCTTGGGTGAGTGCCGGGCACTTACCTGCTACAACTGTCCTGTGGTGTCCTCCTTTGCTGGGCCTTGGGGGTGCTCATGGACCTCCGTGGGACCTTGAAAGACGGGCTGCTGGGCTTCCTGTGCTTTCCTCGTGGCGGGGGCCCCGGGTTGCGGGGCTTCTCGGGCCCCCGTGGGTTTCTTTGTGCTCCTGGATCCTGGATCGTCTTTGCACATTGGTGGGGCGCCCCGGGGCTTTCTGTCCCTGGTTGGCAGATTGCTCGGGCAGGCTGGCTGCTGTTGGACGCGCGCGGCTTCCCCCCGCGTCCTGCTCTTGCCGGTTCTGGTTGGCAGGGCGCGCTCACCTTCGTGGCTCCTGGCACGTCCTCCCTTCGGTTGTGAGTTGCCCCTGGATGGCGTGGGCCGTTCTCTTCCTTCCCCGGGGGCTGGGATGTCGGATGTCGGCTGGTTGCCGTTCCCGGCTTCGCCTCCTCATTTTTGCCTGTGCGGGCGCCCGGGTGGGCTCTGGGTTCCCTGCTTCCACTTTCAATTGGCTGGACGGCCTGGGGTGATGACGTCATCCTCTTCTTTCGGCCTGGGTGACTTTGGATGTTTTCCTTCGCCGGCTGCTCCTGGGAGGCTCGTCTTCCGCCCCTCCTTCTTCCTCCTCGTTTCAGTGAGGCGGCAGCTGTGGGGTGAGTGTTTTCCTCCTATTTATGGCGGGAATCCGCTGTTTTTTTCGATTCCTATGGCGTTCTGTTGGAGTTGCTGTGCGTTCAGTGTGCTTTTCCTTTTGCCTATAGTTTGCTGTGTCTCGTGGGGCTGTTTGCCATGGGGAAGCACCACAGGAAGAGAAAGCATGTCTCTCCCGTTCGGTCGTCCTCCTCCTCTTCCGACAGTAGTGATTCTACCCCTGCTGTTCGGGGTGCTCGTCTGGGTGGCTCTAAGCGGCTGAAGCGCCTGATTTTGGAGACGCTGTCCGATCTCAAGACTTCCCAGAAGGGTGCTGGGGGTCGCTCTGAGTCTGCTGCTCCCCTGTATTTGGATATTTCTTCCTCTGCTTCCTCTGATGAGTCCACTTTGGGTGCGGTGAATCTGCAGGGCAAGTACATTTCGAGGGACCTGATGCCTGATCTTCTTTGCCATGTTCGGGAGAATATGGGTTTCCCTGTGGACTCGGTGCCCAGTACCTCCCAGGACACTGTTCTGCCGCAGTTTCGGAAGCCTGTGTCTTCTTCTATGCCCGTCCACCCCTTTGTCATGGATGTCCTCCTTAAGGAGTGGAAGGACCCGGACCATATTTCCATGCCCAGATTCATGTCTAAGCTGTATCCCTTGCAAGATATGGAGGTTGCCCTGCCTGATTCGGTGCAGGTGGATTCTGTGGTTGCTTCTCTGGTTGGTAGACCTTCCATGGCGGATGATAATATCCTGAAGGATGGCGTTGATAAAAAGATTGACTCTGCTCTGAAGAAGTCTTATGCTGGCTCTCACCCGGCTTTGAGGTCTGGGGTGTATGGTGCGTATGTTGCGCAGTCCTTGCTGGCGGACTTCAAGACTCTGTTTTCTACTATGCAGGAGGGGGGCTCTTGTCCTGATTTGCTGGAGTCTATGGAGCGTCAAGTGGAGTTCCTTTCAGACATTGCCTTTGACTCCGTCAGGGCTTCGGCTCTTTCTTGTGGTTCCTCTATTGCTGCCCGTCGGAATTTGCTACTGCGGGGTTGGAAGACGGATGCTGCGCAGCGTTCTATGGCCTTGCGGTTGCCCTTTTCTGGTACTCATCTTTTTGGGGACGCCCTGGAGGTCAAGCTCCATAAGGTCTTCAAGGAGAGAAAGCATTTGTTGTCTTTCCGTCATGCTCCTGCTCTTAAGGGGTCCTCCTTCTCGAATGCCAGGTCTTTTCGCCAGCCTTCCAGGTTCCAGCAGTCGTCGTTTAGAGGCCAGCGTGGTGCACAGGGGTCCTTTTCTAGGCTTTTCCAGAAGAAGCCCCAACCGGATGGTGGTTCGGGTGCTCCTCATTCCTGACTACGCCGTTCCAGTGCCCGATCTCGCTGGTGGTCGACCTGCGGTTTTTGGGAGGCTGCGGTTGTTCCTCCCTGCTTGGCTGCTGACGACCTCCGACCAGTGGGTGCTGGATGTTGTGTCCAGGGGTTACCGGATGGAGTTCCTGTCTCCCCCGCCTCCCTCGGGTGTTGTGGTGACCCCCTTACCTTCGGATCCGACTCGCCGTCTGGCGTTGCTGGAGGGTGTCCAGGTTCTGTTCAGCAAGCTGGCAATTGTGCCGGTCCCCCCGCAGGAACGTGGGCTGGGGACTTATTCCATTGTGTTTGTGGTCCCAAAGATCACGGGGGGTTTCCGTGTTGTCATCAATCTTCGGGCCCTGAACTTGTTTGTGCGCAAGATCTCGTTCAAGATGGAGACTCTGCAGAGGGTGATCCCCTTGATTCAGGAGGGCTGGGTGTTCTCCTCGCTGGATCTCCAGGATGCGTACCTCCATGTTCCGATGGCGTTGGAGGATCAGCGGTTCCTGCGTTTCTGCCTGGGGGGTCTTCACTGGCAGTTCTGCGTCCTTCCATTTGGTCTCCGGTCCACCCCGAGGGTGTTCACCAAGGTGGCGGCTCCCTTGGTGGCTCATCTCCATCTCCTGGGGGTGTCCGTTTTTCCATACCTGGACGACTGGTTGCTGCAGGCTCCTTCGTCGGAGGTTATGTCTCGCCACCTTTCCTTGACAATGCGTACGCTAGGGGATCATGGGTTCCTGGTCAATCTGCCGAAGAGTCACCTGGAGCCTGCCACTCGGAGGACCTTCATTGGGGCTGTGTTCGACTCTGTTCTGGGCAAGGTCTTTCTCCCGGAGTCGAGGATTCTGCGTCTTCAGTCTTTGCTGAGGGCTTTGCTTGCCCGGGATTCGGCTCCTCTCCTGCAGTGGCTGGTGGTTCAGGGACACATGTCTGCCACTGTGTTCACGGTGCCCTGGGCCAGGGTTCATCTTCGGCCTCTGTTGTGGCATGTTCAGCGTTGGGTGCCCTTTCCTATCCAGGACTTCTCGATTCATGTTCCGGTGTCTCCGGCGTTGGTGGCTGCTCTGCAGTGGTGGCTGGATTCTTCAAATCTGTCGAAGGGTCTGTGGTTCCATCCCCCGCCCCCCTTGGTGTTGACGACAGATGCCAGCGCTTCCAGCTAGGGTGCGACTTTGGTTCCTTGGGCGGTGCAGGCGCGTTGGCTCCCCTCGGAGTTGCGCCGGTCTTCGAATTGGAGGGAGCTGTCTGCTGTGGAGAGGGCGCTTCGCCTTTTCAAGGATCGTCTTCTGGGGTGCAACGTGTTGGTGAGGTCGGACAACACTGTGACCGTGGCTTACATCAACCACCAGGGCAGTACCCGCTGCCTTTCCCTGAACTTGGTGGCGTGTGCAATTGCGAGTTGGGCCGAGCGTCATCTGGTGGCCCTCTCTGCCTTGCACATTCGTGGTGTGGACAACGTGGTTGCAGATTCCTTGAGTTGGAAGTTCCCGTCCTCTCTCTCCCTGTGTCTGGCCCCGCGGATTTTCAGGATGCTCTGCCGGCGGTTTGGGACTCCTGTGTTGGACCTGTTTGCCTCCCGGTCCGATGCCCAGCTTCCCCTGTTCTGCGCCAGGTCTCCGGAGTTGGGGGCTTGGGGGGTGGATGCCTTGTCTGTCCTTTGACCCCCTTGGCTCCTCTATGCATTCCCCCCCTTTCCTCTGATCCCTGCTTTCTTGCTGAAGGTTCAGCGGGTGGGGGCTCAGGTGGTGGCTGTTCTCCCTTACTGGCCTCGCCCCTCCTGGTTTCCTCTACTGCTGAGTCTGGCGGTAGGCCCGCCGTGGATCCTGCCCCGCTACCCGTCTCCTCTGGGTTCCCCGTCTCCCTCCCTGTTGGTTCCTCTCACCTTGGCGGTCTGGAGGTTGAACGGCTGTCTCTTGGAGTCCGGGGTCTGCCGGATCACCTCATCACTGTGATGCAGGCTTCCCGTAGGAAGTCCACTCTGGCCTCCTATTCCAAGCACTGGGATTCTTTTTCTGCTTGGTGTGTTGCCCTGGGCCTGTCCCCTGCCTCCTGTGCTGTTTCCTCTATTCTGCAGTTTTTTTTGGAGACCTTTCGGAAGAGTTATGTGCTGTCTACTTTGAAGGGTCAGTGGGCTGCTATCCGGGCCTTTAGGGATCCGGCTTCTCTTCTTCCTTCGGGCGGGTTGTTGGTTTCCTGTCTGTTTCGGAGTTTCTCTCTTTCTGCTCCTTCTGTCCGCTCTCCAGTTCCACCTTGGGATCTGTCTTTGGTTTTGGGTGCCTTGCAGTCCCCTCCCTTTGAGCCTTTGGACTCCGTGGAGTTGATGTTCCTGTCTTTCAAGGTTGCCGTTTTGGTGGCGGTTACTTCTGCTCGGCGGTTGGGGGAGCTTACGGCGTTGTGTTGTTCTCCTCCCTTCTTGAGGTTTCTGGACGATGTGGTGGTCCTTTCTTTGGACCCTGGGTTTTTGCCTAAGGTTCGTTCCCGTTTCCATACCTCCCAGGAGTTGATTCTTCCTTCTCTGTGTCCTTCTCCTTCCTCGCCTTCTGACGTCTTGCTCCATTCTTTGGATGTTCGACGGGCCCTGTCTGTCTATGTGGCCCGTTCTGCTGGGTTTCGTTCTCCTGACTCCCTCTTTGTGACTTTTGGTTTGGCTGGTAGAGGTAAGGTTGCCTCCCGCCTTACTTTGGGTCGCTGGATCAAGGCTGTGATCTCTTTGGCTTACCAGGGCTCTGGTTTGCCTTGTCCATCTGCTGTTCGGGCGAGATCTACCGGGGGTGTGTCTGCTTCTTGGGCCGCTTTCCATGGTGTTCCCCTTGAGGAGATTTGTAGGGCAGGGACCTGGGCGTCCGAGTCTACCTTTGTGCTGCATTATCGCTTGAATTGTGCTCTGTCTGGCTGCCCTAATTTTGGTTCTGGTGTGTTGCGAGCTGTGGGGGTTCCCCCCCCCTGTCTGATTTGTTTGTTGCCTTTTTTGTTAATAAACATCTGTCTTTCTGCACTCCTTGGTGTCTGTTCTGTTTTGTTTGTGGTGTGCCAAAGGCCGTTGTGGGGTTGCTTTGGTATGCCTCATGTGTGATGACTGGGTCGAGAACGAGGGACCAGGAGGTAATGCTTTGATTACTGGGGGTAATCCCCATTACTCTTAGTCCTACTCGTCCTCGACCCAGTCATACATCCCGCCTGCCCTCCCTTTCCAGGCCTTTGGTGCTTGGTACATCAGGATTTGCTTCTGGTGGTGAGGTGTATTATAGCACCTGACAGGAGGGTGGGTGGAGTCAGAAAGCGTTTCCTGTTTTGTTTCCTGTCGTGTGGAATACCTCATGTGTGATGACTGGGTCGAGGACGAGTAGGACTAAGAGTAATGGGGATTACCCCCAGTAATCAAAGCATTATATACACTGGTGATTTATAAAGTACATAGATATATTTACCTAAAACCATGACATTTCTCATAAATTATACATTGCTGCAGCGTATAATCTATGGGTGACTAACTCATAAACTATTTAAGTCACAGTATGATTGTAGCCGTCTTAAAATATGTGTAGCCCGTTCTGCTCCTTTCAGGAATAGGTGAAAGGCGTGTTTTCATTCTATGGAGGGCTGTGCATAGGGCATGCTTGTGCATGCCTTATTATTCTCTGCTTTATAGATGTGAAACTGCTTAGCATACCCTTACCACCCGCTGCTGAGGGCATTAAAGGCCCGAGCCACAGGCAAGGGTCAATAGTGAGGAACAATGTATTTAACAACCGTTATAGCCCCAGGCAGAAGGGCTGTAAGGCTATTAGAGCACTCCATCCACTGAGCGTAGAATGTTCTAATTTAAAAGGGGATCAATAGAAAGACAAACATTGGAATGTTGGAGCAGAAGACATGGACCAGCCTTTATAAGCCCTGGGTCACTTCATCGTCCTCAATGGAGCTCTCCACATTCCAATCTTCTAATTAAAATTATCAGTCAATTGATCTGTATAACAGGCACATCTCTTTAAGATCAATAATGGACAAACAGTTGTTTTAGACTTTATTCAAGTTTTAATATGTTGCTAATCGCATTCATGTCTACAGAGCTAGTATGTTTCTTATGCACCTGTAACCCAGTAAAAAAATAGTGTAAAATAAACATATTGTGAGTCATGTCACAGATATGCTTCATATTGTGCTTGTTCTGCTTCGAGGGAAAAGGGACACCTATGAGTACGATAGAGGGAATGGAAAGCTGGGTCCACGTGTACTTTATTAAATATCTTACAGTATGAAAAGCTTAGAGCAAACCATCATATCCTTTGAATGGTGTCATTAGTTGTGTCATGATGCTATTAATGATGTCATTTCACATGTCATGAGTGATGTCATAGCAAGATCACAATCAGGACATGCTGGGAAACAAGTTAAAATAAGCCCATATAAGACTGTAACTGGTTAGTTTCACCTTTTTTGCGTTTTGAAACATTAGTCTTTGTATTATTTCAACACTTAACTTCACTGTTACCTTTGTTTTTTTTCATTGAATTTATGTTTTTTATTATAATGTAAGTTATGACCTTATTAACATACCTAGCTATAACATCACTTTAATATTTGGGTTTTGCAGTTCATTTCTCAAATTTTATAATGGAAGGTAAGACCTTATTACCATACCAAACTATAACATCACTTTCTCCTTTTTCTCAGTGAATTTCTATTTTTATATCACATTTACCCAACTCCAAACGCTTAGCATAGCTTTTGGCCTTGCATAGGGATGGACTGGCCGCACTCCTGACCTCTGGACAAGCCCTGTGCCCAAACTATTGGGAGCTCCAATCCTCCCGCTGTGCATGGCCTTTGGGAGTGGGGAGTGTAGGGTTGACCTCAGAGCCAGGACCGCAGTGCGACCCTGCACCCGACCCCTGCTGCACACCACCTTCAGACACTGAAGTTTCCACATGTAGAGCATTTCAGTTTCAACTTTGGTGCTGTTTGATGAATTTTCACAAAACCTTGCAAAAGATAAAAGTCATTCACCTCTGCTCCTTCAAGGAGTATGTTGTAGTGAACCTTCACGTAGGGCCGAGAAATAGAAAGGGGGTCTGAAAACATTGTTTTGCAATGCTATTTCCCTAAGAAAATTTTGGGAAGCGATACAGAAAAAACAGCTGAATGGAATTACAACAAATTTGACAGAGAGTTAGAATATTGCATGCTTCTATTTGAGATTTCTTTTCTAATAATTTCAGCTGTTTTCAAGAAAGTTGCTGTTTGGATGAAACGTCCTTTCCCTGGTAGTAGATGTGCATCCCTGTCCTGCGTGTCCATCATTACGGATGTCTGGATCCTTAATGCTGATTTTTGCTGTCATAGGCAAACTCGGATAATGCTTGTGCACCATGACACAGGCTGTTCTCATGCCTACAAAGCCCTCCACAACTCCGGACTAGCCTACATCAA
Source organism: Lissotriton helveticus (assembly GCF_964261635.1). Classification (NCBI taxonomy): domain Eukaryota; kingdom Metazoa; phylum Chordata; class Amphibia; order Caudata; family Salamandridae; genus Lissotriton; species Lissotriton helveticus. Next base: position 24,739,647 of record NC_136063.1, read on the forward strand.
CCAATGCCTGATGCTTCACCGACCTAACAGAGAGCACCACTCTGCCTCAATTACCTAGGCACGCATCCCCGTATCTGTCAGAGGCACTGAGGAGGCTGTTTCTTCTCCTACCTCACCGCCTGGTCCTGGAATGACCTCCACCTCCACTTGCAAACCGCCCCTCGCTGGAAGACTTCAGGAAGAAGCTCAAGACATAGCTGTTTGACCAAGGCTCACATTACTCCAGCTCCTGGAGACCCCCCCGGGGGTGACTAGCTATACAAGAACTGATTATTGATTGATTGATTGATTGTGGTGGTGTTGGACATGGAAGGGCACCCAAAGTGGTACCTTTCCCCATGCGCAGCCAGGCCCTGTGGCAATCGCCACACAGCAGCCAACCTCATGCTCTGTGTAGGAAGGGGGAGTCTCTGGTTGGCGCAGTGCAGCACTAGCGACAAGCAGGGCCTCTCTCTTCCCCGTCAGGGCTGAGGGTTACCTTCAAGACAACCTCTGCTTACCCTCTAGGTAGTGTGGCTTAAGCAGTCTTAGGCTAATCTCTGGGGCATGTAAGGTTAAACATTTGCAATATTACACCGTCACAACCAACCCACCACACAATGACACCAAACTGTATTTGTAAAAATATATTCTCTTTATATAAATTTCAAGCAGGCTTGTAAATACAGTCTTGGTTATTTCAAATGCAGGTTCCAGTTACTCTTTAGGTTAAGTTGCCACAGTTCTTTCTCAGTAATAAGCAATCTTTGTTTAGTGTTATTCCCAAACAGTTCTTTCAGTGTTCTTTCCTTTCAAAGAGAAAGCCTCTCTCTGTTCTGGGGCTTTGGGACCCTCCCCGGCCTTCGGAGCGCCTTGCAGCGCCTCTCCTGCCTTCAAGGGTGAAACTGACTCGGCCCCTACCAACTCTCACGCATCTCGCGGTAGGCTTGGAATGGACACCAGAGAGGGGCTTGACTCCCGAGTACCACGGCCCTAGGAGGGGGCGAGAGGGGGCAGACTTCACCTCCGGCGGGAGGAAATACTCGGCCTCAGGCAGGGGACGAGCCAAAGCACAGGAGAACCCACTGGTCCTGGGGTTCAGTTCAGGGGGCAAGCTCAATCAAGCCCTTGGAGAATGTTTAGAGCACAAAGCAGCAAAGTCTTTAAAGCAAGTCTTCTTCCTCTCCTTTCTCAGCAAGGCAAGCAGCAGGCCAGTCCTTCCAGCGTCTCTTCTCCTTCTAGTCGGGCAGAGGTCCTTTGTGGTAAAACAGGATTCTGATTTACAAGGAGCAGGGCTCCTACTTTTATACACAGTTTCTTTTGTTCTCACTGGCCAGGGGGGCCTTTGCATAACTGCTCCAGTCCCTGAGCACTTGCGGTGGGTACTTCTGCTTCTGCATTCAGTGTGAGGGCAGGCACATCAGCCGCTCCCCAGGGGGGCGGAGCCGGCATTGTGAAGACAGGGGCAGCCTGAGTACTTTGTTGACAAGCTTCGGTCCTTCCTGGGCCAGGTGCAGGCTGAGTCATCAGTCGCTCCCCAGGAGGGCGGAGCCAGCATTGTGGGGGCAGAGCACAGCCTGATGCATCATTCAGGGGAAACTCCCACCACCCACTAAGGTGTCATCCTGCTATTCACAACCTGTCAACTCCCAGCCCTGTCACTCACACACTCAGACAGTCAGATACACACAAGAGCAGAGGCGGGCTGAAATGGTTAGACAAGCAAATGCTAGCTTTCTAAAAGTAGCATTTGCAAACACAGGATATTAAAATAAACTTTACTAAAAGAAGTATTTTATTATTCTGAGTTCAGGCATACTAAACATTAATTTCTACCATGTCCCCTGAGCCTGCTGGGATTATAGAGTGTAATAATTCCAGCAGCCCATCTGGCCTAGAAGGGAACTGGTAGCCTTACAATAGTGAAAAACGAATTTGGCAGTAATTCACTATTAGAACATGCCACACACATCAGGGCATGTTCTACCTTACACTTACAATGCACCCTGCCCTCAGGCCTACCATAGGGGTGACTAATATGAAGTTAAGGGAAGGTTTAGGGGCTGGCAAGTGTGTGCACTTGCCCAGCCAGGGTGACAGTACCAGACTGCACGCAGGTTCTGCAATGGCAGACCCTAGACACATTTTAAGGCTGCTTCTGTGGGTGGCGCAACCAGCGCTTCAGGCCCACTAGCAGTATTGGCATTCACAAGCCCTGGCACTCCTAGTGCACTTTACTAGGGACTAACAGTAAATCCAATGAACCAATCATGGACATCAATCACATGTACACTTTTCAGTAGGGAGAGCATATGCACTTTGGCACTGGTCAGCAGTGGCAAAGTGCCCAGAGTCATTAAACCAACAAAAACAGGTCAGAGAGAGTATTGGAGGAAGGCAAAAAGTTTAGGGATGACCCTGCCAAGAGGCCCAGGTCCAACACAACCCCCTTCCAGCCAAAATGCAGGGTAGACCAATCACCACTGTGATGGGCTTCCCTGCTTTGGGCGATAGAACCTGGACCTGGCCCGCAACAGCAGGGGCACATTCCAGTTCTACGCCAATCTGCACCTCCTTCAAATCCTCTGTTCATACTCTCAGGGTCCACCAAGCCAATCCATGGGAAACCCTTCTCTACACCTGTGGACACCACCTGTGCAGCCTTGAACCTTAATTCGCTCACAGGTGTGTCCCAACAGGCTGACAGAAAAATGTCACAGTGGCCACTGACAGTAGTCAGGAATGAGACCCAAGCCGTACGCCTCTCAGGGCTCTCAAACCTCTGTGGCCTTAAAGAGTGGGGGGTATTAGCCCCAGGTGCTTGGCACCCTTGGTCCACTCTCCCTCCTGTCAGGTCAGGTATGCCATCCTGGCACTGACCCACCAGCCTCAGGTCTGTACCTGACGGCTGTACTAAAGACTGGGGTGGCCTCTCCCACACCCGGTCCTCCTCCTGGGGGCTCTGTACCCTCCCACCTGGAGTGGTACCCCCTTCCAGAATTGTCAGGGCACCTGTGGCAGGTGACCTGCACAATTCGCCCACCAGTTCAGGGGTGCTATCCTGCAACTGGGGCACCAGGTCAGGGGGGACACCCTGCACCTGGCCCTTAAACCTAGGGTCTAAACCCTCAAACTGCACCGGGGTCAGAGGCGAGGACTCCCTCCCTCTGCACCCCCTTCCACAGTACTGCCCACTCCCAACTGGAGTGGTACCCCTAGAAGTGACATGGGCCAGGACACTGATTACAGTGGTCCTGCCCTCCAGGTCAGACAACACCTGACCCTGGCTTCTCAACTCAGGGACCCAACCCTGCAGTTGAACACTTGCCTGGCGCACCAGGACTTTCCGGGGAGCACGCCTGCCCCCCCTGAGGGTGGCACATAGCTCATGTGTCGTGCAACAGCCTGCCCGGCGCGGATCTCCCAACCCCTGTCCCTCTGACAGTGCGGGAAGATCCCCCAGGACAGAAGTGGTGTCCCCCTGGTCATTCACTGGGGACGCAGCCCTGCTGGCTGGCCCCTGACCCACTGGTTCTTCCACTGGGGACTCTTTCCCCCTCTCGCCCCTCTTTCTGGACTTCTGCACCCTCCCAACTGGAGTGGTACTGCCAGTCACCAGAACTACTGGAGCCCTGTTTACAGAGCCTCCACGTTCTCTAGCCACTGGGGGATCCCCCTCAGCGGGTGACTCATCCGGACAGCCTAGGCTCCCCACCTGGTGTTCCCTTAAAGAACCATCCAGGCTCTGAGACTGAGGTTGGGCACTACCGGGACAAAACCCATTCTCACTCCTTCCCCTTAAGGACAGGACGTGAGGCCCTACACCCATCTCACTACTACAGGACCTAGCTGGGCTACTCTGCGCCACTTCCACCACTCTGGGCTGGAAGATACCTGAGACACTCCCCACAGGATCACACCCCAATGCCTCTCCAGACCCTCGGGAATCCACCACAAGGTCTGCCTCCAATGTGAGCTCCCTGGGGCCAGAGAACTCACTCTCAAACAGGTGTTGGCATAGCTCTGGAAAACTGGGACTTAAAGTATGCTCTCCCACAATTGGATTACACAGCCCCCTAGTAGGGTTAACCAAATTATCCTTCACCTCACCATCCAGCGCCTCACACACATACTCCACACCATTCTTCTGAGACTGGCCAGACAGTAGCGAACTGTCTCTGTCACACAACCCACACTCTTCTGGGCGGTCCTTACACTCACCCACCAGGACCTCAACCATGGGGGAATCCCTCCCACCACTAGGACCATGAACTCCTACGCCAGCTACCCTATTCCCTTCAGGGACGCTGCGCACTACTGGAGCTACCTCATGCCCTTGAACCTCCTGGTGTATGTTAACCCCCTCCAAGTCAGGTGCCATATCTCTAGGTGCGCGCGCTATGCTGTCTGCACTAGATACCTGAATGTTGCTGCCACCATCTGAGCTGGACTCCACCTCCAACTCAGCAAAGCTCAATCTCTGAGCTACACACATTTCTTGTTGCTGGGCTGAAGCCCTCCTGGCCTCAAGCGCCTCGAGCTCCATGTCAAGTTTCCTCATTCTTAAGTCATGCGCAAGCTCCATTTTCATTACTTCCAGGGCTAACCTCCTAGATTCTAGCTCCAGTTGCCCATTTATTTCCAGCTCTGCCAACTTCAATTCATGATCTCGGGTTGCCTGTCTGTCCGCCAGCTCCTCTGGCGACAGACCTCGGCCAGAAACACTGCTACCCAATGGGGAGGTTGCACCCCTACACTCTGGAGTCAGGGGTCCCTCCAGCTGCTGTTCTGCATCCTCAAATTCAAAATCCTTTCCAGGGGCATTCCTTGCCTTGACCCAGGCCCTCAGCGCCTTTTGGAACTGCTCCCTTCTGGAGAGTCCGGTCATGGAAATGTTCAAATTTTTGCAGAAGCTCCTGAGCTGTTTCCCAGTGTAGTTTTCTAGTTTCTCCCAATCACAGTCAATAGAAGAAATGGATGCTGCCTTTTCCATTTTCACTGACACAGGCATGACTTCAAAAACACATGGAGATCTCTTCTCGCAAATCATAAATCCAAAAAAAACAAAGTCTGTGGCTTAGTTACTGGACTGTCATCACTGTGCAATGGTCAATAGTTAAGGCATGAACACTGCAAATGTAAATTCGCTATCCTCACCGCTGCGTCCAATGTAGGAAGGGGGAGTCTCTGGTTGGCGCAGTGCAGCACTAGCGACAAGCAGGGCCTCTCTCTTCCCCGTCAGGGCTGAGGGTTACCTTCAAGACAACCTCTGCTTACCCTCTAGGTAGTGTGGCTTAAGCAGTCTTAGGCTAATCTCTGGGGCATGTAAGGTTAAACATTTGCAATATTACACCGTCACAACCAACCCACCACACAATGACACCAAACTGTATTTGTAAAAATATATTCTCTTTATATAAATTTCAAGCAGGCTTGTAAATACAGTCTTGGTTATTTCAAATGCAGGTTCCAGTTACTCTTTAGGTTAAGTTGCCACAGTTCTTTCTCAGTAATAAGCAATCTTTGTTTAGTGTTATTCCCAAACAGTTCTTTCAGTGTTCTTTCCTTTCAAAGAGAAAGCCTCTCTCTGTTCTGGGGCTTTGGGACCCTCCCCGGCCTTCGGAGCGCCTTGCAGCGCCTCTCCTGCCTTCAAGGGTGAAACTGACTCGGCCCCTACCAACTCTCACGCATCTCGCGGCAGGCTTGGAATGGAGACCAGAGAGGGGCTTGAAAAACCCTGGGCCTTTTCCAGAGGTGGGGGCTGAGCTGCGGAGCAGAGCAGCAAGCAGGCGATGAGAGGAGCCCCGGGCCTTTTCCAGAGGTGGGGGCTCCCGGCTGCAGTGAAGAGCAGGGAGGGGTGAGAGGAGCCTCTGGGGCCAAGGCACCTTCAGGAATGCTTTCTTTCAGGAATTGTCAGTGCAGAGGGGTCCCTTCTGACAGCGAAGGATCTCCGGGAGGCAAGGCACCCTTCACAGTGCGGTGCGGCCTCTCCTGGGGGGGCAGAGCAAGGCAGGGCAGCCGGGTGCAATCAGATGCCCGGGCACAGGCTGCTCGAGTCCCCGGGATTCCGGTGGGAGGGGCTGAAGTCTCCTCAAGGGCTCCGTGAAGCAGGCAGGGGTAGAGGAGCGGCCGGCCTTAGCCCTGGGGCAGAGAGCGACTCCGGGTGGAGCGAGGCTCTCAAGGGCAAGAGGGCAGGCTGGCTCCCGAGTACCACGGCCCTAGGAGGGGGCGAGAGGGGGCAGACTTCACCTCCGGCGGGAGGAAATACTCGGCCTCAGGCAGGGGACGAGCCAAAGCACAGGAGAACCCACTGGTCCTGGGGTTCAGTTCAGGGGGCAAGCTTAATCAAGCCCTTGGAGAATGTTTAGAGCACAAAGCAGCAAAGTCTTTAAAGCAAGTCTTCTTCCTCTCCTTTCTCAGCAAGGCAAGCAGCAGGCCAGTCCTTCCAGCGTCTCTTCTCCTTCTAGTCGGGCAGAGGTCCTTTGTGGTAAAACAGGATTCTGATTTACAAGGAGCAGGGCTCCTACTTTTATACACAGTTTCTTTTGTTCTCACTGGCCAGGGGGGCCTTTGCATAACTGCTCCAGTCCCTGAGCACTTGCGGTGGGTACTTCTGCTTCTGCATTCAGTGTGAGGGCAGGCACATCAGCCGCTCCCCAGGGGGGCGGAGCCGGCATTGTGAAGACAGGGGCAGCCTGAGTACTTTGTTGACAAGCTTCGGTCCTTCCTGGGCCAGGTGCAGGCTGAGTCATCAGTCGCTCCCCAGGAGGGCGGAGCCAGCATTGTGGGGGCAGAGCACAGCCTGATGCATCATTCAGGGGAAACTCCCACCACCCACTAAGGTGTCATCCTGCTATTCACAACCTGTCAACTCCCAGCCCTGTCACTCACACACTCAGACAGTCAGATACACACAAGAGCAGAGGCGGGCTGAAATGGTTAGACAAGCAAATGCTAGCTTTCTAAAAGTAGCATTTGCAAACACAGGATATTAAAATAAACTTTACTAAAAGAAGTATTTTATTATTCTGAGTTCAGGCATACTAAACATTAATTTCTACCATGTCCCCTGAGACTGCTGGGATTATAGAGTGTAATAATTCCAGCAGCCCATCTGGCCTAGAAGGGAACTGGTAGCCTTACAATAGTGAAAAACGAATTTGGCAGTAATTCACTATTAGAACATGCCACACACATCAGGGCATGTTCTACCTTACACTTACAATGCACCCTGCCCTCAGGCCTACCATAGGGGTGACTAATATGAAGTTAAGGGAAGGTTTAGGGGCTGGCAAGTGTGTGCACTTGCCCAGCCAGGGTGACAGTACCAGACTGCACGCAGGTTCTGCAATGGCAGACCCTAGACACATTTTAAGGCTGCTTCTGTGGGTGGCGCAACCAGCGCTTCAGGCCCACTAGCAGTATTGGCATTCACAAGCCCTGGCACTCCTAGTGCACTTTACTAGGGACTAACAGTAAATCCAATGAACCAATCATGGACATCAATCACATGTACACTTTTCAGTAGGGAGAGCATATGCACTTTGGCACTGGTCAGCAGTGGCAAAGTGCCCAGAGTCATTAAACCAACAAAAACAGGTCAGAGAGAGTATTGGAGGAAGGCAAAAAGTTTAGGGATGACCCTGCCAAGAGGCCCAGGTCCAACACTCTGCATAGCCTGTGGCACAGCAGGGGGTTGGCAACAGGGCTTGGCTGCAGCGAGTCCCTGTGGCCAACCCACCCAAAGACAGCCAACCACCCAGCAGGCAGCCAACCTTATGCTGTGCAGAGCCTTTCATTGCACAGCGCGTGAGGTTGACCATAGGCAGCCAACCCCATCCTGCACTTCCTTTGGTATGTGAAGCGGGGTTTTGACATTGTGCTTGGCATGCCACCGGGCCTGTGGCAAAACCACCAACAGGGTTCTAATCTCACAATAGACACAGCCTTTGGCATGTGTGGTTTGTGGTTGGCCTTCGGGCCCGGGACCCCATCCCATAGGCTGAAACATATATGTTAAGAGGAGGAGGGCATGCAACCCCTACCTGACCCTTCATTGGCCCCATTGACCACATCTCCCAGGCCAGTTTCAATAAAATGGAGAAGGGGGCATGTGGCCCCTCTCCCCAAGTGTTGATAGGCCCAGAGGACCCCATTCCCCATGGCCGTTTTTTGTGTTTTAGGGGCAGGGGCTGCATGGCCCCTCTTCCGGAGCCTTATCAGGTCTCAGGGACCCCCTTCGCCAATGCCAAGGTCAATTAAAATGGGGAGGGAGCATGTGCCCCCCCTATCCTTATTAGGCCTCCTGGACTCATCCCCCAGATCCAACAAAATAATTAATGTATTTTTTTTTTATAAAGGGGATAGGGTCTGCAGTCCCCCCTCCAAAATGCTTCTCAGGCCCCTTCCACCAGGGCCATTAGTTTTTTAAAAATAGGAACAGGGGCCAGGTCTCTCCCTCCCAAGTATTTTTTTCCCTTTTGCGTCCCATCCCCCAGCGATGTATTTTGTTTAAATGGGAGGACGCCCACACAACCCCCCCTCTCTAAGTCTGTTATGGCCCAGGAGACAACATCCCCCGGGAACTCCATTTTAAAAAGGTGGGTGCCCCGCTGCCCATCCTGGGCACCCACTATGCACCTTTTTGGGGGTTGTGGGGGGAGACCCAGGGCCCATAGCCCCAGCTGGCTCCCTGCATGCATGCAGGCAGAGCCGGTATCGCTCCCACCCTGAGGAAGAAGTTATCCGGGGGGGGGGGGGGGGGGGATAGAAGCAATATGTTATTCTGTTTCCTTGCCCACATCAGTGCAGGCAAGGGAGGAGAACAGAAGTCTGCTCCCAGCTGGTGGGGAACATTTTAAAAGCTCACATGTACTGGGAGCAGATTTTGGGTTTGCTCCCGTTTGGCGGGATATTTAAAAATGCTTACCCAGACAGGAGCAAACACATGTTTTCCTGTCCACATCAGTACGTCCCAAGGTGGGCTCCGTCAGGAGAACTGCTAGTGGAGCGGCCAGGGAGACGGGTTTCAAGGGGGCATTAAAGGCTCAGGAAGGGGGCCAGTGCCTTGGGGAATGAGATACCTGGGGCTTGGGAGGGGCGCATGTGCCTTCTCTCCACAATATTAAATTGGGCCGCAGTGAATGGGGTCCCTGGGGCTGAAAACAGACAGCTCAGGGAGGGAGGTTGTGTGGCCCCCCCTCCCCTCAATAAATGTTTGAGCCCTGGGGGAAGGGCTCAGAGAGGAAGCCACAAGCACCCTCAGCTAAATAAGGAAATTGGGCCACAAGGATGGGATCACCTGAATCAAAAACAGATCAGGGAGGTGGGCATTACGCCCCTCCCCTTAATTAAAGAATGTGGCCCGGGCTGAAATATTGTTTTTCTTGCAATGCTGCAGAAGTCCTGTGAATTGCGGCAATAAAAATGCCAGTTTTTTTTTTTCATTTTTAGGTCTCACACATGCGCTGCTTAGGAAAGAGACCTTTAGCCGTCAGTTGCCTTTTTCTCCCAAAAACGTGCCCGCGTTTTATTGCATTCAATGGCAATGCATGCACGTTTGGCGATTCCCTTGCGGGAGCGTGCAGCTGGCGCCATATGTTATCAATTAACATGCCTTGCTGCTCGCTCTCGCAAGGGAATCGCGCAGGCCCCCCTCCTCTATCCCCCTGCTGCAGGCCCTTGTGATCGCTTGTGCTTGTTTTTTTATATTTCGGTTTAGCGCGTGTACGCGACCAAAACTCTCTTCCTCATTACTTTTGCTTTCGAGGCTGAGCGGCACGTCACTTTCAGGGCTGCGCGGCCAATGCTTATATTTTTATTAGCGTTGACACTGCACGTGCCCAACTTGCACATTCTCATCTACATTCCTTATTTCTATTTTTGACAGCGAGGCATGCTCTACCTATAGCGGCAGCTCGCCTTCCTTTTCCTCGGAGTAGCAGCCATTTGTGGCTGCATGCTTTTATGTACAAAATGCGCTTAAGAATGGCGGCTAACACTTCCACGGTCTTTATATTTATAATTCTCCAAGCGCCCCTGGCAGGACGAGGCCACGCGCAGACGCATTGGCAGAAATATTCATCCTACTAGTGCGCATATGTCATGCTGCTGAGCACCTAAACGCTCCCAGCATTGCACTACCCGGTTGCCCTGTATGAAAATTGCAATACCACCGGGCAGTAATCCTGGCGTGCAATTTATTTCGGCAGAGCTGCAGTTTACAGCCGAAAGCTCACTGAATGCCTATATCATTTTCTCATCGCCATTGTACTCGGTCTTGTACCTTGTTACACTCTTAGAAACAAAACTCAACGTATAACACTTCTCACTAGAAGGGCCGCAGAGAACAAAAAAACTGTGCACCCTCCATAACCCTAGGACTTGTCTGCTCTTAAGGGTTCCTGCAGGGCCTATTTCTATGGAAACAAAGCCTGTGGGAGAGAAGGCTCTTGGTTGTGGATTATGGTATCACTGGGCATGAAGCAGGCACAGCCTTGCTTTTGTTTTGCATGGCGCGGCGTGCTCCTTAAAGCTCTTTTTGCTATCCCAGCTTTGCATTAAGAGCCCTCCCCCCACTCAGCAGAAACGTAACCTTCACCTTAAGGCGGCAATGCCTCTTCAATACACCCTCCACCCAATAGCATCTGAGGCTCTGCACAACCTCCTCCCTCTTTTCCTGGGGATCTTCCTGTTACACCATGGCACAAATGTGCTACCTGCACTTTGTAAGTGTTGCAAACCACAGACGCCAGCAGGGCAGTAAAAGTCACACTCGCCTCAAGAGGTCCCACCGGCGTCAAATTCATGTATTAAGTATCTTCATCCTATTAAATATATTTCCTTTATTTACATTGCCCGGCGCGCTCTCAGCCTGGCACCTGCTCGGTGTGATCTGCGCTGTCCTCCTGCCGCAGATCCTCACCCCACTTCTGGCATCTGTTGCCTTGGAAAGAGAGATGCGGACCCTGGCTACGCAAGCACAGCTGGAAGAACCCAAAAAGTGAAGCCCGACTGCTGCTGCTGCCTGCTGTTCTGCCCTCCGGTGGGAGCACGTACATTCTAAGGGCCAATGCCGGGACTAAGGGGACCTGGGGAGTGCTGCACTACATTCCCCAGCAACGCTCACGGCACCCGGTGCAAGCCACTGTCATCGCTGCACCTATTAGAGTGCCCTGAGGTGCCCGGGCCAAGGGCATGCCTGTGATTGCCCGTCATTGCCAGGAAGAGGCAGGGTAGGGCCACCCCTCTTGCGATTTTAGGTGTCCAACTCCTCATGCTCAACCAGTGATGGCTGAGAGGTACTGTGTGTTTTTCTTTACTCTCCCCCTTTTTTTATGCCATTGCATTTGCCACCATTGACTGGACATATTTTTTACCACAGCGTGGCCTGAGCAAGCACCCTGGGATTTGTTTTACACCTAAAACAGGGTTGTTGTAACACATATTTAATGACTGTAATTCAATATACCCTCCTACTGTTGTCAAATCTACCCCAAGCAATTGATATTGTTTCCTTTTGGCCCAATGTCTTTTTTGCTCTAGTAGCCTTTACACTTTGGTCCATGTTTACAAGCCTTCCTTGCTGCTAACTGTATTATGCACGTTGCACTTTTGACCTATTTGGGCTAGTGTATCTTTAGTCCTAGTAGCCTGTACACTCTTGTTTATGTTTACATGCCCTCTTTGCTGCTAACTGTATTACGCACGTTGCACTTTTGACCTATTTGGGTTTAGGCCTTGTTCTAATTTTGAATTGGTTGCATTACATTTTCTACTGGGACTAGGTTCTGCATTTGACTGTATCTATCTTTTTTTACTCCGAGCAGACATGGGGAAACGTGGCTGTGTACCCCAAAAAAAACCTTCTGTATTAATTTCGGCCCCACTTCCCCAAATTTCTATTGATAGGATGCTCCAAAGAGCCATTGGGGTAGTATCGACAGAAATCGAGCTAACAGAAAGGCGGCTCTCTTTGACTCCCGATCTTTTCCCCAAGCCCACAGAAACACCTGCCTCAGCTCAAACCAGTTTAGACCTGACTCCTCGTGCATTAATATCCTCATCCGGCCATAGCAGGTCTATGCTATCACCCCCACAAACTTCCCAGTAAAACCAAAAACTCGTTAATGCAGAACAAACCCTACCGTACCCAAAGTGCGAGACAGTAAACGGGAAAAGGGAAAGGCCCAACTAAGAAACCCAGCTCAGAAATAAGCACTAGTGAGGGCGATCCAGTTAGATCAGGACGAATAGCCGTATCTCCTTCCAACTCATATAAAAACTCTGACTGCCCCTTGTGGGTGAGGAGTCTGGTAGTGGAACTAGAGGCACAGTTGAAAGCCATCGTCAAAGAAGAACTAGCACTCTATCTAGGGCATCGAACCAGTGGCCAGATATCTGCCCAGTGTGTACTAAACAATCCTTTGGCTAGTACACTGTCGGCCCCAGCAGGGAAAAAAGACAGCAGCACCCAGACGGATAGTATAGTGCAAACTCCCTTACCTAGAGGTGTTTCTCTTTGTAGTCCACTATGCCCTCCTTCTATGAATGCTGATAAAACCGTGGCTCCTAATTCCAACATTAACACCAATAATTGTATTGCGAGCTGCCACTCTGACTCGAATCAGGGAGGCTACTCCAGAAACGCACCTGTACACACTGTCTGGACGCTCTGGCCTTGCCAATAATAAATCTACCACCAGCCTCGCTCCCTTATGTTATAGTTTTGACCGGAGTCCCCAAAATAAAACCAGGACGGAAAGAGACACAGTTGGAACTAAGAAACAAGTGCCCCTTTTGGCTAATTAGACATGGCCAATTCCCTAATGATAGGGCAGGTGAGCTATTACTGGTCCGAAGAGTGAATTGAGTTGGTAAGAATCCTAAGACAACCAATGGCAATTGCATAGTCATCAACTTAATAATCCCCAGACAGTCCAATATTTGGCTCATCAGTTTCCCAGTTTCCATGCACCGCCCACAGGGATACAATTACATACACTGGACTTTTTTTTATGCCTGCAAATACTCATCATCATGGACCCCAGCCACAAGAGCTCCAACTAACTGGTTCCACCCCCCACTCTACATCTGGCCAACCCTCTTGAATCCAGTATAATGTTGCAGTAGCTAACAGGTATGGGGCCCTTGAAGAAGTGGATTGACTCTCAATCTCATTGATAACTCTTCTAAACTGGGACAAGGGGAGCCCCACAGAGAGGTCAATCCGAATACTAGTGGGCTACTGTCCACAGATATTCCTGGTGCGACCCATGAAACAACAAAGGTATCCCGGCATGAACCTCAACTGGGAGCACAAGGTCCCGTTGATGTACTTTCAACTTCATTAAACACATCGAATCCCCTATATCATGGATCTCAAAACTGCACCCAGGGCCACTAACAATTTTCTACCACAAGGGGGAATTTCCAACACTCTGATGGCGCAGGAGCCCACGTTAGTCATCAACAAAGTAGGTCCCACCGCGCAAGACACCACTGCTAGTCTGGGCCTCCAGTTGAGGTTGCTGTCATGGAACAATGCTGGAATTAAAAATAAACTTCATAACCCTGATTGGATACAATTTGTAAAAAATTATCATGCGTGCATGTTCCAGGAGACCTAGGCCAGAGATGATATCGCCATGAGTGGCTTTGCAACATTTGATGTGCCAGCTACTATGGGAGGTAGAGGTAGACCATCGGTAGGGCTAGTCACGTGGGTTGCAACTCACCTGGACTGTACTGGTGAGCTGCTGGCCACTTTCTCGGATGATATTCAGTATACCCTCCTTACTTTTAGCGCCTTAATTAAGATTACCTTTATTAATTTCTATTCCCACCCGGTCACCATGGCTCAGGAATCCAAGACCATAGGCATGCTTTCCACGCTTATTAACCTGGTTCCCCCAAACACCAGGATGGTGATAAGCGGTGATTTCAATTGCCAATTCGAAACACTAACCGTTCCTACTGACTCTGTGCACAGCATAGAGGATTCTCTTTGGTTAAGCCCTCCTCCACTTATTCCTCCGGTCAGAGCTTGGACATCTTTGGTCTTACAGATAAATGCGGTAACACTAACTCATGCATTGAGGGCTTGTAATGGGCGTACCAAGTCAGACCAACCAGGCAATAACACCTTTAATAGACTGGGATAATCATCCCTACTTGATTAGATTCTAGTGGAGGCAAGCAGTTGGCATTGGGTGATCGATTTGGCTGTCTTGCCAAGACACGACAGTGACGACAATGCCTTGGTGCTTGAACTCCAGCTCCCGTAACTTCATGGTCGCCCCATTACAGACCCCTTTTCTCATTCTAGTCTGTCCCTAGATAATAATAGAAGGTGAATCAGATGGGATAATTTAAGGACGTCACTGGACAAGGTAGCTGCACACTATTCCTTAATAATCCCTCCTTTGTAGGCGATGGAAACGGCAGAGCAAACTCTTAGCGCTCCCGACGCCCTCACCAAAATTACGGCCACACACTCGAAGTTGACCACCAGTCTAACTAATATTTGTAATCCCCTGATGCACACTAAGGGCAAAATGTCTCCGAAATCTACCTGGTATAACAACACTTGCCGTATGGAAAAGAGTGCCCTTATTGATGCCATAAATACCAAAGATAGATCTTTGATAAAAACTATGAGGGTTCGCTATAGGAATAGTATAAAGTCTGCCAAAGATGAGTGGGAGTCCGAGAGATGGGACGCAATTAAACAGGCACTTACCAACAGAGATATGAGGGAATTTTGGTCCTTGGTTAGAACTGCGAGTTACTCTGGGAGTTCGCCAATTGAGCCAAATATATCTGCGGGAGCATGGAAACTTAATTTCCAATCATTGCACTCCATACTATGGACCCCACAGAGGGCTCCCAGCCAATTGGTGTAGAGATCCCCCTTCAAGACGAGACTTCGTTCTCTCTAACTGTAGTGCTGAACGCTATTGGGAAACTCCCTCCCCTGGACTGGATAAGATCCCCGGGGACTTATATCGGGAAGACTCTAATGCCTGGGGCACATATTTATGTGTAAAATGTAATGCCATATTAAGCGGTATGGAAATCCCGGACACCTGGCTAGGGGCCGAAATCTTTCCAGTTTACAAAAAGGGATCCCCTCTTTTGCCCTTAAATGATAGGCCAATAATCCTGAATGGTGTAACGCAAAAGCTCTTCACCAGGATCATTCTAGAACGTCTTCAGACCTGGATGGACGAGCGTGAGACGCTCAGTGCATATAAGGTTGGCTTCCGTAAAAACATCTCCACCATAGACCAAATCTTAAGGCTCCAATTACTATATTGGAAGACGGTTATGATAGAGGGTGGGAGCCTCTGATCTTTGTTGATCTTAGATCAGCGTTCGATCTGGTACCTCACCACAAACTTTGGCTAGTTTTTGCCTTTGGGTGCGGCCCGCATCAAGAAAAGGCAGGCCTGAGGCTAGCACAGGTGACCGGGTGTCTAGCCAAATTATATAGGAACTTAACCAATAAACAACTCAGCCTGCTAACAGAGATTTCTAAAGTTCAAATCAGGAGAGCAATTATGTATGGGGCTGAACTTTGGGGACACCGCCCTGTAGGTGCACTGGTTAGAACAGAGAACAAGTTCATGGGGCAAATCTTGGGGCTACCACCAAGTACCCCTCTCATCCCCTTATGTATGGACCTTGGCTTCAGACCCATAAACGAGTAAATTGATATGCAACCTTTGGCTTTCTGGAGCAGACTATGGGCAGTACCCGAACTACTAGTCTACCAGTCAGAACTCAAGGTGATCCTGGGGCTTCCATTGATGGGAAAAATACCCTGGCTGGCACACATAAAAGGCCTGTGCTTTAGACTAAGCTGGCCAAAATTATGGACCCACCCGGAAGAAGCGCCCCGGACTATCTCACGCGTCGAGTTAGGTAAATCGTAAAGGCTTTTTAGACTGGGTGAACTCCACGGGAATGCTAAACATGGCTGTTTAACTTCTGACTTTTTTAACTTTAAAGATCAATATTTATTCAAGACTTTCCTTGATGACGTCTATCCACTCATGGAAAGGAAAATCTATGTCCAGTTCAGATGGGGTTGCCTTCCAGTACACGCTTTTACCAGCAAATGGACCAAAGCCTCCCCTCCCGCCTGTGAGAACCAGGAAGAGACCCTTAGATGCATTTTCTTCTTCTGTCTAAGTTATATGGCAACCAGAAGGTACTGGCTCCTACCAATATGCAGGAATATGGGGTTTAGACAGATACAGGAGGCTCTTAGAGTTATGCAAACTGGAATGCACCCCCCCCTATTGTATTTGCTGTGTTTCGTTCCCGTAACTCCATGTGGCTTAGGCGCTGCAAGTTTTTAAATTCCTCTAGTACTGCCTAAATATACCTTTTCCGTTTTCCACTGCTTTGAATCTATTAAATATTAATCAACTGTTTTAAATGCTTTTTAAACTCCAACAATTTTTTAATTTGTTATCAAGATTGTATAATTAATTGCTATTGGCTATATCTTGTGATGTTTAAACAAATATAATGTATCACATGTTTTTTTATCTGCTGCTTTTATGGTCTGTAATGATCGAAATGAAGCTTGGAAATGGAAATGGACATTGCCTTCATGTTGCATCTCTGTGTTTTATTGTCTTCACTATGTACGAATGTTCTTGATTGACGACGCTCGATTAGTGTGGTATTCAATATCTTCCCTGCTCTGAATTGTGTGTATTGTGTTTAATTTGTGGGTTTGATTAGTTGCATTTCTGTATAGAGTGTGTCTTTCTGTGTGCGTGTTTATGTCTGATGCTTATTGCTTTTCGTGTGTGTGCGCATGTTTTTTAGTGTCTGTGCGTGGTTGTTGCCCATTGATTTCAATGTGTGGGAGACGTTGTGTGTGCACGTGTGTTTGGGTGAGCCCCACATTCGATTCTTGTTGTTCTCTTTTGAATGATGTGAAATAAGGTACCCGTTGGGGAAGGAAGGGCAATTCATATTCTGGGGACGCCACCAGAAAATCACTGATTCAGAGTATACTTCTTGGGTAAGGGAGGAATTTCCAGGTGGGGGCACAAATTGCTCTTAAAGCAAGCCAAGTTGTTCTGTAGCAGGTCAGTTTATCCGTCGGTATTAGGCACAGAGGATATGTCTAGGCACGCACACAACACAAATGCGCGTGGAGAATTGGGAAGACAGGATTTTTGCCATGCTGTGCATGCCCTTGCTTTTCACTGCTCTTGGGTTAGTTACCATCTTAACAATCTTAGGGCCATTTACAGTAGCCTGCTTTAAATAAACACACTTGCATCATCATGGAAGTAAAATATGTGCAATAAAGCATTGTGCTTCTAAAATATCATTACACGTTTTCAAATATATACTGGCTGTGTGTATAAGAAGTTCAGAGAATCTGGTAAATTATATACAGAATACTACCCGATGTGTTATGCTTTTGATACACAAATATTACTACATGCCCTTATCCACAAAATCACCTAAAGAAGACTGTTGCTTCTATTTTGTACTGTAACTGAATTTGGTGCATTTAATTCTGTTGCCCGTCAGTTGATTTCTAAAAGTAGGGTTTGATGTAAATTTGTGGCAACGAACAATTGGGCATATTACCAACATCTAGCGATAATTATCGCTAAATGAGCTTAGCAATATTTTTTTTTAGCGCTGCGCATCGCCGGAATTTTATCGTGGAGATAACATGCTATTAGCAACGTTTATCTCAAATGCGATAAAATATCCGGCGATAACGGCTCAATGCATAAATATAGCTGGAAATCCAGCGATATTCAGGCATCATCACCAATAGGGTCTTAACCTGAATATCCACCTCCCATTGGATATACAGGTTAAGAAGTGGTCTGAGCAGGCGTTAGGTTTTGGCGATATTCGCGCTTAGCGCACATCTTTTTATCACTTCGCCTGCATTGATAATAGGTGATAGCGATGTTAGCGACTACTTTCAGTCGCTAACAGGTTGGGTACGCTCACTTTGCATATCATTAGCGATAAATGTTGCTGACATGCAAAGCGGGCCCCAAACCGGTCGCTATCGCCTACAAGCTGTCACTAACTTTTGTTAGCGACAGCTTGCTAATATGGCGATAAAAGTATCGCTGCTTTCACGGGAAAAATTCCCGCCAAAGCGGCAATAATGCCCTTGAAAATACGCCCCAATGTTACTGTTGCTAGTGGCTGGTTCAAAGAAAACAAACACACTTTAATACTACTTCTCAGCCACTGGACTATACACAGTGAAGGTCATCCCTGCTGCAGTCCTGGCGTCAGAGGTACAGGGATTCGACTGTTGCTGAGAGTTCTTGGTTTTGCAGCATACCTTTTCACGATTACTCAAACATTTATCCAAAAGCCCACACTAACCTGCTGAACGGAGGATGTACTTTTCACTCCCTGGAAAATGTGGTATTGATTTCTTTCCAGCGGCATTTTTGGTGCTTCTGTCACTATACTGCTTCTTAAGAAAGAGGGTGAGCAGGATGTTAGATCCAGCATCCTCCTATACTGGGCCATGGTACACCAGTGGGATGATGAGCAGTATCCCAACATCCCAGGCAAACCTGGGCACAATGTGAAAATACGTTTATAAATGTGTTATTTAAGTAAAAATTATGTCACTATGATTCTGTACGGTACTTGTAAGTATGTAGTAAAAGTGAACTGCTTTTTGAAACTTTCATTTTACACACCTGCTGTCTATCTCATTTATATTGTGTTTTCATTACTTTTGTTAGGAGTTGTAGTTGCATCAATGTGCTTTTATATTTTGGTACGTCATACTATGTAATGGCTTTCGTGAACTTAACTTACCTTAATACGAACATTCCCAAAGATAATAATATCCTTGGGCAGATTGTCTACTGGTCATAATGTCTCCTACAGTATGCCATACTTTGTTACCCCTACACAACCCCTAAATACTGTTTTATGGAAGGTCTTTACATCCTTAGTCCTTGCTTTGCCTCTGAAGACATACACGTCTAACACCTCCTTCAATTAGTAGTAGATTTTAGAGTTAAACTTGTACTGTTGATCAGTCTAGGATGCACTCACTAGCCTTGCAGTGAGTTGCATTTCTAAGTTGTTTTTTCTTTACTGAGAAGTTGCCAAAGCAGTGCAGAACCATTGTGTTGAAAATGCAGCACGAAAGACCTGCACATGTACATTTGCCACTTTTCCCTCTACAACATGTGCTTTAGAGGGTTTGTTTCACATGCCCTTGTGCAGTATGGCAAAGCAAGCCTATTTGAAAGAGACTGTGCAGGCAGTGGCTCCTGTGTATCAGAAGTACATAAATAACGTTGAGAACAGTCCTCCGTAAACCACAAAATGACAATACCAGAGGCTTTTGCTGGCCTCAAGCTTGCGTTCATGCGTGCGTGCACGCGCGCAGCCGCCATGTGGGTTTCTGTCAAGCCTCATTAAGCCTCTCTCTTGGAATCTCTTTGAAAATTCGGTGCACCTTCTCCTTGTGTTATCTGTGCCTCTCCTCCTGTTATCCCTGGCGCGAGCGGCACCCTGTTTCTTTTTGTCTTTCTAGTCTCCGTCCTCTTTGGTTCTCTGTATCTTTCCTAACCTGCCATCTCCCCTCTCTCTCACCTTTATCCCACCCCTGCACTTTCTTCCTGCACACCATCTTTCATAACATTTTAGTGTCGCTCCGCTGCTTTGTGAACCTTCCCCTCTTCACCGCACCCCTCCCCTTTACCTCCTTTTCGCACTTATCTCACTTTTCTTTCATGACTCCGTTGTGATCCCTTCTTCCTCCCTCATTTTCATTCACCTCTCCTCCCCTTCCTCTTGCGACTCACCTCTTTCCTATTGATCCCTGTCTTCCCTCCAACCCCGTCTCACCCCGCGCTTATCTACATCTGTTGTTCTTTCCCCTCCAGCATCAGATATCCTTGAGCTCCTTTTTTATCACCTGTTCTCCTTTTTGCTGCTTCCCCTTCCACCTTCTCCCCATTTCACCTACTCACTTAGCCCCCCTCTCTTTCGCCTCCTCGCCCCTCTGATCTCCCCTTCTCTCCTGCTCCTCGGCCTCCCCTTGTCCGCCTCTATATATTCTTGTTCCCCTTCGCCACCACCTGTTTACCCGTTGCTTACCCGCTCCCATCTCGCCTTGCACCCCCTTCTCGCGGCCTCTCTGCACACCCGGCCTCTTCCTTCCAGTCACATATGCTCCCTCTGGCCTCTCTTTTTCCTCGTTCCTCGATATCTCTCCAAGGCCTTTCGTTCACCCACTTCCTTCTTCCCCCATACCTCATTTACCCACCTGCTCACTGTCTCACTCCCTGTCTGCATCGGTTTCATCCTCAGTCACTTTCTCTTGCGTCTCCCCTTTTCACAAGCCCCATCCCTGTCTCTCTCTGGCTCCCTAATGCCTTCTTTTTCAAATATATTTACATCTCTCTTACTCACCTGGCTCCTCTCTTTACTTCGTTTTGCTACCTCCCCTCCCGACTCCTTTACACCCTTCTCAGCTGTATCCCTCCCTGTGCCGTCTTCCCCATGTCACACCTGTCTCCTGTTTCTCCTTCTCTCTCTGCTACATTCACCCCTCCCCACCTTGAAACCCTCCTGATCGCCCCTGTTCATCAGAGCCCCCTTTTGAATCTCTCTGCGCCCTCCCCACTTTCACACCCACTCTCAGCCCTTCTCACCTTCTGTCCCTTCTATCCCTCCACACTCTCTCCCTCTCACCTTTATCCCTTGCTGTGCACTCCCCCTCCTCTTGCTACCAGCAGAAGTTGCTGCCCTCATAAGGGACCCACTGACTTTAGCCTTGTGCGGCTGCCCCTCGGGCCCCCGCCAGCTCAGGATCGGCTACTTCCTGTTTAGAGGCCTCGGCACCATCATCATATATTCTGAGGCCCCAGACACAAGCCACACATGGGAGGAGACAGCCGCTGATTGTGATACCGCGTGTAAAGGGAGCAGTGATGCAGTCACACTTTGATACATACACTCAAGCACTGCCAAAGGGACTCTTTTCCTCAGACCCTGTGCTTTGACAGCACCGGTACTTGTGCTATAAAATCTATGCATAGGTTTTGAAGCTAGCATTTTGTGTTTTTTCTTGTCAGCTGACGCCTTTGAACTCATTAGTTGGTGGCTGAGACTCAGCTACCTGTTTTCTCTTTCCCATAACCCTTTGTTTTTAAACTTTGAAACAGGAGTTTGTGACAAGGGCCCTGCATAGTTGTTTGTATAGGGGTCCGTAAAAAAGGGTGACAGGCCTGGGGCTGCTAGACACTCCTCCTGCTTTGCCTTGCACCCTTCTACCCCTCTGCTTTGCACACTTCTACCCCCTGCCTTGCAACCTTCTACATGTCTGCCTTGCACCCTTCTCCACCTTGCACCCTTCTCCTCCTCTGCCTTGCACCCTTCTCCCCTTCCGCCTTGCACCCTTCTCCCCCTCCGCCTTGCACCCTTCTCCACATCTGCCTTACACCTTTCTCCACATCAGCCTTCCACCCTTCTCCCCCTCAGCCTTGCACCCTTCTCCCCCTCTGCCTTGCACCCTACTCCCCCTCCACCTTGCACCCTTCTCCCCCTCCTCCTTTCACCCTTCTCCTCTCCGCCTTTCACCCTTCTCCCCTCCGCCTTGCACCCTTCTCTGCCTCCAACCTGCACACTTCTCCATCTTGCACCCTTCTCCTCCTCTGCCTTGCACCCTTCTCCCCTTCCACCTTGCACCCTTTTCCCCTTCTGCCTTGCACCCTTCTCCCCTTCCGCCTTGCACCCTTCTCCCCTTCCACCTTGCACCCTTTTCCCCTTCTGCCTTGCACCCTTCTCCCCCTCTGCCTTGCACCCTTCTCCCCCTTCTACCCTTCTCCCCTCCCCCTTGCACCCTTCTCCCCTCTGCCTTTTATCCTTTTCCCCTCAGCCTTGCACCCTTCTCGCCCTCCCCTTTACACCCTTCTCTGCCTCCCTTTGTACCCTTCTCCCCATCCCCTTGCACCCTTCTCCCCCTCCGACTTACATACTTCTCTACCTTGCACCCTTCTCCCCTCTGCCTTTTATTCTTCTCCCCATTGCCTTGCACCCTTCTCGCCCTCCCCCTTGCACCCTTCTCCCCCTCCACCTTGTACCCTTCTCCACCTCCACCTTGCACCCTTCTCCCCTCTGCCTTGCACCCTTCTCCCCTCTGCCTTGTAGCCTTTTTCCCTCCGCCTTGTATCCAAGCATTGGCATAGCCAATAGGTGTCGCTTTTGGGACCGTATAAGTATTTAGTTAAGCAGCACAATATCCTTGGTGCAACAACACCAACTGTTGCAGGGCTAAACACGTATAAGTTCCCAAAGGTGAGACCTATTGGCTATGCCAATGCTTGTTGGCCTTGGGGAGAGTATCCCTCTGGGTCCCCACTATGGGGCCCTAGTGGGGCACAGAATTCCTACCCTGCCCCCTTTATATAATACTTTTACAATTTTTTGGGCAAGGGCAAAGTCATTGAGCCCTGCAATGACTGTCAGCAACATTGTTCTCATATTGTTGGCAGCCAATCAAAGTGCTCGCTCCAGCAGGAGTCTGACTCCCAAGTGAGCTAGACGACCCAAGAGAAAAAAAAGCTTCCAGTGCCTATCATTGACTGTCACTGACCTGACAATCCAGATATACAAATATTTTTATCCTTAAATTCTCAAAAATTTCTGAACAGATTTACAACAAAATACAAAAACCACAATGTGAATATCAAGATCAACCTTACTGCCAACTTTGATGTAATTCTGCTCAGCATCTTTTGCAGAAGCACTTCTTAAAGTAGTCTATGGTCAATGCTTGGAGAGTTTGTGTTTTGGGACCCCCTTTTTAGGTTTCGACCTGGTGAGGGCACGAAGTGCCCCTCCCAGATCGAAAACTTTTGTCTTCAGTATGGATGTCGGCACCGCCTCTGCCTCTCATTGGCTAGCTCCATAAATGGAGGCTAGCCATTGGGAGACAGAGGCTGTCAATCGCGCTTTCTCTTGAAAACGCGATTCGGGGGCGTTTCTGGTGCTTTTTTTAAGCCCCGCCCCTTTGTCCCGGGCCGCGCTGCGATTGGCTGCCGGCCCGGGACCCCCCCGTGACGTCATTCCCGGGCCGCGCTGTGATTGGCTGCCGGCCCGGGACCTGACTTCTTTCATTCGATGATAAAATGAGTGCTACATAGATTTAGCAACAGTAGCGCCAGTGTTCAAACACTCGCTGTCTTTTTTTTTGTATCGTAATGTAATGTAATGCGTGTCTTACTCAAAAGCCTCCTATCATCTTCATAACACGTAACTGCCTTTATATTGGGTTTAGAGCAAAACTTCTGAGGCGTGCGGTTTACGAATACTTGACGTCGTTCTGACTCTCACCACATTCTACTTCCACTCAAAACCCGTACTAGGCAGTCTAATTTTCTGTTAAAAGCTGGGCAAGCGTGGGCGTGGCCACACTTACGGGGCAGGCGCACAAGGCAGCAACAGTCAGATCAACTGTCCACCGAGGGGACGCAGTCATGCTGTCCCAGCTCCTGGCCGCGGTGCTCGCCCTGCTTCTGTTCGCCGTGCTCCTCTCCTCCTGGAAGAAGAAGAAGCACCTGCCCCCAGGTCCCGCGCCATGGCCCCTGCTGGGCAACATGCGCCAAATCAACAAGTCGGCGCCCTACGAGACGCTCATGGAGGTGAGGGACCGGAGTTGTATGCAGCTCATGGAGGTGAGAGACCGGAGTTGTATGCAGCCTCGCCGAGGGCGTGGTTGAGTCTGTTTCCAGGCTTTCTCACGTTTGACAGGTTAGGGAACTTGGACCTAGAGAGCGAGGGAGAAATTGTGTTATCTGCCCAGGATCACAGAGATCAAGGCAGGGCTTTAAGTGGGCCGGTGCATCAGGCGGAGAGCGGAAATTCAGGGGTTCGGAGCGTGATGGAGACAACAGACAGCTGTGTCATGATAGGCCGGTGTTCATTAGAAGATGGGGGTGGGGTGCAGCTGTGTGTTAGGGGGTTGTGGAGAAGGCTGGTGTGCACTGCTGCATGGTGGAGCAGCCAACTGTGCATGAGGAGAGTGGGCAGAGGCGGCAGCGGTGCACAGGGAAATGGGCGGAGCAGGCGAGTGCATTAGAGGATTGTGAGCAGACAGGTGTGCGCTGCTGCATGGTGGAACAGGCAGCCGTGCATTAGGAGAATGACGGGAGCAGGCAGCTGTGCATTAGGAGAGTGGTCGGAGCAAGCAGTTGTGCTATAGGAGACAAGGGAAGGGAGCAGTCAACTTTCAAGAGATTGGGGAGCAGACAGCTATACATTAGTAGAGTAAACGCAGTAGGCAACTATGTATTCTGTTAGAAGGTGGTGGAGCAGGCAGGTGTGTATTAGGGGATTGTGAATAAGGCTGGTGTGCACTGCGAATCAGACAAAAGTGCAGTAGGAGGTAAGGGGGCCGTCAACTGCCAGAAAATTAGTGGAGCAGACAGCTGTGCATCGAGTATAATGTAGCAGGCAGGTGTGCACTACGGCATGATGGAGCAGGCTGCTCTGCTTAAGGGAGTGGGCAAAGCAGGCGCTGTGCGTTACGAGATTGATCGGAGAAAGCAGCTGTGCAGTAGGAGACAAGGGACATTTCCTTCTTTCTTGTTATTTACTTTATTTGAAAAATTTATATAGCGCAAATAGCTAATTCTAGGTTAACTGGGCGCTGTTCATTTAATTAAGAGGAGCAGCAACCACCCCTCACATAGGAGTGAACAAAAAATTGCACGATTACGGGTAATCAAAATGTACACAATAAAATGACATTTAAAAACAAGAGGGAGTCAAGAGGTCGGCGAAAATTTGAATAAATAAAAAAAACTTTTTATAGTCTTGAGAAAGAACAGCAGCGCTCGGGGGCACTCCCCGATTGGGTACCAGAGGGTGTCCCTTTATTGGGTCGCTCTGGCATGGCTCTTTTAAGAGCCAGCTGCTTTTCTGGTCCCAGCTCCCTCTATCTTGAGTGAGAGGAGTTTTTACCTTGTAAACACCGATACCGGTAAGGAGCAGAGAACAGATTATATACAGTGACGGCGGGGCCTCTATGTGGAAGTAGGGCCAGTTCTGAGTCCAGCCAGGCCAGAATCACTGAAAGTCTCATAGAGTTACGGTACAATAACAGACCGGTCAGTCCCCCAAAAACTCCATTGCGAGCCCATCACACACCGGTGCCTGAATTAAATGCGAGTTCATGTGCACACTAACGAAGCAGGCTGATATATACTAAATATAGAACTAAAAACATCCATTCCAGGTTTCCCCCCACTTCGACCTCCTGCAATGTAAGAGAAGGCTCGACCTCCTGCTCGGATTTTGTCTGTGCGTGTGATGTATGCTGGTAAACATTTGGCTGAGTAGAAGTTTCCGGATGGTTCCGAGTCCAGGCACGTTGGTGAGGAAGAGTGGAATGGCAGGAGTCCACCCTGTGTTTGCCTTTTATCTAGTGCTTGTTTTCGTAAGAGAATGACATTTCAGGTTTAGAAATGTTCAAACAAAAAGCAAGCCATGTTGTGGTGAAGGAAATATACCCTGCTTCTATTGATTTGGCTAGGATACTAGAATGGGATAGATTGGATTGATGGTTGTTTAGCAAGAAGCCAAAGACGGACACACACAAAAGTATATGAGTAAAACTACTAGTGTGAGGACGGTCTTAAAAATCCATGCACGTGGAAACTGAGCTTAGGTGTGTAGCAGTAATATACCCAGTTTAAAGGGAATAAGGTGACACGTGACATGGGTGTGAAATACTAATACACACACTTTAAAGGGTATAAACATATTAGAACTGCAAGATATTTTGTGAGGCTGCAGGGGGATGACTCAGAAGTCACATTAGTAAACATTTTGTACAGACAGTATACATAGAAGCAACAGCCTCTAGGCAGACGTGGTGGAAACACAAACAGTGTGTTTGTTCTACAATGTCTGAAATAGACATGGAGAGACTGCATTAATATCAGCTAAGAGGAAATGATGAAGACTTTGTAGGGTCTGTATGTCAAAAGAAAGCAGGACATAGACAGGCAGAAAGGGCCTCATTAGTGGCTTCGGAGGTTGATGACAATGGCATGGACTCACAAACGCTTTGCAATTCTAAAAGTCTGTGATTTAGGTGTGAAACAGCACAATTTCCCACCACTCTGATAAAAGATAACTGGCATACACTTCGGCATTAATATTGCTGTATGTGCAGGGGTCGGGGGAAGAAAGGTTTATTGTGAAGGAAAGCCACTCAAAGAAATCCTTAACTGCACCCTAGCATGTCTGCAGTGGACAAAAGCAGTGGTGAATGTGTTAATAAATGCTCATTTACCATCTTCAAACACATTCCTCGTCCCATTCCTCACTAATGCAGTTGTGAGGCACACCTCACCTTAGGCACTCGAAAATCCTTTCCTAGCCAAAACCTTCCACTCTGAATCTCAGGCTGCATGGTTTCATTTAGGGTTCAGTCTATTACTTGGTTCTGGTATAAATCAAGTTAACGATCTAGCTTTCTTGCTAAGGAACCTTGGTGATTTAACATTAGTGGTCCTCTTAAGATCCAGTTCCTGTGTAGAATATATGGTTTACATGATGGTAACCATGTAGCCAGATTATCTCGGTGATACTCTGAGCCTTTCACTTTTGCGAGCAGCTGTAACCTGCAGTTGCATGAAGAAGAAATTAGCTAGCAGGGGTGAAGGGACATTTTTAGTTATTTCAGATTATCAGCGAAAAATTACCAGGGAAGGGAAAATCCCTGCTTCATGTCCTACACACAGGGTGCTCTGCAGCAAGCCGTGTAAATGGCCAGTGGGGCAACAGGTTGCCTGGATACTGCATCACTGCAGGCCAGTTGATCTAAACTTGCAGTAGGTGTCAGTTTTCTGTCCAAGCGTCGTAGCGACATTCTTTACGTTTTTTTAACTCTGGCTGTGGCAGCAGCACTGGTTATGCGTTGATCCTCATGCTTTCTGTTTCATCCTGCTTGAAAGTGTAATCTTGCTCCTCATCTGCGTTTCTGAGTAGGCAGAGGGTTCATGCCCTCTCCCAGTATTCCAGTAGGGATCTCCGGCCAGCTGTTGCACAAATACTTGATCTCAAAATTGTGCAGCCCAGGATCTCTTTTGAAACCTACTAGTGACTAGTGTGCTTGATTCCCTGCCCCCTGGCTGTGCTTGCTTCCCTGCCCGTGCTTGCTTCCTCGCCCCCTGGCTGTGCTTGCTTCCCCGCTCCCTGGCTGTGCTTGCTCCCCGCCCCCTGGTTCCCCTGCCCCTGGCTGTGCTTGCTCCCCTGCAACCTGCCTGTGCTTGCTCCCCTGCCCCCTGGTTTGCTTCCCTGCCCCCTGGTTTGCTTCCCTGCCCCCTCGCTGTGCTTGCTTCCCTGCCCCCTCGCTGTGCTTGCTTCCCTGCCCCCTCGCTGTGCTTGCTTCCCTGCCCCCTCGCTGTGCTTGCTCTCCTGGGTGGGTGTGTGTGGCTCTGGGTGGGTGGGTGTGGCTCTGGGTGGGTGTGTGTGGCTCTGGGTGGGTGTGTGTTGGTGTGTGTGGCTCTGGGTTGGTGTGTGTGGCACTGGGTGTGTGTGTGTGTGTGTGTGGCTCTGTGTGTGTGTGTGTGTGTGTGTCTCTGGGTGTGTGTGGCTCTGGGTGTGTGTGTGTGTGTGGCTCTGGGTGTGTGTGTGTGTGGCTCTGGGTGTGTGTGTGTGTGTGGCTCTGGGTGTGTGTGTGGCTCTGGGTGTGGGTGTGTGTGTGGCTCTGGGTGTGTGTGTGGCTCTGGATGTGTGTGTGTGTGTGTGTGTGGCTTTGGGTGTGTGTGTGTGGCTTTGGGTGTGTGTGTGTGGCTTTGGGTGTGCGTGTGTGTGGCTCTGGGTGTGTGTGTGTGTGTGTTTGGCTCTGGGTGTGTGTGGCTGGCTGTGTGTGTGTGTGGCTGTGTGTGTGTGTGGCTCTGGGTGTGTGTGTGTGGTAGTAATTGCTGTCTGCTGAGCTCGTCCAGTAGGGTACAATAGGTCTCACATTTGCGAGAGATTAAGCTATTGGCAATGTAAATGACAATGTCATTTATTTATCTGTTTTCAAAACCAACACATAAATAAAAATGTTGTAATTTACAATGCCAATATCTCTAACTTTTGCCAAGGCGAAACCGTTGCATTGTAAATGCTTGTTTTCTCAGCCCCCACTTGACGCATCACTCCAAAACTTTACATGCACTAAAATGCAAAAAAGAGCACTTTTTCTGAAACTTTTTGGGAGATTTGTTAGCATGTTATTAGCAACACAAAAAAAGAATTCCCTAAGAAAGTGCTTGACAGTCCATGAGCAATATATTTCTAGACCTGCCTTTATGATCCCTAACCAATAAGAAAAGTAAACAAAGACAGGAAATCCATGTTAAAAATATCCTTCATCCGGGAGATAACCTTGGACCAAGTCAACTCCCTGATTGGGACTATTAAATCAGGTAGCCCAGCGGACCCTGCGTTTCTGAGTAGGCAGAGGGTTCATGCCCTCTCCCAGTATTCCAGTAGGGATCTCCGGCCAGCTGTTGCACAAATACTTGATCTCAAAATTGTGCAGCCCAGGATCTCTTTTGAAACCTACTAGTGACTAGTGTGCTTGATTCCCTGCCCCCTGGCTGTGCTTGCTTCCCTGCCCGTGCTTGCTTCCTCGCCCCCTGGCTGTGCTTGCTTCCCCGCTCCCTGGCTGTGCTTGCTCCCCGCCCCCTGGTTCCCCTGCCCCTGGCTGTGCTTGCTCCCCTGCAACCTGCCTGTGCTTGCTTCCCTGCCCCCTGGTTTGCTTCCCTGCCCCCTGGTTTGCTTCCCTGCCCCCTCGCTGTGCTTGCTTCCCTGCCCCCTCGCTGTGCTTGCTTCCCTGCCCCCTCGCTGTGCTTGCTTCCCTGCCCCCTCGCTGTGCTTGCTCTCCTGGGTGGGTGTGTGTGGCTCTGGGTGGGTGGGTGTGGCTCTGGGTGGGTGTGTGTGGCTCTGGGTGGGTGTGTGTTGGTGTGTGTGGCTCTGGGTTGGTGTGTGTGGCACTGGGTGTGTGTGTGTGTGTGTGTGGCTCTGTGTGTGTGTGTGTGTGTGTGTGTCTCTGGGTGTGTGTGGCTCTGGGTGTGTGTGTGTGTGTGGCTCTGGGTGTGTGTGTGTGTGGCTCTGGGTGTGTGTGTGTGTGTGGCTCTGGGTGTGTGTGTGGCTCTGGGTGTGGGTGTGTGTGTGGCTCTGGGTGTGTGTGTGGCTCTGGATGTGTGTGTGTGTGTGTGTGTGTGGCTTTGGGTGTGTGTGTGTGGCTTTGGGTGTGTGTGTGTGGCTTTGGGTGTGCGTGTGTGTGGCTCTGGGTGTGTGTGTGTGTGTGTTTGGCTCTGGGTGTGTGTGGCTGGCTGTGTGTGTGTGTGGCTGTGTGTGTGTGTGGCTCTGGGTGTGTGTGTGTGGTAGTAATTGCTGTCTGCTGAGCTCGTCCAGTAGGGTACAATAGGTCTCACATTTGCGAGAGATTAAGCTATTGGCAATGTAAATGACAATGTCATTTATTTATCTGTTTTCAAAACCAACACATAAATAAAAATGTTGTAATTTACAATGCCAATATCTCTAACTTTTGCCAAGGCGAAACCGTTGCATTGTAAATGCTTGTTTTCTCAGCCCCCACTTGACGCATCACTCCAAAACTTTACATGCACTAAAATGCAAAAAAGAGCACTTTTTCTGAAACTTTTTGGGAGATTTGTTAGCATGTTATTAGCAACACAAAAAAAGAATTCCCTAAGAAAGTGCTTGACAGTCCATGAGCAATATATTTCTAGACCTGCCTTTATGATCCCTAACCAATAAGAAAAGTAAACAAAGACAGGAAATCCATGTTAAAAATATCCTTCATCCGGGAGATAACCTTGGACCAAGTCAACTCCCTGATTGGGACTATTAAATCAGGTAGCCCAGCGGACCCTGCGTTTCTGAGTAGGCAGAGGGTTCATGCCCTCTCCCAGTATTCCAGTAGGGATCTCCGGCCAGCTGTTGCACAAATACTTGATCTCAAAATTGTGCAGCCCAGGATCTCTTTTGAAACCTACTAGTGACTAGTGTGCTTGATTCCCTGCCCCCTGGCTGTGCTTGCTTCCCTGCCCGTGCTTGCTTCCTCGCCCCCTGGCTGTGCTTGCTTCCCCGCTCCCTGGCTGTGCTTGCTCCCCGCCCCCTGGTTCCCCTGCCCCTGGCTGTGCTTGCTCCCCTGCAACCTGCCTGTGCTTGCTTCCCTGCCCCCTGGTTTGCTTCCCTGCCCCCTGGTTTGCTTCCCTGCCCCCTCGCTGTGCTTGCTTCCCTGCCCCCTCGCTGTGCTTGCTTCCCTGCCCCCTCGCTGTGCTTGCTTCCCTGCCCCCTCGCTGTGCTTGCTCTCCTGGGTGGGTGTGTGTGGCTCTGGGTGGGTGGGTGTGGCTCTGGGTGGGTGTGTGTGGCTCTGGGTGGGTGTGTGTTGGTGTGTGTGGCTCTGGGTTGGTGTGTGTGGCACTGGGTGTGTGTGTGTGTGTGTGGCTCTGTGTGTGTGTGTGTGTGTGTGTCTCTGGGTGTGTGTGGCTCTGGGTGTGTGTGTGTGTGTGGCTCTGGGTGTGTGTGTGTGTGGCTCTGGGTGTGTGTGTGTGTGTGGCTCTGGGTGTGTGTGTGGCTCTGGGTGTGGGTGTGTGTGTGGCTCTGGGTGTGTGTGTGGCTCTGGATGTGTGTGTGTGTGGCTTTGGGTGTGTGTGTGTGGCTTTGTGTGTGTGTGTGTGGCTTTGGGTGTGCGTGTGTGTGGCTCTGGGTGTGTGTGTGTGTGTGTTTGGCTCTGGGTGTGTGTGGCTGGCTGTGTGTGTGTGTGGCTGTGTGTGTGTGTGGCTCTGGGTGTGTGTGTGTGGTAGTAATTGCTGTCTGCTGAGCTCGTCCAGTAGGGTACAATAGGTCTCACATTTGCGAGAGATTAAGCTATTGGCAATGTAAATGACAATGTCATTTATTTATCTGTTTTCAAAACCAACACATAAATAAAAATGTTGTAATTTACAATGCCAATATCTCTAACTTTTGCCAAGGCGAAACCGTTGCATTGTAAATGCTTGTTTTCTCAGCCCCCACTTGACGCATCACTCCAAAACTTTACATGCACTAAAATGCAAAAAAGAGCACTTTTTCTGAAACTTTTTGGGAGATTTGTTAGCATGTTATTAGCAACACAAAAAAAGAATTCCCTAAGAAAGTGCTTGACAGTCCATGAGCAATATATTTCTAGACCTGTCTTTATGATCCCTAACCAATAAGAAAAGTAAACAAAGACAGGAAATCCATGTTAAAAATATCCTTCATCCCCGAGATAACCTTGGACCAAGTCAACTCCCTGATTGGGACTATTAAATCAGGTAGCCCAGCGGACCCTGTACCTGCCCGTGTCATGCACCTTATTGGGAGTGTCCTCAGTCCCTCCATTCTGACGGTGATCAACCGCTCCCTCTCTGAGGGATTGGTCCCCCGGGAGTGGAAGGAGGCCATGGTCAAGCCTATCAGGAAAAACACCGCCATCCCCTGGTCGGACATGACCAATCTGAGGCCAATCTCCCTTCTGCCGTTCATCGGCAAACTGACGGAGAAGCACGTTAATCACCATCTCTCCAGCTTCATTGAGCAGACCGGCAGTCTAGACCATTCTCAGTCCGGGTTCAGGCCTAGGCATAGCACCGAGACTGCTCTTCTCTCCGTCACGGATGCCATACGCCTGTCCCTGGACAGAGGGCTGTCAGTGGTGTTGGTGCTGTTGGACTTATCCGCAGCATTCGACACCATATCCCACGCCATTCTCCTCACCAGATTAAAGGAGATAGGCATTGACAGATCTGCCTTGGCGTGGTTCACCAGCTTTCTCTCAGAGCGTACTCAGAAGGTGAATATGGGCTCTTTTAGCTCCACTTCTGCCAGTATCATCAGAGGAGTCCCGCAGGGCTCCTGTCTCAGCCCTACGTTGTTTAACGTATATGTCTCCTCTTTGGCCAACATGACGAGGTCCTTCGGGTTTATGCCCATCTCCTACGCTGACGATACGCAGCTGCTGTTCACTTTTAAGACCTTTACCCCGGAGATAAGACAAGCTTTCTCCAACGGCATGACTGCGATCGCCAGCTGGATGGCCAAGAACTTTCTCCAGTGTAATGTGGGAAAGTCTGAGGTCATGCTATTCGGAGAGGCAAGAATCCTGTGGACCCCCGACTGGTGGCCCTCCAGCCTGGGTCAGGCCCCTCTCCCGAAACAGGTAGTAAAAAACCTGGGGGTTTGTTTAGATCATGACCTTACCCTTTTCCATCATGCCAGCACCACGGCAGGGTCCTGCTTCCACATTATTAGCCTCCTTCGGAAAGTGTTCCCCCTTCTACCAGACAACACACGGAAGACCTTGGTCCAGGCCCTCGTTCTGAGTCGCCTGGACTATTGTAATGGCCTATTCTTAGCAGCCAATGAAGGAGTGCTCAATAAACTGCAGGTGGTGCAGAACACCGCGGCACGGCTGGTAACTAACACCCCCCCAGAACGCCGTCCCTCCCCCTCCTTAAGGCCCTTCACTGGCTTCCCATCCGGAAACGGGTGGAATTCAAGATCTGCTGTGTGATACACAAGAGTCTACACAATCTGGGACCCCACTACTTGGCAGATAAATTTGTTTACCACCGTCCATCCCGCAATCTTAGGTCCAGTAACCAACTGTTACTTCAGGTTCCCAGACATTACAAGACCAGACAGGGAGGCCGCGCCCTCTCCATCATGGGCCCACGTCTATGGAACAACCTCCCCCTCTCCCTTAGAGAATGCTCGAGTCACTCAGCTTTCAGGAAATGCCTAAAGACAGTACTATTCTAGGAGGAGCTTTGCTCGACCTGTTTACCTCACAGCTCCGCGCGGAGATACACCTTCGGGTGTGATGCCGGCGCGTTACAAGCCCATAAATAAAAATAAATAAATAAATAAATACAGTTGATTTTATTTAAAGTCTGAGCCTTTGTAGAGTCCTAAAATGTGAATATATGGTCAGGGTTTTCTCTAGTAAAGGTGGCAACCATACACCTGCTATGGGGTCACTTAGAAAAGTTCTCCAACTCACACAGAGCAAGCCAGCAGTAGCAAACCACCACCCTTACACAGAGTAGTTACTGTTTGGTGTTTTTCTTATAGACATTTGGCAAAGA
Source organism: Lissotriton helveticus (assembly GCF_964261635.1). Classification (NCBI taxonomy): domain Eukaryota; kingdom Metazoa; phylum Chordata; class Amphibia; order Caudata; family Salamandridae; genus Lissotriton; species Lissotriton helveticus. The sequence continues at coordinate 24,772,811 of NC_136063.1, forward strand.
AGGCATTTGCCTAGTGTGATATGGCAAATTTAAGGAACAGAAAATAGACTAGATCTGTGTAGATGTATTTTTTAGCGCAAACGCCACCCAAAATACTGTGGAATGCTGTCCAGGGTGAAAGGCAAAGGTACAGACTATGAGTGTTTGGAGGCATGTATGGCTTCTGTGAGTAAAGTGAATGTTAATTTGTATGTGGACAGCACAGCGTTTTGAATCTAGTCACTCGACATTTCAGTGCATGCCGCGTTTATAAAATGAGTTGCCCCTCTGTGCTTCGAACAGTTATTTTTGACGGAGAGCCAGCATTCTCTATTAACTCCAGGGGAGTACTTTTAACCTCAATTTCTTTAAGCCTGATCTAAAGCCATTTCTTTCCATTTCATTTTTCCACTTTTGCTTGAGTGACAGCTTGCACTTCTTCTGTTTATATTCTTCACAATAGCACATTTTTGCATGGTTGTCACTTCACGTTTAAGATAGTGTCATCTGCACAAACAATCTTTTGACGCTTATGTTATCCCTGTCATAATTACAAGAGACCACGTTTAGATTGTGGGGGTAACCAAGCAACTTTTGTGCTACATTTACACAGATATTTAATATTCCCCTGAGGAAGGGCCCTCTTGAACCTGAAATGCATTGGGACTGATAAATTGGACTCAAAAGTCTGTTACCACATATATCTGTTCTCTTTGGAATTAACATGGAGTTTGCTTACAACAAATCATTTTTTTAATTACAAATCAAGAAAGAATTTATGAAAGCAAAATAAATTCAATTGATGCAACCCACAAATTTGTAGGTATTTGCAATGAAATTACTCTACTTTTCTGGATATATTGCTGTGCTCTAAGGGGACGTCCCCCCTCGGGGGACGCTTTTATGACACATTCATAGAAACGCTTGTGGACAAGTGAACGATACCCGTTTTGCACGCAGATCTGTATGAATCTTACAAACCTTCATAATCACAAAAAGAGGTGCATGCACCACCATTCAGAGCATTGCTGATGGACACAGAGACACTGTTCCAGATAGTGGGTGCATAGATGGAGAAGTCCAGTTGCCTTGTTCTTTGTTTTTCTCCTCCAGCATTATGGTGTCCTTGCTGCAGGAGATGAGGTGAATTTTCAGCCAGACAGGGATGCTGATCATTATGGGAGATGCGGCGAAGGCTCGCTTCTCTGGCGATGCGACGATTTCAGCTGCGGCGGCGACACGCTTCCTCTCAATGCGTCATGCTTCCAGCTGCCAGTGACATACAAATGTTGGGAGTTGAGAAATCCCAGCAAGGAAATTCAGAGGGGAGCTGGAGATAAAGTCTTTTGTCCCTGAGACTTCAGCAGGAGGCAAGCACAGTTGAAGCCCTTGGAGAATATTCAGTAAATTATGAAAGTCCTTAAAAGTTCCTTCTCCTTTCCTTGGCAATGAAGCAACCACTGCAGGCCAACCCAGCAAACAGCACACTGGCAGAGGGGCAGTCAAACTCCTGCAGCGTCCTTGGTTCTTAGGGTGAAGGAGGCTGTATCCAAGGTAACGCTGAAATCAAATTAAAACAGAAGAATCCAGAAGAAATGCATGTCACTAAGCGAGCTGCTGCCATGTTCGAGTGAAACTATATGAAATCATTGTAGTAAATTGAAGGGGCACTGCTGATAGAGACAAGTAACTCACCGCACTTAGCTCAGCTTCTGCCATCAGTTGTTTTTATTTCCATGTTTAAAGAAAAGACATAATTCAAGTACTCCTGACATCAACTTCATTAACTGTAAGTCAGCTGCAGCTGCGCCTGTATGTCAGATGAGAGATCCTTCTGTGGCGCTGTCCTTTTTACACTGATGACGTTGTGGAATCTCCATGTGTATTAGCGGAGAACCAGAGGGTCATCAGCATTCAGCGTCTCTGCATCAGCCTGCTTCCAACCCCTGTCCCGAGGCACCACTGCGCAATGGCATGCAACGTAGGTCCGACATTTTGTTATTTGTTTTTCCAAATTTACCGGAACTCCACGGAACGAAATAGAAGGATGACAAGAGCTTAACCCCTTAGCTAAGGGGGAGGCGGGGCCGTGCGGCGGTCCCGTGCTCGTTACGGAACCGCTCCGTCACGGCCCTCGGGTGAGCCGTGCTTGTGACGGAACGGTTCTGTCACGGCCCTGCCCGCTCTTCAGAATGCTCAGCGCAGGCGCGAAATTCGCGCCACGCAGGCGCCGCAAGCGGGCCCTGACGGAACCGTTCCGTCACCAGCATAGCCCACCCGGTTCCGTCACGAGCATGGGAGGGGTTAAAGTCAGAGACTCCATTGGGAGAAAGGCAATATGTGAGTAATTCCTGTGTGATTGCCGTATTTTCCATTACTCCTGTGCTGCGGTGGAATTATTTGTTTTTGTGTCGATTGGGAAGTGAGGGCAGACAGAGTGTTTTTTTGTCAACCCTGTTTTACCAAGGATATCGCTACTCCGTTTCTAAATTTGAAACCGAGCCTTATTCAGCCCATTCTACATTTCAAGCCTAATCGAGTTGAAAGACTGTTTCAGCGTTGAACGCTTTACAACGCTGCCATCTTGTGGCGTTGGGCGTTATTACTTGTAAAACAACATGTTCTGGAGCTCGTTCATTCTGAAATATTCTGTCATTTATTTAAAATTATCGGTGGTTGTACTTGAGCAACGGTGATACAATTATAGCACTCATAGTTGTAATTTCAACTAGTATATATTTTAAGAAGTTAAAGTACACATACCAATGGGGCATCAGACGAAGCACAGCAATAGTTGCAATTTAATTACCTGTCTGCAATTTAAGAACTAGTGGAGTACTGTGGATAATATTACAAATACAAGGGCAACGTCATGACAGTGAAAAGCTCAAAAGCAACGAGGCAGATCTAAGAAAAATGCATGGCAGAGTTTTTTTTGTCACATGCCACCATTCAGAAAGACTATGTATTTTGTGAAAAGAAGTGTTATTGGACATGTTGGAAAGTGATGAACAGCATTCAAATATTGACCTGGTGGAAATTGAAGGAGGCAAAGGCCCCAGAATCAGAAACAGAGTGGACATTGGACCTCCCAGGACTGGAAGGGGATGAAAGCTCCCAGAACCGGGAGAGGATAAAGGTCGTTCCAGGACAGGAGGGGGACAAAGGTTCCAAAAGGAGACAAAGGTCCCAGAAAAAATAAAAAGTGAACAAAGGTTACTAAAAGAGACAAGGGTCCCAGAGAGAAAAGAGAACAAAGGTTCCAAAAGGAGATAAAGGTACCAGAGAAAATAAAAAGTGAACAATGGTTCCAACCTGTCCAGAGGGGGACAACGTATGTCCCAGAATCAATATCGGTAGTGGACAAAGTGTGTTCCAGGACCAGAAGAGTTCACAACCAAGATTCGTGATGGACAAGAGCTTCAGTACCACAACAAAGTTGTGACAAGGTGGTTCTTTGAACCGGAAAAAGTTGTTCCGCGACTTGAACCAGGCTTTATAGCCCACATGACTGAGACAGTATGTCCACAAAAGGAAAAAATGTAAAGGTAATTTTGAAGCCTGAACCACAAACAGAGGCCCGTAGCCCGAGGAAATAAACCAGAACCGAGACACCTGGTCCAGAACTTCATCTTGGACAAGAGATCTGGCTCTATATTTTTCTACGGGAACATTCTTCCAGAACTTGTGACCCATTGAGGCATTTGTTGAACTGTTCTATCTTCAACAATGAGTGGTAAACTGCGACGGACAAACACTAATCGGAGAAAGTAAACTGTCTATTTCCGTTTTTGGTGGCCACAATGACGGAGTGTAGAGAGTAGACTGGCTCTTCATGTTTTGTCAATTGAAGGGAAGAAGGTGGTCATCATGATTTTCTTCATCATTCTCATCTTGATCCTGATTCTCTTCCTTCGTGTTCTGGAAGTTCATGAGGTCGCTGACCTCCTACGTGTTATATGTTTTCTTCTTCGTGTTTCTCGTGCTTTAACTCTTACTACGTTTTTGAGTCTTTCATTGTTGTTTATCTGTAAAGGGAGAAAATATGTTGTATATTTGTACTTCATTCAATATGGCTACTTGGTGTCAGTAGTCCTCTCTTAGTGTTTCTATCTTCCCAACCTGCCATAATACCTAAGAGTGTTCTATCTAGTATGTGAAGATTTCAGCCTTGGGAGTTGATGGTCGGGTCAGCTGTAAGGTTTACTGCTCTGCTGTATTATCTTATACTATCTTAATAAATCTATCTTAATAACCTGAAGACGTGTCTTGCTACCTTCCTAACTTACTTACAACAGTTTCTTGTTCCAGAAGTGATTACATTTCTTGGGCTCAGGGTCCCAATATTTATACCCCAAAATCCTTTGTTCTCTGAAGGCAGAGAGGTCCCTGCCTGCTCCAAACCAGTTCCTGAGCACTTTGTTTACATGACACTCTTCTTCCTTTCACTGTGCAGGGCAGAGACATCAGCCGCCCCACAGGAGGTGGAGCGAGCACATGGGAGGGAAGATACTGCTCTGGAGCACTTTGTTGACAAGATTCCTTCTCTCCTTTCACAGTGCAGGGCAGAGACGTCAGACAAGCCACAGGAGGAGGAGCCTGCATTGTAGAGGGAAGGCCCAGTCCTATTCAGGTCCCAGGTGCAACTCCTCCTTCCCATCTAGATGCAGATCTCTCTATTCACCATCTTCTTCCCCAGCCTGCCTCCTGGAATTCCCCGGCCCTGTCACTCACAAACCCAGACAAGGAATACACAACCTAGCAAAGGCAGGCCTGGACAGTTAGGCAAGAAAAAAAACTACTTTCTAAAAGTGGAATTTTCAAACACAGAATATTAAAACCAACTTTACTAAAAGATGTATTTTTATTATTCTGAGTTCAGGCATACTAAATTCGAATTTCTACCATGTTCCCTGAGTCAGTTAGGATTATAAGAATGTAATAATCTAACTGCCCTTTCTAGCCTATGGAGAACAGGTAGCCTTCAATAGTGAAAAACGAAAATGGCTGTAGTTTACTACTAGGACATTATAAACAAAACCTACTGCACACTACATATAAAGTATAAGCACAACAGATGTCTCAATGGACATAAAAGTTCAAGTTTTCATGGATGAAGAAGGGGAACACCAGTGTTTCGGCTCCTCTTTTAATGTTCATACATAGCCAGCCGACACGTGTTTCGTCGCAAGAAAAAACACTATTTCCGCGACTCCTCAGGGCTGAAGGTAATGAAAGTAGAACCACAGGTCGCAGTGCCGGTGATAATTCCGAACTGGCTCCGCTCGAGACCGGGTTGCGTCTTTGTACGATTATGTATTTCCGCACCCAGAACCAAATACAGAAACACTCGCACTGTCGGCGTTTTCTCCCCGCACTACGGGGACATATCCCTCAGAAGTCTACACACTGCCCGCGCTTCATAAACGTGGACAAGTACTTGAACCCCAAGCAAATCACCTTGATTACTTCATAAATAAGCGAAATTACTAATTGAAGCATGTTAGACCTGTCAGCCTTAGGGTGGTCTCCCCTACATTTTTGCCCTTTTTACCTCCCATTTTTACCTTACATTTTGTTGGACTTAGGACTCTGGGCGCCTCACCACTGCTAAACACTGCTGAGGTGCAGGTGTTCTCCCCTAAAACATTGTGAGGCTGGCATATCTGCCACAAGCCCCTGCTACTGCAGTAAGGCTAATCCTCCATAGGATAATATTGGGAACCTCTCCTTATGGGATAACTTCTGACAGGGACCTAATAAGTCTGTCATGTTTGGTCTTGTTGGACTCGGGGCGGAGAACCCTTTCCAATGATATATAGGGTTTGGACATTACTACGCTAGAGATCCCACTTTTATAAAGGGGACCTTTTCCTGCCTACACTTAGATTAGGCTCTGCAGACTCCCCCCTCCCCTCTGCATACTGATAGCCTGCCTGGGTTGGGAGGTGGGAGTGGTGATTCACACCTTCTTCCCTGGGATGAGCTGTGATGGGCTGCCCACTGTAGCCTTAACGGCCTGTCTCTCGTCACTGTGACAGATAGGTCAGGGAAGGCAGGGAACATACCAGAACTCCCTGGACTCTTCCAGAAGCCCCTGCCCCCAGACCCTTCCAGAGACTTCCACCACTTTCTAGCCCTTAGAGTGAAAGATATATAAGGGAGGGTCCTGGCCTCACTTCTTTGTTACACTGCTGGACCTGGAAGAATCCCTGCTGGAGTGAGGACTGCTGCGCAAGAGGATTGCCACTGGGAAGGAGGCTGACTGCTCCAAGGAACTGCTGCCCCACAACCTGCTGAGCTGCCCTACTGTCTGCTGATCCTGCCCTGCATGGGAGACTGCAACATCACCACCAGAGTGTCTCCACAACATCCCAAAGGAACTACTTTTCTTTGAACCACCTTTTAAAGATTGCCTTTTTGGGACTGCACCCTTTTTAAGCTAAAGGAAACTACCTGTCCTTGGACCACAGCGTTTTAAAGACGGCCCTTTGGAACAGCAACAACACTCTCAAGATTTGCCCTGCAACGCTGTGCCTGCCCTCAGCACTGCTTGCCCTGTGATCCTCCCAAGGGCTCTGTGATTGCCTCTGCTTCCGGCGCAAGCCGACTGAAACTGGCCCTGAGGTCACCGCCACTGGGACCGGAGCGCGCTGTGTAGCACTGATAAGCGAAGCTCTGTGTGGCAGGAGGCTCCGTCGTTGCCCAGGACTTGGAGGCACTGTTAAGCGCTGTGCTAAAGGAGCGCTGTGTGGCTGTGACCCCCACCCGTGCAGCGCCTGCTGAGCCCAAGGCCCCCGGGGGAGAAGAGCCTCGCACCCGCGCCCGCAACCACCACCCCAGGTAACGCCTCAGTGCAACCAGGCTGCTGTGAGGGGGCAGGGTGCGGGTGGGCCGGGTACCTGGAGTGTGAGCTTTGTGCTTGGCTGGTAACATAATTTCTATGAGAGGCACACTTATTACGCTACAAGGGAACTTTAGCCTACAAACCTTCCCACAGTGAATTTTGACCATAAGAACCTACCTCAAGTGAACTTTTGCCATTCAAGGACACTGTGAGAAAGACATTACCAGCAGGAGCCCTGGGGACACATGAGCTTTTGGTGATTTGATCAGGCCTGGGAACTGGATTCATTCTTATTGATTATGGATCTTGCTTGGAAACTGGAATCCTTTTTATTATTGATCAGGCCTGGGAACTGGATTCATTTTTATTGATTATTGATCTTGCTTTGAAATTGGAATCCTTTTTATTATTGATCTTGCCTGGAGCTGGATTTACCTGCTTTTGGTTCTCGCATAGTTTTTAGATAAAGAAATTCTTATTCTTATACCAAACTGGTGTGGTGTTCCTCTTGTGAGTGTTTTTACTGTGTCATCGCCGTTGTGTGTTGCACAAATACTTTACACATTGCCTCAGAAGTTACGCCTTTGCTGCTCTGCGCCAAGCTACCAGGTCGGAAGCGGTGGTCCCTACTTGGACTAGGGTGCATACCCCTGCCAACTAGAGACCCCGGTTCTAACATTGGGGATCGAGCGGTGGGATAGGACTTGTGCAACACCACGCAGCGACGCAGTGTACACTGCAACCCTACACCTGACTCTACTGAATTTTTGTCTACCCTCTCCAATTGGCATTTTTGAATTTTTTTTTTTTAATTTTAAATTCTCCCTGACTGGCTGCTCTTTTTAAAAGTCCTTGTGCCTAAGTCCTATTTGGTTTTCTCTACAAACGTCTGAGGCCCTACCTAGCAAGATGGAATTCGAGCTGGCCAATCTGGAAGTTGACACAGTGGCACAACTCAAGGAATTCTGAGAGGAGAAAAGGGTGCCCTTTAAGCGAGGCGCTAAGAAGACAGAGCTTCAGAAAGCCTTGAGGGCATGAGTAACGGCCCACCCAGAAGGAGATGGAGAAGGGGACGGGCAGGGAGCGGAGCAAGGGGCCACAGGAGAACTTGACCTACTGCCCTTGGTGGAAAATGGCAACTTGTTACCAGGTACGAGGGTACCTTCCAGGGCAGGCAGTAGTGTGTCAGTAAGGACCCTATCCTCAGAGGAATTGGAGGACAGGAGAGAGGAGAGACAGTTTAAATTGGAACTCGCCAAATTGGAAAGGGAGCGTGAGAAAGAAAGGTGGGCCATGGAGGAGAGGAAACTTACCCATGAGCTCAACCTGAAGGAACTGGAAATTCGAGCCCTACAAGCAGGGACGAACAACATCAAGAGTGGTGGCAGCATACCTACGGAAGCTTCACGTGAGTCCAGGGTCTTTATGCCTAAAGATGTGATGGCCAGTTTTAAGGTGGGGGATAATATTGATAAGTGGTTAGCTGCCTATGAGGTGTCACTAAGAGCCCATGGGGTCCCAGAGAGTCACTGGGGGGGGTGGTCTGTACAAGTACATACCTCCGGAAGTTAGGGACACACTCCTTAGCCTAGAAAAGGAAGACCAGACCAACTATTCTGTTATGAAAGAAGCACTGCTTAAGAGGTTCGGTCTTACCCCTGAGAGGTATAGGCAGAGGTTTAGGAATAGCTACAAACTTCCCACACAGAACTGGGTAGATTTCCTGGACTACGCTAGTAAAGCTTTAGAGGGCTGGGTGCGGGGCAGCAATGTGCATGACTATGAAGGATTGTATAACTTGTTTTTAAGAGAGCACCTTCTAGAGAAATGTTTTCCAGAGCTGCGCCAACACCTGGTTGACCGCAAGTTGACCAATCCTAGGAAGCTTGCGGAGGAGGCGGACACCTGGGTCAGTACCAGGGTGTCCAACAAGGGTTCTGGGGGGGACTCCCAAAGGGGTGGTCAGGGTTCCCACCAGAAGAAAGAGGGGGGAGATAAAAAGAAAGATTTCTCCAAAGGCCCCCAAAATAATTCACAAGGGAAAGGGTCTGGGTCCCAGCCCCAATCTGGCCACCAGAATCCCACTTATCCTGACAAAAATCAGCAGCCCAGAATTGTCCGGTGCTATGAGTGTGGTGAACTTTGACACTACAAGGGGGATCCCAAGTGTCGCAAGAGAGCACCACAGGCCTCTGAAGGTAAAACCCCCGGGGTGGCTAGTGTAGCGCTTGGGGAGGAGCTGTCCCTAGATGATGGGAGTGAGGGGGCCGGGCTTGTCCTAGTGTCTCTGGGAGACCGTGAGATGGTTCCTAAGGTCCACATGCCCTCCAATACTACTAAGTATAGGCAGTGGGTCACCCTCAATGGTCGGGGGTGGAGGCCCTGAGGGACACAGGTGCCAGCATGACTATGGTAAGGAGTCAGCTGGTGTCCCCAGAGCAAATAATTCCCGATGCAGTCCATCCAGTTGTGATGGCTGACAACAGGGGGGGTCACTATCCCATAGCACAGGTTCCATTTGAGTGGGGAGGGGTTTCAGGCCTTTTAAGAGTTGCTGTGAGCCCTGCCATGCCAGTGGACTGTCTGTTAGGGAATGACCTAGAGCATACTGCCTGGAAGGAGGTAGAGCTCAAAGCGCGTGTGGAGATGCTGGGGTTGCCGGAGTGGATTTGTGCTACCACACGGTCTATGGCTGCCCAGAAAGGGAGTCAGCCAGGGCTGGAGCCTGGAAAAATGGCCCAGCCAGCTGCTAAGAAAGGAGGAGCCCGAGGGCGTGGGAAGCTCGCCCCGGGGCAGTCACCCCGTGAGATGGATGGGGCACCTGAGGAGGTTGCACCGGAGTCCACGGAGGGGGGCGTTGTTCCCTTGGGGGACCTACCTACCCCTGCAGGGTGGCAGGTGGAAGGAGGGCCCACCAGGGAGGAGTTTTGCCGGGCACAGAAGGAGTGTCCTACCCTTGAGGGCATGAGGCGACAGGCCGAAGCCCAAGCAGCAGGCAATGCCTCCGCGAAGTATCATATTTACTGGGAGGATGGGCTCCTTTACAGTGAGCCCAAGGCTCCTGTGCATGGGTCATCAAGGGCCTTAGTGGTCCCCCAGTGCTACAGGGCCTTTCTTTTGGAATTGGCTCATGAGATCCCATTGGCAGGACACTTGGGCCAAGACAAGACCTTTGCTAGGCTTGTCCCACATTTTTATTGGCCGCAGATGAGGATCTCCTCAGATACATTCTGCAGGACCTGTCTGACCTGCCAAGCTAGTGTGAAAACAGGGACTAAGCTGAAGGCTCCCCTGGAGCCGCTGCCTGTCGTTAGCACCCCCTTTGAGAGGGTGGGCATCGACATTGTTGGGCCTATGGATCCACCGACTTCTTCTGGTCACAGGTTTATCCTGGTTCTGGTGGACCACGCCACCCGGTACCCAGAGGCTATTCCTCTGAGAACCATCACTGCACCTGCAGTGGCACGGGCCCTGATGGGGATTTTTACCAGAGTGGGTTTTCCCAAAGAGGTGGTGTCCGACAGGGGTACCAATTTTATGTCTGCCTACATGCAAGCCATGTGGAAGGAGTGTGGGGTAAGGGTTACCTATAAGTTCTCCACCCCTTACCACCCACAGACCAATGGTCTTGTGGAGAGATTTAACAAGACCCTAAAGGGCATGATCAGGAGTCTGCCTGAGGGCCTGAGGAAAAAGTGGGACATCCTCTTGCCCTGTTTGCTGTTCTCCTACAGGGAGGTACCACAGAAGGGGGTGGGTTTCAGCCCCTTCGAGCTCCTGTACGGTCACCCTGTTAGGGGACCTCTCAGTTTAGTGAAGGATGGGTGGGAGAAGACTCCAAGGAGACTTCCCCAGGATGTAGTGAGCTACATGCTGGCCTTCCGTAGCCAAATGGCTAAGTTGTGGAAACAAGCTTCTGACAACTTAGAGGCCAGCCAGGCGGTAATGAAGGAATGGTACGACCAGAATTCTCACCCTGTGGAGCTAAAACCTGGACAGAAGGTGTGGGTCATGGAGCCTGGAGAGCTTAGTGCCCTCCAGGATCGCTGGACAGGCCCTTATGAGATATTGGAGAAGAAGGGCAAGGCCACTTACCTAGTGGACCTTAAGACCCCAGGCAGCCCCACAGGGTGCTACACGCCAACCGCCTCAAACCCCACCATGAGAGGTCTGAGCTCACCTTACTGTTGGTGACTGATGGGGCCGAGGAAGAGGAAAGTGAACCTCTCCCGGACCTCTTTGCTTCCAAAGAGAAGGATGGATCGGTGGAGGGAGTGGTCCTCTCCCCATCCTTGACTCCTGAGCAACAGAGGGACTGCCGCCAGGTCCTGGGGCAGTTCTCCTCAGTGTTCTCCCTTATCCCTGGGATTACCCATCTGTGTACCCATGATGTGGACACAGGAGACAGCCCCCCTGTCAAGTCCAAATCTTACAGGCTGTCAGATAAGGTGAAGGCCAGCATCCAGAGTGAGGTCACTAAGATGCTGGAGTTGGGGGTGATAGAGCCCTCCAACAGCCCTTGGTCCAGTCCGGTGGTTCTGGTACCAAAAGCTGCCCCACCGGGCACCACACCAGAACTTAGGTTCTGTGTGGATTACAGGGGACTGAACTCTGTGACCAAGACTGACGCTCATCCTATCCCGAGGGCGGATGAGCTCATTGACAGGCTGGGGGCTGCCCGATACCTGAGTACCTTTGACCTCACGTCGGGGTACTGGCAGATCGCCCTAACAGATGGAGCTAAAGAGAGGTCCGCCTTTTCCACCCCAGAGGGCCACTACCAGTTCAGAGTGATGCCCTTTGGACTGAAAAACGCTCCTGCCACCTTCCAGCGGCTGGTGAACCGGGTCCTCTCCGGTTTAGAGGCCTTCTCTGCTGCCTACCTGGACGACATAGCTGTCTTCAGTAGCAGCTGGGAGGACCATTTGGGTCACCTCCAGGAAGTGCTTCAGGCTCTGCAGCAGGCAGGCCTGACTATCAAAGCTAGCAAATGCCAGATAGGGCAGGGGTCGGTAGTCTACCTAGAACACTTGGTAGGCGGGGGCAAGGTGCAGCCCCTACAGGCCAAGATAGAAACCATCCTGGCCTGGGAGCCTCCCAAAACCCAGACTGAGGTCAGGGCATTCCTGGGCCTCACAGGTTACTACCGCAGATTTGTCAAGGGCTATGGCACCATTGTGGCCCCCTTGACTGAGCTAACCTCTAAGAAATACCCTAGGAAAGTGATCTGGACAGAGGCTTGCCAAAAAGCCTTTCACTCTTTAAAGCAGGCCATGTGCACCGCTCCTGTGCTCAGGGCCCCTGACTTCTCCAAAGAGTTCATTGTCCAAACGGACGCCTCAGAGCATGGCATAGGGGCGGTACTTTCGCAACTCAATGAGGAGGGAAGGGACCAACCAGTAGCCTTCATCTCCAGGAGGCTGCTTCCCCGAGAACAGCGGTGGAGTGCGATAGAGAGAGAAGCCTTCGCGGTGGTCTGGGCTGTGAAGAAGCTGAGGCCATACTTGTTTGGCTCCCACTTCCTGATTCAGACTGACCACCGGCCCCTCAGGTGGCTCATGCAAATGAGGGGCGAGAATCCCAAATTGTTGAGGTGGTCCATTTCTCTACAGGGGATGGACTTCAGGGTGGAACACAGACCCGGAGTAGACCACGCCAATGCTGACGGTCTCTCTCGGTTTTTCCGCCTTAGTGATGAGAACTCCCTAGAGGTTGGGTAGTTCTCCCCACTTTCAGCTGGGGGGGACACGTGTTAGACCTGTCAGCCTTAGGGTGGTCTCCCCTACATTTTTGCCCTTTTTGCCTCCCATTTTTACCTTACATTTTGTTGGACTTAGGACTCTGGGCGCCTCACCACTGCTAAACAGTGCTGAGGTGCAGGTGTTCTCCCCTAAAACATTGTGAGGCTGGCATATCTGCCACAAGCCCCTGCTACTGCAGTAAGGCTAATCCTCCATAGGATAATATTGGGAACCTCTCCTTATGGGATAACTTCTGACAGGGACCTAATAAGTCTGTCATGTTTGGTCTTGTTGGACTCGGGCGGAGAACCCTTTCCAATGATATATAGGGTTTGGACATTACTACGCTAGAGATCCCACTTTTATAAAGGGGACCTTTTCCTGCCTACACTTAGATTAGGCTCTGCCGACTCCCCCCTCCCCTCTGCATACTGATAGCCTGCCTGGGTTGGGAGGTGGGAGTGGTGATTCACACCTTCTTCCCTGGGATTAGCTGTGATGGGCTGCCTACTGTAGCCTTAACGGCCTGTCTCTCGTCACTGTGACAGATAGGTCAGGGAAGGCAGGGAACATACCAGAACTCCCTGGACTCTTCCAGAAGCCCCTGCCCCCAGACCCTTCCAGAGACTTCCACCACTTTCTAGCCCTTAGAGTGAAAGATATATAAGGGAGGGTCCTGGCCTCACTTCTTTGTTACACTGCTGGACCTGGAAGAATTCCTGCTGGAGTGAGGACTGCTGCGCAAGAGGATTGCCACTGGGAAGGAGGCTGACTGCTCCAAGGAACTGCTGCCCCACAACCTGCTGAGCTGCCCTACTGTCTGCTGATCCTGCCCTGCATGGGAGACTGCAACATCACCACCAGAGTGTCTCCACAACATCCCAAAGGAACTACTTTTCTTTGAACCACCTTTTAAAGATTGCCTTTTTGGGACTGCACCCTTTTTAAGCTAAAGGAAACTACCTGTCCTTGGACCACAGCGTTTTAAAGACTGCCCTTTGGAACAGCAACAACACTCTCAAGATTTGCCCTGCAACGCTGTGCCTGCCCTCAGCACTGCTTGCCCTGTGATCCTCCCAAGGGCTCTGTGATTGCCTCTGCTTCTGGCGCAAGCCGACTGAAACTGGCCCTGAGGTCACCGCCACTGGGACCGGAGCGCGCTGTGTAGCGCTGAGAAGCGAAGCTCTGTGTGGCAGGAGGCTCCGTCGTTGCCCAGGACTTGGAGGCACTGTTAAGCGCTGTGCTAAAGGAGCGCTGTGTGGCTGTGACCCCCACCCGTGCAGCGCCTGCTGAGCCCAAGGCCCCCGGGGGAGAAGAGCCTCGCACCCGCGCCCGCAACCACCACCCCAGGTAACGCCTCAGTGCAACCAGGCTGCTGTGAGGGGGCAGGGTGCGGGTGGGCCGGGTACCTGGAGTGTGAGCTTTGTGCTTGGCTGGTAACATAATTTCTATGAGAGGCACACTTATTACGCTACAAGGGAACTTTAGCCTACGAACCTTCCCACAGTGAATTTTGACCATAAGAACCTACCTCAAGTGAACTTTTGCCATTCAAGGACACTGTGAGAAAGACATTACCAGCAGGAGCCCTGGGGACACATGAGCTTTTGGTGATTTGATCAGGCCTGGGAACTGGATTCATTCTTATTGATTATGGATCTTGCTTGGAAACTGGAATCCTTTTTATTATTGATCAGGCCTGGGAACTGGATTCATTTTTATTGATTATTGATCTTGCTTTGAAATTGGAATCCTTTTTATTATTGATCTTGCCTGGAGCTGGATTTACCTGCTTTTGGTTCTCGCATAGTTTTTAGATAAAGAAATTCTTATTCTTATACCAAACTGGTGTGGTGTTCCTCTTGTGAGTGTTTTTACGGTGTCATCGCCGTTGTGTGTTGCACAAATACTTTACACATTGCCTCAGAAGTTACGCCTTTGCTGCTCTGCGCCAAGCTACCAGGTCGGAAGCGGTGGTCCCTACTTGGACTAGGGTGCATACTCCTGCCAACTAGAGACCCCGGTTCTAACAAAGCATCTCCACATACTCGCTGGAGAGCACCACTTCGTGACTACGAAATACATAATCGTACAAAGACGCAACCCGGTCTCGAGCGGAGCCGGGTCGGAATTATCACCGGCACTGCGACCTGTAGTTCTACTTTCATTACCTACAGCCCTGAGGAGTCGCGGAAATAGTGTTTTTTCTTGCGACGAAACACGTGTCGGCTGGCTATGTATGAACATTAAAAGAGGAGCCGAAACACTGGTGTTCCCCTTCTTCATCCATGAAAACTTGAACTTTTATGTCCATTGAGACATCTGTTGTGCTTATACTTTATATGTAGTGTGCAGTAGGTTTTGTTTATATTGTATACCGTGTGTCCCCTAACACACTTCTGAGAGGTTTTAGGGACTTGCCTCTCACCTGCATGCACCTCCTATCTCACACCATATCTCCTGCGCATGACCTGTGAGCTGTGCGCCCGGTATTTCCCTCAGCCAAAAAACCCTGTCCGCAATTGTTGTATACTACTAGGACATGCTACACACATCAGAGCATGCCCTACCTTATACTTACAATGCACCCTGCCCTTGGGCCTACCATAGGGGTGTCAAATATGAAGCAAAGGGAAGGTTTAGGGACTGGCAAGTGGGTGCACTTGGCCAAGTCAACGTGACAGTACTAGACTGCACAGAGGCCTTGCAATAGCAGGCCTGAGATACACTTTACAAGCTGCTTCTGTGGGTGGCACAACCAGTGCTGCAAGCCCACCAGCAGCATTTGCTCTACAAGCCCTGAGCACACATGGTGCACTGTACTAGGGGCTGACAGGTAAATCAAATAACCCAATCGTGAATCACCAATTAGTACATCAATTTATCATAGATAGCACTTGTACTGTGGCACTGATTAGCAGTGGCACAGTGCCCAAAGCATAAAACCAGCAACGACATATCAAAACAGAGGAGGCAATCAGTCAAAAATGAAAGTGAGACTCACGCCAATGATGCCAGGTCTATGAACCAAACAATGTTCTCACCTTTATTTTCTGATACTTCGTTTGTATATTTTGCAATGAAATGTCTGTGAAGAGCTGCAAGCGTGTTGATCATTCTTTGCTCCCATTATAGTTGTTTACTTTCTGGTTTTCCTGTTGAAACCTAAGACGTCGGCACGTTTATGTCTTGCAGCATCATCAAATAGACTGCTATGCGGAATTCTGGAGACTTAAGATGGCCGCCGGTGCGTGATTTCACTGTGTTTCTTTAACAGCTGATTATGCGCCTGCCTCTTCTGACGGGCACTCAGCTGTCAGTTGATGCTGGCGGTTGTTTCTGTTGAACTGTCACACAGATTCATTGGTTCATCACCAAATACCATGTATTTGACAGCCGATTTATACCTTTTGCTGCTTTATGTTTTTCATTCACGGTTGACAACTAGACACTCCGTTCTGGTTCTTCGTATTTTTTTTATACCACTTCTCAATGTTCAATCATTTACTTTTTCGCCTCATGCTTAGTGTTGGACTATTTCAGTTTTTCACTCTTCCTTCTCCATGTACACGCATTTGTTTTATCGCTGACAGACCTCTCTTGTATGGTTTCCTTCTTCTTTGAATTTTCTTTGGCAGCGTTTATTCTTCAAAATAACCTCTTTTGTGTACTCACTTAATTCGCTGATTCTGTTTTCATGTGGTGGGTCCGCGTGTTGGTGCTCGTCGCCAATTCTGTAAAGAATTGCCTGACAAGAAGCTTAGTACAGCAAACTCTTTATTTTAAGTAAGCACACCAACACAGGCTCCGCGTCGCGGAGGGCAAGGAATGCTGCCGCTCAGGTTCTCATCAGCTGTCCAACTGTCAAAACAAACGGACGGTGGTGTCCTCTCAGGGACACACGAGACGCGTAACAACAATGGTGTCCTCGGAGGGACACACATGGCAAACATAACACTAAGGACTCATGCCAGTAACCATAGCAACCGAGGGACCAGGGAGAAGAAGCCTCACTAATGACAGGCCTGGACCGCTCCTTCTTTGCCAAAGAAAAGTGAAAGTAAAACTGGAACGGCGTTCCCTCCTCATGGTCCTATTGTTGATTGTGTTCCCACACCTGCTTCTCATGCCTGAATAGTTTTGTACTCAGTAGTAGTGACAGTGACGAAGAAATGCAACTTTTGTAATTAGCATCTTTGGAACTTGGTAATTGAAGGCATTGTTCTTGGGATAGCATTCAATTGAAAACGTGAACAATAGGGTGAAAACAAGGAACAGGTGTGTTTTGTGAACATGTGTTGCCAAAAGCTGCATTTACACAACACTGTGATGATGGTATACAACGTTTACCACGCAATTTTTACAACGCAGTACCATTACCACGCAACTTTTACAACGCATAAACTTTTACAACGCATACCATTACCACGCAGGATTTTACAACGCATATACTTTTACAACGCATACCATTACAACGTAAGTATTGGTAAGTATATAATTATTTTTTAAATGATATATGTTTGGGTTTTTGGGTAAAGGGGTATTTTTAGGGTTTAGGGTCAGTTTTCAGTTTTTGGGTAAAGGGGCATTTTTAGGGTTCAGGGTCAGTTTTCAGTTTTTGGGAAAAGGGGTATTTTTAGGGTTCAGGGTCAGTTTTCAGTTTTTGGGTAAAGGGGTATTTTTAGGGTTCAGGGTCAGTTTTCAGTTTTTGGGTAAAGGGGTATTTTTAGGGTTCAGGGTCAGTTTTCAGTTTTTGGGTAAAGGGGTATTTTTAGGGTTCAGGGTCAGTTTTCAGTTTTTGGGTAAAGGGGTATTTTTAGGGTTCAGGGTCAGTTTTGGGTTTTTAGGGTAAAGGGATATTTTTAGGGTTCAGGGTCAGTTTTTAGTTTTTGGGTAAAGGGGTATTTTTAGGGTTCAGGGTCAGTTTTGGGTTTTTGGGGTACAGGGGTATTTTTAGGGTACAGGGTCAGTTTTCAGTTTTTGGGTAAAGGGTATTTTTAGGTTTCAGGGTCAGTTTTGGGTTTTTGGGGTACAGGGGTATTTTTGATAAATTAAATTAAATTACATTTAAAATAAATTAATTAAATAAAATAAAATTAAATTACATTATATTAAAATATTTTTAATTAATTTAAATTAAAAAATTATTATATACTTACCAATACTTACGTTGTAATGGTATGCGTTGTAAAGGTATATGCGTTGTAAAATCCTGCGTGGTAATGGTATGCGTTGTAAAAGTTTATGCGTTGTAAAACTTTCGTTGTAATGGTATGCGTGGTAAAAGTATGCGTTGTAACGTCATACATCCCTGTGATGATATATAAAGGCAGCACAGAGACCCCCTATGAGACACATACGGACCTGACACTGAGATCCCACGCACTGACATCACGCACAGAGCTCACACACAAACATCAAGCACAGGTAAAAACCACATACAGCCCCATCCCTGCACCATCCCTTTGAAGGATGAAGGCTGTCTTGGGCTCGCTTCTGGCTGCTGCCCTCCTTGTGGGCACAGGTAAGACTCACAATAAATGTCACTCTACAGATTTAAACCTGTGTGGGGCTGTTCATACATGGTCACTTGCAGAGCTAACTGGGGGGAGATGTGCATGACTGGTCACCTCTGGATGTACATATGTGGGACTGTATTGGACTGGTCATCTTTACATGTACCTGTGTTAGGCTGTGTATGACAGGTCACATTTAGATATTGTGTTTGGAGGCAGGGCATGGCTTGTCAACTTTAGTTCTGGTAGTGAGTTTTGAGTTGAACCAATCTCTATGAGGTCGCTCAGCCTGTGACGTGAAAAGAGCTTTTCCTCTCGACTCGAGTGTGAAAGAGGCTTCAAACAAAAGAAAAGGGTATGCAATATTCAGAGAAGTAAAAGGCCTGTCAGAGGATGAAACCAGAAAGGATGCATCACACCACAGTTGAGAGGTGGCTAGGGGGCACCATGCTTCCACACTACCTACATGATATTTGTTGCTTGCGCGGTAGAGAGGTGGCATGCCTGGTGTAGCTCTGAAGAGCAAGCTGAGGAGTTTAAGGGGGGTCCTCTTCTGCTCTGTTATCCACCCTTCTTGGAGAGAGGTTGGGGTGTGCATGTGTATCACCATCAGTCCAGGGTCTGGAAAGAGAATTTCTCATGTACAGTCAGCATCAGGGTGTTGATGGGGCTTTGGCAGAGCCAGGGTGGGAGTCTAGACTGGTTCACCCTCTAGTCAGGAGTTCCAAGGAGTTCATCGCCGCCATCTTATGACGTAGGCGAGGCTCATCGGTGTAAGTACACTTGGGTTAGGATAAGAGGACTCGAGAGCAGGGGCAGAGACAGGCAGAGCTGAGGCACCTGGGGATCAGGGAGAGACAGAGACAGGCATAGGGGAGCTGTGCTGAGGCACCTGGACATCAGGTAGAGGCAGGGACAGGCAGTGGGGAGCTGTGCTGAGGCACCTGGACATCAGGGAGAGGCAGAGACAGGCAGTGGGAGCTGTGCTGAGGCACCTGGACGGATGTATGTTGTTACAACGCAGGTTGTAACAAAGCATACCTTTACCACACGGCCGCTACAACGCAAGTCGTTACCACGACTTGCGTTGGAGGGCGCGGATTTAGGATTTTTATAATTTTATATTCCAACACCAGTTCCCGTACCAGTAGGGAAGGTGTTGGAATATAAATTTATAAAATTCCTTATCCCACAGCGCCCTCCAGCGCAAGTCGTGGTAACGACTTGCGTTGTAACGGCCGCGTGGTAAAGGTACCGCGTGGTAAAAACTTCGTGGTAAAGGTTGTTTACCCACCTGGACATCAGGGAGAGGCAGGGACAGGCAGTGGGAGCTGTGCTGAGGCACCTGGACTTCAGGGAGAGGCAGAGACAGGCAGTGGGAGCTGTGCTGAGGCACCTGGACATCAAGGAGAGGCAGAGACAGGAAGTGGGGAACTGTGCTGAGGCACCTGGACATCAGAGAGAGGCAGAGACAGGTAGAGGAGAGCTGTGCTGAGGCACCTGGACTTCAGGGAGAGGCAGAGACAGGCAGTGGGAGCTGTGCTGAGGCACCTGGACATCAGGGAGAGGCAGAGACAGGCAGAGGGGAGCTGTGCTGAGGCACCTGGACATCAGGGAGAGGCAGAGACAGGCAGTGGGAGCTGTGCTGAGGCACCTGGACATCAGGGAGAGGCAGAGACAGGTAGAGGGGAGCTGTGCTGAGGCACCTGGACATCAGGGAGAGGCAGGGACAGGCAGTGTGAGCTGTGCTGAGGCACCTGGGGATCAGGGAGAGGCAGAGACAGGCAGAGGAGAGCTGTGCTGAGGCACCTGGACATCAGGGAGAGGCAGAGACAGGCAGTGGGAGCTGTGCTGAGGCACCTGGGGATCAGGGAGAGCAGAGACAGGTAGTGGGAGCTGTGCTGAGGCACCTGGACATCAGGGAGAGGCAGAGACAGGCAGTGGGAGCTGTGCTGAGGCACCTGGACATCAGAGAGAGGCAGAGGCAGGCAGTGGGGAGCTGTGCTGAGGCACCTGGACATCAGGGAGAGGCAGAGACAGGCAGAGGGGAGCTGTGCTGAGGCACCTGGACATCAGGGAGAGGCAGAGACAGGTAGAGGGGAGCTGTGCTGAGGCACCTGGACATCAGGGAGAGGCAGGGACAGGCAGTGGGAGCTGTGCTGAGGCAGCTGGACATCAGGGAGAGGCAGGGACAGGCAGAGGGGAGCTGTGCTGAGGCACCTGGACATCAGGGAGAGGCAGAGACAGGCAGTGGGAGCTGTGATGAGGCACCTGGGCATCAGGGAGAGGCAGGGACAGGCAGTGGGAGCTGTGCTGAGGCACCTGGATATACGGGAGAGGCAGGGTCAGGAAGAGGGAGCTGTGCTGAGGCCCTTGGACATCAGGGAGAGGCAGGGACAGGCAGAGGGGAGCTGTGCTGAGGCACCTGGACATCAGGGAGAGGCAGAGACAGGAAGTGGGAGCTGTGCTGAGGCACCTGGACATCAGGGAGAGGCAGAGACAGGAAGTGGGAGCTGTGCTGAGGCACGTGGACATCAGGGAGAGGCAGAGACAAGCAGTGGGAGCTATACGGAGGCACCTGGACATCAGGGAATGGCAGAGAAAGGCAGTGGGGAGCTGTGCTGAGGCACCTGGAGATCAGGGAGAGGCAGGGACAGGCAGAGAGGAGCTGTGCTGAGGCACCTGGACATCAGGGAGAGGCAGGGACAGGCAGTGGGAGCTGTGCTGAGGCAGCTGGACATCAGGGAGAGGCAGGGACAGGCAGAGGGGAGCTGTGCTGAGGCACCTGGACATCAGGGAGAGGCAGAGATAGGCAGTGGGAGTTGTGCTTAGGCACCTGGACATCAGGGAGAGTCAGAGACAGGCAGTAGGAGCTGTGCTGAGGCACCTGGACATCAGGGAGAGGCAGAGACAGACAGAGGCGAGCTGTGCTGAGGCACCTGGACATCAGGGAGAGGCAGAGACAGGCAGAGGGGAGCTGTGCCGAGGCACCTGGACATCAGGGAGAGGCAGAGACAGACAGTGGGAGCTGTGCCGAGGCATCAGGGAGAGGCAGGGACAGGCAGTGGGACCTGTGCTGAGGCCCCTGGGGATCAGGGAGAGGCAGAGGCAGGCAGTGGGGAGCTGTGCTGAGGCACCTGGACCTCAGGGAGAGGCAGAGACAGGCAGTGGGAGATGTGCTGAGGCACCTGGACATCAGGGAGAGGCAGGGACAGGCAGAGCGGAGCTGTGCTGAGACACCTGGACATCAGAGAGAGGCAGAGACAGGCAGAGGGGAGCTGTGCTGAGGCACCTGGACATCAGGGAGAGGCAGAGACAGGCAGTTGGAGCTGTGCTGAAGCACCTGGACATCAGGGAGAGGCAGAGACAGCCAGTGGGAGCTGTGCTGAAGCACCTGGATATCAGGGAGAGGCAGAGACAGGCAGTGGGGAGCTGTGCTGAAGCACCTGGACATCAGAGAGAGGCAGAGACAGGCAGTGGGGAGCTGTGCTGAAGCACCTGGACATCAGGGAGAGGCAGAGACAGGCAGTGGGAGCTGTGCTGAGGCACCTGGACATCCGAGAGAGGCAGAGACAGACAGAGGGGAGCTGTGCTGAGGCACCTGGACATCAGGGAGAGGCAGAGACAGGCAGTGGGGAGCTGTGCTGAGGCACTTGGGGATCAGGGAGAGGCAGAGACAGGCAGTGGGGAGCTGTGCTGAGGGACCTGGAGATCAGGGAGAGGCAGAGACAGGCAGTGGGAGCTGTGCCGAGGCACATGGACATCAGGGAGAGGCAGAGACAGGCAGAGGGGAGCTGTGCTTAGGCCCCTGGACATCAGGGAGAGGCAGAGCCAGGAAGTGGGGAGCTATGCTTAGGCCCCTGGACATCAGGGAGAGGCAGAGCCAGGCAGAGGGGAGCTGTGCTGAGGCACCTGGACATCAGGGAGAGGCAGCGATAGGCAGTGGGAGTTGTGCTTAGGCACCTGGACATCAGGGAGAGTCAGAGACAGGCAGTTGGAGCTGTGCTGAGGCACCTGGACATCAGGGAGAGGCAGGGACAGGCAGAGGGGAGCTGTGCTGAGGCACCTGGACATCAGGGAGAGGCAGAGACAGGCAGAGGGGAGCTGTGCTGAGGCACCTGGACATCTGAGAGAGGCAGAGACAGGCAGAGGGGAGCTGTGCTGAGGCACATGGACATCAGGGAGAGGCAGAGACAGGCAGTGGGAGCTGTGCTGAGGCACCTGGACATCAGGGAGAGGCAGAGACAGGCAGTGGGAGCTGTGCTGAGGCACCTGGACATCAGGGAGAGGCAGAGACAGGCAGAGGAGAGCTGTGCTGAGGCACCTGGACATCAGGGAGAGGCAGAGACAGGCAGTGGGAGCTGTGCTGAGGCACTCTGGACATCAGGGAGCGGCAGAGACAGGAAGAGGGGAGCTGTGCTGAGGCACCTGGACATCAGGGAGAGGCAGAGACAGGCAGTGGGAGCTGTGCTGAGGCACCCGGACATCAGTGAGACTAAGGGACAGGCAGTGGGAGCTGTGCTGAGGCACCTTGACATCAGAGAGAGGCAGAGACAGACAGTGGGAGCTGTGCTGAGGCACCTGGACATCAGGGAGAGGCAGAGACAGGTAGAGGAGAGCTGTGCTGAGGCACCTGGACTTCAGGGAGAGGCAGAGACAGGCAGTGGGAGCTGTGCTGAGGCACCTTGACATCAGAGAGAGGCAGAGACAGGTAGCGGGGAGCTGTGCTGAAGCATCTTCACATCAGGGAGAGGCAGAGACAGGCAGTTGGAGCTGTGCTGAGGCTCCTGGACATCAGAGAGAGGCAGGGACAGGCAGTGGGAGCTGTGTGAGGCACCTGGACATCAGGGAGAGGCAGAGACAGGCAGAGGGGAGCTGTGACTGAGGCACCTGGACATCAGAGAGAGGCAGAGACAGGCAGTGGGGAGCTGTGACTGAGGCACCTGGACATCAGGGAGAGGCAGAGACAGGCAGAGGGGAGCTGTGCTGAGGCACCTGGACATCACCGCTGTGGAGTAGTGTGGCTCACTGGTTAGAGGCGGCAGACCCGCGAGCAGAAGTCGGCCCGGGACCAGGGTCCAATTCACGTCGCGGCTGGGTCGTGGACTTGGGTCTGCAGACTCGATAATTCTCGCTTCGGTGCTTACTCTAATCAGGGGTTCCACTCGGCAACTCTGGGCATTAGCTTGCCTAATCTCCACAACGGCCCCATCAATTCCGGGGATGCCTGGCTCCACCTTGGGGACTCCCAGCATGGACTATCCCACAGGGAAAGCCAGACCGGGTTCCCCAGAGTTATACAGCGCCAGGAAACCTACGGACAGGTAGCAGTGCGCTTTACAAGCTCAAATACATTTACATCAGGGAGAGGCAGGGACAGGCAGAGGGGAGCTGTGCTGAGGCACCTGGACATCAGGGAGAGTCAGAGACAGGCAGAGGGGAGCTTTGACTGAGGCACCTGGACATCAGAGAGAGGCAGTGACAGGCAGTAGGAGCTGTGCTGAAGCACCTGGACATCAGGGAGAGGCAGAGACAGGCAGAGGGGAGCTGTGCTGAGGCACCTGGATATCAGGGAGAGGCAGATACAGGCAGAGGGGAGCTGTGCTGAGGCACATTGACATCAGGGAGAGGCAGAGACAGGCAGTGGGAGCTGTGCTGAGGCACCTGGACATCAGGGAGAGGCAGAGACAGGCAGAGGAGAGCTGTGCTGAGGCACCTTGACATCAGGGAGAGGCAGAGACAGGCAGTGGGAGCTGCGCTGAGGCACCTGGACATCAGGGAGAGGCAGAGACAGGCAGTGGGAGCTGTGCTGAGACACCAGGACATCAGGGAGAGGCAGAGACAGGCAGTGGGAGCTGTGCTGAGGCACCAGGACATCAGGGAGACTAAGGGACAGGCAGTGGGAGCTGTGCTGAGGCACCTTGACATCAGAGAGAGGCAGAGACAGGCAGTGGGAGCTGTGCTGAGGCACCAGGACATCAGGGAGACTAAGGGACAGGCAGTGGGAGCTGTGCTGAGGCACCTGGGGATCAGGGAGCGGCAGAGCCAGGCAGAGGGGAGCTGTGCTGAGGCACCTGAACATCAGGGAGAGGCAGAGACAGGCAGTGGGGAGCTGTGCTGAAGCATCTTCACATCAGGGAGAGGCAGGGACAGGCAGTGGGAGCTGTGCTGAGGCACCTGGACATCAGGGAGAGGCAGGGACAGGCAGTGGGAGCTGTGCTGAGGCACCTGGACATCAGGGAGAGGCAGAGACAGGCAGAGGGGAGCTGTGCTGAGGCACCTGGACATCAGGGAGAGGTAGAGACAGGCAGTGGGGAGCTGTGCTGAAGCACCTGGACATCAGGGAGAGGCAGGGACAGGCAGTGTTAGCTGTGTGAGGCACCTGGACATCAGGGAGAGGCAGAGACAGGCAGTGGGGGGCTGTACTGAGGCAACTGGAGATCAGGGAGAGGCAGAGACAGGCAGAGGGGAGCTGTGCTTAGGCCCTTGGACATCAGGGAGAGGCAGAGACAGGCAGTGGGAGCTGTGCTGAGGCTCCTGGACATCAGGGAGAGGTAGGGACAGGCAGTGGGAGCTGTGCTGAGGCACCTGGACATCAGGGAGAGGCAGAGACAGGCAGTGGGAGCTGTGCTGAGGCACCTGGACATCAGGGAGAGGCAGAGACAGGCAGAGGAGAGCAGTGCTGAGGCACCTGGACATCAGGGAGAGGCAGAGACAGGCAGTGGGAGCTGTGCTGAGGCACTCTGGACATCAGGGAGCGGCAGAGGCAGGAAGAGGGGAGCTGTGCTGAGGCACCTGGACATCAGGGAGAGGCAGAGACAGGCAGTGGGAGCTGTGCTGAGGCACCCGGACATCAGTGAGACTAAGGGACAGGCAGTGGGAGCTGTGCGGAGGCACCTGGACATCAGAGAGAGGCAGAGACAGGCAGTGGGGAGCTGTGACTGAGGCACCTGGACATCAGGGAGAGGCAGAGACAGGCAGAGGGGAGCTGTGACTGAAGCACCTGGACATCAGAGAGAGGTAGGGGACAGGCAGTGGGGAGCTGTGCTGAGGCACCTGGACATCAGGGAGAGGCATAGACAGGCAGAGGGGCGCTGTGCCGAGGCACCTGGACATCAGGGAGAGGCAGAGACAGGCAGAGGGGAGCTGTGCTGAGGCACCTGGACATCAGGGAGAGGCAGAGACAGGCAGTGGGAACTGTGCTGAGGTACCTGGACATCAGAGACAGGCAGAGGGGAGCTGTGCTGAGGCACCTGGACATCAGGGAGAGGCAGAGACAGGCAGTGTGAGCTGTGCTGAGGCACCTGGACATCAGGGAGAGGCAGAGACAGGCAGTGGGAGCTGTGCTGAGACACTCAGGACATCAGGGAGAGGCAGGGACAGGCAGAGGAGAGCTCTGCTGAGGCACCTGGGGATCAGGGAGCGGCAGAGCCAGGCAGAGGGGAGCTGTGCTGAGGCACCTGGATATCAGGGAGAGGCAGAGACAGGCAGTGGGGAGCTGTGACTGAGGCACCTGGACATCAGAGAGAGGCAGAGACAGGCAGAGGGGAGCTGTGCTGAGGCACCTGGACATCAGAGAGAGGCAGAGACAGGCAGAGGGGAGCAGTGCTGAGGCACCTGGACATCAGGGAGAGGCAGAGACAGGCAGTGGGAGTTGTGCTTAGGCACCTGGACGTCAGAGACAGGCAGTTGGAGCTGTGCTGAGGCACCTGGACATCAGGGAGAGTCAGAGACAGGCAGCGGGGAGCTTTGACTGAGGCACCTGGACATCAGAGAGAGGCAGAGACAGGCAGTAGGAGCTGTGCTGAGGCACCTGGACATCAGGGAGAGGCAGAGACAGGCAGAGGGGAGCTGTGTTGAGGCACCTGGATATCAGGGAGAGGCAGATACAGGCAGAGGGGAGCTGTGCTGAGGCACATTGACATCAGGGAGAGGCAGAGACAGGCAGTGGGAGCTGCGCTGAGGCACCTGGACATCAGAGAGAGGCAGAGACAGGCAGTGGGAGCTGTGCTGAGGCACCTGGACATCAGGGAGAGGCAGAGACAGGCAGTGGGAGCTGTGCTGAGGCACCTGGACATCAGGGAGAGGCAGAGACAGGCAGAGGAGAGCTGTGCTGAGGCACCTTGACATCAGGGAGAGGCAGAGACAGGCAGTGGGAGCTGTGCTGAGGCACCTGGACATCAGGGAGAGGCAGAAACAGGCAGTGGGAGCTGTGCTGAGGCACCAGGACATCAGGGAGACTAAAGGACAGGCAGTGGGAGCTGTGCTGAGGCACCTGGACATCAGGGAGAGGCAGAGCCAGGCAAAGGGGAGCTGTGCTGAGGCACCTGGACATCAGGGAGAGTCAGAGACAGGCAGAGGGGAGCTTTGACTGAGGCACCTGGACATCAGAGAGAGGCAGAGACAGGCAGTAGGAGCTGTGCTGAGGCACCTGGACATCAGGGAGAGGCAGAGACAGGCAGAGGGGAGCTGTGCTGAGGCACCTGGATATCAGGGAGAGGCAGATACAGGCAGAGGGGAGCTGTGCTGAGGCACATTGACATCAGGGAGAGGCAGAGACAGGCAGTGGGAGCTGCGCTGAGGCACCTGGACATCAGGGAGAGGCAGAGACAGGCAGTGGGAGCTGTGCTGAGGCACCTGGACATCAGGGAGAGGCAGAGACAGGCAGAGGAGAGCTGTGCTGAGGCACCTTGACATCAGGGAGAGGCAGAGACAGGCAGTGGGAGCTGCGCTGAGGCACCTGGACATCAGGGAGAGGCAGAGACAGGCAGTGGGAGCTGTGCTGAGACAGCAGGACATCAGGGAGACTAAGGGACAGGCAGTGGGAGCTGTGCTGAGGCACCTTGACATCAGAGAGAGGCAGAGACAGGCAGTAGGAGCTGTGCTGAGGCACCAGGACATCAGGGAGACTAAGGGACAGGCAGTGGGAGCTGTGCTGAGGCACCTGGGGATCAGGGAGCGGCAGAGCCAGGCAGAGGGGAGCTGTGCTGAGGCACCTGGACATCAGAGAGAGGCAGAGACAGGCAGTGGGAGCTGTGCTGAGGCACCTGGACATCGGAGAGAGGCAGAGACAGGTAGCGGGGAGCTGTGCTGAAGCATCTTCACATCAGGGAGAGGCAGGGACAGGCAGTGGGAGCTGTGCTGAGGCACCTGGACATCAGGGAGAGGCAGGGACAGGCAGTGGGAGCTGTGCTGAGGCACCTGGACATCAGGGAGAGGCAGAGACAGGCAG
The DNA here is from genome assembly GCF_964261635.1 of Lissotriton helveticus. Taxonomy (NCBI): domain Eukaryota; kingdom Metazoa; phylum Chordata; class Amphibia; order Caudata; family Salamandridae; genus Lissotriton; species Lissotriton helveticus. The sequence goes on from NC_136063.1 coordinate 24,800,126, forward strand.
AGGGGAGCTGTGCTGAGGCACCTGGACATCAGGGAGAGGCAGAGACAGGCAGTGGGGAGCTGTGCTGAAGCACCTGGACATCAGGGAGAGGCAGGGAGAGGCAGTGGGAGCTGTGGGAGGCACCTGGACATCAGGGAGAGGCAGAGACAGGCAGTGGGAGCTGTGCTGAGGCACCTGGAGATCAGGGAGAGGCAGAGACAGGCAGAGGGGAGCTGTGCTGAGGCCCTTGGACATCAGGGAGAGGCAGAGACAGGCAGTACGAGCTGTGCTGAGGCTCCTGGACATCAGGGAGAGGCAGGGACAGGCAGTGGGAGCAGTGCTGAGGCACCTGGACATCAGGGAGAGGCAGAGACAGGCAGAGGAGAGCTGTGCTGAGGCACCTGGACATCAGGGAGAGGCAGAGACAGGCAGTGGGAGCTGTGCTGAGGCACTCTGGACATCAGGGAGCGGCAGAGACAGGAAGAGGGGAGCTGTGCCGAGGCACCTGAACATCAGGGAGAGGCAGAGACAGGCAGTGGGAGCTGTGCTGAGACACCTGGACATCAGGGAGAGGCAGGGACTGGCAGAGGGGAGCTGTGCTGAGGCACCTGGACATCAGAGAGAGGCAGAGACAGGCAGAGTTGAGCTGTGACTGAGGCACCTGGACATCAGAGAGAGGCAGAGACAGGCAGTAGGAGCTGTGCTGAGGCACCTGGGCATCAGGGAGAGGCAGAGACAGGCAGAGGGGAGCTGGGCTGAGGCACCTGGACATCAGGGAGAGGCAGAGACAGGCAGTGGGAGCTGTGCTGAGGCACCCGGACATCAGTGAGACTAAGGGACAGGCAGTGGGAGCTGTGCTGAGGCACCTTGACATCAGAGAGAGGCAGAGACAGGCAGTGGGAGCTGTGCTGAGGCACCTAGACATCAGGGAGAGGCAGAGACAGGTAGAGGAGAGCTGTGCTGAGGCAGCTGGACTTCAGGGAGAGGCAGAGACAGGCAGTGGGAGCTGTGCTGAGGCACCTGGACATCAGAGAGAGGCAGAGACAGGTAGCGGGGAGCTGTGCTGAAGCATCTTCACATCAGGGAGAGGCAGAGACAGGCAGTGGGAGCTTTGCTGAGGCCCCTGGACATCAGGGAGCGGCAGGGACAGGCAGTGGGAGCTGTGCTGAGGCACCTGGACATCAGAGAGAGGCAGAGACAGGCAGTGGGAGCTGTGCTGAGGCACTCTGGACATCAGGGAGCGGCAGAGACAGGAAGAGGGGAGCTGTGCTGAGGCACCTGGACATCAGGGAGAGGCAGAGACAGGCAGTGGGAGCTGTGCTGAGGCACCCGGACATCAGTGAGACTAAGGGACAGAAAGTGGGAGCTGTGCTTAGGCACCTTGACATCAGAGAGAGCAGAGACAGGCAGTGGGAGCTGTGCTGAGGCTCCTGGACATGAGGGAGCGGCAGGGACAGGCAGTGGGAGCTGTGCTGAGGCACCTGGACATCAGAGAGAGGCAGAGACAGGCAGTGGGGAGCTGTGACTGAGGCACCTGGACATCAGGGAGAGGCAGAGACAGGCAGAGGGGAGCTGTGACTGAGGCACCTGGACATCAGAGAGAGGCAGGGGACAGGCAGTGGGGAGCTGTGCTGAGGCACCTGGACATCAGGGAGAGGCATAGACAGGCAGAGGGGAGCTGTGCCGAGGCACCTGGACATCAGGGAGAGGCAGAGACAGGCAGGGGGGAGCTGTGCTGAGGCACCTGGACATCAGGGAGAGGCAGAGACAGGCAGTGGGAGCTGTGCTGAGGTACCTGGACATCAGAGACAGGCAGAGGGGAGCTGTGCTGAGGCACCTGGACATCAGGGAGAGGCAGAGACAGGCATTGTGAGCTGTGCTGAGGCACCTGGACATCAGGGAGAGGCAGAGACAGGCAGTGGGAGCTGTGCTGAGACACTCAGGACATCAGGGAGAGGCAGGGACAGGCAGAGGAGAGCTGTGCTGAGGCACCTGGGGATCAGGGAGCGGCAGAGCCAGGCAGAGGGGAGCTGTGCTGAGGCACCTGGATATCAGGGAGAGGCAGAGACAGGCAGTGGGGAGCTGTGACTGAGGCACCTTGACATCAGAGAGAGGCAGAGACAGGCAGAGGGGAGCTGTGCTGAGGCACCTGGACATCAGAGAGAGGCAGAGACAGGCAGAGGGGAGCAGTGCTGAGGCACCTGGACATCAGGGAGAGGCAGAGACAGGCAGTTGGAGCTGTGCTGAGGCACCTGGACATCAGGGAGAGTCAGAGACAGGCAGAGGGGAGCTTTGACTGAGGCACCTGGACATCAGAGAGAGGCAGAGACAGGCAGTAGGAGCTGTGCTGAGGCACCTGGACATCAGGGAGAGGCAGAGACAGGCAGAGGGGAGCTGTGCTGAGGCACCTGGATATCAGGGAGAGGCAGATACAGGCAGAGGGGAGCTGTGCTGAGGCACATTGACATCAGGGAGAGGCAGAGACATGCAGTGGGAGCTGCGCTGAGGCACCTGGACATCAGAGAGAGGCAGAGACAGGCAGTGGGAGCTGTGCTGAGGCACCTGGACATCAGGGAGAGGCAGAGACAGGCAGTGGGAGCTGTGCTGAGGCACCTGGACATCAGGGAGAGGCAGAGACAGGCAGAGGAGAGCTGTGCTGAGGCACCTGGACATCAGGGAGAGGCAGAGACAGGTAGAGGGGAGCTGTGCTGAGGCACCTGGACATCAGGGAGAGGCAGGGACTGGCAGAGGGGAGCTGTGATGAGGCACCTGGACATCAGAGAGAGGCAGAGACAGGCAGAGGGGAGCTGTGCTGAGGCACCTGGATATCAGGGAGAGGCAGAGACAGGCAGTGGGGAGCTGTGACTGAGGCACCTGGACATCAGAGAGCGGCAGAGACAGGCAGAGGGGAGCTGTGCTGAGGCACCTGGACATCAGAGAGAGGCAGAGACAGGCAGAGGGGAGCAGTGCTGAGGCACCTGGACAGCAGGGAGAGGCAGAGACAGGCAGTGGGAGTTGTGCTTAGGCACCTGGACATCAGGGAGAGTCAGAGACAGGCAGTTGGAGCTGTGCTGAGGCACCTGGACATCAGGGAGAGGCAGAGACAGGCAGAGGGGAGCTGTGCTGAGGCACCTGGATATCAGGGAGAGGCAGATACAGGCAGAGGGGAGCTGTGCTGAGGCACATTGACATCAGGGAGAGGCAGAGACAGGCAGTGGGAGCTGCGCTGAGGCACCTGGACATCAGAGAGAGGCAGAGACAGGCAGTGGGAGCTGTGCTGAGGCACCTGAACATCAGGGAGAGGCAGAGACAGGCAGAGGAGAGCTGTGCTGAGGCACCATGACATCAGGGAGAGGCAGAGACAGGCAGTGGGAGCTGTGCTGAGGCACCTGGACATCAGGGAGAGGCAGAGACAGGCAGTGGGAGCTGTGCTGAGGCACCAGGACATCAGGGAGACTAAGGGACAGACAGTGGGAGCTGTGCTGAGGCACCTGGACATCAGGGAGAGGCAGAGCCAGGCAAAGGGGAGCTGTGCTGAGGCACCTGGACATCAGGGAGAGTCAGAGACAGGCAGAGGGGAGCTTTGACTGAGGCACCTGGACATCAGAGAGAGGCAGAGACAGGCAGTAGGAGCTGTGCTGAGGCACCTGGACATCAGGGAGAGGCAGAGACAGGCAGAGGGGAGCTGTGCTGAGGCACCTGGATATCAGGGAGAGGCAGATACAGGCAGAGGGGAGCTGTGCTGAGGCACATTGACATCAGGGAGAGGCAGAGACAGGCAGTGGGAGCTGCGCCGAGGCACCTGGACATCAGGGAGAGGCAGAGACAGGCAGTGGGAGCTGTGCTGAGGCACCTGGACATCAGGGAGAGGAAGAGACAGGCAGAGGAGAGCTGTGCTGAGGCACCTTGACATCAGGGAGAGGCAGAGACAGGCAGTGGGAGCTGCGCGGAGGCACCTGGACATCAGGGAGAGGCAGAGACAGGCAGTGGGAGCTGTGCTGAGACACCAGGACATCAGGGAGAGGCAGAGACAGGCAGTGGGAGCTGTGCTGAGGCACCAGGACATCAGGGAGACTAAGGGACAGGCAGTGGGAGCTGTGCTGAGGCACCTTGACATCAGAGAGAGGCAGAGACAGGCAGTGGGAGCTGTGCTGAGGCACCAGGACATCAGGGAGACTAAGGGACAGGCAGTGGGAGCTGTGCTTAGGCACCTTGACATCAGAGAGAGCAGAGACAGGCAGTGGGAGCTGTGCTGAGGCTCCTGGACATGAGGGAGCGGCAGGGACAGGCAGTGGGAGCTGTGCTGAGGCACCTGGACATCAGAGAGAGGCAGAGACAGGCAGTGGGGAGCTGTGACTGAGGCACCTGGACATCAGGGAGAGGCAGAGACAGGCAGAGGGGAGCTGTGACTGAGGCACCTGGACATCAGAGAGAGGCAGGGGACAGGCAGTGGGGAGCTGTGCTGAGGCACCTGGACATTAGGGAGAGGCATAGACAGGCAGAGGGGAGCTGTGCCGAGGTACCTGGACATCAGGGAGAGGCAGAGACAGGCAGAGGGGAGCTGTGCTGAGGCACCTGGACATCAGGGAGAGGCAGAGACAGGCAGTGGGAGCTGTGCTGAGGTACCTGGACATCAGAGACAGGCAGAGGGGAGCTGTGCTGAGGCACCTGGACATCAGGGAGAGGCAGAGCCAGGCAGTGTGAGCTGTGCTGAGGCACCTGGACATCAGGGAGAGGCAGAGACAGGCAGTGGGAGCTGTGCTGAGACACTCAGGACATCAGGGAGAGGCAGGGACAGGCAGAGGAGAGCTGTGCTGAGGCACCTGGGGATCAGGGAGCGGCAGAGCCAGGCAGAGGGGAGCTGTGCTGAGGCACCTGGATATCAGGGAGAGGCAGAGACAGGCAGTGGGGAGCTGTGACTGAGGCACCTGGACATCAGAGAGAGGCAGAGACAGGCAGAGGGGAGCTGTGCTGAGGCACCTGGACATCAGAGAGAGGCAGAGACAGGCATAGGGGAGCAGTGCTGAGGCACCTGGACATCAGGGAGAGGCAGAGACAGGCAGTGGGAGTTGTGCTTAGGCACCTGGACATCAGGGAGAGTCAGAGACAGGCAGTTGGAGCTGTGCTGAGGCACCTGGACATCAGGGAGAGTCAGAGACAGGCAGAGGGGAGCTTTGACTGAGGCACCTGGACATCAGAGAGAGGCAGAGACAGGCAGTAGGAGCTGTGCTGAGGCACCTGGACATCAGGGAGAGGCAGAGACAGGCAGAGGGGAGCTGTGCTGAGGCACCTGGATATCAGGGAGAGGCAGATACAGGCAGAGGGGAGCTGTGCTGAGGCACATTGACATCAGGGAGAGGCAGAGACAGGCAGTGGGAGCTGCGCTGAGGCACCTGGACATCAGAGAGAGGCAGAGACAGGCAGTGGGAGCTGTGCTGAGGCACCTGGACATCAGGGAGAGGCAGAGACAGGCAGTGGGAGCTGTGCTGAGGCACCTGGACATCAGGGAGAGGCAGAGACAGGCAGAGGAGAGCTGTGCTGAGGCACCTGGACATCAGGGAGAGGCAGAGACAGGTAGAGGGGAGCTGTGCTGAGGCACCTGGACATCAGGGAGAGGCAGGGACTGGCAGAGGGGAGCTGTGATGAGGCACCTGGACATCAGAGAGAGGCAGAGACAGGCAGAGGGGAGCTGTGCTGAGGCACCTGGATATCAGGGAGAGGCAGAGACAGGCAGTGGGGAGCTGTGACTGAGGCACCTGGACATCAGAGAGAGGCAGAGACAGGCAGAGGGGAGCTGTGCTGAGGCACCTGGACATCAGAGAGAGGCAGAGACAGGCAGAGGGGAGCAGTGCTGAGGCACCTGGACAGCAGGGAGAGGCAGAGACAGGCAGTGGGAGTTGTGCTTAGGCACCTGGACATGAGGGAGAGTCAGAGACAGGCAGTTGGAGCTGTGCTGAGGCACCTGGACATCAGGGAGAGTCAGAGACAGGCAGAGGGGAGCTTTGACTGAGGCACCTGGACATCAGAGAGAGGCAGGGACAGACAGTAGGAGCTGTGCTGAGGCACCTGGACATCAGGGAGAGGGAGAGACAGGCAGAGGGGAGCTGTGCTGAGGCACCTGGATATCAGGGAGAGGCAGATACAGGCAGAGGGGAGCTGTGCTGAGGCACATTGACATCAGGGAGAGGCAGAGACAGGCAGTGGGAGCTGCGCTGAGGCACCTGGACATCAGAGAGAGGCAGAGACAGGCAGTGGGAGCTGTGCTGAGGCACCTGAACATCAGGGAGAGGCAGAGACAGGCAGTGGGAGCTGTGCTGAGGCACCTGGACATCAGGGAGAGGCAGAGACAGGCAGAGGAGAGCTGTGCTGAGGCACCTTGACATCAGGGAGAGGCAGAGACAGGCAGTGGGAGCTGTGCTGAGGCACCTGGACATCAGGGAGAGGCAGAGACAGGCAGTGGGAGCTGCGCTGAGGCACCTGGACATCAGGGAGACTAAGGGACAGGCAGTGGGAGCTGTGCTGAGGCACCTGGACATCAGGGAGAGGCAGAGCCAGGCAAAGGGGAGCTGTGCTGAGGCACCTGGACATCAGGGAGAGTCAGAGACAGGCAGAGGGGAGCTTTGACTGAGGCACCTGGACATCAGAGAGAGGCAGAGACAGGCAGTAGGAGCTGTGCTGAGGCACCTGGACATCAGGGAGAGGCAGAGACAGGCAGAGGGGAGCTGTGCTGAGGCACCTGGATATCAGGGAGAGACAGATACAGGCAGAGGGGAGCTGTGCTGAGGCACATTGACATCAGGGAGAGGCAGAGACAGGCAGTGGGAGCTGCGCTGAGGCACCTGGACATCAGGGAGAGGCAGAGACAGGCAGTGGGAGCTGTGCTGAGGCACCTGGACATCAGGGAGAGGAAGAGACAGGCAGAGGAGAGCTGTGCTGAGGCACCTTGACATCAGGGAGAGGCAGAGACAGGCAGTGGGAGCTGCGCTGAGGCACCTGGACATCAGGGAGAGGCAGAGACAGGCAGTGGGAGCTGTGCTGAGACACCAGGACATCAGGGAGAGGCAGAGACAGGCAGTGGGAGCTGTGCTGAGGCACCAGGACATCAGGGAGACTAAGGGACAGGCAGTGGGAGCTGTGCTGAGGCACCTTGACATCAGAGAGAGGCAGAGACAGGCAGTGGGAGCTGTGCTGAGGCACCAGGACATCAGGGAGACTAAGGGACAGGCAGTGGGAGCTGTGCTGAGGCACCTGGGGATCAGGGAGCGGCAGAGCCAGGCAGAGGGGAGCTGTGCTGAGGCACCTGGACATCAGAGAGAGGCAGAGACAGGCAGTGGGAGCTGTGCTGAGGCACCTGGACATCGGAGAGAGGCAGAGACAGGTAGCGGGGAGCTGTGCTGAAGCATCTTCACATCAGGGAGAGGCAGGGACAGGCAGTGGGAGCTGTGCTGAGGCACCTGGACATCAGGGAGAGGCAGGGACAGGCAGTGGGAGCTGTGCTGAGGCACCTGGACATCAGGGAGAGGCAGAGACAGGAGAGGGGAGCTGTGCTGAGTCACCTGGACATCAGGGAGAGGCAGAGACAGGCAGTGGGGAGCTGTGCTGAAGCACCTGGACATCAGGGAGAGGCAGGGACAGGCAGTGGGAGCTGTGTGAGGCACCTGGACATCAGGGAGAGGCAGATACAGGCAGTGGGAGCTGTGCTGAGGCACCTGGAGATCAGGGAGAGGCAGAGACAGGCAGAGGGGAGCTGTGCTGAGGCCCTTGGACATCAGGGAGAGGCAGAGACAGGCAGTGGGAGCTGTGCTGAGGCTCCTGGACATCAGGGAGAGGCAGGGACAGGCAGTGGGAGCTGTGCTGAGGCACCTGGACATCAGGGAGAGGCAGAGACAGGCAGAGGAGAGCTGTGCTGAGGCACCTGGACATCAGGGAGAGGCAGAGACAGGCAGTGGGAGCTGTGCTGAGGCACTCTGGACATCAGGGAGCGGCAGAGACAGGAAGAGGGGAGCTGTGCCGAGGCACCTGAACATCAGGGAGAGGCAGAGACAGGCAGTGGGAGCTGTGCTGAGACACCTGGACATCAGGGAGAGGCATGGTCTGGCAGAGGGGAGCTGTGCTGAGGCACCTGGACATCAGAGAGAGGCAGAGACAGGCAGAGGGGAGCTGTGACTGAGGCACCTGGACATCAGAGAGAGGCAGAGACAGGCAGAGGGGAGCTGTGCTGAGGCACCTGGACATCAGGGAGAGGCAGAGACAGGCAGTGGGAGCTGTGCTGAGGCACCCGGACATCAGTGAGACTAAGGGACAGGCAGTGGGAGCTGTTCTGAGGCACCTTGACATCAGAGAGAGGCAGAGACAGGCAGTGGGAGCTGTGCTGAGGCACCTGGACATCAGGGAGAGTCAGAGACAGGTAGAGGAGAGCTGTGCTGAGGCAGCTGGACTTCAGGGAGAGGCAGAGACAGGCAGTGGGAGCTGTGCTGAGGCACCTGGACATCAGAGAGAGGCAGAGACAGGTAGCGGGGAGCTGTGCTGAAGCATCTTCACATCAGGGAGAGGCAGAGACAGGCAGTCGGAGCTTTGCTGAGGCCCCTGGACATCAGGGAGCGGCAGGGACAGGCAGTGGGAGCTGTGCTGAGGCACCTGGACATCAGAGAGAGGCAGAGACAGGCAGTGGGAGCTGTGCTGAGGCACTCTGGACATCAGGGAGCGGCAGAGACAGGAAGAGGGGAGCTGTGCTGAGGCACCTGGACATCAGGGAGAGGCAGAGACAGGCAGTGGGAGCTGTGCTGAGGCACCTGGACATCAGAGAGAGGCAGAGACAGGTAGCGGGGAGCTGTGCTGAAGCATCTTCACATCAGGGAGAGGCAGAGACAGGCAGTCGGAGCTTTGCTGAGGCCCCTGGACATCAGGGAGCGGCAGGGACAGGCAGTGGGAGCTGTGCTGAGGCACCTGGACATCAGAGAGAGGCAGAGACAGGCAGTGGGAGCTGTGCTGAGGCACTCTGGACATCAGGGAGCGGCAGAGACAGGAAGAGGGGAGCTGTGCTGAGGCACCTGGACATCAGGGAGAGGCAGAGACAGGCAGTTGGAGCTGTGCTGAGGCTCCTGGACATGAGGGAGCGGCAGGGACAGGCAGTGGGAGCTGTGCTGAGGCACCTGGACATCAGAGAGAGGCAGAGACAGGCAGTGGGGAGCTGTGACTGAGGCACCTGGACATCAGGGAGAGGCAGAGACAGGCAGAGGGGAGCTGTGACTGAGGCACCTGGACATCAGAGAGAGGCAGGGGACAGGCAGTGGGGAGCTGTGCTGAGGCACCTGGACATCAGGGAGAGGCATAGACAGGCAGAGGGGAGCTGTGCCGAGGCACCTGGACATCAGGGAGAGGCAGAGACAGGCAGAGGGGAGCTGTGCTGAGGCACCTGGACATCAGGGAGAGGCAGAGACAGGCAGTGGGAGCTGTGCTGAGGTACCTGGACATCAGAGACAGGCAGAGGGGAGCTGTGCTGAGGCACCTGGACATCAGGGAGAGGCAGAGACAGGCAGTGTGAGCTGTGCTGAGGCACCTGGGCATCAGGGAGAGGCAGAGACAGGCAGTGGGAGCTGTGCTGAGACACTCAGGACATCAGGGAGAGGCAGGGACAGGCAGAGGAGAGCTGTGCTGAGGCACCTGGGGATCAGGGAGCGGCAGAGCCAGGCAGAGGGGAGCTGTGCTGAGGCACCTGGATATCAGGGAGAGGCAGAGACAGGCAGTGGGGAGCTGTGACTGAGGCACCTGGACATCAGAGAGAGGCAGAGACAGGCAGAGGGGAGCTGTGCTGAGGCACCTGGACATCAGAGAGAGGCAGAGACAGGCAGAGGGGAGCAGTGCTGAGGCATCTGGACATCAGGGAGAGGCAGAGACAGGCAGTGGGAGTTGTGCTTAGGCACCTGGACATCAGGGAGAGTCAGAGACAGGCAGTTGGAGCTGTGCTGAGGCACCTGGACATCAGGGAGAGTCAGAGACAGGCAGAGGGGAGCTGTGCTGAGGCACCTGGATATCAGGGAGAGGCAGATACAGGCAGAGGCGAGCTGTGCTGAGGCACATTGACATCAGGGAGAGACAGAGACAGGCAGTGGGAGCTGCGCTGAGGCACCTGGACATCAGAGAGAGGCAGAGACAGGCAGTGGGAGCTGTGCTGAGGCACCTGGACATCAGGGAGAGGCAGAGACAGGCAGTGGGAGCTGTGCTGAGGCACCTGGACATCAGGGAGAGGCAGAGACAGGCAGAGGAGAGCTGTGCTGAGGCACCTGGACATCAGGGAGAGGCAGAGACAGGTAGAGGGGAGCTGTGCTGAGGCACCTGGACATCAGGGAGAGGCAGGGACTGGCAGAGGGGAGCTGTGATGAGGCACCTGGACATCAGAGAGAGGCAGAGACAGGCAGAGGGGAGCTGTGCTGAGGCACCTGGACATCAGAGAGAGGCAGAGACAGGCAGAGGGGAGCTGTGCTGAGGCACCTGGACATCAGGGAGAGGCAGAGACAGGCATTGGGAGCTGTGCTGAGGCACCTGGACATCAGGGAGAGGCAGGGACAGGCAGTTGGAGCTTTGCTGAGGCACCTGGACATCAGGGAGAGGCAGAGACAGGCAGAGGGGAGCTGTGCTGAGGCACCTGGACATCAGGGAGAGGCAGAGACAGGCAGTGGGGAGCTGTGCTGAAGCACCTGGACATCAGGGAGAGGCAGGGACAGGCAGTGGGAGCTGTGTGATGCACCTGGACATCAGGGAGAGGCAGAGACAGGCAGTGGGAGCTGTGCTGAGGCACCTGGAGATCAGGGAGAGGCAGAGACAGGCAGAGGGGAGCTGAGCTGAGGCCCTTGGACATCAGGGAGAGGCAGAGACAGGCTGTGGGAGCTGTGCTGAGGCTCCTGGACATCAGGGAGAGGCAGGGACAGGCAGTGGGAGCTGTGCTGAGGCACCTGGACATCAGGGAGAGGCAGAGACAGGCAGAGGAGAGCTGTGCTGAGGCACCTGGACATCAGGGAGAGGCAGAGTCAGGCAGTGGGAGCTGTGCTGAGGCACTCTGGACATCAGGGAGCGGCAGAGACAGGAAGAGGGGAGCTGTGCCGAGGCACCTGGACATCAGAGAGAGGCAGAGACAGGCAGAGGGGAGCTGTGACTGAGGCACTTGGACATCAGAGAGAGGCAGAGACAGGCAGTAGGAGCTGTGCTGAGGCACCTGGGCATCAGGGAGAGGCAGAGACAGGCAGAGGGGAGCTGTGCTGAGGCACCTGGACATCAGGGAGAGGCAGAGACAGGCAGTGGGAGCTGTGCTGAGGCACCCGGACATCAGTGAGACTAAGGGACAGGCAGTGGGAGCTGTGCTGAGGCACCTGGACATCAGAGAGAGGCAGAGACAGGCAGTGGAAGCTGTGCTGAGGCACCTGGACATCAGGGAGAGGCAGAGACAGGTAGAGGAGAGCTGTGCTGAGGCACCTGGACTTCAGGGAGAGGCAGAGACAGGCAGTGGGAGCTGTGCTGAGGCACCTGGACATCAGAGAGAGGCAGAGACAGGTAGCGGAGAGCTGTGCTGAAGCATCTTCACATCAGGGAGAGGCAGAGACAGGCAGTGGGAGCTTTGCTGAGGCCCCTGGACATCAGGGAGCGGCAGGGACAGGCAGTGGGAGCTGTGCTGAGGCACCTGGACATCAGAGAGAGGCAGAGACAGGCAGTGGGGAGCTGTGACTGAGGCACCTGGACATCAGGGAGAGGCAGAGACAGGCAGAGGGGAGCTGTGCTGAGGCACCTGGACATCACCGCTGTGGAGTAGTGTGGCTCACTGGTTAGAGGCGGCAGACCCGCGAGCAGAAGTCGGCCCGGGACCAGGGTCCAGTTCCCATCGTGGCTGGGTCGCGGACTTGGGTCTGCAGACTCGCTAATTCTCGCTTCGGTGCTTACTCTAATCAGGGGTTCCACTCGGCAACTCTGGGCATTAGCTTGCCTAATCTCCACAACGGCCCCATCAATTCCGGGGATGCCTGGCTCCACCTTGGGGACTCCCAGCATGGACTATCCCACAGGGAAAGCCAGACCGGGTTCCCCAGAGTTATACAGCGCCAGGAAACCTACGGACAGGTAGCAGTGCGCTTTACAAGCTCAAATACATTTACATCAGGGAGAGGCAGGGACAGGCAGAGGGGAGCTGTGCTGAGGCACCTGGACATCAGGGAGAGTCAGAGACAGGCAGAGGGGAGCTTTGACTGAGGCACCTGGACATCAGAGAGAGGCAGTGACAGGCAGTAGGAGCTGTGCTGAAGCACCTGGACATCAGGGAGAGGCAGAGACAGGCAGAGGGGAGCTGTGCTGAGGCACCTGGATATCAGGGAGAGGCAGATACAGGCAGAGGGGAGCTGTGCTGAGGCACATTGACATCAGGGAGAGGCAGAGACAGGCAGTGGGAGCTGTGCTGAGGCACCTGGACATCAGGGAGAGGCAGAGACAGGCAGAGGAGAGCTGTGCTGAGGCACCTTGACATCAGGGAGAGGCAGAGACAGGCAGTGGGAGCTGCGCTGAGGCACCTGGACATCAGGGAGAGGCAGAGACAGGCAGTGGGAGCTGTGCTGAGACACCAGGACATCAGGGAGAGGCAGAGACAGGCAGTGGGAGCTGTGCTGAGGCACCAGGACATCAGGGAGAGGCAGAGAAAGGCAGTGGGAGCTGTGCTGAGGCACCTGGACATCAGGGAGAGGCAGGGACAGGCAGAGGGGAGCAGTGCTGAGGCACCTGGACATCAGGGAGAGGCAGAGACAGGAAGTGGGAGCTGTGCTGAGGCACGTGGACATCAGGGAGAGGCAGAGACAGGCAGTGGGAGCTATACGGAGGCACCTGGACATCAGAGAGAGGCAGAGACAGGCAGAGGGGAGCTGTGCTGAGGGACATTGACATCAGGGAGAGGCAGAGACAGGCAGAGGGGAGCTGTGCTGAGGCCCCTGGACATCAGGGAGAGGCAGAGACAGGCAGAGGGGAGCTGGGCTGAGGCACCTGGACATCAGGGAGAGGCAGAGGGGAGCTGTGCTGAGGCACCTGGACATCAGGGAGAGGCAGAGACGGGCAGTGGGAGCTGTGCTGAGGCACCTGGATATCAGGGAGAGGCAAGGACAGGCAGTAGGGAGCTGTGACTGAGGCACCTGGACATCAGAGAGAGGCAGAGACAGGCAGAGGGGAGTTGTGCTGAGGCACCTGGACATTAGAGAGAGGCAGAGACAGGCAGAGGGGAGCTTTGCTGAGGCACCTGGACATCCGAGAGAGGCAGAGACAGACAGAGGGGAGCTGTGCTGAGGCACCTGGACATCAGGCAGAGGCAGAGACAGGCAGTGGGAGTTGTGCTTAGGCACCTGGACATCAGGGAGAGGCAGAGACGGGCAGTGGGAGCTGTGCTGAGGCACCTGGACATCAGGGAGAGGCAGAGACAGGTAGAGGGGAGCTGTGCTGAGGCACCTGGACATCAGGGAGAGGCAGGGACTGGCAGAGGGGAGCTGTGATGAGGCACCTGGACATCAGAGAGAGGCAGAGACAGGCAGAGGGGAGCTGTGCTGAGGCACCTGGACATCAGAGAGAGGCAGAGACAGGCAGAGGGGAGCTGTGCTGAGGCACCTGGACATCAGGGAGAGGCAGAGACAGGCATTGGGAGCAGTGCTGAGGCACCTGGACATCAGGGAGAGGCAGGGACAGGCAGTTGGAGCTTTGCTGAGGCACCTGGACATCAGGGAGAGGTAGAGACAGGCAGTGGGAGCTGTTCTGAGGCACCTGGACATCAGTGAGAGGCAGAGACAGGCAGTGGCGAGCTGTGCTGAGGCACCTGGACATCAGGGGGAGGCAGAGACAGGCAGAGGGGAGCTGTGCTGAGGCACCTGGACATCAGGGAGAGGCAGGGTAAGGCAGTGGGAGCTGTGCTGAGGCACCTGGTCATCAGGGAGAGGCAGAGACAGGCAGTGGGAGCTGTGCTGAGGCACCTGGACATCAGGGAGAGGCAGAGGCAGGCAGTGGGAGCTGTGCTGAGGCACCTGGACATCAGGGAGAGTCAGAGACAGGCAGAGGGGAGCTTTGACTGAGGCACCTGGACATCAGAGAGAGGCAGAGACAGGCAGAGGGGAGCTGTGCTGAGGCACCTGGACATCAGAGAGAGGCAGATACAGGCAGAGGGGAGCTGTGCTGAGGCACATTGACATCAGGGAGAGGCAGAGACAGGCAGTGGGAGCTGTGCTGAGGCACCTGGATATCAGGGAGAGGCAGATACAGGCAGAGGGGAGCTGTGCTGAGGCACATTGACATCAGGGAGAGGCAGAGACAGGCAGTGGGAGCTGCGCTGAGGCACCTGGACATCAGAGAGAGGCAGAAACAGGCAGTGGGAGCTGTGCTGAGGCACCTGGACATCAGGGAGAGGCAGAGACAGGCAGAGGAGAGCTGTGCTGAGGCACCTTGACATCAGGGAGAGGCAGAGACAGGCAGTGGGAGCTGTGCTGAGGCACCTGGACATCAGGGAGAGGCAGAGACAGGCAGTGGGAGCTGTGCTGAGGCACCAGGACATCAGGGAGACTAAGGGACAGGCAGTGGGAGCTGTGCTGAGGCACCTGGACATCAGGGAGAGGCAGAGACAGGCAGTGGGAGCTGTGCTGAGGCACCTGGACATCGGAGAGAGGCAGAGACAGGTAGCGGGGAGCTGTGCTGAGGCACCTGGACATCAGGGAGAGGCAGGGACAGGCAGTTGGAGCTTTGCTGAGGCACCTGGACATCAGGGAGAGGCAGAGACAGGCAGAGGGGAGCTGTGCTGAGGCACCTGGACATCAGGGAGAGGCAGAGACAGGCAGTGGGGAGCTGTGCTGAAGCACCTGGACATCAGGGAGAGGCAGGGACAGGCAGTGGGAGCTGTGTGATGCACCTGGACATCAGGGAGAGGCAGAGACAGGCAGTGGGAGCTGTGCTGAGGCACCTGGAGATCAGGGAGAGGCAGAGACAGGCAGAGGGGAGCTGAGCTGAGGCCCTTGGACATCAGGGAGAGGCAGAGACAGGCTGTGGGAGCTGTGCTGAGGCTCCTGGACATCAGGGAGAGGCAGGGACAGGCAGTGGGAGCTGTGCTGAGGCACCTGGACATCAGGGAGAGGCAGAGACAGGCAGAGGAGAGCTGTGCTGAGGCACCTGGACATCAGGGAGAGGCAGAGACAGGCAGTGGGAGCTGTGCTGAGGCACTCTGGACATCAGGGAGCGGCAGAGACAGGAAGAGGGGAGCTGTGCCGAGGCACCTGGACATCAGGGAGAGGCAGAGACAGGCAGTGGGAGCTGTGCTGAGGCACCTGGACATCAGGGAGAGGCAGAGACAGGCAGAGGAGAGCTGTGCTGAGGCACCTGGACATCAGGGAGAGGCAGAGACAGGTAGAGGGGAGCTGTGCTGAGGCACCTGGACATCAGGGAGAGGCAGGGACTGGCAGAGGGGAGCTGTGATGAGGCACCTGGACATCAGAGAGAGGCAGAGACAGGCAGAGGGGAGCTGTGCTGAGGCACCTGGACATCAGAGAGAGGCAGAGACAGGCAGAGGGGAGCTGTGCTGAGGCACCTGGACATCAGGGAGAGGCAGAGACAGGCATTGGGAGCTGTGCTGAGGCACCTGGACATCAGGGAGAGGCAGGGACAGGCAGTTGGAGCTTTGCTGAGGCACCTGGACATCAGGGAGAGGCAGAGACAGGCAGAGGGGAGCTGTGCTGAGGCACCTGGACATCAGGGAGAGGCAGAGACAGGCAGTGGGGAGCTGTGCTGAAGCACCTGGACATCAGGGAGAGGCAGGGACAGGCAGTGGGAGCTGTGTGATGCACCTGGACATCAGGGAGAGGCAGAGACAGGCAGTGGGAGCTGTGCTGAGGCACCTGGAGATCAGGGAGAGGCAGAGACAGGCAGAGGGGAGCTGAGCTGAGGCTCTTGGACATCAGGGAGAGGCAGAGACAGGCTGTGGGAGCTGTGCTGAGGCTCCTGGACATCAGGGAGAGGCAGGGACAGGCAGTGGGAGCTGTGCTGAGGCACCTGGACATCAGGGAGAGGCAGAGACAGGCAGAGGAGAGCTGTGCTGAGGCACCTGGACATCAGGGAGAGGCAGAGACAGGCAGTGGGAGCTGTGCTGAGGCACTCTGGACATCAGGGAGCGGCAGAGACAGGAAGAGGGGAGCTGTGCCGAGGCACCTGGACATCAGCGAGAGGCAGAGACAGGCAGAGGGGAGCTGTGACTGAGGCACTTGGACATCAGAGAGAGGCAGAGACAGGCAGTAGGAGCTGTGCTGAGGCACCTGGGCATCAGGGAGAGGCAGAGACAGGCAGAGGGGAGCTGTGCTGAGGCACCTGGACATCAGGGAGAGGCAGAGACAGGCAGTGGGAGCTGTGCTGAGGCACCCGGACATCAGTGAGACTAAGGGACAGGCAGTGGGAGCTGTGCTGAGGCAACTGGACATCAGAGAGAGGCAGAGACAGGCAGTGGAAGCTGTGCTGAGGCACCTGGACATCAGGGAGAGGCAGAGACAGGTAGAGGAGAGCTGTGCTGAGGCACCTGGACTTCAGGGAGAGGCAGAGACAGGCAGTGGGAGCTGTGCTGAGGCACCTGGACATCAGAGAGAGGCAGAGACAGGTAGCGGGGAGCTGTGCTGAAGCATCTTCACATCAGGGAGAGGCAGAGACAGGCAGTGGGAGCTTTGCTGAGGCCCCTGGACACCAGGGAGCGGCAGGGACAGGCAGTGGGAGCTGTGCTGAGGCACCTGGACATCAGAGAGAGGCAGAGACAGGCAGTGGGGAGCTGTGACTGAGGCACCTGGACATCAGGGAGAGGCAGAGACAGGCAGAGGGGAGCTGTGCTGAGGCACCTGGACATCACCGCTGTGGAGTAGTGTGGCTCACTGGTTAGAGGCGGCAGACCCGCGAGCAGAAGTCGGCCCGGGACCAGGGTCCAATTCCCGTCGCGGCTGGGTCGCGGACTTGGGTCTGCAGACTCGCTAATTCTCGCTTCGGTGCTTACTCTAATCAGGGGTTCCACTCGGCAACTCTGGGCATTAGCTTGCCTAATCTCCACAACAGCCCCATCAATTCCGAGGATGCCTGGCTCCACCTTGGGGACTCCCAGCATGAACCATCCCACAGGGAAAGCCAGACCGGGTTCCCCAGAGTTATACAGCGCCAGGAAACCTACGGACAGGTAGCAGTGCGCTTTACAAGCTCAAATACATTTACATCAGGGAGAGGCAGGGACAGGCAGAGGGGAGCTGTGCTGAGGCACCTGGACATCAGGGAGAGGCAGGGACAGGCAGAGGGAGCTGTGCTGAGGCACCTGGACATCAGGGAGAGGCAGAGACAGGCAGAGGGGAGCTGTGCTGAGGCACCTGGACATCAGGGAGAGGCAGAGACAGGCAGAGGGGAGCTGTGCTGAGGCACCTGGACATCAGGGAGAGGCAGAGACAGGCAGAGGGGAGCTGTGCTGAGGCACCTGGACATCAGGGAGAGGCAGGGACAGGCAGAGGGAGCTGTGCTGAGGCACCTGGACATCAGGGAGAGGCAGAGACAGGCAGAGGGGAGCTGTGCTGAGGCACCTGGACATCATGGAGAGGCAGAGACAGGCAGAGGGGAGCTGTGCCGAGGCACCTGGACATCAGGGAGAGGCAGAGACAGGCAGAGACAGGCAGAGGGGAGCTGTGCTGAGGCACCTGGACATCAGGGAGAGGCAGAGACAGGCAGTGGGAGCTGTGCTGAGGCACCTGGACATCAGGGAGAGGCAGAGACAGGCAGTGGGAGCAGTGCTGAGGCACCTGGACATCAGGGAGAGGCAGAGACAGGCAGTAGGAGCTGTGCTGAGACACTCAGGACTCAGGGAGAGGCAGGGACAGGCAGAGGAGAGCTCTGCTGAGGCACCTGGGGATCAGGGAGCG
Organism: Lissotriton helveticus; assembly: GCF_964261635.1. Lineage (NCBI taxonomy): Eukaryota > Metazoa > Chordata > Amphibia > Caudata > Salamandridae > Lissotriton > Lissotriton helveticus. The sequence continues at coordinate 24,818,032 of NC_136063.1, forward strand.
GCAGAGCCAGGCAGAGGGGAGCTGTGCTGAGGCACCTGGATATCAGGGAGAGGCAGAGACAGGCAGTGGGGAGCTGTGACTGAGGCACCTGGACATCAGAGAGAGGCAGAGACAGGCAGAGGGGAGCTGTGCTGAGGCACCTGGACATCAGAGAGAGGCAGAGACAGGCAGAGGGGAGCAGTGCTGAAGCACCTGGACATCAGGGAGAGGCAGAGACAGGCAGTGGGAGTTGTGCTGAGGCACCTGGACATCAGGGAGAGTCAGAGACAGGCAGTTGGAGCTGTGCTGAGGCACCTGGACATCAGGGAGAGGCAGAGCCAGGCAAAGGGGAGCTGTGCTGAGGCACCTGGACATCAGGGAGAGTCAGAGACAGGCAGAGGGGAGCTTTGACTGAGGCACCTGGACATCAGAGAGAGGCAGAGACAGGCAGAGGGGAGCTGTGCTGAGGCACCTGGACATCAGAGAGAGGCAGATACAGGCAGAGGGGAGCTGTGCTGAGGCACATTGACATCAGGGAGAGGCAGAGACAGGCAGTGGGAGCTGCGCTGAGGCACCTGGACATCAGAGAGAGGCAGAAACAGGCAGTGGGAGCTGTGCTGAGGCACCTGGACATCAGGGAGAGGCAGAGACAGGCAGTGGGAGCTGTGCTGAGGCACCAGGACATCAGGGAGACTAAGGGACAGGCAGTGGGAGCTGTGCTGAGGCACCTGGACATCAGGGAGAGGCAGAGACAGGCAGTGGGAGCTGTGCTGAGGCACCTGGACATCGGAGAGAGGCAGAGACAGGTAGCGGGGAGCTGTGCTGAAGCATCTTCACATCAGGGAGAGGCAGGGACAGGCAGTGGGAGCTGTGCTGAGGCACCTGGACATCAGGGAGAGGCAGGGACAGGCAGTGGGAGCTGTGCTGAGGCACCTGGACATCAGGGAGAGGCAGAGACAGGCAGAGGGGAGCTGTGCTGAGGCACCTGGACATCAGGGAGAGGCAGAGACAGGCAGTGGGGAGCTGTGCTGAAGCACCTGGACATCAGGGAGAGGCAGGGACAGGCAGTGGGAGCTGTGCTGAGGCACCTGGACATCAGGGAGAGGCAGGGACAGGCAGTGGGAGCTGTGCTGAGGCACCTGGACATCAGGGAGAGGCAGGGACAGGCAGAGGGGAGCTGTGCTGAGGCACCTGGACATCAGGGAGAGGCAGAGACAGGCAGTAGGAGCTGTGCTGAGGCACCTGGACATCAGGGAGAGGCAGAGACAGGCAGTGGGAGCTGTGCTGAGACACCTGGACATCAGGGAGAGGCAGAGACAGGCAGAGGGTAGCTGTGCTGAGGCACCTGGTCATCAGGGAGAGGCAGAGACAGGCAGTGGGGAACTGTGCTGAGGCACCTGGACATCAGGGAGAGGCCGAGACAGGTAGAGGGGAGCTGTGCTGAGGCACCTGGACATCAGGGAGAGGCAGGGACAGGCAGTGGGAGCTGTACCGAGGCACCTGGGGATCAGGGAGAGGCAGAGACAGGCAGTGGGAGCTGTGCCGATGCACCTGGACATCAGGGAGAGGCAGAGAAAGGCAGTGGGAGCTGTGCTGAGGCACCTGGACATCAGGGAGAGGCAGTGACAGGCAGAGGGGAGCAGTGCTGAGGCACCTGGACATCAGGGAGAGGCAGAGACAGGAAGTGGGAGCTGTGCTGAGGCACGTGGACATCAGGGAGAGGCAGAGACAGGCAGTGGGAGCTATACGGAGGCACCTGGACATCAGAGAGAGGCAGAGACAGGCAGAGGGGAGCTGTGCTGAGGGACATTGACATCAGGGAGAGGCAGAGACAGGCAGAGGGGAGCTGTGCTGAGGCCCCTGGACATCAGGGAGAGGCAGAGACAGGCAGAGGGGAGCTGGGCTGAGGCACCTGGACATCAGGGAGAGGCAGAGGGGAGCTGTGCTGAGGCACCTGGACATCAGGGAGAGGCAGAGACGGGCAGTGGGAGCTGTGCTGAGGCACCTGGATATCAGGGAGAGGCAAGGACAGGCAGTAGGGAGCTGTGACTGAGGCACCTGGACATCAGAGAGAGGCAGAGACAGGCAGAGGGGAGTTGTGCTGTGGCACCTGGACATTAGAGAGAGGCAGAGACAGGCAGAGGGGAGCTTTGCTGAGGCACCTGGACATCAGAGAGAGGCAGAGACAGACAGAGGGGAGCTGTGCTGAGGCACCTGGACATCAGGCAGAGGCAGAGACAGGCAGTGGGAGTTGTGCTTAGGCTCCTGGACATCAGGGAGAGGCAGAGACGGGCAGTGGGAGCTGTGCTGAGGCACCTGGACATCAGGGAGAGGCAGAGACAGGTAGAGGGGAGCTGTGCTGAGGCACCTGGACATCAGGGAGAGGCAGGGACTGGCAGAGGGGAGCTGTGATGAGGCACCTGGACATCAGAGAGAGGCAGAGACAGGCAGAGGGGAGCTGTGCTGAGGCACCTGGACATCAGAGAGAGGCAGAGACAGGCAGAGGGGAGCTGTGCTGAGGCACCTGGACATCAGGGAGAGGCAGGGACAGGCAGTTGGAGCTTTGCTGAGGCACCTGGACATCAGGGAGAGGTAGAGACAGGCAGTGGGAGCTGTGCTGAGGCATCTGGACATCAGTGAGAGGCAGAGACAGGCAGTGGCGAGCTGTGCTGAGGCACCTGGACATCAGGGGGAGGCAGAGACAGGCAGAGGGGAGCTGTGCTGAGGCACCTGGACATCAGGGAGAGGCAGGGTAAGGCAGTGGGAGCTGTGCTGAGGCACCTGGACATCAGGGAGAGGCAGAGACAGGCAGTGGGAGCTGTGCTGAGGCACCTGGACATCAGGGAGAGGCAGAGGCAGGCAGTGGGAGCTGTGCTGAGGCACCTGGACATCAGGGAGAGTCAGAGACAGGCAGAGGGGAGCTTTGACTGAGGCACCTGGACATCAGAGAGAGGCAGAGACAGGCAGAGGGGAGCTGTGCTGAGGCACCTGGACATCAGAGAGAGGCAGATACAGGCAGAGGGGAGCTGTGCTGAGGCACATTGACATCAGGGAGAGGCAGAGACAGGCAGTGGGAGCTGTGCTGAGGCACCTGGATATCAGGGAGAGGCAGATACAGGCAGAGGGGAGCTGTGCTGAGGCACATTGACATCAGGGAGAGGCAGAGACAGGCAGTGGGAGCTGCGCTGAGGCACCTGGACATCAGAGAGAGGCAGAAACAGGCAGTGGGAGCTGTGCTGAGGCACCTGGACATCAGGGAGAGGCAGAGACAGGCAGAGGAGAGCTGTGCTGAGGCACCTTGACATCAGGGAGAGGCAGAGACAGGCAGTGGGAGCTGTGCTGAGGCACCTGGACATCAGGGAGAGGCAGAGACAGGCAGTGGGAGCTGTGCTGAGGCACCAGGACATCAGGGAGACTAAGGGACAGGCAGTGGGAGCTGTGCTGAGGCACCTGGACATCAGGGAGAGGCAGAGACAGGCAGTGGGAGCTGTGCTGAGGCACCTGGACATCGGAGAGAGGCAGAAACAGGTAGCGGGGAGCTGTGCTGAAGCATCTTCACATCAGGGAGAGGCAGGGACAGGCAGTGGGAGCTGTACTGAGGCACCTGGACATCAGGGAGAGGCAGGAACAGGCAGTGGGAGCTGTGCTGAGGCACCTGGGGATCAGGGAGACTAAGGCACAGGCAGTGGGAGCTGTGCTGAGGCACCTTGACATCAGAGAGAGGCAGAGACAGGCAGTGGGAGCTGTGCTGAGGCACCTGGACATCGGAGAGAGGCAGAGACAGGTAGCGGGGAGCTGTGCTGAAGCATCTTCACATCAGGGAGAGGCAGGGACAGGCAGTGGGAGCTGTGCTGAGGCACCTGGACATCAGGGAGAGGCAGGGACAGGCAGTGGGAGCTGTGCTGAGGCACCTAGACATCAGGGAGAGGCAGAGACAGGCAGAGGGGAGCTGTGCTGAGGCACCTGGACATCAGGGAGAGGCAGAGACAGGCAGTGGGGAGCTGTGCTGAAGCACCTGGACATCAGGGAGAGGCAGGGAGAGGCAGTGGGAGCTGTGCTGAGGCACCTGGACATCAGGGAGAGGCAGGGACAGGCAGTGGGAGCTGTGCTGAGGCACCTGGACATCAGGGAGAGGCAGGGACAGGCAGAGGGGAGCTGTGCTGAGGCACCTGGACATCAGGGAGAGGCAGAGACAGGCAGTAGGAGCTGTGCTGAGGCACCTGGACATCAGGGAGAGGCAGAGACAGGCAGTGGGAGCTGTGCTGAGACACCTGGACATCAGGGAGAGGCAGAGACAGGCAGAGGGTAGCTGTGCTGAGGCACCTGGTCATCAGGGAGAGGCAGAGACAGGCAGTGGGGAACTGTGCTGAGGCACCTGGACATCAGGGAGAGGCCGAGACAGGTAGAGGGGAGCTGTGCTGAGGCACCTGGACATCAGGGAGAGGCAGGGACAGGCAGTGGGAGCTGTACCGAGGCACCTGGGGATCAGGGAGAGGCAGAGACAGGCAGTGGGAGCTGTGCCGATGCACCTGGACATCAGGGAGAGGCAGAGAAAGGCAGTGGGAGCTGTGCTGAGGCACCTGGACATCAGGGAGAGGCAGGGACAGGCAGAGGGGAGCAGTGCTGAGGCACCTGGACATCAGGGAGAGGCAGAGACAGGGAGTGGGAGCTGTGCTGAGGCACGTGGACATCAGGGAGAGGCAGAGACAGGCAGTGGGAGCTGTGCTGAGGCACCTGGACATCAGGGAGAGGCAGGGACAGGCAGAGGGGAGCTGTGCTGAGGCACCTGGACATCAGGGAGAGGCAGAGACAGGCAGTAGGAGCTGTGCTGAGGCACCTGGACATCAGGGAGAGGCAGAGACAGGCAGTGGGAGCTGTGCTGAGACACCTGGACATCAGGGAGAGGCAGAGACAGGCAGAGGGTAGCTGTGCTGAGGCACCTGGTCATCAGGGAGAGGCAGAGACAGGCAGTGGGGAACTGTGCTGAGGCACCTGGACATCAGGGAGAGGCCGAGACAGGTAGAGGGGAGCTGTGCTGAGGCACCTGGACATCAGGGAGAGGCAGGGACAGGCAGTGGGAGCTGTACCAAGGCACCTGGGGATCAGGGAGAGGCAGAGACAGGCAGTGGGAGCTGTGCCGATGCACCTGGACATCAGGGAGAGGCAGAGAAAGGCAGTGGGAGCTGTGCTGAGGCACCTGGACATCAGGGAGAGGCAGGGACAGGCAGAGGGGAGCAGTGCTGAGGCACCTGGACATCAGGGAGAGGCAGAGACAGGAAGTGGGAGCTGTGCTGAGGCACATGGACATCAGGGAGAGGCAGAGACAGGCATTGGGAGCTATACAGAGGCACCTGGACATCAGAGAGAGGCAGAGACAGGCAGAGGGGAGCTGTGCTGAGGGACATTGACATCAGGGAGAGGCAGAGACAGGCAGAGGGGAGCTGTGCTGAGGCCCCTGGACATCAGGGAGAGGCAGAGACAGGCAGAGGGGAGCTGGGCTGAGGCACCTGGACATCAGGGAGAGGCAGAGGGGAGCTGTGCTGAGGCACCTGGACATCAGGGAGAGGCAGAGACGGGCAGTGGGAGCTGTGCTGAGGCACCTGGATATCAGGGAGAGGCAAGGACAGGCAGTAGGGAGCTGTGACTGAGGCACCTGGACATCAGAGAGAGGCAGAGACAGGCAGAGGGGAGTTGTGCTGAGGCACCTGGACATTAGAGAGAGGCAGAGACAGGCAGAGGGGAGCTTTGCTGAGGCACCTGGACACCTGAGAGAGGCAGAGACAGACAGAGGGGAGCTGTGCTGAGGCACCTGGACATCAGGCAGAGGCAGAGACAGGCAGTGGGAGTTGTGCTTAGGCACCTGGACATCAGGGAGAGGCAGAGACGGGCAGTGGGAGCTGTGCTGAGGCACCTGGACATCAGGGAGAGGCAGAGACAGGTAGAGGGGAGCTGTGCTGAGGCACCTGGACATCAGGGAGAGGCAGGGACTGGCAGAGGGGAGCTGTGATGAGGCACCTGGACATCAGAGAGAGGCAGAGACAGGCAGAGGGGAGCTGTGCTGAGGCACCTGGACATCAGAGAGAGGCAGAGACAGGCAGAGGGGAGCTGTGCTGAGGCACCTGGACATCAGGGAGAGGCAGAGACAGGCATTGGGAGCTGTGCTGAGGCACCTGGACATCAGGGAGAGGCAGGGACAGGCAGTTGGAGCTTTGCTGAGGCACCTGGACATCAGGGAGAGGTAGAGACAGGCAGTGGGAGCTGTGCTGAGGCACCTGGACATCAGTGAGAGGCAGAGACAGGCAGTGTCGAGCTGTGCTGAGGCACCTGGACATCAGGGGGAGGCAGAGACAGGCAGAGGGGAGCTGTGCTGAGGCACCTGGACATCAGGGAGAGGCAGGGTAAGGCAGTGGGAGCTGTGCTGAGGCACCTGGACATCAGGGAGAGGCAGAGACAGGCAGTGGGAGCTTTGCTGAGGCACCTGGACATCAGGGAGAGGCAGAGGCAGGCAGTGGGAGCTGTGCTGAGGCACCTGGACATCAGGGAGAGTCAGAGACAGGCAGAGGGGAGCTTTGACTGAGGCACCTGGACATCAGAGAGAGGCAGAGACAGGCAGAGGGGAGCTGTGCTGAGGCACCTGGACATCAGAGAGAGGCAGATACAGGCAGAGGGGAGCTGTGCTGAGGCACATTGACATCAGGGAGAGGCAGAGACAGGCAGTGGGAGCTGTGCTGAGGCAGCTGGATATCAGGGAGAGGCAGATACAGGCAGAGGGGAGCTGTGCTGAGGCACATTGACATCAGGGAGAGGCAGAGACAGGCAGTGGGAGCTGCGCTGAGGCACCTGGACATCAGAGAGAGGCAGAAACAGGCAGTGGGAGCTGTGCTGAGGCACCTGGACATCAGGGAGAGGCAGAGACAGGCAGAGGAGAGCTGTGCTGAGGCACCTTGACATCAGGGAGAGGCAGAGACAGGCAGTGGGAGCTGTGCTGAGGCACCTGGACATCAGGGAGAGGCAGAGACAGGCAGTGGGAGCTGTGCTGAGGCACCAGGACATCAGGGAGACTAAGGGACAGGCAGTGGGAGCTGTGCTGAGGCACCTGGACATCAGGGAGAGGCAGAGACAGGCAGTGGGAGCTGTGCTGAGGCACCTGGACATCGGAGAGAGGCAGAGACAGGTAGCGGGGAGCTGTGCTGAAGCATCTTCACATCAGGGAGAGGCAGGGACAGGCAGTGGGAGCTGTGCTGAGGCACCTGGACATCAGGGAGAGGCAGGGACAGGCAGTGGGAGCTGTGCTGAGGCACCTGGGGATCAGGGAGACTAAGGCACAGGCAGTGGGAGCTGTGCTGAGGCACCTTGACATCAGAGAGAGGCAGTGGGAGCTGTGCTGAGGCACCTGGACATCGGAGAGAGGCAGAGACAGGTAGCGGGGAGCTGTGCTGAAGCATCTTCACATCAGGGAGAGGCAGGGACAGGCAGTGGGAGCTGTGCTGAGGCACCTGGACATCAGGGAGAGGCAGGGACAGGCAGTGGGAGCTGTGCTGAGGCACCTGGACATCAGGGAGAGGCAGAGACAGGCAGAGGGGAGCTGTGCTGAGGCACCTGGACATCAGGGAGAGGCAGAGACAGGCAGTGGGGAGCTGTGCTGAAGCACCTGGACATCAGGGAGAGGCAGGGACAGGCAGTGGGAGCTGTGCTGAGGCACCTGGACATCAGGGAGAGGCAGGGACAGGCAGTGGGAGCTGTGCTGAGGCACCTGGACATCAGGGAGAGGTAGGGACAGGCAGAGGGGAGCTGTGCTGAGGCACCTGGACATCAGGGAGAGGCAGAGACAGGCAGTAGGAGCTGTGCTGAGGCACCTGGACATCAGGGAGAGGCAGAGACAGGCAGTGGGAGCTGTGCTGAGACACCTGGACATCAGGGAGAGGCAGAGACAGGCAGAGGGTAGCTGTGCTGAGGCACCTGGTCATCAGGGAGAGGCAGAGACAGGCAGTGGGGAACTGTGCTGAGGCACCTGGACATCAGGGAGAGGCCGAGACAGGTAGAGGGGAGCTGTGCTGAGGCACCTGGACATCAGGGAGAGGCAGGGACAGGCAGTGGGAGCTGTACCGAGGCACCTGGGGATCAGGGAGAGGCAGAGACAGGCAGTGGGAGCTGTGCCGATGCACCTGGACATCAGGGAGAGGCAGAGAAAGGCAGTGGGAGCTGTGCTGAGGCACCTGGACATCAGGGAGAGGCAGGGACAGGCAGAGGGGAGCAGTGCTGAGGCACCTGGACATCAGGGAGAGGCAGAGACAGGGAGTGGGAGCTGTGCTGAGGCACGTGGACATCAGGGAGAGGCAGAGACAGGCAGTGGGAGCTATACGGAGGCACCTGGACATCAGGGAATGGCAGAGAAATGCAGGGGGGAGCTGTGCTGAGGCACCTGGACATCAGGGAGAGGCAGAGACAGGTAGAGGGGAGCTGTGCTGAGGCACCTGGAGATCAGGGAGAGGCAGGGACCGGCAGTGGGAGCTATACGGAGGCACCTGGACATCAGGGAATGGCAGAGAAAGGCAGGGGGGAGCTGTGCTGAGGCACCTGGACATCAGGGAGAGGCAGAGACAGGCAGAGGGGAGCTGTGCTGAGGCACCTGGACATCAGGGAGAGGCAGGGACAGGCAGTGGGAGCTGTGCTGAGGTACCTGGACATCAGGGAGAGGCAGGGACAGGCAGAGGGGAGCTGTGCTGAGGCACCTGGACATCAGGGAGAGGCAGGGACAGGCAGTTGGAGCTGTGCTGAGGCACCTGGATATACGGGAGAGGCAGGGACAGGCAGAGGGAGCTGTGCTGAGGCACCTGGACATCAGGGAGAGGCAGAGACAGGCATTGGGAGCTGTGCTGAGGCACCTGGACATCAGAGAGAGGCAGAGACAGGCAGAGGGGAGCTGTGCTGAGGCACCTTGACATCAGGGAGAGGCAGAGACAGGCAGAGGGGAGCTGTGCTGAGGCACCTGGACATCAAGGAGAGGCAGAGACAGGCAGAGGGGAGCTGGGCTGAGGCACCTGGACATCAGGGAGAGGCAGAGGGGAGCTGTGCTGAGGCACCTGGACATCAGGGAGAGGCAGAGACGGGCAGTGGGAGCTGTGCTGAGGCACCTGGATATCAGGGAGAGGCAAGGACAGGCAGTAGGGAGCTGTGACTGAGGCACCTGGACATCAGAGAGAGGCAGAGACAGGCAGAGGGGAGCTGTGCTGAGGCACCTGGACATTAGAGAGAGGCAGAGACAGGCAGAGGGGAGCTTTGCTGAGGCACCTGGACATCCGAGAGAGGCAGAGACAGACAGAGGGGAGCTGTGCTGAGGCACCTGGACATCAGGCAGAGGCAGAGACAGGCAGTGGGAGTTGTGCTTAGGCACCTGGACATCAGGGAGAGGCAGAGACAGGCAGTGGGAGCTGTGCTGAGGCACCTGGACATCAGGGAGAGGCAGAGACAGGTAGAGGGGAGCTGTGCTGAGGCACCTGGACATCAGGGAGAGGCAGGGACTGGCAGAGGGGAGCTGTGATAAGGCACCTGGACATCAGAGAGAGGCAGAGACAGGCAGAGGGGAGCTGTGCTGAGGCACCTGGACATCAGAGAGAGGCAGAGACAGGCAGAGGGGAGCTGTGCTGAGGCACCTGGACATCAGGGAGAGGCAGAGAAAGGCAGTGGGAGCTGTGCTGAGGCACCTGGACATCAGGGAGAGGCAGGGACAGGCAGAGGGGAGCAGTGCTGAGGCACCTGGACATCAGGGAGAGGCAGAGACAGGGAGTGGGAGCTGTGCTGAGGCACGTGGACATCAGGGAGAGGCAGAGACAGGCAGTGGGAGCTATACGGAGGCACCTGGACATCAGGGAATGGCAGAGAAATGCAGGGGGGAGCTGTGCTGAGGCACCTGGACATCAGGGAGAGGCAGAGACAGGTAGAGGGGAGCTGTGCTGAGGCACCTGGAGATCAGGGAGAGGCAGGGACCGGCAGTGGGAGCTATACGGAGGCACCTGGACATCAGGGAATGGCAGAGAAAGGCAGGGGGGAGCTGTGCTGAGGCACCTGGACATCAGGGAGAGGCAGAGACAGGCAGAGGGGAGCTGTGCTGAGGCACCTGGACATCAGGGAGAGGCAGGGACAGGCAGTGGGAGCTGTGCTGAGGTACCTGGACATCAGGGAGAGGCAGGGACAGGCAGAGGGGAGCTGTGCTGAGGCACCTGGACATCAGGGAGAGGCAGGGACAGGCAGTTGGAGCTGTGCTGAGGCACCTGGATATACGGGAGAGGCAGGGACAGGCAGAGGGAGCTGTGCTGAGGCGCCTGGACATCAGGGAGAGGCAGAGACAGGCAGTGGGAGCTGTGCTGAGGCACCTGGACATCAGAGAGAGGCAGAGACAGGCAGAGGGGAGCTGTGCTGAGGCACCTTGACATCAGGGAGAGGCAGAGACAGGCAGAGGGGAGCTGTGCTGAGGCACCTGGACATCAAGGAGAGGCAGAGACAGGCAGAGGGGAGCTGGGCTGAGGCACCTGGACATCAGGGAGAGGCAGAGGGGAGCTGTGCTGAGGCACCTGGACATCAGGGAGAGGCAGAGACGGGCAGTGGGAGCTGTGCTGAGGCACCTGGATATCAGGGAGAGGCAAGGACAGGCAGTAGGGAGCTGTGACTGAGGCACCTGGACATCAGAGAGAGGCAGAGACAGGCAGAGGGGAGCTGTGCTGAGGCACCTGGACATTAGAGAGAGTCAGAGACAGGCAGAGGGGAGCTTTGCTGAGGCACCTGGACATCCGAGAGAGGCAGAGACAGACAGAGGGGAGCTGTGCTGAGGCACCTGGACATCAGGCAGAGGCAGAGACAGGCAGTGGGAGTTGTGCTTAGGCACCTGGACATCAGGGAGAGGCAGAGACAGGCAGTGGGAGCTGTGCTGAGGCACCTGGACATCAGGGAGAGGCAGAGACAGGTAGAGGGGAGCTGTGCTGAGGCACCTGGACATCAGGGAGAGGCAGGGACTGGCAGAGGGGAGCTGTGATGAGGCACCTGGACATCAGAGAGAGGCAGAGACAGGCAGAGGGGAGCTGTGCTGAGGCACCTGGACATCAGAGAGAGGCAGAGACAGGCAGAGGGGAGCTGTGCTGAGGCACCTGGACATCAGGGAGAGGCAGAGACAGGCATTGGGAGCTGTGCTGAGGCACCTGGACATCAGGGAGAGGCAGGGACTGGCAGAGGGGAGCTGTGCCGATGCACCTGGACATCAGGGAGAGGCAGAGAAAGGCAGTGGGAGCTGTGCTGAGGCACCTGGACATCAGGGAGAGGCAGGGACAGGCAGAGGGGAGCAGTGCTGAGGCACCTGGACATCAGGGAGAGGCAGAGACAGGGAGTGGGAGCTGTGCTGAGGCACGTGGACATCAGGGAGAGGCAGAGACAGGCAGTGGGAGCTATACGGAGGCACCTGGACATCAGGGAATGGCAGAGAAATGCAGGGGGGAGCTGTGCTGAGGCACCTGGACATCAGGGAATGGCAGAGAAAGGCAGGGGGGAGCTGTGCTGAGGCACCTGGACATCAGGGAGAGGCAGAGACAGGCAGAGGGGAGCTGTGCTGAGGCACCTGGACATCAGGGAGAGGCAGGGACAGGCAGTGGGAGCTGTGCTGAGGTACCTGGACATCAGGGAGAGGCAGGGACAGGCAGAGGGGAGCTGTGCTGAGGCACCTGGACATCAGGGAGAGGCAGGGACAGGCAGTTAGAGCTGTGCTGAGGCACCTGGATATACGGGAGAGGCAGGGACAGGCAGAGGGAGCTGTGCTGAGGCACCTGGACATCAGGGAGAGGCAGAGACAGGCAGTGGGAGCTGTGCTGAGGCACCTGGACATCAGAGAGAGGCAGAGACAGGCAGAGGGGAGCTGTGCTGAGGCACCTTGACATCAGGGAGAGGCAGAGACAGGCAGAGGGGAGCTGTGCTGAGGCACCTGGACATCAAGGAGAGGCAGAGACAGGCAGAGGGGAGCTGGGCTGAGGCACCTGGACATCAGGGAGAGGCAGAGGGGAGCTGTGCTGAGGCACCTGGACATCAGGGAGAGGCAGAGACGGGCAGTGGGAGCTGTGCTGAGGCACCTGGATATCAGGGAGAGGCAAGGACAGGCAGTAGGGAGCTGTGACTGAGGCACCTGGACATCAGAGAGAGGCAGAGACAGGCAGAGGGGAGCTGTGCTGAGTCACCTGGACATTAGAGAGAGGCAGAGACAGGCAGAGGGGAGCTTTGCTGAGGCACCTGGACATCCGAGAGAGGCAGAGACAGACAGAGGAGAGCTGTGCTGAGGCACCTGGACATCAGGCAGAGGCAGAGACAGGCAGTGGGAGTTGTGCTTAGGCACCTGGACATCAGGGAGAGGCAGAGACAGGCAGTGGGAGCTGTGCTGAGGCACCTGGACATCAGGGAGAGGCAGAGACAGGTAGAGGGGAGCTGTGCTGAGGCACCTGGACATCAGGGAGAGGCAGGGACTGGCAGAGGGGAGCTGTGATGAGGCACCTGGACATCAGAGAGAGGCAGAGACAGGCAGAGGGGAGCTGTGCTGAGGCACCTGGACATCAGAGAGAGGCAGAGACAGGCAGAGGGGAGCTGTGCTGAGGCACCTGGACATCAGGGAGAGGCAGAGACAGGCATTGGGAGCTGTGCTGAGGCACCTGGACATCAGGGAGAGGCAGGGACAGGCAGTTGGAGCTTTGCTGAGGCACCTGGACATCAGGGAGAGGCAGAGACAGGCAGAGGGGAGCTGTGCTGAGGCACCTTGACATCAGGGAGAGGCAGAGACAGGCAGTGGGAGCTGTGCTGAGGCACCTGGACATCAGTGAGAGGCAGAGACAGGCAGTGGGGAGCTGTGCTGAGGCACCTGGACATCAGGGGGAGGCAGAGACAGGCAGAGGGGAGCTGTGCTGAGGCACCTGGACATCAGGGAGAGGCAGGGTAAGGCAGTGGGAGCTGTGCTGAGGCACCTGGACATCAGGGAGAGGCAGAGACAGGCAGTGGGAGCTGTGCTGAGGCACCTGGACATCAGGGAGAGGCAGAGACAGGCAGAGGGGAGCTGTGCCGAGGCACCTGGACATCAGGGAGAGGCAGAGACAGGCAGAGGGAGCTGTGCTGAGGTACCTGGACATCAGAGAGATTCAGAGACAGGCAGAGACAGGCAGAGGGGAGCTGTGCTGAGGCACCTGGACATCAGGGAGAGGCAGAGACAGGCAGTGTGAGCTGTGCTGAGGCACCTGGACATCAGGGAGAGGCAGAGACAGGCAGTGGGAGCTGTGCTGAGGCACCTGGATATCAGGGAGAGGCAGAGACAGGCAGTGGGAGCTGTGCTGAGGCACCTGGATATCAGGGAGAGGCAGAGACAGGCAGTGGGGAGCTGTGAACGAGGCACCTGGACATCAGAGAGAGGCAGAGACAGGCAGAGGGGAGCTGTGCTGAGGCACCTGGACATCAGAGAGAGGCAGAGACAGGCAGAGGGGAGCTGAGCTGAGGCACCCGAACATCCGAGAGAGGCAGAGACAGGCAGTGGGGAGCTGTGCTGAGGCACCTGGACATCAGGGAGAGGCAGAGCCAGGCAGAGGGGAGCTGTGCTGAGGCACCTGGACATCAGGGAGAGGCAGAGCCAGGCAGAGGGGAGCTGTGCTGAGGCTCCTGGACATCAGGGAGAGGCAGTGACAGGCAGTGGGAGCTGTGCTGAGGCACCTGGACATCAGAGAGAGGCAGAGACAGGCAGTAGGAGCTGTGCTGAGGCACCTGGACATCAGGGAGAGGCAGAGACAGGCAGTGGGAGCTGTGCTGAGGCACCTGGACATCAGGGAGAGGCAGGGACAGGCAGTGGGAGCTGTGCTGAGGCACCTGGACATCAGGGAGAGGCAGGGACAGGCAGTGGGAGCTGTGCTGAGGCACCTGGACATCAGAGAGAGGCAGAGACAGGCAGAGACAAACAGAGGGGAGCTGGGCTGAGGCACCTGGACATCAGGGAGAGGCAGAGGGGAGCTGTGCTGAGGCACCTGGACATCAGGGAGAGGCAGAGACGGGCAGTGGGAGCTGTGCTGAGGCACCTGGATATCAGGGAGAGGCAAGGACAGGCAGTGGGGAGCTGTGACTGAGGCACCTGGACATCAGAGAGAGGCAGAGACAGGCAGAGGGGAGCTGTGCTGAGGCACCTGGACATTAGAGAGAGGCAGAGACAGGCAGAGGGGACCTTTGCTGAGGCACCTGGACATCAGGGAGAGGCAGAGACAGGCAGTGGGAGCTGTGCTGAGGCACCTGGGGATCAGGGAGAGGCAGAGGCAGGCAGTGGGAGCTGTGCTGAGGCCCCTGGACATCAGGGAGAGGCAGAGACAGGCAGTGGGAGCTGTGCTGAGGCACCTGGACATCAGGGAGAGGCAGAGACAGGCAGTGGGAGCTGTGCTGAGGCACCTGGAAATCAGGGAGAGGCAGAGACGGGCAGTGGGAGCTGTGCTGAGGCACCTGGACATCAGGGAGAGGCAGAGACAGGCAGTGGGAGCTGTGCTGAGGCCCCTGGACATCAGGGAGAGGCAGAGACAGGCAGTGGGAGCTGTGCTGAGGCACCTGGACATCAGGGAGAGGCAGAGACAGGCAGTGGGAGCTGTGCTGAGGCACCTGGACGTCAGGGAGAGCCAGGGACAGGCAGTGGGAGCTGTGCTGAGGAACCTTGACATCAGGGAGAGGCAGGGACAGGCAGTGGGAGCTGTGCTAGGCACCTGGACATCAGGGAGAGCCAGGGACCGGCAGTGGGAGCTGTGCTGAGGCACCTGGACATCAGAGAGAGGCAGAGACAGGCAGTGGGAGCTGTGATGAGGCACCTGGACATCAGGGAGAGGCAGAGACAGGCAGTGGGAGCTGTGCTGAGGCACCTGGATATCAGGGAGACTAAGGGACAGGCAGTGGGAGCTGTGCTGAGGCACCAGGACATCAGGGAGACTAAGGGACAGGTAGAGGGAGCTGTGCTGAGGCACCTGGACATCAGAGAGAGGCTGAGACAGGCAGTGGGAGCTGTGCTGAGGCACCTGGACATCAGAGAGAGGCAGAGACAGGCAGAGGGGAGCTGTGCTGAGGCACCTGGACATCAGGGCGAGGCACTGACAGGCAGTGGGAGCTGTGCTGAGGCACTTGGGGATCAGGGCGAGGCAGTGCCAGCTGGCTGAAGACAGTGGGACACTTTTTAGAGGTTGGCTGGGGCCAGTTTAACCCTTGAACCCCGGACAGTCCAGCGCTTTGAAAGAGAAAGGGAAGATTGTTACAGGAAGGACCAATTTAACAACACTGCCAACTGAATATCATATCAATTGAGGAGAAAAACATATACTTGACCACTGTCAGTGAGAAACACATGCACTGACCTTGGATCCACTCGTAATTTTGGGACAGAGGGCCGGATGTACAAACCAGTTTTTCAGTCGCTGATCCTCAAATTCGGCATTGGCCACCGCAACACTGCTTTTAGTGATGAACTAAAGCCAGCTGAGGAGTCTCAAACCTTTTTTTCCAACTCCTAAAATGGGTTTGGAAATGGAGAAACAATTGCCCTTTGGAGGAGAAGTGTGTAGGGGACCCTTCCAAATAGTGATTTCTATCCATACCTAACTATGCTTTAAGATTAAATTAACAGTTATAAACCATTGAAACACTACTGACCCCCAAGATGGGGGGACACCCACTTGTAAAAGGGAAGGGGTTAATCCCTCCCCCGTTTGAGAATGATAAAAAAATGTGTCTGAGACCATTGGCACCACTGCAAAGTCTCAAACTAAAGTCAATAAAAAAACAGCTTTTCTTTTTTAACACAACCCAAAGCCTTTTAAGGATAACTGGCTATATTTATAAAAAGAATAAAAAATACTTTAATGAAATGCACTCACCGACATGGTGGTCATAGTGATTTGCAATTTGTGACCTACCTCGGTAATATTAATGAGGTAGTCATCAATGGAGCGCACACCGCTAACCCCTACTCCGGATCGCCCCTCGGGACTCTGGTACTTGTAGTTCTTTAGTGGATCACCCAGGTGGGTGCAAGTCGGTACTTGTTGGACTGATGAATCTCTAGACCCGATACATGTCCCGGGTTTTAGGATATCGCCCGAGACATGTCTCGGGTTTCGGGATAACTTCCCTCATCAGTAGAGAAAGATCGTTAGGGGTGGAAGAGAAGGCCGCCACACAACAGTCAAAGGCCTCAATGCCAGAACCGTCATGCAGGTGCGTCGTCCAAGAGCCCGTCGGCCCAAAGCTCAAGGGAGCCATATTGTGTTTAGTCATCAATGGAGCGCACACCGCTAGCCCCTCCTCCGGATCGCCCCTCGGGACTCTGGTACTTGTAGTTCTTTAGTGGATCACCCAGGTGGGTGCAAGTCGGTACTTGTTGGACTGATGAATCTCTAGACCCGATACATGTCCCGGGTTTTAGGATATCGCCCGAGACATGTCTCGGGTTTCAGGATAACTTCCCTCATCAGTAGAGAAAGATCGTTAGGGGTGGAAGAGAAGGCCGCCACACAACAGTCAAAGGCCTCGATGCCAGAACCGGCACGCAGGTGCGTCGTCCAAGAGCCCGTCGGCCCAAAGCTCAAGGGAGCCATATTGTGTTTAGTCATCAATATTAATGAGGTAGGTTGCATTCCGACCCATTATGATTCAGTTTTTTTTTTCTGTTCTTAATTAAGTTTATTTTATGCAGAAAACTGTCAATTAAGCACATTGTTAAAATTCCTTTCATTGATAGACAAGTATTTCATCACTTCGGTAGAAGGGATGAATGTAATTATGAATTAATGAAGTGGTTCAATATTAAGCAATAGCAGCCCCTCTCCTTGTGGACAGTGTCGCCACGCTGAGCCCTCACACCCTTGTTGATCACACTGGGAGGGGCCTCAGTGGCTGAGGCCGAAGTTCCCACCCACACTCTAGCCCCACCAAGAGATTCCCTGCCTTGCAGTCAGTTACCCCAACCAAGTCACACATTAGCCCATAAGGGTGCGAGACTGAGGGCCTCATTTATGGGATTTAAGCAGTACGGTGCGTTTCTGTCCTTTCTCCCTGCACACAGCTGACAGGAGGTGCACTGACAGTGTGCCACATATAAGTTAGTGCACTGACAATGCGCTCCCTGCAGTCACTCACCTTCCTACAAGGGCATCTCTCTCTTCCCACTTTAAAGTGCAGCTGAATTGCGGCCTGCATTGTGAAACAGAGAGGCTGCTTCAAAGCCGCTCCATATCTCACTTGAATCCGCTGTCTCCAGGGTAGCACGGTTTGTAACTGCCATGGGGGCATTGTATTCAATACAACACAGTGCACTCTCCTTGTTAGCACTTAGCATACCTTTTGAAAAGTGCACCCGCTGCTAACAAGGAAACTGTACCATATTCGGTAAAATGGTTCCTGGTATATTCTCTGTTGTGGGCCATATGGTGGCCCAGTAGAAGGAGGGTTTAATACATGCCAGAGGATACGTGGAAAATTGCAACATCCCATCCCACATCTCCTGCAAGTGTGATCATGTAAAAGGCCTGTTCTGTGCAGTCTCGAGGGGTCCAATAACAGGTATGGACAATGTCGAAATAACTGAATTTACTCATAGAGGAAAGTATTCTGTGTGTAAAGGAGGGTGCCCAGTCCTATGGGGTATACAACGTTTACAACGCAACTTTTACAAGCACTACCATTACAACAAAACTTTTACAACGCAACATCCATTACAACGCATACATTTACAACGCAGTCATTACAACGCATGACACTACAACGCACACCACTACAACGCATACCATTACAACGCAGTCATTACAACGCATACCATTACAACGCAAAACTTACCATCCAACACTTACCCTACTGTTGCACCCCCTGGAGTTAGAATAGTAATTTTAACCCCTACACTATCCAAAACTTTCCCTACTGTTGCACCCACTGCAGTTGGAATAGTAATTTTAACCCCTACACTATCCAACACTTACCTTATATGCAATGTAATGTAATGCGTTGTAATGGTATGCGTTGTAAATGTAGTATGCGTTGAAGTGGAATGCGTTGTAAAGGTATTTTTTAAGAATTCGTTGTAATGGTATGCGTTGTAATGGTGAGCGTTGTAATGGATGTTGCGGTGTAAAAAATGCGTTGTAAAGGTATGCGTTGTAAAAGTGTGCGTTGTAACGTCATACATCCGTCCTATGGCACAGGCTGCCAATATTGTCTGGGTAACTCCCTTGTGGGGGTAGAAACAAGTTTATCAATCAAGAGGCTGTAGAGGGTTGAATCCACTCCTTAATGTTTATCCCAGGTCTCTAAGCTTGAAGTGTCTGACAAAGATGGAGATTGCACCCATATACAACTGGTCCATGCATGTGAGGCTGAGGGATTTCCAAAGAGGCCAGGATAGATGGGAGCATCCTATTGGCACCTCACAATTGCTCCAAAAGGGAGCAAAGGCATTCTTGGAAGGCCATGTACCTGCTTCCACATGGTCAGCACAGCTCCATTCACCAGGTTATCTGACTGTGAAGGGAGAGATCTGGACTTCTATAAATCCAAAATGTTACTGTTGAACAGAAGTTTGTCGTTTTCAGTAGAGGCCCTTTGCGGGAGGTCTGAGAATGAAGGAATCCAACTTGAGAGAGGTGATGTGACACATAATATGAGGGTCCATGGGGTACATCAAAAAGGGTGTGGGGTTGGGCCTGGGAGCCATTATTTTGAAAGGTCCTGAATGCAGGACTCCTAGTTACCTGTGCTACACAAGGTATGCAGTTCCTAGGGGGACGGAGGAAGACAATTCTTTCTTCGTGATGCCCTAACACACCCCAAAGGATGTCATGCTTCGTCATTGGGCTTTGCTCCACCGTCTTTGGCAGAGATCATTTTGAAGAAGCCATGAGGTGAGTGCGGGTAAGAGGGCAAGGGTAGTGCAAAGGTGGTGTGTATTTAAAATTAAGTCTGGAGCAGTCCTAGCCAAAGATTTAATGATAAGGTAGTTCCAGCTTGATTAAAAGTGTGGATGCCCTATGTGGATTTAATGTTCCTAAGGGACTATCGCTGTGAGATAGGTCGACATGTTTCTTGCCTCTATTGCTCCTAACGAGTCGTGTGGCACTTCTTCAGGACCTAAGTAAATAACATGGTGCACTACTAGCAGTCTGGTTCTAAAATTGTTGGGTGTTTACCTGACTACCTAGAGTGGGGCCCTAGTAGACCTATACTGGGCGCAGTATCGAAGTCTAGGGCTTGACGGGGGAGTCACGGAGCAGTAGTTGCTCTGACGGACTGGGTAGCTAACAGCTAGCTATGATCCTACCCTCGATCTGGGCCCCGTGGTCCATGGGCTAGTCATAGCCCTTCCGATTCAATATGTGCATACAGCTTGTCAACTTTTAATCAAGGGCGACTGTCCTCCCATTTAAAGGATTTGCTGGACATGTTGACTTGTGCTAGCAACTTTATAAGGTTCAAAACTGGAAGCACCCCAAACACATATTTGTATCATGGTGGAATAACCATTATTTCAGGCTGGACAGTTGAAGATCAGACCAAATTTCAATTTAAAGCAATTTGTTATTTTTTTGAAGAACTAGGTTGGTTGCTATTTTTCAGAGCTCTAGCGGTGGGACTAACAGTCCTCCCACTATTTGCAATCAGTACATAAACTACTCCATGCTGCAACAGATGCGTGCACTGGGCCCACTGCTGACGCATGAAAGGCAAGCCCGTCTGCACCCGTCTGTGCCTGCATTGCACTTCTCACCAGGAACCCTGGCATGATGAACCACCACAAAATTTACAGAAAGGTATACTCATGATAGGGGCTGCTGGCTTCTAAAAGTAGGAATGATAAATGCTTATCCTTAGACCCTGCCAGCATAACCAACTTAAAATCCACCTTTTTTCAAGGGTGTAAGAATTCTTGGAATGAATCCCCACCCTCTGACAAACACCAATGATCCTGCAACAACTTCTATTACCAACAACATTTACTGCACTTTGATCCATGCAAGATCTCTAATTTAAAATGAGGTTGAATTCATTACATTTATAGATAACCTTAGAATTGACTCAACATTTTTCACATAAATCTGGGCAGACACTACATCAGGACCAGACCAGATAACAGCGATACCCTCAGGACACACCGTAAATTGGATCAACAAACCAAGAAAGGAAGAGGCCTAGCAGTTGTGCATCACAATAATATAGCAGCCTCATTCCTACCAATACATGCTCCAGATTGTGAAGCACTTCACTTTGAAACTGACATTTCTAAAAATCAATCCTTCAATGGAATACTTATGTATCGCCCTCCACGCTGCACAACTACTTTTGAGCAAACAATCTGCTCACTATCAGAACCCTAACTTCAATTGACAGATATTACTGCAATTGAAGAATTTTACTACCATTTAGAAGCATCCAAGGATAAAGATATGGAACATCCTATAGATAAAATGTTTAGCATGAATCTAACCCAAACGGTCTATCAACCCATGCACAAAGCGGGCCATACTCTATTTGGGATCTTTCCAATATTCCAGCTCTCTCGCTTACTCCCATATTACCACTGACTTGGTTAGACCATAATGCCTTTATGTTTCATCCACGGAGCCCCCTCCCCCTCTCCCCCCCCCAAGGAACACAACTCGCATGGTACTTACCCAAACCTGGCCCAAGCCGAGCCGGCACAACAGAAACAGTTCCTATCCAACACAATACCTCATGTCATGAAGGACTTAGATGGCACAGTTGGTTACAATCTGCAGTTGTAGCCACAGAAACAAACTGTCCACTCCCTGGTTCTCTGATAAACTCAGATGGATGAAACAACTTTGTCGCAAACAAGAACACAAATGACATGAGAAGTATGATCCTAAGGAGAAACAAAAATACAAACAATGTTAAAGAATATAAAAATATGAATCAGGAAGAAAAATTATCTTATTTTACAGACAAACTGGCATCCGCTGAAAATTCAGCCAAAATCCTCTTCCAAACAATTAATTCTTCAACTAATCTCAACTAGACCCATTAAATTGATCAGCAATCAAAAGTTCTGTAACAAATTGTAAGAATTCTTTCAAAATAATTTAGCCAAAGTCTACAACGATCTTGCATGAACTGAGAAGATTAGCGAAACTGCCACTGAAGTCCTTTTGTCATCACAAGTACTAAATACACTAATCAAATGTTCCCTATTCCCGTAAATCAGGTTAACAGACTACTGAATCTGCAACAGTACAGATGGCTCTAAAGACTGTAGAAGGCTTCAGAGACTGTAGTGCCTCAAGATAGGAAGATCATCAATGAGATGTTCAGGGTGGGATCTTTTCCAAATATCTGGAAAAAAACATCTATTTTACCTCTCTAAAAAAGTCCACATGAAACCCCCTTGAAACCAACATCTATCACCCAATATCTTGCCTCCCACTTCCAGGCAAAGTAGTGGAAAAGAACTCAATACCGAGCTCATATCTTTTCTATAAAACAACCTCTTTCTAGACCACACCAATGAGCATTCCAATGACACCTCCTTGATTGGTGTTTGTCACACTGCGGATGTTGCTAATTAAACTGGTCTGGGCAGGGAAGCAACCACAGGTGAAATGGGAGATACTCACTCTGCCCTACAACATAGGAGGTCTTAATACACCAGACTTAGAGCTCTACTATAAGCTGGCACAGAGTTTTTTTGGAGACTTTTGATTATATGACCCACGTGACCTACCGCTCAGACACTAGCAGCTAGATTCATCAAGCTTAATTGCGCTCGCAAAGGGCCAGATTCTGAGAATCTGGCCCCTTGCGAGTGCAATTTTTGCATTTGGGATTCTTCATCCCAAATGCAAAACTCGCTAATAAAGAATTCGCACATTTGCGAGAATTTGCATTTAAGGAATCTCTATTTGCGATTCCTTAAATGCAATTCATGAACCATTTGGAAATTGCGAAATCGCAATTTAGGACCGCTATTTACCACGAAGTCAAACCTCGTGGTAAATAGCTAAAACTTAGAAAAATGAATTTAAATGCATTATTCTAAGTTGCATGTTACACACACACATGTCCTTTGGACATGTGTGTGCACAACATCAGTGTAAATTCACATTTCAGGGGTGCTACAGGGTGTCCTTTGGACACCCCTGCACCCTTGAAATCGCATCCTTAGTTGCGATTAGCAAATTGCTAATCGCAAATAAGGAATAACTCCCCATTCATTCCTATGGGCCTTTAGGCCTTTAGGCCCATAGGAATGAATGGGAAGTTATTCCTTATTTGCGATTAGCAATTTGCTAATCACAAATAAGGAATGTGTAGGAATCGCAATTTATTTAGCAATTCCTACATGAATCCCGTTTTGCAAGTCCTTAATAGCGATTCCCTATGAATCGCTATTAAAGACTGGCAAAACGGCCCTTTCATGAATCTAGCTGATAGAGAGAGTTGTAGCGGACCCTCATACGTTACCCCAGATGTTATTTCGTACCCCACACTGGTGTCGGTGGATGCTTGACTCTCTGAACACCACAAGGTGGAATTTCCTGGAGAAGCAAGCGGGCTCCATATTGTACTTCTGAAGGCACAAGTGAAGTGGTGTGCCTGGTTTCAGGTAGGACAGGATCAGAATGAAAAGAAGGCACTGAGTACACTAGGGATAACAAAATAGGGGACTTATTCTAAGAAGGAGTTGTCAAGGACTGGGAAACACTACAAGAAAGAGCATAGCCAATGTCTTGACCAACCCAATTCCAATACTATAGAGTACAGCATGCATTAAGAGACCTACTAGGCGGCAGTATGGTAGAACGCCCACCATGATGGCACTTACTGCCTTGAGCCAATCAGAGTCCCCAGCCAAATTTGTAACAAAACTATAAGCCCATGCAAAGGAGGCATGTAGGCCAGGCATGACAAAAACAAGACAACCATGGAAAATAGATATAGGAAGAGTCATTGATGACGGCTGCTGGAAATATTCCTGCTCCATGACCCACAATGGATTGCTAAATGGATGACACAGACTCATACACTTCAAATATGTCAACTGAGTATATTACACACCAGAGAGGCTATTCAGGTATGGGATGAGGGACACAGTGGAATGTCAGAGATGTCATAAGCTAGAGGCAGGTTTTCTGCAGGTCACCTGGCAGTGCCCCACTATACATGGATTCTGGGAAGCAATCATCCAAGAACTAGTGAACATTACGGGCATAACTATAGACGTGGACCCGATGTTTGCTCTCCTGAGGTACAATAAGAGAATAGATAAAGCAAACACAAAATTGATTGCAATAAGCCTGCAGTAGACAAAACACAGAGTGGCAATAAGATGGGCTAGAAGGCCGGCCCCCTCCCTTGTGGAATGACATTCAGATATGGTACATTGCAACACCCAGGTATATGTATACAACAAATTTCTACCACCTCAGAATCTGCCACACAAAAATGGCCTCTCAGGTGCTGTGAGGTGAGGGCAGTTCTCCCTGTAGCCAGATGGGTCTCCTGTAGAATCTCTACCTGTATTGTGTGCCTTTTAAGGTATGCTTAAATATGGTCATTAAGACCTCTTACGTTCCAGGGGAGGAATCACATTTTTGATATTTGTGGTTGACCTACAGTCATGTCCACTGAGTTTCACTGCTTGTGCCCATGGACAACAGGTAGTGGCCTGAATTTTCTAAACAAAGTATTTCACTTTTTTCCCCCAATACTCAACAATGAACTACCTCCCTCCCTGTCCATCTCACGCTGCACAATTCAAAAACTTGAAGAGCAGAACCGCAACCCTCCCTTATCCACCCACAACAAATCTTTAACAAAACCCATGACACATCTCCGGTGGATCACACATGGGGGGAAGATGTTACCCCTTACAGGCTACCCCTCCGGCCATTTACAGTATAACATGTAAAGAAGGCAAATATGTAATTATCTGTTTAACCCTTATCGGTGTGTGCATCATGTTCCCAAACATGAATTCCCTGATAAGCCCTTGCATCATAATTTACAGCAGTCCCTTTTACTACACACCTGAACCATGCTCATCTGTTTCAGCATACTTTTAAGGACTGTTGAGGCTACAACACCTTTGCCCTCATTCAAGGTCCTTTCAATAGTGTTATGTCCTAATTCCCTCAATTGATCCCCTCAGCACCCAGAAGTTTCCTTTTATTGCAGTTTTTTTGTTAGGTCCCGAGAAGTGCACCCATGTCTTACAGTAAGACATTGTCCACAAAAGAGTCTTGTCATTTCAGTTCTATATGACTCAGATCAGTCACCAGCACCTGTTGACCTCTTACTCTTCCTTCAATCCCTGCAATCATCTTCTTCATTTGGAGTGTGATGGGGTGACTTCTGCTCAGTCCTGCTTCCCACCTTTTGTTTGAAGAAATGGGAAACTTGTTTGGGGTCTGTGAAGTAGTGCTCTTCACCATCAATCATTAAATGCAGTTTAGCCGTGTGTAGCCTATTGTACTCCATGTGGAGGTCACAGAGATTTCTCTTGAGCGGGACAAACTGTCTATGAGCCTCTTGGACTTTCTGCTTAAAGTCCAGATATAGTGCTAGTGTGGCAAATGTGTGTGTTAATGTTTCCAGTTTACGTGCTGAATTATAATGCGGCATCTTGGTCCCTGTAATTTTAAAGTTTTGCATTTAAGGGTCGAGGTGTAGCAGCCAGGACCGGCTTCGGTGCCAACGAGCGGTGCTCTCTCTCCAGCATGAATATCTCTGAGAAGGTTTCTTTCCCAAGCTCTGTGATGAGAAGGTTTTCCACGTGTTGATCCATATTTCCTGTGTTGGTTGATTCTGCCACACCTACAATGCATAGATTACTGCTTCTCGATCTTGCTTCCAAATCTTCCTTTTATGCTTGTAGAGTGTGTATTAGCTTGTCTACCCTCTTAGTTGTAGTTGATTCAGCTGCTGAAACATCTTCTACATCTGATACTCTTTTTATCACGGTGTCTAGTCTCTCGGTGTGCTTGTCTAACCACTCAGTCATCCTGTCCATTCTAAACATGAGCAAATCTAGTTTGCCATCTATTTTGGTCAGACTTCTTTGCTTCGTCGTTAGTATCTGCTTCAGCTCTACATCTCCTACAGGTTCAGTTACTTTTGTACCCTTATCTGTATTACTCATGTCTGATTCCTTGGGGACTTGTGTGTTCCGAATCGGAGGTTAGGTTGGGATTTGTCCGGTTTCCCCATATGGTATTGCTTGTTAGCTTCTGCCTCTCTGTAATTTGCACCTGGTTTGGTGTTTGCTGGTGATGGGCTCTGATGAGAGGCTGTACAGCTGTTTTCTGTGGTCCAATGCTTTGTAAGAGGGAGGAGAAGGTTGGTGCCTCCGCCCCCCAGTTGGTATCAAGTACTAAAAAGTCAGTCTTCAGGTCAGCTATATCTTCCTGAATCCTCACCCAGTCAGGAGGTCTCCTATCTCAATTGATGATTCACCGCTTCTGCGTTCCATAGTGCAGTGAGTCAATGTGGGAGTATGGGGATTCCGGCACTGGGGTGTGCCACCACAAATGCCCTCTTTTCCTGATTCATGCCATCATCCTTTTTGTTTCTTTTTTGGAGTTTTTTTTTCCCCGTAAATTCCTTTTTGCTATTTTATTTTTTTCCTTTTCAAAGAAAGGGATGAAGCTGGCCTTGATATTTCATCAGCTGCTGATGCTGTCTCGCGGTAGGGCCCGTCCTTCCTAGTCCACAATCCAATAGGGCAGTCTCGATGCAGAATTTCACTCCCTTGCGTTGTCGAGCATGGCTCGTCCGGCCTGGGGGAGTGCCCCAAAAGTTGTTCTAGGCCACCATTAAAGCTCAAGGCTGGGGGCACACCATCACCTCAGTTGTGGCTTTCCCATCCTATTTCTGATCGTGGATTCCAGACTGTCTGTTCCTGTGTGGCATCTGCTGAACTGTGGGTTATCACAGGGCTCTGTGTTTTATCTTTAAGTGTCGGGGTACTGTCGGATCATTGGCCTGGTTATCAGAGCTTCGCAACAGTAGGGCCATCTTGAAACCAGGCAAGCTCTGCCAAAGTCTTTTGGCTTCTTCCTAGTTTCATATGCAGATGACCCACAAATCATTTTATCAATCTCCAGTGACATTTCTAAAACAGCTGTTAGATTCCATGACTGCATTGAAGAATTGGGGAGGTGCCTGACAGGCTGAAATTAAATGTTGGAAGTTTGGTGATGGGTTTGCTGATCTCTTCCACTGTGATTTTGCCCTCTAGTAGTTTTCTGCCATCTTCGGAGAGGTATGGCAGGTGGAGCCAGTTGAGCACTTTATCCTTCTCTTTGTGGTCTCTTGTCACTGATGCTGTGTAAAGGGACTCATAATAAGAAACAAATACCCATGTAATGTCTTCTAGATGCATGAGAGGATGGCCCTGCCAAGCTTGATTAGAGGGAATTGCCAGTTCTGTCTGCCTTAGCTGCATCCTTCCTGCCTTTTCCCCCCTTTCATAAAAGTTCCACTTTAAGTTTCTGAGAGCCTTTTCTGCCATGCACATGTCATATTTGCTTTGGGCAAATTTGTCAGCCTCCAGTTGGCATTATAGTTGGGTTGAGAGTTGTATTCCGCAGTGAATTTTGATCTGGCATCATTTAAGCGTATTCTTTTGGCCAGGAATATTTACTTCTTTATTGCAGAGTACTTCATCATGAGATCTCTCCAAGTCACCTTACCCGCTCCCCATGGGATCTGTGACTACATTACAGAGTTATTTTGGTACTTAAAATTGGAAGTGGTGATCCTCCAATACCTACCCTTCATATGGAGAGACAGTTGGACCGGGCAAATGTCTGATCAAACTGGTAAGTGAAATAGAGGGTCCTGTGTGACAAAGAAGTCTATCCGGGAGGATGTGCCATGTCCTAGGGAGTAAAAAGAATAGTCTTTGTCCATCGAATGGACAGTTGGCATACATCCACTAACCATGATAATTAATCATGTCCGACAAAAGTGCTCTGCCAACTGCATTGCATTTGTCTGGGGGCTCGTTCATTAAGGATGAGCATGTAGCCTTAGGGCTAGAGCGGTCGACCTCAAATCTGGGTAACCGGGTTTGAGTCTGGGCAATGAAGCTCAACATCTTGTGATTCTAGACAAATCACTAAATCTCCCCATGATTAAAAAAATATGCATGTTTCCATCTGTAACAAAACACAACTGGTGCTCATGGTAAGCGTTCTGATACCCGATGCCTTGGGTCTAGTTTGTGCTCTATAAAACTCTTAACAGGACTGGATCAATTGCTATGTTCCTTTTCCCCCAACAAATAGCCTTGTGTTCCTAAATTCAAGCAACAGTCTGGATATGTGTGTCAGGAAGTGGAATGGGTTCATATTGGGAGCATATTTGGTTTTCTTTGTTTTTATTTGTTTCCCTCATCGTCATATGCCGACCTCCCCCCACCCATCCTCCCGACCCCAATGCTCTTACCTGCAAAAGCCGTGCCTGGGTGCCCATGATCAGAGTTTGCACTAATGTTTTAATTTTTGTGAAGTCTTATCTTTTCTCATGTCCCTTTAGGGTAATATTGACCATAAAGGACTTGTTAATGAGTAGGGCAACTAGGCACCTACTGGTGATGTTAGGGGGATATGCTTGGGGATTCCCCTTTGAGGAATTATGGCAGCTGTGAATTACTTCCTCATCCAGTCCCACTTCAGTTTCTTTAATTCTTTGTGAGATAAGTGAGTTTCCTTGACTTTAGCAATATTAGCATGTGTGTATTTAAGGTAAGTTAACACTCTTTGCCATTTGATTTAGCTAGCTACGTAATCCACTAACATTCAGTGATATTTGGTTAGGGTGAGATGATGAATGAGGCCCTTCTTCCACTTTAGGAAATAGCACTAGAGTGTGACATGTTACACCTTCGCGGAGACTCTTGGTGTTACACGTTACACAGTGGGGGGGGGGTGTAGCACTACTGTTGCGTTTATCAGCTCAGGTGCAGTGAGCTATGATGCTCTCACAGAGGGGTGGGGGGTTAAAAGAAAAAAGTACCTAGGTAATACTTAGAGCTTGAGGGTCCTGACGGAGTTAAATGTCACATGAGTGATCTATGAGATCTGGCTCATCAAACCTAGTCTTTATGCTGCAAACCATATTCATCTACCTGCAAATGGATGGGAGCCACCTGTGGTGCAATAGAGGTGTAGGCAGCTAACTAGTGGGAGGATGCAGTCCATGTTATTAGCTCAGGAGTGGGAGTGTGGGTGCTGTATTGACATGAGACTATGTGCGCTATGACCCTTGTGATTCTGGGCGGACTCAACAGAGGAACTATGTAACTTTTGTAACTTACTGGGAGGTGTTAAGGTGTGTTTAGTAACGGTTATGAAATAGTGACAGTGCAGTGTGTGTTGAAAGCTGAGGAATAAAGCTGTGTGTTACAGAGCTCTGTGTGCGGCATATTCATTTGCAGGATCCCCGGCTGGGGAGGATGCTACATCTGTCGACAAGTAGGGGGTATGTGCCTCAAATAAATGAGACTGAACTCCCTGAGAGTCTGCAATGGTACAGCAAACTGCTTGTGCATGCCACATGTGCTCAAGTCAATGGAAAGCAGTCTGAAGTTGGCCCTGCTCCAGCCCGACACAGTCGTGGACGAAGGTGAAGGCCCTACAGAAGAGCACTTTTAAAAAGCCCACCAGAATCTATTGGTAAGGTTGGAAGGAGAGATATGCTGCTGTGCCATAATTCTGAGAAATGACTCAAACAAAACAAAAAGACAACAGCAAACACAACCAGCTGTGAGGACCAGAAAACAAACTCACTGTCACGGATAAGTAAAGTGCTACACGACCTCCGAACAAGCATAATGACTCAAGCTCAAGCACAAGGCCAGTGCTTACAAAAGATGAAGCTTCAGGTGCACAGCAAAAGCTGTCAGAACAGCAGGTGCTCTCAATGGCAGCTTAAGGGAAAGCAAAATACATGACAGCTGCATTTCTGAAACCAACACCGCCAAGGAGCAGAATACTGATTTCAAAAATGTCCTGGAAAAAGTAGATGATGCGAAAAGCATTATATACTTAAAGAACCTTATCAGGGATGGATTAAAAGAAGGACATAGGAAAATTTCAAAGACTGATGCAATATCATACCATCAGCAATGGAGGCCGGCATGGCTGATGGGTGGTGGAGAGGGGGCGGGAATAGGGGGACGTTGCCAGGGGGGGCAATGAAAATGGATACATTTTAAAAAATGTACCTTGCCACCAGGTTCTGCGTCTCTGCTCCTGCTCTTCTCATCGAACTTGATGAACAGAAAGCACAGCCAGCCCCCAATGACCAATCACAATCCTGTATTGCAGCATTGTGATTGGTAAGCAGCAAGGCTCCCCTGACCAATCACAACACTGCAATGCAGTGTTGTCATTCGTCTGAGTATCAGGTTCTATGCTAAGCCAGGGAATGGGGGCCTGAGCATGTTGTCTACGCAGGCTGCAATGTAGCCCGCATGGAGAACAGGGAAAGTGCGCATGACTGTTTTGGCGGCCCTAGAGGGCTGGCCAAACAGTCATATGCACTTAGGAGTGGGTAAACCACTCCTCCCCTGCCACGCTCTGACAGCAGAGCAGACCCGCCCACACTTCTGCAAAGCAGCACAAACAAGAAATGATAATAACTCAAAGTTATTATTATTTTATGCTTTTACTTCGCACTGCTTGGAAGCAGTGGGGTGATGCTCCTCCGCAATAGCAATAGTGGAGGAGCCGCCCCCGACCGTCAGATCAAAGAAGCATTAAGAACCAAGTTCAATCTGATGCCAAATCTGAAAGGTACAGTTTCAATCAAATGAGACAACAAGATGGTGAAACAATTGATGAGTTTGGTGAGAGACTTGATATGCTTAGCAAACACTGCAAGTTTAACCCCTTCACTGTGGGGGTAATTCCCCCGCTGTGCTGGGGGGAGGGGGGCGTGCACAGCGCCCGCATTGCTCCTCATGAGGCACGGCGCTCCTGTGTTCATGACGAGCTGAGCTCGTCACAGGTGCACCGGCTCCTGTCGAATGCTCAACACAGCAGGGGAATTCTCCCCTCCCCTGAGCGTTCACGGAGCGCCGTGGCTCATGACGAGCTCAGCTCGTCATGAGCATGGGAGGGGTTAATGAGTCATCGATGGCTGTCTTTCAGACTCATTCAGAAGATGCATTTTTAGAGAGATGCTTAGTTTGGAGAAAGAACTAATGGCTATGAGGGCTGATGAAAGAGTGGATCAACAAGCTGCTGATATGGAAGCTGGAGCAGCAAAAAGGGAATCAGTGTTGGTCAAGCATACATACAAGGTAGATGCATGCAAGTCAATATCTCCAAAAAAGAAAAAGTTGTATTTCTGATGTCGGTTTTCGTTTCCTCATGATGGTAAAAATCCAGCCATAGAACAGATGTGTAAAGGTTGCGGGAAAGAAAACCACTTTGTCAAAAGAGTAATCAACTGCAGCAGAGCGAAAATAGAAAATGGACGCCAGAGGGACCCAGAGGCAGTCTAGCGACCCTGGCAAAGCCAAAAAGCAACATGAGTTACGACAAGTAGAAACCAAGCAAAGTCGATCGTCATTAAATTCATCCTACAAAGGCTCTTCAATGTCATTATCAACCGCCAGTGAAGAAGATGGAAGGGCGTAGATGGTATCAACTAAAGAACAACACACAGGTTTGGCTGCTTGCAGAGAACATAGGACAACAACTAACCAACAAACAACACAGCAGAATAAATGTGGACACTGTCTCAAGGATACAATAAAGGTCAACGGCTGCCCCATAACATTTATCATAGACAGTGGTGCATCAATTAATATTATGCCAGTTGAAAAAATGAACAGCCTGTCTCCTGTGCTGTGCCTCAATCGCTCAAACACAAAGGTACACATGTGGGCTTCAGCCAAACCGTTGCAGAGTCAAAGGTCATTCATTGAAACCAAGCAACATAAAACAACATCAGTCCAAGCAGCAATTCAAGTTCTACAAGGAACTTCATCAAGTGCATGCTAACAAAGTTGTGCTACTGCTGCTGACATGGGACTTATAACCCTCAATTATAACCTTCATACTCAATATGAAATGATGAGTCAGTTCCCGTTGTTGTTTTATGGCTTGGGAAGGTTCAAGAAAATGAATGTGCAACTTCATATGAATGAGGACATTTGCCCTGTTTCTCAGCAGCACCCCAGAGTCACATTTCACTTGCAAGAAGTGATTGAGAAAGAACTGTAAATACTGTTGAAGCATGACATCATTGACTGCTTCCCTGGTCCTACGGCCTGGGTGACACTCATAGTGGTGGTGCCAAAAAAGGACAGTAGAGTTGCGGTGCACATCCGTGTTGACATGGATCACACATAGTGGATCTGTTAATGAAGCTGAATGGAGCGGAAGTCTTCTCCATCTTGATCTTAACAAAAGACACCATCAACTTGACTTGGAATAAAATGTAGGCACATTCCTACTTTTTCGCCCCACCAACCAATGCAAGGCAGCCCAATGGAGTCCATGCCCCACACCCACTGTGATGTGACACTCCTGTGTCATGTGACCCGCATAACATTCTACTCAAAACACTATACACGAGCACAGCTAAATGCAGGTTGTGCAGGAAGCCAAATAAGTAAAATTATAGATGATGTCCTGTGATGAAGTAAGTGAAGGGCATTCTTTTGAATGGAAATGTGGTAATGAGCCAATGAGTGACTACAGGGATCACCCACTCCTACTTCCTTATGATGCCTAACTAAAATTTTGGACATGTATGTCATAGATAAGACCTTATTATTTACACTTGTGTTTGCATGCCATTCAATGTCTGTGACGTTATTTTAATTTAATCTAATTTTTCTTATATTGTGTGCTTTTAATTGTATATAAATATATGTATGTAAAGGATGAACCCTGTCAGCGTGATGGGGGTGACCACATGTGTTTGCATGTTTTGTTGCACACAATAGGCATGCTGTGCCAAAGCATGAGACAAGACTATGTAAAGGGGAAAATGATCTCCACTGAATGAAATATAATTGTATATTTTCTCTTTCCTAGCAGAGACCATACAGAGAATAAGGTCCATTATGGTGTGTATGTTTGTGGGCATGCTTCATGTTATTTGTCTGATTGTACTAGTCTAAAGATGGAAATACAATTCATTAACCGTAGGGATTCACTATATCTCTCAGTTCTGAAGAAATCCTAATGACCCTTGGGGTAACAAAGCAAAAGACATACAATTAATGGACATAATGAAGAACAAATCAAAACATTCACCCCCAGTCAAGAGATCTGGGTTAAATCCATCATTCTTTTGCTCACCATCCCACCCCAGTTTAGACCTGGCCATATGCAAATCAGTCTTGACCCTGTGCCTCATGGGAACAGTCCAGCCCGAACTGCCAAGCCAGGTCCTCCCTGGACCGGAAGCAAGCATCCTAGGACTGGTTTCGGGGTTTCACCCCTCTTCAGCCAGGATTGCTTGATTTCACTGGCACAGTGAGACCAGAACCCACGTCTGGGCATACCTGGCGCACATAGGGCGAGAAAGCAAAAGACACACAATTGATGGATGGAATGCAGAACAAATCAAAACATTCACCCCCAGTCAAGAGATCTGGGTTAAATCCATCATTCTTTTGCTCACCATGCCACCCACGTTTAGACCTGGCCTTATGCAAATCAGTCTTGACCCTGGACCTCATGGGAACAGTCCAGCTCGAACTGCCAAGCCAGGTCCTCCCTGGACCAGAAACAAGCATCCTAGGACCGGTTTTGGGGTTTCACCCCTCTTCAGCCAAGATAGCTAGATTCCAGTGGCACAGTGAGCCCAGGACCACGTCTGGGAATACCTGACGGACTTAGGGTGAGAAAGCAAAAGACACACAATTGATGGCTGGGCCCAAACTGGAATGGCATGGTGAGCAAAAAACAATGGATTTAGGCCCAGATCTCTGTACTGGGGTGAATGTACGACATTGTTCTGCATTCTGTCCATCAATTGTTCTATTTGCATAATGACCGTTGGGGGCATATTACAGGCCTAAACATGTCAATCTATTGATATTCTGGTTTTTCATACCCACGAGACAGCTCACTCCTTTTAACTTTGCCAAAGGACCTTAATAGTAAAAGTAGTTAGGATTCAGAAGGGCTTTTAAATTCACTCATAATCCCTCATTCTTAGTATGAAACTCCACTTTCAAACTGCGTTTAGCTCACCCACTCAATCTATGATGTAGCATGCCACAGGTGGTACATTTGGGTGATGATGCTACAAAAATATCCAAAAGATGCCAGGACTACACTAATTTACCTGGGTGCAGATCTCTCAATCTCTAGGAATATACTAAGGACCACGTAACTGATATCTTGATCTGAGGAGATCACAACAACATACTATTGCAATTAGACCATTCAATTAAAATGCCTTTTAAGTAATTTATTGCAGCTGCAAAGCAACACATCTGAACTCCAGGTATCTCCAGATGAAACTGAAGATACGCTGGAATCATGTCAAGCTTCTGGGCTAGAACTTAGAACCTACTGTTGCAGGGATTCTTTGCAAACACTAAACTATGCGTAGGGTTTGGGGACCTTAGTATATAGGGATTGAGTCATCCTACCATCTTACTACCCATGAGCCCGAGGCTGACTAGCTATAGAGCCTCACTTGCCCTTCTACTCACTCACAGAGGAACAAGTGATTAGATACCCCAGAACACAACAATCCCGACTCTCAGGAATCACCGTTTGCATGACACACCTTTTTGCTCACACTCTTGTACTAGTCCGAAATAAGATCTGATGACACAAACAAGTTTCAAATATTTATGTTAACTAACATGCTCTAATATGCAGTATATGTGCCACAATAAGAAGAAAAATGCATAACAAAAATACGATCAGCATAGCAAGTAGTCCGTAAATCATAAAAGGAGCTGCCATAGTGAAAGAGAACCACTTAGAAAGAGCACCACAGAGAACACTATGTGCCTTTTAATGTTAATATTGTGTGCCTACAGGCTGAGAGACGGCCCACAGCGGAGTACCCATGACCTCTTATGTGTTAATATCACATACTATGCATACAGGCTGAGGGGGGTCCATAGCAGAAGCACATCAGAGAGCACCGTCCACATTTTTTGTGTTAATATCATACACAATCATACAGGATGAGGCAGGGCACAGAGCAGAGGCACCATGGAGAGCCCCATGCATCTCTTATATGTTAATATCACATACAATTCATACAGGCTGAGGGAGGGGCCACAGCAGAAGCACCACAGAGAGCACCATGCGTCTCCTATATGTTAATATCACATACAATTCATACAGGCTGAGGGAGGACCCACAGCAGAAGCACCACAGAGAGCACCATGCATCTCTTATATGTTAATATCACATACAATTCATACAGGCTGAGGGAGGCCCCACAGCAGAAGCACCACAGAGAGCACCATGCGTCTCTTATATGTTAATATCACATACAATTCATACAGGCTGAGGGGGGACCCACAGCAGAAGCACCACAGAGAGCACTATGGGCCTCATTTATTAGAAGTGACACATCGCTGAGTGAAAAAAGTGATGTGTCACTTATCATTGCGCCCTCCTTGCGACATGCTAGATGCGCCATATTTACAATATTGTTGCAAGGAGCTGCATATACGTCACATACAGTTCATAAAGGCTGTATGAGGGCCCAGAGCAGAAGCAGCACTGAGAGCACCATGTGTCTTGTTGTACATGGTTTCTACTCCTTTCTAGTTGCTCAAGCCAAAGTGAATGTGGAGTCTGTGTGGAATGTTGGAGTGCGTGATGTCAGAGAGTTTAGAATGTGTGTGTGCCTGTGTGTCTGTGGAATGACAGTTGAGAAGAGTGGGCTGAGCAACTAACATCTAGCTCCTGGTGGGACTATTTATGGACTATCTATTTACTATTTACTTATCTTCTTGATATTATCTGAGACTTACATGGAACTTGTATTAATCTTCTAATAAACCTACATCTTGGATAAACTATCTTGGCTACCTGTACATTATATCATCAATTACCCACAACATTTTGGCGACGCTTGGAAAGAAACCCTGTGTGTTTTGGCAAGAAATCTAATGAAGGTGAGAAAACCTGCATTCATCTACTGAAGGTGAGAAAACCTACAACAATTTTGAACTTTATTTACAAAAGTATCTATTTGAAACTAAGCAATTTTGATGTTTAAAAAGAATAAAAGGAAAAGAACGCCCTCAAAAGTCCCACCAGTGTCCTTCACCACCCGGACAGCCTACCCAGGGCGCTTCACGTTCCTTGTAAAAATGGACATATGATTTAAAAGATGAAATATAATGCTGACAAATATAAGTTAATGTCAAGCATATTTTCTATGTATATGAAAACTCTGCTTCATTTATTGACACTGTGAAGAGCAAGAATTGTGGCCATGTTTTGTCAACTGATCTTTATTGAGGCAAAAACGACTCTGTAAAGCATTTCCTTTTATTTATTTGATATTTATTAAAATTTGTATAGCGCGACTATCGCTCCGGAAGGAGCATCTTGGCGCTGAACCCACAGAGAACCAGCAATGGAGAACAAGGATCAGATAGCTGCGAGGACCGATGAGTCAGACTGAGAGAAGATCCAGGTCTTCAGGAGTTTCCTAAAAAGGCTTTCTGAGGGGGCATGCCTAAGGTTGGGGGGGAGACAATTCCATGCCTTGGCAGCCAAAAAAGCAAAAGTTTTTCCACCTTTAGTTTTTAGTTTAATTCTGGGTACAGTAATTAAATTAGCTCCTGAGGACCTCAGGCAACGAGTTGGAATGTAGCGCAGAAAGCGCTTGGTCAGATAAGATGGGCCGGTGTTCCTGGTAGATTTGAACACCGTGACAAGGAGCTTAAAAAGAATTCTCTTATGGAGGGGCAGCCAATGAAGAGTGTTAAGGGCTGCAGAGGCCGAGGACCTGCGGGGGAGTTTCAGAACAAGCCTGGCCGCTGCGTGTTGAACACTTTGCAATTTCTTAAGGGAAGATTTCTTTATGCCTGCTAGGAGGCCATTACAATAATCCAGCCAGGAGAGAATAAGAGCCACCGCTACTGATTTCCTGGCTGAGATGGGCAGAAAGTCAAAAAATTTCTTTAGCTGCCTGATCAGGCTGAAACAGCGCCCCGCAGTAATGCGCACATGCTCGTCGAAGCTAAGGGACGAGTCAAATTGGACTCCAAGATTGCGGGCTGAGGTGACCGCACTCGGGGGTGCTTCGGAGTTATGAGGCCACCAGTCTTTAGGGGAGAAGAGGATGCCTTTGCCTAGGGGTATTATTTCAGTTTTGGCACTGTTACATTTAAGATGATTCAGGTTAAGCCAGGAAAAAACTTGGGAGAGGCAATTTTGAAATCTAAGGGCAGCGTCGGGGTGTCTTTTGTCAATAGTGACGGCAAGCTGAGTGTCGTCAGCGTAAGAAGTCACGAGGATCCCATGGGATTCAATCAACGTAAGAAGGGGAGCCATATATATATTAAAGAAGAGAGGGCTCAGTATTGATTTCTGGGGCACACCTGAGGTGGTGGGTCTTTCGCCAGAAAGAAAGGGGCCTAAAGAGACAGTTTGCGATCGATTGGATAGGAATGAAACTATCCAGGCCAGAGCGGAACCCGCGACACCAATCTCACGCATTCTGTTAATGAGAATGGTATGAGAGATGGTGTCGAAGGCCGCGGTTAAGTCGAGCAGGATGAGCACAGCTTGTCTGCCCTCATCCTGCAAGAACTTAATAGTATCCGACAATTCGATGAGTGCAGTTTCTGTGGAGTGGCCCGGGCGAAAGCCGGATTGCTGTGGATGCAGAATGCGTTTGTTTTCCACAAAAATTTTTAGTTCCTCGTGGACTAACTGCTCGGTGATTTTGCCAAGTGCTGGGAGAAGGGAGATTGGGCGCATGTTGGATAAATCAGTTGGGGATTTATTTGGTTTCTTCATGAGGGGCTTAACTATGGCCTTCTTCCATTCAGCAGGGACAGTGCCAGAATTAAGGGATTCATTAATACTGGCATTGATTGATGGGGTAACAACCTCGATGAGGTGCTGTAAAATAATCGGGGGACAGGAATCCGTGGGGGCTCCTGATCTGCAGGTCAAAATGGCCTTTTGTGTTTGTGCCAAAGAGACTGTAGTAAAGTTATTCAAAGAGGGAATAGTTGTGACAGTGTCTTGTATGAGGGTAGGTGGAGGGGGGAAATCCTTATGAATGTTCTTAATTTTGTCAATGAAGAAATCTGCTATTTGGTCGCAGAGGGTTTGTGATGGGGGAATTTCAAATGCCAGTGCCTTTGGGTGGGTAAAGGACTTTACTATGTCAAAGATGGTTTGTTGTTTCTGTTTGGCTGCGTCTATGGCTGAAGTGAAGAATACCTTTTTTGCTTTTTTTATGTTAGAAAGGTATTGTTTCCTCTGAAGAATGTATATGGATCTGGATGAGGGATCATAAGTCTTCCTCCACTCTCTTTCCAGGACCCTACACCTAGGGGTGACAATCAGTGGGGGCCTGGGTATACCAGGGAGCATTGGGCTTCCTTTTGCCTTGACCTGATTTTTGGTTGGTGGGGTTGGAGTTGGCGGAAACCACTCCATCCATCCACAAATGAAAGTTTATAGAATCTTGTGATGCCTCTCCCTCGATAGGAGGGGGGGGGGGCAGAGGGCTGCGGGTTCAGCTTGATGCGCTCGGCTACTTTCTTCCAATTGATGGGAAAGGGGGTGGGAAAGTGTTTGATGTGCAATGACGAAGAGGGTTTGGTCATGATGGAGAAGGGAAGGAAACAGTGGTCTGTCCATATTTGCGGTAATGGGGAAAAGACATCTAGGGAAGCCAGGTTTGTGCAGATGCCGTCAAGTGTATGTCCGGCCTGGTGGGTAGGGCGGGAGACCAATTGGGAAAGGCCGAAGATCTTAAGTGAATGTAAGAAGTTGAAGGTGAAAGGGTCTGTGCAGGATTCCAAATGAAGATTAAAATCCCCGAGAAGGGTGAAAGTGGGATAGTGGGTCATGAGTGATCCCAAAGTCTCGTCGAGGGAGTCCAAGAATGATGTGGCATTCCCAGGGGGACGATAGACAAGTCCTCCTGATAGGGAGGAGGAGGGGTTGATGTGGATCACGAAGCCCATGCTCTCACAGTCCTTAAGGGACTTAAGGGACTTATTTTACTTGGATTACCAGTGAAGGTTAAATACTGGTGAAGATTCTTTCTTCAGTGAACTCTAGCAGAGTACTTTTAAATACAGAGACAACTTTCATGTTATTTATGGCTCTTAAGGTTGAAGGGTCAATGTCTGGATAATTTCTGGCTTTCCCCACAAGTTTGAATATTTTACTCGTGTCACTGCTGTTCAAGGCTGTAAACGCAAGTTGTAATAGAGTGGCTGAAACAAGATTTAGGAGAACAAGGCACCGTGAGGGTATGCTGAAAAACATTATCTGTAAATAAAGGTGGCATCTCTCAAGACTTTTAAAGATAAACTGTCTTTGAAAGTATAAATAGCACTCGAGCAGCCTGAAAATAATGAGCCGAGTGGAAAAGAAATTTACATGCGTGTTCTTAGAGATTGCCGTCCTATTCAACTGTTTATTTAAAAATTCAAAAGACTTTGCTCGCGCTCACCTTGTGATGCTGCCCAGCTCTTCATGACGTTCCTTTGTCGTTCTATTCACTGGCGCTGCTGATGGACGTTTTGATGCACAAGTGTGCAGGAAGCCATCCTGTGTGGCGTAAAATACGTGCCTCCATCTTGGTCATCTGAAGTTTTCTTTCCGATGTTTAAGAGAGCAATTGGAAATGCCTGGACTGTCAATAAAGTTATTTTTGACAGAGTCTCCATCCGGCTTCCCGTTTTTTTTTGTTTTGATATCATTCACTGCCTGTGGAACTTGTCGGAAATGCAAGCGGAGACACGTTGTCTTTAATTGGATGTTTATTGCTTTTCTAAGGCAAATAAACTCACAGTTGGGCAACTTCACCCTTTAAAATGAAAAAGAGTTTTCACCTGCAAGGCCTCCACCTACATCAGTGACATTAAGTATTTCAAGGATTTTGAATCCTGACAGCACATATTAATGGACAGTTATGTTGCAGAGGAGCAGAAAGAAAATAAAAATCTTTGGAACTAACTTACAAGATGTGCAAAGAAGTATCCCTGGAAATGAGACGACGGTGACAACCTTATTTGTTTTAATTTATTGTGTTATAATGGTTGGCATGTTGAACTGTGTTTGCACTATTCTTTACTCATGTGGTAATTGGATGTTTTGCTTATTTAATGTGTATTTTGTGGGATCTTAAAGGCACTATATTTCTTTCTTTTACATAAGGGTAATTGTGTGGGAGCTGGTCTTCTTACACTCTTTTGATTCTTCAGTGTGGGTGATGCGCACACCTTTTCACTGTCTTTACCCATTAATGTTCATTTTGTGGTGCCATAGTTACACTTGCATCATCCCTTACGCATGCTTATTTAGCAGTTGGAATTTTGTTCTTTTGCTGTTTTTTAAAATCTGTTTTATGGTGCACTTTGTGTCGTGCTCTTATTGTGCCCTACACTTGATACTTCATACTATGGGTGGTCTACCCATATTGTTGTTTATTCTGTGGGCTGTACACCCCATTTTGTGGTGTGGCCTGCGCTTGGGCAGTGTTTGTTACACACTTTATTTTGTTTATGCAGGTATTAAAACACGTTATTCTTCAATTTAGTAAATACAGGTATCAAAACACGGTATAGGTATCAAAACACGTTAGCTTCAATGTTTAGGAATTACAGGTATTAAGACGTGTTAGCTTCATAAATTAAATTACAGGTATTAAGACGTGTTAGCTTCATAAATTAAATTACAGGTCTAAAGACGTGTTAGCTTCATAAATTAAAGTACAGATTTTAAGACGTGTTAGCTTCATAGATGAAAGCGCAGGTATTAAAACGCGTTTGCATTATTGAGGAAGCGCAGGTTTCAAAACGCATTAGCGTTATTATTAAGGAAGTGCAGGTATGAATACGCCTTAGCGTTTTTATTGATAAGTTTAAATATTGAGGTTACTTTATTAAAAGTTGTACATTCCCATTATATGTATAATACAGTGAGATACCTACTCTATGTTTTTGCACTTTAAAATTTTTCAAGTTCGCATTGTTTGATTTCTCCAAAAGAAAGGGATATGTGCCATATTATATGGTTTATCCTTTTACTTTATTTCTTTGTTTCCTTCATTCTTTTCACCTATTTCTTTCTCCCTTTCCTTTAGATCTGTCGGCTTCTTTGCAAGTTTATCTTTCATGTTATATTTGCTTAGTTATAAGTTATTATGTTTATTTCCTGTTTATTCCCTGTGAAGAAAAGGGGATATGTTGTACATGGTTTCTACTCCTTTCTAGTTGCTCAAGCCAAAGTGAATGTGGAGTCTGTGTGGAATGTTGGAGTGCGTGATGTCAGAGAGTTTAGAATGTGTGTGTGCCTGTGTGTCTGTGGAATGACAGTTGAGAAGAGTGGGCTGAGCAACTAACATCTAGCTCCTGGTGGGACTATTTATGGACTATCTATTTACTATTTACTTATCTTCTTGATATTATCTGAGACTTACATGGAACTTGTATTAATCTTCTAATAAACCTACATCTTGGATAAACTATCTTGGCTACCTGTACATTATATCATCAATTACCCACAACATGTCTCTTATATGTTAATATTACATAGAGTTCATACATGCTGAGGGAGGTCCCTCAGCAGAAGCACCACTGTCAGAACCCCTAAACTCGGAGCACGAATTTGTGGACTGTACTTTTCAACCAATGAGCAAGAGTGCTCGAATCTAACTACATGGGCAGAATTGGTCCGTTCCCGACGACTCAAGATGGCACCTGATCTGGCCGCTCGGAGAGAACCGGAGGTTAGCGGTCTAGTCTGCAAGGCTGCTGCGACAGAGAAGTGAGTAAGCGGAGCGAGCGCCTCTTCATCTGCGCACTTCACCGAGTTCCGTGAACAGTAAAAGTCGAAGAATCTGCGCAGTCTGTTAATCTTCCCAATTCCTTATCGTAGTGTCCCAATTCGTGAGAGAAGAATTCCGGAGAGTCAATAGAGTGCTATTTTTCAATTCCTTTGTCGAGTTTACCAGTTTGAGACGAGTCACGGCGAAACGTTTTCCCGGCAGCTGAGGAGTCTGAGGCGCTGCGTCACCATAGTTAAGGTGAGGAGATAACGGCCTAGAGTTCGGAGAGCTGACGTTACAGCGGCAATTGAGATAAGTAAAAACTGAGCTTGTTCAAGGATTTGCGGAAAGTTTGTGACATAGCAGCACAAGTTGAATTGCTAAAGACTGAAAGACAAGGCCGAACATTTATTACATGAACTAAGAGAACAAGAACGATTTTAAAAACGTCATATTAATAGATGTATGTATAAGAATACAATATTACCTGCTAAGGGAGGATCGACCAAGATCAGGAAACCTATAAGGAAGAAGAGGAAACTTAAGTAGTAGTACTAGAGAGATTATATTCAATTCAGTTCGATAATAAGCTGGAACACTTGCCTGAATTATAATTTGATGCTGAAAATCCTGTGTAAATAAAAAGATAAAGACAGGCTTTACTCGAAAGGCATGTAAGAAGAA
The DNA here is from genome assembly GCF_964261635.1 of Lissotriton helveticus. Taxonomy (NCBI): domain Eukaryota; kingdom Metazoa; phylum Chordata; class Amphibia; order Caudata; family Salamandridae; genus Lissotriton; species Lissotriton helveticus. The sequence goes on from NC_136063.1 coordinate 24,859,702, forward strand.
GGTCAGCAACAGAAAATACAGAACACCAAGTAAATAGTCAACTCTACAGATAGTGAAGTAAGTGAACCACCAAATCTATAATAAGAGTCACTAGAATAGAGAGGCTGACTAGAAGAATAAATACCTGTTTCTTTTAATAGTGACAACTAGCTGTTGAGGAAAACTGAATTTCAATATTAACAGGAGAGAAGCGAGGTGCCGGAAATAAAGGGGTGAGATATGGTCAATAGAGAAACTACAAACAGATGGGAAGTGTAGGTACTGTGATATTAATGGTGTATTAATTTACAGGGTCCATTGAAGCTAGACGATGTCTGCGGATAGCTGACTCAGGAACCATTCCGGACCAGTCTCTTCTTTGTTTGTTATTTTATCTAATTTCCCCCTTCCCTCTAGGTAATGGTCAAGGGGTTCTGAATAAGACCCATTGGCATTGCCTGGTGGGATTTGGGAGTTAAGCATCTCTGTTCCCGTGCAAGATTTTTGGAAGCCATATTGAACAAGTAAGTTCTGACAACCACAGAGAGCACTATGCGTCTCTAATATGGTAATATTACATACAGTTCGTACATCCTGAAGGAGTGCCCACAGCAGAAGCAGCACAGAGAGCATCATGTGTCTCTTATGTGTTAATATCACTTACTGTACATACAGCCTGAAGGAGGACCCTTAGCAGAAGACCACAGAGAACACTATGAGTCTCTTATATGTTAATATCACATACAATCCATGCAGGCTGAGGGAGGCCCACAGCAGAAGCACCACAGAGAGCACCAAGCGTCTCTCATATGTTAATATCACATACAGTTCATACATGTTGAGGGAGGGCCTAAGCAGAAGCACCACAGAGAGCACCATGCGTCTCTTATATGTTAATATCACATACAATTCATACAGTCTGAGGGGGCCCACAGCAGAAGCACCACAGAGAGCACCATGTGTCTCTTACATGTTATTATCAAATACAATTCATACACTCTCAGCGGGACACCCAGTAGAAGCACCACAGAGAGCACCATGCGTCTCTTATATGTTAATATTACATACAATTCATACACTCTGAGCGGGACACCCAGTAGAAGCACCACAGAGAGCACCAGGCGTCTCTTATATGTTAATATCACATACAATTCATACACTCTGGGCGGGACACCCAGTAGAAGCACCACAGAGAGCACCACGCGTCTCTTATATGTTAATATCACATACAATTCATACACTCTGAGCGGGACACCCAGTAGAAGCACCACAGAGAGCACCATGCATCTCTTATATGTTAATATCACATACAATTCATACAGGCTGAGTTATGACCCAGAGCAGAAGCACCACCGAGAGCACCATGTGTCTCTTATATGTTAATATCACATACAATTCATACACTCTGGGCGGGACACCCAGTAGCAGCACCACAGAGAGCACCATGCATCTCTTATATGCTAATATCACATACAATTCATACAGTCTGAGGGGGACACACAGCAGACGCACCACAGATAGCGCTATGCATCTCTCATATATTAATATCACATAGAGTTTGTTACAAATGGCGATTTCCGGTTGGCTGAGGCTTGCGCCAAAGCCAGGCAGAAACCACCACTCTAGTCAGGGCAAGGGAGTTACACGCCAAAGATAACCCCTGCTCACCCTCTAGGTAACGTGACACGAACAGTAAGGCTTATCCCGGAGGCAATGTAGGTTAAGTGTTAGCGCACGCACCCAGCAACAACACCCAAGGCCCACCACAAAGGAAACTCCACACAAGGTTATATATAAAAATAGCCTTTGTATTATACCAAACACATTAGATGATAAACACACACTTTACAATGTGCCAACAGGCACGGGCAGGATTTACAGTGGATATATTTACAGGACAGGGCCACATGGACCACTGTCAGGAATAAGCACTTTTAGAACTAGCACTTGGTAGAATTAGCACTTTGTAGAACATAGAATACTTGTAGGAATAGCACTTAGAACATAGAACATATAATAACTGTAGCACCAAATAGCAAATGTAGCACACAACCAGTAACCATTGGCAAGAGGTTAGTACCACCTACGCAATCCTAACTGCCTTAGGAAAATATCACGCAGGGAACCATGAACTCCCTAGTATAACTATACTAGTAAAAACAACCACCTAAGCACAAAAACACATTCAGAGGTATAGGCACAAAGACATTATACATGATGCAGAAATCACACTAGGCAGGTCATTACAAATTGCGCAAAGATCGCATAGGGCCAAAAACATGTACCCCACGCAAGGACACAACACCAGAACTGTCCCCCAGGCCAACTGGCCTCTTAGGGGCTGAAACGCCTTGTGTCCAAAATGTCAGAGCAGGCTGCGCGGGCAGCCAACGAAGATTCACCAGACCTAAAGGTAGCAGCTGCCGACTAAGTGTTGGGCAGCTGGGGATCTCCTCTGGGCTTTTCACGTAGGCAAGGGGGCCGAAAACAACATAGGGGGTGGGGAGCCTCGTGGGCTCCAAACAATAATGCCCCCGACGTTGGAGTCCCCCCTCTGGGGACTCGGAAACCAAGGAAAATGCCCAAGAGCATCTCGGGCTCTAAACAACAATAAAATAATGCCCCCAACGTTGGAGTCCCCCCTCTGGGGACTCGAAATCAACAAATGCCCCCTGAGCCTCTCGTGGGCTCTCCACAACAGTGTGCCTTCGTTGGAGTCCCGCTTGGGGGACTCGAGATGCAAAATTGCCCAGGAGCCTCTCAGGGCTCTCAACAATACTGTGCCCCGGGCGTTGTAGCCTCGGGGCTCAGAATTTAGCAATGCCCCGGGGTCACGTTGGGGCCTGGTAGGCTTTGATTAAACAAATGCCCCCTGAGCCTCTTGTGGGCTCTTTAGTAGAAGCGCTATCCGGAGCAGAGTAGAGACCCCGGGGATGCCCGCATTCACCGGCTGTTGGGGAGGCGACGGCTCCTCTCGGCGCGTCTCCTCCCTGCAGCGGCAGGGCGGCTGGGCTTCTCTGGTCTTTGTCGGTGGGGCTCTCTCCCTCGGGAGAGCCTCGCTGGGGGGGCAGAACTTCTCCTATTCACAGGGCAGGAGCACGGGGTGGCCTCCCGTCCGCTTCCTGCCTGGTCCACAGTACTTCCGGGTCACGGCTGCGGCAGCCAATGGCAGCGTGGCCCTGGGGGTATGGATGCGGGAACAGCCCCTCACAGAGGATCCCCGGGCCGGCAGCGGTGATTTTAGTACAAAATGAGGGGTGGGCACCCTCGAAACCCACCATAAAAGTAGAAATGGGGTAGGCACCCGTTAAGGCACCAAAAGTCAGCAAATAAGCGGGGTGGGCACCCGCGCCGCAACTACCCCCCTCACGAGGGAATCCCTCGTCAGGGGATTCCCTCTCCAAGGCTGCATATGGAGGGCAGGTACAGCGCTCCCTGGGGGCTGGAAGGGGCAACCAGACCCTGGAGGGTTTAAAGGCCCAGCACAAGGGTTCAAGGTCCAAAAAAAACCTCTAGAAAGTCAGGGGGGGCAAAGGCTTGGCCCAGGGGACAGCTCACAGGGCCCTCCAGGCAGGGAGGCAGTCTCCAGTGGCGGTCCTCCTGGTGCCCAGCAGCAGCAGCAGGCCCTCCTCAGATTATGATCAGAAGAAGAACATTTTGCAAGGGGTCACAGCCCCTTCTTATACCCAGAAATCCTTTGTGTGTGTCTGCAGGGTGGGGGGAAAACCAGTTTCAGCTGGTTTTGGAGCACTCTGATGTGCTCAGCCCCTCTCACTATTCACTGGCCAGGCTAGGGACATTAGACGCACCACAGGTGATGGAGCCAGCATTGTGTGGGGAAAGCCCAGCCCTATTCAGGTCCCAGGTGCACTCCTCCCTCACATCACTCATGCAGATCTCTCCACTCACCACCGGGGCAGACCCATCATGACTCATGGAGCAAGGCTCCCCAGCCAGCTCCAGCCAATGACAAGCCAGACAGCCAATTCACATAATTTACACAGACAGGCCAACTTCTAGAAGTGGCACTTCCACACAAGACAAAATCATGCTGCACCCATCATCACGCAGCAGTTATCAAACGAGTCTGCACATACCAAACTCGCACCTGTACTCCCCATGCATCAGGAACTACCAGTGACACATACATTCCCCATGCATTCCTATGGGAGGGCAGGCCACTCTTACTACACGCACGCACTTTAACCTGGGACACTGTGGTAGAGTGCGCAGAAGCCAAAAATCACTAACACCAGGTCACCATTAAAAGCAAAAAGTTCAGGGGTGAACCTGCCAGAAGGGCCAAGTCCAACAGAGTTCATACATGTTGAGGGAGCGCACACAGCAGAAGTATCGCAGAGAGCACCATGCGTCTCTTATATGTTAATATCACATACAGTTCATACAGGCTGAGGGAGGACCCACAGCAGAAGCACCACAGAGAGCACCATGCGTCTCTTATATGTAAATATCACATACAAGTCATACATGCTGAGGGAGAGTCCACAGCAGAAGCACCACAGAGAGCATCATGTGTCTCTTATATGTTAATATCACATACAGTTCATACAGACTGAGGGAGGCCCCACAGCAGAAGCACCACAGAGTGCACCATGTGTCTCTTATATGTTAATATCACATACAATTCATACAGGCTGAGGGAGGACCCACAGCAGAAGCACCACAGAGAGCACCATGTGTCTCTTATATGTTAATATCACATGCAATTCATACAGGCTGAGGGAGGCCCACAGCAGAATCACCACAGAGAGGACCATGCGTCTCTTATATGTTAATATCACCTACAGTTCATACAGACTGAGGGAGGCCCCACAGCAGAAGCACCACAGAGAGCACCATGCATCTCTTATATGTTAATATCACATGCAATTCATACAAGCTGAGAGGGACCCACAGCAGAAGCAGCACAGAGAGCACCATGTGTCTCTTATATGTTAATATCACATGCAATTCATACAGGCTGAGGGAGGCCCACAACAGAAGCACCACAGAGAGCACCATGCGTCTCTTATATGGTAATATCACATTCAATTCATACAGGCTGAGGGAGGCCCACAACAGAAGCACCACAGAGAGCACCATGCGTCTCTTATATATTAATATCACATACAATTCATACAGGCTGATGGAGGCCACAGCTGAAGCACCACGGAGAGCACCATGCGTCCCTTATATGTTAATATCACATACAATTCATACAGTCTGAGAGGGGCCCCCAGCAGAAGCACCACAGAGAGCACCATGCGTCACTTATATGTTAATATCACATACAATTCATACAGTCTGAGGGGGACACACAGCACAAGCACCACAGAGAGCACCATGCATCTCTTTTTTGTTCATATCACATATAGTTCATACAGGCTGAGGGGGACCCCCAGCAGCAGCACCACGGAGAGCACCATGTGTCTCTAATATGTTAATATTACGTAAAATTCATACAGTCTGAGGGGGACCCACAGCAAAGAGCACCACAGAGAGCAACATATGTATCTTATATGTCAATATCAGGTACAATTCATACAGGCTGAGGGGGGACACACAGCAGAAGTACCACAGAGAGCACCATGCGTCTCATATGTTAATATCACATACAATTCATACAGGCTGGGGGAGAGTCCACAGCAGAAGCACAACAGCCTGTGAAAGGCTCATGGTGAAACTACTGACACTGTTTCATGGCCTTAAAGTGAGAGGAAATGCTCAGTGTATGCTATGCACCTCTTACCAGTTGTTTTCTTTTCTCAGGTCACGCCTTGGAATGTTACAAATGCACTAATGCACAGATCAACGCAAACTGTATGGATCATAGTGAATGCTCCTCTAATGATGATACTTACTGCAAGAGCATCTACTCATATGGCACAGGTAAGGTATGCTGCCCACTGCTATGCAAACACTATTGTTAGATAAAGCATTCAACCTCACTCAGGTATTTCAGACAATGCACAGAACCCAGCATTGCATCTGTATAGGGATTCCAGAGAATTCGGAGATACTGGACGTGGTGTTAATGCAAAATGTAATATTGTATACAAAGGCGTATTATTTTTAAATTATTTGAGTGGGGGGGGGGGGTGTCTGAGAATTCCCAATTAGCAATATTTGGTGCCCTACTGACATGGGCAGGCTGTGGGGTGAGGGGTGCAAAGTCTCAAAACTAGACAATATTACATGTGTGTATGGTTGTGAAGTGTGCAAGTACTTCTGCTTCTTAGGAGCAAGCAACGGTCATATTGAACACAGCAGGGCAATGAGTGCAGACCAGAGTCCATCTGCATCCCACCCTGGGACAGGTGACCCATCTGAGAAGATATAAAACTATGTCATTCATTTCACAAATTGTCACCTGCTAAAAAAATGTAAGCTTTTGCCAAATGTGGTGTAGTGTAATTCCTATATTCCCAATAGGCTCTGGGCATTGGAATAATATATCGTATAGATTAGACGTAGGACTGAGGTCTACTAGGTCTCTATCGAATATATTATACTTAATTGTGAGTGCCAGCCAGCTCAGAGGTCACTAGAAACTTTCTCGAATTCACAAGAAGGGATTCGTTTCTGACAACCGCATAAACATGACAACTTTGTTTCCCCAAGATAAAACTGATCATCAGAGTCGTGGAAACAATAGATAGATATTTCACTCAGTCAATCGTGCATGCTTCATTTCACCAGAGGTGCAGTGAAATAGAGAGACAGGCGTTTTCAATAAAAAGGTTTTATTGAACAGTTTTCTTTCTCAAGCATAAGAAATGAACTGCTACAATCGTAAAACTGGTTGTAAAATATAATGCATACAGTATAAAGAGTAGAATAAATAATACTGTAAGAGCATTGTATGGTTCCTAAACCATAGATAAATACATAGATAAATAACAGAGGCTAATCAGCTTCGTACCTTAGTTCGGAATGAAGAAGCTCAGGCTCAGGACTCGATTTCCCAGCAACCCACAAGGGTAGCCTGGAAACACTGGAGCTGGATTTCTTGGCAGGAAAAAAGACAGCGTCTCTCTCAGTGCGTCTGCTGGAGGGTCGGCTTCCTTCGGCACTTGCTGTAGCAGGATGCGTATGGAAAGTAGATTGTTGAACTGCTCCAAACCACAGTTTGCTTGCTAAGGCAAGTGTGGGCATATTTATACCTTGAAGTTGCCGAGTTTGACGTAAAGGTGGACATAATAACGTCATTAAAGACTCTCGGTTCTTTGAAATCTCCATGAGTTCCTTGGACAAGTGAGTTCTCGAGCAAGGGTAATTCGAGCAAGAGAAAGTCCCTAGCTGCTGAAACCAAGTTTTCCAAGAAATCGTTGTAGATTTTCGGAACTAGTGGATGTAGCCCTGCCATATTTGGACTGCATGAGCTATGACTAAATATGGTTATGATTCTTATGCCTTTATAAGGGCATAGTGATTTATACCTATATAAGGGCATGAATCAGGAAATGTATTATAGCGTCCTAAAATGGTTCACAACAGTGGCAGGAGCTGAACACGTGCAAATGCATGCTTACTGGTGGGATTAGCAATTGGTCAATGAAATGGAACACAGGTGGCTTTTATTTCAAGATAATGAGAGAATATTCCATGTGTGGTTGTTGCTGCATTTTGAAACCCTGCATTGACCTTCAACAATAACTGTAACCCAGTGGGTGTAAAAGCAGAATACACTCACATGCCTACTTGAAGTTTGAGCTTACTTAATAATCAAAAATATGGAGAAGTGGGTACGAAAATGGATTAATATTTGGGGTGGGCGGCTGCCTATCTTGAAAAATAGCAAAACACACAAGATGATGGACGGAATGTTGCACAATGGCAAGACAGTCACCCCCAGTCACAGATCCGGGTTTAATCCATCGTTATTTTGCTCACCAAGCCACCCCAGTTCAGACATGGCCATATACAAATCAGTCTTGACCCTGTGCTTCATGGTGACAGTCCAGAACAAACTGCCAAGCCATGTCTTTCCTGGACCGGAATCAAGCATCCTAAGACCGGTTTCTGGCTATCAGCCTTCATCAGCCAGGAAAGCTTGACTCCAGTGGCCTGGTGAGTACGGGACTCCCGTCTGGGCATACCCTTTCCACATAGGGTGAACAGCAAAACACACAAAATGATGGACGGAATGTTGCACAATGGCAAAACATTCACCCCAAGTCACAGATCTGGATTTAATCCATAATTATTTTGCTCACCAAGCAGCCCCAGGTCAGACATGGCCATATGCAAATCAGTCTTGACCCTGTGCCTCATGGGAACAGTCCAGGCCGAACTGCCAAGCCATGTCTTTCCTGGACCAGAATCAAGCATCCTAGGACCGGTTTCTGGCTATCAGCCTTCATCAGCCAGGATAGCTTGACTCCAGTGGCGTAGTGAGCACGGGACCCACATCCTGGCATACCCTTCCCACATAGGGTGAACAGCTAAACACAAGATGATGGACGGAATGTTGCACAATGGCAAACCATTCACCCCAGTCACAGATCTGGGTTTAATCCATCGTTATTTTGCTCACTAAAGCACCCCAGTTCAGACATGGACATATGCAAATCAGCCTTGACCCTGTGCCTCATGGGAACAGTCCAGACCGAACTGCCAAGCCATGTCTTTCCTGGACCAGAATCAAGCATCCTAGGACCGGTTTCTGGCTATCAGCCTTCATCAGCCAGGATAGCTTGACTCCAGTGGCGTAGTGAGCACAGGACCCACGTCTGGGCATACCCTTCCCACATAGGATGAACAGCAAAACACACAAGATGATGGACGGAATGTTGCACAATGGCAAAACATTCACCCCCAGTCACAGATCTGGGTTTATTCCATCGTTATATGTGTTTTTCTATCTTGAGAAATGGACACAACCCTGTTCAGGGTGACCCCTTAAGTCGCTAAATTATTCTGAGTTCAAACCACTTTTAGGTACGGCACAGAGCAGACAGAGGTAATGTAGTGCCAGGTGTAAAGTATTCATGCAATACCCAATAATAATAAATTTAAAATACAAAATATAATCAAAATCCCAAAGTGAATTAGAATTATAGAATAACATTTAATAAACAGAATGCTATCAAAATTATAGAAAATCAATAGAGGCAAAATCAGATATAAATTTTAAGTGGCAGATTCAGCAAGACAAAGTAAAGCGCCAATGATAGGCAATAATCGTGGGAGACCGGGGACAAGGTGCAATTTCATACAACCCACAATGGAGACTGTGTGTGATATACCTAGTGGATTGGTCCCAGTAAAAGTCATTGGATTTTTAGAACATTTGAAAATGTTTTTAAGTCCCACTGGTCTGTGGGAAATGTTTTGAAAATGTTCCCAACTTTCTTCTGCTGTTGAAATAACCCCAGGTGTACACTTCTAATACCCCCAGGACCTCAACGGAGGCAAGTAGAGCCACACAGAGGGCCTCATTACGATGTGACTAAGAAAGACTCTGACTGGAGTTCAGAGTCTTTCGGAGCAACATTTTAGGTTTCACTTCGACCACCACGTAACAATGCATGCGGTCGAAAGTGAAACAGGCAGATCATTCTGGCTAGATTCCAATGGGTTCAAGGAGCCCGTCGGCTAGTCAAAGTCCTCACCGTAATCCCTAAAGATGGCATTTCTGATGATGGGATTACGTTGTTGGTATCGACAAGATTTCCATTTAGGGTTTTCCGACATGGAAAGCATGAGTGGAAGCGACTTTGGGGGACACTAGCACGGCCCCCTTCTACTTGTAGCCTCCATTTTGGTGAGGTACCTGCCACAAAGTACAGGGACTAACAGAAACTCCAGTTTCTCTATGAAAACTTCTGCTATGGGCCGGTTTACGACTGCAGCACAAGTTCCCATAGGGAAATTGAAGTATGCAACCGCACCATGTGAGGTCGTATTTTAATATCAGTTTCGGGATGGCCGACCGGAGGTTGGTCAGTTCCAAGACTGCAATGGTTTTGGGCAGATGTAAGTCTGCCTGTCATCATAATAAGGCGCTGAGTGTCAGCCGGAAGTCAAAAGCAGGGCCAGGTCCAGGGCCTGTTGCCACTGGCCAGATGGTTACTTTCAGGAACAACTGTCTTCCTGTAGCCACACAGAAGGCCAGCCAACTGACATTAGTAGTCTACTGCTTTGTCCAGGGTACAAATGGGAGCAGGCCCTCATCCTCCTGGACCTGTCAGCCGACTTCGACACTGTGTTCCACCACACCCAATGCATCCGCCACCATGACGCAGGAATCTGAGGCAAAGCACTGGACTGGACCACCTCCTTCCTCTCCGGCAGAACACAGAGCGTCCACCTCCCTCCCTTCCGATCTGAAGCCATCAAGATCATATGTGGCTTACCCCTAGGATCCTGCCTCAGCCCGACACTGTTCAGCATCTACATGGCCCCACTAGCCAACGTTGCCAGACTGCACAACCTCAACATCACACAACTGACCCTCTCACTCACCAAGGACCCTCTCACTGCCAAAACTAACTTCCATGAAGGAATGAAGGCCGTCGCCGAATGGATGAAGAACAGCCGCCTGAAGCTGAACTCAGACAAGATGGAGGTCCTCTTCCTCGGCTCCACCCCTTCTGCCTGGGATGACTCCTGGTGGAAGACCACCCTAGGAGCAGCTCCAACACCCACCGACCACGCACACAGCCTGGGATTCATCCTCGACTCTACACTCTCCATGACCAAGCAAGTCAATGCCATCTCATCCTCTAGCTTCAACACCCTCCTCATGCTCCGAAAGATCTACAAGTGGATCCCCACCGACACCAGAAGAACGGTCACCCAGGCCCTCATCATCACCAGGCTGGACTATAGAAACGCCCTCTGCGCGGGAACTGCTGAAACGACTGCAACGCATTCAGAACGCCTCTGCCTGCCTGATCCATCCCTCGCCACAGCCACATCACACCACACCTGAGAGACCTGTACTGGCTCCCCGTCAACAAAATGATCACCTTCAAGCTCTTCACCCACACACACAAAGCTCTTCACAACACCGGACCAGCATACCTCAACAAACGGATCAGATTTACACCCCGAACCGCCAGCTCTGCTCCGCCGACCTCGCCCTCGCCACCGTGTCCTGCATCAGGAGAGCGACCACCAGTGGCACAACATTCTTCTACCTCACCGCCAAGTGCTGGAGCACCCTCCCCATGACAACCCGAAAACCTACTAACCTTCAGGAGGCTACTCAAGACGTGGTTGTTTGAGCAGTAGCTGCAGCCCCCCCTCGCCTTGAGACCCAAACGGGTGAGTAGCGCGCTTTACGAATGTCTTGATTGATTGAAGGTCTTTTGGCCTTGAAGTGCTATCCTATGCTGAAGACACTCAGATCATGATTTCTATCACTGAGAGTGTCTCAGTCTCTGCAGTAAATTTTAAAAACTGCATGCTGGTGGTCACTTCATGGATGGTTGAGAACTACCTAAGACTCAATGGGGATAAAACGGAGGTCCTAATCTATGGAGACAAGATAAAAAAAAAATAGAACTGTCTCTACCTGTTTTGGGATGATACGGACTCTCAGGACGATCTTCAGTTTTCTCTCCCTTCCATCCCAGAAACAGGCAGTGATGGCCCTTGTGGTGTCTAGATTAGACTACTGCAATGCCCTTTATGTAGGGATAAATAAGGGGCTTCCACATCAATCAATCAATCAATCAAGAAATTTGTATAGCGCACTACTCACCCGGAGGGTCTCAAGGCGCTAGGGGGGGGGGGGGGCGCTACTGCTCGAACATCCAGGTCTTGAGTTGCTTCCTGAAGGAGAGGTGGTCTTGGGTAAGCCAGAGGTGGATGGGGAGGGAGTTCCACATCTTGGCTGCCAGGTAGGAGAAGGATTTTCCTCCCATGGTGGCTCTGCAAATGCGAGTAACGGCGGCGAGGGCGTGGCTGGTTGATCGTAGCTGACGGGTGGGGGTGTAGAAGGTCAGGCGGTCATTGAGGTATCTTGGGCACAGGTCGTGGAGGGCCTTGTGTGCGTGGGTGAGGAGTCGGAACGTGATTCTCTTGCTGACGGGGAGCCAGTGCAGGTCTCTCAGGTGTCCGGAGATGTGGCTGTGTCGGGGGATGTCCAGGATGAGTCGTGCGGAGGCGTTCTGGATGCGTTGGAGTCTTTTCTGCAGTTTGGCTGTGGTTCTGGTATAGAGGGTGTTTCCGTAGTCCAGTCGGCTGGTGATGAGTGCCTGGGTGACCGTCTTCCTGGTTTCGGTGGGGATCCAACGGAAGATCTTTCGGAGCATGTGCAGGATGTTGAAACACGATGATGAGACGGAGTTGATTTGTCTGGTCATCGAGAGGGAAGAGTCCAGGATGAATCCCAGGTTGCGTGCGTGGTCCGTTGGTTTGGGTGCGCTGCCCTCGGCTGGGGGCCACCAGGAGTCATCCCAGGCAGAGGGTGATGATCCCAGGATGAGGACTTCCGTCTTGTCTGAGTTTACTTTCAGGCGGCTGTTCTTCATCCATTCGGCTACATCTTTCATCCCTTCGTGTAGGTTGGTTCTGGCTGTGGCGGGGTCGTTGGTGAGGGAGAGGATCAGCTGGGTGTCGTTGGCGTAGGAGATGATGTTGAGGTTGTGTTGGCGTGCGATGGCCGCGAGGGGGCTCATGTAGACATTGAAGAGGGTGGGGCTGAGTGATGATCCCTGTGGTACGCCGCAGATGACTTCGGTGGCCTCGGATCTGAACGGGGGGAGACGGACTCTCTGTGTTCTTCCGGCGAGGAACGAGATGATCCACTCCAGTGCTTTCTCTTGGATTCCGACGTTGCTGAGGCGTTGTACTAGGGTGCGGTGGCAGACAGTATCGAACGCTGCGGAGAGGTCCAGGAGGATGAGGGCCGCTGTTTCCCCGTTGTCGAGCAGGGCTCGGATGTCGTCAGTTGCTGCGATGAGTGCGGTTTAGGTGCTGTGGTTGGTTCGGAAGCCGGACTGTGAGTGGTCGAGGAATCCGTTCATCTCGAGGAAGGCGGCAAGCTGTCTGTTGACGGTCTTCTCGATGCCTTTGGCGGGGAAAGGGAGGAGCGAGATGGGGCTGTAGTTCTTGAGGTCGGTGGGGTCTGCTGATGGTTTGTTCAGGAGGGCGCTCAGTTTGGCATGCTTCCAGCTCTCCGAGAAGGTGGCGGTGTTGAAGGAGCAGTTGATGATGTCCTGGAGTTGGGGGGCGATGACGGAGTCGGCCTTGTTGAAGACATGGTGGGGGCATGGGTCGGTTGGCGAACCGGAGTGGATGGAGTTCATCGTGCGGATGGTGTCTTCGGTGCTGACCGGGGTCCAGGCGTGGAGGGTGGTGGTGGGGGGTGTTGATTCTGTGGTTGGGTGCGAGGTCTGTTTGTCGAAGCTGTTGTGTATGTCTGTGATCTTGCTGTGGAAGAACGAGGCGAGTGAGTCACAGAGGTCTTGCGATGTAGTGATGTCGTTGTTTCCGGCGCTGGGGTTGGAGAGCTCTTTGACGATGCTGAAGAGTTCCTTGCTGTTGTGTGCGTTGTTGTCTAGTCGCTCCTTGAATGCTGATTTCTTGGTGGTGTGGATCAGCTGGTGGTGTTTGCGCGTGGCGTGCTTGAGGGCAGTCATGTTGTCTGTGGTCGGGTTTTTTCGCCAGGCTTTCTCATGGGTACGGCAGTTTTTCTTGGAGTTCTTGAGGTCGTTGTTGAACCAGGAGGCTTTCTTGCTTCCGGGCCTGCTGGGATGGTTTTTCAGTGGTGGGAGATCGTCCGCGCAGTTGGTGATCCACTGTGTGAGGTTGTTGGCTGCTTGGTTGGGGTCCGTTGATCTGGCTGGAGGGTTCTGGTTCAGGGATGTGATGAGCTGGTCGGTGGTGATATTATTCCAGCTCCTGCGGGGAACCTGTTGCGGGTGGTGGTGAGTCGTGGTCCTTCTGAAGCTGAAGTGGACGCATCTGTGGTCTGTCCAGTGGAGTCCGTTGGAGTGGCTGAAGGAGGTGTACTTGCTGGAGGAGAAGACTGGGTCGAGCGTGTGTCCGGCGTAGTGGGTGGGGGTGTTCACCAGTTGCTTGAGTCCAAGGTTGGCGAGGTTGTCCAGCAGGGTCGTGGTGTTGTTGTCGTTGTTGTTCTCCAGGTGGAAGTTGAGGTCCCCTAGGAGGATGTAGTCAGCAGAGGAGAGGGCGTGTGGGCTGATGAAGTCTGCGATGTCTTCGCTGAATTGAGTGCAGGGTCCTGGGGGTCTGTAGATGAGGCTTTCAACTTCAACTGGGGCAGAATGCCGCTGCTAGGCTGGTAATGGGTCTCCCCAAATTCCACTCATTTTCTGCTACGATCAGAAGCCTGCACTGGCTCCAATTGGGGAGGAGAATTGTGTTCAAAGCCTTATGCCTGGTCCACAAAGCCGTCCACAATAGGGTGTCAGAAGTCCTCAATAAAATGTTTCAAAGATACCTTCCCGGTAAGGATTTGAGATCTGCAAGCAAGAACTGGGTAACAGTTCCCAGGGTTAGGAAAGCAAGGTAGGGATAGAGGGCTTTTTCGCTAATAGGGGCTAACCTGTGGAATTCCCTCCCCTCCCCAATTTCCACTCTGGATACTCACTCCTTATTTCATAAGGCCTTAAAGACCTATCTTTTCACCTGTCCTAACCTCTAATCCCTGCAAATCATAGACATCTCTTACTCTGATCCCTTTCCGCAGCGCCTTGATGCCCCTGGGCTAAGTTCCCGCTCTACAAAATTTATATTCATTCATTCATTCATTCATTCATCAGGTTTTACATAGACCTCTAGGCGGAGTCAAAATAGGTTGTGTCCAGCCTATGTTATGAGGCGGGTTTCTTACTAGGTTTGATGTCAATAGAAAAGATGATCATGAGACGGAGATTGATCTGGTGATATGAGAATGATTCTCAAGGTCTCATATTGAGTCCTATTTGGAGATCACATGTCAAATAGTTTCCCCAGTCCTGGTGCGATAGTCTAGGGCATCATGAGGAGTTCTAGACCACTATGTACATCTCTATAGGATGGAATCTCAGATATTGTGTTTAGTTTGTGGTAACTCTTTTCAAATATTGTGTTCAGTTCTGGATGTCTCATCTAGGCTAGGATGTCCAATGCTGAAAGTTGTATTTGATTTGTTTGTCTAATTCTGGATTTTTCATCTACAGAATGACAAAGAGAAATATTGAAATATTGTAGAGACAAGGTTTTAACATTGGGAATGGTTTAAGTCACTTCCCGTATGGGAAAGGGTCAAATACACACCTAAGTTCACAGTGTATACCCTGTAACATGTAGACATTGGTAAATACTGACACTGTTTCAGTTAGAAGGTGACAGAACTCTTCCTGTGTTAGAGGCCTCTGTATAAACAGGTGTCGGAATCTTATGATTAAAGAATCAGAGGGTTGTGGTGTCACAGTATCAGCTGGATGGTGGCTGTTAGAAACGGGACCCTGGCCGGCCAAGACTCGCGTCGAGGTCAGTCAGGGATCATCATTTCTAAGGTCAGGGCTAGGGAGTCACGCACCAAGATAACCCCCGCTCACCCTCTAGGTAACGTGGCGCGAGCAGCACGGCTAATCTCGGAGGCGATGTGTAAAGCGTTTGCGCGCGCACCCCAGCGACAACAACCAAAGGCCCACCACAAAGGAAACTCCACACAAGGTTATATCAAAAATAGCCTTTGTATTATAATAATAAGAACACATTAGATAACACACACACTTTACAATGTGCCAACAGGCACGGGCAAGATTTACAAGGGATTATGTACAGGACAGGGCCACCTGGACCACTGTCAGGGGTATGCACTTGTTAGAAATAATACTTGTAGGTATAACACTTTAGCACATCAACATATAATGACTGTAACACAGAAATAGTAAATGTAGCATACAACCAGTAACTACTGGTAAAGGGAAAATACCTCCTACGCCACCCTAGTCTCTGTAGGGAAATCACGCAGGGAGCTAGGACCTATGGAAGGAAAACCTATCACCTACTACGCCACCCTAGTCTCTGTAGGGAAATCACGCAGGGAGCCAGGACCTTATCATCAGGACCTATGGAAGGAAAACCTATCACCTCCTACGCCACCCTAGTCTCTGTAGGGAAATCACGCAGGGGGAAGGAAACCTATGGAAGGAAAACCTATCACCTCCTACGCCACCCTAGTCTCTGTAGGGAAATCACGCAGGGGGAAGGAAACCTAAAATAATCACCTAGGCAAGTAACATTTAGCAAAGGCAATCAAACATCAACATTCCTCTAAGCAGGTTACTTTTAGCAAAGGGAAATAAAAGAACAAGGCATTACCTAAGCAGGTCACTTTTAGCAAAGGTAATGACACCAACAATCCTCTAAGCAGGTCACTTTTAGCAAAGGGGATAAACACATAAAGAATTACCTAAGCAGGTCACTTTTAGCAAAGGTAATAATAAACATTCCTCTAAGCAGGTCACTTTTAGCAAAGGGAAATAAAAGAACAAAGCATTACCTAAGCAGGTCACTTTTAGCAAAGGTAATGACAAACAAGAATTGCACATGTAACATTAAAACACATTCAGAGGTGCAGGTAGAACATTTGCGCACAAATCAAATGAGCAGTAATCATAAATTGCGCAGGGTGCACATGGCACAACACTAGAAAGGTCCCTCAGGCCAACTGGCCTCGAAAGGGGCTGAATGCCCTGAGTCTCAGTGTCAGGGGGTCTGCGCAGGCAGCACAGAACACAAAGCCTAAACGTAGCAACTGTCCACTAAGTGCTGGACAGTTGTGAATAGCAAGTAGGCAAACGTTGGAGCCGCGTGGGCTCAAGAACACAGGTGGGGAGACACAGCGTGGGAGCCTCGGGGCTACAACCAACTAACTGCCTGTGTCCCCCTAGAGCCTCTGTGGCTCGCAAAGCAAATGGGCAATGTAGAGCTTCTGCGCTCTAAAACAATTAAAATGCCCCCAGAGCCTCTCTCAGGGCTCTAACTACGATGTGGGCGAGGAGCCTCGCTGGGCTCGTGGCTTAACTGTGGCAATGAGCCTCGTGGGCTCTTAAAACGAATGCCCCCTCGAGCCTCGGGGCTCGTAATTAGGCATAGGGCGGGAGCCTCGCAGGCTCGACAAAGATCAATTGCCCCCGGAGCCTCGGGCCCGTAAAAGAACTATGGCTGGGGCCCCTCGGGCTCACAGAACAAAGAATGGCCCCTCTCGTTGGAGTCCCTCACGGGGGACTCAGAAGACCTGGCACGTGGGAGCGGCCCGCTGCCAACCGGGGCCGCTCTCAAGCAACAAAAGACCCTGTCCCCGCACTCACCGGTCCTTCGCTGGTGCTGCGGGGGCAGACCCTGCCGGCTCCTCTCGCGCTGCTCGTCTCTTTCTCCCGGGGCTCCTCTCTCCACTCGGGGAGCCTCGGGGACACGGCCGGCTGCTTTCCCTTCGCGCTGCTCGGCTGCGGGGGCGGGACTTCCGGTCGGCCTCTCCCGGGCCGCGCTGTGATTGGCCGGGCAGGCCAGTGCTTCCGGGTCGCCGCGGGCAGCGCGGCGGCTCGCTTTAGACAGGCAGGCGGGCTCACAGTATCCGAGGAGTGGGCTCCCTCGTGATACTTACAATATCCAAAAACGGGGCAATGCCGGGTGGGCACCGGCTTCCAAATCAAAATATAAAGCGAGGTAGGCACTCGCTATGCCTGACAAAGCGCGCCAAAGCGCTATAATCAAAATAAAGCGCACCCAGCGCTTAGGGGGAAAATAAAGCGCTCTTCAGCGCTAGGAGTAAAACGAAGCGCTCCCAGCGCTGGGGACAAGGGAGAGCGCTCCCCCAGCACAGCAAAGCTCCAGCAAGGTCTGGAGGCAGACAGGGGGCAAGGCAGGGCCAGAGCCAGCACACTGGGTCTCCAGGCAGGGAGACAAGCCAAGTGGCGGTCCTCCTGGCCCCAGCAGCAGCAACAGCCCCCTCTGGCAAGGATCCACAAGTAGAACAATTTCTGTGGGGACACAGCCCCATATTTATACAGAGAAATCCTTTGTTAGGAGGTGCAGGGTGGGGGGAAACCAGTTGCAGCTGGCTTGGGAGTACCCTTGATGGCCCAACCACCCCTTTCATTCACTGGGGAGGCTTGGGTCATTAGACAAACCACAGGGGGGCGGAGCCAGCATTGTGTGGGGAAAAACCCAGCCCATCCAGGACACAGATCTACTCCTCCCACACATCACTCATGCTGATCTCACACTCACCACCGGGCAGACCCATCCAGACTTTCTGGAGCCTGGCATGCCAGCCAGCTCCAGCCAATCACGCTCCACTATCCTCACTGCACACATACATCAATGTCCAGAAGTAGCACTTCCCTTCTAGACACATACAAGCCGCACATACCATTGCGCAGCATTCATTCTCACGAGTTTATATATACTAAACTCGAGCCTGCACTCCCCACACATCAGGAACTACCAGGGTACACACATTCCCCATGCATTCCTATGGGAGGGCAGGCCAGCCATACTACACGCACGCACTTTCACTCTGGGACACAGGGAAAAAGTGCGCCAAGACCCAAAAATCACTACACAGGGTCACAAATAAAGGCAAAAAGATTAGGGGTGAACCTGCCCTAAGGCCCAAGTCTAACACGACCCCCTTCCAGCCAAAACGCAGGGCAGACCGATCACCACCGTGATGGGCTTCCCTGCTTGGGGCGATAAAACAAGGACGCGGGCCCACAACTGCAGGGACACCCTCCTGTTTTACGCCACGGTGAACCCCTGGGGTTCCTTCTAAAACTACTGTAGGGACTAACTGGGGTACCCCACTGGCACTCTCCAGCTGCCCTCGGCCAGGACCAGGCCCTAGGCCATCCAGGTACCACTGGATCCTGTATACTCACAAGGTGGGGGGTAGTAACCCCTGGCACATAATAGCCATGCTCCACTCTTCCTGTCTGTAAGACAGGGCTAGACTGCCACTGGTTCTCCAGCCTAGGGTCTACAACCTTAGGTGGACCAGGAGTCTCAGGGAAGGCTCTCCTCCCCTTACCTCTTCTCCTAGGGTTCCTCCTCCTCCTGCGAGGGGTCCCCTCTAAACAACATTCTCCCAACCTAGGGTTTAACCCCTCAGGTGGTACCGGGGTCAGAGGTGGGCTCTCCCACCCTCTGCACCCCCTTCCAGAGTCCTGCTCCCTCCCCACCGGGGCGGTACCTCTGGAGAAAGAACTGGTTAGGACACTGATTACAGTAGTCCCACCCTTCAGGTCAGGCTGATCCTGAACCTGGCCATCCAACCTCTGGTCTAAAACCTTCGGGGGAACCAATGCCTGGCACTCCAGGACTTCTGGGGACTCACATCCGATCCCCCAATCACTCATTTCACTGGACTTCTGTACTCTCCCTCCTGGAGCGGTACTGCCAGACTCTAGAACCGTGGAAGCTCCGCTTACAGATGCTCCAGGTTCTCTACACACTAGGAGATCTCCCTCAAGTGAACTAACAGGCAAGTCTAGGTTCCTTTCCTGGTGTTCCCTAAAGAAACCATCCAGGCTCTGTGACAGGGCTTCGGGCATCTGGGGACTCTCGGTCACACACTCACTCCCGCTCCACTGAGACAGGCAGTCAGCCCCTACACCCTTCTCACTAACCAAGGACCTAGCTGGGCCACTCTCACCCTCCTCCACCACACTGGGCTGGAAGACACCTGACCCACTATTGTTGGAATCACTCACTAGTGACTCAAAAGAACCTTTCGCACTGTCCCAACGGTCTGCTTCCTTTGCAAGCTCCCAAGGATCAAAGGTCAACCCCAACAGGTGTTGCCGCAACTCCGGCCGGCAATGACTGAGCACCTTTTCCTTGAGAATTAGACAAAACAGTTTGTCAAAATCATGTTCCGTGGGAACCTCTAACCACTCAATCAGTGCACACTGACAGTCCTCTGTAAACTCCTCCCAAGACTGGTGAGACAGTTTCCTACTGTCCCTGAACTGCAACCTATACTCCTCTTCTAGGGAAACAGGTACCATACTCGGGGAACTGGGAGTGGGACGGTCTACACTTATTTTTAAAAAGCTGCCACCACTGGACTCCACCCTCTCTGGGGAATCCAGACAATTACAATTACACTCAGGGGATAACCTACTCTCCCTGAACAAGGCCCTCTCTTCCTTCCTATCCAACCACTCCTCTGGGGACAGGGCAAGGGATGGGGCGCTGACACTGGACCCAGCAAGGGACTCCCTATCTATGGGGTCCTCACTATCTGCTGACATCCATCCACTGTCATCATCATACAACTCACATTCTTCATCAGAATCTTCAGGGCTCTCCACAGACTCACCATCCTCATGACGTGCGGCCCGGGCCCTATCTCTCTCACTGTACTCAAGATCCCACTGACCCTTTTGCCATTGGATCAGGCTGTCCCTAAGCTGGGACTGAGTATCCGACACACTCACCTCCATGCCTCCCTCTTCACAGAATCTGACCAGCTCTGACCTACTGTACCTAAAAAGACAACAGAGATCAAAAACAGGCTCCATTTTGGCGGACGTTCTCAAGAAGAGTTTGACACAGGGAACCTGGGGGTCTGAGCTTAACAGGAGTATACAATTACAATTCAGCAAGATTCCTATCTCAGAGAACTTGCACTCCACTGTCCAGTGTAACACACCACTCATTCACACACACCCTCCCCTCGGACCGGTAAGGCAGTTTCTACCACCCCTGATTATCTCAACCTGACCACTAGCGACACAGGTACCAAACTCTGGGAGCAGGGCGGGGAACAAATGTACTGAACAGAAATTACAAAATGACACCTTTCAGGAGAAGCAAAACTGAACTTCCCTAAAAAACAATAATCCCAAAAATGTGGTTATCTAAAATTGTAGAGTTTTGAAGTGTGGCCTGTCGCCACTGTGGTACAGCGCAAACGCAAGTCCAATCCGCACCGCTAGCCACCAATGTTAGAAACGGGACCCTGGCCGGCCAAGACTCGCGTCGAGGTCAGTCAGGGATCATCATTTCTAAGGTCAGGGCTAGGGAGTCACGCACCAAGATAACCCCCGCTCACCCTCTAGGTAACGTGGCGCGAGCAGCACGGCTAATCTCGGAGGCGATGTGTAAAGCGTTTGCGCGCGCACCCCAGCGACAACAACCAAAGGCCCACCACAAAGGAAACTCCACACAAGGTTATATCAAAAATAGCCTTTGTATTATAATAATAAGAACACATTAGATAACACACACACTTTACAATGTGCCAACAGGCACGGGCAAGATTTACAAGGGATTATGTACAGGACAGGGCCACCTGGACCACTGTCAGGGGTATGCACTTGTTAGAAATAATACTTGTAGGTATAACACTTTAGCACATCAACATATAATGACTGTAACACAGAAATAGTAAATGTAGCATACAACCAGTAACTACTGGTAAAGGGAAAATACCTCCTACGCCACCCTAGTCTCTGTAGGGAAATCACGCAGGGAGCTAGGACCTATGGAAGGAAAACCTATCACCTACTACGCCACCCTAGTCTCTGTAGGGAAATCACGCAGGGAGCCAGGACCTTATCATCAGGACCTATGGAAGGAAAACCTATCACCTCCTACGCCACCCTAGTCTCTGTAGGGAAATCACGCAGGGGGAAGGAAACCTATGGAAGGAAAACCTATCACCTCCTACGCCACCCTAGTCTCTGTAGGGAAATCACGCAGGGGGAAGGAAACCTAAAATAATCACCTAGGCAAGTAACATTTAGCAAAGGCAATCAAACATCAACATTCCTCTAAGCAGGTTACTTTTAGCAAAGGGAAATAAAAGAACAAGGCATTACCTAAGCAGGTCACTTTTAGCAAAGGTAATGACACCAACAATCCTCTAAGCAGGTCACTTTTAGCAAAGGGGATAAACACATAAAGAATTACCTAAGCAGGTCACTTTTAGCAAAGGTAATAATAAACATTCCTCTAAGCAGGTCACTTTTAGCAAAGGGAAATAAAAGAACAAAGCATTACCTAAGCAGGTCACTTTTAGCAAAGGTAATGACAAACAAGAATTGCACATGTAACATTAAAACACATTCAGAGGTGCAGGTAGAACATTTGCGCACAAATCAAATGAGCAGTAATCATAAATTGCGCAGGGTGCACATGGCACAACACTAGAAAGGTCCCTCAGGCCAACTGGCCTCGAAAGGGGCTGAATGCCCTGAGTCTCAGTGTCAGGGGGTCTGCGCAGGCAGCACAGAACACAAAGCCTAAACGTAGCAACTGTCCACTAAGTGCTGGACAGTTGTGAATAGCAAGTAGGCAAACGTTGGAGCCGCGTGGGCTCAAGAACACAGGTGGGGAGACACAGCGTGGGAGCCTCGGGGCTACAACCAACTAACTGCCTGTGTCCCCCTAGAGCCTCTGTGGCTCGCAAAGCAAATGGGCAATGTAGAGCTTCTGCGCTCTAAAACAATTAAAATGCCCCCAGAGCCTCTCTCAGGGCTCTAACTACGATGTGGGCGAGGAGCCTCGCTGGGCTCGTGGCTTAACTGTGGCAATGAGCCTCGTGGGCTCTTAAAACGAATGCCCCCTCGAGCCTCGGGGCTCGTAATTAGGCATAGGGCGGGAGCCTCGCAGGCTCGACAAAGATCAATTGCCCCCGGAGCCTCGGGCCCGTAAAAGAACTATGGCTGGGGCCCCTCGGGCTCACAGAACAAAGAATGGCCCCTCTCGTTGGAGTCCCTCACGGGGGACTCAGAAGACCTGGCACGTGGGAGCGGCCCGCTGCCAACCGGGGCCGCTCTCAAGCAACAAAAGACCCTGTCCCCGCACTCACCGGTCCTTCGCTGGTGCTGCGGGGGCAGACCCTGCCGGCTCCTCTCGCGCTGCTCGTCTCTTTCTCCCGGGGCTCCTCTCTCCACTCGGGGAGCCTCGGGGACACGGCCGGCTGCTTTCCCTTCGCGCTGCTCGGCTGCGGGGGCGGGACTTCCGGTCGGCCTCTCCCGGGCCGCGCTGTGATTGGCCGGGCAGGCCAGTGCTTCCGGGTCGCCGCGGGCAGCGCGGCGGCTCGCTTTAGACAGGCAGGCGGGCTCACAGTATCCGAGGAGTGGGCTCCCTCGTGATACTTACAATATCCAAAAACGGGGCAATGCCGGGTGGGCACCGGCTTCCAAATCAAAATATAAAGCGAGGTAGGCACTCGCTATGCCTGACAAAGCGCGCCAAAGCGCTATAATCAAAATAAAGCGCACCCAGCGCTTAGGGGGAAAATAAAGCGCTCTTCAGCGCTAGGAGTAAAACGAAGCGCTCCCAGCGCTGGGGACAAGGGAGAGCGCTCCCCCAGCACAGCAAAGCTCCAGCAAGGTCTGGAGGCAGACAGGGGGCAAGGCAGGGCCAGAGCCAGCACACTGGGTCTCCAGGCAGGGAGACAAGCCAAGTGGCGGTCCTCCTGGCCCCAGCAGCAGCAACAGCCCCCTCTGGCAAGGATCCACAAGTAGAACAATTTCTGTGGGGACACAGCCCCATATTTATACAGAGAAATCCTTTGTTAGGAGGTGCAGGGTGGGGGGAAACCAGTTGCAGCTGGCTTGGGAGTACCCTTGATGGCCCAACCACCCCTTTCATTCACTGGGGAGGCTTGGGTCATTAGACAAACCACAGGGGGGCGGAGCCAGCATTGTGTGGGGAAAAACCCAGCCCATCCAGGACACAGATCTACTCCTCCCACACATCACTCATGCTGATCTCACACTCACCACCGGGCAGACCCATCCAGACTTTCTGGAGCCTGGCATGCCAGCCAGCTCCAGCCAATCACGCTCCACTATCCTCACTGCACACATACATCAATGTCCAGAAGTAGCACTTCCCTTCTAGACACATACAAGCCGCACATACCATTGCGCAGCATTCATTCTCACGAGTTTATATATACTAAACTCGAGCCTGCACTCCCCACACATCAGGAACTACCAGGGTACACACATTCCCCATGCATTCCTATGGGAGGGCAGGCCAGCCATACTACACGCACGCACTTTCACTCTGGGACACAGGGAAAAAGTGCGCCAAGACCCAAAAATCACTACACAGGGTCACAAATAAAGGCAAAAAGATTAGGGGTGAACCTGCCCTAAGGCCCAAGTCTAACAGTGGCTGAGGTGATTTAGGACCCCTAGTCTCACAGGAAACACTTGCAACTGCCTGGCAGGGGTCAGCTTATAGATTGCACCCTGTGTTAGAGGCCACACTTTTAGGTGACTAGAGAGGGCAGGTGGTAGAATGCCCCCAGGTTAAATGACAGAGCTCACAAAAGAATACTCCCAAGGTTAGAGGCCAGAGCCTGTTGAAATGACCCAGGTCATAGGACACTATCCGGAATAGAGATCAGCGGTCGTGGACTCAGATGTGGGAGCCCATGTAATAAAACACACTCATGATTAGAGGTTGCAAAATTAGATCATCACTCATTGCTCATGGTTACAGCCTGTAGCATCAGCCAGCTGAGGACTCAGGTGTGACATCAGATTATTTTATTGCAGCGACTGCAGTGAATGTATGCAGCTACTCACAGAATTTGTATAGGAGAAAAGAGTCAATAGTTTCAAAACAGGCCTGGTTTTGAAAATGGAAACACCCACCAGAGAAATGTATAAACAAAGGTGACACTGGAGACCAAGCAGAGTCAGTCTGATAACCAGAGGTTAAGATATGACACTGACTGTCTACAATAGATTGTCAGAGTCTGTCTACCACCTATGTTTCTCTATTCATTGACTCAGCAATACTGACATCAAGTGGGGTCTTTGAGTACATTTTGAATAATCCTTGTACTTCTTCACAGGAATTTCACTCATCAGCAAGACTTGCGAGTCATCCTGTAAGGAGGGTTCAGACACTTTTCAAGGTGTGACAACTAAAATTACATGCTGCACCAGTGACCTGTGCAACGGAGCGAACAGTGCGAAGCTCAGCTACACGCTGCTCTCCCTGGCAGCGGCCATCAGCGCCCTGGTGGTCCGAGCTGTGCTTTGAGGTGAGGATTTAGGATTAGTTTACCTTTCACAGCCTCACATTGGCTACACGTGGAGCACCTAAACCATGGGGTAACTGCAGAACCTCTAGGGGCTTTCAGATATGTGGGGCCCTCCAGTAGTGGGTGGCAGGACCCTTGTATCAATATCCAAGAGGTGTTAGCTGCTTCTTCTCCCATGTGCCTTCTTCATCAATGGATCATGCTGGTTTAATTCCATAGTAAAACACATGCCCCAGTTAGGAGCTGAGCATGTGGGGGCATGTGTCAATCCATATATGTATGAGTGAATTGTCACTGAAAGCAGCAATATTAAAGTCATCTTAAAAAGGGCCTGTTTCTCTAGTCTCTACTCCATTAATAAGGAAAGACAACAGTCTACTCTCTCGAAGGACTGCTCAGCTTTCTTTCTAATGCAGATTTGCGGAAGGGACACTAACCTTCTATGTCTGAGGCAATGCTCTACTGCCCCATCAAACCTTTGAAAGACACACTAACCTTCTCTGTCTGAGCTCTACTGATCCTAGAAACCTCTTGAGGAAACACTAATCTTCTACATCTGAGGTCGGCTGAGCGCTACAGATACACCAGCTTAGCTCAGATCTCTGCTCTGCCATGAAAGAATCACCCACCTATCTCTTAGCTATGCTGCTCTCGCCTACTCCTCCATGTCTCAAAGTGACACATTCTATCCTCCTGCACTTTGAAATCTCTTAAAGTGATACTTAGCATGTATCTCTTGTCTCTGCTTGGGTCTCCTGCTCTTACAAACCTCCTTAGGAGACTGTAAGTAATGTCAAAGCTCTGTTCTGCATTGATCTTTGTCTGAGTTTTGCTGAACTCCCCTTCTCCTCCACTTTTTCTTAAAGTGGCACTAACACTCTATCTCTCAGTTCTACTCTGCTCTCTAGTTCCTAATCATCTGTTACTGGGACAATAACCTTCAAACTAAGGGCTCTGTTCAGCTCTCCTCTTTTTTATGAAATTCATAAGGTGACACTAATCATTTAACTCTTAACTCTGCTAAGCCCTCTTGCACCTACAACCTTCTTAAAGAGACGCTAACCGTCTATATATGACCTCTGTTATGCTCTACTGATCCTCTAAACCTATTAAAGATGCCCTAACCTATCTCAGAACTCTTTTCCACCAAGAAAGAGTCGCTCAGTTATCTCTGAGCTTTACTGCTCTCTCCTCCTCCTCCACAACTCAAATTGACACAAACCTTTTTTCTGTGAGCTCAGCTTAGCTCGCTTGCTCTTGGAAACTTCTTAAAGTGATACTTACCATTTATTTCATGACTGTACTTGGGTCTCAGGTCTTCTGCTCTTACAAACCTTTTCAAGAGACACCAACTAATTGCAAGGCTCTTTTCTGCAATAAAGGGACACTATGCAGCTCTTTGAGTTCTGCTGAGCTCCCCTGCTCCTCCATCTATCCTAAAGTGGCACTAACCCTCTATCTCTCAGTTGTACACTGACCACTCGTTCTTACGCATCTGGTCCAATAACATTTCAACTATCAGCTCTGTTCATCTCTCCTGCTTTGATTAAATTCTTATAGTGACACTAATCATTTAACTCTTAACTCTACTCAGCCCTCTTGCACCTATCACCCTCTTAAAGAGGCACTAACTATCTATCTCTGGGCTCTGGTTAGCACTCTTTCTCATGAAACCTTGTAAAGAGACAGTATTTCTCTGTTTTTTAAGTTCAGCTCACCCCCCACTCCTACAAGTCTCTTAATGCTTCACTAATACAATCCCCTTCTGTTCATATTGGTTGGTTCGCTTTTACTTTATTCTCAAACCTTGCCTTTATTCCTAACATTTACCTGTCAATGCCAACAAGGAGCTTCTTTACCTCAACTGAGCTCCCCGTCTGAGAGTTGCCATTCATCTTTGCTTTGGGTACACAGACCCTTATGCATTATTGATGTTTTTTGCATGTCTGTGCTATACAACAGAAACTAACACTTGTCACTGCAATGAGATGGTGTGATGACATGGGTTAGTAGTGCAACTTCACTCTTTAATAATGACATTTAGCACTAGACTGCTCCCTCTCAACATGGCAGAACTCTTCTTTCAATCAATCAATCAATCAATCAATCAATCAGAGTACTTGTAAAGTGTGCTACTTACCATTGAGGGTCTCAAGGCACTGAGGGGAGGGGGTGCCACTACTGCTCGAAGAGCCAGGTCTTGAGGAGTCTTCTGAAGGCGAGTAGGTCTTGGGTCTGTCATAGGTGGGTAGGGAGGGTGTTTGGCTGTGATTCTTGCTCAGAGTGCGTTGCCGTAGTCCAGTCTGCTGCTGACGAGGGCCTGTGTCACCGTTCTTCTTGTTTCGGTCAGGATCTACTTGTAGAACCTGCGGAGCATGCAGAGGGTGTTGTAGCAGTAGAAGGAGACGGCGTTGACCTGTTTGGACATGGAGAGGGAGGAGTTGAGGATCAATCCTAGGTTGCGTGCATGGTCGGTGGGTGTTGGTGCTGTTCCCAGTGTGGTCGGCCACCAGGAGTCATCCCAGGCTGAGGGGGTGGGTCCGAGGATGAGTACCTCTGTGTTGTCCGAGTTTAGCTTCAGACAGCTGTTGTTCATCCAGTCGGTAACGGACCTCATTCCCTCGTGGAGGTTGGTTTTGGCGGTGTTCGGGTCCTTGGTGAAGGAGAGGATGAGCTGGGTGTCATGGGCGTAGGAGATGATGTTGATTCCGTGTTGGCGGGCCACTTGTGCGAGGGGGGCCATGTAGACGTTAACCAGCATCGGACTGAGGGATGAGCCCTGGGGGACGCTGCAGATGATGTTGGTGGCTTTGGATCGGAAGGGCGGGAGGTGGACGCTCTGGGTTCTGCTGGAGAGGAAGGAAGTGGTCCAGTCGAGGGCCTTTTCTTGGAATCCGGCTTCTAGGAGGCGTGTCTTTAGAGTGCGATGGCAGAACGTGTCGAAGGTGGCTGATAGGTCCAGGAGGATAAGGGCTGATTTTTTGCCGTTGTTTAGTTGGCGCCTGATGTCATCTGTGGCAGCGATTAGGGCTGTCTCAGTGCTGTGGTTGCGTCTGAATCCAGACTGGGATGAGTCCAGGATGTTGTTGTCTTCAAGGTTGCGGGTCAGTTGCATGTTGACGATTTTCTCGATGGCCTGAGCTGGGAACGGGAGCCGGGAGATGGGCTGGTAGTTCTTGAGGTCCTTGGGGTCCGCCTTGGGCTTCTTGAGGAGGGCATTGATATCGGCGTGTTTCCAGCTTTCTGGGAATGTCGCTGCTTTGAAGGAGATGTTGATGACCTTCCATAGTTGGGATGCGATGGCTGTGTCTGCTTTGTTGAATACGTGGTGTGGGCACGGGTCCGACGGAGATTCTGAGTGAATGGAGTTCATGACCGTCGCGTCGTCGTTGACGTTGGACCAGGAGGTCAGGTGGTTGGCGCTGGTGGTGTTCACAGGGGAGGTGGGCTCTAGCGTAGTCGGGGCAGTCATGGTGTTGAAGCTGACTAGTGAGTTGCACAGTTCTTGTGATGGCGGTATGGCGTTTGCGTTGGCGCTGGGGTTGGAGAGTTCCTTGACGATGCTGAAGAGCTCTTTGCTGTCATGTGCGTTGTTATCCAGGCGGTCTTTGAAGGAGGATATCTTGGCTAATCTGATGAGGTGGGGATGTCTGCGGGTGGTGTCCTTGTGGGCTGCGAGGTTGTCCGGAGTGCGTTAGAGGAGCCATATCTTCTCCAGTTTCCGGCATGCGCGTTTGAAGGTCTGCAGCTCGTCGGTGAACCAGGTGGCTCTCTTGCTGGCTTGGTTGTTGGAGGGCTTCTTGAGTGGGGCGAGGGTGTTGGCACAGTCATCGATCCACTGTCTGAGGTTGTGGGCTGCAGTGTCTGGGTTGGTGGGGTCGGTGGGTGGTTTTGGGCGAGGGTGGTGATCAGCTGGTTTTCAGTGTCATTGCTCCAGCAGCGGTGAGGTAGCTGTTGGGTGCGGTGGTGTGCGGTTGGTTTCTTGAAGGTGAAATGGATGCAGCGGTCCGGTGGAGTTTGGTGGTGTGGTCGAAGGCGACGTGGGTGCCTGTGGAGAAGACGGGGCCCAGCGTGTGACCGCCGGCGTGGGTGGGTGCGGTGACGAGTAGTCTGAGGCCGAGGTTGGCACGGTTGTCGATCAGGGAGGTGGAGTTGGCATCGTTGTTGTTCTCGAGGTGGAAATTCAGTTCCCCGAGGAGGATGTAGTCTGTGGAGGCGAGTGCGTGGGTGCTGGCGAGGTCGGCGATGGAGTCGCTGAGCAGAGCTTGGGGTCCGGGGGTCTGTAGATGAGTGTACCTCTGAGTGTATGGTTGGGGTCGGTGTGGATTTGGAAGTGCAGGTGTTCGAGGGTGTTGAGGGTGTTGTCTGCGTGGGTGGTGACTTTGAGGGTGGACTTGTGGATTATGGCTATTCCTCCTCCAATTCCATTGTCTCGATCCCTGCGGGCTGATCTTGTAGCAGTCCGGGATGGCTATGGCGATGTCGGGCGCCGAGGAGTCGTTCCACCAGGTCTCGGTCAGAAAGGCCATGTCTGGGGCGGAGGTGTCGAGCAGGTCCCATAGCTCGATGGGGTGTCTGCCTGCGGATCGGGTGTTGAGGAGTATGCAGCGGAGGTGGTTGGGTCCAGTCCTTGGCGGTTTGGTGGCTCTGTCGCAGGTGAAGCTGCAGGTGCGGCAGGAGAAATGTCCGTGAGTCCGTTTTGGGGCAGCTTGGAAGCAGGTGTAGTTTTGGCCGGCATTGAGTACGTGGAGCGTGCTGGCGTCGTAGCGGTGTCTGGCGTTGTGGCATGAGCGGGGGCCATGGGTTCTGGCGCTGGGCGCGGTACAGGCCCGGACAGGCGCCTCCGGCAGCGGCCGCCATTTAAGGCGGGGAGAGAAATCAGCTTGGAGGCGGGAGCGGGGCGGCGAGGGGGCGAGGCCGTAGGGGAGCTGGCGGCGGGAAATGGTTCATGGGAGCAGAGGAAAAAGAGGGGGGAGGAGGTAATGAGGCCAAACACGAGGCTAGCACAAAGGAAAACACAGTACAAGAATGCAGAATTACAAAGTTACAGGGACAGAAAAAAATGGAGACACTCTACCACGAGGCAAATGGCAGGAAATAACTCGCAGGCAGGGTGGCAGCTGCAGCGTGGGAGGCACTGGCGCACAGGTAGAGCTGTGTGGCAGCAGGGGAGCGACCTGGCCTGCAAGCACATTCTTGCATTCTTTCAGCATGTGGTGCGAGCTAGCCTAACCATAGGTGTAGCTAACTGAGGGGTACACTCCCATTTAGAAACCGGTTTGACAACACCTTCTCCCTCTCCATCCAGGATGCCAGCCTGTCTGTCTAAACAAAACAGCAATTTCTCCTTAGTGTGACTACCATTTGCCCTTGAAAGGTGGGTTCCCCGAAGTTCCTCTTTCGGGCTCACACCCACTCTGCCCATCCTGCCAGGAGGAAATCACAATTTCCACCTCAGTAGGTGCTTTGATGCCCTTCCTGAGGGTTTTTCACTCCTATCCCCTGGAGGGAAGTAGCCTGCCAAGGACAGCAACTGTGTGCAAACATAAAGAGTACTAAAAACATTGGGAAATAAAGTGGCAACTTTTAAAGTTGTTGTGAAAAGTTGGCCTGATATATGATGCTCACTAGTTCTAGTGATCACCTTGTATCAGTCCAAACAACCCTTATGGTGATTGGTTGTAAGTCAACCTTATAGACCAGCTATCCTAATGGTAGCATGGACAAAGCAGTCTTAGGCTAAACTCTTTTGGCATGTGAAGCCAGCTGTTTTACCACAATATAACCCCTTGAATACCAGATGAAAGGACACCACACAGGTTGTTATGAAAATAAACAGTATATTTATTAATAACAACACCTCTGAACTCTTTATGAGGTCAGAGGGCTAAGCACATGACAATCTCTTACGAAAAACACTACAAGTTGCACAAAATTACAATGGTGCCCTAGGGGCATGACAAACCATATACTAAGTAAGTGGAATGTGAAAGTCGATAAAGGAAATGGAGCTGTCCAGAGGCTGTAGGATCGATGGGACCACGCTATACTAACTTCAGGAAAGTAATAGGAGGCCCACGGAACGCGTGTGCAGAGTGTGAACTCAGACGCGAGATGCGTATCAACGTCTATGGACAGTACAGTTCAAATTAAAGGTGAGTACGGACAATCCTGACTAGATAGGACTAAAACGACTGTGGAACTGGACACTAGGACAGTTAAACTACCCTTGAGCACCGAAATGCTCTCGTTACCTCACCCACGGGCTGCGGGTGCATAGGTGTCAAAGTGCGTCGGGTTCTCGCGTTGAAGTCTATGGAGCCTGAAAGAAAAGATGCTGCAGGCGACCAGGAGGAAGATGTCCGGTGCAATCCAAGGGTGGATTGTTGAAGAAGGAGACCTGAAAGCAGAGGGGACAATGTTCACAGTCACTAGCCAGTGACTGGAGTGGAACCAGGAAGGAACCAGATGTCGTTGTCGCGATCAGGTGAAGAGTGGATGCTTGACTCTGCAGCCACGTGGACCAGGAGGTGTCTTCGATGACCAGGATGGAGGCACAAGCTGTCCCGCGCAGGCTCTCGCTGTCGGCGGTGTTGGATCCGGGATTGGAGGCAACAGGCCTTGGCAAAGGCAACCCACGCGGTGAGTGAAGATAGCGTCTGGTGCGGACTAGGAGAGTCCGGGGTGCCCCTCTTTTAAAAGGGAGCAAGGGCCAGTTGGGAGCAACCAGATCAGCAGTGAAAATTCAAAGGTTCGTCGTCTAGGAGGCCACTAGCCAGCCGGCAAGTGATCAGACAACGCGTCAAGCAGCAAACAAGCAGAAGGGCCCCACGCAGATCTCGTGGGAGCTGGAGGGCTGATCTTCGGTGCAGTAGCTGCTCGGGATTGAGGCTTCTCAGTCTCCAAAGCACTTGGTCGAGTTTACCTCGGGAGTCGTGCTGGAAGCGAAGTGCAGGTTCGTTCAAGATGGCCGGTCCCACGTGTCTCGTCGCACCCACGGGTCTCAGCTTTGCTGCAGATGTGAGTTGAGGTCGGAGAGGTCTGGGAATCTGGGTCTCGTCGGGCTCTGAAGTCTGGATCCTCGAGGGAAGACGACAAAGTGAAGCCGCTGGACGCTTGATGGTGCCTGCAGTTGCAGGGTGGACACTCCTTGCCCACAAGGGAGATTCTTCAGTCTTCTGTGGAGCAGAACGTCGAAGGCCAGAGTTTCTTCTTGTTGAATAGTTCAGGATAATCTAATTTGGAATGGGACCAGCTCCTACCTTTATTCTCCTAAAGGGGGCAAGCACTACTGACTAGGTCCCTCCCCTGGGTGGGACCAGGAAGGGGGGTGGTTACACCCCCTATCCTTTGTCCGGTTTCCTGCCAGAGCTGGGGCTGGGATGCCCCAGCAACTGGTTTGAACCAGTGTATGCACAGGGCACCTTGTGTGCCCCAGGCATGTCTCATTCCTTTCAGGCCTCCCTACCTCAATACACAAAATCCTGTCTGGGGTGGTGCTAGCACCTCCCAAGGCAGGAAACCCTTTGTCCAAGCCATCCTCGCTGGAAGGACTCCCAGCAGCAGGAGGTCAGACTTGTGTCTGTGGTGGCAGCATCCATTTTGTGATGCTGAGGCTCGAGTTAACTTTAACCGGGGTTCACAGTTACATACATGTCGTGTCCCTCTAGAAGGGTGGAATGCTACCCCTATCGCCAGAATTGGCGAGGGGGTAGTATTCCAAATCGTATGACACCTTACTCGACATGTTTTGATAATGTTATACCAGAGTTAGCATTTAACCGCGAGAATTATAATGCATTTAAGAGTATATGGTATAGCGTTATCATGGAACAGCTATTAGGACTTGGTTCCGCAAGCTGCAAACAGGCTCAGCTCATGCCAGAGCACCATCTCACATATTTCCAAGCACTCTGCCTCCAGGATTGATGAGGCCTTCCATAGGAGTGACTGATAGGAATATATGTGTCCATTTTAGGGTTAGATATAGGTATACTATATCTACAGCAAAGGGTGTTTACACCACCTTGCCCCAGCTGTCATGCAGCCAGTTGTGTCAGATTTAGATGGCCAGCCAGGGGTGGCATAATACATGCTTCAGCCCCTGGTAGGCCCTGGGTACACCTATGCCCTGGGTACAGGGACTGATAAGGTGGCCCAGTACCAATTGGTAAATGCACCTAAAGTACATGGTTGTCAATTTAGAGAGAGAACAGCTAGGCTGTGGGTCTGAATAGCAGGCCCACAGCCAGGGAAAGTCATAAACCAGTGAAGCAAAAAGCAAAAATCTGGGGTGACCATAGGATTGCAGACCCCACTCTCCTAGAGTTGTCCCTTGTGAAATAGTTACCTTATATTCAAATTGAGGAACAAATCAGGTTTAAGGCAAAGTTTATTTCAATACTTTGGAGTATCATAAAAAGTAGTATCATTTGCAACTAATTATGGCTGAGCTACCAGCATATAACTCCTTACTCCCCAATGGAACTGCTAGCCTTGCCACACTAAACACTGCAATGCAAGGGTTGTACTGAGAGGATGTGTAAAGTTAATAAAATACATCTTTCCTTTTAATATAATGCACCCCTCCTGTAGGGCTCAAAAGGCTTGACTAAGAGGTGACTTACAAATATTAAAAAGAAAGTTATGGACTTTGCAATTGAACATATTCAACATAAGGCACTAATGGACAGAAGCCAAACCGAGCAGGTATGGGTCATCTATGACCGCACACGTGTCAATACTCAAATGTCCCAATTCAGCGCTGCCCCCCCCCCTAAAGAAAAACTTCTCTCAAGACTTGCGACTGTAAAATAAAGATTGCAATAGGGAGACATACCAAAATAATCACTGGGGGGTTCATATTAATGTCCATACTGGGAATAAAAAGACAATTCACTCATAACAATGTCCATCCGGATGAGTGAAGAAATTCTTCCATTTGTCCATAAACGCCTGAGAAGACGTAGAGGTGCACAAGCCTCTCGCCTTCAGAAGATGGAGACAACTGAATCTGGTTTTTCGCAGCACTACAAATCTATGAAACTGCAATGAGTGCTTTCATTGTTTTAGCCATTTAAATTATGTCAATCTTATTCTTTTTTCCTAGGTGGAATGAAGCAGGTCAAAAGGTGGACTGCCTGTATTATAAAAAAAGACATTGAGGAGAACAACACGTGAGACCAGAATGAGGACCCTCTTACTACACTATTAAATGTAAAAAATAAATGCTGACTACCTCACACACCTATCAATATGACAACAGACTTTATCAATATGAAGACAGACTTCATCAATATGAAGACAGACTTCATCAATATGCTGGGACTGAAACTGTGATGTACAGCTCTCCTCGTATGGCAATCAAGAATTGAGGAACAACATCCTGGTGATTTGCCTCTTTGCCCTACTGAAGATTCTCCTGAAACAAAATTTGGCAAAATCAGTAGGTCTGGCCTTCGAAAGCAGATGCAATATCATTTTTTAAATTTTTCTTACATTCCTGTGGCACAAATAAAAAATAAATCTTACTACTGTCTACACATGGTGGAAAATGTTTGAAATGAAAAAATGTATACTTTTGAAAAAATATTTACCATCACATTCAGTTCTAGCAAAAATGTATGGTTGCTTCTTGGCAGGTACTAAGAAGAAGTATAGAAACCCTTTTTATTGGTAAAGAACATCACAGGAAAACATGATTTTAATGGGCACCAACATTGGCTTTGAGTTGCTATAACCTGAAGTTAGTTTAATACAAGAGTGACCAGAAATAAATTAAAAAATATAAAGAAAAGAAAAAACAATCAGCAAAATAAATCATTGGCCCATCAGCCGTGAAACTCATTTTTAGAGGGATGTGCACGTGTGCAAGCAGAATGCGGTTGGTCACAGAAAAGAGAGCCAATGGCTGATGGGGCTAACACAGTGGGGCATATTTACAAACCCTTATTGCCACCTGAGCGTCACTTTATGGCGTAGCACTATTTTCCACATTTACTTAAAATAGTTTAACATAAACTTGTAAATATGCCCTTTTCTGTCACAGACCTCTGGTGCCAGTCCTCTGTGGCATGGGGGTGAGCCAGTCCCCTGCGGCATGGGGGCATGCAATGGGAGTTGTAGAGGGCGTTCCACAGCAACACCCATTGCCTTTTGACACTGCCCCAGCTTTACAAGGCTGAAGCAGGACCAAATACTTACATCAGGGAGTACCTGGTCTGAGAACGGAGATACGAGGTGAAATTAATAATGTCTCCTTGTTTTTTGCTCTTTCCAGGTGTGCTAAATTCTGCAGCACAAATGGAAAGAGCATATTGCCATCATTGATTGTTTATGTACAGAAAGGTAAATGCAGCAAATGTGATGAAGACTATGTGGCCAGTGCAATGCCAGTCAATGTGATAGTGTAAATGTGGCAAGTGTGATGTGATAAGGGCTCCATGGCGAGTGCATCAGCAGTCAATATGATAGTGTAAAATGTGGCAAGTGTGAGCTGATGAGGGCTATGTGGTGAGTGCAATGGCAGTTGATGTTCTGGTGTCAAATGAATGTGATGGTCTGAGTGTAAGAGTGTAAAGGTGAGTGGATGCAGTGAGTACAACAGCAGTGAGTGTGGTTTTGTGATGTTGCAGTGTAACGTGAGGGCAAAGGGTGATATGCGCAGCATGTGGCTGAAAACACTGTTTCCCACGAGAAAATGTGCACAATTGTAATCCCTGGTGAGCTATAATACTGTTCTTTGCATATTTATGTTTCCAAATAAAGTTGTTTGAACTTTTAACTCATTGTGAAACAGAAGCACAGTGTAACCACAGTGCAATGTAATGTGCTACATTTTAAAGGCAACACCTTCCCTTTCAAAGTGTAACAAAACTTTACGTGTCGCTATGTTTCTGCTCGTCGGGGATCAATTCAGACCCAGGTCACAACCTTACACCTCAGGTCAGTATGAACGTAAAACACTGAGCATAAAATATCTTGCATGGAAAAATCCAAATGTGCTCACTTAGGACCTGATTCACAAAAGACCTCTGCGCTCATGGTGGAGGCCCCGCAGTCGTGGGGAAGTCTACGCACTCTTGGTCCCACAGTAGAGAGGAGTCTCTGCACTCGTGGATGAGGCCACGCAGTCGTGGGGGAGTCTAGGCACTTGTGGCCAAATCTCTGCAATGAGACCCAGGTCAGGCATACCCGGTGCATCTAGAGCGAGAAAGCAAAAAGACACACAAATGATGGATGGAATCTGAACAAATCAAACATTCACCCCAAGTCAAGAGATTGGGTAACGTCCATAATTCCATTATTCACCATTCCACTCCACATTTGTCATGGGGGAGCCTCTGCACTCGTGGTGGTGGCCTAGGCGTTGTGGGGGAGACTCCACACTCATGGTGGAGGTAGCGCATACAAGGCGAGTCTATGTACTTGTGGTGGTGGCCTCACTGTCATGGGGGAGTCTCTGTACTAATGGTGGAGGTCCGCAGTCGGTTCTATGTTGGAAAAAAGGAGGTGAACCATTTGAGAACAGCACCAACTAAGCCAAAACGGTCTTCGAGAATATTGAGGAAGGCAGCATGGTTAACAGTATCAAAAGCAGCGGAGAGGTCAAGAAGAATGAAAAGGGAGGATTCACATTTGTTTAGGGAGCGAAGTATGTAATCAATATTATTGAGCATGGCTGTTTCAGTGCTACAGCCCTTTCGAAAACCTGATTGTAAAGCGTCCAAGAGGTTAAATGATTCGATGTGTTCGTCCAGGGCCTTAGATTAGAAAGGTTAGAAATGGGGCGCAGACTATTTAAGCCATTGGGGTCAGCTGTAGTATTTTTGATGATGGGGTAATTTGGCTTAGTTGGAGGGACTCAGGGACACTACCGGTGGCAAGGGTGGTGTTGATGATAGTGGTCCAATAAGGGGCAATGATGTGATTGAGGTCTTGTACGAGATAGGCCAGGAGGGGATCTCTGGTATGTGAGGATGGTTTAAGCTTGGTGATGATGTTGATGACATTCTGTCCAGATACTGGACAAAAATTCTTCCAGGGTGCATTATTTTTTAGCTGGGAGGCGGTGTAGTAAGGTTCAGAAGGGGTGACAACGAGGGGGAGTTGGGCGTACTCCGAGGGAGGGATAGGAGTGGATGGAGACAAAGCGGGAATGCTAAGGAGGGGACGTAGGCTAAATGGGGGGAGTTAGGATGAAGGATTGATCAATCTTAGTGATTTTATCAGAGAAGAAGCTAGCAATTTCTTCACATCTCTCGACCATAGTCAATAGTTTAGGGGGGCAGAGGCAGTTTGGTTTTTGACAATGTTAAATAGTTCTCTAGGTCGATTTCTTGCCCGGCCAAGTTGTGAACGGAAGTAGGAAGTTTTTTCATTAAGGATGTGTTTTTTATAGTTGGCCCTTGCGTCTCGGAGGAGGACAAGATTTGGGGAGGAAGGCTCTTGCCTAAATGTGCGTTCAGTCTGCATGAGAGCTTGTCTCTCGTTGTTGAGGTCCGTATTGAACAAGGATGTGGAGGGTTTACTTTTTTGCAGTTTTAATTTTCAATGATGGATTTGTTGCAATGTTCTGTAAGGTCATTGGCACTTTTGGAGAGAGGATTAAGCTGTAGATAATCTTTAATTGTTGTCTTCAGTTCGTCCAGAGGAATAAGGTGAAGATTTCTGGTCAGTTTCTTTTGCATGAAGGAGTTTAAGGAAGGGGGGGCACAGAACTGTTGATCGTGAAGAGGATGAGGAGGTGGTCGGACCAGTCAATGGAGATAATGTGGGAAAGAGAAGCCAGGTCATTGCTATTATTAATAGCGTCAAGGGTGGCATCTTTGGAATGTGTAGGAGAATTTCAGAGTTGTTTCAGGTCGCTGATATCACGTAAGTCATTGATGAGTTTAACCGAGGGGTCATCATTTTTGTTCCATTGAAGGTTAAAATCCCAGAAGAAGAGGTTTTTAGACTTGGTGATTGCTGATTGGATAAGAAGATCAGAAAATTCTTGTACAAAGGAAAGAGGGTCACCAGGGGGATGATAGATATTATGTAGGCGAATGGGGGGAGCACTGAGCTGTAAGTTAAGCACCAAGGTATTCAAAAGTAGTGAACTGAGGGTTCTGGACAGGTGAGAGTTGAAGTTCTTCTTTATAAATTATAGCAATGACCCCTCCAATTTTATCAAGCCTGTTTTTTCTGAGGATGGTATAACCGGGGAGAGAGAGCAGATCAAGGATAGATGAGGAGTGGGCATTTGACCAGGTTTCCGGCAGAAAGGCGATGTCAAAGTTTTCATTGAGGATGGTTTCATCGATTTCTGTTGCATGACACATTGCCGATTGGCAGTTGACCAGCATGCAGTTGAGGGGTTTAGGGTGAGACTGGGAAGGACGGGTCCCACTTGTTCCCAGGATCACAGGGATTGATGAATGAGATGGAGGAGAGTTTGTAGGCGAGGTGGTGAGGGAGTAGGCTTTATTGGGGTCAGAGAGGTCAGGGGAGGGAAGATGGCTCAGGGAGAGGGGAGGGATAAGTGAACAATTACTGTAAGATGGTCTAGGTGTCGAATTGTCATTAGGGGAAATATTCCTTTGGTTATGGAGTGTGAGGTACGTTTGTATGGAGTCCAAGGGATAGGTGTGAATGGGTAGGTTCCTTGTGGAGAGGGAATTGACGTCATTTCTGAGAGAAGAGAGTTCTAACACGAGGGTTGAGAGTTAGAGTTCTATATTGAGAAGTGACTGGGTAAGAAGTGAGATAGGGGAGGGGCTATCAGATCAGGTGGGAGGGGGGAATGGTCCAAGTTGGTCGGGGTGACAGTCTAGGGTATAGATAAGGTGGGAAACCAGGCAGAGGGTGGAGAGTGTTAAGGTCACAGGGAAGAGGCGGAATTGAAGGATGTGAGAGGGCATTCCCAGGAGTCTACTGGGTGTCATGAGAGGAACAGGGGGCATGGGAGGGGTGTTAGGGGTTGTTAGTTAGATAATGGGGGATGTTAAAAGGAGAAAAGATAGGAGTTATTTGTGGAGCCGATGAGGGATCACAGGGAAGTGTTACATGAGGAGGGGAGAGGATTTGGGTATCTGAGGGCAGAGTAGTAAGGTTACTAAGAGAGAAAGAGATAGTAGTTATTCGAGGAGCCGACAGGGGATTGGGGGGGCAGGTGTACAAGAGGAGGTGGTGTTTGGGAGGCTGAGGGAGTTGTAAGAATGTCAGGAGGAGGGGGAATGCTGATGAGTATGTGGGAAAATGCATCGGAGAATCTGGGATTTCAGTGGTTACTGGTGGGTCAGGGAACCGTTGGGTTGGGGACAGGGAGTGAGGGGGCAAAAAGGCATCTTACGTTTGGGAGGCTGGGAGGTTAGAAGTAAGTGTAGGTAGTAAGTATTGGGATAAGGAGCTGAAGTGGTGTTCAAAAATGGTGAGGTGGTTTTCGGAGGTTTGGATAAGGATATTTCCTGATTTGAAAATAAAGATGTCAATTTCGCCAGGAAATGTGGGGGGAGGAGTAGTGGAAAGTTTCAGACCATAAGGGATTTTGCAGGAAGGTGGCGGGGAAAGATACTTTTCCATTTAGAGGGGCGTTTGGTGTAGAAGATGTAGTTGTTTTTTATGAAGGAGGTTAGGCTAAAGTAGTTGTCAAACAAATAAGGTTTCTTGGTGGTGAATTAGAAGTTTGTGTTTGGACCAGGAGTTAGGGCCATGTCTAGTGATGGGAGAGTCCAGTGTCATGATAGTATGGTTGAGGGGAGGCATGATGGATCCACTATAATGGTCAGGGGATGAGGGGAAGATGAGCGGGAGGAAGATTGGGGTGGAGTACAATGGGGATGGGGAATAGGAGAGGGGGTAATGGAACGTTAGTGAAGTTGAAGTATCCAAGTGATAGTGGGGGCTATGTAATGTGTTGTCTCAGGCTGGAGGTGTTAGGGGGGAAAGGAGGTGGGAGAAGGGGGATTCCAGGAGTAGAGGCAGTAGGCAAACTCAGTATTATGAGAACGGGGTGAATGGACCGTAGTACCAGCAGGGAAATAAAATAGTAGGGGGAAGTAGAAAAAAAAAGGAGGGGGAAAATGAGACAGAGGGGTATAATAATGATAAAGAAATCCATGAGACAATAGTAATAAACAAGTCAGTGAAGAACAGGAGATGAGAGTATAGGAGCAGCTGCAAGTCTTTTTCAATGATATACAGTGTAACATATAGAAAAAAAATTACATTACAAATTTTAAATTGTAACCAAAAAAGATAAAGTGAGGTAGACAAATTTGAGTGTACGTAGAGCGAAGACAAATGACAAAAAATAGTACCAAATAAAAAGACTAGATGATGTAAACCATAATGAATACACATAGAGCGGGAATAGATAACAATTAGCACCATTCACGACAAATTACGAACAGCATAAACAATCCAAAGGTCTTTGGAGCAGTCAGTTGTTTTGAACCCTTGCTGTGGGGCTCGGGTGCAGAGGTGTTTGGCCAGCTAGCTGCTCATTTTGGAGGATCTCACGGTTCTCGGTTAGACCTGTAGAGGGGAGGAAAACAAGACAGCAGGGCCACTCTCAGTGTAAACCTCATCAGTCCTGAAGTCCCTTGCTGTGCATACAAACACTGACTATTGTTGAGTTCTTTAACCAGATTGAGTACAAATTCACTGATTGAATAGTAATCCATTGTAATTTTATTCCATATTCTCAAATCAAGAGATATTTTTACTTTGGCCAACACATGTTTCACGACAACATGCTGCTTCATCAAGGCTAAAAGGATTTGTTTTGTACAAATGCTGTTGATGGTAAGAAAGGTAAACATAACTTACATCTTTGTGACCATGATAATGTAAATAAGAAAGACATTTCACAGAAGTAACAAAACAAATCCAAAAAAGGGGGAAAAGGGACTCAAATGAGAAATTCAAAACACATGTCAGAATTATTCACATGATATGATAGAAAAACAGAAAGATATCATACTGAACAACACGGAAAACCAAATTGCTTACAGAATTTAATGCCACAAACATGACAACTAATATGGGGACAATCATCAGAACTAAAATAATGCCAGATGACAAGATAAGGAGCAATGAAGAGATGAAGATAGGAAATACATTTTCTTTAGATTTTAAACAGAGCGACAGCAGCACGATCAGTATGTGCCATACTCTTGACACATTTGAAAAGTAAGAACTGATAAGTTAAAGTGCTATATAAGATAGATCGGCAAGACACAAGGCAATTCATGCAATTAAATAACTTTATGGACAGTACAACCTGTAAATCAGCAAAAGTTGGAAAATGAACAAACCAAAATCATTCCAAATTTGGACAATTTATTTACAGTATAGTGTCATATATTTTACACTTTCCAACAGTGCTCAAGTCATA
This sequence comes from Lissotriton helveticus, assembly GCF_964261635.1. Classification (NCBI taxonomy): domain Eukaryota; kingdom Metazoa; phylum Chordata; class Amphibia; order Caudata; family Salamandridae; genus Lissotriton; species Lissotriton helveticus. The sequence goes on from NC_136063.1 coordinate 24,901,044, forward strand.
AATAAAAATATCTGAGGTTGTGAACTGGTCACAATTTACAGGTAGCAGCTGCTACTGGACCCGAGTGGTAGGGTGGGGGCAAGAGGGTGAGAGGGGGATGAAAAAACATTTTAAAAAACACTTGCGATGGCCAACCGACTGCTGCCTCCCCTCCATTCTCTTCTTCTTGACTCCTTCCCCACAGCAGGATGCAGGAAGCAGCAGAACGCAACTGACTCCCAGCCTCCCGATAGCCAATCACAACGTTGCAAAGCAGCATTGTGATTGTTCTGAGCGCCGTGGATCAGGAGTTTTGAATTGTGGTATAATCCTACAAACAAAATGTGCACACAAATGTTAGGAAAGCAATTCGGATATCGTGATTCATATGAGCTGAAGTGACGAACTATGAATCAGCTATAGTGTTGCTGAAGAAGCAGGCAGCCCTCTGCTAAACAGGCATTCAAACATTCAAGAAGATTTAAGCAAAATATAAGGGCATGTGTGATGAAACCACATAGTAATCAGTGCAGGTAATACCTGGTTTTTTAAAAGCTGTTTCATGAAATACATAGATAAAATATAGCACCTTTGCTATCCTTAATAATACTATATTTTGATTAACAATATTATTGATGATGTCATTTCATTGATTTAGTAACCCAAAAATGTCCTGTAACGCAGTTTGTTGTGTATGACCGATGCTAGGCATGTTTACAAGGCCAAAAATAGCAGAACATAGACACACCTCCATATCAGAGTATAAAGATACATAAATATTAATACAGAGCCAAGTCTACGAATATAGTTCACTTGACACAATAGGGAGAAAACAATGCACTCCATTATCAGAACACAACTAAGTATAGACGCTGTGTCCAAATTCCTTTACTTTTGCATTTCAGTAATTAAAAGAATAATCTGTCCATACTCTACTTCTAGAGTGACATCCGTACCTAGCTTCCCATTTGAACTCCTCTCAAAAGGTGTCAGCACGTGTCGACTTCCTGCACTCACGTTAAATGGGTCAAGTAGAGTAAAGCTACAGAGCTTGTTCTAAGATGCTCCCTTTCCTCAGTCCAAAGCAGAATGCCTTTGTAACAATTTCTGTGGACACCCCCTTTGAGTAACTTTCCACAAACTCCAATTAGTTTGAGCTCTTTCCAGCGACCTTGGGTCCCAGGTTTCACCTGGACACGAAAGGTGTCATCCCTTCTCTCTGTTCAGGCTCTTCAAAGACATTCAATCAATCAATCAATCAATCAATCAATCAATCAATCACGGCATTTGTAAAGCGCGCTACTCACCCGGGAGGGTCTCAAGGCGCTGGGGGAGAGGGGTATGTTACTGCTCGAACAGCCAGGTCTTGAGCTGCTTCCTGAAGGAGAGATGGTCTTGGGTTCGCCGAAGGTGGGTGGGGAGGGAGTTCCAAGTCTTGGCTGCCAGGTAGGAGAAGGATCTTCCTCCGGCGGTGGCTCTGCGGATGCGTGGTACGGTGGCGAGTGCGTGGCTGTTCGATCGTAGCTGGCGGGTGGGCGTGTAGAAGGTCATGCGGTCATTGAGGTACTTGGGGCCCAGGTCATGGAGAGCCTTGTGTGCGTGGGTCAGGAGTCTGAACGTGATTCTCTTGTTGACGGGGAGCCAGTGCAGGTCTGTCAGGTGTCCAGTGATGTGGCTGTGACGAGGGATGTCCAGGATGAGTCGTGCGGAGGCGTTCTGGATGCGTTGGAGTCTTTTTTGAAGTTTGGCTGTGGTTCCGGCGTAGAGGGTGTTCCCGTAGTCCAGTCGGCTGGTGACGAGTGCCTGGGTGACGGTCTTCCTGGTTTCAGTGGGGATCCATCTGAAGATCTTGCGGAGCATGAGCAGGGTGTTGAAGCACGAGGATGATACGGCGTTGACTTGTCTGGCCATTGTCAGGGAGGAGTCCAGTATGAAGCCCAGGTTGCGTGCGTGGTCCGTTGGTTTGGGAGTGATGCCCAGGGCCGGGGGCCACCAGGAGTTGTCCCAGGCGAAGGGTGATGATCCCAGGATGAGGACTTCCGTCTTGTCTGAGTTCAGTTTGAGGCGGCTGTTCCTCATCCAGTCGGCGACGTCTTTCATCCCTTCGTGTAGGTTGGCTCTGGCGGTTGTGGGGTCGTTGGTGAGGGAGAGGATGAGCTGGGTGTCGTCGGCATAGGAGATGATGTTGAGGTTGTGTTGGCGTGCGATGGCTGCGAGGGGGCTCATGTAGACGTTGAAGAGGGTTGGACTGAGTGAAGATCCTTGTGGTACGCCGCAGATGACTTCGGTGGCCTCGGATCTGAACGGAGGGAGGCTGACTCTCTGGGTTCTTCCGGTGAGGAACGAGATGATCCACTCCAGCGCTTCCTCTCGGATTCCGATGTTGCTGAGGCGCTTCACTAGGGTGCGGTGGCAGACAGTGTCGAACGCCGCAGAGAGGTCAAGGAGGATGAGGGCCGCTGTTTCCCCGTTGTCGATCAGGGTTCTGATGTCGTCGGTGGCTGCGATTAGGGCGGTCTTGGTGCTGTGGTTGGCCCAAAATCCGGACTGCGAGGGGTCGAGGGATCCGTTCGTCTCGAGGAAGGCGGCAAGCTGTTTGATGGCGATCTTCTCGATGACTTTGGCCGGAAAAGGGAGGAGCGAGATGGGACGGTAGTTCTCCACATGTAAATAACGAGGTTGAATTGCTGCACCTGCAGTAACTGAACTTTCTACACACACATACATTCTAATTAACTTATAACTTGAGAGCAAACAAGGAGAAACAAAACTTAAGAGAAACAAAAGTAGGCCAAGATTGGATAACCTAAGAACGTTCTTTAATGCACACCCGCTATACAAGTCTCTATACGAATCATATTATAGAAGAATGAATACATTTATATTGAACTGAATACGATGGGTAATAGTAATCCCTAGAAAGGGATAAGCCACACCTCAAGTTTAGAAAACAAGTATAATGCTTCACAATTAATAGTGTTACTCTAATTAACAATTTGGGGTTCTGAATACACTAATTGTACCGATTACCCTGCAGTGGTGTTGGCAGGTCACACAACCGGCACATCCAAATGAGAAATAATTAGTAGTAGCACTCCCTAATCCAGTCACATTTGGTATTCTTTGACAAAAAATCTATGATATAGATAAATATAATTACACTGCTTGACACAATTGAACAGTTTTTGAATCACTATGATGCCTCAAAATGACGGCTACGTTTTCATGGATTCTCCACACTGGATGTCAATTGGTCTTCTTTATTATATAGTGAATTCTGACTTGACTAGCGTGATTCCCTTGAAAAAGTCTGAATACGTATTATTGTACAGACGAAACACGTGTTGGCTTATATCTATTGCTGGGAACTTGTTATAGAAAAATAAAGAAGGCCAATTGACATCCAGTGTGGAGAATCCACACTGGATTCTCCACACTGGAACTGCCACATTTCCCCTGACCTCCACGCCCTCAAATGGCTCCCTTTAGCGGCCAGAATCCACTTGAAAATTGCCGTGATGACACATAAAGCGTTGCATCAAAAAAACCCGAGATACCTAGCAGAGAAACTAGTACTATCTGGTGGGGATGTATGTCGTTACAACGCATGGTTTTTCCACGCATGCCTTTACAACGCAGGTTTTACAACGCAAGTCGTTACAACGACTTGCGTTGGGGGCGCTGGATAGTGAATAGTTTAATTTACTATTCCAACTCCAGTCCTCGTGGATAGTAGGGAATGTTTTGGATAGTAAATTAAACTATTCCCTATCCTCCAGCGCCCTCCAGCGCAAGTCTTTGTAACAACTTGCGTTGTAATACCTGCGTTGTAAAGGTACTGCATGGAAAAAGTTTCGTTGTAAAGGATGTTTCCCATCTGGTGGTAACAGATCCACCAAGAGCTCTAACAATTAAGGGCCCGATGTAGGTAAAACGCATTTACCGATTTTAAAATACCGATCTGTACCGAATCGGTATTTCAAAATCGGAAAATGATATGTAGGAAAAAGTAGTCGGAAAAATACCGATTCGGTAGCAATCGGTATCGAGAGTCGATACATACCGATTCGCCAAGTACCGAATCGGTATAGGCCGGGTCGGACACGTCCGATTCGGTAATTAAAAATGCGGATCCAACCGATTCGGTAAACACCGAATCGGAAATAGAAACACGCCCCATGGGCCGAAAGGCCAATAGGAACGCATTATACATACCGATTCGGTATTTACCGAACATATTCGGTAAATACCGAATCGGAAAATACCGATTCGGAGAATGCCGATTCGTCGAGCAGGTTGAGTGACACTGAAGACATCAGCCAATGAGCTGGAAGCACCCTCCCCCACAGGGAGTGGCAACCCAGGCAGGTGCAACTCATCAGAACTTTCTGGAAAGCTGCCTGAGCTGAGCAAACACAGTGAGCAGCAGTGTTAGCAGGATCCCTGTGAGACATGGCAAACAACACTGAGAGCCAGAAGGCAGCGCGCAAGAGGAATCCAAAATTCAGCACCATGGAGCTGCAAACTTTGGTGGAGGAGGTGGTGAGGGTGCACACGCAGCTTTATGGAAGGCTGTCCCTCACTGTTCCGGAGAGCACCAAGAGGAGGCTGTGGATAGACATCGGGGAGAAAGTCATCGCTGTTGGTGTCACTCACAGGAGCCTAGACGACCTCAAGAAGAGGTTTTACGATATCCGTGGCGTGACAAAGCGAAAACTGGCTGACCTGCACAAGCAGGCTGGACTTACTGGAGGAGGAACAAACCGGGCGCCACCCCTCACTCAGCTGGAGGAACTAGTGGTGACCACCATCGAGAGGGCGAGTGTCGTGGGAATTGGGGACCTGGATAGCTCATTCCGAGCTACAGCTACAGGTAAGAAGCACGCGCAACTTGACACACGATACCAGACACCTCCCCTATAGACCCAATGCACAGCCAAACCCCAGGCCAGTACTGCTAGCAACAGACATGAGCAATGCATCTTGCTAAATGTAGTCAGCAAAAGTACCCAAAAATGCCACAGCAGAAGCATAAGAAAAATAACAGTAATACAGCATCAACGTGTTTGTAATGAGATGTGCAATGCTTTAATAGTAGTGACTGGAACACATTAGCACCCACTTGACAAATGCTTCTTTATACCTAGGGACACCATCAGGCGGGGGAGCAGCATCAGCTCCAGCACCAGCTCCAGCACCAACAGCCAGTGCGGTGGCGGTGGCAAGCACCAGTGCAGCAGCACAGGAGGAGGACAACAGCTGTGCCCTGGGCAATGAGGAAGACACTGGACATTCCCTCACACATTCACACTCCCCCCGACTGTCTCTGTCTCAGTCGCCCACATTGCAATTCTTCCCGGAGGACACACCACCACAGAGCCACCCTGCACCTGCCACATCCCCTGCCCGGAGGAGAATTGTTGCTCCATTAGTCATCATGGAGGGAGCAGTGGCTCGGGCTCCTGCACAAGACCCTGTGACACCAGCGTCACCCCAGCACACACAGAAGGGCAGCAGAAATCCACGGAGGCCACGTGCAACCAGCAGCCCAATCCAAGCACCGGGAGGCAGCGTCTTCGCAGGGCTGGAGACCAGTATGGTTACGATGCAGAGGATGCAGGCAAAATCCATCCTGGCCTGCCATCGCCAGTTGCGCCTGCACAACCTGCAGATGGGTGAAATGACACAGGGCTTCAAGACCTTTGTTGACAGCAACAAGGAGATAGCTACATCTATTGGCCGAATGACCACTGCCATCACCCAGCTCTGCAACAGATTGGATGACCATGAGCTATGTCGTCGCAGGGATGCACGAATACAGAACAGGTCACTCAACCGCCTTGCAGCTGCGACTGCCCAGCTATGCCAACGTGGGGCAAACATGGAGGCCAGCCTCACACAGAACATGTCAGAGGTCACTAGGGGCATGGGCCGTATTACCACCGCCATGGAGACACTACTGATCTCCAACACCGTAGTGAATCCCATCCTGGGCGAGGCTGGGGACAGCAGCAGCCGCAGCAGCCCGGCCAGCACAGTGTCAGAGCCGCGCCGGAGCAGCAGGCGCTCAGCTGAGGCTGCAGGGCATTCAGAAGGGGGTGAGGCTCATCCTAGTGGGCCTGCTAAGCGCAGCAAAAAATAAGACTGGCAGTGCGGGTGAGGCAACCCGGACAATGGACATTTCTACCCCATCTTGTTTAACTTTTCTTTTGTTGCACATCAGTGCAGTAACGTTGATGCAACATTATTAAATTTAATTTCTGAAAACATACATTGACCTGTTTGTGCATCTGTACTCACTCAGAAATAGTTGTCTGTTATCTCCTGACGCCTGTATCTGCCGTCAGTTGGTGCAGAGACTCCAGCAGGTTGTGGTAGTGGCACAGCATAGTCATCGTCAGGGTCCTCGTAGTCGGATAACTCAACCTCAGTGCCTTTCCTGACTGCAAGGTTGTGCAACATTGCACAGACAGCAATAATCTTGCAGCAGGTGATGGGGGTATATTGCCTTGCACCTCCGCTCTTGTGCAGACATCTGAACCTGCTCTTCCAGATGCCAAAGGTCCTTTCCACTACATTCCTCGTGCTTTTGTGGGCACGGTTGTACCTCCTTTATCTGGGTGTTGAGGGGTTGAGGTAGGGGGTGAGAATGAACGAGCGTAGGGCATATGCACTGTCGCCTAGAAGGAGAAGGGGTAACATTACTCACATGCATACATGTACTTCACACTGCAATTTTGGTTATGGGGGTCTGACACTGTGTCTTACCTAGGAGGTATCCTTCACCAAATTCCCCTGCCATCAGCCGTGCATAAATTCCGCTACTCTGGAAGATATAGGAGTCGTGGGTACTCCCGGAAACTTTGCAACCAGGTCAGTGATGACACACTTAGCATTGCATATCACCTGCACATTTATGGTGTGCCGTGACTTCCGATTGCGGTATACGTATTCCGTGTCAGCAGGGGGGCAAATCGGAATGTGTGTGCCATCTATGCAGCCAATGATGTGGGGGAATCTTGCCATCTGATAGAATTCAGCTTTTGTCTGTGCCAGTTCTGCATGGGTGGAAGGGAAGGAAATGTAGTGGTCCATCCTCTGGATCATGGCATCAAGGAACTTGTGGAAGAACCTTGACAGGCTGCTCTGGGTCACCCCTCCTGCCACAGCAACTACACTTTGATAGCTGCCAGACGCCAGCAGGTGTAGGCAGCATAGCACCTGCACAGGGATTGCGTGTGCCCTTGGGGTGGGGTGCTGCAACAGGGGTTGGAGGTCCCTAATGAGGTCTCTGATGGTCTCTGCCTCCAGCCTGTACCTCTGTAGGATCTCTGGATCTGTCAGCATGCACAGGGTGATCCGCTGTCTATACACCTGCTCCTGTCTCAGCCATTCCCTCTCTCCTTCCTGCTGTAGCCGTAGCCGTCTTGCTATGACATAGAAAGCTGCCATGTTGCAAGTAGAACTGCATTTTGGGTCCTTTTTTATAGGTTGCACCTGGTTACCACCTGATTCCAATCCATGGTAATTTCCGACTCTGAAATACCGAATTTGAAGCAAATTCGGTATTTCAGTGCTTACCTACATCTCAATCTTCAGCTTTTCGCATCGATTCGGATTTTCACCGATTCGGAATTTATACCAAATCGGCGATTTTACCGATTCGGAAAGTCACCGAGTCGGTAGAATTCCGAATCGGAAAAAAGTAGGAATCGGAAAAATCTCCGATTAGGTATTCTACCGAATCGGAGATTTTTCCGAATCCAACTTTTTTCCGATTCGGATTTCTACCGACTCGGTGACTTTCCGAATCGATAAAATCGCCGATTTCGCCGGATTTCGGCCTTCTACATCCCGTTGTCTCTATTCCGATCGGTAACGGCCGAAAATACCGATTTTCGGCCGTTACCGACCGACCTACATCGGGCCCTTACTTCTCAAGCCACAGTGGTTCTCCAAGAAAAAGACATACATCCGTACCTTCTCAGGAATGGCACCCAGGATTTGGAATGCCCTACCCCCAGAAACAAGGCTCAACCCATCCGTAGCCTTTTTAAAAAAAGAAGTGAAAGCGATTCTATTAGCCAAATTCACTTAAATCTTGTCTTACACTATTTATATATGTGTTAACCGTGACTTTTTACCATATTTGTACTAGCTGATTGTACTTCTTAGTTATATGACGATCCTCCTGCCTGTGAAGCGCTCTGACCCTTGTAAGGGTCTTGTTCGCGCTATAGAAAACTTAAAAAATAAAAATTAATTCAAAATTCAAAAACTGTTCAATTGTGCCAAGCAGTGTAATTATATTTACCTATATCATAGATTTTGGTCGAAGAGGACCACATATGACTGAATTATTGAGCGCTACTACTAATTATTTCACATTTATATTGTATAATGTTCATAAGGGACATGCATGATTAAATGATTTCTCTAAACACGTGGGGAATCCTAATCATTCCTGTACATAACATTACAAATTAATTCTACTGTCTTAATATAAAAATATAAGCTTCATTTTAAAAACACGAATTACAGCAAAACAACAGAATATATTGGAGTGCAACTAATAAAAGGAGCACTATGTGCAACGAAAAATGAGCCAGGTAATATGCAATAGCCACACTGGAGTCAAAATCATACATTCTTTAAAAATTAACTCAAAGTAATGACCTAGCTGAGTGGTTCAGGATTAATAGGGCTTAATACCGCACAGCAATTTGGTTACTTTCCATTAGAAACAGCAATACAAGCAGACGAGAGAAACAAAACATTCAATTCACGGCTGAGTCGGCACTTATTGCAGCATGCACAGAAAATGCCTGCAGTTGCCGGACGGGAGGAGGGAGTAGGAAATCAGCCATTACTCTTCAAAATTAAGCCAGAGTAATGAACCTGCTCAGAGTTTCAGCATTTATACGACTTATTATGCACAGAGCTACATGTTGAGGGGTAGGAAGGGGGATGCGTTCAGTGCGGCCCGTCCCAGGTGTCATCACTGAGGGGGGTGACAACATGGCAAAAGTATGTGTTATAAACACAAATGTTTGCTATTTTGTCAAGCCGGGGGTGACAAGAAATGTTCTGCAGCATGTACCTCCTGACCTTGCTACGCCACTGCACGTTGATCAAAAGCTTTAAAAGGTATGGCAGTTTGTTTGCTTTCCATTACAAACAGCAATACTGAAATCGCTAGTGAGGAAGCTCAACACACAAAGGAGGGACATTTCCACAAATTCACCAATAATAAGGTAGCATATTGGGAGGTTTTCTAAAAGCCCATAGAAAGGTACAACAGGTCTTGCAGGCAGCACAAGCTCTGTCAAAGACTCGACCTAAAAATGCCATCTATCGACTGAACACAAGTTTAAGCACTTAACATTACCTCATGGTCCCCTCCCTTGCTTCTCTTCAGTACAACATTGAGGCATTCCTGAATTACCAGACACCAATACCACATGATTTTTCTCCACAAATAAAAACTCCAACCCCTCCCCTTTTTTTATCTTACTTGGTGCCCGTTCCATGCTTTGGCCTTATGCGGTGCTGCAGTTGTTTTTCTTTCTCAGGATTATGTTGCGCTGGAGTGTGAGCTGCTGCTTATTGGTCACTGTTGGGCCAACCAGATCAGGATGGATGCCACGATGCACTGTGGCAGGGGAGACGTGGTGCGCTCTTAGCCAGCCTTTTGTTGCAAGCTGGAAATTCAGTGTTTTGTCAGCTTGCGGTGACTGGATTTGATTTGATTTGATTTGATTTGATTTGATTTATGGTTTTGTTAAGCGCGCGTATGCCCATGGGCATCTTGGACTGTGCTTCCACCTTGGTGATGATGACCAGCTGGGGAGGCTGCAGCATTTGGGAGACAGGGTGGCTCCTCTGTTGGTAGTTTTCCCCCTCACATGAGGTAGTTTTTACTTACTTTTGCTGCAATTGTGAACTTTGGGGATTGGTTGTTTGTTCTACAGATCTCCTTATTAGTACAATGGCATGTTGTTGTGTTACTTTTTTTGGGATTAGTTCCTTGTGGTGTTTTCTTACTATTTAAAGAGGGCTACTGTTAAATTCAAACGATACTTTAAATCGGTAGTAAAAGTATCTTTATTGAAGCACAGCACCAACGTCCAGTCAGCTTCAACTCCAACTCCAACTGGCCCTGTGAGGAGCTCACATTCTATATGACCTCACAGGATTCCTTAAACATAAACTAACATCAGATTGTAACACATCCCCTCCTCACCAAATTACACAAAACAACACAAATAAGAACTTGAAATAAATACCAAAGCAGAGGGAAAAAAATGGTCTGAATTAGTACAAAAAATTATAGTGAGAAAAATGTAAAACTGCAATTCAAGACATAACGTAATCTTTAAATTTCACATGCAATTGACGTTGTCTGCTGGAGGAATTACCTGAATTTGAATCAGTGGATGTTAGACCATCTCCTGAAGTTCCAGCACTTTGGTCACTACTAGATGACCTTGTATCAACTACATCACCTTGACCACAACTTCCATGGTTCGAAAAACTAGGATGATTCTTTAAACATTTGACTAACCTAGACATACTCCAAGTGCTACCATTGTTGACCTTCACCACATTTTTCCTTATAGAAACAATAGTGAAAGGACCAATAAAGGTACTCTTGCCTTTGAAAGTGTGCCTAGGATTCTTTATCAGTACTCTGTCTCCAACATTCCACTTCTTTCCCTTCACATGCATTTTAGAGTCATATCTTGTTTTGTATTTATTTTGATAATCCAAATCCTATTTTTTTGTGTTTCAGCTGAAAAGATTTCCCCCTCAATAACAGGCATCCAAAATGGATTTAACTTGGAAATTGCCTTCCTACCTCTCAAGGCTTCAAAAGGGGACATTAAAGTAACAGCATTAGGTGTGGTTTTATGTGCCCACAGGGTATCTCTCAAAATTTATTTGAGAGAAATTCTAGAATCTAACGCACGCTGAACACAACTTTTAACACGTCGATTCATTCTCTCTGCTAAACCATTAGCCTGAGGAGAATATAATGCTGTTTTTTGATGAATCACATCACAATTTTTAAGAAAATCATACATTTCACAATAAACAGATTGTACACCATTATCTGTTATCAAGAATTTAGGTAAACCTTCGAAAACAAATACTTCCTTGAGAAACTCAATAACAGATTTAGCGTTTACATAAGGTGTACACTTTGTCACCACCCATTTAGATGTGTAATCCACCAATAAGATGACAAAACGTTCACCAGGTGGTAACAAATCAAATGGTCCCATTATGTCTAAATCTAGCTTCGTCCACACTGTTTCTGGGACTTCAACCGGTGACAAAGGCGGACGATTGGTAGCATACGATTTGTCATTAGATGCACACAATGTACAATCTTAAACTACATCTTCAATCATACAATCCATAGTAGGCCACCAATATCTTTCACTCACCCTTGCCTTAGTGAGGCTCCTTCCAAGATGACCATCATGAGCAGTGTTAATAATTTTGTTTCTAAACTCAACTGGAGGAATCACCCTCAGACCTCTCAGCAAATTGTCCTCAACAAAGGAAATTGCATCTTTAACAGACCCATATGTTTTAATTTCTTGATCCAAAGATTTGTAATCCCTGACTTATCCAGGCTTTGAGCTCAGTTAAAATCCTATCTTTGTTCACACCATCCACCCATTCATTTTGTGTCAATGCATTCTCAGCAATCCAAAATACACACTCCTCCTTGTCATTACCAACATCTTCCTCCACAGGTAACCGTGATAAACAATCAGCAGATTTGTTATTTGACCCAGGTATGTATTGTACAAGAAAATTATATTCCTGCAGACCCTCACTCCAACGCTTAATTCTAGGCGTTAAATGTTCACTATGCCTATGAACAAGAGGTCGATGGTCAGTTCTAACCAAGAATGGAATCCGCCATAAATAAAACTTAAAGTGTTGAACTGCCCAAAAAACACTAAGTGCATCTCTCTCAATGCAGGAATAGTTTGCTTCTGCTTGCCTAAGTGCCCTAGAAGCAAATGCAACAGTTCTTTGTTCACCATTTATTACCTGAGAAAGTACTGCGCCCAAACCCCTGAGACTAGCATCAGTGGTTAGTATGGTTTTTTTGTTCACATCAAAATGTCCCAGGGTAGGCATTCTTCCAATCTCTTACTTAATTTTTACAAAAGCTTCCTGGTAATCTTCCGACCACACAAACGTGTACCCTTTTTGAGTAACATCCTAATAGGTTCTGTTACACTGGCAAATCCTTGAACAAACTTGGCGTAAAACTCTGCAAGTCCCAAAAATAACCTCACTTGATCTTTATCACAAGGTACCGGGGCTTTTACAACACATTCTGACAACTCTAACTTTGGCTGTATCCCCTCACCCGAAATCACATGGCCAAGATACGTAACAGCTTCCACACCAATTCGACACTTATCCTTTTTCACTGTCAATCCTTTCTCCTTCAGTCTTTCCAAAACTTCAATCAAAATCTTACTATGTTCAATCTCTCCCTTTCCATAAATCAAAATATCATCCTGGAAAAACATGATGTTATTAATTCCTTCCAAAACCTTTTTCATGACCCTCTGGAAACATGCTGCTGCCGATGCCAATCCAAAAGGCATCCTCTTAAAACGATATGCACCCAAAGGTGTCACAAATGATGTGAGATGTCTAGACTCCTTATGCAAAACAATCTGATGGTACGCGGACGATAAGCCCAAAACACTGAAAACACGCCCACCCTTCAAAGTGCTAAGTGACTCCGAAATGTTAGGTAATGGTTGCCTGTCAACCCAAATCCACTCATTCAATCCCCTCAAATCCACACACATCCTAATCTTGGCCCCACCATCCTTCGGAGCCAAAACAATGGGGGCCAACCATTCTGACGCCTCTATTTCCTCAATCACATTCAACTTCAATAATCTAGCCAACTCTAATTTCAAATGATCCATCATCATGTTGGGAACTTTCCTAACTTTGTGCACACAAGGTATAGCCTTATTTTTAAGGATGATTTTGTGCTCAAACCCCTTGAGACACCCCCAAATCATCAGAAAAAACTTCTGGAAATTTCATAAAATACATACAATTCTGATTATCAAATGTACCACCATTACCTTCACACTCTACTAACATAACCTGGTCCTTGGGATCTTTAGCAGATGGATTAAGCATGATCCCCAGATCACGTTGATGCCTCAAGCCTAATAAATTGTCACCTCTCACTGCCACATAGACTTTGCCAACAGCTTTCCTGTTCTTGAATCTAATACAAGCTTCTACATAACCAAGAACAGTGATTTTTGCCCCTGCATAACTGACTGGATTTATATCAGGAGGTAGCAAAACAGTATCATCTAACCCAACAACCTCATCCCATTGTTTGTTGCCTATCATGGTGAAGGGAGACCCCGAGTCAGCCAAAACCACAAATTTGAAATCATTCACCATGATATCATATTCTGGCATTGAGATTTTGTCAGCATCAATCTTACCATCCTCTTCACTGATGCTAGACACTACAATGCGCACTGCATCAGCATTTTTCTTTTCCGAACCCCGTGTTGCTTTACAAACCCGAGCATAATGTCCCTTAATGCCACATTTTATGCATACAGCATCTTTTGCATAACACTCTGGATAATTTGAAAAATGTGTGAAACTTCCACACCTCAAACATTTAGATTTAAGTGACTCTTTTCCACCTTTGTCCTCACCATTCCCATTTGGTTTCACAAAATTACGTGTGAGAACATCCTTATCTATTTTTTTAAACTTGTCATTAGAAACAATTTTACCCACATTCGCACGCTGCTCAAAACTGCGTTTATCACTAACAGCATGAATTTCACTCTCTAACTCCTTTTTCTCCTCTTGACCTTTTTTCATCTCTTTTACCCAAGAAGAAGTGTTTTCCATACCTTCTACAATTTTGATAGCTTCATCAAGAGTGGGATTTTTTGATAAAAGTTTCTCTTGTACCCGAGAACTATTTGTACATCGTACTAATTGGTCCCTGACCAAAGAATCAGACAATTCCTCGAACTCACATGTACGTGCCAAAGTTTTAAGAGACGCTACATAACTTTTAACACGTTCAGTAGAACCCTGTATCCTAGTAAAAAATGTATGCCGTTCTAAGACAATATTTATACGAGGACCAAAATATGTTTGTAACATCATCATTGACATTTCATACACATCACAAGTTTCACCCTCCCCATTTCCAATTGTGAGTAAATCCATACTGTCATATATATTACGTCCCTCTACTCCTAAATTATGTAAAAGAATCGCTTGTTTCCTAAGTGCAGAAAACTTCTCACCCCCAATAGCTAAAATATATGAGTCAAAAAGATTTCTCCATCGCTTCCATGGTAAGATCGGATCTCCTTTTTCAGAAAGAAAGGGTGGAAGTTGAGACATAGAAGTAGACGTAGCCATCTTGTTAAATAAATACAACAGTGAAAATTGTCAAAGTAGGTAAGAGCAAAACAATAAAAGTGGCGACCGTTGTTAGAAAGATGAAGCAATAATAAGAGCAAAACAATAAAAGTGGTCACCGTTGTCAGAAAGATGAAGTAATAAGCAATCCTTAAGATATTCCAACTGTACTCACTCTCACAAAGAAACACAAAAAGAAGTCATTAAGTCACATTCGAGAAAAAAAAATATAATGTCTCCTGTAGTAATCCAAGTTAAAAATGGTTTTTACTGAATGTGTGGGAACCCACCGACTATTCTGTGGCCCAGACCAGATGGGCGACCTTGGGATATATGGTTGCAAAGCGAGATATTGCGCAACGCTGGGGCGCATCTAAACCTCCCGACGTCTCGGTGTGGGAGGACAACATGGACTGGTCCATGTTCCGCGAGAAGACCGTCTATGTAGCTAGGGGCAGACCCAGGGCGTGGACGAAGATTTGGGGTCAGTGGAACGAATATCGTGGGAATATTTGCACTCCTCCCTTGGTTGACACACCCGAAATTACCCTTTCTCCCTAGGCTGGTGTTCCCGAAAGTTTTTATGCTGTTCTATGATTTGCCTATCCTCCCCGCTGTCCCCCCCCCACGCCTTGCCGTGTTCCATTGATTGTGATTTAGTGTTCCTGATTAGTGTATTCCCCTCCGCCTTTTGGGCTGACTTTGATTGGTATGCATTCGCCTTTTTTAGTTCGTTGTTTTATGTATATATAACAGAAAATTGTTGTGTCCTGTTCTATATTTGAGTAACATCTGGTATTTGATTTGTGCCTGACCACGGAAGTGATCATATGTTTTTGCATGGTGCCTTGATTTTAGCTGCCGGCCCGTGTGGTTGTAGGCCCATCCTTGTACTCCTTATTTGGTTGCTCAATAAAAGTTTTTAACCAAAAAAAAAAAAAAATGGTTTTTACTGTATCATCACAATCAGATCTCTAATGTGGAAAATAAACAAAATACCATTAAGTTTCTCCAAACCAGCTCGAACGCGATGACAGAGATGTTTCAAATAATTCCGGAGGAAGGATGTTTTCCTTAAAGGCCGCTAAAATGTGGAACTCACTCCCACTACAAATCCGGTCCAACCCTAACCTACTCTCATTCCGCAAACAATTGAAAACCTTTCTGTTTGCCAGGCCCACTTAAATCTCAGTCTCCGCCACCCTCAGCTCGGCTATCCATGCTCTAGCGCTTGGACGCCCATTTGGGCAGCAATCGCGCTTTACAAATCACAATACAATACAATACAATACAATTAAAAATCAGCGTTGGGTGATGACACAATCTGCAATGAAAAGCAGATGGCACCTCTGTTCACATGAGGTCGCGTCTTTGACTTGATGCGTGATGACGCTGATAAACCCTCTTTTCTCCGTCTGTGTTCGGCTAAATCCAATATGGCACCTCCGTTTGCGTGGGGTCACGTTTTCACCTTAACATGATGACGCTGGTGAACACTTCCGTCTCTCAGCGTTCGGGGAGGAATTCTTCAGCTGCGAAGTGCGAACGCGTTCGCAAGAAGCACACGCGCAGAGAATACTCAGAGCCCCCAAGACATGGAATCCACCCCACAGTTAATAAAACGTAGAGACGGTTGCCAGCGTTGTCAAGCACCATCAAAAGTATGTAACTTTAAAGTACCTTAAAGATTGTACAAGAAGCTGTAGCTGTCCAATTCAATCGCAATTTGCAATCAGACCAAAAGATGTTCCGACTACCTTTTTTTTTTTTTTTTTTTTTTAAATGAACAAAATCAGAAGTAAGTCCCAAAACGAAAAAAAATGTTGGGGAATTGATGCTGTTCACTTGTCCCCAATCAAGTCAAGTCTTCCTCGTCGCCATTGTTAAATTCAAACGATACTTTATATAGGCAATAAAAGTATCTTTATTGAAGCACAGCACCAACGTCCAGTCAGCTTCAACTCCAACTCCAACTGGCCCTGTGAGGAGCTCACATTCTATATGACCTCACAGGATTCCTTAAACATAAACTAACATCAGATTGTAACAGCTGCCTATTCCTTGGTCATTATTGTTATAATAGTGGGGAAGCTAACATCCAGGGGAAGGCCTGCTTTGTCTTCTTCTGAGGTGGATGAGCCTATTGCAACTCCTAGGAGCACGTCCAGGGGTTTAGCTGAGCCTTTGGCTTTGCTCTCTCCCACTGACGTCCAGGCTATGTTTGAGACGACTGAGGCCAGAGCATTGGATGACAGAGCTGAGCCCAGGCGCAAAGGCTCACGTCATGATTTGGCTGTTGTGGTTTGCCCCTCTGAGGATTCATAGGCTTCCAAGGCTGACCTTCCATCCACCTCTACAGGAAAGTTTGTGTGTCGAGAAGAGGTCCTAGACATTCTGGAACACATCCGGGAGAAATATGGTTTTTCGCCATTCCCATCTTCTGAGGTGGCAGAAGCCATGTTCCCGCAATGTGTGAAACCTCCCGTATTTGCTATGCTGATTCATGGCAGAATTAAGGACTTGAATGCTGGCTAATGGCGGGACCTGGAATGCTCCTCAGTTACCAGAATTCTGCAGAAACAGTATTTGCTGGAGGTAGGCGAGAACTCTCTTCTACACACCGTTAAGGTGGATGCCATTCTAGACACTTTAATTGGTCATACTGCCATCAATCCCGAAGTTTGTTCTCCTTCCGATCCTGTTGAAAAGTAGTACAAAAGGGGGTGGTGATGGACGGAGCATCTGAACCAATCAAACACTCACACCCAGTCAACAGATCTGGGTTTAATCCATCACCGTTCTTTAGCCCACTCTGCCAACCCAGTTCAGACATGACTATATGCAAATCAGTCTGACCCTGTGCCTCATGGGAACAGTCCAGCCCGAACTGCCAAGCAATGCCTTCCCTGGACCGGAAACAAGCTTCTTCGGACCGGTTTCTGGCATTTCAGCCGTCCTCCGCCCGGTTTGCTTGAATCCAGTGGCAAAGTGAGCAAGGGACCCACGTCTGAGCATACCCTGCCAACTTATGGCGAACAAAGCTGTCACTGGATTCAAGCGTCATAGATGGCTCTTGCAGGCTGTATAACTGCTGCCACCCAACAGCCTCTGGGTTGTTGTTGAAGGGTGATGCGTTGGTTTGGACCAGCACAGTCTAGGTTTAAGTGATAAGGGTACAGTCCTTGTCCACAGCAGGATAGAGATCAGGTAGCAGAGCAGCTCAACTAACAGAGAAGCAGTTCCTCAGAACAGTCAGTCAAGGCAAAGTGGCCATCCTTACAGCACAGCAGTCTTTATTCCAGCAAAGTTCTTCTACGGTCCAGTTGTGTACTGATTTGGTAGGCCAGGGCCCCTGTACTTCTATCCAAATGTTCCTTTGAAGTGGGGGGGTGACTTCAAAGCAGCTCCTTGAAGTGCACAGGTCTCCTTTCATCTCAGCCATGTCTGCCAGGCTATCTGCGGGTGTAATCAGTCCTTTGTAAGGGGACAGGACATAGCCTATTCAGGTGTAAGTGTGAACCTCCTCCTACTGCCCACAAATAGTATCAGAATAAAGATGAATGCAGATAAGTCCTCTGTCACACCCTCCATTCCTGTGTTTGTGGGAATGCACAAAGTGTAGCTGTCACCCAGCCCAGCAGTGTTTTGAAGACAGGCTGCTGGTACACAGAGAAAAGTTAACAAAACTATGTCCATTTCCTAAAAGTGACATTTCTAAAATAGTAATGTCAAAAACTGTTCCAATGATATGAAACATGGTTACACAGCACCCTGCCCTTAGGGCCTGAAAAACAAATGTAGCTGTTTGTCACTAATGGGACCTAAAAACATCAAAGTGCATGTCCTACCTTTTACATACAAAGCAGCCTGAACTAAGGGCGACCTAGGGCCTCTCTTAGGGGTGACTTATGTGTAATAAAAGGGGAGGTTAAGTCTTGGCATGTGGATGAAATGCCTAGTTAAAGTGGCAGTAAACTGCACACAGAGGCCCTGCAAAGGCAGACCTGAGACAGGTTTGAAAGGCTACTTGTATGGGTCGCACAATCAGTGCTGTGGCCCAATAGTAGCATTTAGATTACAGGCCCTGGGCATTATACCATTTCCAAACAACTTACAGGTAAACTAAGTATGCCAATCAAGTATACACCAATGCTACCATGTTTTAGGAGTAAAGCACTTGCACTTTAGCACTGGTTAGCAGAGAAGCAGTTCCCAAAAACAGTCAGTCAAGGCAACTTGGCAATCCTCACAGCACAGCGGTCTTTACTCTAGTAAAGTTATTTCTACGGTCCAGTTATGTACTGACTTGGTAGGGTCAGAGTCCCAGTACTTCTATCCAAATGTGACTTTAAAGTGGGGAGTAACTACAAACAGCTCCTTGAAATGCACAATTCTCCTTTCATTCCAGCCCTGTCTGTGGGGAATAATCAGTCCTTTGTGTGGGGACAGAACAGAACCTATTCAGGTGTAAGTAAGAGCTTCCTCTTACTGCCCAGAAAGGGTTTCAGCATGCAGATAAATGCAGATTAGTCCCCAGTCATACCCTCCCTTCCTGTGTTTGAGGCTGTCTACAGGTAATGCACAAAGTGTAGCTGTCACCCAGAGCAGACATGTATTGGAGACAGGCTTCAGGCAAACATAATAAAGTTAATAGCATAGAAATGTCCACTTTCTAAAAGTGATACTTCTAAAATAGTAATGTCAAATCCTTAATAGGTTTTATCATTACCATTCCAAAGATATCGAACATTATTTAGCTACTCCTTTCGAATCATGAATTACAGCTTAAAAGTGTTTTAAAGAATTTGCCACTGCTACCCTAGGAGAGGAGTAGGCCTCAAAGTAGTGAAAATCAAATGTAGCTGTTTGTCACTACCTGGACCTAAAAAACTTCAACGTACATGTCCTACCTTTTACTTACACAGCACCCTGACCTATGTGCAATAAAAGGGGGGTTTAAGTCTTGGCACATGGCCTAAATGCCTATTTGAAGTGGCAGTAAACTACACAAAGTGGCCCTGTAATGTCAGGCATGAGACAGGTTTGAAAGACTACATGTGTGGATGGCACAATCAGTGCTGCGGCCCAATAGTAGCATATAGATTGCAGGTCCTAGGTATTTCTTATACGATTTTACAAAGGACCTATAGGTAAACTAAATATGCCAATCAGGTATATACCAATGCTACCACAATTTAGGAGTAAACCACATGCACTTTAGGACTGGTTAGCAGTGGTAAATTTTTCGGAGTCCTAAGGCAACAGCAAAAATTGGAGGTAAGCAGTCAAAATGTTAGGAATGGACCACCCTAAGGATGAAAGGTCTCACTCAGGTGTGCACATGTATGATGGTAAGCATGCACACTCAAACCTGATTCATTGGAGTGAGGTTCATCAGGGCACATGCACAAAAGCTTCCCTTTTACAACTTTGAATTTAAACTCAACAGCTTTTTAGACAGTGACTTTTTACATACTTCATAGACACATGATAACATACTCAGAAAGTGTTCTGCTTGCAAGCACATTTCTTTTTACATGTTTTATTACAACTCTGCACATTCTGTTCAAGGGTAAAGTGCACTGAGCACTCTGCCCTTGTATTTTGTTGTCCGTTTGGAGACAGCTCTAAATAGGAAAGACAAATAAATAACACTAGCAAAGGACCGACAGGCACAGTGAGAACAGAGTCGATTTTGATTATATAAACTGCTTCTGAGCTTCGATCATCAGAGGAGCACTTTCATGGATTATCCTGGATGTTCACCTGTGACTGATTGCCAGCCTTGCTGACTTCCATCACTATCCTGCAATGAGGGGTGGCCTGTTGTACACCAGAGTGGCTTCCTGATACATCACACCCGGGTAAATGGGGAGTTAGGCAGTTTCAAGAGATCTGGCAGGTTGCTTTTATTAATAGATCTGTTTAGTATAGTTAATGTTAGGTAGGGTTTGTATCATGAAATATATTCAAATATTCAATGCAAAATTATAATGGTTGAATTATTCATTTTCTTCAACATTCTTATAATGCTGGTAACAATGGTTTGTATCCTTCCACTAAAAAAATTGAAGCTCAAGTCAAGAATCCAATTGTTTCAATAAATGTTTGAAATACCAATGTTTGTATTTCTTGTGTCTCCCTTTGGGAATGCATATGGTGCGGAAATAACACACAGTTGTTATCTGATTCTTGTTGAACTGTCTGTGGGAGACTCCAACCTTCAGGAACCTCTGAGTAAGGTGAAGCTTATATGTGCGACTAGGGGGAGGTTTACCTAGTGCACCTAATAGCGCTCATGCCTTTTCAGCACTGTCCGCCTGCGATTGGCTGTGACCCGAACAGGTTTTACTTTTAACATCCCCTTCTCTGCATCTGCATTCTGCATAAATCATAAGCTCTGTGGATGGGAACATGCGAAACCGGTGGGGATCCTGCCTCGCGTAAAGGCCCGGATCTCCCCAGAGCCCCCCAGGATAAAATGAGCATCTTCCCCTTTTTGTTGTCTTTAATGGGTGTTCTAATGAAAACCTCTTGAATGCCAAAGAAGAATTGGCCTAACAGGTGAGGATTGAATGAAGTTCTCCCTTTAACAGCAGGTGTACCTACAGACATTGCACGCTCATCTAAGGCACCTGAGCAACCTTAATATTTCCAGCACCCCTAACAAGGGATGGTACCACCAACATTGATCATGCCCAGATGATAGTACATCAGTCTGATTTGCTGACTTGTGTGGGATCCATACCCCTGAATTGTAGCGGAACTTAGCATGTAGATGACTTACTTCCGCATCACACAAATGGAAAAAAGGGACTGGCCTGCTTCAAAAAGGAGCACCTGCCCACCTGGTAGCAAACCAAAGAGGCTTGTATTACCAACAAAATCTAAGAATGTGTGGGCTATCCTCATCTAAAGTTGGAATCATTAATCAAGGGGCTACCTCACCCATTAGAGTTGTGTTGTGGGAACATTGAGCAAGCACCAAAAGTGGTTTGCCTCTGCCAGCTACTCCTGTCTCATCCCTTTCAGGTCCACCTGCTTGTGTGCTGGTTCTGGCGATGGACTGCCAACTTGGCACTAACTCCATACAGGATTATAGATGGATACCAAGACGAGAGGTCCATGAAGATAGGGGCACGTGTAACCCTCAAAGAGAGACAACCTGGTTAGGCATCATGCCTCCCAACAAAACTTCAATACTAATAATGATTGTCAATCTAGTTAAAACCCAGGCTCTATAATTGACCTCCCACCAGAAGCAGCTCCTTACATGGTGATCCTAGGGGATGTGCTGCCTTTGATTGGACATATATCCATTGGACAACTCAAAATCAAAAAGACTCACTGTATTGGCCCTTGTATGTATGACCAAGCTAATACAGTGAAAAGTGTAAGCTGGCTGTGGAAAGGTAAGAAAACATTTAATTAGGACTGTTTGGTAATCAATTTTAATCGCTTCAATGTGGTGAGTACTCACCGCAACAAGCTCTTCTATGTCTATCAAGCCCTCCACAATTCAGGAGTTCTCATTAGGATACTTTTATAAACTAGAACTAGAGTGTCCTACCCCTTGGATAATGGTTGGGCCTCAGAGTTACAGATGTCAGCTCAAGCAGTTTTTGTTCACCCCTCTGGTGACCTTTAGCAGATATGCCCAATTGAGTCCTTTGGATTCCTGTGACTGTCAGATGCACCCTGCTTTGCCACCAGTACCAGCTGCACTCAACACGTCGCTTTGACTGTCATTCCGATGACTGGGCTACCTGCAACTACGAGGATCTCACGCTATTAAATTGGAACTTTGCAGGATTTGCCTCTAAATGTAAGAACCTGAATTAATATTCTTTTGTTAAGGGGTTTTATTTACATGTTTACAGAGACTTGGAAGGCCATAAATGATTTTTTCTGGAGGGTTTAAAAACATAATTCTCCTCAGCAATTCACTCACCCACTGGTAGGGCGAAGGGTGGCATGATAATTTGTCCCTCTTTAGGGTGGGTGGGTGGATTAAGGAATTGCATTCAGGGGCACCTACCCTACATGCTGTAAGAATAACCCTTTCAGGCTTCTTTGTCTTAAAATTGTTGAACTTTTAAAAAGTGAAAACGTGAACACAGACCTCTTCTAACATGCATACCCTGGGATCTTTCATTCATTTACTGTCAGAGAAAAAGGAAGGGCTGACTTACTTATTCACTGCTGGGGATTTTAATACACATTTATGCAAGAGCCCCATTGACGACTTAAGCGATTCCTCCAGGTTTATGTTATCTGTGGGGTTACATATGGAACATTTCATAGAAGGGACAGAGTTAAACACTTTGTTAAATGATTACAACCTAGTCTTTTCTTTGGATAAATTGGTTCATTCTAACGTGATAGAAGTTATCTCCACATTTACTGGAAGGGGTGGCGTTTCTATTATGTTCAAGTTCAAGAATTTGTAGAGCGCACTACTCACCCAGAGGGTCTCAAGGGGCTTGAGGGGGGGGTAGGTAAATTACTTATCGAATAGCCAGGTTTTTAACTGCTTTCTGAAGGAGAGGTGGTTCTGTGTAAGGCGGAGGTGAGTGGGGAGAGAATTCCAGGTCTTGGCCGCTAGGTAGGAGAAGGCTCTTCCTCCCATGGTGGACCTATGGATGCGCGGGATTGCGGCGAGGGCTTGTTTGGATGATCGTAGTTGTCGGTTGGGTGTGTAGAAGGACAGTCGCGTGTTGAGGCATTCAGGTCCTAGGTCTTAGAGGGCCTTGTGTGCGTGGGTAAGGAGCCGGAAAGTTATTCTTTTGTTGACGGGAAGCCAATGGAGGTCTTTCAGGTGGCCGGAGATGTGAGCTTGACGGGGGATGTCCAGTATGAGTCTGGCGGAGGCATTTTGGATGCGTTGGAGTTTTTTCTGCAGTTTGGCTGTGGTTCCGGCGTAGAGGGTATTTCCATAATCCAGTCGGCTAGTGACCAGTGCGTGGGTGACTGTCTTTCTTGTATCGGTGGGGATCCAGCAGAAGATTTTTTTGAGCATGCGTAGTATGTTGAAGCATGAAGATGAGACGGCGTTGACTTGTTTGGTCATCGAGAGGGAGGAGTCTAGGATGAAGCCCAGGTTACGTGCGTGATCTGTGGGTCTGGGTGCTGTACCCAGGGCCGGTGGCCACCATGAGTCGTCCCAGGCAGAGGGGGATGATCCTAGGATGAGGACTTCCGTTTTGTCCGAGTTTAGTTTTAGACGGCTGTTTTACATCCACTCGGCTACTTCTTTCATTCCTTCGTGTAGATTGGTTTTGGCGATACTTGGGTCTTTGGTGAGGGAGAGGATCAGCTGGGTGTCGTCTGCGTAGGAGATGATGTTGAGATTGTGTTGTCGTGCGATGGATGCGAGGGGACTCATGTAAACGTTGAAAAGGGTGGGACTGAGAGATGATCCTTGTGGTACGCCGCAGATGACTTTGGTGGCCTCTGATTTGAATGGGGGGAGGCGGACTCTCTGGGTTCTTCCGGTGAGGAACGAGATGATCCAGTTCAGAGCTTGTCCTTGTATTCCGACGTTGCTGAGGCGTTGAATGAGGGTGCTATGACAGACTGTGTCGAAGGCGGCGGAGAGGTCAAGTAGGATGAGGGCAACTGTTTCTCCGTTGTCCATTAGCGTTCGGATGTCGTCTGTAGCAGCGATGAGGGCGGTTTCGGTGCTGTGTTTGGCTCGGAATCCAGATTGTGAGGGGTCGAGGGAGTTGTTGGATTCCAGGAAGGCGGCGAGCTGATTATTGACGGCTTTCTCAATGACTTTGGCAGGGAATGGGAGGAGTGAGATCGGGCGGTAGTTCTTAAGTTCAGAAGGGTCTGCTGTGGGTTTCTTCAGAAGAGCGCTGAGTTTGGCATGTTTCCAGCTTTCCGGGAAGGTAGCGGAGTTGAAGGAGCAGTTGATGACATCTCGGAGGTAGGGTGCGATGATGGAGTCTGCTTTGTTGAAGATGTGGTTGGGGCATGGGTCGGTTGGTGAACCTGAGTGGATGGAGTTCATCAGGCGGATGGTGTCTTCAGTAGTGATTGGGTTCCAGGCGTGAAGGTTGTGAGAGTGCAGTTTTGGTTCGGGGGTGGGTGGAGTGGACTGATCTTCGGCCTGGTTTTCAAAGCTGTTATGTATGTCGGCGATTTTGTTGTGGAAGAAAGAGGATAAAGAGTCGCAGAGGTCTTGGGAGGGAGTGATGTCGTTGGTGCCGGTGGTGGGGTTGGTAAATCCTTTGACGATGTTGAATAGTTCCTTGCTGTTGTGGGCGTTGTTGTCGAATCGATCCTTGAATGCTGATTTCTTGGTTGATCGGATCAGTTGGTGGTGTTTGCGGGTGGCGTCCTTGAAGGTGGTCAGGTTGTCAGTGGTTGGGTTTTTTCTCCAGGTTTTCTCGAGGGTACGACATACCTTCTTGGATTTCTTAAGGTCATCGTTAAACCAGGGAGTCTTTTTGCTACCTAGTTTGATCTGGTGGTTTTTCAAGGGTGCTAATTTGTCAGCGCTGTGGGAGATCCAATGTGTGAGTTTGGTGGCAGCTTGGTTTGGGTCCGATGATATGGCAGGGGGGTTTTGATTGAGCGATGTGAAGAGTTGGTCGGTGGTGATTTTGCTCCAGTTTCTTCGAGGGATAGGATGTGGGGGGATGTGGGTCGTGGTTTTTTTGTAGTTGAAGTGAACGCAGCTGTGGTCTGTCCAGTGGAGAGCTGTGGTGTGATCGAAGGAGATGTGTTTGCTGGAGGTAAAGATAGGGTCGAGCGTGTGTCCGGCTAGGTGGGTGGGGGTGTCAACAATTTGTTTGAGTCCGAGATTGGCCAGGTTGTCCAGAAGGGTGGTGGTGTTGCTGTTGTTTTTCTTTTCCAGGTGGAAGTTGAGATCTCCCAGTAGAATGTAGTTCTCGGAGGTCAGGGCATGTGGGCTGATGAAGTCAGTGATGTCTTCGTTGAATTGTGTGCGGGTTCCTGGTGGTCTGTAGATGAGGGTGCCTCTAAGTGTGGTCCTGGGGTCGGTGTGGATCTGGAAGTGGAGGTGTTCGGCGGTCGTGAGGTTATCGTTGGAGCTGGACGTGATTCGGATGGTGTTCTTATGGACGATGGCGATTCCTCCTCCTGTTTGGTTGGTGCGGTCCTTTCGGATGATCTTGTAATTGTCCGGGATGGCTATGGCGATGTCGATTATTGATTATATGTTTCAATTTGCACCCTTATATCTACTGATTTCTAACTATAATTTTCCCGCAGTGTGCACAGTGATCATAACCCGGTATCTCTTGCTTTCGTTCGGTTGTGTCCATCTATCATAAAAGTGGAGGTTGTCCCAAGTGATTTTTTGCCACAATGCCAGGGCAGGCACCTAAGTTGTTCCATGGTCACTCCCCTTCCCTAGCACTACCGGCACGGAGTACTAAGCTGCTCTCTCATTTCTTTTATGTTTTATGTTACAAGCACAGTGTGAACTCCTCACTCCTCTTCCCTACGTCACCAGACGCTTTGAAACACCCGACTGAAACCAAGTCTGTGTTTCCTTTTGTCCACATACCCTTGACCGGTGGCTGGCCCTGTGAGCACCCTGGAGTGGAAGAAGAGAGGAAACCCACTATTAAGAGGGCGGACATCTCCGGACCAGGAACAGGAAAGCTCTTTGCCTTACTACAGACTTAGCTCCAGGCGAAAGAAAATTGTTAAAACCAATAAAAACAGCAGTAACCCTACCTATAGTCTCCGATTCTGCCTCTAACCCGCTAACAGGGTCCCAAGTAGCCCTTTGAATAAAGGCTTTAACATTAGAACATGGGCTAATGGTGGCCAACGGCAGACAAATGTCAGAGAAAGAAGGGGCTCCAACTTGTGATAGAACTAATTGTGAGAGCTGTATCAATTATGTTCTGGTCAACCAGAGGCTGCAGCTTAATATTAACGACATGTCAATTTGAAAAGAAATTAAGAGCAACTTTAGTATGTTGTCACTCTATGGAAGGTGGCCACTTGATACCTTCCCATGTCGTACTGCACTGGATTTTGAATCCACTAACAACAATCGTACTCAAGTGGTACCAACTTGTGATACAACATGACACCTTATCCTGTATTCATCACAATCCACAAATAAATCTATCTAACCTAGATGACATTCAATCAGGGGGCGGTGATATACAGACAGCAACTTGCATTCACTCATGTTATTCTTAGTGCCGTCCTCACAATCTAAAAAGATGGTGATAAACCCACATTTTCTAGTGTAATAAGGAGTGTAGGCCGTATTGAAAACAGTTGACCCCGGTAATAAACTTTGAAGACATGGGTTTAATAAGTGCCTGGAGAAAGGATATATAAGAAAATCCAGTCCAAAGCATAAAGAGATCAGGATCAGAAGAAGGGGCGGGACCTGTAGAGACATGTACAAGCAAGGACTCAAGTAAATTCTGGGACTTGGTCACTTTGGAGGTAATCCCGCTGCATCCCAAGCAACTAATCATATCCCACCGACTGACTGGTTTAACCATTTCAAAATATTGTACACTGATGAAATGCAGATTCCTGCACATGGATCCTCTTTTTCACCTTTAATGCTATGGAAGGATGACTTGTTTGATCTACGTGACATCACTACTTCCTTAGATGCCATAGTTCATGGCAAAGCCCCAGGACCTGATGGCATACTAGGAGATATATTTGTTCACAAAAAGAAAGTTGTTCCAAAATACATTTGTGCACTGTCAAATGCAATTTCACGGGTACTCCTATTCCTGGATCTTAGAATGGTTTCAAGGTGGTACCCATCTTTAAGAAGAGTGACAGAAATTCACCTACCAACTATAGACCAATTTGTTTAATTGACTCTATCCAAAATGTTATTCTGTCAGGCGGTTTTGACCAAAATCCAGGATTGGATTGATGAAAAAAAGATACTAATTACCTTTCAGGCTGGTTTAAAAAAAAACTGGACTATAAATCAGGTTTTCTGTTTTGTACTTTTGTACTGGAAAATTGTTCCAATTGGCAGGAGACACCTTTTTGTGGCCTTTGTCAATTTGAAATCAGCCTTTGAGCTGTGGTACCCGGCAAAGGTTTTGGCTTGTGCTTCGTGATTTGTGAGTGTCACTGGTTATTTTAGCTTTAGGATACTTCTTCCAACTTCTGTTTGGGGGAGCAGGGGCAGATCACTGAGAAAATTCCTGTAAACAATGGCGTCTATCAAGCATGTGTGCTAGCTTGTACATTGTTTTCATTACACCTGATTGAAGTTGCCCTTTCATCTCTCTTTGTCCCATGGATGCCCTCTCCCTTGCTAAGGAAATAGTATCCATGCATCTCTTTGCTGACAATACGCTATAAGTATCTAAAATTCCAGGCAATTTACAATGCCTGCTAAGTTGATTTGAGGACATTTTGCTCCATTGGTGGCCTGGAGGTTAACACAATGAAGACCAAACACATGGCGATTAATCAGCACAAATCCTACAAGGGGACGTTTTCTATGAGGGGAGGTGAACTTTGATGGAACAAGGTTTTATACGTAAAGAGACTTATCAGATTCAATCTAGGGGAAGCTTGGCTATGTGCTTTTACTAACAGTAACTCAAGTGACCTAATATGGCCACTGAAAATGCGGGAACTCTTCTGCGCATGAGTCTGCCACATCCCTTTGGTGTGATGTGTCTATGCTTTGGTGGGAATTTCTTTCAGCTGCGCATTAGTATTAAAGATGGCCGCTTCATGTGTCAGACATTAATGCACCTGCTTCTGCTTGAACTAAACTTTGTTCTTTCTGCTTAACTAATAATGCTATAGTTAAAATAAAGTAATGGGAATAGAGTAGAGATAAGTGGTATACAGTGCATTCATTTATTATCGCATTCTAATATGTTTCTCTTTGACTTTATTTTTAGCTCGTGTTTGGGCCTTTTGGGTGATCCTAAACTCCATTTTGGAAAGGCTGCGTCTGTGCACTGAAACTAATAAATCCTTGAAGACGCTGACATTGACAAGCAGCCAAATCCTGACTTACTTGTAATATTCATGGGAAGATGACCACCTGACCTCTCAAGAGGAAGAAAATATAAACTGATTGTATACAGTATTGAAACATTTATTGCTGGGTGAAATAAAAGTACATGGGAAGGTAACATCAAGGGCGGGAACATTGATCCAAATTATTGAATGGAAATTATCTCATACTGGTATGGTGTGATGACCTCTCCTTGCCTTTCTGACCAATCAAATCAAGGGAATTCACGAATGCGCAACACTGGGGGGTGGTACATTTCCCTCAAAAATAGTATAACTAAGGTAGGTTTAGTCAGTTAGATTGTCCGACTTGTCACAGACCTGTCACTGACCCAACATATGCTGGAGGAGAGCAGAGGTGCTAGTCGAGCACTCTGTCTGAAGAATCAATAATTGCTGAGGGAGTAGAATCAATGACCCAATCGGCATCCGAGTGTTAGCTGCAGAGAGAGAGGAGTGTGACGCTGGTGTTGCACTTAGCTGAGGTCCTATCCTGATCTGCACCTGTCCTGTCCTGATCTGCATTGGTCCTGTCCAGATCTGCACCTGTCCCGTCCTGTTTGTATCTGATTTGTTGGGAGCCCCTTTTCTCTTTGCCCCAGCCCGTGGCCAGGGTTGGTCTTCACACCATTCTAGGTAAATATAATCGGTGTGGTATGTCATTGTACTTGTTTCCCTTTCTCACCCTTCCCAGGTATCAATGCCTAAAAGAAATCTCAAAATATTTCTACATATCATTGCATTAGTTATTATTTTCCGAATTGAAAAGGCTTTAACTGCTTTTGTATGGACTCTGCCATTTAAGACTTTGCATAGATAAAGTGTTTAACACTTTCCAGACTCTGTGATTATTTATGAAGGTAAATGTTATTATCTACCTAATATGCTAACTCCCTTTTGATCCCTTAGGACTTTAGTTACAGATGACAAGGATTGGTAAGTCAAAGTGTACAGATATAAGTCCTAAAGTGAATAAAACCTGATAGGCTGATAATAAAGCAGGATTAGCTGTTCAAAGTGTGAATGTTTATGAACTTTGGTAGTTTTCTAACATCATAGATATGATGTCAGAACATATGTTCCTAAGAATACTGGTCCTATTGATGGTCATTACTCCATTACATCCCATAAAGCTCAACATAGATGTAGTATCATTGGAATGGGAATAACGAGGAATCCAGGAAATGAATTGAATAAGATTTATTCTTAAGCAAGGAAGAATAGATGCAGCTGGAAGGAAGGTTCATCCAAAGAATGAAACCCAACTCCAGATTCAGCACACACATTGGAACATTCATTTGTAAGAAAACATTCTACAATACATAGAAAGGATTCCATTTAAAGGAACATGCAGTCACTACACATCCCCGTTCTTCAATAAAAACAAATAATACAAAGATTAAATACAACAAATGTTAAACAACGAACCTTCAGTAAACACACCACTTGGAGACTCGGAAGAAACAGGAACCTGTGAACCATCCTGAACTTCAGAGTCTTCACCCACAACACCATCCCCCTTTTCAAACTGAGAAAAGAGGGGAAAAAAACAAAGAGAGAAAAAAATAACCTACCACCAATAATCCCTTTACAAATCACTACAGAGATTCCCTTCTAAACCAGTCTTGCCTGCTAACGCAAACCAACTCATATGATGAATCGTGCCAACATCCACTTGGACCGTATTCTTCATAACCCTTATAACAGTTTTGGGTCCAAAAAAAAAACATGTGTCCAACACTGAATTTGACCTCTAGTGCCATGTTTCCTATCATAATAATTTTTTTGTATAAATATATTGTGACTTCAAGATAGATTGCTGACCTTTGTCAGCATCACAAAGCTCAAAATGCTGCAAGTCCAAAAATGTCACGACTAACCTCACCTACAAAGGAGTCTAAACCTTCACGAAACAGTTTACAGTTTAACCCCAAAGAAACAGGATTTTTTGTAGAACTATCAGAGCTGTTGTGTCCAAACTGTGTCTGTGTTCTATTCTATTCACTCTTCCAACATAGAATTTCACCTGGGACAGTAGATTCTTGTTCAATACCTGTACTAATTACGAAACTCTCCATCAAATCTGATTTAAACTAGAGAGCATAGTTCGTCAAACTAAGAACCGGAAAACCCTCACTCAAAAAAACATCTCTACGAAACTAAACACACCCTATGTATCCAACTTAAATACGACCTTCACTACAAACCATCCTGAAAATAAATCCACGAACACTACAATGTACCAAATCACACCGTCCAGTTAAATCATGAGTCTCATAATATCCACAGCAAAACTTTGCTACGGCAAACTAGGACAATCTAACAAAGATGACGGTGAATCAAGCATTTTCTGTGCTTAGTCCGATGTTTCACACTAAAAACAAATAAGAACAAAACTATCTATGCTCACATCAATACATTGTTATAAAAACTTTTTGTAAAAACTCCTGGATGACCATAACATTTGGGAACAAGAATAACGTTAAAATATCGTTCTTACCCTGAATAACTTTACCTAAATAAACCTACTAGAAACTGCACTATCATCTTCATTATATTCCTCCTCCCACATGAACCTCAAACAGAGTATCTTCAAATACTGCGGCAACACACCAAACACTCCACGGGTCTAGGGCACTTAGGCACTAAGGAATGCCTACGGAGATACCTGGAACAAATTGTACATTATAAACGAAATCTTTGAGTCATATAGACATCCTGGCTACTCTACCTGATGCTCTAAATGAATCGAACACAGTTAGTATACTAAGTAAAGTTACCATTATCTGCAACTTACAATTTTCCCATAGCATGCTTTGCTTTAAAACGAAACATGAGGGTTCTAAACCCTAACATATCAATTCTCCCGCCTGTAAAACTTTCGGCAGTAACATCATTGGACTCTAACCCCATCCTATTTTATCCACAAAATGACTTTTCCATATCTGTTGTGGCACTACTGTGGTAAATAAATAATTAAATACCGGTACTATTTTTGAATACATTAATAATAACAGATAGCTCAATAAATAAGAGGCAGGATCCGAGGAATCTGAGTCGAACGGGCTTTATTCAGGCAAAAGGGAAGGGACAGAATCGGGACAGCCTGAAATAAAATGGCATAGAAGGCAGCTGCAACGTTTCATCAACAGTACAAGGTATATATAGTAAAATATCACAATTACATTACATACAGTAGACGTAACTAGTGACAAGCGTAAGATAAGAACACATGGGCGTGAAAAGAAGGCATGCACAGGGCGTGCACGTAGACATGTGATGAGAACGTCACAGAAGTGTCATGAATGGGCGGAAACATGGAGGGGGCTACCTGAGCAGCTGGGACCTTTAACCTAGTGGTGCGCGCAAACGGGCAATGACGTGTTACCGGGGAGAACTGGGGGCTATGACTTCTGCACTAGAAGAGGAGACTAAAGTCTGCGGTGTCAGGACGACATGTACCTATAGCATATCTGGTATCTGGTGTTTGGAGTACATGTTGATAGAATCTAAAAGTTATCAGGGCAAAGGCTACTTGACACTAAGGCTGGTGCATGCATATATTCTACATGTATTGCGTGTACTATGAATCTTCATGAATATTAATACAGTAATACTCTTGCATGGAGACAGAAAGACTAGACAGTAATACTCTTGCATGGAGACAGAAAGACTAGACCATAGCTGGAGCTGTTTATACGGTTCAGTAGCTTAGGAATGTGAAGACGGAGAGCTGAGCTGATAACTAGAAGCATAACATATTCTTGGCAGACAAGCAGGCAGAGCCAGGCCGGGCACCGCGCTGCACGGCAGGGAGTAAGTGAAGGGTCAGGGATGCAGGTGGGGGCTGCATCGCTCCTCGGAGTGGGTTCAGGAGACAGGAGCTTGAATCTGGTGTCCGGGCCCTTTGAGGCCTAGAAACGGGGACAATTCAATGAATTAACGTGCACACTGTAAAACGTGGCAACATAGGCCTAATACTCGTTGCTTTCACGAGAACTGGAAACTGGCATACTAGAGTTGGACACAACTATAATTGCGTCTTTAATCGATCATAGGGGGATATATGCATATCGATCATGCACATATAACATAGGATGGGGAACACGTAGGCACATATGACAAGGCAAAATTCAATTTTCCTCACTACAGTGAACGGTGAACCCGAATCTGCTGCCAATTGTACTGTAACACCACCCAAAGAAATGTTATAAAAAGGATTAAATGATGAGTCACTAGAGGTATTTAAAACAACTTTTTTTCTCTGTACTAAATTTCCCTGAACAACATTATTGTCCAAATTTGATGAAGAGAAATCAGCCTCATACTGGACATACATCACTTTTCTTTTTAATACTTTCCTGTTCTTCCAGTTGCACACTCGCGAAAAGTGTCCCATCAATCCGCACTCCCAGCACTTGGCAGATCTAGCAGGGCATTTTCCACGGAAAACAGCATGTGAATAATTACCTTATCCAAAACAAACTAAGTTGCTACACACCTTTTGCTCAACACCCTCAAATTTCCTTTGAGGGTATGTAGCTTTAGCACCACGATCAGACATTTCTGTCTTATTAAGTAAGGCAATTATATCTTTAAGACGTTTACTACCCTCAACCCATAACTTGTCCTGCAAATATTTTTTTCTTGTAAACCTTACTACTAGGTCAAGGATTAGATCATTGTGTAATTGAGCAAAATCACATTTCCCCATTAACCTTTTCAAAATTGAAATAAATTCCTTCAGAAATCCAGCAATACCTACTGAGAAAGAAAAAAAATCATGCAAATCTAGTAATGCATTTTTAAAAACATCCAAATTTCCTACTGTTCTTTCTTCAAGAATGCGCAAACCCTCTGGACCCAGTGAATATAACAGCATTCGTTTCTTCTTTTCAAGAAGGAATGTACCGTTGACATCCCCCAAGTTAGCAATGTAATTTAAGAAATATGCATTCAAATCCACCCAGGAAACAACAGGTTCTCCACAAACTGACAAAAATTCTCTAGGTGAATTGATTGGTAAATTCAATAGATTTCTGTCATTTGTTGCAATTGTTCTTGGTGCGCTCGCTGTCAGTGGCATAATTGAATGCTTTAAAGAAAACAAAAACCTGAAACAAAATTGGTTAGTTATCGGAAACGACCCCTACGTGAATGATGTCTTCGTGAAAAAAAAGTACCTAACACAATAACTAGTTAGTTATTTGAAACAACCACTTCGTGAATGATGTTTTCGTGAACCAACATCTGAATATTGGATGAACCACTTCGTGAATGATGTCTTCATGTAACGAAACACCCAAAACAACAGTTCGTTAGTTATAGTACTCGTTGAAAAAAAATTGAAAGCAACCAATTCGTGAATGATGTCTTCAACGAAATACCAAAAACAACAGTTCGTTAGTTATAATACTTGTTGAAAAAAACAAAATTGAAAGTAACCACTTTGTGAAATATACCACTTCCTGAAAAATTGAAAGCAACCACTTCGTGAATGATGTCTTCAACGAAATACCAAAAACAACAGTTCGTTAGTTAAAGTACTTGTTGAAAAATCGAAAGCAACCACTTCGTGAATGATGTCTTCGACAAAATACCAATAACAACAGTTCGTTAGTTATAATACTCGTTGAAAAAAAATATTGAAAGCAACCAATTCGTGAAACATACCACTTCCTGAAAAAAGGTGTCCTCCAGTAATGTTCTAATCTTCCAGCTGCATTAAAATCCAAGAATGGTAGAAAATCCTCGTGAAATACACTGCTAAACTTCGTGCAATATATATAAAAAGAAAAAAAAATTGGAATTCCTCTCCAAATACTGCCTGTTCAGAAGTTTCAGCAACGAAATTGGGTTAGTAAAATATGATGAAATAAAACTCTAAATCGTGAAATAACCACTTCGTGAAATAACCACTTCGTGAAAGGTGTCCTCCAGTAATATTTTAGACTTCCAGCTGACTTAAATTCGAAGAAAAGAAGAAAATTGACAAAACGTACCGGTAAATTCCTCTCCAAATATTGCCTGTTCCAAAGTTTTTGCAATGCAAGTGGTTGCTAAGGGAAGCCCGACACAACAGTATCAAAATGGCCGTCAAAACGTAGGTTAACGCGTGATGATGCTATCACGCTGAAAGGCGTGATACGTGATGATGCTGGCGTCGTCCACAGACGGGATTCTAAGAAGAGATTCGAAGGAAAGCTCCCTCGAGACCACGTTCCAGTGCAGGACGCTGTTGCCAGGAATCCATTACAAACACAACAATGATGGACAGAATGTGGATCAATGTCACACATTCACCCCAGTCCAAAGATCTGGGCCCAAATCCATCGTTTTTCCACTCCACACCACCCTGGGTTAGACAATGGCGATATGCAAATCAGCGCTGACCCTGTGCCCCATGGGAACAGTCCAGTCCGAACTACAAAAGCCATGTCCTTCCCAGAACGGAAACAAGCATCCGAGGACCGGCCCGGTTTCGAGGTAACACCTCTCATCAGCCCGGCTAGCTTGATTCCAGTGGTGTGGAGTGCCTGGGACTCACGTCTGAGCATCCCCAGTACACTTAGAGCGGTAATTGCAAACACAACAATGATGGACAGAATGTGGATCAATGTCACACATTCACCCCAGTCCAAAGATCTGGGCCCAAATCCATCGTTTTTCCACTCCACACCACCCTGGGTTAGACAATGGCGATATGCAAATCAGCGCTGACCCTGTGCCCCATGGGAACAGTCCAGTCCGAACTACAAAAGCCATGTCCTTCCCAGAACGGAAACAAGCATCCGAGGACCGGCCCGGTTTCGAGGTAACACCTCTCATCAGCCCGGCTAGCTTGATTCCAGTGGTGTGGAGTGCCTGGGACTCACGTCTGAGCATCCCCAGTACACTTAGAGCGGTAATTGCAAACACAACAATGATGGACAGAATGTGGATCAATGTCACACATTCACCCCAGTCCAAAGATCTGGGCCCAAATCCATCGTTTTTCCACTCCACACCACCCTGGGTTAGACAATGGCGATATGCAAATCAGCGCTGACCCTGTGCCCCATGGGAACAGTCCAGTCCGAACTACAAAAGCCATGTCCTTCCCAGAACGGAAACAAGCATCCGAGGACCGGCCCGGTTTCGAGGTAACACCTCTCATCAGCCCGGCTAGCTTGATTCCAGTGGTGTGGAGTGCCTGGGACTCACGTCTGAGCATCCCCAGTACACTTAGAGCGGTAATTGCAAACACAACAATGATGGACAGAATGTGGATCAATGTCACACATTCACCCCAGTCCAAAGATCTGGGCCCAAATCCATCGTTTTTCCACTCCACACCACCCTGGGTTAGACAATGGCGATATGCAAATCAGCGCTGACCCTGCGCCCCATGGGAACAGTCCAGTCCGAACTACAAAAGCCATGTCCTTCCCAGAACGGAAACAAGCATCCGAGGACCGGCCCGGTTTCGAGGTAACACCTCTCATCAGCCCGGCTAGCTTGATTCCAGTGGTGTGGAGTGCCTGGGACTCACGTCTGAGCATCCCCAGTACACTTAGAGCGGTAATTGCAAACACAACAATGATGGACAGAATGTGGATCAATGTCACACATTCACCCCAGTCCAAAGATCTGGG
Source organism: Lissotriton helveticus (assembly GCF_964261635.1). Taxonomy (NCBI): domain Eukaryota; kingdom Metazoa; phylum Chordata; class Amphibia; order Caudata; family Salamandridae; genus Lissotriton; species Lissotriton helveticus. The sequence goes on from NC_136063.1 coordinate 24,937,127, forward strand.
CCCAAATCCATCGTTTTTCCACTCCACACCACCCTGGGTTAGACAATGGCGATATGCAAATCAGCGCTGACCCTGTGCCCCATGGGAACAGTCCAGTCCGAACTACAAAAGCCATGTCCTTCCCAGAACGGAAACAAGCATCCGAGGACCGGCCCGGTTTCGAGGTAACACCTCTCATCAGCCCGGCTAGCTTGATTCCAGTGGTGTGGAGTGCCTGGGACTCACGTCTGAGCATCCCCAGTACACTTAGAGCGGTAATTGCAAACACAACAATGATGGACAGAATGTGGATCAATGTCACACATTCACCCCAGTCCAAAGATCTGGGCCCAAATCCATCGTTTTTCCACTCCACACCACCCTGGGTTAGACAATGGCGATATGCAAATCAGCGCTGACCCTGTGCCCCATGGGAACAGTCCAGTCCGAACTACAAAAGCCATGTCCTTCCCAGAACGGAAACAAGCATCCGAGGACCGGCCCGGTTTCGAGGTAACACCTCTCATCAGCCCGGCTAGCTTGATTCCAGTGGTGTGGAGTGCCTGGGACTCACGTCTGAGCATCCCCAGTACACTTAGAGCGGTAATTGCAAACACAACAATGATGGACAGAATGTGGATCAATGTCACACATTCACCCCAGTCCAAAGATCTGGGCCCAAATCCATCGTTTTTCCACTCCACACCACCCTGGGTTAGACAATGGCGATATGCAAATCAGCGCTGACCCTGTGCCCCATGGGAACAGTCCAGTCCGAACTACAAAAGCCATGTCCTTCCCAGAACGGAAACAAGCATCCGAGGACCGGCCCGGTTTCGAGGTAACACCTCTCATCAGCCCGGCTAGCTTGATTCCAGTGGTGTGGAGTGCCTGGGACTCACGTCTGAGCATCCCCAGTACACTTAGAGCGGTAATTGCAAACACAACAATGATGGACAGAATGTGGATCAATGTCACACATTCACCCCAGTCCAAAGATCTGGGCCCAAATCCATCGTTTTTCCACTCCACACCACCCTGGGTTAGACAATGGCGATATGCAAATCAGCGCTGACCCTGTGCCCCATGGGAACAGTCCAGTCCGAACTACAAAAGCCATGTCCTTCCCAGAACGGAAACAAGCATCCGAGGACCGGCCCGGTTTCGAGGTAACACCTCTCATCAGCCCGGCTAGCTTGATTCCAGTGGTGTGGAGTGCCTGGGACTCACGTCTGAGCATCCCCAGTACACTTAGAGCGGTAATTGCAAACACAACAATGATGGACAGAATGTGGATCAATGTCACACATTCACCCCAGTCCAAAGATCTGGGCCCAAATCCATCGTTTTTCCACTCCACACCACCCTGGGTTAGACAATGGCGATATGCAAATCAGCGCTGACCCTGTGCCCCATGGGAACAGTCCAGTCCGAACTACAAAAGCCATGTCCTTCCCAGAACGGAAACAAGCATCCGAGGACCGGCCCGGTTTCGAGGTAACACCTCTCATCAGCCCGGCTAGCTTGATTCCAGTGGTGTGGAGTGCCTGGGACTCACGTCTGAGCATCCCCAGTACACTTAGAGCGGTAATTGCAAACACAACAATGATGGACAGAATGTGGATCAATGTCACACATTCACCCCAGTCCAAAGATCTGGGCCCAAATCCATTGTTTTTCCACTCCACACCACCCTGGGTTAGACAATGGCGATATGCAAATCAGCGCTGACCCTGTGCCCCATGGGAACAGTCCAGTCCGAACTACAAAAGCCATGTCCTTCCCAGAACGGAAACAAGCATCCGAGGACCGGCCCGGTTTCGAGGTAACACCTCTCATCAGCCCGGCTAGCTTGATTCCAGTGGTGTGGAGTGCCTGGGACTCACGTCTGAGCATCCCCAGTACACTTAGAGCGGTAATTGCAAACACAACAATGATGGACAGAATGTGGATCAATGTCACACATTCACCCCAGTCCAAAGATCTGGGCCCAAATCCATCGTTTTTCCACTCCACACCACCCTGGGTTAGACAATGGCGATATGCAAATCAGCGCTGACCCTGTGCCCCATGGGAACAGTCCAGTCCGAACTACAAAAGCCATGTCCTTCCCAGAACGGAAACAAGCATCCGAGGACCGGCCCGGTTTCGAGGTAACACCTCTCATCAGCCCGGCTAGCTTGATTCCAGTGGTGTGGAGTGCCTGGGACTCACGTCTGAGCATCCCCAGTACACTTAGAGCGGTAATTGCAAACACAACAATGATGGACAGAATGTGGATCAATGTCACACATTCACCCCAGTCCAAAGATCTGGGCCCAAATCCATCGTTTTTCCACTCCACACCACCCTGGGTTAGACAATGGCGATATGCAAATCAGCGCTGACCCTGTGCCCCATGGGAACAGTCCAGTCCGAACTACAAAAGCCATGTCCTTCCCAGAACGGAAACAAGCATCCGAGGACCGGCCCGGTTTCGAGGTAACACCTCTCATCAGCCCGGCTAGCTTGATTCCAGTGGTGTGGAGTGCCTGGGACTCACGTCTGAGCATCCCCAGTACACTTAGAGCGGTAATTGCAAACACAACAATGATGGACAGAATGTGGATCAATGTCACACATTCACCCCAGTCCAAAGATCTGGGCCCAAATCCATCGTTTTTCTACTCCACACCACCCTGGGTTAGACAATGGCGATATGCAAATCAGCGCTGACCCTGTGCCCCATGGGAACAGTCCAGTCCGAACTACAAAAGCCATGTCCTTCCCAGAACGGAAACAAGCATCCGAGGACCGGCCCGGTTTCGAGGTAACACCTCTCATCAGCCCGGCTAGCTTGATTCCAGTGGTGTGGAGTGCCTGGGACTCACGTCTGAGCATCCCCAGTACACTTAGAGCGGTAATTGCAAACACAACAATGATGGACAGAATGTGGATCAATGTCACACATTCACCCCAGTCCAAAGATCTGGGCCCAAATCCATCGTTTTTCCACTCCACACCACCCTGGGTTAGACAATGGCGATATGCAAATCAGCGCTGACCCTGTGCCCCATGGGAACAGTCCAGTCCGAACTACAAAAGCCATGTCCTTCCCAGAACGGAAACAAGCATCCGAGGACCGGCCCGGTTTCGAGGTAACACCTCTCATCAGCCCGGCTAGCTTGATTCCAGTGGTGTGGAGTGCCTGGGACTCACGTCTGAGCATCCCCAGTACACTTAGAGCGGTAATTGCAAACACAACAATGATGGACAGAATGTGGATCAATGTCACACATTCACCCCAGTCCAAAGATCTGGGCCCAAATCCATCGTTTTTCCACTCCACACCACCCTGGGTTAGACAATGGCGATATGCAAATCAGCGCTGACCCTGCGCCCCATGGGAACAGTCCAGTCCGAACTACAAAAGCCATGTCCTTCCCAGAACGGAAACAAGCATCCGAGGACCGGCCCGGTTTCGAGGTAACACCTCTCATCAGCCCGGCTAGCTTGATTCCAGTGGTGTGGAGTGCCTGGGACTCACGTCTGAGCATCCCCAGTACACTTAGAGCGGTAATTGCAAACACAACAATGATGGACAGAATGTGGATCAATGTCACACATTCACCCCAGTCCAAAGATCTGGGCCCAAATCCATCGTTTTTCCACTCCACACCACCCTGGGTTAGACAATGGCGATATGCAAATCAGCGCTGACCCTGTGCCCCATGGGAACAGTCCAGTCCGAACTACAAAAGCCATGTCCTTCCCAGAACGGAAACAAGCATCCGAGGACCGGCCCGGTTTCGAGGTAACACCTCTCATCAGCCCGGCTAGCTTGATTCCAGTGGTGTGGAGTGCCTGGGACTCACGTCTGAGCATCCCCAGTACACTTAGAGCGGTAATTGCAAACACAACAATGATGGACAGAATGTGGATCAATGTTACACATTCACCCCAGTCCAAAGATCTGGGCCCAAATCCATCGTTTTTCCACTCCACACCACCCTGGGTTAGACAATGGCGATATGCAAATCAGCGCTGACCCTGTGCCCCATGGGAACAGTCCAGTCCGAACTACAAAAGCCATGTCCTTCCCAGAACGGAAACAAGCATCCGAGGACCGGCCCGGTTTCGAGGTAACACCTCTCATCAGCCCGGCTAGCTTGATTCCAGTGGTGTGGAGTGCCTGGGACTCACGTCTGAGCATCCCCAGTACACTTAGAGCGGTAATTGCAAACACAACAATGATGGACAGAATGTGGATCAATGTCACACATTCACCCCAGTCCAAAGATCTGGGCCCAAATCCATCGTTTTTCCACTCCACACCACCCTGGGTTAGACAATGGCGATATGCAAATCAGCGCTGACCCTGTGCCCCATGGGAACAGTCCAGTCCGAACTACAAAAGCCATGTCCTTCCCAGAACGGAAACAAGCATCCGAGGACCGGCCCGGTTTCGAGGTAACACCTCTCATCAGCCCGGCTAGCTTGATTAAAGTGGTGTGGAGTGCCTGGGACTCACGTCTGAGCATCCCCAGTACACTTAGAGCGGTAATTGCAAACACAACAATGATGGACAGAATGTGGATCAATGTCACACATTCACCCCAGTCCAAAGATCTGGGCCCAAATCCATCGTTTTTCCACTCCACACCACCCTGGGTTAGACAATGGCGATATGCAAATCAGCGCTGACCCTGTGCCCCATGGGAACAGTCCAGTCCGAACTACAAAAGCCATGTCCTTCCCAGAACGGAAACAAGCATCCGAGGACCGGCCCGGTTTCGAGGTAACACCTCTCATCAGCCCGGCTAGCTTGATTCCAGTGGTGTGGAGTGCCTGGGACTCACGTCTGAGCATCCCCAGTACACTTAGAGCGGTAATTGCAAACACAACAATGATGGACAGAATGTGGATCAATGTCACACATTCACCCCAGTCCAAAGATCTGGGCCCAAATCCATCGTTTTTCCACTCCACACCACCCTGGGTTAGACAATGGCGATATGCAAATCAGCGCTGACCCTGTGCCCCATGGGAACAGTCCAGTCCGAACTACAAAAGCCATGTCCTTCCCAGAACGGAAACAAGCATCCGAGGACCGGCCCGGTTTCGAGGTAACACCTCTCATCAGCCCGGCTAGCTTGATTCCAGTGGTGTGGAGTGCCTGGGACTCACGTCTGAGCATCCCCAGTACACTTAGAGCGGTAATTGCAAACACAACAATGATGGACAGAATGTGGATCAATGTCACACATTCACCCCAGTCCAAAGATCTGGGCCCAAATCCATCGTTTTTCCACTCCACACCACCCTGGGTTAGACAATGGCGATATGCAAATCAGCGCTGACCCTGTGCCCCATGGGAACAGTCCAGTCCGAACTACAAAAGCCATGTCCTTCCCAGAACGGAAACAAGCATCCGAGGACCGGCCCGGTTTCGAGGTAACACCTCTCATCAGCCCGGCTAGCTTGATTCCAGTGGTGTGGAGTGCCTGGGACTCACGTCTGAGCATCCCCAGTACACTTAGAGCGGTAATTGCAAACACAACAATGATGGACAGAATGTGGATCAATGTCACACATTCACCCAGTCCAAAGATCTGGGCCCAAATCCATCGTTTTTCCACTCCACACCACCCTGGGTTAGACAATGGCGATATGCAAATCAGCGCTGACCCTGTGCCCCATGGGAACAGTCCAGTCCGAACTACAAAAGCCATGTCCTTCCCAGAACGGAAACAAGCATCCGAGGACCGGCCCGGTTTCGAGGTAACACCTCTCATCAGCCCGGCTAGCTTGATTCCAGTGGTGTGGAGTGCCTGGGACTCACGTCTGAGCATCCCCAGTACACTTAGAGCGGTAATTGCAAACACAACAATGATGGACAGAATGTGGATCAATGTCACACATTCACCCCAGTCCAAAGATCTGGGCCCAAATCCATCGTTTTTCCACTCCACACCACCCTGGGTTAGACAATGGCGATATGCAAATCAGCGCTGACCCTGTGCCCCATGGGAACAGTCCAGTCCGAACTACAAAAGCCATGTCCTTCCCAGAACGGAAACAAGCATCCGAGGACCGGCCCGGTTTCGAGGTAACACCTCTCATCAGCCCGGCTAGCTTGATTCCAGTGGTGTGGAGTGCCTGGGACTCACGTCTGAGCATCCCCAGTACACTTAGAGCGGTAATTGCAAACACAACAATGATGGACAGAATGTGGATCAATGTCACACATTCACCCCAGTCCAAAGATCTGGGCCCAAATCCATCGTTTTTCTACTCCACACCACCCTGGGTTAGACAATGGCGATATGCAAATCAGCGCTGACCCTGTGCCCCATGGGAACAGTCCAGTCCGAACTACAAAAGCCATGTCCTTCCCAGAACGGAAACAAGCATCCGAGGACCGGCCCGGTTTCGAGGTAACACCTCTCATCAGCCCGGCTAGCTTGATTCCAGTGGTGTGGAGTGCCTGGGACTCACGTCTGAGCATCCCCAGTACACTTAGAGCGGTAATTGCAAACACAACAATGATGGACAGAATGTGGATCAATGTCACACATTCACCCCAGTCCAAAGATCTGGGCCCAAATCCATCGTTTTTCCACTCCACACCACCCTGGGTTAGACAATGGCGATATGCAAATCAGCGCTGACCCTGTGCCCCATGGGAACAGTCCAGTCCGAACTACAAAAGCCATGTCCTTCCCAGAACGGAAACAAGCATCCGAGGACCGGCCCGGTTTCGAGGTAACACCTCTCATCAGCCCGGCTAGCTTGATTCCAGTGGTGTGGAGTGCCTGGGACTCACGTCTGAGCATCCCCAGTACACTTAGAGCGGTAATTGCAAACACAACAATGATGGACAGAATGTGGATCAATGTCACACATTCACCCCAGTCCAAAGATCTGGGCCCAAATCCATCGTTTTTCCACTCCACACCACCCTGGGTTAGACAATGGCGATATGCAAATCAGCGCTGACCCTGTGCCCCATGGGAACAGTCCAGTCCGAACTACAAAAGCCATGTCCTTCCCAGAACGGAAACAAGCATCCGAGGACCGGCCCGGTTTCGAGGTAACACCTCTCATCAGCCCGGCTAGCTTGATTCCAGTGGTGTGGAGTGCCTGGGACTCACGTCTGAGCATCCCCAGTACACTTAGAGCGGTAATTGCAAACACAACAATGATGGACAGAATGTGGATCAATGTCACACATTCACCCCAGTCCAAAGATCTGGGCCCAAATCCATCGTTTTTCCACTCCACACCACCCTGGGTTAGACAATGGCGATATGCAAATCAGCGCTGACCCTGTGCCCCATGGGAACAGTCCAGTCCGAACTACAAAAGCCATGTCCTTCCCAGAACGGAAACAAGCATCCGAGGACCGGCCCGGTTTCGAGGTAACACCTCTCATCAGCCCGGCTAGCTTGATTCCAGTGGTGTGGAGTGCCTGGGACTCACGTCTGAGCATCCCCAGTACACTTAGAGCGGTAATTGCAAACACAACAATGATGGACAGAATGTGGATCAATGTCACACATTCACCCCAGTCCAAAGATCTGGGCCCAAATCCATCGTTTTTCCACTCCACACCACCCTGGGTTAGACAATGGCGATATGCAAATCAGCGCTGACCCTGTGCCCCATGGGAACAGTCCAGTCCGAACTACAAAAGCCATGTCCTTCCCAGAACGGAAACAAGCATCCGAGGACCGGCCCGGTTTCGAGGTAACACCTCTCATCAGCCCGGCTAGCTTGATTCCAGTGGTGTGGAGTGCCTGGGACTCACGTCTGAGCATCCCCAGTACACTTAGAGCGGTAATTGCAAACACAACAATGATGGACAGAATGTGGATCAATGTCACACATTCACCCCAGTCCAAAGATCTGGGCCCAAATCCATCGTTTTTCCACTAGCCGGGCTGAAGAGAGGTGTTACCTCGAAACCGGTCCGGTCCTCGGATGCTTGATTCCGGTCTGGGAAAGATATGGCTGTTGTAGTTCGGACTGGACTGTTCCCATGGGGCAACAGGGTCAGAGCTGATTTGCATAAAGCCATTATCTGACCCAGGGTGGTGTGGAGTGCAAAAAAACGATGGATTTGGGCCCAGATCTTTTGACTGGGCGAGTGTGTGACATTGATCCACATTCAGTCCATCACTTGTTGTTTTTTGCAATTGCCGCCCTAAGTGCGCTGGGGATGCCCAGACGTGGGTCCCAGGCACTCCACACCACTTGGAGTCAAGCTAGCCGGGCTGAAGAGAGGTGTTACCTCGAAACCGGTCCGGTCCTCGGATGCTTGATTCCGGTCTGGGAAAGATATGGCTGTTGTAGTTCGGACTGGACTGTTCCCATGGGGCAACAGGGTCAGAGCTGATTTGCATAAAGCCATTATCTGACCCAGGGTGGTGTGGAGTGCAAAAAAACGATGGATTTGGGCCCAGATCTTTTGACTGGGCGAGTGTGTGACATTGATCCACATTCAGTCCATCACTTGTTGTTTTTTGCAATTGCCGCCCTAAGTGCGCTGGGGATGCCCAGACGTGGGTCCCAGGCACTCCACACCACTTGGAGTCAAGCTAGCCGGGCTGAAGAGAGGTGTTACCTCGAAACCGGTCCGGTCCTCGGATGCTTGATTCCGGTCTGGGAAAGATATGGCTGTTGTAGTTCGGACTGGACTGTTCCCATGGGGCAACAGGGTCAGAGCTGATTTGCATAAAGCCATTATCTGACCCAGGGTGGTGTGGAGTGCAAAAAAACGATGGATTTGGGCCCAGATCTTTTGACTGGGCGAGTGTGTGACATTGATCCACATTCAGTCCATCACTTGTTGTTTTTTGCAGGAATCCATTACAGCACGGCTTTCAAAGGTAAACATCATGTAGAAACCTTACTGTTTGAAGTATCAAATCCAAACATCGTTATGCGAACCGGATAATTCCCAATGTCATGCCTTTTCCAAAATTAGTGGTACGAATCACGCTTTCATGCTTTTTCCGAAATGAGTGCCCAATACAAATCACACTTAAATTAGTGCAAAACTACACCTCGTGTAGGAGTAAAGCGGGCACACGGAGTAAAGAAAACGTATTACAGCGTACTCACAGGCAGAGAAGAAATTTCCAGGTGCTAGAACGATTTTAACAAAAGGCAGTCATTTCTTTAGTTTAAAATCGGTTCTTCTTGTTTCAAAACCATCGATGTCGCCAAAATTGTAATATCAATGGAATGGGAATAACGAAGAATCCAGGAAATGAATTGAATAAGATTTATTCTTAAGCAAGGAAGAATAGATGCAGCTGGAAGGAAGTTTCATCCAAAGAATGAAACCCAACTCCAGATTCAGCACACATATTGGAACATTCATTTGTAAGAAAACATTCTACAATACATAGAAAGGATTCCATTTAAAGGAACATGCAGTCACTACAATAGACAAAATATTGATCCAAGACAAAGCTAGGTTACAACCCCTTCTGTTTAGCAAGAGACTAGTTTCTACACCTGAATTAGCTCCCTATGCCAAAGCTTTTCGGGAAATATTCAAGTTGGATAGATTCCATAAAATAGCCTGGTTCTGCAATATTAAAACATTTCTATATAGCCTAGGAAGCAAGATGTTGAGACTCTCTTACACTGGAGATTATCCACACAAAAGAGCAATTGAAGAGGCGCAGAATGGGTAGTGCAGAATGATGATCTAGTTGCCACTAGAGGGGTACTAACAAGTGAGTTTGTAGGTCTTAGAACTGTCAATGCCTTTGAGCAATATCTGGACATCATTGCAGGTCCAATGGACAGAAAGCTCTATATCCAATGCAGGGTGGATTTATTGTCTTTTAAAGCATTTTCAGTTAAATGCTGTGCATCATCATCAACATCTTTGTTATGTTCCAGCTGTAAAACCAATGTTGAAACTATAGCACATGTTCTATTTGCCTGTGCGTCTTATTCTTCTTTGCGATATACTTGGATTGAGGCAGTTTGCAGGCAGTTGAGTACTTGCCATTATGAGGTTGTCCTGATCCCAGCCCTTTATATGCCTATGCTATTGCAAGATTTCTGGGTAGGATGTGGAATGTAATAAGGAAAGCTCTAATGATTCTATTTCCCTTATACCTTCCCTTAGAGAGGTGCTAAGTATCAAGTCTAGGGACCGTATACCTCTTATTTTCTAGTATGTATTATCCTATGTGTCTAAATGAAAGTTACACATTACTGTTATAATATGAATTATGTTAACATTATTCATATACTTGTAATGATGATTATTTTTTTAGATGGGATCTTTAACAAATGTTTTTGGAGGCTTAAGTGTTTTATTAAATAATTGTTTTTATTATACTGCCAGTCTAAAAAATGTATGGCACTTTCTGCCAAAATAAAGTAATTTACTCACCCCTTTAGTGTCCAACACTTTCCCTAAGTTAGTTTATATTGGCATTGAAATAGCAAATGTCAATCCTGCAGTGTTTAAGCTTTTCCCCAAATTCAGAATAATAAAATGATGTTACACTTATATAAAAAAAAGAATTGGGACAGTTTGAAAATAAAAATAATAGCAATTTTATTATGAAGTAAATTAGTAATTTTTATTTTACTTGTAAAAAAAACAGAAATAATTAGATTTTATACATATTTGTATAATAAGTATTTTAAATTGAAAATAATGTTTCAAAAACTTTTTGACACATTTTTTAAACATTGTTCAACATATTTATCATACGTATATATACTGTATGCTTCACAATGTTTACAATTTTTGGAACATTTTTATTACATTGTTTGACATATTTAACATTTTTACTATTTTTTTTTTATATTTTAGTCTACATTTATTAAACATAGGTACTATATTTCCAATTGATTTCTATAAGAGGATAGTCTTTTGTTTAGTTTTATTTGGTTGCAATGATTTTTTACCTCTAGTTTCTATTTTGCAGTCTATTGGTGTTATTTCGGGTTGTTTTACAGCAGTCAAATTGCAGTTAGGTGCTGGTGTCTGTTGGATGTAGTAAGTCATTTTTAAGGACTTTTTAAGGGTGGGGGGATTTAGGATGGATGTTTACAAGTTGGGTATGGTGTTGTTTAACCCCTTGTGGGCATCAGACGGCTGCTAGCCATCCAGCACCACTGTGGGCATGTGTGTCTTATGGCTACCGGCCGTCCTAGCTTCCACCCACAGAGAAGCGCTGGCATTCCCCCAGTAGGCAGCCCTTCTTGTCGCTGCACCAGGGATTGAAACGGAAGTACTCCCGCTGCCACCGCCCCCTCACGTCATCCAATGACGGTTTGCGTTGAGGTTATAAGAGGTTGCCCGACATGCTGAAAGCCAATTGTTTCCAGCCTGTCAAGGAAAACAGGTACGTTTTTGCTCAGGGAGGAGGGTTTGTACTAAAGAGGCATCGGGGGAACGGAACAGGTTTTCCTTTCCTCCGCCAATGTCTCTTCGGAGCATTCCTGCTGCACAATTGTGAATGGGGCCGCATTCGTGCAGCAGGAATGCCCACCAGAGACCAGTGTTTTCTTTTATTCACAATTTCAGTAAATGTCATGGACCAACCACTTGGGGAAGAGTCTCTCTCCTTTGGGGAGGAATTATTTTGGGAGCAGATCAGGCTTATATTTGTAGGCCCAACTGCCACCCGACACCAGGGATGATAGTTTGAAGATGTTGTTGTAGGGAAGTGCCCCTTGGGCAAGGGTTGCTCCTCTTTTAGGGGGTGGCTATTTTGGCAGTTTCTGCCCCCCTTGAGGGCAGATCGGCCTTATGCTATTAGGTCCATCTGCTCGCAAGGGGGTCAGGAGCCACTGAGCACCGGGGATTTTTTTTGTTGTGCAATATTTTTGTTGTGGGGAATGGCGCCTTGGGCAAGGATCGCTCTCCTTCGGGAGGTGATTATTTTAGCTTTTTCTGCCCCCCTTGGGGGCACATCAACCTTACGCTTTTAGGTCCACCTGCACCCAAGGGAGTAGAAGCCACTAGACACCAAGGATGTTGATTTAACTAAGTTTTAGTTTTTGGGGAGAGGCCCCATTGGCAAGGCTCGCTCCCCTTTTGGAAGTGAAGGTTTTGGCTATATTTTTAGGCCTATCTCCCTCCCAGCTTGGCTGGTGTATTGTGTGTGGGCTGGTACATTATTTGCACATGCAATTATAAGGTTTTATTTCTACTTTTGATTCTAGTACATAGCTTTTATTTCCATTGATGTTTTTCACGAGCTCTGAGTCATTGGATCAGGTTTTTATCCTTTTAATTATTAACAGTGCATTCCCTTTTTTGTGAAAACTCATGTTAGTAAAAGCTCTGAATCTTCACTCACCCTCAGGTCAAATCCAACCAGTATGTGTGTGTACTTAAGGAATGGTTATGTGTGAAGTAAAATTTGTGTTTTCTTTCTTTATCTGCCAGGGTGTACATTGTCTTTCCATCGTCTGTTGAGGTGAGTGTTGTATTGTGCTGGGTCCGCGGCAGGTGGTGTGAAAGTGTTTGTCAATTAGGAAAGGTGTGTGAATGACCTGTGAAGAGGTTGGTGCCTTGACGTGGCTTTACAGCTCACTAGCTGTGAGTCATTGGCTCAGGTTTTTAAACTTTATTATTAACAGTGCATATTTGTTGTGAAAACTCTTGTATATAAAATGTACATTTTAAAACTTTCACTCACCCTTGTGCCAAATCCATCCAGTATGTGTGTGTACTTGAGTAACAAATGGATGGACAGTAATATTTGTCTTGTCTGTCTTTCTCTGCCACGGTGTAGTTTGTCTCTAGGGAAAATCTACCAACTCTAGATATTTTTGTAAGCTAATAATCATGCGGAGTACTGAGTTGCGTGCCTCTCATGGATTCTAACAAGTTTTCATACCCATAGTGTCATGCAAACATCAAAATGTGACTATAGCCCCATATTTTGATTGCATTACTGGGCCATAATCTTCTGTAATCAGAAAAAACACAACTGTCAGACCAGTAAGCATTCTCCCAGCACTTGTGTGGGTGGGCTGACTACTTGTGACATGGAGGGCCTAAAATGTATTGTCTAGCCATCAAAATTATCCATCACCAAACAACCTGGCTTTGCAAGGGGGGTCACCTGGGTTTTTGGTCCCAGGTACGGTGGCCATCTAAGGAACCCTACCAATCCCAGACATTTCTAAAAACTAGACACCGGGGGTAGACAGGGAGGTGTGGCTTGCATGGAGTCCCCAAAGTCTTCCTACATATAAACTGCTGCAAACGTCAAAGTTAGCTGAAAAAAATCTGATTTTCTCAGATTTCTGTGTGGGAAAGTTATGGGATCAACAGGCTTACAAAAATGGCCCACAACCCAGTGTTCCCCCAGGTCTCCCAATAAAAAGGTTACCTCAGTTGTATGGGTGGGCCGAGTACCCATGGTAGGGAAGGGCCCCAAACGTATTGTGGAGATATCAAAAATATATATCACAAAACAGCCTGGTTTTGCTAGAGGTCACCTGCGTTTTTGGTCCTGGATTTGGAGGCTATCTAGGGAATCCTATAAAACCAAGACATTCCTGAAAACTAGACACTCAGGGGAGCCCAGGGAGGTATGGCTTGCATGGACCCCCCAAGATTTACCTATCCAGAATTCCCTTCAAACTTCAAATTTTTTAGCACAAAAAAATTAGATTTTCCTTACATTTCTGTGTGGGAAAGTTGTGGTATCACCGTGCTGACACAAATTTCCTTCCACCTACAATTCTCGCAGGTCTCCTGATAATAACGGTACCTCACCTGTATGGGTGGGGCAATTACTTGTGGCTCACAAGGCCCAAAATATTCGTGGAGACATCAAAATTATCCATCACAAAACAACCTGGTTTTGGAGAGGGTGCATCCGCATTTCTGGTCCAGAGCTCAGTGGCCATCTAGGGAAACCTACACAACCCAGACATTTCTGAAAGCTAGACACTTGTAGGAGTGCACAGAGGTATCGCTTGCATGGATCCCCCAAAGCTTTCCTACCCAGAATCCCCTGCAAACCTCAAATTCAACTAAAGAAAATAACACAGAATGTAGTGGGATCACCCGGCTGACACAAATTTCCTACCACCCCGTATTCACACAGGTCTCCCAATAAAAATGGTACTCACTTGTGTGGGTGGGCCAAGAACCCACAGTAGGGAAGGGCCCAAAACGTATTGTGGAGACATCAAAATTATCTATCACAAAATGACCTTATTTGGCAGGGGGCACCTACGTTTTTGGTCCCGGGCTTGGCAGCCATCTAAGGAAACCTACCAAAACCCAGAAAAGTTTGAAAACTAGACACCCAGGGGTGTCCTGATAGGGCTGGTTTGCATGGATGACCCAACGTTTTCCTCCCCAGAATCCCCTGCAAAGCTTAAAGTTAGCTTAAAAAAGTAAAAGTTCGGGACTCCACGCATATTCCAGAACTTTCCATCACAGAAATGCGAGGAAAATGTGGTTTCTTTTACAAAAGGCATTCTGGGTAACAGAAGTGTGAGAAGTGTGGCTCACTGGTTAGAGGAGGCAGACCTGGAAGCAGAGGTCAGCCCGGGACCAGGGTTCAATTCCCGGCTCGGCGGGGTCTGGAGTCCTAAAATGTCCATGGACTCGACAATTCTCGCTCCGGTGCCTACTCGATTCACGGGTTCACACTCTGCGACTCTGGGCAATAGCTTGCTTAATCTCCACAACGGCCCCTCGCGGCGGGATGCTTGGCTTTCACCTTGCGGATACCCTGCCGGGGTTATCTCACAGGGGAATACCAGGACGGGTTCCCTAAGCAAGCGCTTAGAAACCGCTTGGTGATTTGCGCTATATAAATTCCTGTACATTTACATTTACATTTACATTTACAACCTGGTGAAAGGCACACAAGTCAACCCGTCCTGGATTCCCCTGAGTGTATTGTTTTAAAAAATGTACAGGTTTGCTAGGTTTGCCTAGGTGCCAGAGGAACTAGGGTACCAAATCCACAGCTAGGCACATTGCAAAAAATGGTCAGTTTTCTGTGGAAAGATGTGATGTGTTCACATTATGTTTTGAGCCGTTTCCAGTCAGGGGCACTAGGCTTACCCACACAAATGAGGTACCATTTGTGTGAGGGGCCTATGGGAAGACAGAATAGAAACATTATTACCAATTCCAAATGTAAGACAGTGTGTAAAAAAGAGGTTATTTTGAAAAATGTCCTTTAATTCACATGTTAGTATGGATACCCACAATTTCAGAAATGTGCAAATAATCACTGCTTCTAAACTATATATTTTGTTCCTATCACGGAAATGTATAGATTTCCTTGCTTCCAATTTTTCACTCATTGTGTTTGACTTCCTCTGGTTCTTACTGAACCTACAGGTCCTATATTTCCCTGAAACCAGAAGGGTCCAGTGGACATAACGGTACATTGCTTTCCAAAATCTGTCATACTGAGAAGAAGTTATAGCTGAAAAAGTTGGCACAAATGTTTTTTTTCAACTCAATTTCATTATGTTTGTAATTCAACTGTTAGTTTCTATAGGAAAACCTTAAAGGAAGTACACAAATTACCACTTGCTAGATTTAGAATTGTGTCCACTTTTTAGAACTGTATATCTATTCAAGATCCATTATTTTCACACCCATTTCTACCACTAACCAGAAGGAGGTTAAAAGGACGAAAAATAGGCTATGTCCCAGTAAAATGCCAAAACTGTGTAGAAAAAAAAGGGTTTTCTGAAAAAAGTATGCTTGTTCCTGAAAGCTGAGAAGATGGTGATTTTAGCATCTTAAACCCTTTGTTAATACCTTTTGCAGGGAAAAAACAGATGATTACTTTTGTAGCATTTTTCCCCCAAAATGCCCCAAAATTAGCTGTATTTATTTATTTTATTTTGAAGGTCTTATATAGCGCGAACAAGATCCTTGCGGATATCAGAGCACTTTACATTCAATCAGGCTGGGTATACAAACAAATAACTGTAGGCACATCAAGAATACAAAGCACATAGTGCACAGCGACGCATTAGGGTACAGCAACAACATAAAATCGTTGATTTTATGTTGTTCCTGTTCCCCTCCAGGGGAATCCACAAACCCTGGGTACCATAAGAATCCTCAAGATGTTGAAAGAAAAGGACACAAATTTGGCATGTATACCTTATGTGGACAAAGAGTTTCAGGGCCCAGGCACGAACTACCCCAAATAGTGAAAAAAGAGGCTTAGCAAAGGGGGTGCGGGGGAGGCCAAGCAGCGAAGGGGTTAAGAGTTTTGGTATGTTGTTTAAGTAGATTTGTGTTACTGTTTTGCACTATGAGCATATGGCACATTTTGTATAATATATTATAAAAAAATGATTATATTATTTCAAAAATATGTGATGTTACTTATATTTTGTTGAATAAATGTTATTATGTATTTATTTTGTATTATATGGTGGGTGTTTACATTTTCTTTTACAAGTTTGTGTTTATGAACAATTTTAACAGGAAGTTGGAGTTGTAATTTTGTGTTAAAGGAAATCTGCTTTGATTTATTATAAATCAATTGTTTTTACTTAGATTTCCTTATTTTTCAGGTAACCTGGTGCAGCTCCTTTTTAACAATTTGTATGCAGGTTTTTACTTATGTGTGGGATATTTGTAAAGCGCACTGTTACTCTACCCAAGTGTCCTGGCGCTATAGACCGCTGGGGAACCCGTCCTGGTTTTCCCTGTGAGATGGTCCCTTTCTGGGTATCTCCAGGGTGAAACCAGGCATCCCCAGCGTCTGTGGGGGGCCGTTGTAGAGATGAGGCAAGCTTAAGGCCCAGAGTTACCAAGTGTGTTCCCTGGTTAGAGTAGGCACCGAGGCGAGAATTATCGAGTCCGTTGACCCTGGTCTAAGACCCTGCCGCGTCGGGAATTGAACCCTGGTCCCGGGCCGTTCTCTGCTTACAGGTCTGCCGCCTCTAACCAGTGAGCCACACCTCTCCACTTTGGAATACGTCAAGGGATTTTGATTAGATTTGTAATATTTGTGCATCTTTTTGGGCTGTTTTTATTTGTTTTCTTCATTATTTTGTGGATTACAATTTTTTGTTGTGTGGATTTGGCAAGGGATCTGCAGTTATAAAACAGTGAGTTTATATTAATTTTTTGTTGTAGGTGGGAAATGTTACATTGTATTGTTTATGCTATGTTTATGTTAATATTATGTGGTCTTGTTTGCATTATGTGTTGTATTTATTTGATTTGATGGATTGAAGTTGGTTAGTATATATATTTATATTAACTACTGGTGGTCGCCAGTAGGTAGTTATAGTTAGGATCAATTTCCATAGGGAAATCCCAACATTCTATTTGGAATAACTTTGGCGCCGGTTGAGGAATCAGCCTGAATTTTTCAGCAACTTTGCCTCGCGGCGCTCCGCTCCTTCCCTGAAAGTTTGGGGGGGGATTCGTCAAGCGGGGGCCGAGATAAAAGGGGGGTCCCAAAACGTGTTTTCCCCATGTTAATTTCCATAGGGCGGTCTGTCGCACTTTTAGCTCGAACGGCTGAATGGGTGTTCACCAAACTGGGCAAAATTGTAGGGACTGGTAGCCCGATGTGCTTTTGCTATGTCTCAAGATATGTGCTCCAGAGGATTTAGAGTAATTTAGGTTCAAAAAATGTATATATCTGTAAGCGCGCCCCGGTGCGCGTACCGGGGAGCGCTCCGGGCGCGCCACACGACCTGCGCACGGGAAGCTGATTGGCTCTCGGGTGTCTGTAAACATTCGAAACAGTCCGCAGCGGCCGCCATCTTGTGTCTCGGTAGGATCGAGACACAAGAGGTGGTAAAAACAAAAGGGAAAATAATGAAAAGGGGTCAGGGTAGACCCCCCCTGACCCCCTAGGTTTGATGTGGGGGCCATAAAAGGGTCCCTCGGGTAAAAAAAATAAAACATTTTTTCGATTTTCGCGGGGGGAGCGCCCGGTACACGTACCGGGGAGCGTACTTTGGTGAAAAATAGTGAAAATAGTAGTGTAAAATAATCATTTTGAGTGATTACAGGTAGGGTAGCTCTGAAAAGAGCTTTTGGGTTCTACAAGTACGTCCCACACACACCCACACGCACACAACCCTACACCCCCACAGTCACACACTCCCCACACACACCTTGCACACCTCCACCCACACCCAAACACCCCACAGACCTACACCGACACCTTATACATCCACACCCACAACCACACATCCCACACACCCAGACACACACACACACCTCACCCCCCCAACACACACACATGCACACACAGATACCTCACAGACACACCTCACACATCCCACACACCTCCCCCCCACACACACACGCACACCTCACAGACACATCCACACATCCCACACATACACACACATCCTATACACATACTCCCCACACCCACACACACCCCAAGCACACCTCACACACCCACACTTCCACCTACACTGAAACACCCCACACACCCACACCCACACACACACTTTACACACCCACATCCCCACCCACACCCACATACCCCACACAGATATACACCTCATCCCCCCAGACACACACACACACACACACATACACACCTCACAGACACACCCGGCACATCCCCCACACACACCTCCCCCACCCCCACACATGGGGAAAACTCAGTGAAACACTAAAATAATAATTTAAAGTGCTTAGAGGTAGGGTATCTCTGAATAGAGTTGTTGTGTTGTGTGGGTGATTTAAGTACCAACATGTAGGTACCAATTCAGAGTCTTAAATTCAATGTACACCGTTAACTCTGTAGATAATTTGCATGTTGTTATAGAAGTTATTGTGGTATATGGAATGCATACCATAGTCTGTCAGGAAAACATAAAGAACATGGAGGCAGGAGATGAAAAAGAGATGTCAAATACACTTTGGAGATAATATAGTGGGAGAAAGGAAGTATCTATGAGCAAAATTACTATGTAAAACAGAAAAGTTGCACAGTATACTATAAGTCTCACATTATATTATATTCATTTTGGTACTATTTCATTGATTACATATAAAAAAGAATAATGTCTGGAACAATTTTTAATTATTAAATATACATTTATTGCTGTGATTTTTGAAAATTTAATAAGACTTCCAACATTATGTCGTCGGGAATGTCCTCATTTGGATTACATGATTCCATTTCTTCCACATATTTCAGAAACTCTTCATCAAGAGACTGATCCAAAAAATCTGAATCGTTATTCTCTTCCTCTGGGTTGTCCTGAAGATCAAGTTCGAATGAAATATTACATTTAATTTGATCTCCTTCCATTATGTTGCTGTAAATTGCATAAAAAACAAATATATCAGTAGAGATAGGGCACTGTTGGGTTTAAGTTCAGACAGGTAGTTTTGATTTTTTAACAGTGAAGTTATCTTTGGGCAGTGTATGGTATCAGGCTGGAAGTAGAAATATAAAAAAGTGTATGTGATGAAACCTAAGTAAATTCATAATTATACAAGACAAGCTTAAATCCATCCATAACTATAACTGAGAAGTCTATCTAAATCTATAACTATTACAGAGGGATAGTATATAACTATCAGAAAAAGTTTTCCATATTAACTTAAAGTGCACAATATACTTCAGTTTTCAAAATAACAACTTACCTTTAAAAAGAAGTTGAAGTTATTAGTGAAAATCCTTTTGAAATGTACACCAGGAAGTAGTAGTCAAAATGGCTGTGTTTCCCTCTCTTTCTTTATATATATTCAGGTACATAACCAATCAAATGTCAGGTAAAAAAAGTAGAAAATGAAAGTAACATTTTAATTGGTTGTCAATTCTAACACTTCAGATGTGTTTTTGTGAAGTAATTTACCTCGGGGTATTTAGAGAGGTCTACTGGCTAAATGGCTCAATGGAATTCCATCGAATTTGGGAAAATGGTAGGGATTGGTATGTAGTATGAGCTATTCTATATTTGGTGAAAGTGTCTCCAGTGGTTTTCATGTAAATTAACTTTTAACATTTTTGGGAGCGCTTTCCGGTGCGCGCACCGGTACGCGTACCGGCAGCGCTACAGGAGTCCTCCATTTTGTGTTTCGGTAGATTTGAGACAGAAAATGGAGGACAAACAACATTGGGAATGGGTATAAGGGGGCATCGTAGGCACTCCTTGACCCTCTAGGTTTTCTGGGGGGGTCTTAGGAGGCCGAAATAGGCAAACAAGAAAAAAAAAGTTTTTATTTTTCGTGGGGGAGCGCCCGGTACGCTCACCGGGAAGCGTACCGGGGAGCGTACTATGGTGAAAAATAGTGAAAAAAGTTAGAAAAAGATAATTATTTGGAGTGATCAGAGATAGGGTAGCCCTGAAAAGGGCTTTTGGGTTCTGTGGCTGATTTAGGTACCTACAAGTAGGTACCAATGCACAGTCTTAAATTCGGGAGGAATATTCTATTCCCTTCATCTGAGAAGTGCACACCATCTTCTCTGTAAATATCTTGCATGTTGTAACGCAAGTTGTTGTGTATATTGAACCCATTCCATAGTCTCTCATGTAAGCAGAAACAGATTTATTCACATGTTTCCGTGCTTTTTCAAATTGTGGACAAAATTGGTTGGACCACTCCCATTTCTGTCTTTGGCATATATTGGAATATACCAAGGCAGTTTGTGGAAAAAGTGCCATCAATTGATCAAAGGTGTCCTTTAAAAGCATTTCCAGACCTACACCAGTCAAAGTGCCCAAGTAATTTCCTCCACAGTGCACAATTAACGGGTCAGGGTGTGGCAAATGCAAAAAGGTTTTCACCAATGGAATCAATTGGTGACATTTTAATCCTCTCTGGCCAATCCATTTGATGTTCACGTTTGATAAATCAAGGTTGTGAAAATTTCTGGTACTAGCATACCTTTGAGCCCAGTGGATATAGCTATGTCCAATAATCCAGACAGAATACATGGTGAGAGGAGATTCTGATGCAGTCTGATGAAGTGTGGAAAAGAAATGGCAGTTGGAACAATAGGAGGTTGCAAAAAAAAACCTGTGGAGTTTCAGTGCTCTTGAATCACAAGCAATGATTGGTAGAATGAGATAGGTGAAAACTGAAAGTTAGGGTGCATGGTTGTGTTCTGTGTAAGAAGTAATTTGAATGGTTAAAAAAAAGTCATTTAAAGAAACCTTACACCAGATAAGCTGGTGTATTTGCAGGTCAAACATCCTTGCAGAGGTGATTTGCAACATTGTAGAATAAACTTTTAACCCTGGCAGCTCAGTGAGGAGGGAGTTGCTATGGTAACAGGTAGAAAGGGCTGAGGGGGGAAGGGTGTTGGTTTGAAAATACAGAGGGAAGAGTTTTGATTGGTTACCATGAGCAATATGTGTGTAGAATTAGAGGTTTTCTGTGCCTTTATGGTTTGCAGTGCCTGGAGAACATACCTTTTGCTCTGCTAAAGAAATATTGGTGTGTGTATCTGACACTGTTCTGAATCTCCTAAAGCATTTGTAAAGGTGAGTTATGATTCATTTAATATACATAGAGACTTGTATACTCTATGGAGAAGATTTGGAAGCAAATTGTGTTTTTTTAATGTTGCTTTGTGTCATGCTTTTTGATAATGCTTGGTAAAAAGTTTTTACTGCATAGAGGAATTGTATTTTGTAAAATTGTGAAGTTTTAGTAGTGATATGGAATGTTTTTATTTGGGACCTGTGCTGTGTTTTTTAAATGTGATGTCAAAAATGATTTTGTGAAAAATGAATGGATTTTACATTTTTTAAAAGGAATAAAGAATGTTTAAAGAAATATATTTGACTCTTTACAATGATGTTACCTGTGTTAACTCAGTGTAGGAAGCATACTCTTAGACACAAGCCTCACCACCTATGCTCCCCAGGAAAACCCAAACAAGTACCTTTTTGCCACATATTTAAAAATTGACGCATGTAGGTAGATGCGTCACTTTTTAAACCTCTGCGCCACATTATACTCAAAAATGTAAAAACCATTTATTTTCCCTAAATTTGTTTTTGATATCACATTTAGGAAACACAGCACAGATCCTATTTACAATCATCTGCCTCACAGCAGGGATAAGACTGAGACAAAATCTTGCACCTGCCTCACAACAGGAATAAGACTGAGGCAAACGCTTTCTCATGGACCTTCACAATTTTACAAAATACAATTCCTCTATGCAAACAAACTCAATATGCTTCCTACACTGATTTAAAACACAGGTAACATCATAGTAAAGAGTCAAATTGACACCTGTCTCTAAGAATGCAGACAGGGATATGCTCAGGAAGCCTAGTCCACTGCACTCTTAGACACAAGCTTCACCACCTACGCTCCCCAGGAAAACCCAAACAAGTACCTTTTTGCTCCATATTTAAAAATTGATGCATGTAGGTAGATGCGTCACTTTTTAAACCTCTGCGCCACAATATAATCAAAAATGTAAAAACCATTCATTTTCTCCAAAATCGTTTTTGACATCACATTTAGGAAACACAGCACAGATCCTATTTACAATCATCTGCCTCACAGCAGGGATAAGACTGAGGCAAAATCTTGCACCTGCCTCACAACAGGAATAAGACTGAGGCAAACGCTTTCTCATGGAGCTTCACAATTTTATAAAATACAATTCTATATAACTATATAACTCAATACTTTCTAGGGAAGCATAGGTGGTGAAGCCTGTGTATAAGAGTGCAGTGCACTTAGACATAGGTCTGATCTTCTTTGTACTTGTGGACAGAGCTGTCTTCCACTATACTCTTCAATACAGGCCTCACCTTTTGTGCACCCCTGGAGAATCCTCACCTGATCTGTAACCCTGTATAGATCGTTTGCTTTTTGTCATTGCTTTGTTGTTTGGTAATAGTGGTCTATAATGTGCTACAGCATTCTTCCACAACAAATACTTCAAAAAAACAGGAACAAAGCTCCTGGGAAGACAACTAAGTCTTTTTTACGTAACATATGTACGTCCCAAAAAAATGATGGACACCATGTAGAAAAAGAAAATGAGAGAGTAAAATTGAAAAGGAAGGAGAGAACTTCAAAGAATCCTAAAACTGGAGCAGGAGAGAATAATATGTATAGGAATAGAAGGCAGAATCAGTTTAGAGACATTCGTAGACGAATGTTTCGCAATAGAGTGGTTTTAAATTTGTTAAAAAACATTAGGAAAGGTAAACAGAGAGCTGCTTTTTATAAGAAAAAGAAAAGTGTAGAGAAGATTGTTGATCAGGCTTTTGAAGTTAAGAAAAAATTATTTATTTTAATAATCAATAGAATTAGGACACTTAACAAGACAATTGATGTTTTCAAATCAAACAGTAGATGGAAAAGAGTAATTAATCGGACTAATTTTTGTAAAGTTTTTTCTGGAGAATGGATGCAACGTTCAAGTTGTGAGCCATTTTTTAATGAGAGAGTTACTTCCAGGAGAATGATTTAGTGCATGCAGTTGACACCAGTGGTCGAGCGTATGAAGTAAAAGACGGTCGTCCGATTGAAAAAGAGAAACTTGTGCCTAGAGAACCAGAAGAGGTGTTATCTGATGGAGTTTTAGGGAGACGTACTAAGGGTCCAGTGTACACTTGGAAGCGCTTAGCGCCAAGAAACCTTAGCGCCAAGAAACCGTCCGGTGTATGCCTCGCTTTATAAGTAATTTTTACATTACATTACATTACAGTGTAGTAGTATTTGTAGTGTGCGACAGGAATCAATTGATTTGTTTTGTAATTTCTTACGTACATATAGTAAAAAAAAGTATAAAGCAGAAAGTGAAGTTGTTGCAAGACTTAGATCCTTGCAGGGTGAGAGGAATCACAGGTTTGCAAGGCCATTCACTGGCTTGTCTTTCTAGAAAAGTCTGTCAGAGTGTTTTTCATCATTTTAGGATGTTAGCAGTGCATCATACCAAAATGAGGAAATTAGTGAGAATGTTGTATTATGCAAAAAGTCCAGCACTTAAGCTTAAACAATTAAACAGTGCTCTTTTGCATGGAACAGAATTAGATGTGAAGAGGATTTGTGAAGAAATTGAGATTTGTTATTTTCGTGAAAAAGAGGACAGTGTAGAAATTGAGACAGCAATTCAAGGTAATGTGGAAGACAATGTACAGATTTTAAATACAGAAAAGTTTGAGAAGGAAATTACCAGTTTTAAGGTGAAATCAAGTGAAAGGCCGAATTTTACTTGTGTGTGTTGTCGACTGACTCATTATAAGATTCAGACTAGGTTAGTTGATTTATATGCAAAAAGTGAAAAGATGGATAATTATGAGTGGAAAGATTTAGCAACTTATTTGTGGGTGGAGAATTCTTTTGATTTGAGTTCTGATCAGCGTATTTGTAAATATTGTTATGATAAATGAAATCAAAACAGAATGCCTGCTAGAGCTGTTCATAATAATCTGGAGTTGGTGGACATTTCCCGTGAATTGATGGATTTAAATACATATGAGTCTATTTTGATTCAATGTGTCCATCCTTTTCAGGCAATTGTTCGCATGGAGCCTAAGATAGGGAAATTGCCTCCTACAGATTTGCAGAGAGGATTAAAGGGAAGAGTTGTTTATTTGCCCCTAGATTTGAAAAAAAATATTGATACAATTGGTATAGAAAAAGTAGAAGAGGAACCTTTAGTTATTCTAGTTAATGGGGTTCCAACAAAGAGTAAAAAAATCTGGCAAGATTTAGTGGATGTTAGGAAAGTCAAAAAGGCAACGTTGTATTTAGTCAAAAACAATGAGTACTACAAAGATGTATGTGTTGCAGCAGAGGAAACAGCTGCAGATGAAGACAGTGATTGTTCAGGCGGCCAAATTGAAAAAGTTGATGTGTCTAGAAGTGAAGAAATATATGAACATTATACTGTTCATCCTTTGCATTCCAAAGAAGTAATGGGAAATGCAATTGAATTGTTTCAAATGAAAGCAGCAAAAGGAAGTCCCATTAGTGTATGGGAAGAAAGTTTGGAAGCTCGTTGTTTTCCACAGCTATTTCCAACAGGTCGAGGTGGACGATATGACGATCGACCACTTCAAATTCCTGCATCTGAATATCGAACTGTAAGATTATATGCTGAAGATGCAAGGTTTCGTCAATGCATGCCCTATTTGTTTCATCTACTGTATGAAAGTGACTTGTCTGGGCTTTCTTATGCAGTAAACCATATTCTGAAAAGTGGAGCACATCTACAAAATGTTTCGGCGAGGGACTTTATGGAGAAAGTGAATCTGCAAGATAATATTTTAGAATCTCATCTAATCAATCTCATGGCATGTCAGCCTGGTACAAATGAGTATTGGTACCGTCGCCATGGGGAATTGAAATGTATGCTAAGAAACTTAGGAACTCCTACATGGTTCCTCACTCTTAGCTCTGCCGAGTATGCATGGGAGGACTTACTTCAATTTCTACGAGAGGCCAATGCTAATATACAAAATATAGAATTCAAAACACCTGGAGAATTGTGTTCTTTGGATCCAGTGAATGTATGCAGATATTTCAATCATAGATTTGAAGCTATGATGTCTTTCATTACCAACAAAAAAAATCCTCCCCTTGGAAAGGTTTTGGATTTCTTTTGGAGAAAGGAGTATCAAGCGAGAGGTGCTCCTCACATACATATGTTATTATGGTCTAAAGATGCACCCAAGTTTGGAACAGATTCAGATGAGACAGTGATGAGCTTCATTGAAAAGTATTCAACATGTGCTGTTCCGAAAACTACCGAAGAAAACAATTTAAGGCAACAAGTTTTACGCTTTCAATCCCATCGTTGTGGAAAGTACTGTCGTCGAAAATTCAGAAAGAAGGACAAGTTCTACACAAAATGTCGTTTCGCTTTTCCACGACCAGTGATTTCTAAAGGAAGAGTAAATAATTTAATGTCTTCTCTGCGACATACTGTGACGAGAAAATTCACCAAAAAATACATACAATTTAAAAAGAAACGAAGAGTCCAAGTACATCAATGACTACAACCCAGTGATTTTGTCCATGTGGAATGCTAACGTGGATATTCAATTCGTTGCTGACAACTCTATTGCTGTAGCTCGATATGTGACGTCTTACATCACAAAAAAAGAAAAGACAGAACTGAAGGAAATGTGGGAGGACATTTGACATGAAAAGAGCCTAAGCAAGAAATTGTACAGTTACAGTCTGAAGATGTTGTCGCATCGAGAAATTGGAGCATATGAATGTTCTGATCGATTGTCGTCAGCAAGTCTCTATGCCAAATCTAGAACCATCATTTGGGTGAGTCTAGGTCTTGCTGCAACACGAAATCGAGTTTTGAAATCTGTACAAGAGATAGAGTATTTGGCGGAGAAAGAACCAGAAAGTACAGATATTTTGAAGACAAACATGTTGGATACATACTATCCAAGTGGAAGTCCTCACCTTGAGAACGTTTGTCTCTATGAAGTTCTGCAAAGATATATTTATAAGAGGAACATGAGAGAAGATATCAATAATGGAATATATGGAATCATTGGATGTGAAGGATGTCTAGTGAAACAGAAAAAGGTCATTTGATTAATCATCGAGAATTGAGTTGTGAAAATCCAGACAAAAGAGAATTTTACTATTTGGCTCTTTTGCAACTCTTTAAACCATTGCGAGAAGAAGAGGAACTACTTGGAGATTTTCTCTGTTATGAAGACTCTTTTAATGCTACGAAGGATACCATAGAATGTCCTGTGTTTCCAAATTATCTGCAAATGTTGAATGAAGAAATAGAGCAAGAATCAACAATTGCTGCAGAGATTGCAAGAGATAGTTCTCAAGGCAGTCATAGTTCTGCTTCATTGAGTCAGGATCCACTAGGAGGACCAATTATCCAAAATGAAGCTGCACTGCCATGGATGAAGTGGAAAGAGCTATGGAGCAAGCTCAAGAGGATGTAATTCATTTAGAAGATTTGGTGAAACAATTAAACCTTGAGCAGAAACTGATATATGACGAAGTCACAGGACAGGTTGAACATGGATTGAGTCATGAGAAGAAAGAGTGCTCATGTACATCATTTAATCCTGTCCGACTGTACGTGAGTGGAGAAGCGGGAACTGGAAAAGAGTTTTCTGATTAAAGCAATTGCATCTTATCTGCAGAAAAGGACTGAATCACCGCTGTCTTGTGTTGTTACCGCTCCAACTGGGCTGGCAGCACATAATATTAAAGGGATTACTTTACATCGTTTACTGATGCTGCCAGTGGAGCATGATAACAAATTGCAATATCACAAGCTATCTGGAGATGCGTGTTCCGAAGTTTCGAGAGTCCTGAAGAAAATTAAACTTCTTATCATTGATGAAGTAAGCATGGTGTCAAATATAATGCTTGCTTTTGTGCATTTGAGAATGCAAGAAATTCTTAGAACAGACTATGATGTTTTATTTGGAGGAAAACACATTATTGTTTTTGGAGATCTTCTGCAGTTGACTCCAGTGAAAGGACAACCTGTGTTCAAAATGCTCACACATGAAGATACCAGGAAGTGCCTAGTAAGCATTGGAAACGTTAATATATGGTTAAACTTCAAATATGCAGAACTGCTTCAAAATATGCGGCAGGCAAAGGATGAAGATTATAAAAATATTTGACAAGATGTAAGAGTAGGAAAAATAAGTCAACAAGGGAAAGAAGCTTTACATGGACGGTTAATTTCTAATTTGTACCCAAATTAAAACATTCTTCCAGAGAATATTTTTAAGAAAATTAACGAGAAGAAATCTGCCATATGTTTGATGCCTACTCTGAAAGAATGCTCCATGTTCAACATCAAAATGCTGAAGTTAGAAAATGAAGAGATAGTGAAACTGGAAGCTATAGATAAAATAGAGCATATGGGAGCAACAATTATTTTGTCAGTAAATTTGAAATCAAAATTGGATTAATTGGAGAAGACTATATCTAAAACTGCTGGTTTTGAAAAGACTCTGAATGTTTGTTTGAATTGTCGTGTCATTTTGAGAAGGAATTTAAATGTTGAAAGAGGTCTGGTAAATGGAGCAATGGGTCATGTTGTTGGTTTTGTGAATTACAAAAATAGAGATGGAATTGAAATTATAAAAATTAAATTTGATGGCATTGATGAAATAGAACAAATTTGTCGTTGTTCAGCTAGATTTTTGCTCGTGAAAGACTTATATGTTCGCCGAAAACAGTTTCCTATTTGTTTGGCATATGCGGTGACAATTCATAAATCTCAAGGTTTAAGTGTAGATAGCGCTTTTGTGAACATTGGAAGTTCTGTGTTTAAAGAGGGTATGGCATATGTGGCTTTATCACGAGTCAGAACTTTATCAGGATTGTACTTGATTGAGTGTGACTAAACAAAGATTTGTGCAGATCTAGATTGTGTTAAAGAATACAATAGGTTAAGAAGAGAGTATGCTCCACATTTGCCTCAATATCCTCTGATTGAAAAACGTGTGGTAGGCCAAAAAAGAAGAAATGAGAGTAATTGCAGTGAGGTAGTAGCAAAAAGACAAAAAGTAGATGAAACTGTAATTGTAAGCAGAAGGAAAAAGGATTCTGTTGAGGATGTTGTTGGATTTCAGTTTGAAAACAGTTCTGGTGTCAACTGCTATGCTAATGTAGTAGTTAATGTTGGTTTTTTTCTTCAAATTTACAAAAACAGATTGTTGAAAATCGGGAACAAACATTGTGCTGTTTATTGAATTCTGTGTTAGAGAAATGTAGTAGTGATAGAGGAAAAATAGAAAGTGTTTCAGAAATTAGGAATCTTGTAGACATATGTTCAGGTCAAAATCAATTTTCACAGATAATTCAGCAGGATTGTCAGGAATTTTTAATGTATATGTTTGATGTATTGGAAGATGAAGGAGTAGATATAAAAAATCTTTTTAACCTTTCTTATCAATGGCAACATGACTGTGATAACTGTGCTTCATCAAGTACTACTAGAATAGACAGTGAAAGATTTATATATTTGACTTTACCAGACTGCAAATCAGTGCCTTTTAATAATCTAGTTAAAGCAGCTGATCACAATATGGTGTGTACCCAATGTAAGTCTACAATGCTGTCCACATTATTTCTACAAAATTATGGTCACTATGTCATTTTAATGTTCCAACGATGTAGACCTGATGGAACTAAATTGACAACTTCTATAAAAAATTTCGTGGCTTCTCAATTATCGATATCAGGAAGAACTTTTGCAACTGTAGCTATTATTTTTCATGACGGTCCTTCTACAACATCAGGGCATTACACATGCTATTTAAAAACTTCTAAAGGTTGGACCCAATGTAACGACACTCATTTGACTTTCAAACAACGTTTGCCTTTTGGCTTTATAAATTCATACCTAGTGTTTTTACAGCCAAAATTTTGGTAAAGGTAATTGGCCTATGAAGACGGGAGGAGTACTGATATATACTCATACATCTGACACTATTTGGCCAAATGGAAGGGTGCAGGAATGAGTAAAGAGTCATGACTGAAAAAAAGGAGTATATGAAAATATTGAAAATATTTCAGATGTTCTTGGAGTTTTTCTTCTAGAAAGTTGATGAAATGGATTTTTTACTGAACAGCAAAGTACTTTGCAACAAGAAAAGGACCTCCATGATATACTATTTGGCCTCAAGGAAAAGTAAGTCAATCAAAGATTAGTGTACATTTGTCATTTGTTAGTATCTAAGGTTTTTTTTAAAACACAATCTTTTAGATTGTGTTTTTTTTTCCCCGCTGTCATATGATGAGTAATTTGAACTCACTGTTTTAAGTGAAATTGAATATATTCTGAGAACAGCAAAAACAAACTATGTTACATGTTGTACAAGTTATTCTATACTTTGGATTGTGTAAATTAAATTGTATTCCCATTCTCTGACACTCACTTTCCTTTTTCCGTCCTCTTTCAGCACTTTTAACTCACTTATAATGTCTTTTTCTCACTCTCTGTAACCCCCGTTTCCTTACTCCACTTCTTTGACAACCCCTCATTTTCATTTCAACTGTCTGCATCACCTCTCTCCCTTGCATAACTTTTCAGCTTTCAGTCTCTCTGCTTTACTTCCCTTTTCCGTATTTTCCTCCTTTGCTCTTTTAGTAATTCCTGTTTACTCACTCAGCACTATTATCGCACTCTATCACTTTAAATCACCCACTCTCCCTTGCTTATCTTTGTTTGCTCCTTACTTTTGACCTTTTCTATCTATTTTTCGTTAACTACTTCTATGTCCTCAGTGCCTCTCTCTTCTTGTGTTATGTTCACTTGTGTTTATCTACCTTCTATCATTTCTTTTACAACAACTTCACTGCTCCTCTCTCATCGTTCTTCATCCCATTTCTTTTACTCTGGTTCCATTACTATCTCTCATTTCCTATGTTTCACACTGTTATGATTTTTAACCTCTTCATTTGTATCTTTTAATTTAAAATACATATTTTACTAATTATAACTTATTTTTTCTGCTCTCTTTCACAGATATAAAATGTACTAAAAAAATGTAATTAAAGTTACATTTATTATACGGTAAGTGTGACTAAAAAAATGTAGTTTGTCATCACCCTTTGCTTTAAGCTCACTAATATTTTCTCAACCAACCTCAGTCCTGTTTCTTTACTCTGCTTCCCTCACTTATTCTTATTCTCCATGTTTACTCCAATTTCCCTATTTCCCCTCTCATATTCAACTTCTTTCAGTCCCTATTCTTTACTTCACTTACCCTCTGTTCTCTTCTTTTGCTTCTTTACTCATTCTGTTTTTCTTAATTATTTACCTTACTCCTACACACACACCTCATCCCCGTCCCAATACATACACACATCTCTGACATACACCACACACACACATCACACACACACCTCATCCACAGAAATAAATCCCCCCACACACACACTTCACATACACACACACATCCCATTCAGGTACTGTTACCTTTATTTTCTCTGTCTTTTGTGTTTGTCACTCCCCATCTCTTATCCTAATTCAATTTTTCACTGTCTTGCACCCCTCTTTACTTATACTAACTGGTCTTTTCTTACCCTCCCTCACCGTTATTCATTTATCCCAGTTACGCCACTACCGTTCATTCTCAATTTTTTTCTGTCCTATCTTTTTTTTTCAACACCCACTCACATTCTCCCACTATCTCTAGTTTAGTGTTCTTCCTCTCTCTTCTCTTCTTTTGCTCCTTTAGTGATTTTACTTTTCTCATTTTCACCCTATTACACATTGTGTGTTTTTAACTATATAGTAAACAATCCCTCTATGTTTCTCCCTCTAGCTCTCTTTCTCTTAACATTACTCTCTTTGTGTTCTTCCCTCATGCTAACTCCTTCATTAATTTTTTTTTCTTTTTTTTTTTGGTGCGCTCCCCGGTACGCGCCCCGGGAGCGCACCGGTACGCGTACCCTGCAGACAAAAAATTGACACAGATTCTTTAAAAATATAGGTTTATTTTTATAAAGTAAAGGTAGTTCTAAAACAAAATGTTTTTTTTCTTCTTTTTGTTGTTTTTTATTTTTTTTTTGTTTTTTTTGAACATTTTGTACTTTTTTTGGCTTTTCTGAACACTTTTATATTTTTTTTGTATTTTTTATCGGGAGAAACAAAAAACAGGGAATTGTAATTGGCTCAACTGGAGCATGAAAAAAAATCTGGAAAAATTAGTTTTTTTGGACACTTATGGTTATCACCAGAAACGATAATAAGTTCAATGCTTTGCTCACCATAAGCAAGTAACTTGTTACAATATTTTCATAAAATTTTGTAATCATTAAACTTTGGTTGGATAGTAGCCAATGTGTCTCTTACCCCCGAACCCGATGGAGTGGGTTGTTTTGATGTTGAGCCTCGAGCTGATGATGGGGGTAGTTTACTGCAGAGGTCCCTTAACTCTGCATTAGAGTAGTTGTTTGGATGCCAATGCATCATGTGGCGAATCATCGTATGATTCCCGAAGGAATACTTTTTGTTAGGGTTGCCCCTGGATAGCTGATCACCACAAATTAAGCAAGTCACCTTTGCTGCGTTGACTTTTTTAAAACCCCTTGGGAGTTTGTAGAACTGCCATACAAAGTGCTCTTTGGGTTTGTCGGGCTGTTTATCTTCTGGCAGGAACTCCCTTGTCTGTGCCTCCTCTTCCTCATCCTCCTCCTCTTCCTGTTCACCACCAATATAATCTTCTGGTGGTCTTTTAGATGGTGGTGGTGGTGGTGGTGGGCCAGATGCTCCAGCTGCTGATACTACTGTAGCCATTTTCTGAGATAGAACTCGAAACAGGTCTTCCTCAGTCAAAGGACAAAGTCACAGTAAGGAAAAAAGGAGGGGGCTTTCATCATTTGGAAAACAAAAGTGTTCTGGACCAATGAAAAGTGTTATTTTCAAGTCACATGATCCAAGCTTTCATCATTTGGAAACCAAAACTGCTCTGCACCAATGAAAAGTGTTATTTTCAGATCACATGACCCGACGCGCTTACGCTACACGCTCCGGAGCGCGCCCCGGGGCGCGTCGCGTAAGCGCGTCATGACGTTGCGCGATCGTATGCGATCGCGTGATTCCGGTTGCGCTTGCGCAGTGCGTCATATGACGCATCATGCGACTACGCGAAACGTCATGATGTTGTTTTTGTTCGCGGGAATAGCGCTCATGGGACGCTCCCCAGTACGCGCCCAAGGGCGCGCCGTAACATTGCGCTTACCCGTGCGTTCACCGGTACGTGCCCCGGGAGCGCTCCGGGGCGCATACCAGGGCAAACAATAACAAAAAATATATATATATTTACACTATTTAAAATTTGTTATAAAAATTATTACTTTCTTACCTATAGATATTTCCTATTAAAAAACCTATGAAATTCACTGAAAAAACCATAGGTTTCACCCCAGTTATAGTTAGGAATTAGCATTTAAAAAACCTATTAAATACACAGAAAAAACCATAGGTTTCACACCAGTTATAGTTAGCTGGAAATTTTACTCGCATAAAACCATTGAAATTCCCACGTTATAGTTAGTTGGACTCACTATAACTTGCGCGTTCAATGCACTGCTGATGATGTCACATATTACATCACTCATGTCATGGTCAGTGACATCACTCATGACATCACTGATGACACCATCATTGTGACAGTGTAGCAGTCCTCCTTTCACCGTAATGTAACCCTTGAAACACATATTCAAAAATAGAAACTAAAATTTTCAAACAAAATGGAGATACCCATACCAGTTACAACAACCAATTCAATATATCCAACATCCACTCATTCACCAACAGTTCTATATAGTCACTCATACATATACTCACTCATCATATGTAGTGATACACCTATACATCCTGTTACACACCGACAGTCATCCAAAAGTTACTCACACATATACTCACACATGCAAATAAACTATTGAACATCCATTTATTTGCATATAGAGCTATACACACACTACCGCCTTACTTCTAAGGAAATTTACACATATTTATTCTCTTAAACAATCACTTATAGAAACACATACTTATTTAAACAGGAACTCTTACAATCTCATACTCTCACATATACTCACTTGCATACATCAATATTCACATATACTAGATTAAAACATATGTAGTTGCTGATAAAGACACTAGTGAGACAGTCATTCACTCACTAACACACACATATACTCACTCATCCACCCATACAGTCCTGTACATATGCTGTCTTCAAAACACATACAGAGAGTCAGTTATTCATGCATCTATGTGCTAAGTAATACCCCCACCAAACCATACAAACACTCATACTGATACTAAATCAAACATCTAATAACCCATATACATACACATGTAGCTACTCACCAACCCATGCAGCCACTTATACAGAAAGTGAAACACTAATCCTTATATTTAAATATTTAAACATTACTCACTAATATATGTATTGCCTAAGATACACTTATTAAGTCAGTTAACCAATCAATTAAAAAAAAAAAAAACATCCAAACACTAATTTATTTTTCCATCAACTTTTACATATACATATATAACACATATTTATTTCTCAGATAAACACACATTCACTGGGTGGTGTCATCAGTGATGTCATGAGTGATGTCACTGACCATGTCATGAGTGATGTAATATATGACGTCATCAGCAGTGCATTGCACGCGCAAGTTATAGTGAGTCCAACTAACTATAACATGGGAATTTCAATGGTTTTATGCGAGTAAAATTTCCAGCTAACTATAACTTGTGTGAAACCTATGGTTTTTTCAGTGAATATATATATAGATATATATTCTTCTTATTAATGTAAATATTTTTATTATATCAGTGAATAATAATTGTTCTATTTAACACCTTAGGAGCTTGTAAATATACCTCCCCAGTGCTGCGCTGTCCATTATCCAGTGCTGATTTGGACGTCCAACGGTCGCACGCAGCACTGGGGAGGTAGTGCCCGTGACGACCGTTGGCCGACGGCAGCACTTAAAGGGTTATTATAATGTTTTCACAGACGTAATACAATGTGTATATTATTACTAATAATATATGTTTGATTTGTTGTGTTAGAATATGTTGTGGTTTTTTGTTAATATTTATATTAGAGGATATATTTGGCTATATTTCTAGACTAGTCCTTTATTATTTATGAATATATTGATTATACTTTGTAGCATGTCATACATTATTTTAGTTTGTTAAGTTTAGGGACAATTTAGGTAATAGATTGTTCTATTTTTAGTTGTAGGTAGCATTGTTCTTTTTGTAATGCTGCAATCAATTTGTATAATGTATTTTGAGTTCTGTCCAGTGGGGATTGGAAGACATTATACTATCTTTCCACTGCATTGTTTGTTTTAGCTTCCACCATGGTATCTGGAGTTTGGCTTGGCGTCTGTGTCCTGACCAATGCCGTCTGCCAACCCATATACCTTCCAAATAGTCCATTAAGGGACTATGTGGCATATTTACAAGCCACTATCACTAGAGAAACATCACTTTTAGTGACAGTTCTTTAGTGATATGTGCATCTCCTTATTTACAAGGCAGTGTCAGCCACTTAACGTGGCTTAACGAGAATGGTTAATAAGGCCCCCTTTCACATTATTTCTCCTAGTTTTTGCTGTTTCCATGTGTGCAGTGTTGTGCAGCACACATGAAAACAGAAAAAAGGCATTTGATTGTTTATGTGCAGGAGGGTGTCCCTTCCTGTACATAAGCGATCAATTAAAACCATTATATTTTACAAATTCTTTGTGTGGTGCATTAAACAGCACACATAGAAGTTTCAAAATGCCATTTAAAGATTGTTTATGTGCAGGAAAGATCACCTTCCTGCCCATAAACTGTCTTTCCTCAACGCAGACGCCCTTTCTCTATGGTGCAAGGGTGCCTGCATTGGCGCAAGGCTGCTAAATGTAGCATTAGTGCAAGCGGAAATGCAGGACTTCACCATAAATATGACCATAAATATGGCGCAGCCCTGATGTTTCAGAAGTGGCGGAGCATGGCGTTAAGCCAAGGATGCTATGGCCACACTCTGCCACTTCTCTAGTAAATAAGCCCCTAAGATTGTCTCCCTTTTGTTGATAGAAAGGGCCTTCTTTTAATAGGTTATAGTGGTTGACCACCTCTGTGACAGGGGACAAGGCTAGTGCTATTGTGTTTGTTTACTTTGAATGCGAATTGGCTGGTAGTGGCATATTCTACACTTAGGGGCCGATTCCGATGTTGCTGGGAAAAAGCTCCATATGACTCGGTTCTGGAGGGCTTTCTGCCCGCCTCGTGCTCCGGGGCTCCGAGTGCCCGAGTACAATGCCAACAAGTGATGACGGACACAGGTTGCTCGAAGTCCCATTGAAGTCAATGGGAGCCCGTTGTACGACGCGTACATAGGCTTTCATTGTCTGTGCCACCTGCACAATACATGCATGTGTAGGAGGGACCCTTGGGTCCCCCCTGTGATTGATTCGTAAGGCTACGGGTGAAGGGGGATCGGGTGCGGACCCGCAAAGTCCATCTCCTGGAGCATTTACGTGTCGCAGGATCCGGCTGTCCAAATAGTGCATCGTACTGGCTCGGTCGGAAATTGCCTCCATTGCTTGGCACGGTTTGCTTATGGATGAGACATACGAAGTAGTTCGGACCCGTAAATGATCCAGTCGTCGATTTTGCGTTTCACGCATCGTACTTGCTCGCTCGAACAGCTGTATGAGTCAGTCGGAAAACACGGGTACGATTCGTGTTTTTTACGGCCGGATCGCTTTCGGAGCCCTTCCGAGCGAGATCAGAATCTGCCCCTAAGTAATGATTTTTGGAGGTGTCGCTATATACTTTGATTAACGGTATTTTAACAGCCTAGAAAGGCGGTGTAGGAGTGTATTTGTAGACTTGTTTATATCCTCGCTTTCTTAAATTCTATCATTATTTTTTGGGGAAGTAGTCATTTGTTTGTTATTTTATTTAGTTTAGGAGTTCATAGTAGGTACTGCCTTGTTTCTTAGGGAGTAAAGCATATATAGAAGGGATAATAATATTATTTTGATAGTCACCATGTAAAGTGTATATCTGAGAGAATGTTTTAGGACACATTTTGAAGGTTCCATTCATTATCCAAGTTTGGCATTTGGTAAGTTGCATTAAGATGTTTGCAGTGGAGAGTATTAGGATTCATTTTTGATTATTTTGATTGTCATGTAAAAGAAAGGGTTCCTCTGAATGTGTAATTGTTAAATGGTCTGGAATGCCTATGTCCCGGTATCTTCTAATAGCAGGTGGGGTATCACTTGTGCTTTTTAGGTGTGTAATTAGACATTTTAGAAGTGGGGTTGATGGTTTTTGGATTGTTACGTGTTGAGGAACTTTGGGTAGTATTTTGTTATGAATTTTGGTTGTGGGTTCCTAGGAACTAGTGCTTGCCTCTCTTATGTCTTGTAAAACTTCTCTCTCTTCTATTTCTGCAACATTTGGGGCGTGTTATTTACATTAGATGCATTAGAATAATATTTAGCACATTTCCAGTATATAGTTTCTGTGTATGCACTTACCTGGCTGTAAGTGTACCCATATGACATCATCAAACTTTCCTTTTTGTGAAGTGATACATTTAATGACTTCTGTCATTAAATCTGTAAGTGGTTTAATCGCATACATATATTATAGTTACATTCTGCTTGTTAGTTATTAATATATTTTGTTTTCTTACTTGTATGTTTTGTTGATATGTGTTACATGTTTTTGCAGCCTTTCCTTTTGGCTTTAAACATAGAGCAAATTTTTTTTAATTAGAAGCGAAAAAGGTTGTAGCAGTTTAAACTGTTATTTTCTTTCTAGTTTTTTTTAGGTTTAGGGATTTCAGTTTATTTGTGATTGCTGTTTGGGTGAGTGTCTAATTCATTATTTCCGAATACTAACTTTCCTTTATATTCTTGGTGCATTATAGTAGAGATTTTCTAGCAGTTTGTTGGTTTCTTTTCTTTCAGGTACTCTGTGTAACAATAAAAGATGCAGAGTTGTGTCATTTCTGGAGTAGGAATTTGCTCTAATTAGTATGCTTTTTATGTTGTTTGTTTGATTGCTTGAGATTTTTTTGAGTTAAAGTTGTTCATGGTTGTTAGACCTGGCATCATTGGCATGAGTCTCTCCTCCATTTTTTCTGTTTGCCTCTTCTGTTTACGATGTTTTTGCTGGTATATGCTTTGGGCACTGTGCCACTGCTGATCAGTGCCACAGTGCAAGTGCTCCCTATGTGAAATTGCTGTATTGATTGACTTCCATGTTTGGCTTATTTGGTTTACTATCAGTCCCTAGTAGAGTGCACCAGGAGTGCCAGGGCTTGTAAATACAAATGCTGCTAGTGGGCTTGCAGCACATGTTGTGCCACCCACAAGAGCGGCCTAGTAAAAGTATGTCTGAAGGTCTGCCATTGCCAGACCACGTACAGTCTGACTGTCACGAGGACTGCGCACGTACACCTACTTGCCAGTCCCTAAACCTTCCCTTAACTTCATGTTAGTCACCCCTATGGTAGGCCCACGGGCAGGGTGCATTGTAAGCATAAGGTAGGACAAGCCTG
Source organism: Lissotriton helveticus (assembly GCF_964261635.1). NCBI lineage: Eukaryota > Metazoa > Chordata > Amphibia > Caudata > Salamandridae > Lissotriton > Lissotriton helveticus. The sequence goes on from NC_136063.1 coordinate 24,975,101, forward strand.
ACAAGGTTGGCATGTCCTAATAGTGAATTACATCCATAGTCGTTTTTCACTATTGTAAGGTAGCCTGCTCTCCATCAGTTAGAATGGGCTGCCAGGATTATTAATGTTATAATCCTAGCGGGCTCGGGGAGCATGGTGCAATGTCGAGTTTGGTATCCCTGAACTCAGGGTTTAATAATGCATCCGTTTGTGTGGATGGTTGTTGGACTCTGTGTTTGAAAATAGCACTTTTAGAAAGTAGCTATTTTCTTGTCTAACTGTCTACCGGTCTCTGCTGGTTCTGGTGTGTGTGTGACAGGAGCTGGGTGGCTCCAGAGAGTCTGAATGAGTCAGTGTGGGATGAGTGGGGCATTTGCATTGAGAGTAGGGGAGAGTAGCTCTTGATAGCCTGCCCTGCCTGATACAATGTTGGCTCCGCCCCCCTGCCAGGCGACTGATGACTCTGTGCTTGCCTGGGACTTTCCTGGCCCGCCTCCTGCCGGGCAGCTGATGGCCCTGCCCCTGCCAGTGACAATGCTGGCTCCGCTCCTGCTGAGCGGCTGAGGACTCTGCCCTGCCCAGTGAATAGGCCAGGTGCTCTGGCCTGGCAACACCCACAACAAACCCAGGATGGGGGGAAATTCCCCTGCATGGACAAAGGGATCAAAGCCAAAAAGGGGTATAAGAGAAGGACCCCTGAACCAAGAAATCAGATCACTTCTGACAAGGAAACCTGAACCAAGGACAAGAAGCCTGCTGATCTAAGGACTGCCTACCCCTTCTGCCAGAGTGCTGTTTGTTGGGGGAATCCTGCATTGCTTCTTTATTTTTGCCAAGGAACCAGGAGAGAGGAACTTTGTGTGTACTCTCACTCTTTGCTGAGAAAATCTCCAAGGGCTGGAAGAGTGCCAGTCTCCTGTTGAAGTCACAGGGCTAAAGGACTTCATCTGCTTAAAGTGCTATTTGCTGAGATTTGTGAATCCAGCACCTCTGAAAGAATCCAGCCATCTCGACGCCGACGGACGCCGCCGAATCCAGCTCGACATCGTGAGTAACGGCTCCAGTGTCCCGCTTCCTCGACGCCGGCCGCCGGGCCCGATCGACGCCAGCAGCAACGCCAGTGAGTAGTGAGTTCGGCTCCAGCTCCAAGTGACCCCGTGTCTGCACCGCCGCTGATCGCATCGACTTCGAGCCCTCTCGACGCCGTGAGCGCTGCTCACTCTTGCAACATCGACATCGACGACGCCGTATCCTGCTTCATCCCGTGAGCGCTGCTCCCGCCTGACTTCGGTCGACGCCGCTGCAGCTCGCCCCGACTCCGAGGCCCGATCGACGCCGAAGACGCGACGCCGGACATCTCGACGCCGCTGATCATCGAGTGCTTCACTTTTTCCAAGGTACTGTGTTGTTGGGGTCTGTGCGACTCCGGGCTCGACGTAGCGCTCCTCGCGGTCGACGCCGAACCTTTGGATTAACTTTGCCTCGACGTCGTGTGACTCCCGTGTGGGTTACATTGTTGCCAAGAACTGTGTTTTAGAGAAGAAGAGTTGCTTTTGATACTAAAGACTTTGTGCTAAGAAGAAACCGTGCTTGAACTATTATTTTTCCTTCCAAGAGTATTTATTAAGACTGTGGTATATTTTTGTCGTTATTTGGTCTTGTGCTAAACCTTATATAAAAATACTTATTTTTATAATACTACTGTGTCGTGTCCATTTGTAGTGTATTCACTTTATTACTGTATGTGGTCATAAATGCTTAACGCACTGCCTCTGAGATAAGCCTGTCTGCTTTGCCAAGCTACCAAGGGGGTGAGCAGGGGTTATCTAAGTGTGTGATCTCCTTGCCCTGACTAGAAAAGGTGTGTCCCTATTTGTCAGAAGTGTATACCTCTGCCAACTAGAGACAGCCGCTTCTAACATTGGTGGGTCAGCGGTGGGATTTTGAACTTTGCATTTATGACCCATGTGCAGTGATTAGTGTGCGCTACATAGTGAAAGCAGACCATAGCGCAGCCACAATCTGTTTTGGTTGGATATTCTATTTTTGTTCTCCGCTTTTCCTGAAGCTTGATTTTTGAAACTGCCAGTTTTGACCATGAGTGACGCCGGAGTCACTGCCCCTGTTGTTGCTGTTGTGGAGGAATTTGATAGGAGTAAGATAAATGATTATTCCTTAAAGGAGCTGAAACACTTTTGCAAACAATTGAAAGTCCCTACTCCAGGCCTCTCCAAGAAAGCAGAATATTTCAAAGCATTGGAAGCCTGGTTAGAGGCCAGAAACCCCTCTGATCCGGTGGGGGTACCGACAGAGGAAGGGGAGGAGGAGGTGCCCGTGACTGGGCCTGTATCCCCTCCTGGCAGCAGTGTTTCCTCCAAAGGTCTTTCCCCTGAAGAAAGAGAAGAAAGGGCGAAGGAGCGAGCCTACAACGTGGAAATGGCAAAACTTAAGATAAATGGGCAGTTGGAGATAGAGAATGCAAGAGGCAGGAGAGAAGCTGATTTGGAGATCAAAAGATTAGAGTTTGAGAGAGAGAAGTTAGCTTTTGAGCGTGAGAAAATGGTGAGGGACATGGAGCTCAAAGCTAAGGAGTTAGAATTGAATCCCTCTGGTGGCAGCGTCCCATCTGTGCCTGCAGAAAGTAGGTTTTATTTTCCCAAAGATGTGATCAAAGATTTTCAGAAGAATGAGGATATTGGTCAGTGGTTTAAAGCATATGAGTTAGCATTGTTGGCCCACCGGGTCCCTGAGAAGGATTGGGGAGCGGGGTTGTGGGGTCGCTTTGTGAATGAGGGAAGAGATACCCTGTTAGACATGCCTGTTGAGAATAGGACGTCTTATGCTCATATGAAAGATGCTTTAATGTTAAGGTATGGCCTAACCCCAGAAAAGTACAGACAGGCCTTTAGAGAATGTAAGAAGTTGCCTGGTACCACGTGGGTGGAGTATGTGTCATATTTTTGCAGAGCCATGGATGGTTGGGTAAAGGGCAGCAAAGTGGAAAGTTATGATGCTCTTTATGATTTGTTTGCTTGGGAGCACTTGTCTAATAACTGTTTTCCAGAGCTGCGCCAGCACCTTATTGATAGCAAGATATCTAACCCTAGAAAACTTGCTGAAGAGGCGGACCGCTGGGTCAGTACCAGGGTCCACAAGGGTCCAGTGGGAGACTCAGCCAAAGGTGGGCAGGGTCCCCAGCAGAAGAGTGGGGGGGACAAGGGTAAACAGAAGGAGTCCCAGAAAGGGCCCCAAAGTAATCCCCAAGGGAACCAAGGGAAAGGTTCCCAGCCTCCCCCTGTGAAGAAATCAGAGGCCCCGCCAGGTAAACCTGGTCATAGGGGCCCACTGACCTGCTTCGTTTGTAAGCAGGTAGGACACCGTTTTTATGACCCTCAGTGTCCCTTGAAGAAGTCTGGTGCACTACCCAGTGCACCACCCCGTCAGTTGGCTAGTGTAGCTCTGGGAGGGGAGGAGATGGTTGCCCATGGTGGGGAGGGTCCCGCGGAGATGTCCCTGGTCTCTCTAGGAGACATGGAATTGGTCCCTCCACCCCCTCTGCCTAGTAACACTAAGAAATATAGGCAGTGGGTGACCATTAATGGCCATAGAGTGGAAGCTCTCAGAGACACCGGAGCGAGTGTGACAGCTGTCAAGTGTCACTTGGTGTCCAGAGAGCAGGTTGTTCCCCACGCATTCTACCCTGTGATAGCTGCTGACAACTCCCAGAAAGAGTGTGAGGTAGCTCAAGTTTCCTTTGAATGGGGGGGAGTTTCAGGTACTCTTCAAGTTGCTGTAAGGCCCGCCATGCCTGTTGATTGTCTCCTGGGCAATGATTTAGAAGACTCCCCTTGGGCTAAGGTGGAGAGGGAGACACATTTGAAAATGTTGGGTGTGCCAGAGTGGGTGTGTGCAACCACTCGATCCATGACAGCAAGTAAGGGTGTTGATGGGGTTCTGGAGCCTGAAAGTATGGCCCAGGACCCAGCTGTGAAGAGAAGAGGCAGGGGGCGCGGGAAACCGTCCCCCGTAGTTCCCGTGGTCCAGGAGGAGGCAGACCTCGAGGGGGATGCCCTGGAACCCACAGGTGAACAAGTTGCCGAACTGGGAGACCTGCCCGAGCTGACCCATTGGCAGCAGGATGGTGGTCCCTCCAGGGAGGAATTCTGTGCAGAACAGAAAGTGTGCCCTTCTCTTGTGGGTATGAGGCAGCAGGCCTCAGCCCAAACCTCAGGTGATCAGTCAGGGTCACATTTTGTGTACTGGGAGAACGACCTCCTGTATAGCGAGCCTAAGGCTGCTGAGCCTGGGTCAGCCCGTGTGCTGGTGGTACCCCAGCGCTTCAGAGCCTTCCTACTGGGTTTGGCTCATGACGTTCCTTTAGCTGGACATCTGGGGCAGGACAAGACCTATGACAGGCTTGTCACCCATTTCTATTGGCCTCAGATGCGAAGGGACACAGATGTCCATTGCAAGACCTGTCAGACTTGCCAGGCAAGTGGGAAAAGCGGGCGGAAGCAGAAGGCTCCCCTCCAACCTTTTCCCGTGGTCAGTACCCCCTTTGACCGGGTGGGGATTGACATTGTTGGGCCACTGGACCCCAAGACAGCCCTGGGCAACAGGTTCATCCTGGTCTTGGTGGACCATGCCACACGGTACCCGGAAGCCATCCCTCTCAGAACAGTGACTGCCCCCGTGGTGGGACGGGCACTAATGGGTGTTTTCTCCCGAATGGGGTTCCCCAGAGAGGTGGTGTCAGACCGAGGCACCAACTTCATTTCCAACTATATGAAGTCTCTGTGGAAGGAGTGTGGGGTAACTTATAAGTTCACCACTCCTTACCACCCTCAAGGTAATGGGTTGGTTGAAAGATTCAACCGTACCCTTAAAGGCATGATCATGGGTCTTGAAGAACCAATGAGGCGTAAATGGGACGTCCTCTTGCCATGCCTGTTGTTTGCTTACCGTGAGGTGCCACAGAAGTCTCTAGGGTTCAGCCCCTTTGAGCTTTTGTATGGTCACCCGGTAAGAGGACCTTTAAGTCTGGTCAAAGAAGGCTGGGAGCAATCTCCCAGGAAACCTCCCCAGGATGTATACAGTTACATGCTGGCCTTTAGGAACCAGACTAGGCGCTTCAGGGATCTTGCTCAGGCAAATCTGGAGGCCAGCCAGGAGGAGATGAAGCGGTGGTACGACCAGAGGGCCACTCTGGTAGAGCTTCAGCCTGGACAGAAAGTTTGGGTCATGTCCCCTGTGGAACCTTGTGCGCTCAAGGACAGGTGGACTGGACCATTCGAGGTTGTGGAGAAGAAGAGCGATGTCACCTACCTGGTGGATTTAAAGTCTCCCAGGAACCCCTTGCGGGTCCTGCATGTCAACCGATTGAAGCCCCACTTAGAAAGGTCCGAAGTGGGCATGCTCCTAGCTACAGATGCTGGAATGGAGGAGGAGAGTGAGCCTCTTCCTGACCTCCTGTATGCAAAAGAGCAAGATGGGTCAGTGGATGGTGTTGTCCTCTCTGACACACTGACCCCTGAACAGCAGCAGGATTGTCGCCATTTGTTGGGGCAATTCCCTGATCTGTTCTCCTTGATTCCTGGTGTTACTCAGTGGTGTGTCCATGATGTAGACACCGGGGACAGCACTCCTGTCAAGCACAAGGCTTACAGAGTGACTGACAAGGTCAGAGCATACATCAAGGAGGAGGTCTCCAAGATGTTTGCCCTAGGGGTGGTTGAGTCCTCTAGCAGTCCTTGGGCCAGCCCCGTGGTCTTGGTTCCAAAGGCTGCAGCGCCTGGTGCTTCACCGGAACTTCGGTTCTGTGTGGATTACCGAGGACTCAATTCAGTCACCAAGACTGACGCGCACCCCATCCCCAGAGCTGATGAGCTCATCGATCGGTTAGGGGCTGCCCAGTACCTTAGTACGTTTGATCTAACGTCTGGGTACTGGCAGATCGCCTTGACCGATGGGGCAAAAGAGAGGTCAGCATTCTCCACACCAGATGGGCACTACCAGTTCCGGGTTATGCCCTTTGGGATGAAGAATGCCCCTGCCACCTTCCAGAGGTTGGTCAACCAGGTCTTGGCTGGGCTGGAGGATTTCAGTGCCGCCTACCTGGACGACATCGCAGTGTTCAGCGCCAGCTGGGAAGAACACTTGTGCCACCTCCAGGAAGTGTTGTTGGCCCTGCGCAGAGCAGGCCTCACAATCAAAGCCAGTAAGTGCCAGATTGGGCAGGGTTCAGTGGTGTACTTGGGGCACCAAGTAGGGAGCGGCAAGGTGGCCCCCCTGCAACCCAAGATTGATACCATCCTGGCATGGGCACCGCCCAAAACCCAGACTCAGGTGAGAGCCTTCTTGGGTCTCACGGGTTACTACAGGAGGTTTGTCAAGGATTATGGTAACATTGTGCACCCCTTGACTTCGCTGACTTCCAGGAAGCAGCCACGACTTGTGAACTGGACTGACGCCTGTCAGACGGCCTTTGACACCCTGAAAACTGCAATGTGCACAGCACCCATACTCCAGGCACCCGACTTTTCTAAAGAATTTGTTGTCCAGACGGACGCTTCAGAGCATGGCGTGGGGGCTGTTCTAGCTCAGGTGAATGAAGAGGGCCGAGACTTACCTGTAGCCTTCATCAGCAGGAGGTTACTCCCCAGGGAACAGAGGTGGAGTGCGATAGAAAGAGAAGCATTTGCTGTGGTCTGGGCACTGAAAAAGCTGAGACCCTACCTGTTTGGGACTCACTTCCGGGTGCAGACAGACCACAGGCCCCTCAGATGGTTGATGCAGATGAGGGGTGAGAATCCAAAGCTGTTGAGGTGGTCCATTTCCCTACAGGGGATGGACTTCACGGTGGAACACCGCCCTGGCACAGATCACGCCAATGCTGATGGTCTGTCCAGATTTTTCCGCCTTAGTGATGAGGACTCCCTAGGGTAAGGGTAGTTCTCCCCACATTTCAGCTGGAGGGGACACGTGTTAGACCTGGCATCATTGGCATGAGTCTCTCCTCCATTTTTTCTGTTTGCCTCTTCTGTTTACGATGTTTTTGCTGGTATATGCTTTGGGCACTGTGCCACTGCTGATCAGTGCCACAGTGCAAGTGCTCCCTATGTGAAATTGCTGTATTGATTGACTTCCATGTTTGGCTTATTTGGTTTACTATCAGTCCCTAGTAGAGTGCACCAGGAGTGACAGGGCTTGTAAATACAAATGCTGCTAGTGGGCTTGCAGCACATGTTGTGCCACCCACAAGAGCGGCCTAGTAAAAGTATGTCTGAAGGTCTGCCATTGCCAGACCACGTACAGTCTGACTGTCACGAGGACTGCGCACGTACACCTACTTGCCAGTCCCTAAACCTTCCCTTAACTTCATGTTAGTCACCCCTATGGTAGGCCCACGGGCAGGGTGCATTGTAAGCATAAGGTAGGACAAGCCTGACAAGGTTGGCATGTCCTAATAGTGAATTACATCCATAGTCGTTTTTCACTATTGTAAGGTAGCCTGCTCTCCATCAGTTAGAATGGGCTGCCAGGATTATTAATGTTATAATCCTAGCGGGCTCGGGGAGCATGGTGCAATGTCGAGTTTGGTATCCCTGAACTCAGGGTTTAATAATGCATCCGTTTGTGTGGATGGTTGTTGGACTCTGTGTTTGAAAATAGCACTTTTAGAAAGTAGCTATTTTCTTGTCTAACTGTCTACCGGTCTCTGCTGGTTCTGGTGTGTGTGTGACAGGAGCTGGGTGGCTCCAGAGAGTCTGAATGAGTCAGTGTGGGATGAGTGGGGCATTTGCATTGAGAGTAGGGGAGAGTAGCTCTTGATAGCCTGCCCTGCCTGATACAATGTTGGCTCCGCCCCCCTGCCAGGCGACTGATGACTCTGTGCTTGCCTGGGACTTTCCTGGCCCGCCTCCTGCCGGGCAGCTGATGGCCCTGCCCCTGCCAGTGACAATGCTGGCTCCGCTCCTGCTGAGCGGCTGAGGACTCTGCCCTGCCCAGTGAATAGGCCAGGTGCTCTGGCCTGGCAACACCCACAACAAACCCAGGATGGGGGGAAATTCCCCTGCATGGACAAAGGGATCAAAGCCAAAAAGGGGTATAAGAGAAGGACCCCTGAACCAAGAAATCAGATCACTTCTGACAAGGAAACCTGAACCAAGGACAAGAAGCCTGCTGATCTAAGGACTGCCTACCCCTTCTGCCAGAGTGCTGTTTGTTGGGGGAATCCTGCATTGCTTCTTTATTTTTGCCAAGGAACCAGGAGAGAGGAACTTTGTGTGTACTCTCACTCTTTGCTGAGAAAATCTCCAAGGGCTGGAAGAGTGCCAGTCTCCTGTTGAAGTCACAGGGCTAAAGGACTTCATCTGCTTAAAGTGCTATTTGCTGGGATTTGTGAATCCAGCACCTCTGAAAGAATCCAGCCATCTCGACGCCGACGGACGCCGCCGAATCCAGCTCGACATCGTGAGTAACGGCTCCAGTGTCCCGCTTCCTCGACGCCGGCCGCCGGGCCCGATCGACGCCAGCAGCAACGCCAGTGAGTAGTGAGTTCGGCTCCAGCTCCAAGTGACCCCGTGTCTGCACCGCCGCTGATCGCATCGACTTCGAGCCCTCTCGACGCCGTGAGCGCTGCTCACTCTTGCAACATCGACATCGACGACGCCGTATCCTGCTTCATCCCGTGAGCGCTGCTCCCGCCTGACTTCGGTCGACGCCGCTGCAGCTCGCCCCGACTCCGAGGCCCGATCGACGCCGAAGACGCGACGCCGGACATCTCGACGCCGCTGATCATCGAGTGCTTCACTTTTTCCAAGGTACTGTGTTGTTGGGGTCTGTGCGACTCCGGGCTCGACGTAGCGCTCCTCGCGGTCGACGCCGAACCTTTGGATTAACTTTGCCTCGACGTCGTGTGACTCCCGTGTGGGTTACATTGTTGCCAAGAACTGTGTTTTAGAGAAGAAGAGTTGCTTTTGATACTAAAGACTTTGTGCTAAGAAGAAACCGTGCTTGAACTATTATTTTTCCTTCCAAGAGTATTTATTAAGACTGTGGTATATTTTTGTCGTTATTTGGTCTTGTGCTAAACCTTATATAAAAATACTTATTTTTATAATACTACTGTGTCGTGTCCATTTGTAGTGTATTCACTTTATTACTGTATGTGGTCATAAATGCTTAACGCACTGCCTCTGAGATAAGCCTGTCTGCTTTGCCAAGCTACCAAGGGGGTGAGCAGGGGTTATCTAAGTGTGTGATCTCCTTGCCCTGACTAGAAAAGGTGTGTCCCTATTTGTCAGAAGTGTATACCTCTGCCAACTAGAGACAGCCGCTTCTAACATTGGTATTATTGTAATGTTGTGGAACAGAGGTCAGAGCGTCCGACTCTGGATTAGGGGGCTCACGGTTAAATCCCTGGTGGTGGTGGCTACTCAACTCAGCATCATGTGACTCTGTGCAATAGCTTACTTAATCTACCTGATGGCCCCCAGTGCCTGGATACCCCTATTGGTGATAAATTGTGCTTTACACATTTGGAATATTATTTTATTGGTGGGTTTATAATAATAAAAAAAAAATTATCAGTAAAATCTTTGCTTGTAAAATGCTAATTTATGGGGGGTTTTAAATAGTGTTTTATATAATTTAATTTATTTGTTTAGATATAATATTATACATTGTTAGTTGTATTTAATGGTTTATAGTCAGTAATAAGGTTTTAGATGTATTTATTGTATATTTTCAAAATGGAATACATGTCTAATTTTTGGTTGGTGTGATATAGTTTAATTTAGTCACATAGGTTTATTTGAAGCTTAGAATGTATTGGTTTATGTAACTGTAGTGTAGTTCCTATATTCCTAATAGGCTCTGCGCATTGGAATAGTGTATTCTGTAGTTTAGACATAGGACTGAAGTCGTCTAGGTCTCTACCGAATATACTAAACTTAATTGTGTGTGTGCCAGTCAGCTCTGAGGTCACTAGAAACTTTCTCAAATGAACTAGAAGGGATTAGTTTCCGACAACCGCCTAAAACATGACAACATTGTTTCCCAAGAATAGGAAATATATCTCTAGAATCGCGGAAACAATAGATAGTTATTTCACTCAGTCAATCGTGCATGCTTCGTTTCACCAGAGGTGCAAAGAAATAGAGAGACGGGCATTTTCAATAAAATATATTTATTGAACAGTCTTCTTTCTCAAGCATAAGAAATTAACTGGTGCAATCGTAATACTTGTGGTAAAGTACAAGGTGTACAGTACGAAAAGTATTATAAAATAATATTGCAAAAGCATGATATGGTTTCCAAGCCATAAAATACCTAAAATGCATAAAATACATACTGTGATAAATAATGACTAAAAGTACTCAACTGGTGGTCCAAAAATATGCCTACCCCGGTGTACCTAACCTAGGTCTAGTACAAGGGAAGAAGTAAGTAAGTTGTAGCCTAGTTTTAGTATTATTTGCCAAGAAACTAATCCAGGAATTCTCTTAGGGTCTAAACAGCTCCGTAACTTGGTTTTTAGAATGTGGGAGGTCTGGTATCTCTCTCTCAGGACTAGATCTCCCAGCAACCCCCAAGGGAGCCTGGAAACACTGGATCTGGATTTCTCAGCAGGAGAAAGTACAGCGTCTCTCAGTATGTCAGCTGGAGGGCAGGCTTCCTTCGGCACTTGCTGCAGCAGGGCGCGTCCGGCAAGTAGATAGTCAAACTGCTCCAAGTGTGGGCATATTTATACCTTGAAGGTGCCGAGTTTGAAGTAAGATTGGACATAATAACGTCCCAAAATTAGAGGCATACCACCAAACACAGAGTGCACGAAATTTGGAAAAATGCCGAGGACTGCTTCGAATGGTGTTAACAGTCCCGAAAAGATCATTTTAAATACATGTGCAATGCCACTGGTATCCGACATGTTTAAGATTTGACCTAAAATTTCTGAGAAATGTACTGGCCAGTTTGTTGATAATATTGCATGTATCTCTGCAGAAGTCCTTGCAACTTGCAGATCATACGTTTCTCTAGACGAGGTCAGTGGCACAGTTTGTTGTAAAAGAATGGCTTTCATTCTGCTTAAAGTATCAATTCGGATAGAAGAGATATTCAGTGAAGGCCATAACGACGTCTCCCTGTCTGTATTACTCTTTGGATACAATACTTGCATACAACAAGTGACACTGGCCGACACACTGACCAGATAGGCTTTTCCTGGCAACATGCCACAACAGCTGTGATCGTTGAGCTTAACGTAGCTCCCATTGGAAAGCTGGCTGAAAATCATGTCTATCACGGCCGCTGGAGTACCGTGCATGTGGCAAGAAAGGTTATTTAAAGAACCTACGCGGGCTCCATGTAAATTAATACCTTCACATAAAAGTGTGCCGCTTAGTGAGTTTTTACAATTTGAAATACCTCCTTTCCCCCACTCCAACATTTGTGTGTGTAATTCTAGGTTGACTTAATGTATCCTTTACCCAACCTTTCATACAGGCCTGCTGGTATATGATGTAGACAGTACTGAAATTGGAAAATCGTCACTGGTATCATGATGGTGCCATGTACTATTATCCAGTCAACAACAGGGTTTTCAGAAACTGTTAATGGTAATCTTTCCAGTTTTTCAATACTCAGCACCGTATAGTCTGTTCCTCTTTGTGTCAGAGAGATTTGTTTATCTGTAATGTTAAAGACAGTAAACACTGACGTGGTATTGATTAGACGCCATGGCACATAGCCTGAACGGAGATTTTGCAACGTCCAGCCTAGTAGTATTATAGAACGCAATTGAGACTGGCCATGTTGTAACATTAGCAAATCCTGTTCTATTATGTCAATGGCAGATGATATAATGCTGTACAAAGAATAAATTCTGGAGGACAGTCGTTAACCCATTGTCCACTACATAGAGTGCTTTCTCTAAATTATTACTATCAATTTCTCGTATTTTTTCTGCAGTTTCCATTTGCGTTATTTTCCAAGCTTCATTGTAAGCAGAGTATATACCGGCGTATATGAAACGTTTTGACGTTGTTTACGAGGCCCAAGTAAGAAGTCTCGTAAGTCAACGCCTTCTTTAAGTAAAGTCAAGTGTTGTTTAATTACTGGGAGTGTTGGTTTCTGTAGCCAATCAAGGCATAGTTTTCCTACACTGTATGTGGTGACTATCCCTGGATGTTGTCTCTGGGAGTAGCTTGGATCTGGCCTATTCATTTTGACCCAGTTTTGTTCATAAATCTATCTTGACAGTTATTCGTGTCTTTGGGCCAGATTAACCAATTTTTTCCACTCAGGATTACTTCTATTGTGTTGTGAAATCTGTTTTACGTCTACCTCCTCATCTGCAGTGTCATTACTGCTAGGTGTGGGTTTAGGTATGGACGGTTTGTTTGAATCTTTTATCTTAGCTAAGCCAAGACATGATGTTTGTTGAACAGTGTTATTTAAAAATATGATTTGTTCTGGTTTAATGCAGGCTCTGAACAAGGCTTCTACACCTGCCATTCTTTTGTGCCCCAGACAGTTTTTGTTTCAATATTGTCTTTCCAAAAGTTGTACCCTAATGTAGACAGATGAGCATAAACGTTCACAGAATAAATTTGTTTGGTATTGGTCAACATGTTTTTCATTCCTGTCTTATTTATATTTTTAAAATAAAACGTTTCTGGATTTGTCATATTAAAACCTGAGAAGTATAGAAATTTCTCATAAAATGTTTTAGAGCTGCTTTTTGGCGGCGTAGGACAATGTTCCCATTGGTTATAAGAAAAAACATTCCTAGGGTTTGCAGATTTGTGCAAATAATGGTGACCATAATGCTTATAACAATCTAGTTCTTTATAACTTGTTGAACCTTCTAGGTGTTCAGGTTTTTGAAATTTTGCTGACATTTCTAAATCTGACATCATATTATTAACAGTTTCAAAGTCGCAATCATCAGAAAATGTACTTGATTAAACAAAATCACTTAAAGAAACCTTAAACTGGTGTGGAATCTTCAACAGTTCCACCGGGCCATAAATGTCATAATCAGTTGTGTCCCATGCTATACCACCAGGTATAGGAACATCTGTGATGTTCACTGATGGCAGGTCTCTTCGCTCATGATGAGATTATTTGTAAGGGTGCAAGCGCAAGTTGATGTTCTTACTTGCGTTGTCCATTCTACTGTATTTTCCATCTATCATCTGTCCCAAACTTAAAACAAGAATGAGCCATAGCAGCAGAAAAAGTACACCTAATCCTATCCAAAATTCAACCCATGGCGACACCAGATATGTTTTCTCAAGTTGATGAAAGAGTTCTGTTATTTTTCCTTTATAATGTTTATTTGCTGGCGTTACTTCTGGTTCACTGAGATCCTCAGAAAAGTTATCGAAGTTGATAAAATACCCAGAGGCAAAATCTGTCAATAGTTGGTATCGCATCCGGATTCTTTAAGATCACTGGAGTTGCTTCCTCCTTTGACATGTTTGTATAGTCAGATGCTACATCATTGTAGACAGGAGTTTCTTGATGAACTGATATTAGGGTATCAAGAGGGACGAGTTCCATGTCTGTGTTGCAAAGTCCTTCTTTTCTCACTGCAGATTTATCAAAGGTGATAAGTCTTTCAGTTTGAACCTCTTGAATAGCCGCCAGATTCGGTCATCTGCTACTTCTTAGGAGTCCACTTGGCCTGCTACGTATTATTGGCCACATGATGTGGTTTTACCAGGTCAATTGATACTGTTCTGTTCTCCCTTTTTCCAGCAAGCGGCAGTAGTAACACTGATCTTGTTCCAAGAACTGCTAAGACTGGTACTGCTTTTCTATAAGAAAGCCCAAATTCCTGCTTTACCGCAATCTTTTCCCTGACTAAATCCCCAATCTTTGGAATCCAGACAGGTCTTGCTGGGATAGGTGGTTTTTCTTCAGTGGTCGTTGGGCTTTGTGTTGTGTTACTCAGACTTCTTCTTGTTTCATTTAAGTCCTGTAAAACAGCCAAACGGTCTTTGATATCAAAGGGTTTCTGTTCCACCACTGAAGTTTGACAATGAAGATCCTGGATGAGCATTCTAGTACCAAATAATAATTCATATGAAGTGATTCCCCCCAGAGAATTTTGTGCCAGATTGTTAAGACTACGTTGGACACTATTTAGATGTTTGACCCACCCGTCACCCCAACCTAATACCCTAGCTGTTATAGATTGCTTTATGTCACGTTTTTTTCTTTCCACTACCACATTTCCCTCAGGATGGAAGTGACTCGAAAACCGCAATGCAACGTCCAAGCTGGCCATGGCCTCCTTGTAAGCTCGAGATCTAAACGCAGGACCCTGGTCAGAATGTGGCGTGCCGATTGCATATATGCAGATAAAGACTCGCAAATCTTTTATAACAGTTCTGGTGTCAGCCGAGCGCTGGTGCCACATCCAAATAAATCTTGTCTTAGTATTTGTGGGACCACATTCGTCTATAATGACGTCTGCGTGTAGATAGTCTAATGCTGTCTAACAATGGTGTCTGTACTGGGCTGGCTACACTGTAGTCAGGAATCTGTTTGTTTTGAAAGCTATGGACCTTGTGAAAGGTATTGCAGTTAATTCCAAATTCGTAGACTTGGACGCTCATTCCTGGCTACCAGTACCTCTTCTCTAACTCTTTTAGAGACATTAAAATTCCTTGATGTATCAGACCCTCTTCCATATGTGCTTCGTGAACCAAAGCACCTCTCTAGTTCCTGTTTGGAATTACTCTATCCCCCACTCCAGGGATTCGAGCAAATGGAACTCAGTTTGCATCAATTATGTATGTATTACCGAGTGGATAATTCAGTGGTAATGCTGCATAGTTTCCTTTCATTGAGGAGTTTACAGTTAGCATTGTTTCACCATCTATTTTTGTTTTTGAACGAGTGATTGCAGCTACGGAAGCCGTTTGCACAGCTGCCTTCGCGGCCTCATCAACGAATGAATTCCCTGCAACGTGAATGCCATCTCGCTGATGACTCAGTGTATGAATCACGTGAGTCTTTTGTAGTTCTTTTTGTAAAAATAACTACTTGTTTCCAAAGCAATTTATGCTTAATTGTGCCACCTTTAGCGTCTTTGAAGCCGTTCTGAACCCAGTTCTGCAAATATTAATTGTAAGATTGGACGCAGTAATACAAATCACACACTAGCAGTGTGGGGAATTCGTGATCGGTATTTTCAAGTGCTATCTTGAAAGCCTGTAGTTCAGCTTGCTGAGCTGTACAGTCTCCGAGAAATTGGGTTTTTGTGACCATAGGTCTAAATTTACCTTTGCGCCAGCGACCTTTAACAATCGCGCATGCAGCACTGTAAGCTTGTTTACCCCCAATTGCGGGTTGTGCTGATCCCTCTGTATATATTATACAGCCATAATGTTCATGTGGTAGAATTTCAGCCGGCAGAGGACATTCTAATTCGTATTGTAGGAATTCTTGTGTTTTTAAATATGGGTCAAAAACGTATTCAACATTTGTTGCAGTAAGAGAATTAACCCATTGTTTCCATCTCAGATGTAAAGCTTTAGCATTTGGAATGCTTGCTTTTGTCACTGCTTCTAAGGCAGATACAGGTGTAATGATTTTAAATTATTTACCCTGTGCCAGGGCTCTTTCTTTTGCTACAGCAGTCTGAGCCACTGTCAGTACCTATTCTGTTGTAGTGAATTTCATCTCAGCTTGTGTGTACAAGTGTGACTTGTATGCTATTGGTACCATCTCTCCTTCGTTAAAGGTTAGGTATGTGAATCCGCATCTCCCTGGAATGATTCGAATGACCTGGTTGCGCACATTGTCGCGTGTTTGTAACTGTGTTTTTGCTAACATGTCTGTTTGTACTGAACGCAAAATTTCTGTGTGTTTTTGTGTCCAATCAGGTTTGATTAGTTCGTAGAGAGGTTTAACCCTTTCTGCATAGTTTAGAACATAACTTCTTCCAAAATTCAGAAAACCTAGAATTGACTAAGTTTTTCAGTGTTTTTGGAGGTTAGAGCAGCGCACATTTCTCTAAAAAGATTGCTGCCAGGCTTTTGCCTTCACTTGATAACTCATATCCCAAAAATAGGACGTTGAGGTAGGCAATTCGTGATTTCTTAAAATTGAATTTTTACCCTTCAGAAGTGAACCCCAGTATGATGGTGTTCACTCTTTTCAAGTGTACATCCAAATCATCATCTGTAAGATAGATGTCATCGACATAGGACAATGCCTCCTCATCGTACATTTGTAGTAACCCTGTTACTCTGGCTCAAAATAGCCCTGGACTATTTTTTAATTCCCTTGGGGAGACGGCAAAATTGTCGCTGTGTCCCCATAATTGAGAAAGCGTTCACATACCTGCTTTCCGGTGCAATGTTTTGACAAAAGAAACCATTTGAGATATCGAAAGTAGTTTTATATTTTTTGCGCACAATGTTATTCATCAGTGCTGCACTACGTGCATTTTGTACTGCAAAAGTTTTGCAACAAGATTTTAGATGTCTGTAATCCAGAACTAGACGATATGAATTGTCCGGTTTGGAGACAGGAAACAAAGGATTGTTCATTGATGAGGTGCAGGTTTCATTGACCCCTTGGTATTCAAGTTGATTTAAGATCTCCCTGACCTGTTTTTTAGCTTCCTGTTTTACAGGATATTGCCATTGCATTGTCGTTTGAGTTTTCAACTGGATTTTATGGTGAGGGGAATCCTCATCATATCCTACATGATTTTTGTATAATGCTGGGGCCTGGGCTACAGCCCATTTCCTGGCATATGTGTATTTTTTATGACTTGGAATGTGATTTGAGATGGCTGGCATAATTATATCTTTGCCATGTGGGCACTCCCTGACAAATTCAGGTGGCCAGTCTTGTTCAGCTAGTAGGATGTCATAACCCTTAGTGAGCTTCTCCCACAAGAGTGCTCTAATTTGTCTTTGTTTGTCCCCCTCCCATCCGGAGTGTTACTTCATATAACTTATGTGGTACACTAACCCTGGTATCTGCAGTTTCAACGTGGATGCTTGCATTCAAGTCCACTGTCTCCAGATGATTCTCCAGGATCTTGCGAGCTATGGTTACCTCTGCTGTGCTGTCTAGCATTGTTTGTGCCCACTCCCCGTTCTTGAGTTGTGTCCTCAAGATCCTCAGCATGTCTGATCTTTAGACTTGCTACCTTCTTTTTGGTGAATTGAGTTTTCTTATATTTTGAAACGTGTTGTTCTTCTTTGGACTTCACTCGTTCTTCTTTTTGTTCTGATCGTCCTCTTCTTTCGGATTTCTGTGAGGAAGTCTGAAAGGTATGAGAGGAACGTGTATCATTATCTTGATATCTATCAGGTTTTCTCACATTATCCCTATTTCTGAGATTGTACCTCTTTTCAGAGGGCTCCTGTTGAGGAAACCTTCCACTGGACTGGGAACGCTTCTCTCTAGGAAGTGTCTGTTTGCTATTTCCCACTTCTTTTTAGTAGTGGTGAGATTATTTTTAATAAAAACTCTTTCAGGATTTTCAGTTAGTTGGGGCTTTACCGGTTTCCCACCCAAACTATCTCTACCTAGTTCTTCATATGATTTTTCAATAATTCCGGCAAGTTCAAATGGTTGCTCTGTTATATCTGTTTCTTTTAGTTTTTGGCGGATTGCCACTGATGCTGCTTCACTTTTGATGTTGGCTAATAGTATAGCCAAGACCTGTTTGAAATCTTTCTGTAATTTCATACCCAGATTTAAGGCCGGTTCTGGACCGTATTTATTTTGAATCTATCTTAGAAGGTCTGGTAGTACCGCCATGGACGGAACACCATGTGTTTTAGTGTCGATTGAAGCAAAGACTGTATCCCATGTGTCGCAGTCCTCTACGTGTGGTGCAATCCCCATTGGTAAACAGATTGTTAAAATCTTGTGTTTCTCATGAGGTGTCCTATCAGAAATACTGCCTCTATTTGACTAATTGTTTGAGCTAACCAGAATGGAATTTGTTCCCATTTTGCGGGTAATTTACCAATGACTGACTGTATAGTCTGTGGTGTAACTTTGTTTGTGTTCCCTAGATGAGGGATGTGCTGTGGAATTATTACAGCTGTTTGGACTGTTAAAGTCCTCATGACATATTGAACAAACTGCCTATGTATTTTAATCAGCTGTTTTAGCTAACAGATCAGGAGCTGTCATTCTTTCAATGAAAAACCAAAGGTGATGATGGACGGAGCGTGACAATACAAACACTCACCCCCAGTCAACTGATCTGGGTTTAATCCATCACCGTTCTCTAGCTCACTCCGCCTCGCCAGCTCAGACATGGCCACATGCATTCAGTCCGACCCTGTGCCCCACTGGAACAGTCCAGCCCGAACTGCCAAGCCATGTCTTCCCTGGACCGGAATCAAGCTTCCCAGGACCGGTCTCTGGCATTACAGCCATGTTCAGCCGGGCCCGCTTAACTCCAGTGGCAAAGTGAGCAAGGGACTCAGGTCTGAGCATACCTTGCCAAATTAGGGCGAACAAAGAAAAACCAAAGGTGATGATGGATGGAGCGTTGACAATACAAACACTCACTCCCAGTCAACTGATCTGGGTTTATTCCATCACCGTTCTCTAGTTTACTCTACCACCTCTTGGTGATACCCCATTTTCTATGAGTTTTATAGTAATCATTTTCCTTATAATATATTTACCAGGATTAGTATAGCACCCGGGTCATTTTGTTGGAAAGTTGTGTCATCTAAAACTGATTGATCTGCTGCTGCAACACTTTCTAATTGTTTGTTGCTATCCATCATTTTTGTTGACTGGAAGTGTTGCAGAACAAGTTTCAAGGAGACAAAGATTAGGTAAAAAAATATTTTGGAACACTGTATCCTTCAGTATTTTACGGGAAAAAGGGGGTCTGTGTGAAAAGCATGACTGAGTTACTCTAGTATCTAGTGTTAAATTATCGCCTTACCAAACGTTGGGCGCCATGTAGTGTAGTTCTTATATTCCCAATAGTGTCTGCGCATTGGAATAGTGTATCCTGTAGTTTAGACGTAGGACTGAAGACGACTAGGTCTCTACCGAATATACTAAACTTACTTGTGTGTGTGCCAGCTAGGTCAGAGGTCAGTAGGAAACTTTCTCGAATGAACAAGAAGGGATTAGTTTCTGACAACCGCCTGAAATTTGCGGAAACAATAGATAGTTATTTCACTCAGTCAATCGTGCATGCTTCGTATCACCAGAGGTGCAGAGAAATAGAGAGACAGGCGTTTTCAGTAAAATAGATTTATTGAACAGTCTTCTTTCTCAAGCATAAGAAATGAACTGCTGCAATCGTAATACTTGTGGTAAAGTACAAGGCGTACAGTACGAAGAGTATTATAAAATAATATTGTAAAAGCATGATATGGTTTCTAATCCATAAAATACCTAAAATGCATTTAATGCATACTCTGATAAATAATGACTAAAAGTACTCAACTGGTGCTTCTAAAATACGCTTACCCCGGTGTACCTAACCTAGGTCTAGTACAAGGGAAGAAGTAAGTAAGTTGTAGCCTAGTTTTAGTATTCTTTGCCAAGAATCTAATCCAAGAATTCTTTTAGGGTCTATTCAGCTCCGTACCTTGGTTTTTAGAATGTAGGAGGTCTGGTATCTCTCTCTCAGGACTCGACTTCCCAGCAACCCGCAAGGGTAGCCTGGAAAGTCTGGAACTGGATTTCTCATCAATTCTCTGATCTCCCTTCACACCCCTGCCCGCACTCTTCGTTCATCGTCTTCTGCCCTTCTCACTGTTCCCCGCTTTCGTAAATCTCGCACTGGTGGAACCCGTTTTTCTGTTCTTGCTCCCCGGTTCTGGAACTCCCTCCCTCTCTCTATGCGTTCGATTCCTATTTTTTCTCATTTCCGTAAAGCGCTAAAAACTTTCCTCTTTGCCCTGGCCTACCCCCGCTAACCTCCTGGCCCTGTCTGTCCGGTTCTTTAGAGCTCTCAGCGCCAGGAAGCCGTTTGGCCATCGCGCGCTTTACAAATATTTTCATTCATTCATTCATTCAGGAGAAAGTACAGCATCTCTCAGTGTGTCAGCTGGAGGGCCGGCTTCCTTTGGCACTTGCTGCAGCAGGGCACGTCGGGCAAGTAGATAGTAGAACTGCTCCAAACCACCATCTGTTTATTTGGACATGTGTGGGCATATTTAAACCTTGAACGTGCCGAGCTTGATGTAAGATTGGACATAATAACGTCATTAGAGACTTAATTCTCTGAAAACTCCATGAGTTCTTGGATAAATTAGTATTCAGGCATGGGAAAGTCCCTGACTGCTGAAGGCGGGTTTTTCCAAGAAATCGTTGTAGATTTTCAGAACTAGTGGAAGTAGCCAAGACGTATTAGGACTACTTGAGCTATGTCTTAAGATGGTTATGATTTCTATGCCTATATAAGGGCGTGAATCGGGAAAATTACACTACGGTCCTAAAACGCTATACAACATAACAACTGGGTTTTTGGTGATTTTTTATTGTATTGATTAGTTATTTTGATGACAAAATTGTGGTAATCAAATTGTTGACATAGTATATGTTTATAGGAAACAATAGTTGTGTTTCCAATATTTTTACCATCTATATATGTAAATAAAATCTATATTATTGTTAACGATATTTGTGTGCTCCATATTAGTGATTTTTATAGTTATGTACGCGATATCTCGTTTCTGATATTTGTGTTTCGATAGTATGTCATTGACTCGAATAAACACCACACATTATGAGAAGTCTTAATATTTAATTACAAAAAATTACTGGATGTTTAGTAGAGAAAGGGGTTCTTCATTCTGATGTACCATGATTGTCTCCTCAATGTCTCTTCTCTAATAATGCATGTGACATGGGTTCCATTTTATCAGCTGCATTCCTGCTAGGAGAAAAAATAAGGTAAAAGTGATATGGTCATATTTTAAATAGCTAAAATGAAAGTTAGTGCTGATCTTTAAAAACAAATATCAATTTTCACTGTGTTATAATGACAGCATTTGCTAAAGATGTTTCACAAATTCATAGCGCTGTGGCTCTCCAATGCTAATGGTACTAATCTTATGAAGTCAAATTTCTCAGAAGCTCTCATGACAGGCCAGATCCTCGTACTCCTGAAAACTCTACATTATATCCTGACAACGTCACAAACTCCCAGCCTGTAGCTCACCAACTCTCCATCAGATAATTCAGGGCCAGATTCGCAACTTGTCCGCACTCGTTATTGGAGGTCCTGCAGTTGTGAGGGAGTCTCTGCACTCATGGCGGAATCTCCACAGTGAGAATTCTCATCGAGGCTAATCCGCCCCAATGGGGGACTTTGTCATGAGTGCGGATGCCATGTCCGAATGAGGTCGCACACTGCTCGTCCCATCAGCGTGTGACCCCGGAGCATAATGGTCGATGTAGTCGGTATTAGCGGGTGCGCTTCTACCCGAGTGTTGAGTCTTGAGGGTGTTCACTGGTGTGCTTGCCAACCCTGGACACGTGTTTCGCGTTCATTAACGCTCATCAGCAGGGATTAGTCGTGTGCACGGGGTTGCTGCGTGGGCTGCCGAAAATATTCGTAGGTCCAGATACCTCTTAAGGAGCACAGGTGCGTTATCTCGAGGTCGTCACCTCCACCGGCTCAAGGGAGCCTGTATAAATAGTATGTCCGAATGAGGTCGCACACTGTTCGTCCCATCAGCGTGTGACCCCGGAGCATAATGGTCACATGCTGATGGGACGAGCAGTGTGCAACCTCATGTGGACTTACTATTTATACAGGCTCCCTTGAGCCGGTGTGAGGTGACGACCTCGAGATAACGCATCTGCGCGCCTTAAAAGGTATCTGGACCTATGAACACTTTTGGCAGCCCATGCAGCAACCCCGTGCACAGGCCTAATCCCTGCTGCTGAGCGTTAATGAACGCGAAACACGTGTCCAGGGATGGCAAGCACACCAAGTGAATACCTTGAAGACTCAAGACCCGGGTAAAAGCGCACCCGCTGATACCTGACTACATCGACCATCATGCTCCGGGGTCACACGCTGATGGGACGATCAGTGTGCGACCTCATGTGGATTTACTATTTATACAGGCTCCCTTGAGCCGGTGTGAGGTGACGACCTCGAGATAACGCATCTGCGCGCCTTAAAAGGTATCTGGACCTATGAACACTTTCGGCAGCCCATGCAGCAACCCCGTGTACACGCTTAATCCCTGCTGATGAGCGTTAATGAACGCGAAACACGTGTCCAGGGATGGCAAGCACACCAAGTGAATACCTTGAAGACTCAAGACTCGGGTAAAAGCGCACCCGCTGATACCTGACTACATCGACCATCATGCTCCGGGGTCACACGCTGATGAAACGAGCAGTGTGCGACCTCATGTGGACTTATGAGTGCGGATGCTGTTTGTGAATCAGGCTCAACTCCACAATTACACTGACGCACAGCTACCAATCTGGCTCCAGATTATGCTATAACATGGACACCCATGAATAATGACCTCTGGGCCACAGTAGAAGGTGATCCCTTACTCCTGATATTGCTGTACTTTTCAGCTGCCTTTGATTTAGTAGAACATCCCACTCTCATACATTTCCTGGAGTCTTGAATGGGATTCACCAGCAATGTCCTTCCACAGTTCTCCTCCTGATTTTCCAATATACACAATTGTGTTCAAACGAGCACCTAGTGGTCTCAAAACATCCCTATTAACTGTGGAGTCACCCAGGGTTCCATACTGTCCCTTAGCACATTTAACCTTTAAAAGGAGACCTTTGGTGTTCTCCACACAGATAACAGCAACAAGAGTCCATAATAGGCTAATGATACACAACTCTACCAGAAAAAGCTCCTCTGCTTTAGCCATCCAGTGTCTCAAACACAGCTTGCACCTCATCCAGGCAGAAATGTCCAGCACCTAACAGGAGCACAACCCTACGACGACAGAACTCCTTTTATTTGCCAAGAACAGTAAGCAAGAAATAATACAAACCTGTATCAATGACACGAGCATTGACAGCTTTAAATCCCAACTTTCACTGAATGTCAAGTAATTTGGATTCACCTTGGACACCAACCTCGCCCTTGTAGTACCAGATCTCTCTTCTAAAGAAAGCCCATTCTTCCAGAAACCAAACTAAGGCTGCTGTTCAAGCACTCGTACTCTTGCATCAGGATAGTGGTAATGCCCTGCTCAATGGTTACCCAGGCTAGCTCTACTCAATTATGGGCATCCTCGGTGCCGGAGCATGTCTCATTAAGGGCCTGAAGTAATATAATCACATCACTCCTATTCTCATTGAATTCCACTGACTGCAATCACCACTGCATGCCATCTTCAAGACCAGGTGCATCATTTACAAATGTAGTATCAAATAGTGTATGCAGTTCCTCAGCGGGTCAATGTAAAAGGGAGGGAGAGTGTATCCCCAGGTTTAATAGGCAGTCTTATAGTGAAAGAAGTGAAAGGGGAATCACTCCTTTCGGAATTAGGGCCCTCACACACCTACCCAGCTGGGTATCATGCTTCATCATTGGGCTTGCCCCTCGTCAGTTGGATGCTGCAATACCTGACGGGCACCTAATGAGGGGCTCTGTGGCGGAGATCTTTTTTCCTTGCCGTTAGGTGATGTGGGTTTAAGGGCCTAAAAGAAGGGTGTAGATATGGTGAATGTGTTGGATTTAAAATAGGTAAGGAAGTCCAAAATGGCAATTTTATTGTGTCTGGCTTCCAACCTGATTAAAACGATCATCGAGGTGACTACCTGATTCTATCCTACCTACCAATACTGGTTCCGGCTGCATGGGGGTAGGTCAACCGCTCGCAACACGAACAAAATCAACACTACATTCATGTGTCTTGAAGCTGCCGAAGACTGATGGGGCAAGGCTACTTCATCAGAGGTTCTGTGATTTTCGACTTCGCTTCGTAGTCAGTCTCCATTTTAAGACAGCCGCCATTTTGTGTTGCCCTCACTCAGGCGACACGGCGAACATCGAGTTTTTGCCTTTCCAGCTGCTCGTCTCTCCTATTAAAAAGTAACCCTTTGTCCTTGTCTGTGAAACCGATGTCAGGGTCTGGCCGAGTTAGTTAATCCATGTCTAGACGGATTGATCCTTGTCTTAGTTCACTGTTCGGGTCTCACCATTCTTCCTTCACTTTATCTTGTTTGACTGGCCTTTACTATTCTCTCCGTGTATTCTCCTGTTACACAACTATCCTTTGAGGCTCGCAAATACGTCCTGCCACCTGCAAATTGAATTACATGCACTAGCATTGATTAACTTGTGGGGAGGGGAAAACACGGGGTCTGAAAGAAGGGCGTATACAAGATACCTGATAGCTTGTTTTCGAACTTTTCTCATTTGTCAGTTTTGTATGTTTTGGGAGTAGGCATTGTAAATATGTATGCTATAAATGATCGTGCACCACGAAATGAAGTGGCAGTCTACTAAGAATCTACGTTTTGTAACTTCTTGGACAACTGTGCTTAGCTGCAGATAATAAACCTGATTTTCTACACCTAACGGAGTGTCTCATGTCTCTGTCCAGTAAGGCAGGTGAACCCGGAGATTTCAGGCGTGCCCTGTGCCGCTCGGCCCATAAGGCCCAGTTCTCCAAATGGCGTCCCAACGTGGGGCGACTTCAGTGGTAGCGGTTCAGCCCGAAGATCGTGAGGAGCCTCGCAATAAAATTCTGGAGGATTCGCAAACCACGTCAAGCGACCCCTGTATTGCAAAGTGGACTACTCCTTTCCGACGCTGCAGACGACTGCTGACCTGACTGTCGCCCTGCCTTGGTCTTCTGGTGATGATTGGTATCGCGAGACGTTAGACGGACATCTGTTGGCGTACGAAAACCCTTAGCTAAGTATTCGTGGGTGGCGCCCACTCTTTTGTTTTGTTTTTGTTATTCGGCAAATGCATTAGTCGAAGTCAAGGGGTAATTACGTTTGTGCTGTGATCATTGTCTTAAACCCCCTTGAAGTTTGTGAATAGTCCAGTTCGTTACGAAATGCCTGGGCTTAGTAAGTTTAAGAGACTTTGCTGTTTTAATTGTACTAGGGATTCCCGGCTAGAGGACTCTTGTCCAATTCCTCCGGTTGGAACTCCCACTTATGAGCTCTATTCAAAATATGGTCTTGGTCCTATTATTTTTATTGACACATGGATCCGATATACGAAAAATGATGGTGTTCTGCAGTGGCCACAAAATGGTAGCTTTGAGCCTGACATATTTGACAATTTAGAAGTAATTTTGTTTAAGAGAAAAGCCCGGCCGGCAATGTTTGACTCTTTCCGCCTATGGCGTAAGGAAGCCAAACAGAAAGAAATTAAACAGGTGAAAAAAGATAGGAAAGCACAGGATATGATGATTCTACAGGCTGCTCAACAGTTTAAAAATAATGACACTGATCAAATGATTGAAATCTCAGAACGACAGCAACGTATGGCGATAGATAGATGATATCCTGTATTGCCTTCTTCTACACAGAGTAAAGATCTTGATGAAGATCCTTTAATGTCTCATTTGTTGAGATTACCTCCACCCTATGTATTAGGTGCTAATGCACCCCCATTACAACCTGTTGTTCAGCAACCTGTTGTTCAACCAGTTGTTCCGGGTTTTACACAATTGCCTCTTCCGGTAATTCAACCTTCACCTCCTTTGCCACCGATGTCTGTATCACAGTCTCCTTTACCATTAGTTTATTTTACTGATAGTTCTTCTCCTGCTGTGCTTAACACGTTGTCTCCAGTTTTACTGTCAGATTCTCCAATGGCTCGTCAACAATTAGTTGATACTGTTTCTGGTCTTTTGTTGCCTTTCTTCGGGTCTCTTAATTTGACTCCTGCTTCATACCAAAGACAATCTCGTAGTCGAATTCCCGACTCTGATGAACGAGTTAGGTTAGACTCTCTCAGTCACAATTGGATCATGAGTGGTCCACGGTATACTGCACGCGATATCTTGGATACTTTTCTTCAGTGGAATGCGCCTACACAAAGATATGTTTTTAATGTTATGTGGAATACTCTTGCTAAAGGATGGGGTGATATGAATTTGGATTTACCTCCTCAGGGTTTGTTTGACATACAGGTCAAATTTGGTAAGGGACTTATTGTGGGTTCTGATGTCGAGGATGCTGTTCGAACACTTCTCACTTTTAGGTCTTCCTTTTTCTCTCAAGCTTCTCTTGAACCTGATCCTGCAGTAAGGCATAAGGTGAAACACTATCCTATGCGAGAAGTACCTCCATTATGGAGAGATGGGGATCCAGCTGCTAATCCGCCTATCCTTGCTCATTTCCAGCGTATATGGGTACATGTCCCTAGGAAAAGATCTGAAGTTCTGGCGCTTAAACAGTCTCTACCGGACCCTGGTAAAAATCCTGTTGGGTATTATAAAGAGTTGTCCCAGACTGTTGATGCGTGTGTTATGAATTTAGCAGTTATTGATTTGCTGATGGGTAATGTATCCCTCAAGCACTATGGGCTCGGATTCGTAGGGAAGACCACGACCAACCTTTAGGTGGTAATTGGGCTGCTTTAACTGCCGTAGATGCAGCACAAGTAGGTGGTGCTAAACCCGATGATTTAATCACAGAGTTGCCTGGTAGAATAATAGCCTTGATGAAAACTATGATGCCAGCCTTACGTGTTAATTGGGATAAGTTAGCCGCATGTAAACAAAAGAAAGACGAGAGTGTCTCCGATTTCTTTACTCGTTTCGAGGAGACGTTCATAGACCATAATGGTCAAGATATGAGTACTGAGGGTGGACAGCGATTATTTGTGGATACATTTGTGTTTAATTTACTTCCAGAATTATCGCATAAGTTAAAAAATTCTGAGAGTTTGTGGGCTGTTTCTTCGTCTGCACAGATATTGGCCACTGCTCAGTACTATGAGAATAGGGATAAGGAAGAAAAGGATAAAGCTGAGAAAAAGACTAAAGAGTTAAAAAACGAATGTTCTTTTGCAACAAGCTTATCCCCCTCGTTCTGCTCAGCGTCAATTGCAACAGCCTCCACATTTTCAGAGATTGTTACAGAAACCTGCACCGTTTGTTCCACGAGCCTTGTTGGGTCCTAAACAATGTGCCTATTGTAAAGAGGAAGGTCATTTTAAGAATAATTGTCCGATTTTATTGCAGCGTAATGGTGGACTATCAGGACCACGAGGTTGTGGTGGTTTTAAGTCAGCTCCCAGGGGTAGAGGGCGAGGTGCGTTGCCTCAAGAACAGCGTTCTTTTCCCCCTCAGTATTCTATGAATTATTTTGGTCAGCAGAATTCTCAGTCTGCACAATATCACAATGACGATTATTGTGTTGAGAACGAAAATACTGATTTTCATACTAGCTAGTACAGCCATAGACAAAGCAAAGGAGTGGTATCAGTTCTAGTGGATCAGGATGGGCCTTATGTTAACGTTGTTGCATTGGGTGTTTCAGAGCCATTTCTTTTGGATACTGGTGCGATGAGAAGTTCTATTATTCACTTTAAACTCCCTGGGGCACCTTTGTCTGGCTTAACAAATGTTTCTGTAGGATTCTCTGGTGCCCCAGTTCGCAACCTGGTTTCTTGTCCTTTGCCCATCTTTGTTGGTCCTTATGATTTGGAAGCCCCGCTCATTTTAATGACTGGTTGTGGTGAGAATTTGTTGGGTTTGGATTTATTGAAACGCTTACATGCAACATTGTATTGTTCCCCCTCTGGTGTACATCTTACTTTGGGTGATAAATAGATTTCTCCTATGTATTTGGCTAAGGATCAACTACCACTTGAATTGCGTTCACTTCCTACTACGCTTTGGGCCACAGGTCCGAATGATGTTGGTTTGCTCAAGATTCCACCTTACGTGATCACTATCAAACCTGATGTTCAATTGCCACGTATTCCTCAGTATAAGATTTCTAACGATGGCGAAAGAGCTCTGTTGGCTATTGTGTATGATTTAGTTCAGAAGGGTGTGCTTGAGGAAACAAGAGGAAATGTTTGCAATAGCCCTGTTCTGTCGATTTTCTTTTTTTTAAAAAATTTTTTAAAAGAACTTTATTGCATGTGCTTCAGAATAACACAGCCGTTAGCCTACAACCCACTGGGCCGGCTGCACCACTTTCAGTTTCCATAAACAGTACGTTCACTACACAGCCCCTTAGCCGACATCCCTGGGGTTCGGCGGCATTTCGATGAGTCATATCACAGTCCCCCAGAAATTATAGTGGAGTACTGAAAAGGTCTGCAGTTTTCTAGTATCGGTATTTTGCATATTACTTTTTCACAAAACTTTGCATAATCAAAACAAACTCGTCGACATTCAACACAACATTAATCCCAGCACATGCGACAAATAATGCTTACCCATGGATGGAGCACTTTCCTAAGTTATCATCCAGCGGATTGTGCCATACAGTCATGGTAGGCTCACAGGGATACTTTTTATTCCCATTCCCCCTCTAGTTCTTCATCTGAGCCTGTATCATCATCCTCCGGCAGAGGATCACAAAGGTCCCCCCTGTAGGAGTTCCATGAAGTCCACACCTTGTTCCATTTACGAGGGCATACCCTATTCATGTATACCGCTCTATCTGTAATCATTAATAGATCCATATTTCTACACCATTGTGTCACAGTAGGAAGTTCTGGGGACCCCCATTTTTGCGCTATGTCCCGCTTCGCCACCATCAAGGCAAAAGTGCTCCACAACAACCCATGCCGGGATAGATCGTTCGGCTCCCAAATATTCAAAAGACATTTTCACAGCTCCGGAGTCAGTGATATATTCAACGCTTGCGACATTGTGCGCGGCACCTGGCGCCAGTAGGTGGCTATTAGTGGGCAATCCCAAAGGGTGTGAAGTAAAGTACCCTCCTCTCCGCATCTCCGCAGGCAATAGGGGTGTGGAGCTATATGTAGTTTATGCAGTGTGACCCTTGTATAGTACACTCGATGTAGAATTTTTAACTGGACTAACTTGAGCCTAGATGAGATCCCTACCTCTCTTGGGGATGCTAGAGCCTCATTCCATTCTGTCTCATCCATGTCTCCCAGTTCCTCCACCCACTTGGTGCGCAGTTTTAATGTCGGGTCTGGTTGCTTATTTATTAGCTTCCTGTAGGTGAGAGAAGTGGCGCTGTGCTGCAAATAATCTGTAAGGAGTCTATCCTCTAGCGGGGAATATTCTGGGACCTCACCATCTGGCGGTATCGCCTGCTGCAGCGCATGCCTTATCTGCATGTATCTGTAGGTTTCGTTTGGGCCTAGGTCGTACTGCTGCTGCAGAAGGGAAAACGGGACAACCTCACCCCTGTCCCACAGATCTGCCACCGTGGATATGCCAATGGCATCCCATTGAGCAAATCCCTTACTCTTCCTCAAGTGCCCTAATGTTTTAGTGTCCCACAGCGGTGTAAGTTTAGTGATGATTTCCCTCCACCCCAGCTTTGCCTGTGCTTTATGCCACAGCATGACCGTGTGCTTCGTGGGTCCCACCAGTCGGTTCATTTGACTTCTGTCATATAGTAACGCGAGCATACTTTCTGCTCCTAGCTGCGCCCAGTCCGCCCTGTAGGCAGGGTCGTCTCGGGATGCATGTACCCATTTGTTAATAATTTTAAGTTGGGCCGCCCAATAATATAATTGCAGGTTAGGCAGAGTGATCCCTCCTTCGTACCAGCCCTTGGTTAACTTAACCTGGGCAATACGCGCTGGTCTATTGTCCCAGAGCAGGGCGGACACCAGGGCCCGCACCTGCCGGAAGTAGCTCGCCGGGACAGGGAATGGTGAATTTTCCAGTGCGTACAGGAATCTGGGGAGCGCCATCATTTTATACAGCGCTGCTCTTCCCAGAAGTGTCAGCGGCAGTGAAGCCCAGTGTTTAACATTCACGCCTAGTCGAGTCTTGGGTGGGATCACATTTTTATTAAGGAAGTCCGCTTGATTGTTAGTTATATAAATACCCAAGTATTTAAAAGGGGATGTGGTAAGCTGCAGCGGACACCGTGCAGTAAGCTGTGGATCCGGCCCCTTTAGTATATAAAGGATGGACTTTGACCAATTAATAGTGTATCCCGAGCACTACCCGTAGTCATCGCATATGGTCAGCAAGGCTGGCACACTAGTTTCAGGGTATGTAAGATATACCAACATATCATCCGCATATAAAGACACACGATCCTCCCATCCATCCCGCCAGCGGATACCCCTCAATAGCGGTGTACCTCTGATCATTATCGCCAGCGGCTCCAGGACTAGGGCAAACAGCAGCGGGGAGAGGGGACAGCCCTGTCTGGTCCCCCTCGCCAGACGGATAGTGTGGGAGATGTGACCATTGGCAGTGACTTGTGCGACTGGCTTAGAGTAGAGGAGGCGTATCCAGGCTATGTATTTGGGCCCGAAGCCCATACGTGTCAGAACTGCGAAGAGGTGCCCCCACTCAACCATGTCGAATGCCATCTTTGCATCTAACGAGAGAATCACCTCTGGCTCCGATAATGACGGAGCCCTTGCTATCACTCCATGCACCCGCCTGAGATTGAGGGTAGTGCTTCTGTTTGGCATGAAGCCGGATTGGTCAGGGTGTATTAGTTGTGCAAGGCAGGGCATCAGTCTCTTGGCCAGTATTTTCGCAAGGATCTTAGCTTCAGCGTTGATTAGGGATATTGGGCGGTATGACGTACATGCTGTGGGTGGTTTACCAGGTTTCAAGATTGCTACTATAGTGGCTGTCCGTTGGTCTACCGGGAGTACTGCCCTGTCTCTACTCTCGTTGTACATGGCTAGTAGATGCGTTCCAATCGTATCTGCCATTAGTTTGTACCACTCAATGGGAATACCATTTGGGCCTGCTGCTTTCCCAGGTTGAAACGCGCGGATTGCCGACTGAATTTCATCGACCGTGAGATCCGCTTCTAATTCCTGTGCTGTTTCTGGTGTAATTGTTGGGATTTCTACCTGTTGCATACTACGCAGGGCATCAGATTCTGTGTTCTCTTGAGTTGGGGTGTACACTGACTCAAAGTGGTCCGCTAACGTATTCACTATCTCTTCCGGATGTGTATTATGAGCCCCGTGTTAGTGTGTAATTGCTGGATACCCCTTCCTTTCCTGTCCTTTTTTCCCAACCACGCTAACATCTTCCCTGCCTTGTCCCCCACCTCATAGACTCTGTGGGCTGTAGCTGAAATATTATTCACCACCTGTAGTCTAAGATGTTCCCTGTGTCGCTGCTGCCATAGCTGTAGTGTGTGTGATGTTTCTGGCGTGGGGTCCGCGGCTTGGGCCGCAGTGGCCACCTGTAAGGAGTGTTCCAATTCTTCCAGTTCCTTCCTACGCGTTCTTCTATGTCCTGTAATAGAGGCAATCGCTTGTCCACGGACAACTGTTTTATATACTTCCCATAAAATCGAGGGGGATGATACAGTGCCTCTATTCTCGGCAAAATAGTTAGTTGTCATCTTTTTTAAAGCTTTCCTGATATTTGGAATTTTCAAATGGTTTGGATATACGGGGTAAAGTCTCCTACGGGTCTGTTCATGACAGCGCAGTGTTAACATTATCGGGGAGTGATCTGAGATCCCACTGGGCAGGATCTCTATAGTATCTATGCCCCGCATCCCATCTCCTACCCCGAAGAAATAGTCAATCCGGGACAGAATGTTGTGGACTGCCGAGTGGAAAGTGTATTGTCTAGCAGTTGGGTGTCGTTGGGGCCAGAGATCTATCAGGCCCATTGCCCCCGTGAACCCCTGCAGGTTAGTGGGACCAGGTGTATGTGTCCTAACTGGGAATTTATCTAATTTGGGGTCTAAGACTGCGTTAAAATCTCCCTGAGAAATGTCTCTCCCAACGGGAGTTTAAGGAGTAACTCCCCGAGTGCCGGCAGAGCTACCGTAAGGAGCGCTGGTGGGATATATATCGAGACAATGTTGAGGCGACGACCCTCCCATTGCCCATGCACTGCAGCAAAGCGGCCCTGGTCGTCAACTACGTGGTTTATAAATACAAACGGAGAGGTCTTCTTTAAGAGAATACCTGTTCCTCTAGAGCCAGAAGTGAATTCTGCGTGTGCCACCATGTTATATCCCCTTCTATCTAAAGCTTTACAAACCTTTCCTGTGAGGTGTGTCTCCTGCAACAACACTAAATGTGGGTTCTGACGATTAAGAGCCGGCATTACCAGTCCTCTCTTTATTTTGTCGCCCAATCTCCGCACATTCCAGGTCATTATTTTCAGTGGTGGGGTATCTCCCAGCCGCGATCCGCCACTAGAGGCGGTCTCCTGCAAGCGTTGTGACATGGTGTGGAGTGATTGGTTTTAATCTCCTATGCCTCCTTATTCGTGTCATGTGTCTCACATCTCCGTGGGCAAATCGTGTGTTGTTTCGATCATGTCGTGTTCTGTCGCACAATACAATAACTAAAACAATCCAACATCCCCTTCCTCCCCCCTCCCTGCCTCCCTGCTACACGGGCCTAAAACCGCCCGCTTCCCCAACTTAGCAGAGCGTGTAGTCCCATCCCAACCCATTGTACTTGCTTGTAGGGGGTAAGCAGCTCTGCGACTTCGAAAGCAGCCCCACATGCCCTCTTTCGCCTCTCTCAGAGTGGATTCTAAGGGTCTCTTGTTCAGTTTGTTGAAGAGTTTGTGGCCATTGGCCGTGCATTCCTACGTTTACTCCTCCGGTTGTTCTCCTTCCTCCAGACCTGATTCCGCAAACAGGTCCTGGCTATGTCCCTGTGATGCCTGGTGACTCGTCCGGTTCTCTGTCCTTTGGTCGCGTTGACCCCTGTCCGCTCGCGCGAGGAGCCTCCACACACCTCCAGCCATCCAGCCATTCTCTTGCCGCTTCAGGGGTGTCGAAGAACCACGCTTTGTGATTATCAACTATTCTCAGTCTCGCCGGGTAGAGCATGGAGTAGGGTAACTCTTTGGCCCTTAAGGCTTTTTTGATGTCCATAAAAGTCTTTATCCGCCGGGCCACCTCAGCTGTGTAGTCTGGTAAGAAGGCGATGGTGGAATTCTGTATTTTAATAGGTGCAGAGATCCTGGCTGTTTGAAGTATGGCATCTCTATCACGAAAATTAAAGAGTCTAGCCAGCACTGGCCGCGGCGGTGCCCCCGGTTTCGGTACTCCACCAGGGACTCTATGCGATCTCTCGACAGAGAAGAAGTGGGAGAGGCCCCTTGGCTGTAATTTTGTCTTAATTAGGTCTTGCACATAGAGATCCATCATTCGCTTGCCTCCGACTCTGGTATGCCTAGGATTCGGACGTTGTTCCTCCGCGAGCGCCCTTCCTGATCGTCCAGACTTTCCTGTAGCTTCCTGGTGACCGATCCATGCACTGCGCAGCCCGCTGTAGCTCCGAGGTGTCCTCTACTAAAGATTTTGTGACTACTTCCACCTGCGCCACACGCTCCGTCATCTTGTGGAGATCCGCCCTTAGTAGGCCAACGTCTGTATAGATAGAGCCCACCGTCGCCTGAACGCTGGA
The DNA here is from genome assembly GCF_964261635.1 of Lissotriton helveticus. Lineage (NCBI taxonomy): Eukaryota > Metazoa > Chordata > Amphibia > Caudata > Salamandridae > Lissotriton > Lissotriton helveticus. Next base: position 25,008,588 of record NC_136063.1, read on the forward strand.
GAGCATTTTCATTAGATCTTCCAATGTTACTTTTTTGGTGCCATCACCCTAAGGGCTCTTGCCCGTTGATGGGCGTCCTTCCGGCTGTTTTATCGTAGGCGTATTTTTCCAGTTTGGATTGCGCCGCGTTGCCCCTGGGTCCCCTTCCCGCCATTGTTTCTGGCTGCTGGATTTGGGTTACTGTCCCACAGTGTACCAGTTAGACGGTTGTGTCGCTGTGCAGGGCAGCGGTATCAAAATGTTGTCTCTTTCCAGGATCTCCTCCCTGCCACAAGGTGTGTCAGTATGTTGGCGTATGTAGACAATGAGCATTATATTAATGGCACCACTAAAACTCCCCTGATATGTCCATAGGCCCTCACGCCGTCGATCGCGAGTCAGCACCACCGGACTTCTCTATGGCGGTATACCCTTCTCATCCGCACCGCTCACTCCAAACCCCAGTTATGGACACTCATGGAGTCCAGGTGTTCTTACTTAGTCCCGGCTGCCCAGAGGAGTGAAGTATTCCTCACCAAGTTGTGTCGTGTGCCCCCAGCATGTGGGAAGTCTCCGGCGCCTTCACCACAGGACTGAATGTGGCAATGTTGGTCTCCGTGGACAATGCCCAGGTCCCCCTCTGCACTTCTCTTGCAGAACCGCCTGTTTGTAAAATTCCAATCGTCTCCAGGGAGAGATGGGATCAGGCGCCTTCTCAGAGTCTCGGCAGGCAAGCGGTCCGCAAGTCCCCGGGTCCCGGAACACGCCGAGCGCAGCAGGTGCTATGCTGCCGGGGGTCCGTATTTATGTTTCCGCCGTCTCGCGGGTGGCAGCGCCCCCGGGCGTCCCATCATCTGCCACAATCTCACCGCCTCCTCCACTGTGCTGACCGCCAAATTGATCCACTTTCCATCCGCGGTAACTTCCGGCGACCATCTCCCTCCACGGGGCACTTCCGGTCGGCCCGCGGCCCAGCGCTAGGACGGCGTCCCAGGCGTGCGGAAGGGCCCACCTCGTCACCACGGTCCTCCCTCGGTATTCCTCCGTCGATTTTGCCCGGGGTAGGATTGGATAGCGCCCCTCAGCCTCTACACTCCAGATCAGCTTCAGGAGGCTCACTTGTGCCGGATTAGTAGACGGATTGATGTGACGAGAGCCGCTTCGGTCTCAGAGCTATTTCACTACGCCGCCATCTCGGTTGGCTCGTAGCCACGCCCCCCGGGAGACTCTGTTCTGATGATTCTTAAACATACTGATCCTTCTAAGCCTCCTGTATATCATTTCGTGATTGATCTTCGAGAGGTCAACAAAATTGTTGTCTCTCAGTTTCCTGTTGTCCCGGATATTACCGCCTTGCTCATAATGATACCTGCTTCGGCTGCTTGGTTCTCAGTCATTGATCTCAAGAATGCTTTCTTTAGCATTCCTATTGCTGAGGAAAGTAAAGATCTCTTTGGTTTCTCTCTCGGAGGCCGAAGCTTTAGATTTCAACTCGCACCTCAAGGCTACTGTGAGAGTCCCTCCATTTATAGCCAAGCTTTGAAGTCCCAGCTGGATACTTTCTGTTTGCCTCCAGGTGCTACTCTTATCCAGTACGTGGATGACTTGTTAGTGGCTGCTGATTCAGAGGATGTTTGTAAAAATGCGACTGTTTCACTTTTGAGTCATTTGTCTGATTTACATCTTAAGGTGTCACCTTCTAAGTTACAATATTGCCGCCAAGAGGTTACCTATTTAGGTCATCTCTTGTCGAAGGAGGGAAGGCGATTGACCCCAGAACGTATTCACGCAATTGCACGAATGTCTGTACCATCTACACAAAAGGAGGTGCATGCCTTTTTGGGCATTACCTCTTATTGCAGAATGTGGATTCCAAATTTTTCCTTGTTGGCTAAACCTCTGTTGGCACTTACCCTGAAAGACACCCCCCAACCTCTTCCTTGGACTGACGTATGTCAGAAGAGTTTTTCTGATTTACGTATTGCTTTGTGTTCTGCTCCTGTGTTGGGTACTCCAGATTATAGTAAGCCTTTCACACTCTACGTGCATGAATGAGAAGGTTGTGCATTATCAGTTTTAACGCAACAATTTGGAAACAAACAAAGGCCATGTGCCTATTTTTCGGCTACCTTGAATCCAGTAGCCAAGGCATTGCCTAGTTGTCTCAGAGCAACAGCAGCAGCGGCGCTTTCCATTCGTCAATCTGCTGGATTGGTATTAGACCACACTCTTGTTGTTATGGTACCACATGCTGTGGATACTCTCTTGAACAGAACGAAAACACAGCATCTTACGAGGGCTCGCTTGTCTGGGTATGAGTTGACACTTTTAGCTAGCCACATACATATCAAGCGATGTAACGTTTTAAATCCAGCAACATTGTTACCTAATCCCGAAGAGGAGAATATTCAAGATCAGCATGATTGTTTTCTTCGAACAGAGGAGGAAACTAAAGGCAGAATAGATTTAAAAGATACACCACTCGTGGATCCGGATGGGATCCTATAGGTAGATGGGTCGTGCTTTTAGCTTCCTAATGGTGATACGACTGCGGCCTATGCTGTTACTACTTTGTATACAATAGTAGAAACTGCACGCATTACACAGAATTCAGCACAAGCAGCTGAGTTGATTGCATTGACGAGAGCGTGTGTGTTGGCCAAAGGAAAGAGTGACTGTTTACACCGATAGCCAGTACGCCTTCGGCGTGGCTCATAGTTTCGGTCGCTTGTGGAGGGAAAGAGGATTCTTTACTTCACATGAGACTAAAATACAGCATGGTCAGTTGGTTACTGAACTTCTCGAATCACTTGCCTTACCTATTCAAATAGCGATTGTGAAGTGCAGTGCACATAAAAGGATCACTGATGATGTGGGTCGTGGGAATGCTTTTGCAGATGAAGTACCGAAAGAAACAGCGAAAGATGTTAAAAGTCGTATGTACGTTGCAGGCCCTGCAAGATGGGTCAGAGAAGCAGGAATGTGTGAGGACACAGTGGAAAGTGTAAAGATGATTCAGGAAGAAGCAACTGAGAAGGAATTGAGTACGTGGAAAGAGTGTACGATAATGTTGGACACGACAGGGTGTTGGACGGAATTGTCGGAACACCAACGATGGTTGTTACCAGATGCCTATGTACTACCTGTAGTTACTATGGCGCATGGTCCAGCTCATATTAGTGCAAAAGGAATATGTAAGCTTCTGGCTCCAGTATGGCAGAATGAAGGTATTCCTAAATGTGCAGAGAATGTGGTAAAGCATTGCATTATTTGTTTGATGCATAATCCAGGAAAGGGAACTCCAACTCCAGCAGGCCATTTTGCTCCTCCTACGTATACTTTTGAGGTTTTACAAATAGATTACATTCATATGGAACGTTCTAACAACCTCAAGTATGTCCTGGTGGTGGTTTGTGCCTTTTCCAGATGGATAGAGGCCTACCCCCTAAAGGATAATACTGCTTTGTCCACTGCCAAAGTCCTTTTGAAGGAATTCTTCCCAAGGTTTGGTTTGCCACTCATTGTCTGGAGTGACAATGAAAGTGAATTTGTGGGTCAAATTATGAAGAAGATGTGTGTGGGTCTTGGGATTAGGCAGAAATTTCATGCGGCAAACCATCCGCAGTCAGCGGGTTTGGTAGAGTGCTATAATGGCACTCTCAAGCTCAAATTAGCGAAGATTCAGGCCAGTACGGGCCTTGCCTGGCCCAACGCCTTACCTTTGGCACTTCTGTCCACAAGAACAACTGTGCATTCTTGTTTAGCACTTAGTCCTTATGAGGTCGTCTTTGGACGCCCAGCCAATGTTTGGGGAGTCACTCGACCAAAGAAATACTCTGACATTCCATATCCATTGTTGGTTGATTACTTACATGACCTCCCCACTAAATTACGTGTTATTAATCAACAAGTCCAAAACGCTTTGCAGGAGGCTTCCTCAGATCCAGGTCATTCCATTCGACCTGGCAACTTTGTTTGTCTCAAGAACTTCCAGAGGAAGAAGAATCTGGAACCTCATTGGGGGCCGCCGCGACAAGTGCTTTTGACGACACATACAGCTGTTAAAGTCATTGGGAAGAAAAACTGGGTCCACGGCGTACACTGTAAGAGGGTACCCTTGCCTTTACCTTATGACCAGTGGGTCCAAGAAGGCGTTGGTGATAGTGAATGTGAGAAAGTACCCCGATTTGTACCTTTCAGTAGTGCACACCAGGACTGGACAGGTTCTGAGAAAGAAGATGATGACGTGCTGCAAGAAGCTGTACCAACACATTTGAGACTAGACACAATGAATCCAGAGACTTTGTTTCAAGACCAAGCGATACCTGGCAAGACAAGGTACAACCTAAGACCTAGGTTAACTACAAACAATTGAACTCTGTATTTTTCTTTCCTTTTTACTGGTTATTAATTTTTGGTATTAAAAGACATTCTTTTTTTCCACTATCCATCAAGTTGCAGGGTCACGGGAGGAGTCTTAGGCTGTGACCTGAATAGTGACTAGGTCAACAGGACTTGCAGTGTCATAGGACGGCTAATAATCACAGCCAAGTGATCTAGGATGATTACCGTGAGCAACGCCTTTAGAGAAATGGATATTGAAGTGGAAGGGAATGATGATAAGATTGTAAAAAGAAATAAGTACAAGAAACTGTTATTTAGTCGATGTGGCGTAGCATTGTCTATTTTAGTATGTTTATGTATATTATTATCTTGTGTGGGTTGGATTGTTCACGATATGCAGCAAGCACCTGCTCCAATTTCTGTTTCTATATCTCTCTCTACCACTATTTCTCCGCATCAGTTCTACACACTCCCAGATCATGAGCAAATTTGGAGAATAGAATATTTCAACAATTCGTTCATCCAGTTGTTGCATCAGCATCAATTGGTGGTCAACACTACTGACTGTTGGGTTTGTGGGCTTATTCCCCATAACACTGAGAAAGGGATGCCATATTTAGTTCTCCCGTTTTCATATGAAGGTTCCGTTTGGGCTTATTTGGCTATGTTTTCCAATGCATATCAGAATCAACTTCGATATCCTCCTGGTGATGTATAGTCATAGTCCTTTGATAAAGGGAATAGTGACTATGGCCAAAATTGCCGACATTGGTAAGATTCCTGCTGATGAGAAATGAGCATATGATGGTTGGAATGTGACTCGTTACATTACTAGCCTCACTGACAAAGCTAGACAAAGAAGATCCTTACCAATCTGGACTGTACCTCATAAAGGTAACTTATGTTTGCAGATAAATGGTCAAAATTATAGGAATAAACAGGAAAAGAGTGTTTGTTCTCATACCTATGTCTATTCCCCCTTGATTTCTTCACTGTTAGTACCATCTCAAGGTACATATTGTGTTTGTCACGATAGGGCCTATATATGGCTTCCCGCCTATTTTTCAGGAACATGTTATACAGCTTTTCTTCTTCCCCCTACATACACTGCTCCTTCAAGTCATCACAGAAAGCGATATGGTAGAGGGGTTATTGATTCTGCAGACACAGCTGGACAAGAGGGAGGAGACTTCATTAAAGGGTTTCTCCCCTTCTGGGGCCCGATGGCCAATAGTAGAAACATCAGACAGCTAGTTTGTGTTGTTGAGGCTACGATAAATGTGACTTCCGGAGCCTTGAGTAATTTGACGGCTGAACTTCAGGCAGATCGTCTTATGACTTTACAAAAACAAATGGTTTTAGACATGGTCCTGGCAGATAGAAGAGGAGTCTGTAAATTGATTGGGTCTAGTTGCTGCATTTATATCCCTGATAATGCTCTTACAGTATACCAAGTCTATTCATCAGGACACAGGAGATTGGTCCGTGATGGGATGGTTTTGGGGACTACTGTCCACATGGGGATGGAAAGTGTTAACGTTCCTTGGAATGATCTTAGCCATCATTTTCTCTTGCTGTCTCTGTTTACAGTGTGGTCCCACAATATGTGGACTTTGTGCCACCTTGTGTGTCCCAAATCCTGTGTCAAAGCAAACAGAGAGCATTAAAATGATGTTGCAGCAACAGCTCAATGACCTCATGACCATTGACATTGACTCAGCTTAACTTGAGTCCTTTGTGTTTGCCTGTGTAATGGCAAAAGAAGGGTCTGAGGTTCTGTGATTTTCGACTTCGCTTCGTAGTCAGTCGCCATTTTGTGACAGCCGCCATTTTGTGTTGTCCTCACTCAGGCGACACAGCGAACATAGCATTTTTGCGTTTCCAGCTGCTCGTCTCTCCTATTAAAAAGTAACCCTTTGTCCTTGTCTGTGAAACCGATATCAGGGTCTGGCCGAGTTAGTTAATCCATCTCTAGACTGATTGATCCTTGTCTTAGTTGACTGTTCGGGTCCCACCATTCTTCCTTCACTTTATCTTGTTTGACTGGCCTTCACTATTCTCTCTGTGTATTCTCCTGTTACACAACTATCCTTTGAGGCTCGCAAATACGTCCTGCCACCTGCAAATTGAATTACATGCACTAGCATTGATTAACTTGAGGGGAGGGGAAAACACGGGGTCTGAAAGAAGGGCATATACAAGATACTTGATAGCTTGTTTTTGAACTTTTCTCATTTGTCAGTTTTGTATGTTTTGGGAGTAGGCATTGTAAATGTGTATGCTATAAAAGATCGTGCGCCACGGAAGGAAGTAGCAGTCTCCTAAGAATCTACTTTTTGTTACTTCTTGGACAACTGTGCTTAGCTGCAGCTAATAAACCTGATTTTCTACGCCTAACAGAGTGTCTTGTGTCTCGTGTCTCTGTCCGATAAGGCAGGTGAACCCGAAGATTTCAGGCGTGCCCTGCGCCGCTCGGCCCATAAGGCCCAGTTCTCCACATCCTTTATGTCGTCCATTACATCTTTAGGTAATCCTTTCCCTTTAGTTTTTCGGGGTAATTCTAGGTTAGTTAACCCACATACCACGGTGTGTAGATTAAAAATATATGATTTGGTCCGGAAGCATTGCCACTTGATCAGACTGACAGCAAGGCATGAAACCTGTTGACCACTTAGAGCAGAGCGCAACATCCTGAACATGGATCACTGACAGAATATCAACAGTCACAATATCGAGATGCCAAAATATCGAGGTAAAAATATTGACTGCCAAAAGATCGACTTCCTATCTTCACAGATAAGTACAAAAATATCGACTCCAAAATATCGAGTGTAAAATATATTTTTTTAAAGTAATACAATAATAAATAAAATTATTTTTAACTTATTTAAAATACTTAAATAAACGTAACATTAAAAAATAATTAATATAACTTAAAAAAATTACTTTATTTTTAATACATATATATATATATATATACATAGTATTAACAAAACATATACAATATTTTTACCGTAGGATAGCAAGAGGTTTAAATTTACTGTAACAACTCCACTGAGTACAGCAGAAGGGAAAGAGTTGGATAGCGTAGAAGTAAAAATTACTATTCCCACTCCAGAGAGTGCAACAGTAGGGAAAGCGTTGGATAGCGTAGGGGTTAAAGTTACTATTCCCACTCCAGAGAGTGCAACAGTAGGGAAAGAGTTGGATAGCGTAGGGGTAAAAATTACTGTTCCCACTCCAGAGAGTGCAACAGTAGGGAAAGCGTTCGATAGCGTAGGGGTATGAATTACTATTCCCACTCCAGCGAGTGCAACAGTAGGGAAAGCGTTGGATAGCGTAGGGGTTAAAATTACTATTCCAACTCCAGAGAATACAACAGTAGGGGAAGAGTTGGATAGTTGGATAGCGTAGGAGTAAAAATTACTATTCCAACTCCAGAGAGTGCAACAGTAGGGAAAGAGTTGGATAGCGTAGGAGTAAAAATTACTATTACCACTCCAGAGAGTGCAACAGTAGGGAAAGCGTTGGATAGCGTAGGGTTTAAAGTTACTATTCCCACTCCAGAGAGTGCAACAGTAGGTAAAGAGTTGGATAGCGTAGGGGTAAAAATTACTATTACCACTCCAGAGAGTGCAACAGTAGGGAAAGCGTTGGATAGCGTAGGGGTTAAAATTACTATTCCATTTCCAGAGAGTGCAACAGTAGGGAAAGCGTTGTATAGCGTAAGGGTCAAAATTACTATTCCCACTCCAGAGAGTGCAACAGTAGGGAAAGCGTTGGATAGCGTAGGGGTAAAAATTACTATTCCCACTCCAGAGAGTGCAACAGTAGGGAAAGCGTTGGATAGCGTAGGGGTAAAATTAATATTCCCACTCCAGAGAGTGCAACAGTAGGGAAAGTGTTGGATAGCGTAGGGGTAAAAATTACTATTCCCACTCCAGAGAGTGCAACAGTAGGGAAAGCGTTGGATAGCGTAGGGGTTAAAGTTACTATTCCCACTCCAGAGAGTGCAACAGTAGGGAAAGAGTTGGATAGCGTAGGGGTAAAAATTACTGTTCCCACTCCAGAGAGTGCAACAGTAGGGAAAGCGTTCGATAGCGTAGGGGTATGAATTACTATTCCCACTCCAGAGAGTGCAACAGTAGGGAAAGCGTTGGATAGCGTAGGGGTAAAAATTACTATTCCCACTCCAGAGAGTGCAACAGTAGGGAAAGCATTGGATAGCGTAGGGGTAAAAATTACTATTCCCACTCCAGCGAGTGCAACAGTAGGGAAAGCGTTGGATAGCGTAGGGGTTAAAATTACTATTCCAACTCCAGAGAATACAACAATAGGGGAAGAGTTGGATAGCGTAGGAGTAAAAATTACTATTCCAACTCCAGAGAGTGCAACAGTAGGGAAAGAGTTGGATAGCGTAGGAGTAAAAATTACTATTACCACTCCAGAGAGTGCAACAGTAGGGAAAGCGTTGGATAGCGTAGGGTTTAAAGTTACTATTCCCACTCCAGAGAGTGCAACAGTAGGTAAAGAGTTGGATAGCGTAGGGGTAAAAATTACTATTACCACTCCAGAGAGTGCAACAGTAGGGAAAGCGTTGGATAGCGTAGGGGTTAAAATTACTATTCCATTTCCAGAGAGTGCAACAGTAGGGAAAGCGTTGTATAGCGTAAGGGTCAAAATTACTATTCCCACTCCAGAGAGTGCAACAGTAGGGAAAGCGTTGGATAGCGTAGGGGTAAAAATTACTATTCCCACTCCAGAGAGTGCAACAGTAGGGAAAGCGTTGGATAGCGTAGGGGTAAAATTACTATTCCCACTCCAGAGAGTGCAACAGTAGGGAAAGTGTTGGATAGCGTAGGGGTAAAAATTACTATTCCCACTCCAGAGAGTGCAACAGTAGGGAAAGTGTTGGATAGCGTAGGGGTAAAAATTACTATTCCCACTCCAGAGAGTGCAACAGTAGGGAAAGCGTTGGATAGCGTAGGGGTAAAATTGACTATTCCCACTCCAGAGAGTGCAACAGTAGGGAAAACGTTGGATAGCGTAGGGGTTAAAATTACTATTCCAACTCCAGAGAGTGCAACAGTAGGGAAAGCGTTGGATAGCGTAGGGGTAACAATTACTATTCCCACTCCAGAGAGTGCAACAGTATGGAAAGCGTTGGATAGCGTAGGGGTTAAATTTACTATTCCAACTCCAGAGAGTGCAACAGTAGGGAAAGAGTTGGATAGCGTAGGGGTTAAAATTACTATTCCAACTCCAGTGAGTGCAATAGTAGGGAAAGTAAATACTTCATATATAAATATAAGTTACATAAATAGTAATACCAATTACAAAATATTTAAAATATTTTACAATTGTATAAAATATATTAAATAATTATTTATAAATACATTTTAAAATTATTTAATTATAAAAATTACCTACTAATACTAATTAATTACCTATTAACAATACTTTAATTTACAATTTAAAAATTAATCAATTATTTTTAATTACCAATTATATTTTAATTATTTACCTATTAATAATTAATTAACAATTAATTCAAAATAAATACCAATAAATTAAATGACATATTTAATAAATTATAATTAAATTACTTCCCACCCTATTCCCCTATAAACCCACAACCCGCTACAGCAAATAAATTAATGACATTAACATATTTATCAATTAATCAATTACAATAATTACAAATTGTATTTTAACTAATTACCAATTATTATTTAATTAACAATTAGTTCAAAATAATTAACAATAAATAAACTAACATATTTAATTAATTATAATTAAATTACTTCCCACCCTATTCCCCTCTAAACCCACAACCCGCTAAAGAAAATAATTTAATAAATTAATATATTTATCAATAAATACATTATAATTAATTACCAATTATATTTTAATTAATTACCAATTAATAATTAACTAACAAATAATTCTAAATAAATATCAATAAATACATTTAAATATTTAATTAATTATAATTAAAATACTTCCCACCCTATTCCCCTATAAACCGACAACCCGCTACAGAAAATAATGTAATACAATTAACATATTTAGCAATTAATCAATTCTAATTATTTACCAATTATATTTTAATTAATTACCAATTAATAAACAATTAATTCTAAATAAATATTAATAAAAAAATTAACATACTTAATTAATTATAATTAAATTACTTCCCACCCTATTCCCCTATAAACCCACAACCCGCTACAGAATTATATTACACAAAAATAAAAAATAATATTAACTTACCTTAAATTCGATATTTTTGTTGTCTATATTATGTCTAGTCGATATTATGTTCATTCTATATTTTTGATTCGATATTATGTCCATTCTATATTTTTGATTCGATATTATGTCCATTCTAATCGATATTAATTTTTTCTAGTCGATATTTTTGTTGTCTATATTATGTCTAGTCGATATTATGTCCATTCTATATTTTTGACTCGATATTGTGTCTAGTCGATAATAAAAACGTGATATTTTGACTCTATACCCCTGAACATAGAATCAGGTAGTCACCACTCTGATCATTTTAATTAGGTTGGAAGCCAGCCACATAAAAATTCCCATTTTGGACTTCCTTACCTGTTTTAAATCCAACACATTCACTATATCTACACCCTTCTTTTAGGCCCCTTACACTTAAAGCACATAATGGCAAGGAAAAAAGATACTCACCCATGGGTGTCTCAAGGCGCTGAGGAGGGGGGATCAGCAGATCTGTTTAGCCGAAGAGCCAGGTCTTGTGTGTCTTCCTGAAGGTGTTCAGGGAGGAGGTGCATCTGATGTCTGCCGTGAGCTTGTTCCAGGTCTTGGTCACAATGTGGGAGTAGGATCTTCCGCCTGCTCTGGCTCTGTGGATCTGCAGGGTTTCAGCCAGTGCGATGTTGGTAGATTTTAGGTTCTTTTTGGGTTTGTGGAAGTTGCTTCTGTTGTTGAGGTATTCAGGTTCGGTGTTGTGCAGGAAGTTGTAGGCATGGGTGAGGATTTTGAAGTTGATTCTTTTCTCCAAGGAGAGCCAGTGGAGTCTTCGTAGGTGTTGGCTGATGTGTTTGTGCCAAGGGATGCAGAGGACTAGTCTGGCAGCGGTGTTCTGTATTGTCTGGAGTTTGCGGAGTAGGGACTTGTTTATGCCGGCGTAGAGCATGTTTCCATAGTCCAGCCTGCTAGTGAGGAGTGCGTGGGTGACTGAATTCCTTGACTAAGGGGGGATCCACTTGAAAGTCTTGTAGAGGGTGCGGAAGGTGTTGAAGCAGCTGGAGGTGACAGCATTGAACTGACGGTTTATGGTGAGGGATGAAGAGGGTCGGGCTCAGTGGGACTCCGCATGTGATATCGGTGGGATCAGAGAGGAAGGGTAGAAGCCTGATTCTTTGGCTTCTTCCATTGGGGAATGATCAATTCCAGTCTAGGGCTGTTCCTTGTCTGCCGGCGTTGTGTAGTCTAGCGACGAAAGTGCGATTGGAGACGGTTTCGAGGGCTGCTGATGGATGTAGTAGGATGAGGGCTGTGGAGTGGCCTTGGTCCAGAATGGTGCAGTTGTCATCTGTGGCGGCGAGTAGGGCGGTCTCGGTGCTGTGGTTGCTTCAGAATCTGGATTAGGATGGGTCAAGGATTGCGTTGTCTTCAATGAATCGTGTCAGTTCCCTGTTGACTATTTTCTCTGCAGCTTTGGCCGTGAAGAGGAGGAGCATTGTGGGCCGATAGATCTTGAGGTCTCTGGGGTCAGCTGTGGGCTTCTTGAGCAGGGGCCTGACTAATGCGTGCTTCCAGGCGTCTGGGAAGGTGCCAGTTTCATAGTTGGTGTTGATGGTGTGTTGCTGTTTGGGTGCAGTGGTGGTGGCGGCTCTGTGGTAGATGTGTGGAGGACAGGGGTCAGTGGATGCCTTTCATGGTTGAGGCAGTGTTTTTGGCCGTGATTGGTGTCCACGTAGTGATGGTGGTCTGGCTGGTGTGTCTAGGTGTCGGGCCGGCTGTGGCGTCTGGTGGATGGTCGACTTCAATGATTTAACTTTGATGGATGTACCCCTACTCTGAAAATTGTTCCACCACCACTTAGAGACAGAAAAAGATGTGATGATTTCTGCGTGTAAATCAAGAGTGCACAAAGCTGAATGAAATGGGAGTGGCATTAAAGGTGTTGGGGGGATCAAGGGAACAATACATTGAGATAATTGGACATAAGGTGGAATTAAGGCCTTGGTATTTGGCAGGCGCAATGTTGGGCAACACCAGCGATGTTCTTCTGGGAAAAGATTTGGGCCCCAGAACTGATATTTTGACAAATTAGACACTTGCAGAAAACATTTACCTCTTACTCTTCTCTGTTAGAAAGGCTTTAGTGAATAGAATACTTAAGCAAACCTTGAGGAAAGCATAGGGACTACATACATGCACTGTGATTGCTACTTTAACAATTGGTGTAATCAGGATAAACGTGTAGACAGAATTTCAAGCACTGTGGACAGAATGAAATGGTGAAGAAGGAAAGAGATTCCCAATGCATAATAAAAAGACAGATCTGGGGAACAGTAGAGAGCAGGTGCAGAAGCTACATGCCAGTTTACGTAGCCCTCCTGCCCTCCTTCCCAGGATAATGAGGAGGAATGTGTTTAGTCATGTGGATATGGATGAGGAAGGGAGATATGTGATCCACAGAGACTCTAGTCTTCCCAGGGTAAGAACATATTGACACATAAAGAGAATATGATCAGTGTACCCTGGTGGTGTTAGCAAAGGAGATTGAGCACAAGGACCCAGTTCAGCCTTTACAGTAAAAAGCCACAGGATCTTGCCTTTGAATTGCGGAGTCATGAAGTCTCTAAGACCCACTCAGTATGATTCTAACGCTGTTGTGGACCTTAGCTGGTGCCCAAATATAGGAAATCTGTGATTAATCTTATGAGCAATTTTCTTTTGTGCGTTGTCTAAAAATAGATAAGTCCTCACTGGGAGGTTTAGTAAAGATCTCAAAATTATATGTTCCATTGTAGACAGCCTCCAGGATTTTGTACTACCCCATAGCTCCACACCATACAGGATCAACCCTAAAGTATTGACATTGTAAATCTTTAATGGAGGGGCCACCCTTATGGATAGAGTTTTTCTGTGAACTTGTACTGTTAGCAGTCTGATGGACCAGGGACATCTGTGCCCTTTCCACTTGTGAAGCTGAGCATAGGCTTTTTGCAGGTATTATACCTAAATAATCGATGTTGGCCACTGCATCTAAGGTGATATCACCTACCAGTATCCATTTCTTACCTAGGGTTACCTTCTGTGAAGAAAAATTCATTCATTTGGTCTGGGAGCTATTGAGCTACAGACCTCACTCAACACAGAACAGCTGTAAAGCGTTTAAAAGCTGTTGAAGTCCCTATGGCGATTTAGAAATTAACCAAGTGTCATCTGCAAAAAGAAGGGCAAGGGGCCATGCACCATCCTATTTTAGGTGCATTGCATCTATACTTGTTCAAGAACTAAATTACACCATTCATACATAAAATAAACAGCGTGGATGGATCAGTCAAAGTCCCTTTTTCCCCATCTCACCTGAGCAAGAGTATCAGCATGAAACCTCACCAAAATGTCCAATGAAGAGTCAGGTACACCCATTCCCTCAAGCACCAACCACCCTTCATAGCTTATCTCGGGGTCCATATGGAAGGCCGATAGAAGATCAACAAAGGCAACAACAAATTTGCCCTTGCTGATGATACACTCCTTCCAATAGATTCAGATGAACCGAAAGACCTGGTCTATTGGACTGACGTTATAACTAAAACCCGCCTGCTCGTCCGACAAAACACTCTCTTCGCTGATCCAGTCTTGAAAATGCCCCAACACCTGCTTACAAAAAGTATTCTGTAGAGAATCAATCAGGCTAAATGGCCTATAATTGTCTGGATTTGCCCTGTCACCCTTCTTATATATTATAACAATTTCAGCTAGTTTCCATGAAGGCAGGATGTTCATGCCAGCTAAAATAGGGTTGGAGAGAAAATGTATATATGGCCTTCAGACTTCTTGATTCACTCTATACGGATCATTAGGTAATTCATCTGGACCCTGAGCACGACCAGAAACACAAGATTTGATAGAGTCTATTGTTTCATTTGGCTGGAATTTTATGCTACTTGAAGTGGGTAAAGCTCTACTATCTGGTGGCACACCATCTTCCTTGGCAGTGTCACACTTATTGCAGTACACAAATCCAGCATACATTTATTGCCATTTATTCAGACCACAGCAAAAGTCTTATTATTCTTACTGGACAAATGTTCATGCAAATCTTCATTGTCCAGAGTGAGCTTTCCCACTCCCTTTTGACATTTGTTAATGCTTGTTGATAGACAGACCTACATTTCACTATCTCTGTCTGAGATTTATATTTAATAGCCACATGGAGCTCACTTTTAGCCAGTCTACAATCACCATTATACCAGCCATCGAACTTTGGAGCGGATTTCCCTTTTCTTCTATTTTTGCCCAATACCTTCCTTATCTGGCTTGATACCTTTCCTTGGCCACATGCAAGCTCCTCAATTATAGACTCAGGAGCTAGTGGAGACAAATACTCTTAATCTGCCTTACAACGTCCTTTTACTATATCTAGTGCAGCTGGGTTCCCACCACCCGGTCCCACCAAATAGACTTTAAGCTAAGAGAAAAATCTCCTATTTCTCTATTTCCCATGACACATGTGAACTGGAACTCATTTGTCCTGTATATTCAGGCTAAGGGCAATGTGACCACTTTTTGCACAATCTACCTCAACCCTGGCAGACAGGGCTTAACTTCTGCTAAGAAGTAATCCATTCAACCACTATGGCCTCACCTATTAAATATCACAGCCCTGTTGGTCTGAAGGACATCCACCATTTTTGGCTCTCAGGTCGTGTTTACTGATAATGCCAGCAATTGGGCAGCTTTATGTGTCCATATCTCTGTTGGGCGATCAATCAGTGGTATACCCCACCGATTATCTAATTCCTGAGTTAAGTCAAGGGGTGTGGCAGCCATCGGGTTCAAAGGTAGAATTAAAATCTCCTGCCAACAAAATCAGACTTGTCCCTACATTTTCCAGGAGCACTTGCTCCAATAAGCTAATTTCATTTGTCTCCTCATAGCAGACCCTCACTGTGTTGTAAACATTATACATTTTTTGGGATAAACGAGAGGAAATCACCAACCTAAGTGCTAAAATGCCAAAGGAATCAATGGGCACTGTAGAAATTCCACATTGGAGTGCTGTTTAACCCAAAGGCCCAAACATCCTGAGCGCCTACCCTTTGCAGATGTAATTGCAATCACACAGAATGTTGTGTACCTACTCCTAAAACAAGCATTGGAAATGCAATAGGTCTCGGATTTATTTGAGTTAGAGCTAATGGCATTGTAAATGGCAATGTCTTTTAGCCATGTGTTATGGAGTGTATCCATGTGGTGTGTAATGTAATTATGTGGTTTGGATTGGAATTGTTCACCCTGCACGCTCACACACTGTTCACCCTGCACGCTCACACACTCACCACTCTGCACTCGCCACTCTGCACTCACCACTCTGCACTCACCACTCTGCACTCACCACTCTGCACTCACCACTCTGTACTCGCTACTCTGCACTCACTACTCACTACTCTGCACTCACTACTCTGCACTCTCTACTCACTACTCTGCACTCACTACTCACTACTCTGCACTCACTACTCACTACTCTGCACTCACTACTCTGCACTCACTACTCACTACTCTGCACTCACTACTCACTACTCTGCACTCACTACTCTGCACTCACTACTCACCACTCACTACTCAATACTCTGCACTTACTACTCTGCACTCACTACTCACTACTCTGCACTCACTACTCTGCACTCACTACTCACTACTCTGCACTCACTACTCTGCACTCACTACTCTGCACTCACTACTCACTACTCTACACTCACTACTCACTACTCTGCACTCACTACTCTGCACTCACTACTCTGCACTCACTACTCTGCACTCACCACTCTGCACTCACCACTCTGCACTCACCACTCTGCACTCACCACTCTGTACTCGCTACTCTGCACTCACTACTCACTACTCTGCACTCACTACTCTGCACTCTCTACTCACTACTCTGCACTCACTACTCACTACTCTGCACTCACTACTCACTACTCTGCACTCACTACTCTGCACTCACTACTCACTACTCTGCACTCACTACTCACTACTCTGCACTCACTACTCTGCACTCACTACTCACCACTCACTACTCAATACTCTGCACTTACTACTCTGCACTCACTACTCACTACTCTGCACTCACTACTCTGCACTCACTACTCACTACTCTGCACTCACTACTCTGCACTCACTACTCTGCACTCACTACTCACTACTCTACACTCACTACTCTGCACTCACTACTCTGCACTCACTACTCTGCACTCACTACTCTGCACTCACTACTCTGCACTCTCTACTCACTACTCTGCACTCACTACTCACTACTCTGCACTCACTATGCTGCACTCACTACTCACTACTCTGCACTCACTACTCTGCACTCACTACTCTGCACTCACTACTCTGCACTCACTACTCTGCACTCACTACTCACTACTCTGCACTCACTACTCTGCACTCACTACTCACTACTCTGCACTCACTACTCTGCACTCACTACTCACTACTCTGCACTCACTACTCTGCACTCACTACTCACTACTCTGCACTCACTACTCGGCACTCACTACTCACTACTCTGCACTCACTACTCTGCACTCACTACTCTGCACACACTACTCTGCACTCACTACTCACTACTCTGCACTCACTACTCTGCACTCACTACTCACTACTCTGCACTCACTACTCTGCACTCTCTACTCACTACTCTGCACTCACTACTCTGCACTCACTACTCACTACTCTGCACTCACTACTCTGCACTCACTACTCTGCACTCACTACTCACTACTCTGCACTCACTACTCACTACTCTGCACTCACTACTCGGCACTCACTACTCTGCACTCACTACTCTGCACTCACTACTCTGCACTCACTACTCTGCACTCACTACTCACTACTCTGCACTCACTACTCTGCACTCACTACTACCCACTCACTACTCACTACTCTGCACTCACTACTCTGCACTCACTACTCACTACTCTGCACTCACTACTCTGCACTCAATGCTCACTACTCTGCACTCACTACTCACTACTCACTACTCTGCACTCACTGCTCACTACTCTGCAATCACTACTCACTACTCTGCACTCACTACTCAGTAGTCTGCACTCACTACTCTGCACTCACTACTCACTACTCTGCACTCACTACTCTGCACTCACTACTCTGCACTCACTACTCACTACTCTGCACTCACTACTCACTACTCTGCACTCACTACTCTGCACTCTCTACTCACTACTCTGCACTCACTACTCACTACTCTGCACTCACTACTCTGCACTCACTACTCTGCACTCACTACTCACTACTCTGCACTCACTACTCACTACTCTGCACTCACTACACTGCACTCACTACTCACTACTCTGCACTCACTACTCACTACTCTGCACTCACTATTCACTACTCTGCAGTCACTACTCTGCACTCACTACTCACTACTCTGCACTCACCACTCTGCACTCACTACTCTGCACTCACTACTCACTACTCTGCACTCACTACTAACTACTCTGCACTCACTACACTGCACTCACTACTCTGCACTCACTACTCACTACTCTGCACTCACTACTCTGCACTCACTACTCACTACTCTGCACTCACTACTCACTATTCTGCACTCACTACTCTGCACTCACTACTCACTACTCTGCACTCACTACTCTGCACTCACTACTCACTACTCTGCACTCACTACTCTGCACTCACTACTCTGCACTCACTACTCACTACTCTGCACTCACTACTCACTGCTCTGCACTCACTACTCTGCACTCACTACTCTGCACTCACTACTAACTACTCTGCACTCACTACTCACTACTCTGCACTCACTACTCACTACTCCGCACTCACTACTCACTACTCTGCACTCACTACTTTGCACTCACTACTCACTACTCTGCACTCACTACTCACTAATCTGCACTCACTACTCTGCACTCACTACTCACTACTCTGCACTCACTACTCTGCACTCACTACTCACTACTCTGCACTCACTACTCACTACTCTGCACTCACTACTCACTACTCTGCACTCACTACTCTGCACTCACTACTCACTACTCTGCACTCACTACTCACTACTCTGCACTCACTACTCTGCTATCACTACTCTGCACTCACTACTCACTACTCTGCACTCACTAATCTGCACTCACTACTCACTACTCTGCACTCACTACTCTGCACTCACTACTCTACACTCACTACTCACTACTCTGCACTCACTACTCTGCACTCACTACTCTGCACTCACTACTCACTACTCTGCACTCACTACTCACTACTCTGCACTCACTACTCACTACTCTGCACTCACTACTCTGCACTCACTACTCACTACTCTGCACTCACTACTCACTACTCTGCACTCACTACTCTGCACTCACTACTCACCACTCACTACTCAATACTCTGCACTTACTACTCTGCACTCACTACTCACTACTCTGCACTCACTACTCTGCACTCACTACTCTGCACTCACTACTCACTACTCTGCACTCACTACTCACTACTCTGCACTCACTACTCTGCACTCACTACTCTGCACTCACTACTCTGCACTCACTACTCACTACTCTGCACTCACTACTCTGCACTCACTACTCACTACTCTGCACTCACTATGTTGCACTCACTACTCACTACTCTGCACTCACTACTCACTACTCTGCACTCACTACTCTGCACTCACTACTCACTACTCTGCACTCACTACTCTGCACTCTCTACTCACTACTCTGCACTCACTACTCACTACTCTGCACTCACTACTCACTACTCTGCACTCACTACTCTGCACTCACTACTCACTACTCTGCACTCACTACTCACTACTCTGCACTCACTACTCTGCACTAACTACTCACCACTCACTACTCAATACTCTGCACTTACTACTCTGCACTCACTACTCACTACTCTGCACTCACTACTCTGCACTCACTACTCACTACTCTGCACTCACTACTCTGCACTCACTACTCTGCACTCACTACTCACTACTCTACACTCACTACTCTGCACTCACTACTCTGCACTCACTACTCTGCACTCACTACTCTGCACTCACTACTCTGCACTCTCTACTCACTACTCTGCACTCACTACTCACTACTCTGCACTCACTATGCTGCACTCACTACTCACTACTCTGCACTCACTACTCTGCACTCACTACTCTGCACTCACTACTCTGCACTCACTACTCTGCACTCACTACTCACTACTCTGCACTCACTACTCTGCACTCACTACTCACTACTCTGCACTCACTACTCTGCACTCACTACTCACTACTCTGCACTCACTACTCTGCACTCACTACTCACTACTCTGCACTCACTACTCGGCACTCACTACTCACTACTCTGCACTCACTACTCTGCACTCACTACTCTGCACACACTACTCTGCACTCACTACTCACTACTCTGCACTCACTACTCTGCACTCACTACTCACTACTCTGCACTCACTACTCTGCACTCTCTACTCACTACTCTGCACTCACTACTCTGCACTCACTACTCACTACTCTGCACTCACTACTCTGCACTCACTACTCTGCACTCACTACTCACTACTCTGCACTCACTACTCACTACTCTGCACTCACTACTCGGCACTCACTACTCTGCACTCACTACTCTGCACTCACTACTCTGCACTCACTACTCTGCACTCACTACTCACTACTCTGCACTCACTACTCTGCACTCACTACTACCCACTCACTACTCACTACTCTGCACTCACTACTCTGCACTCACTACTCACTACTCTGCACTCACTACTCTGCACTCAATGCTCACTACTCTGCACTCACTACTCACTACTCACTACTCTGCACTCACTGCTCACTACTCTGCAATCACTACTCACTACTCTGCACTCACTACTCAGTAGTCTGCACTCACTACTCTGCACTCACTACTCACTACTCTGCACTCACTACTCTGCACTCACTACTCTGCACTCACTACTCACTACTCTGCACTCACTACTCACTACTCTGCACTCACTACTCTGCACTCTCTACTCACTACTCTGCACTCACTACTCACTACTCTGCACTCACTACTCTGCACTCACTACTCTGCACTCACTACTCACTACTCTGCACTCACTACTCACTACTCTGCACTCACTACACTGCACTCACTACTCACTACTCTGCACTCACTACTCACTACTCTGCACTCACTATTCACTACTCTGCAGTCACTACTCTGCACTCACTACTCACTACTCTGCACTCACCACTCTGCACTCACTACTCTGCACTCACTACTCACTACTCTGCACTCACTACTAACTACTCTGCACTCACTACACTGCACTCACTACTCTGCACTCACTACTCACTACTCTGCACTCACTACTCTGCACTCACTACTCACTACTCTGCACTCACTACTCACTATTCTGCACTCACTACTCTGCACTCACTACTCACTACTCTGCACTCACTACTCTGCACTCACTACTCACTACTCTGCACTCACTACTCTGCACTCACTACTCTGCACTCACTACTCACTACTCTGCACTCACTACTCACTGCTCTGCACTCACTACTCTGCACTCACTACTCTGCACTCACTACTAACTACTCTGCACTCACTACTCACTACTCTGCACTCACTACTCACTACTCCGCACTCACTACTCACTACTCTGCACTCACTACTTTGCACTCACTACTCACTACTCTGCACTCACTACTCACTAATCTGCACTCACTACTCTGCACTCACTACTCACTACTCTGCACTCACTACTCTGCACTCACTACTCACTACTCTGCACTCACTACTCACTACTCTGCACTCACTACTCACTACTCTGCACTCACTACTCTGCACTCACTACTCACTACTCTGCACTCACTACTCACTACTCTGCACTCACTACTCTGCTATCACTACTCTGCACTCACTACTCACTACTCTGCACTCACTAATCTGCACTCACTACTCACTACTCTGCACTCACTACTCTGCACTCACTACTCTACACTCACTACTCACTACTCTGCACTCACTACTCTGCACTCACTACTCTGCACTCACTACTCACTACTCTGCACTCACTACTCACTACTCTGCACTCACTACTCACTACTCTGCACTCACTACTCTGCACTCACTACTCACTACTCTGCACTCACTACTCACTACTCTGCACTCACTACTCTGCACTCACTACTCACCACTCACTACTCAATACTCTGCACTTACTACTCTGCACTCACTACTCACTACTCTGCACTCACTACTCTGCACTCACTACTCTGCACTCACTACTCACTACTCTGCACTCACTACTCACTACTCTGCACTCACTACTCTGCACTCACTACTCTGCACTCACTACTCTGCACTCACTACTCACTACTCTGCACTCACTACTCTGCACTCACTACTCACTACTCTGCACTCACTATGTTGCACTCACTACTCACTACTCTGCACTCACTACTCACTACTCTGCACTCACTACTCTGCACTCACTACTCACTACTCTGCACTCACTACTCTGCACTCACTACTCTGCACTCACTACTCTGCACTCACTACTCACTACTCTGCACTCACTACTCACTACTCTGCACTCACTACTCGGCACTCACTACTCACTACTCTGCACTCACTACTCTGCACTCACTACTCTGCACACACTACTCTGCACTCACGACTCACTACTCTGCACTCACTACTCTGCACTCACTACTCACTACTCGGCACTCACTACTCTGCACTCTCTACTCACTACTCTGTACTCACTACTCTGCACTCACTACTCACTACTCTGCACTCACTACTCTGCACTCACTACTCTGCACTCACTACTCACTACTCTGCACTCACTACTCTGCACTCACTACTACCCACTCACTACTCACTACTCTGCACTCACTACTCACTACTCTGCACTCACTACTCTGCACTCACTGCTCACTACTCTGCACTCACTACTCACTACTCTGCACTCACTGCTCACTACTCTGCAATCACTACTCACTGCTCTGCACTCACTACTCAGTAGCCTGCACTCACTACTCTGCACTCACTACTCTGCACTCACTACTCTGCACTCACTACTCACTACTCTGCACTCACTACTCACTACTCTGCACTCACTACTCTGCACTCTCTACTCACTACTCTGCACTCACTACTCACTACCCTGCACTCACTACTCTGCACTCACTACTCTGCACTCACTACTCACTACTCTGCACTCACTACTCACTACTCTGCACTCACTACACTGCTCTCACTACTCACTACTCTGCACTCACTACTCACTACTCTGCACTCACTACTCACTACTCTGCAGTCACTACTCTGCACTCACTACTCACTACTCTGCACTCACTACTCACTACTCTGCACTCACTACTCTGCACTCACTACTCACTACTCTGCACTCACTATTAACTACTCTGCACTCACTACACTGCACTCACTACTCACTACTCTGCACTCACTACTCACTACTCTGCACTCACTACTCACTACTCTGCACTCACTACTCTGCACTCACTACTCACTACTCTGCACTCACTACTCACTATTCTGCACTCACTACTCTGCACTCACTACTCACTACTCTGCACTCACTACTCTGCACTCACTACTCACTACTCTGCACTCACTACTCTGCACTCACTACTCTGCACTCACAACTCTGCACTCACTACTCTGCACTCACTACTCACTACTCCGCACTCACTACTCACTACTCTGCATTCACTACTCGGCACTCACTACTCACTACTCTGCACTCACTACTCTGCACTCACTACTCTGCACACACTACTCTGCACTCACGACTCACTACTCTGCACTCACTACTCTGCACTCACTACTCACTACTCGGCACTCACTACTCTGCACTCTCTACTCACTACTCTGCACTCACTACTCTGCACTCACTACTCACTACTCTGCACTCACTACTCTGCACTCACTACTTTGCACTCACTACTCACTACTCTGCACTCACTACTCTGCACTCACTACTACCCACTCACTACTCACTACTCTGCACTCACTACTCACTACTCTGCACTCACTACTCTGCACTCACTGCTCACTACTCTGCACTCACTACTCACTACTCTGCACTCACTGCTCACTACTCTGCAATCACTACTCACTGCTCTGCACTCACTACTCAGTAGTCTGCACTCACTACTCTGCACTCACTACTCACTACTCTGCACTCACTACTCTGCACTCACTACTCACTACTCTGCACTCACTACTCACTACTCTGCACTCACTACTCTGCACTCTCTACTCACTACTCTGCACTCACTACTCACTACCCTGCACTCACTACTCTGCACTCACTACTCTGCACTCACTACTCACTACTCTGCACTCACTACTCACTACTCTGCACTCACTACACTGCTCTCACTACTCACTACTCTGCACTCACTACTCACTACTCTGCACTCACTACTCACTACTCTGCAGTCACTACTCTGCACTCACTACTCACTACTCTGCACTCACTACTCTGCACTCACTACTCACTACTCTGCACTCACTACTAACTACTCTGCACTCACTACACTGCACTCACTACTCACTACTCTGCACTCACTACTCACTACTCTGCACTCACTACTCTGCTATCACTACTCTGCACTCACTACTCACTACTCTGCACTCACTAATCTGCACTCACTACTCACTACTCTGCACTCACTACTCACTACTCTGCATTCACTACTCACTATTCTGCACTCACTACTCTGCACTCACTACTCACTACTCTGCACTCACTACTTTGCACTCACTACTCACTACTCTGCACTCACTACTCTGCACTCACTACTCTGCACTCACGACTCTGCACTCACTACTCTGCACTCACTACTCACTACTCTGCACTCACTACTCTGCACTCACTACTCACTGCTCTGCACTCACTACTCTGCACTCACAACTCTGCACTCACTACTCTGCACTCACTACTCACTACTCTGCACTCACTACTCACTAGTCTGCACTCACTACTTTGCACTCACTACTCACTACTCTGCACTCACTACTCACTACTCTGCACTCACTACTCACTACTCTGCACTCACTACTCTGCACTCACTACTCTGCACTCACTACTCTGCACTCACTACTCACTACTCTGCACTCACTACTCTGCACTCACTACTCTGCACTCACTACTCACTACTCTGCACTCACTACTCACTACTCTGCACTCACTACTCACTACTCTGCACTCACTACTCTGCACTCACTACTCACTACTCTGCACTCACTACTCACTACTCTGCACTCACTACTCTGCTATCACTACTCTGCACTCACTACTCACTACTCTGCACTCACTAATCTGCACTCACTACTCACTACTCTGCACTCACTACTCACTACTCTGCACTCACTACTCTGCACTCACTACTCACTACTCCGCACTCACTACTCACTACTCTGCACTCACTACTTTGCACTCACTACTCACTACTCTGCACTCACTACTCACTAATCTGCACTCACTACTCTGCACTCACTACTCACTACTCTGCACTCACTACTCTGCACTCACTACTCTGCACTCACTACTCACTACTCTGCACTCACTACTCACTACTCTGCACTCACTACTCTGCACTCACTACTCACTACTCTGCACTCACTACTCACTACTCTGCACTCACTACTCTGCTATCACTACTCTGCACTCACTACTCACTACTCTGCACTCACTAATCTGCACTCACTACTCACTACTCTGCACTCACTACTCTGCACTCACTACTCTACACTCACTACTCACTACTCTGCACTCACTACTCTGCACTCACTACTCTGCACTCACTACTCACTACTCTGCACTCACTACTCACTACTCTGCACTCACTACTCTGCACTCACTACTCACTACTCTGCACTCACTACTCTGCACTCACTACTCACTACTCTGCACTCACTACTCACTACTCTGCACTCACTACTCTGCACTCACTACTCACCACTCACTACTCAATACTCTGCACTTACTACTCTGCACTCACTACTCACTACTCTGCACTCACTACTCTGCACTCACTACTCTGCACTCACTACTCACTACTCTGCACTCACTACTCACTACTCTGCACTCACTACTCTGCACTCACTACTCTGCACTCACTACTCTGTACTCACTACTCACTACTCTGCACTCACTACTCTGCACTCTCTACTCACTACTCTGCACTCACTACTCACTACTCTGCACTCACTATGCTGCACTCACTACTCACTACTCTGCACTCACTACTCTGCACTCACTACTCACTACTCTGCACTCACTACTCTGCACTCACTACTCACTACTCTGCACTCACTACTCTGCACTCACTACTCACTACTCTGCACTCACTACTCACTACTCTGCACTCACTACTCACTACTCTGCACTCACTACTCGGCACTCACTACTCACTACTCTGCACTCACTACTCTGCACTCACTACTCTGCACACACTACTCTGCACTCACGACTCACTACTCTGCACTCACTACTCTGCACTCACTACTCACTACTCGGCACTCACTACTCTGCACTCTCTACTCACTACTCTGCACTCACTACTCACTACTCTGCACTCACTACTCTGCACTCACTGCTCACTACTCTGCAATCACTACTCACTGCTCTGCACTCACTACTCAGTAGTCTGCACTCACTACTCTGCACTCACTACTCACTACTCTGCACTCACTACTCTGCACTCACTACTCACTACTCTGCACTCACTACTCACTACTCTGCACTCACTACTCTGCACTCTCTACTCACTACTCTGCACTCACTACTCACTACCCTGCACTCACTACTCTGCACTCACTACTCTGCACTCACTACTCACTACTCTGCACTCACTACTCACTACTCTGCACTCACTACACTGCTCTCACTACTCACTACTCTGCACTCACTACTCACTACTCTGCACTCACTACTCACTACTCTGCAGTCACTACTCTGCACTCACTACTCACTACTCTGCACTCACTACTCACTACTCTGCACTCACTACTCTGCACTCACTACTCACTACTCTGCACTCACTACTAACTACTCTGCACTCACTACACTGCACTCACTACTCACTACTCTGCACTCACTACTCACTACTCTGCACTCACTACTCACTACTCTGCACTCACTACTCTGCACTCACTACTCACTACTCTGCACTCACTACTCACTATTCTGCACTCACTACTCTGCACTCACTACTCACTACTCTGCACTCACTACTCTGCACTCACTACTCACTACTCTGCACTCACTACTCTGCACTCACTACTCTGCACTCACAACTCTGCACTCACTACTCTGCACTCACTACTCACTACTCTGCACTCACTACTCACTACTCTGCACTCACTACTCGGCACTCACTACTCACTACTCTGCACTCACTACTCTGCACTCACTACTCTGGACACACTACTCTGCACTCACGACTCACTACTCTGCACTCACTACTCTGCACTCACTACTCACTACTCGGCACTCACTACTCTGCACTCTCTACTCACTACTCTGCACTCACTACTCTGCACTCACTACTCACTACTCTGCACTCACTACTCTGCACTCACTACTCTGCACTCACTACTCACTACTCTGCACTCACTACTCTGCACTCACTACTACCCACTCACTACTCACTACTCTGCACTCACTACTCACTACTCTGCACTCACTACTCTGCACTCACTGCTCACTACTCTGCACTCACTACTCACTACTCTGCACTCACTGCTCACTACTCTGCAATCACTACTCACTGCTCTGCACTCACTACTCAGTAGTCTGCACTCACTACTCTGCACTCACTACTCACTACTCTGCACTCACTACTCTGCACTCACTACTCACTACTCTGCACTCACTACTCACTACTCTGCACTCACTACTCACTACCCTGCACTCACTACTCTGCACTCACTACTCTGCACTCACTACTCACTACTCTGCACTCACTACTCACTACTCTGCACTCACTACACTGCTCTCACTACTCACTACTCTGCACTCACTACTCTGCACTCACTACTCACTACTCTGCAGTCACTACTCTGCACTCACTACTCACTACTCTGCACTCACTACTCACTACTCTGCACTCACTACTCTGCACTCACTACTCACTACTCTGCACTCACTACTAACTACTCTGCACTCACTACACTGCACTCACTACTCACTACTCTGCACTCACTACTCACTACTCTGCACTCACTACTCTGCTATCACTACTCTGCACTCACTACTCACTACTCTGCACTCACTAATCTGCACTCACTACTCACTACTCTGCACTCACTACTCTGCACTCACTACTCACTACTCTGCATTCACTACTCACTATTCTGCACTCACTACTCTGCACTCACTACTCACTACTCTGCACTCACTACTCTGCACTCACTACTCACTACTCTGCACTCACTACTCTGCACTCACTACTCTGCACTCACAACTCTGCACTCACTACTCTGCACTCACTACTCACTACTCTGCACTCACTACTCTGCACTCACTACTCACTGCTCTGTACTCACTACTCTGCACTCACAACTCTGCACTCACTACTCACTACTCTGCACTCACTACTCACTACTCTGCACTCACTACTCACTACTCTGCACTCACTACTTTGCACTCACTACTCACTACTCTGCACTCACTACTCACTACTCTGCACTCACTACTCACTACTCTGCACTCACTACTCTGCACTCACTACTCTGCACTCACTACTCTGCACTCACTACTCACTACTCTGCACTCACTACTCTGCACTCACTACTCTGCACTCACTACTCACTACTCTGCACTCACTACTCACTACTCTGCACTCACTACTCACTACTCTGCACTCACTACTCACTACTCTGCACTCACTACTCTGCTATCACTACTCTGCACTCACTACTCACTACTCTGCACTCACTAATCTGCACTCACTACTCACTACTCTGCACTCACTACTCACTACTCTGCACTCACTACTCACTACTCTGCACTCACAACTCACTACTCCGCACTCACTACTCACTACTCTGCACTCACTACTTTGCACTCACTACTCACTACTCTGCACTCACTACTCACTAATCTGCACTCACTACTCTGCACTCACTACTCACTACTCTGCACTCACTACTCTGCACTCACTACTCACTACTCTGCACTCACTACTCACTACTCTGCACTCACTACTCACTACTCTGCACTCACTACTCTGCACTCACTACTCACTACTCTGCACTCACTACTCACTACTCTGCACTCACTACTCTGCTATCACTACTCTGCACTCACTACTCACTACTCTGCACTCACTAATCTGCACTCACTACTCACTACTCTGCACTCACTACTCTGCACTCACTACTCTACACTCACTACTCACTACTCTGCACTCACTACTCTGCACTCACTACTCTGCACTCACTACTCACTACTCTGCACTCACTACTCACTACTCTGCACTCACTACTCACTACTCTGCACTCACTACTCTGCACTCACTACTCTGCACTCACTACTCACTACTCTGCACTCACTACTCACTACTCTGCACTCACTACTCTGCACTCACTACTCACCACTCACTACTCAATACTCTGCACTTACTACTCTGCACTCACTACTCACTACTCTGCACTCACTACTCTGCACTCACTACTCTGCACTCACTACTCACTACTCTGCACTCACTACTCACTACTCTGCACTCACTACTCTGCACTCACTACTCTGCACTCACTACTCTGTACTCACTACTCACTACTCTGCACTCACTACTCTGCACTCTCTACTCACTACTCTGCACTCACTACTCACTACTCTGCACTCACTATGCTGCACTCACTACTCACTACTCTGCACTCACTACTCTGCACTCACTACTCACTACTCTGCACTCACTACTCTGCACTCACTACTCACTACTCTGCACTCACTACTCTGCACTCACTACTCACTACTCTGCACTCACTACTCTGCACTCACTACTCACTACTCTGCACTCACTACTCTGCACTCACTACTCACTACTCTGCACTCACTACTCGGCACTCACTACTCTGCACTCACTACTCTGCACTCACTACTCTGCACACACTACTCTGCACTCACTACTCACTACTCTGCAATCACTACTCACTGCTCTGCACTCACTACTCAGTAGTCTGCACTCACTACTCTGCACTCACTACTCACTACTCTGCACTCACTACTCTGCACTCACTACTCACTACTCTGCACTCACTACTCACTACTCTGCACTCACTACTCACTACCCTGCACTCACTACTCTGCACTCACTACTCTGCACTCACTACTCACTACTCTGCACTCACTACTCACTACTCTGCACTCACTACACTGCTCTCACTACTCACTACTCTGCACTCACTACTCACTACTCTGCACTCACTACTCACTACTCTGCACTCACTACTCACTACTCTGCACTCACTACTCACTACTCTGCACTCACTACTCTGCACTCACTACTCACTACTCTGCACTCACTACTAACTACTCTGCACTCACTACACTGCACTCACTACTCACTACTCTGCACTCACTACTCACTACTCTGCACTCACTACTCTGCTATCACTACTCTGCACTCACTACTCACTACTCTGCACTCACTAATCTGCACTCACTACTCACTACTCTGCACTCACTACTCTGCACTCACTACTCACTACTCTGCATTCACTACTCACTATTCTGCACTCACTACTCTGCACTCACTACTCACTACTCTGCACTCACTACTCTGCACTCACTACTCACTACTCTGCACTCACTACTCTGCACTCACTACTCTGCACTCACAACTCTGCACTCACTACTCTGCACTCACTACTCACTACTCTGCACTCACTACTCTGCACTCACTACTCACTGCTCTGTACTCACTACTCTGCACTCACAACTCTGCACTCACTACTCACTACTCTGCACTCACTACTCACTACTCTGCACTCACTACTCACTACTCTGCACTCACTACTTTGCACTCACTACTCACTACTCTGCACTCACTACTCACTACTCTGCACTCACTACTCACTACTCTGCACTCACTACTCTGCACTCACTACTCTGCACTCACTACTCTGCACTCACTACTCACTACTCTGCACTCACTACTCTGCACTCACTACTCTGCACTCACTACTCACTACTCTGCACTCACTACTCACTACTCTGCACTCACTACTCACTACTCTGCACTCACTACTCACTACTCTGCACTCACTACTCTGCTATCACTACTCTGCACTCACTACTCACTACTCTGCACTCACTCATCTGCACTCACTACTCACTACTCTGCACTCACTACTCACTACTCTGCACTCACTACTCACTACTCTGCACTCACAACTCACTACTCCGCACTCACTACTCACTACTCTGCACTCACTACTTTGCACTCACTACTCACTACTCTGCACTCACTACTCACTAATCTGCACTCACTACCCTGCACTCACTACTCACTACTCTGCACTCACTACTCTGCACTCACTACTCACTACTCTGCACTCACTACTCACTACTCTGCACTCACTACTCACTACTCTGCACTCACTACTCTGCACTCACTACTCACTACTCTGCACTCACTACTCACTACTCTGCACTCACTACTCTGCTATCACTACTCTGCACTCACTACTCACTACTCTGCACTCACTAATCTGCACTCACTACTCACTACTCTGCACTCACTACTCTGCACTCACTACTCTACACTCACTACTCACTACTCTGCACTCACTACTCTGCACTCACTACTCTGCACTCACTACTCACTACTCTGCACTCACTACTCACTACTCTGCACTCACTACTCACTACTCTGCACTCACTACTCTGCACTCACTACTCACTACTCTGCACTCACTACTCTGCACTCACTACTCACTACTCTGCACTCACTACTCACTACTCTGCACTCACTACTCTGCACTCACTACTCACCACTCACTACTCAATACTCTGCACTTACTACTCTGCACTCACTACTCACTACTCTGCACTCACTACTCTGCACTCACTACTCTGCACTCACTACTCACTACTCTGCACTCACTACTCTGCACTCACTACTCTGCACTCACTACTCTGTACTCACTACTCACTACTCTGCACTCACTACTCTGCACTCTCTACTCACTACTCTGCACTCACTACTCACTACTCTGCACTCACTATGCTGCACTCACTACTCACTACTCTGCACTCACTACTCTGCACTCACTACTCACTACTCTGCACTCACTACTCTGCACTCACTACTCACTACTCTGCACTCACTACTCTGCACTCACTACTCACTACTCTGCACTCACTACTCTGCACTCACTACTCACTACTCTGCACTCACTACTCTGCACTCACTACTCACTACTCTGCACTCACTACTCTGCACTCACTACTCACTACTCTGCACTCACTACTCGGCACTCACTACTCACTACTCTGCACTCACTACTCTGCACTCACTACTCTGCACACACTACTCTGCACTCACTACTCACTACTCTGCACTCACTACTCTGCACTCACTACTCACTACTCTGCACTCACTACTCTGCACTCTCTACTCACTACTCTGCACTCACTACTCTGCACTCACTACTCACTACTCTGCACTCACTACTCTGCACTCACTACTCTGCACTCACTACTCACTACTCTGCACTCACTACTCACTACTCTGCACTCACTACTCGGCACTCACTACTCTGCACTCACTACTCTGCACTCACTACTCTGCACTCACTACTCTGCACTCACTACTCACTACTCTGCACTCACTACTCTGCACTCACTACTACCCACTCACTACTCACTACTCTGCACTCACTACTCTGCACTCACTACTCACTACTCTGCACTCACTACTCTGCACTCAATGCTCACTACTCTGCACTCACTACTCACTACTCACTACTCTGCACTCACTGCTCACTACTCTGCAATCACTACTCACTACTCTGCACTCACTACTCAGTAGTCTGCACTCACTACTCTGCACTCACTACTCACTACTCTGCACTCACTACTCTGCACTCACTACTCACTACTCTGCACTCACTACTCACTACTCTGCACTCACTACTCTGCACTCTCTACTCACTACTCTGCACTCACTACTCACTACTCTGCACTCACTACTCTGCACTCACTACTCACTACTCTGCACTCACTACTCACTACTCTGCACTCACTACACTGCACTCACTACTCACTACTCTGCACTCACTACTCACTACTCTGCACTCACTATTCACTACTCTGCAGTCACTACTCTGCACTCACTACTCACTACTCTGCACTCACCACTCTGCACTCACTACTCTGCACTCACTACTCACTACTCTGCACTCACTACTAACTACTCTGCACTCACTACACTGCACTCACTACTCTGCACTCACTACTCACTACTCTGCACTCACTACTCTGCACTCACTACTCACTACTCTGCACTCACTACTCACTATTCTGCACTCACTACTCTGCACTCACTACTCACTACTCTGCACTCACTACTCTGCACTCACTACTCACTACTCTGCACTCACTACTCTGCACTCACTACTCTGCACTCACTACTCACTACTCTGCACTCACTACTCACTGCTCTGCACTCACTACTCTGCACTCACTACTCTGCACTCACTACTAACTACTCTGCACTCACTACTCACTACTCTGCACTCACTACTCACTACTCCGCACTCACTACTCACTACTCTGCACTCACTACTTTGCACTCACTACTCACTACTCTGCACTCACTACTCACTAATCTGCACTCACTACTCTGCACTCACTACTCACTACTCTGCTCTCACTACTCTGCACTCACTACTCACTACTCTGCACTCACTACTCACTACTCTGCACTCACTACTCACTACTCTGCACTCACTACTCTGCACTCACTACTCACTACTCTGCACTCACTACTCACTACTCTGCACTCACTACTCTGCTATCACTACTCTGCACTCACTACTCACTACTCTGCACTCACTAATCTGCACTCACTACTCACTACTCTGCACTCACTACTCTGCACTCACTACTCTATACTCACTACTCACTACTCTGCACTCACTACTCTGCACTCACTACTCTGCACTCACTACTCACTACTCTGCACTCACTACTCACTACTCTGCACTCACTACTCACTACTCTGCACTCACTACTCTGCACTCACTACTCACTACTCTGCACTCACTACTCACTACTCTGCACTCACTACTCTGCACTCACTACTCACCACTCACTACTCAATACTCTGCACTTACTACTCTGCACTCACTACTCACTACTCTGCACTCACTACTCTGCACTCACTACTCTGCACTCACTACTCACTACTCTGCACTCACTACTCACTACTCTGCACTCACTACTCTGCACTCACTACTCTGCACTCACTACTCTGCACTCACTACTCACTACTCTGCACTCACTACTCTGCACTCTCTACTCACTACTCTGCACTCACTACTCACTACTCTGCACTCACTATGCTGAACTCACTACTCACTACTCTGCACTCACTACTCACTACTCTGCACTCACTACTCTGCACTCACTACTCTGCACTCACTACTCTGCACTCACTACTCACTACTCTGCACTCACTACTCACTACTCTGCACTCACTACTCGGCACTCACTACTCACTACTCTGCACTCACTACTATGCACTCACTACTCTGCACACACTACTCTGCACTCACGACTCACTACTCTGCACTCACTACTCTGCACTCACTACTCACTACTCGGCACTCACTACTCTGCACTCTCTACTCACTACTCTGTACTCACTACTCTGCACTCACTACTCACTACTCTGCACTCACTACTCTGCACTCACTACTCTGCACTCACTACTCACTACTCTGCACTCACTACTCTGCACTCACTACTACCCACTCACTACTCACTACTCTGCACTCACTACTCACTACTCTGCACTCACTACTCTGCACTCACTGCTCACTACTCTGCACTCACTACTCACTACTCTGCACTCACTGCTCACTACTCTGCAATCACTACTCACTGCTCTGCACTCACTACTCAGTAGCCTGCACTCACTACTCTGCACTCACTACTCACTACTCTGCACTAACTACTCTGCACTCACTACTCACTACTCTGCACTCACTACTCACTACTCTGCACTCACTACTCTGCACTCTCTACTCACTACTCTGCACTCACTACTCACTACCCTGCACTCACTACTCTGCACTCACTACTCTGCACTCACTACTCACTACTCTGCACTCACTACTCACTACTCTGCACTCACTACACTGCTCTCACTACTCACTACTCTGCACTCACTACTCTGCACTCACTACTCACTACTCTGCACTCACTACTCACTACTCTGCACTCACTACACTGCACTCACTACTCACTACTCTGCACTCACTACTCACTACTCTGCACTCACTATTCACTACTCTGCAGTCACTACTCTGCA
This sequence comes from Lissotriton helveticus, assembly GCF_964261635.1. Classification (NCBI taxonomy): domain Eukaryota; kingdom Metazoa; phylum Chordata; class Amphibia; order Caudata; family Salamandridae; genus Lissotriton; species Lissotriton helveticus. The sequence goes on from NC_136063.1 coordinate 25,043,752, forward strand.
CTCACTACTCACTACTCTGCACTCACCACTCTGCACTCACTACTCTGCACTCACTACTCACTACTCTGCACTCACTACTAACTACTCTGCACTCACTACACTGCACTCACTACTCTGCACTCACTACTCACTACTCTGCACTCACTACTCTGCACTCACTACTCACTACTCTGCACTCACTACTCACTATTCTGCACTCACTACTCTGCACTCACTACTCACTACTCTGCACTCACTACTCTGCACTCACTACTCACTACTCTGCACTCACTACTCTGCACTCACTACTCTGCACTCACTACTCACTACTCTGCACTCACTACTCACTGCTCTGCACTCACTACTCTGCACTCACTACTCTGCACTCACTACTAACTACTCTGCACTCACTACTCACTACTCTGCACTCACTACTCACTACTCCGCACTCACTACTCACTACTCTGCACTCACTACTTTGCACTCACTACTCACTACTCTGCACTCACTACTCACTAATCTGCACTCACTACTCTGCACTCACTACTCACTACTCTGCACTCACTACTCTGCACTCACTACTCACTACTCTGCACTCACTACTCACTACTCTGCACTCACTACTCACTACTCTGCACTCACTACTCTGCACTCACTACTCACTACTCTGCACTCACTACTCACTACTCTGCACTCACTACTCTGCTATCACTACTCTGCACTCACTACTCACTACTCTGCACTCACTAATCTGCACTCACTACTCACTACTCTGCACTCACTACTCTGCACTCACTACTCTACACTCACTACTCACTACTCTGCACTCACTACTCTGCACTCACTACTCTGCACTCACTACTCACTACTCTGCACTCACTACTCACTACTCTGCACTCACTACTCACTACTCTGCACTCACTACTCTGCACTCACTACTCACTACTCTGCACTCACTACTCACTACTCTGCACTCACTACTCTGCACTCACTACTCACCACTCACTACTCAATACTCTGCACTTACTACTCTGCACTCACTACTCACTACTCTGCACTCACTACTCTGCACTCACTACTCTGCACTCACTACTCACTACTCTGCACTCACTACTCACTACTCTGCACTCACTACTCTGCACTCACTACTCTGCACTCACTACTCTGCACTCACTACTCACTACTCTGCACTCACTACTCTGCACTCTCTACTCACTACTCTGCACTCACTACTCACTACTCTGCACTCACTATGCTGAACTCACTACTCACTACTCTGCACTCACTACTCACTACTCTGCACTCACTACTCTGCACTCACTACTCACTACTCTGCACTCACTACTCTGCACTCACTACTCTGCACTCACTACTCTGCACTCACTACTCACTACTCTGCACTCACTACTCACTACTCTGCACTCACTACTCGGCACTCACTACTCACTACTCTGCACTCACTACTATGCACTCACTACTCTGCACACACTACTCTGCACTCACGACTCACTACTCTGCACTCACTACTCTGCACTCACTACTCACTACTCGGCACTCACTACTCTGCACTCTCTACTCACTACTCTGTACTCACTACTCTGCACTCACTACTCACTACTCTGCACTCACTACTCTGCACTCACTACTCTGCACTCACTACTCACTACTCTGCACTCACTACTCTGCACTCACTACTACCCACTCACTACTCACTACTCTGCACTCACTACTCACTACTCTGCACTCACTACTCTGCACTCACTGCTCACTACTCTGCACTCACTACTCACTACTCTGCACTCACTGCTCACTACTCTGCAATCACTACTCACTGCTCTGCACTCACTACTCAGTAGCCTGCACTCACTACTCTGCACTCACTACTCACTACTCTGCACTCACTACTCTGCACTCACTACTCACTACTCTGCACTCACTACTCACTACTCTGCACTCACTACTCTGCACTCTCTACTCACTACTCTGCACTCACTACTCACTACCCTGCACTCACTACTCTGCACTCACTACTCTGCACTCACTACTCACTACTCTGCACTCACTACTCACTACTCTGCACTCACTACACTGCTCTCACTACTCACTACTCTGCACTCACTACTCACTACTCTGCACTCACTACTCACTACTCTGCAGTCACTACTCTGCACTCACTACTCACTACTCTGCACTCACTACTCACTACTCTGCACTCACTACTCTGCACTCACTACTCACTACTCTGCACTCACTATTAACTACTCTGCACTCACTACACTGCACTCACTACTCACTACTCTGCACTCACTACTCACTACTCTGCACTCACTACTCACTACTCTGCACTCACTACTCTGCACTCACTACTCACTACTCTGCACTCACTACTCACTATTCTGCACTCACTACTCTGCACTCACTACTCACTACTCTGCACTCACTACTCTGCACTCACTACTCACTACTCTGCACTCACTACTCTGCACTCACTACTCTGCACTCACAACTCTGCACTCACTACTCTGCACTCACTACTCACTACTCTGCACTCACTACTCACTACTCTGCACTCACTACTCGGCACTCACTACTCACTACTCTGCACTCACTACTCTGCACTCACTACTCTGTACACACTACTCTGCACTCACGACTCACTACTCTGCACTCACTACTCTGCACTCACTACTCACTACTCGGCACTCACTACTCTGCACTCTCTACTCACTACTCTGCACTCACTACTCTGCACTCACTACTCACTACTCTGCACTCACTACTCTGCACTCACTACTTTGCACTCACTACTCACTACTCTGCACTCACTACTCTGCACTCACTACTACCCACTCACTACTCACTACTCTGCACTCACTACTCACTACTCTGCACTCACTACTCTGCACTCACTGCTCACTACTCTGCACTCACTACTCACTACTCTGCACTCACTGCTCACTACTCTGCAATCACTACTCACTGCTCTGCACTCACTACTCAGTAGTCTGCACTCACTACTCTGCACTCACTACTCACTACTCTGCACTCACTACTCTGCACTCACTACTCACTACTCTGCACTCACTACTCACTACTCTGCACTCACTACTCTGCACTCTCTACTCACTACTCTGCACTCACTACTCACTACCCTGCACTCACTACTCTGCACTCACTACTCTGCACTCACTACTCACTACTCTGCACTCACTACTCACTACTCTGCACTCACTACACTGCTCTCACTACTCACTACTCTGCACTCACTACTCACTACTCTGCACTCACTACTCACTACTCTGCAGTCACTACTCTGCACTCACTACTCACTACTCTGCACTCACTACTCACTACTCTGCACTCACTACTCTGCACTCACTACTCACTACTCTGCACTCACTACTAACTACTCTGCACTCACTACACTGCACTCACTACTCACTACTCTGCACTCACTACTCACTACTCTGCACTCACTACTCTGCTATCACTACTCTGCACTCACTACTCACTACTCTGCACTCACTAATCTGCACTCACTACTCACTACTCTGCACTCACTACTCACTACTCTGCATTCACTACTCACTATTCTGCACTCACTACTCTGCACTCACTATTCACTACTCTGCACTCACTACTCTGCACTCACTACTCACTACTCTGCACTCACTACTCTGCACTCACTACTCTGCACTCACTACTCTGCACTCACTACTCACTACTCTGCACTCACTACTCTGCACTCACTACTCACTACTCTGCACTCACTACTCACTACTCTGCACTCACTACTCACTACTCTGCACTCACTACTCTGCACTCACTACTCACTACTCTGCACTCACTACTCACTACTCTGCACTCACTACTCTGCTATCACTACTCTGCACTCACTACTCACTACTCTGCACTCACTAATCTGCACTCACTACTCACTACTCTGCACTCACTACTCTGCACTCACTACTCACTACTCTGCACTCACTACTCTGCACTCACTACTCACTACTCTGCACTCACTACTCACTACTCTGCACTCACTACTCACTACTCTGCACTCACTACTCTGCACTCACTACTCACTACTCTGCACTCGCTACTCTGCACTCACTACTCTGCACTCGCTACTCTGCACTGACTACTATGCACTCACTACTCTGCACGCACTCACTACTCTGCACTCACTACTCTGCACGCACTCACTACTCACTACTCTGCACGCACTCACTACTCACTACTCTGCACTTGCTACTCTGCACTCACTACTCTGCACTCACTACTCTGCACTCACTACTCACTACTCTGCACTCTGCACTCACCACTCTGCACTCACCACTCTGCACTCACCACTCTGCACTCACTACTCTGCACTCACTACTCTGCACTCACTACTCACTACTCTGCACTCACTACTCTGCACTCACTACTCACTATTCTGCACTCACTACTCACTACGCTGCACTCACTACTCTGCACTCACTACTCACTACTCTGCACTCACTACTCACTACTCTGCACTCACTACTCTGCACTCACGACTCTGCACTCACTACTCTGCACTCACTACTCACTACTCTGCACTCACTACTCTGCACTCACTACTCACTGCTCTGCACTCACTACTCTGCACTCACAACTCTGCACTCACTACTCACTACTCTGCACTCACTACTCACTACTCTGCACTCACTACTCACTACTCTGCACTCACTACTTTGCACTCACTACTCACTACTCTGCACTCACTACTCACTACTCTGCACTCACTACTCACTACTCTGCACTCACTACTCTGCACTCACTACTCTGCACTCACTACTCTGCACTCACTACTCACTACTCTGCACTCACTACTCTGCACTCACTACTCACTACTCTGCACTCACTACTCACTACTCTGCACTCACTACTCACTACTCTGCACTCACTACTCTGCACTCACTACTCACTACTCTGCACTCACTACTCACTACTCTGCACTCACTACTCTGCTATCACTACTCTGCACTCACTACTCACTACTCTGCACTCACTAATCTGCACTCACTACTCACTACTCTGCACTCACTACTCTGCACTCACTACTCACTACTCTGCACTCACTACTCTGCACTCACTACTCACTACTCTGCACTCACTACTCACTACTCTGCACTCACTACTCACTACTCTGCACTCACTACTCTGCACTCGCTACTCACTACTCTGCACTCGCTACTCTGCACTCACTACTCTGCACTCGCTACTCTGCACTGACTACTATGCACTCACTACTCTGCACGCACTCACTACTCTGCACTCACTACTCTGCACGCACTCACTACTCACTACTCTGCACGCACTCACTACTCACTACTCTGCACTTGCTACTCTGCACTCACTACTCTGCACTCACTACTCTGCACTCACTACTCACTACTCTGCACTCTGCACTCACCACTCTGCACTCACCACTCTGCACTCACCACTCTGCACTCACTACTCTGCACTCACTACTCTGCACTCACTACTCACTACTCTGCACTCACTACTCTGCACTCACTACTCACTATTCTGCACTCACTACTCACTACGCTGCACTCACTACTCTGCACTCACTACTCACTACTCTGCACTCACTACTCACTACTCTGCACTCACTACTCTGCACTCACTACTCACTACTCTGCACTCACTATTCACTACTCTGCACTCACTGCACTCACTACTCTGCACTCACTACTCGGCACTCACTACTCTGCACTCACTACTCTGCACTCACTACTCTGCACTCACTACTCACTACTCTGCACTCACTACTCTGCACTCACTACTCACTACTCTGCACTCACTACTCTGCACTCACTACTCTGCACTCACTACTCACTACTCTGCACTCACTACTCTGCGCTCACTACTCACTACTCTGCATTCACTACTCACTACTCTGCACTCGCTACTCACTACTCTGCACTCACTACTCACTACTCCGCACTCACTACTCTGCACTCACTACTCTGCACGCACTCACTACTCACTACTCTGCACGCACTACTCACTACTCTGCACTCACTACTCTGCACTCACTACTCTGCACTCACTACTCTGCACTCACTACTCTGCACTCAGTACTCTGCACTCACTACTCTGCACTCACTACTCTGCACTCACTACTCTGCACTCACTACTCACTACTCTGCACTCACTACTCTGCACTCACTACTCACTACTCTGCACTCACCACTCACTACTTTGCACTCACCACTCTGCACTCACTACTCTGCACTCACTACTCTGCACTCACTACTCTGCACGCACTACTCTGCACGCACTCACTACTCACTACTCTGCACGCACTATTCACTACTCTGCACTCACTACTCTGCACTCATTACTCTGCACTCACTACTCACTACTCTGCATTCACTACTCACTACTCTGCACTCACTACTCACTACTCTGCACTCACTACTCTGCACTCACTACTCACTACTCTGCACTCACTACTCACTACTCTGCACTCACTACTCACTACTCTGCACTCACTACTCTGCACGCACTACTCTGCACTCACTACTCTGCACTCACTACTCACTACTCTGCACTCACTACTCTGCACGCACTACTCTGCACTCACTACTCTGCACGCACTACTCTGCACGCACTACTCTGCACTCACTACTCTCACTACTCTGCACTCACTACTCTGCACTCACTGCTCACTACTCACTACTCTGCACTCACTACTCACTACTCTGCACTCACTACTCTGCACTCACTACTCACTACTCCACACTCACCACTCTGCATTTACCACTCTGCACTCACCACTCTGCACTCACCACTCTGCACTCACTACTCTGCACTCACCACTCTGCACTCACTACTCACTACTCTGCACTCACTACTCTGCACTCACTGCTCTGCACTCTGCACTCACTACTCTGCACTCTGCACTCACTACTCTGCACTCACTACTCACTACTCTGAAAGCAGGCAAGGCTACCGACTAATTTTACACTGGTCATGGTTAACACTCTTTTCTAGAAGAGAATAGAGACGTTTATCTTGGTGGGTTGAATTAAAAAAAACACATGGCGCACCCTGGTGTCCAATAAAGAATAGGCGATCAGTAACGTGCACGCTCAGAGAGCAGACTGTACTGAATGTTCTGTGTACATTCGCAGAATCCTTCAAAGCACATCTGACATCATTCTTTGCTCCCGCCATTCCGGTACTTTACATTGCAAACACTCCCGCAAGTCCATGCAATTAGAGGACATAACATTCTGAACAAGCACCTACCTCTCAGTGCCCTCACTGCGTGAAACTTCTCGATGCCGGCCAGGAAGAGATCAGTGATCGGCTCGCGGCGGGGACACTGGCGCCATGAGCGTGCGCGCGACTGAATCCGCGCGTGGCCAGCACTTGTCGCACCCCTCCCATTGAGAATGCTGGGCGCGTGCCCAGCTCTTGTCTCCTTTTGTCGGCTTTGGAGACTGAAACGATTACAATATTTCTCTGCCGAGAACGCGCTTCGCGCGTCTCTTGGCCAAGACCTAAAAAGGAGATAAACACAAGGGGCCAGATGTAGGTAATCCCAGATTACCGATTCTTCAATACCGAATCATACTGATTCGGTATTTAAGAACTGGCAATCGGGATGTAGGTATTTTTACCGAATCAATTACCGAATTGGGAATATTCGGTAATTACCGAATCGGTATTTTACAGAATCGGTAAATTTACCGAATCAGTAAATTTACCGATTCTGTAAAATATAGGCCCCCTACATCTCAATCACCAAATACTGGTCGATAACGGCCGAAATCGGCCGTTACCGACCAGTATTTGGTGACCTACATCTGGCCCAAGTCTCCTGGAAACAGCAAATATCTAATATATCAAATAACTGACCCCACTTAGACAGTACTTTGGATATCCCCACGACATTCCATGAAATAATTTTTATCAATACTTCAGGAGGTGAACTGACTGACTCAGGGACTTGAGGGATAGGATCAGTATGTATATTACTCTCATTACTAACATCAAGGGAGTTTATCACCTGTCGTGGTGCACGCCCTGAGGGGCACTCACTATTGGCCCCTTGATGAATCCCCCTATCCAGAGGGGAGAAGCTGATCAAAGATTGTTTTGGAAGTGAGTGAGTGTAGCAACGCACCCTCCTCCAAGGCTCCTACAGCAACACTCAAATATGGAGTTCATGTTGAGTTCAAGACATTATTTGTTATCTGTGGCAGCTGCTCCGCTAAGGCAGAAGAGCGCCTCCACTGCTTTTAAGCAGTGTCACTAAAAGAAAAATAAGAAGATAATAATTCAAAGTTATTCTCCTTTTATTTTTTCCTTGTTACGGCAGCTTTGCAGGTGGGATGAGGTTGGCCTGCTGTACTGACAGGGGAGGGGAGGAGTGGTTTGCACTCCCTAAAGTGCGTATGAATGTTTGTCCGGCCAAACATTCATGCGCACTTTGCATATTCTTTGCATAGTCTCCATGCAAGCTGAATTACACGATGCTCAGAGCAATCACAACGTTGCATTGCAGTGTTGTGATTGGCTATCAGGAGGCTGGGAGCTGCGTGCATCCTGCTTACTGCTTCATGCCTTGGAAGCAGGTAGGAGGACTAAGAGGAGGCAATGGCGGGCAGCAGCGGCAGACAGATAAGTGTGTTTTTTTATTTCATTCACTCCTTCCCCCTTAGAGATAGGTAAGTGACTCTTTCATGGCAGAGCAGAGATCCAAGATAATTGTTTATTTTTAAGTGGATTGTAGGATGCATATAATTCAGGCACACTCAGATGTAGAAGGTTAGTTTTTCTTTAAGATGTTTCTAGAATAGGTAAGTCAGCAGAGATCAGACAAAGAAAATTAGGCCCATATATATGAAAAAGTGGTGCATTGCAGCAAGTCCCCTTGATGCTCTACCTCACTGGGAAATGGCAGGAATGTGCCGTATTTGAAGCACTATGGTGCATTTCTGTTCTTCCCCCTGTGCTGGCGTATTATGGGCTGTCTAGCACCAGTGCAGACACCCATGTACCATGGTTCAAGGATGCCTGCGTTGCATGAAAGTTTGTTTTTGTGCAGGAAGGAGTACCTTCCTGCACAATCCCAACCCTGAAGGGCTTTTTTTCAGAACGGAGCAGACGTAGAAAGAGGAAAAAACAAGGAAAAATAAATACATTTCTCCTTGTTTTGCCTCTGATGGGGGGCGTTTCTTTTTGGTGTATTCCCAGGTTTACTTGTTCCTGTAAATATGGGAATGCGTCAAAATCCATGGTTGTTGCATGGGCACACCCACACAACCTCTATAGGAATGCCTCCCTGGCACAGAGTAATGCAACGCAGGGATTTGCACTGCATTACATTACTTGAGATTTAGAAACATAAAGTGGCCTTGTGTTGCTTGATAAATCTCATTTTACGTTGGAGTCACGTTGCGTGGTGCAAGAGCAACCAGAGTGGTCAATAAATGTGCCCTTTAATGTCACTTTAATGCAGTAGATCTGGGCGGACCTCAGACATGGAAGGTTAGTGTCTCTTCAACAAATTTGCACTAGCAAGAGAGCTGAGCAGAGCTCTGAGAGAGTAGAATATTGTAACTCTTAAATAATACAATCAGAGGACCCAGAGAAATAGTTATTTTCTAAGATGGCTGCAGCATTGCTGGTTTCAGAGACCATTTATTCAAACATATATGAATGGACACATGCCCCCCACATGCCCAACTCATGACTGTTCTGAGCCTGTGAAAGGTAAACAGTTCCAAGATCCTCACCTCAAAGCAGAGCTCTGACCATGAGGGCGCTGATGGCGGCTGCCAGGGAAAGCAGCGCGTAACTGAGCTTCGCACTGCTCGCTCCATTGCATTGGTTTGCACTGCTCACTGCGTTTGCGCCGCTAGCTCCGTTGCACAGGTCAGTGCTGCAGCAGGTAGTTTTAATGGACACACCATCAATAGTGGTTGAGCTCGGCGTGCAGGTTGGTGCACAGCTCTTGGCGACGGCTGAAGCCCCTGTGAAGAAGCACAAGGATTATTAGAAATGCACTCAAAGACCCCAGGGGGTCTCAGTACCACAGAGTGAATGAACAAAGCAACATGGGAGGTGGACAGACTCTGACAACTCTTAGGAGACAAGCAATGACACTCAATGCCACATCTTAACCTCTGGTTATCACTAATGACTCCTCTTGGTCTCCAGTGTCACCTTTGTCTCTACATGACCCTCTTTTGTGCACATTTTCCAAACCAGCCCAGTTTTAAAATGATTGTCCCTGTGCTCTTGCACCTATTCTCTGAGTAGTTGCATACATTCACTGCACTCTACAATAACAGAATCTGATGTCACACCAGAGTACTCATATAGCCAATGTCATAGGCTGTGATCATGATCCATGGCCCATGATCTAACTCTGCAGCCTCTTATCCTGAGTGTATTCCATCACCTGTGATCCCAGGTCTGAGTCTGTGACCTCTGTGCTGTAATCCAGAGAGTGTTCTATGACCCTCAACAACTGATGCTCTGGCCCTGACCTTGGGAGCGTTCTCTCTGTGTCCTCTGGCATCTAACCCTGGAAGCATTGCACCGCCTGACACCCCCAGCCAGCTAAAAGTATGCCCGCTGAGACAGGGTGCATTCTGTAGGCTGACCCCCCCAGCCAGATGGTGGTGTGTCTGTGACACTAGGGGGTCTTTATTCAACTGATAGTTTTATTACTTGTGTGGAGAAGTGTGGAGCAGCGGTCAGGGCACCTGACTTCGGAATACAGGGCTCACGGTTTGATCCCCGGCTCCGGCGGCAGCTCAGCTCAGCACCATGTGACTCTGGGCAAAAGCTCACTTAATTTCCATAATGGCCCCTAGTGCCTTGAGACCCGTAAGGGTGAATAGTTTGCGCTTTACAAATACGGATTTTTTTAAATGTTTGTATTTATCATCTGACTCTCACACTAGCTGATACAAAGTCCTCTAACCCAGGAAGTGTTCTGTCACCTTAAAGCCAAGCCGGCTATCATTGTGACGTCTAACCCTTAGAGGGTTGGTATTTACTCGCTCCTCCATGTTCCAAAGTATACATAGCGGAAGTGACTCAATGCATTCACAACTTTGAAAACGTGTCTCCACATTGCCCAGGAGTGGTCTTTAAATGTATCTGTAGATGAAACATGTAAAATTAGACAAGTAGTATTGGACACACTACCAAAATGAGACATCAGGAACTGGACACAAATTTGAAGACAAGTTACCTCACATTTAACACAAATTCTTCAAGATATGGGCTCCAGATAAGACTCACGATGAGACCTTGAGAACCAGTCACATATCTACAGGTCAATCTCACCCTCATCTCGACTATTGACATCAAACCTACTAAGAAACTCCTCCTGTTCACATGGGCTGGACACACCTTCCTTTGACTCGGCCTAGAGGCCTATGTAAAACCTGAGGCACTTGTAAGACTTTAAAAGACGGCTGCATCATTGAAGGTAACGCATATATAATGTGCATCGCCCTAATCATAAGATTTAAACAATAGAATAAACTTGAAACACTTAAATGCACAATGAACAATTATATTTCAGAGGCAGGTGTAGAAATGCAGATATGCATATACAAGAGCACAGAACTCAAACTTCAACAATACAAACATCTAAGAATCTGCAACTGGGTAAATAAAAAAAGCCTGTGTTCAAAAGAGTGAAAGTAAAGGGAGAACCATTCATATATCTTTTAAATATTTTCAGATACTGTAGCCAGTGATAGCTTGTTACATACAGTCATATTCAAATAAAGTTAGTTAGGACCAACCTTGGAAACAAATGATATGACCTTAGCACCATTGTCCTCTGCCAAGGGTGCAAGGGGGGGACATATATAGGTTAAAGAAGGTCAGGCTAAAGATAGAACCCTGAGGTACTCCTACATTCATGCTAGGCATGGGGATGAGAAAGGGAGCACCCATATTTCCTGAATCTGTCCTTTAGGAAAGATGTAATCCATGCTAGTGCCGCCCCGCCAATGTCAATGTTCCTTAGTCTTTCGAGAATTCTCTCATGTGGGACTGTGTCAAACTCCACCCACAGGTCAAGTAATATGAGGAAGGCTCTGCCCCCCAGATCAAGTTTTTCCTTTGAGTGCTCTGTCACTTCCAACAAAGCAGTCTCTGTACTATACTTGGCCCTGAAGCCAGATTGAGTCATATGCAGCAAGTTGTGACTTTCTGTGTGATCCAAAATTGCTCCGTTGACATGTTTCTCCAGAACCTTAGAGAGAGCCGGGAGGAGGGAGATAGGCCTGTAGTCCGCAGGATCATTCGGGTCGGCAGTCGGTTTTTGAAGGAGCGGTACAAATTGTGACTGCTTCCAAATAGGCAGCAACATACCAGTGGAAAGAGATGAATTTAGCACTTGATTAACTATGGGGTTAATTGTAGAGGCTAGAGATGCTAGTAATTTAGCTGGGCAGGCATCTACTGGAGCGCCCGACTTGTGGCCCTTGATGTATCTAAGCGTTTTGGCCAGTTGTATAACAGGGAATTTTTGATGATGCCGGGGGTTGCAGGGAAACAGACTTTTCGATCGGAGTCTGATGTAGGGAAAGGTCCTCCCCTGTATCACTGGAAAAAAAGTCTGCTAGATTGTGACAATCTTGTTTTGAAGGGATAAGGCCACCAGACTAGTCCAATCAGCAGAGTGTGGGGATTCCTTCTTAACACCTAGAGGGAGGTGAACAATTTAAAAATGTTAAAGATTTCTTTGCCCTCATTGTTAGCGATCTCAATCTTAGACTTGAGAAAGCTCTTGTTAGACTCTTTCAGTGTCAGTAGTAGGATTTTAAGGCAGCCTTTTAGATCATCTTATCCTCAGGTGTATAAGGCTTATGCAATTTTCTTTCCAGACCTTTACATAAGCTTTCTAAAGCTCTCAGGGATTCGTTGAACCCCCGGGCAGAGAGACTAATCCTCCTGGATGTGTGGGAGGTCAAAGGGGCTACTGCATCAATATTTGACCTGAGCCAGGATTCAATGCAGAGGCATCTACTTCGGCGTTACCGAGTAGAGCAGGCGCTGGAGATTCAAGGGCCTCCAACAACACAGGAAACTGTATTTTTTGGAGGGCTCTGTAATTATGTTCCACCCTTATCTATTTGGCCGGGAAATGCGTCCCTGAGCTAGGTATCTTGAAATATATAAGGAGGTGGTCAGACCATGTATTGGGGTTTGGAGGATCTGACTCCAATTCCATATTGCAGAAAATCTGGTCAAGAATATGGCCCATGTTATGTGTGGGGCAGGAGATGTGTGGGGCCAGGCTGCATGCAGACATTGTTCCGGACAGAGAAATTACATGTAGATTGAAGTCTCCCAAGAGGAGAAGCTGATTGTATCTGAGGGCAAGAGGGGTGATGACTTCATGTAGGGAGTTAATGAAATTGCCGGGCGTCCCTGAGGGCCTGTAAATCAAGATCCCCGCTATGCATCTGTGGGGGGATAGGGCACAACGAAAACATAAGCATGCCTCATCCTCAATAAGGTCTACCCTGATAAAGGTACAATCAAGATCTTAGTTAAACGTGATTGCAACGCCACCTCTTTTCCCTATCGGCCGGTCTTTCCTCTGAATTTGATATCCTGAGGGGATAGCAGAGGGGATAGAGGGCCTAGCGGAATCGGGCAACCAAGTTTCTGTAAGGAATAAATAGTCCGGGCGAGCATGTAACAGGAGGTCATGGATTTGTGCCTCATGTTATTGCAAGGAGCGTGTGTTGAGCAGCATTGCTCTATAATGTTTCCCGTATCCTTCTGAATTGCTAAATTGTTGACCTTTTTACTTATGGCGGACACCTTAGGAGGGCTACCTAGTACCTGAATAGGGGTCCATTTGCAAGAAGTGCAATGAAAGTTTGCCCAATTGTCAACAATAGCCGTTCAACTCTGGCAGATTGAAAGGTGACTAGGCTAAGCATTTCATCCTGCTCATATTGAAAAGTGTGAATCATTCTTGAGGGCAAATGGGCAGTGTAGTCGACACCAGCGCCTTCAGACGCTGATGGTCACAGATGGGCTGTTGGCAGCGTCTCCACGTTTATTCATGTGTGACTAGAGTGTGCAACTCCTCAACTGAGAGGAAATGCCCACCCCCAACTTCCTTAAAGTGCAACGTGCTCAAGCTAAATGCAAATCCAAATTCAATTGTACAGTTTTTTAAACAACTTCAAAAAAGCAAATCAGGAGAGCAAACACCCAGCATGACATGTGGTATTGCGGTCTACTGTCAGCATGAGAGCAGTGACACCCTGTGTGAGTCTCTACATGCCTTCTCTAAGATCTTGGGATCTTAAGAAGCATATTAAAGTGGTTGTTTGGGCATCAGAAAAAAGTTAGGAAACTTTCGAAATCTTTCCTTTGAGACCAGTGGTATTTAGAAACTTTTTGAACTTTTTGACTCAGACTTTCACTTGGACCAATCCACTTGGTGTATCCAACCTGATCTCTATCGTGGTTGACCCAGACTACCTTGGCCATTGACTCTCATTGGCGCTTTACTTTTTCTTGGTGCTATTTCTACTTAAAATGCTTGTCTCTGGTTGTCATGTTGGTGTCACTCTGTTTAGTAAATATACTCAATTTCTCTAACTCTCTAATTCAGTTCTGAATTTTTATTGTTCTGTAATTTTGGATGTATTACGTTTCAGTACGGCATAAATACTTTGCACCTTGCCCTACGTTATCCCATCCGCTCTGTGCCATAGCTACTAGGCGGTTGAGTTCAGAATAATATAGTAGTTTGGAGGCTTCACCCTAAACAGGGCTCACTGGGGGGCAGTCGCCCACTCCAAGTAAAATTCCAGTTTCTTACACACAAGTTCATATTTTTGATTAATAAATATGCCCAGAGTTCAAGTAGCCAAGTGAGTGGCTTCTTCTTTGACACCCACTGGGTGCCAGTTCTTGATGAAGGTTTATGCAGAGCTTCAACATGCGCAACGCCCCCGTATGGTGTGTTCCCTCATTATTTTAACTGATAGCCCCGTCTTCCATGTCTATTTCTATCTGTGTCATCACTGAACAATGTTTAATCCCACCAGTAAGCATGCAGTGGCAGCTCTGGCCACATTTGTTAAATGCTTATTTTTTTTAAATGTCAATAATTTATCAAATGAATGACAGCTTTATGTTTCCCTTTTATACCCCAGTATCTCAGATGGGTCACGTGCCCCAGGCTGGGGTGCAAATGTAGCCCGTCTGTCTCTCACTGTCTGGCTGTGTCTTATTCTGACCTCCACTTCACTTGCACCTAGAAGCACAAGTGCTCACACCTGTACACACACACTATGGCACCCACACACATACATCCGGTTTTGCCCTTTAGCACCCCTCGCCCCTCAGCATGTCCATTTCAGAAAGCAATTCCCCTGCATTTGAAATCACTTTTAGTTAACACATCACCCAGTATTTCTAATATCACTGGGATCTATATAGAAAGGCCAGGCTGGGGCTTGGATTAGCAGTGCATTGTGGGAGATACCCAGGTGACGTAGAGCTCTTTATCTCAGTGTTTGAACCACAGTGGTCAGCCTTTCTTACCTGAGCTGGATCCGTAGATGCTCATGCAGTAAGAATCCGATCCAGTGGTGCAGGTGGTTTGCATCATGCAGTCTGCATTGTTCGTAGCTGCAGCGCATGTGTAACATTGCAAGGCGTGCCCTGAGGAAGGACAAACAACAGGTAAAAGGTGGATCCCATTCACTCATCACTTCCTCTCACACTAAGGCCATGAAAAAGTGTCTGTACGGTCCCTCTGAGCCTTTCACAGGCTGTTTTGTTTCAGCTCTGGGCCCTGCCTCAGCCTGTATGAATTGTTTGTGATATTAACATATAAGAGACGCATGCTGCTCTCTGTGGTGCTTCTGCTGTGGGTCCTCCCTCAGCCTGTATGAATTGTATGTGATATTAACATATAAGAGACACATGGTGCACTCTGTGGTGCTTCTGCTGTGTCCTCCCTCAGCCTGTATGAATTGTATGTGATATTAACATATAAGAGACACATGGTGCTCTCCGTGGTGCTTCTGTTGTGGGTCCTCCCTCAGCCTGTATGAACTGTATGTGATATTAACATATAAGAGACACATGGTGCTCTCTGTGGTGCTTCTGCTGTGGGTCCCCCCTCAGCCTGTATGAATTGTATGTGATATTTACATATAAGAGACGCATGGTGCTCTCTGTGGTGCTTCTGCTGTGGGTCCTCCCTCTGCTTGTATGAATTGTATGTCATATTAACATATAAGAGACGCATGGTGCTCTCTGTGGTGCTTCTGCTCTGGGCTTCCCTCCGCCTGTATGAATTGGATGTGATATTAACATATAAGAGAGGCATGGTGCTCTCTGTGGTGCTTCTGCTGTGGGTCCTCCCTCAGCCTGTATGAATTGTATGTGATATTAACATATCAGAGACTCATGGTGCTCTCTGTGGTGCTTCTGCTGTGGGTCCCCCCCACAGCCTGTATGAATTGTATGTGATATTATCATATCAGAGACTCATGGTGCTCTCTGTGGTGCTTCTGCTGTGGGTCCCCCCTCAGCCTGTATGATTGTATGTGATATTAACATATCAGAAACTCATGGTGCTCTCTGTGGTGCTTCTGCTGTGCTCCTCCCTCAGCCTGTATGAATTGTATGTGATATTAACATATAAGAGATGCACGGTGCTCTCTGTGGTGCTTCTGCTGTGGATCCTCCCTCAGCCTGTATGAATTATATGTGATATTAACTTATAAGAGACGCATGGTGCTCTCTGTGGTGCTTCTGCAGTGGGTCCCCCCTCAGCCTGTATGAATTATATGTGATATTAACATATAAGAGACACATGGTGCGCTCTATGGTGCTTCTGCTGTGGGTCATCCCTCAGCCTGTATGAATTGTATGTGATATTAACATATAAGAGACGCATGGTGCTCTGTGGTGCTTCTGCTGTGGGTCCTCCCTCAGCCTGTATGAATTGTATGTCATATTAACATATAAGAGACGCATGGTGCTCTCTGTGGTGCTTCTGCTTTGGGTCCCCCCCTCAGCCTGTATGAATTGTACGTAATATTAACATATATGAGGCGCATGGTGCTCTCTGTGGTGCTTCTGCTGTGGGTCCCCCCTCAGCCTGTATGAATTGTATGTGATATTAACATATCAGAGACTCATGGTGCTCTCTGTGGTGCTTCTGCTGTGGGTCCCCCCTCAGCCTGTATGAATTGTATGTGATATTAACATATCAGAGACTCATGGTGCTCTCTGTGGTACTTCTGCTGTGGGTCCCCCCTCAGCCTGTATGAATTTTATGTGATTTTAACATATCAGAGACTCATGGTGCTCTCTGTGGTGCTTCTGCTGTGCTCCTCCCTCAGCCTGTATGAATTGTATGTGATATTAACATATAAGAGGTGCATGGTGCTCTCTGTGGTGCTTCTGCTGTGGATCCTCCCTCAGCCTGTATGAATTATATGTGATATTAACTTATAAGAGATGCATGGTGCTATTTGTGGTGCTTCTGCAGTGGTCCCCCCTCAGCCTGTATGAATTATATGTGATATTAACATATAAGAGACACATGGTGCGCTCTGTGGTGCTTCTGCTGTGGGTCACCCCTCAGCCTGTATGAATTGTATATGATATTAACATATAAGAGACGCATGGTGCTCTGTGGTGCTTCTGCTGTGGGTCCTCCCTCAGCCTGTATGAACTGTATGTGATATTAACATATAAGAGACGCATGGTGCGCTCTGTGGTGCTTCTGCTGTGGGTCCTCCTTCACCCTGTATGAACTGTATGTGATATTAACATATAAGAGACGCATGGTGCGCTCTGTGGTGCTTCTGCTGTGGGTCCTCCTTCACCCTGTATGAACTGTATGTGATATTAACATATAAGAGATTCATGGTGCTCTCTTGGGTGCTTCTGCTGTGGGTCCTCCCTCACCCTGTATGGACTGTATGTGATATTAACATATAAGAGACGCATGGTGCGCTCTGTGGTGCTTCTGCTGCGGGTGCCCCCTCAGCCTGTATGAACTGCATGTGATATTAACATATAAGAGACACATGGTGCTCTCTGTGGTGCTTCTGCTGTGGGCCTCCCTCAGCCTGTATGAACTGCATGTGATATTAACATATAAGAGACACATGGTGCGCTCTGTGGTGCTTCTGCTGTGGGTGCCCCCTCAGCCTGTATGAACTGCATGTGATATTAACATATAAGAGACACATGGTGCTCCCTGTGGTGCTTCTGCTGTGGGTCCTCCCTCAGCCTGTATGAATTGTATGTGATATTAACATATAAGAGACGCATGGTGCTCTCTGTGGTGCTTCTGCTGTGTGTCCTCTTTCAGCCTGTATGAATTGTATGTGAAATGAACATATAAGAGGCGCATGGTGCTCTCTGTGGTGCTTCTGCTGTGGGTCCTCCCTCAGCCTGTATGAACTGTATGTGCTATTAACATATAAGAGACGCATGGTGCTCTCTGTGGTGCTTCTGCTGTGGGTCCTCCCTCAGCCTGTATGAACTGTATGTGATATTAACATATAAGAGACGCATGGTGCTCTCTGTGGTGCTTCTGCTGTGGGTCCTCCCTCAGCCTGTATGAATTGTATGTCATATTAACATATAAGAGGCGCATGGTGCTCTCTGTGGTGCTTCTGCTGTGGGTCCCCCCTCAGCCTGTATGAATTGTATGTGATATTAACATATCAGCGACTCGTGGTGCTCTCTGTGGAGCTTCTGCTGTGGGTCCCCCTCAGCCTGTATGAATTGTATGTGATATTAACATATAAGAGACGCATGGTGCTCTTTGCGGTACTTCTGCTGTGGCCTCCCTCAGCCTGTATGAATTGTATGTGATATTAACATATAAGAGATGCATGGTGCTCTCTGTGGTGCTTCTGCTGTGGGTCCCCCCTCAGCCTGTATGAATTGTATGTGATATTAACATATCAGAGACTCGTGGTGCTCTCTGTGGAGCTTCTGCTGTGGGTCCCCCTCAGCCTGTATGAATTGTATGTGATATTAACATATAAGAGACGCATGGTGCTCTCTGTGGTGCTTCTGCTGTGGGTCCTCCCTCAGCCTGTATGAATTGTACGTAATATTAACATATAAGAGACGCATGGTGCTCTCTGTGGTGCTTCTGCTGTGGGGCCTCCCTCAGCCTGTATGAACTGTATGTGATATTAACATATAAGAGACGCATGGTGCTCTCTGTGGTGCTTCTGCTGTGGGTCCTCCCTCAGCCTGTATGAATTGTATGTCATATTAACATATAAGAGGCGCATGGTGCTCTCTGTGGTGCTTCTGCTGTGGGTCCCCCCTCAGCCTGTATGAATTGTATGTGATATTAACATATCAGAGACTCGTGGTGCTCTCTGTAGAGCTTCTGCTGTGGGTCCCCCTCAGCCTGTATGAATTGTATGTGATATTAACATATAAGAGACGCATGGTGCTCTTTGCGGTACTTCTGCTGTGGCCTCCCTCAGCCTGTATGAATTGTATGTGATATTAACATATAAGAGACTCATGGTGCTCTCTGTGGTGCTTCTGCTGTGGGTCCCCCCTCAGCCTGTATGAATTGTATGTGATATTAACATATCAGAGACTCGTGGTGCTCTCTGTGGAGCTTCTGCTGTGGGTCCCCCTCAGCCTGTATGAATTGTATGTGATATTAACATATAAGAGACGCATGGTGCTCTCTGTGGTGCTTCTGCTGTGGGTCCTCCCTCAGCCTGTATGAATTGTACGTAATATTAACATATAAGAGACGCATGGTGCTCTCTGTGGTGCTTCTGCTGTGGGGCCTCCCTCAGCCTGTATGAACTGTATGTGATATTAACATATCAGAGACTGGTGGTGCTCTCTGTGGAGCTTCTGCTGTGGGTCCCCCTCAGCCTGTATGAATTGTATGTGATATTAACATATAAGAGATGCATGGTGCTCTCTGTGGTGCTTCTGCTGTGTGTCCCCCCTCAGCCTGTATGAATTGTATGTGATATTAACATTTCTAGAGACTCGTGGTGCTCTCTGTGGAGCTTCTGCTGTGGGTCCCCCTCAGCCTGTATGAATTGTATGTGATATTAACATATAAGAGACGCATGGTGCTCTCTGTGGTGCTTCTGCTGTGGGTCCTCCCTCAGCCTGTATGAATTGTACGTAATATTAACATATAAGAGACGCATGGTGCTCTCTGTGGTGTTTCTGCTGTAAGTCCTCCCTCAGCCTGTATGAATTGTATGTGATATTAACATATAAGAAACACATGCTGCTCTCTGTGGTGCTTCTGCTGTGGCTCCTCCCTCCGCCTGTATGAACTGTATTTGATATTAACATATAAGAGATGCATGGTGCTCTCTGTGGTGCTTCTTCTCTGTGTCCTCCCTCAGCCTGTATGAACTGTATGTGATATTAACATATGAGACACGCATTGGTGCTCTCTGTGGGGCTTCTGCTGTGGGTCCTCCCTCAGCCTGTATGAATTGTATGTCATATTAACATATAAGAGGCGCATGGTGCTCTCTGTGGTGCTTCTGCTGTGGGTCCCCCCTCAGCATGTCTGAATTGTATGTGATATTAACATATCAGAGACTCGTGGTGCTCTCTGTGGAGCTTCTGCTGTGGGTCCCCCTCAGCCTGTATGAATTGTATGTGATATTAACATATAAGAGACGCATGGTGCTCTTTGCGGTACTACTGCTGTGGCCTCCCTCAGCCTGTATGAATTGTATGTGATATTAACATATAAGAGACGCATGGTGCTCTCTGTGGTGCTTCTGCTATGGGTCCCCCATCAGCCTGTATGAATTGTATGTGATATTAACATATCAGAGACTCGTGGTGCTCTCTGTGGAGCTTCTGCTGTGGGTCCCCCTCAGCCTGTATGAATTGTATGTGATATTAACATATAAGAGACGCATGGTGCTCTCTGTGGTGCTTCTGCTGTGGGTCCTCCCTCAGCCTGTATGAATTGTACGTAATATTAACATATAAGAGACGCATGGTGCTCTCTGTGGTGCTTCTGCTGTGGGGCCTCCCTCAGCCTGTATGAACTGTATGTGATATTAACATATAAGAGACGCATGGTGCTCTCTGTGGTGCTTCTGCTGTGGGTCCTCCCTCAGCCTGTATGAATTGTATGTCATATTAACATATAAGAGGCGCATGGTGCTCTCTGTGGTGGTTCTGCTGTGGGTCCCCCCTCAGCCTGTATGAATTGTATGTGATATTAACATATCAGAGACTGGTGGTGCTCTCTGTGGAGCTTCTGCTGTGGGTCCCCCTCAGCCTGTATGAATTGTATGTGATATTAACATATAAGAGACGCATGGTGCTCTCTGTGGAGCTTCTGCTGTGGGTCCCCCTCAGCCTGTATGAATTGTATGTGATATTAACATATAAGAGACGCATGGTGCTCTCTGTGGTGCTTCTGCTGTGTGTCCCCCCTCAGCCTGTATGAATTGTATGTGATATTAACATATCAGAGACTCGTGGTGCTCTCTGTGGAGCTTCTGCTGTGGGTCCCCCTCAGCCTGTATGAATTGTATGTGATATTAACATATAAGAGACGCATGGTGCTCTCTGTGGTGCTTCTGCTGTGGGTCCTCCCTCAGCCTGTATGAATTGTACGTAATATTAACATATAAGAGAGGCATGGTGCTCTCTGTGGTGTTTCTGCTGTAAGTCCTCCCTCAGCATGTATGAACTGTATGTGATATTAACATATAAGAAACACATGCTGCTCTCTGTGGTGCTTCTGCTGTGGCTCCTCCCTCCGCCTGTATGAACTGTATTTGATATTAACATATAAGAGACGCTTGGTGCTCTCTGTGGTGCTTCTGCTCTGTGTCCTCCCTCAGCCTGTATGAACTGTATGTGATATTAACATATAAGAGACACATGGTGCTCTCTGTGGTGCTTCTGCTCCGGGCGTCCCTCAGCCTGTATGAATTGTATGTGATATTAACATATACGAGACACATGGTGCTCTCTGTGGTGCTTCTGCTCCGGGCGTCCCTCAGCCTGTATGAATTGTATGTGATATTAACATATAAGAGACGCATGGTGCTCTTTGCGGTACTTCGGCTGTGGCCTCCCTCAGCCTGTATGAATTGTATGTGATATTAACATATAAGAGACGCATGGTGCTCTCTGTGGTGCTTCTGCTGTGGGTCCCCCCTCAGCCTGTATGAATTGTATGTGATATTAACATATCAGAGACTCGTGGTGCTCTCTGTGGAGCTTCTGCTGTGGGTCCCCCTCAGCCTGTATGAATTGTATGTGATATTAACATATAAGAGACGCATGGTGCTCTCTGTGGTGCTTCTGCTGTGGGTCCTTCCTCAGCCTGTATGAATTGTACGTAATAGTAACATATAAGAGACGCATGGTGCTCTCTGTGGTGCTTCTGCTGTAGGGCCTACCTCAGCCTGTATGAACTGTATGTGATATTAACATATAAGAGACGCATGGTGCTCTCTGTGGTGCTTCTGCTGTGGGTCCTCCCTCAGCCTGTATGAATTGTATGTCATATTAACATATAAGAGGCGCATGGTGCTCTCTGTGGTGCTTCTGCTGTGGGTCCCCCCTCAGCCTGTATGAATTGTATGTGATATTAACATATCAGAGACTCGTGGTGCTCTCTGTGGAGCTTCTGCTGTGGGTCCCCCTCAGCCTGTATGAATTGTTTGTGATATTAACATATAAGAGACGCATGGTGCTCTTTGCGGTACTTCTGCTGTGGCCTCCCTTAGCCTGTATGAATTGTATGTGATATTAACATATAAGAGACGCATGGTGCTCTCTGTGTTGCTTCTGCTGTGGGTCCCCCCTCAGCCTGTATGAATTGTATGTGATATTAACATATCAGAGACTCGTGGTGCTCTCTGTGGAGCTTCTGCTGTGGGTCCCCCTCAGCCTGTATGAATTGTATGTGATATTAACATATAAGAGACGCATGGTGCTCTCTGTGGTGCTTCTGCTGTGGGTCCCCCCTCAGCCTGTATGAATTGTATGTGATATTAACATATCAGAGACTCGTGGTGCTCTCTGTGGAGCTTCTGCTGTGGGTCCCCCTCAGCCTGTATGAATTGTATGTGATATTAACATATAAGAGACGCATGGTGCTCTCTGTGGTGCTTCTGCTGTGGGTCCCCCCTCAGCCTGTATGAATTGTATGTGATATTAACATATCAGAGACTCGTGGTGCTCTCTGTGGAGCTTCTGCTGTGGATCCTCCCTCAGCCTGTATGAATTGTATGTGATATTAACATATAAGAGACGCATGGTGCTCTCTGTGGTGCTTCTGCTGTGGGTCCCCCTCAGCCTGTATGAATTGTATGTGATATTAACATATAAGAGACGCATGGTGCTCTCTGTGGTGCTTCTGCTGTGGGTCCCCCCTCAGCCTGTATGAATTGTATGTGATATTAACATATCAGAGACTCGTGGTGCTCTCTGTGGTGCTTCTGCTGTGGCTCCTCCCTCCGCCTGTATGAACTGTATTTGATATTAACATATAAGAGACGCTTGGTGCTCTCTGTGGTGCTTCTGCTCTGTGTCCTCCCTCAGCCTGTATGAACTGTATGTGATATTAACATATAAGAGACACATGGTGCTCTCTGTGGTGCTTCTGCTCCGGGCGTCCCTCAGCCTGTATGAATTGTATGTGATATTAACATATAAGAGACGCATGGTGCTCTTTGCCGTACTTCGGCTGTGGCCTCCCTCAGCCTGTATGAATTGTATGTGATATTAACATATAAGAGACGCATGGTGCTCTCTGTGGTGCTTCTGCTGTGGGTCCCCCCTCAGCCTGTATGAATTGTATGTGATATTAACATATCAGAGACTCGTGGTGCTCTCTCTGGAGCTTCTGCTGTGGGTCCCCCTCAGCCTGTATGAATTGTATGTGATATTAACATATAAGAGACGCATGGTGCTCTCTGTGGTGCTTCTGCTGTGGGTCCTTCCTCAGCCTGTATGAATTGTACGTAATATTAACATATAAGAGACGCATGGTGCTCTCTGTGGTGCTTCTGCTGTAGGGCCTCCCTCAGCCTGTATGAACTGTATGTGATATTAACATATAAGAGACGCATGGTGCTCTCTGTGGTGCTTCTGCTGTGGGTCCTCCCTCAGCCTGTATGAATTGTATGTCATATTAACATATAAGAGGTGCATGGTGCTCTCTGTGGTGCTTCTGCTGTGGGTCCCCCCTCAGCCTGTATGAATTGTATGTGATATTAACATATCAGAGACTCGTGGTGCTCTCTGTGGAGCTTCTGCTGTGGGTCCCCCTCAGCCTGTATGAATTGTTTGTGATATTAACATATAAGAGACGCATGGTGCTCTTTGCGGTACTTCTGCTGTGGCCTCCCTCAGCCTGTATGAATTGTATGTGATATTAACATATAAGAGACGCATGGTGCTCTCTGTGGTGCTCCTGCTGTGGGTCCCCCCTCAGCCTGTATGAATTGTATGTGATATTAACATATCAGAGACTCGTGGTGCTCTCTGTGGAGCTTCTGCTGTGGGTCCCCCTCAGCCTGTATGAATTGTATGTGATATTAACATATAAGAGACGCATGGTGCTCTCTGTGGTGCTTCTGCTGTGGGTCCCCCCTCAGCCTGTATGAATTGTATGTGATATTAACATATCAGAGACTCGTTGTGCTCTCTGTGGAGCTTCTGCTGTGGGTCCCCCTCAGCCTGTATGAATTGTATGTGATATTAACATATAAGAGACGCATGGTGCTCTCTGTGGTGCTTCTGCTGTGGGTCCCCCCTCAGCCTGTATGAATTGTATGTGATATTAACATATCAGAGACTCGTGGTGCTCTCTGTGGAGCTTCTGCTGTGGATCCTCCCTCAGCCTGTATGAATTGTATGTGATATTAACATATAAGAGACGCATGGTGCTCTCTGTGGTGCTTCTGCTGTGGCTCCTCCCTCCGCCTGTATGAACTGTATTTGATATTAACATATAAGAGACGCTTGGTGCTCTCTGTGGTGCTTCTGCTCTGTGTCCTCCCTCAGCCTGTATGAACTGTATGTGATATTAACATATAAGAGACACATGGTGCTCTCTGTGGTGCTTCTGCTCCGGGCGTCCCTCAGCCTGTATGAATTGTATGTGATATTAACATATAAGAGACGCATGGTGCTCTTTGCGGTACTTCGGCTGTGGCCTCCCTCAGCCTGTATGAATTGTATGTGATATTAACATATAAGAGACGCATGGTGCTCTCTGTGGTGCTTCTGCTGTGGGTCCCCCCTCAGCCTGTATGAATTGTATGTGATATTAACATATCAGAGACTCGTGGTGCTCTCTGTGGAGCTTCTGCTGTGGGTCCCCCTCAGCCTGTATGAATTGTATGTGATATTAACATATAAGAGACGCATGGTGCTCTCTGTGGTGCTTCTGCTGTGGGTCCTTCCTCAGCCTGTATGAATTGTACGTAATATTAACATATAAGAGACGCATGGTGCTCTCTGTGGTGCTTCTGCTGTAGGGCCTCCCTCAGCCTGTATGAACTGTATGTGATATTAACATATAAGAGACGCATGGTGCTCTCTATGGTGCTTCTGCTGTGGGTCCTCCCTCAGCCTGTATGAATTGTATGTCATATTAACATATAAGAGGTGCATGGTGCTCTCTGTGGTGCTTCTGCTGTGGGTCCCCCCTCAGCCTGTATGAATTGTATGTGATATTAACATATCAGAGACTCGTGGTGCTCTCTGTGGAGCTTCTGCTGTGGGTCCCCCTCAGCCTGTATGAATTGTTTGTGATATTAACATATAAGAGACGCATGGTGCTCTTTGCGGTACTTCTGCTGTGGCCTCCCTCAGCCTGTATGAATTGTATGTGATATTAACATATAAGAGACGCATGGCGCTCTCTGTGGTGCTTCTGCTGTGGGTCCCCCCTCAGCCTGTATGAATTGTATGTGATATTAACATATCAGAGACTCGTGGTGCTCTCTGTGGAGCTTCTGCTGTGGGTCCCCCTCAGCCTGTATGAATTGTATGTGATATTAACATATAAGAGAAGCATGGTGCTCTCTGTGGTGCTTCTGCTGTAAGTCCTCCCTCAGCATGTATGAACTGTATGTGATATTAACATATAAGAATCACATGCTGCTCTCTGTGGTGCTTCTGCTGTGGCTCCTCCCTCCGCCTGTATGAACTGTATTTGATATTAACATATAAGAGATGCATGGTGCTCTCTGTGGTGCTTCTGCTCTGTGTCCTCCCTCAGCCTGTATGAACTGTATGTGATATTAACATATGAGACACGCATGGTGCTCTCTGTGGTGCTTCTGCTGTGGGTCCTCCCTCAGCCTGTATGAACTGTATGTGATATTAACATATAAGAGACACATGGTGCTCTCTGTGGTGCTTCTGCTGTGGGTCCTCCCTCAGCCTGTATGAATTGTATGTGATATTAACATATAAGAGACGCATGGTGCTCTCTGTGGTGCTTCTGCTGTGGGTCCTCCCTCAGCCTGTATGAATTGTATGTCATATTAACATATAAGAGGCGCATGGTGCTCTCTGTGGTGCTTCTGCTGTGGGTCCCCCCTCAGCCTGTATGTATTGTATGTAATATTAACATATCAGAGACTCGTGGTGCTCTCTGTGGAGCTTCTGCTGTGGGTCGCCCTCAGCCTGTATGAATTGTATGTGATATTAACATATAAGAGACGCATGGTGCTCTCTGTGGTGCTTCTGCTGTGGGTCCTCCCTCAGCCTGTATGAATTGTACGTAATATTAACATATAAGAGACGCATGGTGCTCTCTGTGGTGCTTCTGCTGTGGGTCCCCCCTCAGCCTGTATGAATTGTATGTGATATTAACATATCAGAGACTCGTGGTGCTCTCTGTGGAGCTTCTGCTGTGGGTCCCCCTCAGCCTGTATGAATTGTATGTGATATTAACATATAAGATGCATGGTGCTCTCTGTGGTGCTTCTGCTGTGGGTCCCCCCTCAGCCTGTATGAATTGTATGTGATATTAACATATCAGAGACTCGTGGTGCTCTCTGTGGAGCTTCTGCTGTGGGTCCCCCTCAGCCTGTATGAATTGTATGTGATATTAACATATAAGAGACGCATGGTGCTCTCTGTGGTGCTTCTGCTGTGGGTCCTCCCTCAGCCTGTATGAATTGTATGTCATATTAACATATAAGAGGCGCATGGTGCTCTCTGTGGTGCTTCTGCTGTGGGTCCCCCCTCAGCCTGTATGAATTGTATGTGATATTAACATATCAGAGACTCGTGGTGCTCTCTGTGGAGCTTCTGCTGTGGGTCCCCCTCAGCCTGTATGAATTGTACGTGATATTAACATAAGAGACACATGGTGCTCTCTGTGGTGCTTCTGCTCTGTGTCCTCCCTCAGCCTGTATGAATTGTATGTGATATTAACATATAGGAGACACATGGTGCTCTCTGCGGTGCTTCTGCTCTGGGTCCTCCCTCAGCCTGTATGAATTGTATGTGATATTAACATATAAGAGACACTTGGTGCTCTCTGCGGTGCTTCTGCTCTGGGTCCTCCCTCAGTCTGTATGAACTGTGTTTGATATTAACATATAAGAGACACATGGTGCTCTCTGTGTTGCTTCTGCTGTGGGTCCTCCCTCAGCCTGTATGAATTGTATGTGATATTAACATATAAGAGACGCATGGTGCTCTCTGTGGTGCTTCTGCTGTGGGTCCTTCCTCAGCCTGTATGAATTGTATGTGATATTAACATATAAGAGACGCATGGTGCTCTCTGTGGTGCTTCTGCTGTGGGGCCTCCCTCACCCTGTATGAACTGTATGTGATATTAACATATAAGAGATGCATGGTGCTCTCTGTGGTGCTTCTGCTGTGGGTCCTCCCTCAGCCTGTATGAATTGTATGTGGTATTAACATATAAGAGACACATGGTGCTGTCTGTGTCGCTTCTGCTGTGGGTCCTCCCTCAGCCTGTATGAATTGTGTGTGATATTAACATATCAGAGACTCGTGGTGCTCTCTGTGGTGCTTTGCTGTGTGTTCCCCCTCAGCCTGTATGAATTGTATGTGATATTAACATATAAGAGACACATGGTGCTGTCTGTGTCGCTTCTGCTGTGGGTCCTCCCTCAGCCTGTATGAATTGTATGTGATATTAACATATAAGAGACACATGGTGCTGTCTGTGTCGCTTCTGCTGTGGGTCCTCCCTCAGCCTGTATGAATTGTGTGTGATATTGTGCTCTCTGTGGTGCTTCTGCTGTGTGTTCCCCCTCAGCCTGTATGAATTGTATGTGATATTAACATATAAGAGACACATGGTGCTCTCTGTGTCGCTTCAGCTGTGGCCTCCCTCACCCTGTATGAATTGTATGTGATATTAACATATGAGACACGCATGGTGCTCTCTGTGGTGCTTCTGCTGTGGGGCCTCCCTCAGTCTGTATGAATTGTATGTGATCTTAACATATAAGAGACACACGGTGCTCTCTGTGGTGCTTCTGCTGTGGGACCTCCCTCAGCATGTATGAACTGTATGTGATATTAACATATAAGAGATGCATGGTGCTCTCTGTGGTGCTTCTGCTGTGTGTTCCCCCTCAGCCTGTATGAATTGTATGTGATATTAACATATAAGAGACACATGGTGCTGTCTGTGTCGCTTCTGCTGTGGGTCCTCCCTCAGCCTGTATGAATTGCATGTGATATTAACATATAAGAGACGCATGGTGCTCTCTGTGGTGCTTCTGCTGTGGCCTCCCTCAGCCTGTATGAATTGTATGTGATATTAACATATAAGAGACACATGGTGCTGTCTGTGTCGCTTCTGCTGTGGGTCCTCCCTCAGCCTGTATGAATTGCATGTGATATTAACATATAAGAGATGCATGGTGCTCTCTGTGGTGCTTCTGCTGTGTGTTCCCCCTCAGCCTGTATGAATTGTATGTGATATTAACATATAAGAGACACATGGTGTGCTCTGTGTCGCTTCTGCTGTGGGACCTCCCTCAGCATGTATGAACTGTATGTGATATTAACATATAAGAGATGCATGGTGCTCTCTGTGGTGCTTCTGCTGTGTGTTCCCCCTCAGCCTGTATGAATTGTATGTGATATTAACATATAAGAGACACATGGTGCTGTCTGTGTCGCTTCTGCTGTGGGTCCTCCCTCAGCCTGTATGAATTGCATGTGATATTAACATATAAGAGACGCATGGTGCTCTCTGTGGAGCTTCTGCTGTGGGTCCCCCTCAGCCTGTATGAATTGAATGTGATATTAACATATGAGAGACGCATGGTGCTCTCTGTGGTGCTTCTGCTGTAAGTCCTCCCTCAGCCTGCATGAATTGTATGTGATATTAACATATGAGACACGCATGATGCTCTCTGTGGTGCTTCTGCTCCGGGCGTCCCTCAGCCTGTATGAATTGTTTCACACAGACAGTTTCAAACTTTCGGTCTGAAAAAATATTGTTTACAATATTTTGAGAAAAGCAGTCTGGATACTGAATCGCAGTTTGGCAGGGGCATATTGTAGGCGTTCCTTCCAAATTTCCTTTCTTTATGAGCTGTTTCAATAGTTAGCAGCCTGACTCACGGAAGCAAACCATTGAAGCGTTATCAGCTCCCAAGATGGGGAGGTAACTTATTCACAAAAGACAAGCAGGTCCCTTTAAACCACTGTGAATTGTGGTGACGTTTTTAGGAGTAGGCAGTGGTGCAGGAGAGTGCTGCAAACTTTCAAAGAAAGTTGAAAGAAATAAGAAAACCTTGAAAGCATTCAATTTCCTTACAGTAGGTCAGGCTGATTTTATCAAAATAAAACGTTTTTTATTTAATAGCACTTACAATCTGCTGACCCCTACAGACCACCATCCCTGTGATTGTGGCCACTGACAGTGGGTTGCTATTTGCAAGTTACCTAA
Source organism: Lissotriton helveticus (assembly GCF_964261635.1). Classification (NCBI taxonomy): domain Eukaryota; kingdom Metazoa; phylum Chordata; class Amphibia; order Caudata; family Salamandridae; genus Lissotriton; species Lissotriton helveticus. The sequence continues at coordinate 25,073,699 of NC_136063.1, forward strand.
TGAATTATAATTAGTTAGGGCTGACTAGGACCCACTTCGAACTGAAATTTATAGATTGAAACCAATTCATTTAGACGTAGCGAAAACATTATATTGGATAAAACATCAGCTTGAAAACTTTCATTGGGTAAAAGCAAGCAATTAAAAAAAAAGTTTTAAAGGGTGGTTTTGTCATCAAAAATGTAGATAATTATTTGAAATAGAAGCTTTCCCCAGTGGAGTTTTAGGATTGAGGAGGTTGGATAACGAAAGGGCAATGGAATGGATATAACCCAATGTGATTTAATATTAGTTTTGACCACTGTACTTCAGTCATTGATTTGACAAATTAAATAGTTGTCATTTTAATGCATTTCTTTCTTTAAATGTTATTTGTGTGTTCTATTTTATTTCATGTGGTTTCACGTAGCAAGAACATGGACCAGATGCACCATAAGGTGTTAGATTTGTAAAACATAAGAAGAAATGCAGTAAAACAGACAAAACAAACATAAATGTATAACATATAATTGGGTTATTGTAAGGCATGGTGAACACAGAGTCCAGTCATGGCCAGGTAAGGGTCCCACTGCACCAAAGCCAAAGATCCCTGGCCCCAGTGGTTCTGTCTTCAGAACCTTTCACCCATTGGTCCATCTCAAACATTGGACAGGGGTCACAGATTTAGAAAGTACTTCTTATTGGAGACAGCTTCTTATTTTGATGCACGATGGATCTTTCTAAAAAAAAAAATCAGTGGACAAAACTCGCAGGGGCCCTCCTTAGGTGTCCGGGTGGAGAGTTTATTGTGTCTTAAAAACTGCCCGCAGCTTTGAGGGGGTGTTTCTGATAAACAAAAAGAAATGCCAAGCCAAATTACAAGGGAGACCATCTTGCATTATGCTTGTAAGCACCCTTCTCCCGCCATGACTACGGAATCCATTTTTTCATACGTGCCCCAACTTTACTTTAAAGAACATCTTTGGGCCAGATGTACAAATATCTGGTCACAAAATACTGGTCACAAACTGTACAAGTGAATGTTTAGGATCAGAGTTTTATATTAATCCAAATTGTGGAGAGGTGGTTAAATCACTTCTGCCAATCAAGGAGGCCGCAGGGCGAGCATGAGACTATTTATGGGGGATTGCCTCACACCATGGACCCAGAATTGTGATGTGCAGCCCCCGCCATTTGAGCTGAGGCCAGAACCGACAGTGTCTGCATTGGACTAACATGACTGCCCCAAACACCCCCCCACTCCAATAAGAATGAGCAACAGCGGGCCAGGACGCATCATGGGGGTGCCTGGAAGCGGAATAGGGCCCGGCACTCTACTCAGATGACAGGTGAGAGCAGATTCACAACCAAGAGTTGCTATAAGACTTTGGAGGAGATATCGAGGAGGTAACTGGACGCAGCATGACCTTTAATAAAAATGTGCAGTGCATCACTGTTAGAAATGGGGATCTCTAGCTGTCAGCGGCAGGTACCTTTGTCTAAGTGGGATCCTTCTTCCTTGCCGGGGTAGGGGAGTTACACTCCTAAAATAACCCCCGCTCACCCCCTTGGTTGCTTGGCACTAGCAGTCAGATGCAGTGTGAAAAGCATTTGCACATAACCATTAGTAATGCAGTGAAAATACTACAAAAGGACACCACACCAGTTTAGAAAAATATTCAATATTTTATATACTTAAAACAAGACTAAAACAATAAAAATCCAACATACAGTAATAAAAAAGATGCATTTTGCAAGAATAACCTTAACAATGCAGTTACTTGGACGGCCGTCCAGCGGCGTCAATGAGACCGGGCTGCGTTGCGGATTGAAGGCGGTGCTCGATGCAGTGCTGACAGATCATGGTGCAGGCGACAGAGCCGGTTGTGGAAAGCTAGCGTTGGTCGATGTGGACCACGGGGTGGGGTGGGGCGGTGTGTCATGAGACTTACGAGTGATGCCCCAAATCCATGATGCTGTTGCCGAAGTCGCGGTCAGCGTGCAGCGATGGCAAGACAAAGGCGGCAAAGTGAAGCAAGGCAGTGCCGAGTGCGGTGCCCAGAGGTCAAGGTGCAAGCAGTGGCTTGGTGGCAGCAGTCGTCGTTAGTGAGACCAGGATTGCGGTGCCGAGATGTGGACGGTGCCCTCTGCTGTGCCTTCAGAACAAGAAGCCAGACACAGACTCGGTGACGGCGTCTGCAGCTTTCCCCCGTCTGTGGCAAATGAAACCACGGTTCCAGAGGTGGTACCAAGATACAGTCCTTCTAGCTCTTCTTCTTGGAAGGTTCCTTGATTCCAGCAAGTTCTCTGAAGTCTTTTATCTCCTTGAGACTTCTAACAGGAGGCAAGCTCTACTTCAAGCCCTGGGAGAAAACTCAAACAGTAGGATGATGAAAGTACAATCCAGTCCTTTCCTTGCCCTCTACAGAAGCAGCACGCAACACAGCGGAGCACTCAGCAAAGTGCAGTTCCTCCTGACAGCTTTTCCAGCTCTTCTTCCTGATACTTTCCTTAGTTCAGCAGGAATCTAAGGTTCTGGGGTCTGGACCCCAATATTTATACTCAGTTTCTCTTTGCTCTTTGTTCTTTGTTCTTTGGGAAGAGAGTGTTTGTGCTCATGCCAAACCAGTTCTGTCAACTCTAGTCCAGCTCTCCAGCAGGAGGTGGAGACGGCATTGTGCAAGGGAGAAAGAATCCAACGTGTCAATCCACCACTCTAAATGCAGACCAGGCAGACTTCAAGTTCCACCTGGTCAACCCAATTGACCTGAATACCACCCCCTCCTGGGGAACTTCGCCAGCATCGGACTCAAGTAACTAGTCACTGCACCAACCCACATATCCCAACACATGCTCAAGCCTGTCTTCTCAACCAGCGGGAACTTCAACTACAGCCACATTAACAAACCCTCCTGGACCAACCATCATTGTACACGTCATGCCTTCACAATGCCCACAGTACACCACCGCCATCAGCGCCCCTGCCCCCCCCAGTCGCAGCTGGATCAAGGCCACCGAAGCATTTCTTGTCAACTCCCTCAGCACCACCACTCCACCAACCTTTACAGACTACAACACTGCAGCGCGCAATATCCACTGATGGATCATCAACTGCATCAACACCCTGGCACCCCACAAGAAAAAAACAGGCAAACATCACTCCAAGAAGGCCATCTGGTTAACTCCCGCCCTCCACTAGTCAAGACGCACCTTCAGACATCTCAAGAGGAGATGGAGCCACAAGAATACCTCAGAAATTCACACAACCTTCAAATCCACCATCAACGCACACCACACAGAGGAAGAGGAAATCCTCTCGATTTGGGCAGGTAGGTGTGCCTTCCTGCACAACATTAATCGACTCTGCAACACCATGGCGCAAGGGTGCCTGTGTTGACACATGGCAGCTATTGTGCATCAATGTAGGGGAAAAATACAGGGGCGCTCATTCGTAAGCCCCTTCTGACAGTTTAAAGCCGCTGGTGCATCACTTTCTTGCAGAATTAATTTTGTACCATGTTGCGCGATATTTACAAAGTGACGCATCTAGTCATATGTGTGACCTTGTGAAGCCCTGTGCCACATTATGCCTGCATCAGGCATATTGTATGCAGGGTGGGCGTTTACAGGCAACCGAGCCTCATAGGAGTGGTGCAGTGTAATACATCAGATTTCAATGTGACAATTCTAGGACGCAAGTGTACCAGAACCTTACACCTGCCTCACGGCAGGTGTAAGGGTGACACAGTGCCACAGGGATATGCTGGCCCCATGCATTTCTGGAGTTGCATCATTCTTGTGTCACAACTGCAGCAATGCGTGACTTTAGCGCTGCCAGATATATGAGGATTACAGACGTATCGGTCATTAATTGCTACATGGAGCGCCGTTCAGTGAATACAGCACATCCATGGTGACGCAAGTAAAAAGTGTTGCAACACTGTTTTGTCGCAGTGCTGCAACACTTTCCATGGATGTGGCCCAGGAATGTGCCCTATCTTAATGACAGTGCGCATTCCTGCCCCTTTGTTTCTTCGCAGGGCAGCGCAGCAACGTTCCTTGCAGCGCTGTCCAGTACCAAACCTTCTGCAACGAGGCCTTAAGACCAGCTATTATCTGGTCTTAAAAAACTGCCTCTAACTGGAGTTTGAGGCTGTTTTGGGTGTTTTCTAGCATACAAGGAATTCCTTGTAAATATCGAAAGTGGGGCTAGCGGCAGGTTTTGCACAGGAACCCCCACTTTGCATCTCATTTTCATTAGCTCCCGCTAGCATAAGTAGTGATTTGAAAAATTCACGTTTACGGCGGAAAAGTGCCACTAACTGCAATCACCATCAACTGGTAAATACTGCGCTAAAGAAAAGTCACAGTAACGTCATAAAATGTACGCTACGGCGGCGTTAAGTCTTTGTAAATATACCCCTCAGTCTTGGACCTTCATGGGGTTACGGTGTGATTTGCTTGGGGATTACTGACTGCAAGGCAGAGAATCTACTGGTGGAGACTTCAGCTTCAACTACGGAGGCCCCCTGAGGGCAAAAACCAAGCGCGTGAGGCCACAATGTGGCTACACTCTGCCCACAGAGAGGGGCTGATACTGCTAACTATTGAACCACCTAATCCACTCATAATCTAGTCATCTCTTCGACTAAAGTTATGAAATACATGTTTGTCTATCAATGAAATCAATTGTAACAATGTTTCTAAGTGTTTAAAAGATTGTTTTCTCATAAACAATACTCTTAATAAAGAATAGATTTTTTTTTAAACCTGAATTGAAATGGCTCTGAATCTAAACTACTCCATTAATATTAATGAGATAGGTCGCAAATTGCAACTCATTATAATGGACTTATGGTTACGTTTAAAAAGAAAGGTTTACAGTGGTCCCAATGGTCCCAGAGAAAGGTTTTCTAACATTCACAAAGGGGGGCCCTTCTGTTTCGCGAGTTAGTGGCCCCCCCAAAGTGGGATTCAGTTTTATGGTTTACAACTGCTATTTGAGTCTTAAAGCATTATTATATATGAATAGAAATTTTGACAGGTCACCATTTCTTCCAAGTAACGATTCCTTCTTCATTTTTAAACCCCGTTTAGGAGTTAGAAAAAAAGTTACAGGCTCATAAAAGGGGTTTTGTACATTGCTAATAGCAGTTTTTCAGTCTCCAAAACCAAATTAGAGCATTTGCAAGAAAAAAATTGCGTTGTACATCTGCCTGTTTGTTCTGAAAATACATTTAAATTGCAATAAAGTGCATGTTTTGATAATAAATGTTTCTCACTAAAAGTGGTCGAGAAAACGTTTTTTCCAACTCAAGTGATATGATTTTAAGTTGGCAGTGTTGTTAAATTGGCACTTCCTGTAACAAACTTAGGGGCATATTACCAACAACTAGCGATATTTATCGCTAAATGGGCTTAGCGACATTTTTTCTATCGCCGTGCATCGTCGGATTTTATCGCAGAAATAACTTGCTATTAGCAATGTTTATCTCAAATGTGATAGCATTTCAGGCGTTAGCCGCGAAATGCGTGAATATCACTGGTAATGCAGCGATATTCATGCATTATCGCTAATGAGGACTTAGCCATAATATCCAACTCCCATTGGATATAATGGCTAAGAACTGGTCTGAGCAGGCTTTAGTTTTTGAGGATATTCGCGCTTAGCGCGAATATTTCCCATGCTACGCCTGTATTGGTAATATGTAATAGCGATGTTAGCAACTGCTTTCAGTCGATAACAGGTTGGGTACACCCACTTTGCATGTCATTAGCGATAAATATTGCTGACATGGAAAGCGGGCCCCAAACCGCTCGCTATCACCTACAAGTGGTTTCTAACTGCTGCTAGCGACAGCTTGCTAATAGGGCGATAGAATTATCGCCGCTTAGTGGCGGAAAACGGACGCTAAAGCGGCGATAATCACATATCACCCGCCTTGGTAATAGGCCCCTTAGTATTTTATTCGCTGCCTTTTTCCTTCCAAGCTCTGGACCGACAGGGTTTAAACTGGCCCCAGCCATCCGCTAAGAAGTATCTGTCTGTCTTCACCCAGCTGGCTCTGCCTCGCCCTGATCCCCAAATGCCCAGTGTCCTAACCCAAGTGTAGGCTTCGACACTGATAAACCTCGCCTACGTCCTAAGATGGCGGCCGCGAACTCCTTCTAACTCCTGACCGTAGGGCGAACCAGTCCAGACTCCCACCCTGGCTCTGCCAAAGCCCCGTCAACCCCTGATGTTGACAATACATGAGCAATCCAAACTCCAAAGCCTGGACTGAGAGTGGCACACCTGCACACACCCAGCCCTCCCCAAGGAGGGAGGGTCTCAGAGCAGTTCCGCAAAGCTTTCAAGACATGGCTTTTTACTCAGTCTGCAGCCTAACATTCTTTAGCAAACTCCATGCATTGTCCGCTTTTAGCGCCTTGATGCCCTTGGGCTAAGTCCGCGCTTTATAAGACCCAGTTTCATTCATTCATTCATTTAGAAGAGGACCCCCCCTTAAACTCCTCCCCGTGGTCTTCAGTGCTGCATGTGAAGCCGAGTTCAACTGTGTGTACCACAAACAACATTTGAATGTGATCAGTTGCGCGTAACCCACTCAGGTGCGTCTACTGGAGACCAGCCAATCACAGACTCACTCAGAGGGATCTAAAGAGGACCAGGCATGCGCAACCCCACAAAAAAACACACCCAGAGGTGACCAGACATGCACTGCCCCCTCCCCCCCACACAGTTAGACCTGCAAGTGACCATGTATGTCCGCCCTCACAGGTAGATATAAAGATGACCAGTCATGCAAAGCCCCACCTAGGTACATCTAAGGTGAGCAGGCTTCTACAGCCCCACACAGCTAGCTCTTAGATGGCCTGTGTTGAACAACCTCACACAGGTAGATTTGAAACTGTCCAGGTGTGCACAGCTCCTCCCACACGGGTTTACATCCGTGGTGTGTCATTTATTGTGAGTCTTACCTGTGCCCACAAGGAGGGCCGCAGCCAGGAGAGAGCCGAACACAGCCTTCATCCTTCAGAGGGATGGAGCAGCGATGGAAGAAGGGATGCTGGTGGTGTCTGTGGGTGCTACCTGTGTTTGATGGTTCTGTGTCAGGTCTGAGTGGGATGTCAGTGCCTGGGCCCTGGGTGTGATGTCTGGGTGTAAGATACGTGTGAGTTGTGCGCGGTGCCAGTGAGTGGGATCTGGTTGTGAGGTCCGTGTGTGTCTCATATGGGGCTTCAAGTATCGTCACAGTGTTGTGTAAATGCAGCTCTTGGCAACACGTGTTCACAAAACACACCCGTATCTTGTATTCACCCTATTGTTCACTTGTTGCATTAAACTATGCCCCTCGGCGACGTCGCATCTCACAATGCTGCAAAGATAATAATTACAAAAGTTGCATTTCTTCATTTTTGTCGCTACCACTAAACACAACACTATTCAGGCACGAGAAGCATTTGTGAGCACACAATCAACAATAGGACCGTGACGAGGGAACGCCGTCCCAGTTTTACTTTCGATTTCATTTAACAAAGAAGGAGCGATCTGGGCCTGTCATTAGTGAGGCTTCTTCTCCCCGGTCCCTCGGTTGCTATGGTTACCGGAGCATCCCTCGGTGCACATGTCCCCGGGCTCGAGCCTCGGGGGGATGACGAGTGTCCGTCATTGTCCTCGCTGGGGGGGACGGGCCCAGGGGGGGAGAGCGCAAAGGACTGTGGGAGAGGGGCCCCCAGGAGCCTGGACCTGGCAGGGCCCTCCTTGTAAGAATGCACCCGTGGGATGTCGGGGTTTCACAGCATCCTGAACATTAATGCACTGTGGGTGGAGTCACCACCTGCCAAGTGTGAGCCGCCCCCAGGGGGGGGGAGGAGTGTGTGAGTAGAGGGGGCCACGCCTGGCCCCCCCAGACCCTGCCCCCGTGCGCACGCGCCTCAGCTATGGGACGTGCCCACGTAGCCCCCACAGTAATTCATCATTCTAAACCCAGGAGGGACGGAGCGCACCTGGGGTGAGTTGTCGACACGTTTCAAACAGTTGTGGCCTCATTCAAAGGCCTGTTGTGTAAACAAAAGCATCTCCCTGCAATAAACAATTCACCTGTGGATTTCTGTAACACACTACCATAAACGAGTTGCAATGTAGTGCTCACAGCAAATATTATAAAAACTGAAGACTTATAAAGTACAGATATTTATTTACATAATTCAGAAAACTTCTCGTACCTTGCTTTAGAGCGTATAATCTACGAGTGACTCACAGACAAGTCAAGTCACAGTGTGAGTGTGACCCTTGTTAAAATATGTGTATCCCATTCTGCTCATCTCAGGAATAGGTGAAAGGTGTGTTTTCATTCTATGGAGGGCTGCGCATAGGGCGTGCTCGTGCATGCCTTATTATGCTCCACTTTACAGATGTGAATTTGTTCACTATATACTCACCATCTGTTGCTGAGGGCTATACCGGTTGTTAAAGGCCCGAGCCAAAGTCGAGAGCCTATAGCGAGGGAGAGGGCGTTTAACAACTGGTCTAGCCCAAGCCAGACGGGGTGTTAGGCTATTAGAGCATACAATCCACTGAGGGTACACGTTCTAAATTAACAGTGCGTCCCCGTGCCCGACCCCCTGCTGCTCACCGCCTTCGGCCACCGAGGTTTCCATAAATAGAGCATTTTTTATTTCACCTGTGCTGCTGTTTGATACATTTGCACAGAACTTTGCAAAGAAAGGGTAATTCACCTCTGCTCATTCCTGGAATGTCTCACAGTGATCCGTCAAGCAGGGGCCAAGAAACAGGGAGGGGGGGGGGGGACATTTTTTTGCCAGGGTAAGCAAATAGTGGAAGAGGTATAGAAATACAGCTGAATAGAATTACAACACATTTTACAGAAAGGTTTAACGTCCAACTGTACTGATGTCTGGATCCCCAAATCACATTTTTGTTGTCATAGACAAACACGGATCATAACACAGGTCTTTTTCACGGATTGCTGTCTTGTTAGACCAGGAGCGGCACTCAAAGCGGCACCCTCATAGTGGTGGGCGACTACTGCCTTCACCAGGAGTTAAAAAATTCAAAAAACATATTAAAAAAACACAACAATGGAAAAAGGAGGAACAAATTCTGCGCTATTCTCAAATAGGGGACAATTAATTCACCTATTTTTATGCCAAATGTTCACTGTGAAGTTAATCAAACATTATGTACATCATCACTCGCACAAGGGGACATGATTACACATTTTATTTTTTGTGATCAGCACATAAATTATTTTTATCTTATTTCGTATACTCTTTTTTTCTTTCAAACAAAACAAAGAAATGAAATGTAAATTTTAGTATCAATACTTCATACACCAGTAATACATTCTTTATTGATTGGTTAAAAAAACCATTTACAATTACAACATGACAAGAAAATTAGTAAAAGTGAATCCGATAAAATGAGTTTAAAACAGTTAATTTAAAATAACTTGAGATTCAGAGGACCAATGAGTTCTAGTAGTGTTCCGGTACAGTACTTAAATCTGAATTATTTGTAGACTGGTTCTGATATTGTGTCTGTTAACACCACCATCTGCTATAATGAGGAAACTTTGGGTTGGAGAGTGGCTTCGAGGGATTTTATCGCTTTGTGGACAAATTTTGAAAGCCCAATGTTTAGCTTGACGTTGTCAGAGTCAAGAGCGGCCATTATTGCCTGGCGGCAAGATCGAACTTCCAACTGGATAAATTGGCCTCGCAACAGTGACCGTCTGGCTGTAAGCAGTGCAGGACATGCACAAACGATATGTTCAATTGACTCTGAATGGTAGCCGCACAATCTGCATTTCGTGCAACTACTTGGCCGCCGCCATTCCGGGAGGTTCTTCAAAAAGGGCCATTCTCCCATCCTCAGGGCTAAAAACTTGCGTTTCCAATAAAGTGCATATGTGCTTGACAAGTAGAGCGGCGGAACACCCACTTTAAGATTGGCGATTACAGCCCAGGCATGTCTCCTCTTTGAAAGGATCGCCCTGTCAGAGTGGAAGGACCACAATCTAACAGATTTTTTGATAGCAGACTTTAGCACCGGGACAGATGGATTTATGTCCCAGAGATCTTTTGCACCTAATAGCTGTAGGCTGTGGTCCAGGAGTTGCCGATGCTTGTAGCTGGTCTGTTTATGCTGTATTTCCTGCCAGAGTCGGGCCTTCAAAGAACCCACCTCGGCCTGGCGCAGACTACGGCACAGTTTAATGAATGCACCTGCCTCCACTCCATGCTGGTCTTGGAGACCCAATTCAAGTCTCACTTGAGCTGGTGAGGCAGATTTTGGCAACCCAAAGGCTCTTTTGAAGATTTTTGTTATTAACTTGTTTAATAGAGTACTGGTTGCACCTTTGGTGATTTCGTGGCCATAGGTCAGGGAGTTGATTACTTTGGTTTTCATTACTTTCAGCATAGGTATTAAGCTGGGACCTAGTAGCTGTTTTGCCAGCTTTGCAGCAACCACTTCTAGCGACAGAGCTTTCATTTTTAAGGCTTCTTTGTGCTTGATAAATGAGCCTCTTCTATCCAGATGGATGCCCAGGTATTTGTAGCTGTGGGTTGAGTCTAACTTTGTTTTGCTAAAATACCACCTTTCTGTTGACCTTTTTTGCTTCCCAAAAGAGATGGTTTTGGTTTTTGACAAGTTGAGCTCTAGATGATTACTTGTCGTATAGGGTAGCAATTCATCCAGCAATCTCTGGAGACCCACTTTTGTGTGACTTAAAAGCACAAGATCGTCGGCATAAAGCAGGTTAGTGATGCGAGTCCCATCGAGAACTGGAGAAAGATCAGATATAAACAAGTTGAAGAGAAGTGGGGCCAGTACGCACCCTTGTTTGACGCCGGTTTCGGTTTGTATCTTCCTGGAGACATGGCTGCCTTCGCCTAGCTTAATTCCTATTCAAGTTTCAGTGTGGAGTTGAATAATCGCCTGAAGGAGAGACTGCGGGATGCCCCACGATTGTAGTTTCTGCCATAACAGGCCCCTAGGCACACGATCAAAGGCGGCTTTGAAATCTACAAAGCAGCAGTGCAGCGGGATATGTTGGCAGGTCGCTTTATTCAGCAAGACGGTTAGCGCTAGCAAATTGATTGTGGTACCGGTATTAGCCACAAAGCCCGTCTGATTGAAAGAAAGGAGTGCAGTTGATTCGGTCCAAGCCTGTAGCTCCTCCAGTAGAATATTTGCGTAGTACTTGGACTCCACATCAAGAAGCGCTACCATTCGGTAATTTTTTGGCTCATTTCTCTTCCCGCCTTTGTGGATTGGATGGATAACTGCGCCACGCCAGGATTCTGGGACCGTGTTGTTTAGACTGCAGTAGAGAAATAAAGGAGTCAAGTATTCTGACCATAGACTGATGTCATATTTAAACATAGCTTGGGGGAGACCGTTTGGGCCTGGGGCTCCATCGGCTCTGGCTTTCCTTATGCAGCTTGAGATCTTATTTTTTAAGGCGACCAGCGACACCGTAGGCTCCAGTGCAGTGTCACTCGATAGTTCCTTGTGTGACAGATCTTCAGATGGAATTGCTGCAGGGGAAGCCCGCCTCAAACTCTCCAGTCCCAGAAGAAATCTCGTGGAGTTGACAGGGCCGGCAGAGTTGGTGCAAGCTTCGTTTGTGTCGGTGACTCTGAAGTGCAAAGATAAAAACTTGTACCAAACTGCTTCGCTGATGTTTGCGCTGCCGTATCCACTTGCACTTTGATTACTCCTATTTACGAGAGACCAGAATTGCTTTGGGTTAGGATTTTTACTTTCGTGGATAAGCTTTATCCAGAATTGATCCGATGTCACTCGTTTTTCCTTTTGTGTGGCGATTCTGAAGGCGGCTTGAGCTTGCTTATAGTTATTAAAATAGGTTTTGCTGCTGGGGGACTTCATACACCATGAGAGAGCGCAAATCAAGAAAAAGTAGAAGTGAACCATATTTACAAGCACGTTGCATTAGTTTAGTGAAGATTACATAAGAGTGTCGAATTTATAGAGTGAAAATATATAAGAGTGTTTAATTAAAATAGAATGCATATATCAGTGTGAAAAGCTAATGTAGAAGTGTGTAGAGATGTTAGAATGATGTTGAAATTCCATGTTATGTGGCTGTTGTAGAGGAGAATGTAATGCTGCTAAACGTAGAAATGTGTAGGCCACATGGCAGTTCACAGAGAATGAAAGGGGTTTGTTAGACGGGGACCTGGAGGGTCGGCCGAGCACAAGGGGAGAGGCCTCCGGTGAGGGCCGTCTCCCACGATCGCACAGACAGGTAACTTCCCCCCCACAGATGGACACCACACGAAGATCAGCTTAACACCTTTTATAGGCAGTTCTTGAAGTGAGGCAGTACGGTACAAGGAGATCAGGACACGATGGTCCTCTCGATTCTAGTCTCTAGTAGGGAAAGGGGGTAGCGGGACAGTCTTGGTACCTACGGGTACCGGGGTGGAAACGGCGGTAGCTCACAATCCTCGAGCTCGGCGTTCGGATGGATCGGACCGCGGCAGCGCCAGCAGGTCCCAAAGAGATCGTAGGTGGCAACGGGCCGCGGCAGCGCCAGCAGGTCCCAACGAGGATGACGGTTACAACGGGCCGCGGCAGCGCCGGCAGGTCCCACGAGGATAAAGGTTGCAACGGGCCGCGGCAGCGCCAGCAGGTCCCACGAGGATGAAGGTTGGAACGGGCCGCGGCAGCGCCAGCAGGTCCCACGAGGATGAAGGTTGAAACGGGCCGCGGCAGCGCCAGCAGGTCCCACGAGGATGAAGGTTGGAACGGGCCGCGGCAGCGCCAGCAGGTCCCACGAGGATGAAGGTTGCAGAAGGCCGCGGCAGCGCCAGCAGGCAGGACAATAGTTCACAAGGCAGGGCTGCGGCAGCGCCAGCAGTCCGTCAAGGATGAGTTCTTCTCGGTGTCTCTCGACTCCAGGATACAACTGCCTTCCTGTTCTGGGGCTGCCTCAGTTATAGGGCTGGCGCTCTTTGATGTCCGGACCCTCGCTCTTGGAGGTCGGGAGGTCCGGGATGAGGGAGTCCAGACACCCAGCAGGGGGGTGGAGCCAGCGCCCGAGGAGGCTGGGGGTGATCGGCACCTGGCGGGAGAGAGCCATCGACACTTCTTACTCCCATTGACCTGCCAAGTGGTCCGTTCACCTCCTGGGTGGATGGTGGTGCCGGGATGTCGGGGCCTGGCCAGGCCCAGGGTTGGGGTCGAGCTGAGGCCGCGCGGCCGCGTGGTGCCGTGTCCAAGATGGCGGCTGGGCCGGGCAATGGTGCTGACGGTGGCCCGGGCCCGTGACACAGGGACATCCAGGAGCAGGCGTCCCATAGGGGACGGGTTGCGGGTTGGTTCTGTGGGTAGCACCCGGAGAGCCGGTGTCGGGGCTCTGTCATGCGGGGGGGAGCGAGCCCGTCATGGGGCCTGACCAACAGGGTTGTTACTCTCTCACATGAGATGGATTTTAACGTTGTTATAATTCAAAGTATTATTGATCCTAGAACTGAAATATATATTTTATAGAAGTGCTTCATATAACCATTGTGTGTAATAAGTTAGAATACTGTTTAGACAGAGTGCACAGGCCCTTTTCATGTAATTCTAAAAGGCCTGAATAGATGAGGTCGTTTCTTTTGATCTGCATGTATTTGTTAGAGGAAGGTCATGTTAAGCATAAATTGCAGAGCCTGCTCGATGGATTACGACCTAGAAGATACGGTGGAGGCCGGAATTTGGGGCCCACTGTACAAGTGTCTGTTTGCAGGTGCGAGGAGGTTCCAATCAAGAGAGTGATGAATAGGGTTTTGTTCAGGGAGCCAGGCACAGGCCTGGAGGAGGCTTCAGGAATTTCCTGGGGGGTACCGTCCTGCCGGAGAAGAGCCTGAGAAGCAAGGTCAACGCTAACGATGGGCCCAGAGGAGTATCAGCATGGAAAATGCCAGAACCAACACCACGTGAGGGGCGTCTCTAAAGGGCGTTTCTATTGTAAATGTGATTTTTGTATTAGGGACAGCACCCCTGGGTGGAGTTAGGGCAGATGGTCTGAGGAACCTAAGAGAGCGGATGGGTAGGCAGATAGGATAACTGCGAGATATCGATTTGCAACGAAGACTAAGGGAAGTGCGTGATCTTCTTTGGAAGTCACCACACTGACACCTTTTTAGGTTAAGATTCTACTAAGTAGGGATGTCACTTAGTCTAGTGTAGGGACAGTCTAATCTGTATTTTCTTCCTTTCTGTAAATGACTCACAAGCTACAGCTTGTGTCTATTCTTGCAACTCTGATGATTCTTGAATTGGTTTTGGTGATATTCTTCTGCCGACTAAGAGCATTTAGAAAATTTATGTTTGTATTGATACCAGTATATCTTTTGAACCTTATTTTGAGATGTTTGTATCTCCAGTTAACTTTGGCTTTGTAATAAACTTTTAAACTTATTCGTAGTTAGTGGTTCTTTAGCGTGGTGTAAGTCCTTAACTGATTGACCTAGTAGTGGATTGCCTTTTACTCTATGACAGGTATCAACGGTTCAGTCGACCTGAGTTGGGATCTAGATCTATAGCAATAGTTCAGAAATCCCGCCGTATCAACCATATACCACTATATACAACCATATATACACACATATATACAGCCAATGACAAAAACACTTAGAACAAAAAATGGAACAAAAACCAAAAAACTAGATAATTTTTCACCCTTAGAAAAAGATTGTAGCAAAGGCTTAGTGCCCTCCCATTAGCTCTAGGAGGTGCACTAGGAGGTAATCAGACAACACTGGTTCAATGCACAAATGTTACAGAACCTGAATCAACAAGTGTGTCACAAGGCATTAATTTCCAAAATACATTTTTATACAGAACTCCTCTATATGGAAAGTGTCGACGCGGTTGCGTTTCGGCCTTCCAACAAGTCTGGCCTCTTCAGGACAGGGCGATAAACAACAAGCAAGCTCAATCCGGCAGCAGCTGGTAATCAATCACTAGAGGTACATCCACTATTTCTTATAAACACCTGGATTTGGTGCGTTTTCATTCGCATCTGGGTTCAATCTCTCCTCTCTATTGTATACTTTCCAAATGTCACTCTTCTACGTCTGAGTCCTATCGTACAACAACGCTCGGGCCGCCATCATGGTCGGAATCAACTCAGGAGTTAAGCAGCACAAGCGCGGTGGTGACAGAATACTATGTCTATATGAGAAGGAGTTAATAGGTCCTTTTTAGGTCGAACCTCAGCCAGGGCGCATGTGTTGCTCCGCGAGGCTTCTTGTAAGCACTGAAAACTTCCATGTGTGGGTCTGACTCCCCTTACGCCCTGGGTTGGCTGTTGCCTGTGTCCTTTTCTTATTGTAGCCTGCAAATGGCTAAAGGCGGGCGCATGCTCCACCTTTTTGCCAAATGTTCACTCCCACAGCCTTTTGCTTGCAGGAGCGAGCAGGGGCGCGCAGGCTGGCAGCTGCATTCCTCTCCTTGTGGGTCAGGTTACACGCAAAGCACAGTGAGGAATTCCCGCGCCTTGTGGGGATCTTGTTTTCATTGTGCTGGATGATTTATGAACAGAAAAACTGCAAAAAACACAAAGATGCACAAAGTCACACATCTAAGAAAGTGAGCCTTCGGTAAACAGAGATGTGGCAAAGGACGCGCCGGCAGAAACACTGCATAATCTGAACGCAAGAGTGAGAAAAACATTAATTTCTAATAATATGTTTGAAAATGCAAGCTTTCTAATGTGAATAAATACATTAGAAATAACTACAATTCGCAAAGGACTGTTCAACTTCGTTCTACACGTATGTTTTTAAAAATCAGATGTTTGATGGGCAGCATCTCTTGCAATTATTTTTCCCTTTTAAACGCAGGTCCATGTGCTTGCTTGCACTGACGTCTAACCTTTAACACATTTAATCTGGAAAAGATTGACCCTATTCTTTTTAAAAGATGCAAAATAGAGGTTTAATATAAATGGAGGGCCACCTGCGCTCTCTGTGCCCTCCACCACCTGCACTCTCTGTGCCCTCCACCACCTGTGCTCTCTGTGCCCTCCACCACCTGTGCTCTCTGTGCCCCTCACCACCTGCACTCTCTGTGCCCTCCACCGCCTGTGCTCTCTGTGCCCTCCACCACCTGCACTCTCTGTGCCCTCCACCACCTGCACTCTCTGTGCCCTCCACCACCTGTGCTCTCTGTGCCCTCCACCACCTGTGCTCTCTGTGCCCTCCACCACCTGTGCTCTCTGTGCCCCTCACCACCTGCTCTCTCTGTGCCCTCCACCGCCTGCACTCTCTGTGCCCTCCACCACCTGCACTCTCTGTGCCCTCCACCACCTGTGCTCTCTGTGCCCTCCACCACCTGTGCTCTCTGTGCCCTCCACCACCTGCACTCTCTGTGCCCTCCACCACCTGCACTCCTTGTGCCCCTCACCACCTGCACTCTCTGTGCCCTCCACCGCCTGTGCTCTCTGTGCCCTCCACCACCTGTGCTCTCTGTGCCCTCCACCACCTGTGCTCTCTGTGCCCTCCACCACCTGTGCTCTCTGTGCCCCTCACCACCTGCACTCTCTGTGCCCTCCACCACCTGCACTCTCTGTGCCCTCTACCTCCTCTCTCTGTGCCCTCCACCACCTGCACTCTCTGTGCCCCTCACCACCTGCACTCTCTGTGCCCTCTACCTCCTCTCTCTGTGCCCTCCACCACCTGCACTCTCTGTGCCCTCCACCACCTGTGCTCTCTGTGCCCTCCACCACCTGTGCTCTCTGTGCCCCTCACCACCTGCACTCTCTGTGCCCTCCATCGCCTGCACTCTCTGTGCCCTCCACCACCTGCACTCTCTGTGCCCTCCAACACCTGTGCTCTCTGTGCCCTCCACCACCTGCACTCTCTGTGCCCCTCACCACCTGCACTCTCTTTGCCCCTCACCACCTGCACTCTCTGTGCCCTCTACCTCCTCTCTCTGTGCCCTCCACCACCTGCACTCTACGTGCCCCTCACCACCTGCACTCTCTGTGCCCTCTACCTCCTCTCTCTGTGCCCTCCACCACCTGCACTCTCTGTGCCCTTCACCACCTACGCTCCCTGTGCCCTCTACCTCCTCTCTCTGTGCCCTCCACCACCTGCACTCTCTGTGCCCCTCACCACCTGCACTCTCTATGCCCTCCACCACCTGCACTCTCTGTGCCTTCCACCACCTGTGCTCTCTGTGCCCTCCACCACCTGCACTCTCTGTGCCCTCTACCTCCTCTCTCTGTGCCCTCCACCACCTGCACTCTCTGTTCCCTCCACCGCCTGCACTCTCTGTGCCCTCTACCTCCTCTCTCTGTGCCCTCCACCACCTGTGCTCTCTGTGCCCCTCACCACCTGCACTCTCTGTGCCCTCCACCACCTGCACTCTCTGTGCCCTCCACCACCTGTGCTCTCTGTGCCCTCCACCACCTGTGCTCTCTGTGCCCTCCACCACCTGTGCTCTCTGTGCCCCTCACCACCTGCACTCTCTGTACCCTCCACCGCCTGCACTCTCTGTGCCCTCCACCACCTGCACTCTCTGCGCCCTCCACCACCTGTGCTCTCTGTGCCCTCCACAACCTGTGCTCTCTGTGCCCTCTACCAACTGCACTCTCTGTGCCCTCCACCACCTGCACTCTCTGTGCCCCTCACCACCTACGCTCTCTGTGCCCTCTACCTCCTCTCTCTCTGCCCTCCACCACCTGCACTCTCTGTGCCCCTCACCACCTGCACTCTCTGTGCCCTCCACCACCTGCACTCTCTGTGCCCTCCACCACCTGTGCTCTCTGTGCCCTCCACCACCTGTGCTCTCTGTGCCCTCCACCACCTGCACTCTCTGTGCCCTCCACCGCCTGCACTCTCTGTGCCCCTCACCACCTGCACTCTCTGTGCCCTCCACCACCTGCACTCTCTGTGCCCCTCACCACCTGCACTCTCTGTGCCCTCCACCACCTGTGCTCTCTGTGCCCTCCACCACCTGTGCTCTCTGTGCCCTCCACCAACTGCACTCTCTGTGCCCTCTACCTCCTCTCTCTGTGCCCTCCACCACCTGTGCTCTCTGTGCCCCTCACCACCTGCACTCTCTGTGCCCTCCACCACCCGCACTCTCTGTGCCCTCCACCACCTGTGCTCTCTGTGCCCTCCACCACCTGTGCTCTCTGTGCCCTCTACCACCTGCACTCTCTGTGCCCTCCACCACCTGCACTCTCTGTGCCCTCCACCGCCTGCACTCTCTGTGCCCTCTACCTCCTCTCTCTGTGCCCTCCACCACCTGTGCTCTCTGTGCCCTCCACCACCTGCACTCTCTGTGCCCTCTACCTCCTCTCTCTGTGCCCTCCACCACCTGCACTCTCTGTGCCCTCCACCGCCTGCACTCTCTGTGCCCTCTACCTCCTCTCTCTGTGCCCTCCACCACCTGCGCTCTCTGTGCCCTCCACCACCTGCACTCTCTGTGCCCTCCACCATCTGCACTCTCTGTGCCCTCCACCGCCTGCACTCTCTGTGCCCCTCACCACCTGCACTCTCTGTGCCCTCTACATCCTCTCTCTGTGCCCTCCACCACCTGCACTCTCTGTGCCCTCCACCACCTGTGCTCTCTGTGCCCCTCACCACCTGCACTCTCTGTGCCCTCCACCACCTGCACTCTCTGTGCCCTCTACCTCCTCTCTCTGTGCCCTCCACCACCTGCACTCTCTGTGCCCCTCACCACCTGCACTCTCTGTGCCCTCCACCACCTGCACTCTCTGTGCCCTCCACCACCTGCACTCTCTGTGCCCTCCACCACCTGTGCTCTCTGTGCCCTCCACCACCTGTGCTCTCTGTGCCCCTAACCACCTGCACTCTCTGTGCCCTCCACCACCTCCACTCTCTGTGCCCTCCACCGTCTGCACTCTCTGTGCCCTCTACCTCCTCTCTCTGTGCCCTCCACCACCTGCACTCTCTGTGCCCTCCACCGCCTGCACTCTCTGTGCCCTCCACCTCCTCTCTCTGTGCCCTCCACCACCTGCACTCTCTGTGCCCTCCAGCACCTGTGCTCTCTGTGCCCTTCACCACCTATGCTCTCTGTGCCCTCTACCTCCTCTCTCTGTGCCCTCCACCACCTGCACTCTCTGTGCCCTCCACCACCTGCACTCTCTGTGCCCTCCACCACCTGCACTCTCTGTGCCCTCCACCACCTGCACTCTCTGTGCCCCCCACCACCTGCACTCTCTGTGCCCCTCACCACCTGCACTCTCTGTGCCCTCCACCACCTGCACTCTCTGTGCCCTCCACCACCTGTGCTCTCTGTGCCCCTCACCACCTGCACTCTCTGTGCCCTCCACCACCTGCACTCTCTGTGCCCTCCACCGCCTGCACTCTCTGTGCCCTCTACCTCCTCTCTCTGTGCCCTCCACCACCTGCACTCTCTGTGCCCTCCACCACCTGTGCTCTCTGTGCCCCTCACCACCTGCACTCTCTGTGCCCCCCACCGCCTGCACTCTCTGTGCCCTCCACCACCTGCACTCTCTGTGCCCTCCACCACCTGTGCTCTCTGTGCCCTCCACCACCTGTGCTCTCTGTGCCCTCCACCGCCTGCACTCTCTGTGCCCTCCACCACCTGCACTCTCTGTGCCCTCCACCACCTGCACTCTCTGTGCCCCTCACCACCTGCACTCTCTGTGCCCCTCACCACCTGCACTCTCTGTGCCCTCCACCACCTGCACTCTCTGTGCCTCTCACCACCTGCACTCTCTGTGCCCCTCACCACCTGCACTCTCTGTGCCCTCCACCACCTGCGCTCTCGGTGCCCTCCACCTCCTCTCTCTCTGTGCCCCTCACCACCTGCAATCTCTGTGCCCTCCACCACCTGCGCTCTCTGTGCCCTCCACCACCTGTGCTCTCTGTGCCCTCCACCACCTGCACTCTCTGTGCCCTCTACCTCCTCTCTCTGTGCCCTCCACCGCCTGCACTCTCTGTGCCCTCTACCTCCTCTCTCTGTGCCCTCCACCACCTGTGCTCTCTGTGCCCTCCACCACCTGTGCTCTCTGTGCCCTCCACCACCTGCACTCTCTGTGCCCTCCACCACCTGCACTCTCTGTGCCCTCCACCACCTGCACTCTCTGTGCCCTCTACCTCCTCTCTCTGTGCCCTCCACCACCTGCACTCTCTGTGCCCCTCACCACCTGCACTCTCTGTGCCCTCTACCTCCTCTCTCTGTGCCCTCCACCACCTGCACTCTCTGTGCCCTTCACCACCTACGCTCTCTGTGCCCTCTACCTCCTCTCTCTCTGCCCTCCACCACCTGCACTCTCTGTGCCCCTCACCACCTGCACTCTCTGTGCCCTCCACCACCTGCACTCTCTGTGCCCTCCACCACCTGTGCTCTCTGTGCCCTCCACCGCCTGCACTCTCTGTGCCCTCTACCTCCTCTCTCTGTGCCCTCCACCACCTGCACTCTCTGTGCCCTCCACCGCCTGCACTCTCTGTGCCCTCTACCTCCTCTCTCTGTGCCCTCCACCACCAGTGCTCTCTGTGCCCTCCACCACCTGTGCTCTCTGTGCCCTCCACCACCTGCACTCTCTGTGCCCTCCACCACCTGCACTCTCTGTGCCCTCCACCACCTGCACTCTCTGTGCCCTCCACCACCTGCACTCTCTGTGCCCTCCACCGCATGCACTCTCTGTGCCCCTCACCACCTGCACTCTCTGTGCCCCTCACCACCTGCGCTCTCTGTGCCCTCCACCACCTGCGCTCTCTGTGCCCCTCACCACCTGCACTCTCTGTGCCCCTCACCTCCTGCGCTCTCTGTGCCCTCCACCACCTGCACTCTCTGTGCCCTCCACCTCCTCTCTCTGTGCCCTCCACCTCCTCTCTCTGTGCCCTCCACCACCTGCACTCTCTGTGCCCCCACCACCTGCACTCTCTGTGCCCTCCACCACCTGCGCTCTCTGTGCCCTCCACCACCTGCACTCTCTGTGCCCTCCACCGCCTGCACTCTCTGTGCCCTCTACCTCCTCTCTCTGTGCCCTCCACCACCTGCGCTCTCTGTGCCCTCCACCACCTGCACTCTCTGTGCCCTCCACCGCCTGCACTCTCTGTGCCCCTCACCACCTGCACTCTCTGTGCCCCTCACCACCTGCGCTCTCTGTGCCCTCCACCACCTGCGCTCTCTGTGCCCCTCACCACCTGCACTCTCTGTGCCCCTCACCACCTGTGCTCTCTGTGCCCTCCACCACCTGCGCTCTCTGTGCCCTCTACCTCCTCTCTCTGTGCCCTCCACCACCTGTGCTCTCTGTGCCCCTCACCACCTGCACTATCTGTGCCCTCCACCACCTGCACTCTCTGTGCCCTCCACCACCTGCACTCTCTGTGCCCCTCACCACCTGCACTCTCTGTGCCCCTCACCACCTGCACTCTCTGTGCCCTCCACCACCTGCACTCGCTGTGCCCTCCACCACCTGTGCTCTCTGTGCCCTCCACCACCTGTGCTCTCTGTGCCCCTCACCACCTGCACTCTCTGTGCCCTCCACCACCTGCACTCTCTGTGCCCTCTACCTCCTCTCTCTGTGCCCTCCACCACCTGCACTCTCTGTGCCCCTCACCACCTGCACTCTCTGTGCCCTCTACCTCCTCTCTCTGTGCCCTCCACCACCTGCACTCTCTGTGCCCTCCACCACCTGTGCTCTCTGTGCCCTCCACCACCTGTGCTCTCTGTGCCCCTCACCACCTGCACTCTCTGTGCCCTCCATCGCCTGCACTCTCTGTGCCCTCCACCACCTGCACTCTCTGTGCCCTCTAACACCTGTGCTCTCTGTGCCCCCAACCACCTGCACTCTCTGTGCCCCTCACCACCTGCACTCTCTTTGCCCCTCACCACCTGCACTCTCTGTGCCCTCTACCTCCTCTCTCTGTGCCCTCCACCACCTGCACTCTCTGTGCCCCTCACCACCTGCACTCTCTGTGCCCTCTACCTCCTCTCTCTGTGCCCTCCACCACCTGCACTCTCTGTGCCCTTCACCACCTACGCTCTCTGTGCCCTCTACCTCCTCTCTCTGTGCCCTCCACCACCTGCACTCTCTGTGCCCCTCACCACCTGCACTCTCTATGCCCTCCACCACCTGCACTCTCTGTGCCTTCCACCACCTGTGCTCTCTGTGCCCTCCACCACCTGCACTCTCTGTGCCCTCTACCTCCTCTCTCTGTGCCCTCCACCACCTGCACTCTCTGTTCCCTCCACCGCCTGCACTCTCTGTGCCCTCTACCTCCTCTCTCTGTGCCCTCCACCACCTGTGCTCTCTGTGCCCCTCACCACCTGCACTCTCTGTGCCCTCCACCACCTGCACTCTCTGTGCCCTCCACCACCTGTGCTCTCTGTGCCCTCCACCACCTGTGCTCTCTGTGCCCTCCACCACCTGTGCTCTCTGTGCCCCTCACCACCGGCACTGTCTGTGCCCTCCACCGTCTGCACTCTCTGTGCCCTCCACCACCTGCACTCTCTGTGCCCTCCACCACCTGTGCTCTCTGTGCCCTCCACCACCTGTGCTCTCTGTGCCCTCTACCAACTGCACTCTCTGTGCCCTCCACCACCTGCACTCTCTGTGCCCCTCACCACCTACGCTCTCTGTGCCCTCTACCTCCTCTCTCTCTGCCCTCCACCACCTGCACTCTCTGTGCCCCTCACCACCTGCACTCTCTGTGCCCATCACCACCTGCACTCTCTGTGCCCTCCACCACCTGTGCTCTCTGTGCCCTCCACCACCTGTGCTCTCTGTGCCCTCCACCACCTGCACTCTCTGTGCCCTCCACCGCCTGCACTCTCTGTGCCCCTCACCACCTGCACTCTCTGTGCCCTCCACCACCTGCACTCTCTGTGCCCCTCACCACCTGCACTCTCTGTGCCCTCCACCACCTGTGCTCTCTGTGCCCTCCACCACCTGTGCTCTCTGTGCCCTCCACCAACTGCACTCTCTGTGCCCTCTACCTCCTCTCTCTGTGCCCTCCACCACCTGTGCTCTCTGTGCCCCTCACCACCTGCACTCTCTGTGCCCTCCACCACCCGCACTCTCTGTGCCCTCCACCACCTGTGCTCTCTGTGCCCTCCACCACCTGTGCTCTCTGTGCCCTCTACCACCTGCACTCTCTGTGCCCTCCACCACCTGCACTCTCTGTGCCCTCCACTGCCTGCACTCTCTGTGCCCTCTACCTCCTCTCTCTGTGCCCTCCACCACCTGTGCTCTCTGTGCCCCTCACCACCTGCACTCTCTGTGCCCTCCACCACCTCCACTCTCTGTGCCCTCCACCGTCTGCACTCTCTGTGCCCTCTACCTCCTCTCTCTGTGCCCTCCACCACCTGCACTCTCTGTGCCCTCCACCGCCTGCACTCTCTGTGCCCTCCACCTCCTCTCTCTGTGCCCTCCACCACCTGCACTCTCTGTGCCCTCCACCACCTGTGCTCTCTGTGCCCTTCACCACCTATGCTCTCTGTGCCCTCTACCTCCTCTCTCTGTGCCCTCCACCACCTGCACTCTCTGTGCCCTCCACCACCTGCACTCTCTGTGCCCTCCACCACCTGCACTCTCTGTGCCCTCCACCACCTGCACTCTCTGTGCCCTCCACCACCTGCACTCTCTGTGCCCCTCACCACCTGCACTCTCTGTGCCCTCCACCGCCTGCACTCTCTGTGCCCTCTACCTCCTCTCTCTGTGCCCTCCACCACCTGCACTCTCTGTGCCCTCCACCACCTGTGCTCTCTGTGCCCTCCACCGCCTGCACTCTCTGTGCCCTCTACCTCCTCTCTCTGTGCCCTCCACCGCCTGCACTCTCTGTGCCCTCTACCTCCTCTCTCTGTGCCCTCCACCACCTGTGCTCTCTGTGCCCTCCACCACCTGTGCTCTCTGTGCCCTCCACCACCTGCACTCTCTGTGCCCTCCACCACCTGCACTCTCTGTGCCCTCCACCACCTGCACTCTCTGTGCCCTCTACCTCCTCTCTCTGTGCCCTCCACCACCTGCACTCTCTGTGCCCCTCACCACCTGCACTCTCTGTGCCCTCTACCTCCTCTCTCTGTGCCCTCCACCACCTGCACTCTCTGTGCCCTTCACCACCTACGCTCTCTGTGCCCTCTACCTCCTCTCTCTCTGCCCTCCACCACCTGCACTCTCTGTGCCCCTCACCACCTGCACTCTCTGTGCCCTCCACCACCTGCACTCTCTGTGCCCTCCACCACCTGTGCTCTCTGTGCCCTCCACCGCCTGCACTCTCTGTGCCCTCTACCTCTTCTCTCTGTGCCCTCCACCACCTGCACTCTCTGTGCCCTCCACCGCCTGCACTCTCTGTGCCCTCTACCTCCTCTCTCTGTGCCCTCCACCACCTGTGCTCTCTGTGCCCTCCACCACCTGTGCTCTCTGTGCCCTCCACCACCTGCACTCTCTGTGCCCTCCACCACCTGCACTCTATGTGCCCTCCACCACCTGCACTTTCTGTGCCCCTCACCACCTGCACTCTCTGTGCCCTCCACCACCTGTGCTCTCTGTGCCCTCCACCACCTGTGCTCTCTGTGCCCTCCACCACCTGCACTCTCTGTGCCCTCCACCACTTGTGCTCTCTGTGCCCTCCACCACCTGCACTCTCTGTGCCCTCTACCTCCTCTCTCTGTGCCCTCCACCACCTGCACTCTCTGTGCCCTCCACCGCCTGCACTCTCTGTGCCCTCTACCTCCTCTCTCTGTGCCCTCCACCACCTGCGCTCTCTGTGCCCTCCACCACCTGCACTCTCTGTGCCCTCCACCACCTGCACTCTCTGTGCCCTCCACCGCATGCAATCTCTGTGCCCCTCACCACCTGCACTCTCTGTGCCCCTCACCACCTGCGCTCTCTGTGCCCTCCACCACCTGCGCTCTCTGTGCCCCTCACCACCTGCACTCTCTGTGCCCCTCACCTCCTGCGCTCTCTGTGCCCTCCACCACCTGCACTCTCTGTGCCCTCCACCTCCTCTCTCTGTGCCCTCCACCTCCTCTCTCTGTGCCCTCCACCACCTGCACTCTCTGTGCCCCCACCACCTGCACTCTCTGTGCCCTCCACCACCTGCGCTCTCTGTGCCCTCCACCACCTGCACTCTCTGTGCCCTCCACCGCCTGCACTCTCTGTGCCCTCTACCTCCTCTCTCTGTGCCCTCCACCACCTGCGCTCTCTGTGCCCTCCACCACCTGCACTCTCTGTGCCCTCCACCGCCTGCACTCTCTGTGCCCCTCACCACCTGCACTCTCTGTGCCCCTCACCACCTGCGCTCTCTGTGCCCTCCACCACCTGCGCTCTCTGTGCCCCTCACCACCTGCACTCTCTGTGCCCCTCACCACCTGTGCTCTCTGTGCCCTCCACCACCTGCGCTCTCTGTGCCCTCTACCTCCTCTCTCTGTGCCCTCCACCACCTGTGCTCTCTGTGCCCCTTACCACCTGCACTATCTGTGCCCTCCACCACCTGCACTCTCTGTGCCCTCCACCACCTGCACTCTCTGTGCCCCTCACCACCTGCACTCTCTGTGCCCCTCACCACCTGCACTCTCTGTGCCCTCCACCACCTGCACTCGCTGTGCCCTCCACCACCTGCACTCTCTGTGCCCTCTACCTCCTCTCTCTGTGCCCTCCACCACCTGCACTCTCTGTGCCCCTCACCACCTGCACTCTCTGTGCCCTCTACCTCCTCTCTCTGTGCCCTCCACCACCTGCACTCTCTGTGCCCTCCACCACCTGCACTCTCTGTGCCCTCCACCACCTGCACTCTCTGTGCCCTCTACCTCCTCTCTCTGTGCCCTCCACCACCTGCACTCTCTGTGCCCCTCACCACCTGCACTCTCTGTGCCCTCTACCTCCTCTCTCTGTGCCCTCCACCACCTGCACTCTCTGTGCCCTCCACCACCTGTGCTCTCTGTGCCCTCCACCACCTGTGCTCTCTGTGCCCCTCACCACCTGCACTCTCTGTGCCCTCCATCGCCTGCACTCTCTGTGCCCTCCACCACCTGCACTCTCTGTGCCCTCTAACACCTGTGCTCTCTGTGCCCTCCACCACCTGCACTCTCTGTGCCCCTCACCACCTGCACTCTCTTTGCCCCTCACCACCTGCACTCTCTGTGCCCTCTACCTCCTCTCTCTGTGCCCTCCACCACCTGCACTCTCTGTGCCCCTCACCACCTGCACTCTCTGTGCCCTCTACCTCCTCTCTCTGTGCCCTCCACCACCTGCACTCTCTGTGCCCTTCACCACATACGCTTCCTGTGCCCTCTACCTCCTCTCTCTGTGCCCTCCACCACCTGCACTCTCTGTGCCCCTCACCACCTGCACTCTCTATGCCCTCCACCACCTGCACTCTCTGTGCCTTCCACCACCTGTGCTCTCTGTGCCCTCCACCACCTGCACTCTCTGTGCCCTCTACCTCCTCTCTCTGTGCCCTCCACCACCTGCACTCTCTGTTCCCTCCACCGCCTGCACTCTCTGTGCCCTCTACCTCCTCTCTCTGTGCCCTCCACCACCTGTGCTCTCTGTGCCCCTCACCACCTGCACTCTCTGTGCCCTCCACCACCTGCACTCTCTGTGCCCTCCACCACCTGTGCTCTCTGTGCCCTCCACCACCTGTGCTCTCTGTGCCCTCCACCACCTGTGCTCTCTGTGCCCCTCACCACCTGCACTGTCTGTGCCCTCCACCGTCTGCACTCTCTGTGCCCTCCACCACCTGCACTCTCTGTGCCCTCCACCACCTGTGCTCTCTGTGCCCTCCACCACCTGTGCTCTCTGTGCCCTCTACCAACTGCACTCTCTGTGCCCTCCACCACCTGCACTCTCTGTGCCCCTCACCACCTACGCTCTCTGTGCCCTCTACCTCCTCTCTCTCTGCCCTCCACCACCTGCACTCTCTGTGCCCCTCACCACCTGCACTCTCTGTGCCCTCCACCACCTGCACTCTCTGTGCCCTCCACCACCTGTGCTCTCTGTGCCCTCCAGCACCTGTGCTCTCTGTGCCCTCCACCACCTGCACTCTCTGTGCCCTCCACCGCCTGCACTCTCTGTGCCCCTCACCACCTGCACTCTCTGTGCCCTCCACCACCTGCACTCTCTGTGCCCCTCACCACCTGCACTCTCTGTGCCCTCCACCACCTGTGCTCTCTGTGCCCTCCACCACCTGTGCTCTCTGTGCCCTCCACCAACTGCACTCTCTGTGCCCTCTACCTCCTCTCTCTGTGCCCTCCACCACCTGTGCTCTCTGTGCCCCTCACCACCTGCACTCTCTGTGCCCTCCACCGCCCGCACTCTCTGTGCCCTCCACCACCTGTGCTCTCTGTGCCCTCCACCACCTTTGCTCTCTGTGCCCTCTACCACCTGCACTCTCTGTGCCCTCCACCACCTGCACTCTCTGTGCCCTCCACTGCCTGCACTCTCTGTGCCCTCTACCTCCTCTCTCTGTGCCCTCCACCACCTGTGCTCTCTGTGCCCTCCACCACCTGCACTCTCTGTGCCCTCTACCTCCTCTCTCTGTGCCCTCCACCACCTGCACTCTCTGTGCCCTCCACCGCCTGCACTCTCTGTGCCCTCTACCTCCTCTCTCTGTGCCCTCCACCACCTGCGCTCTCTGTGCCCTCCACCACCTGCACTCTCTGTGCCCTCCACCATCAGCACTCTCTGTGCCCTCCACCGCCTGCACTCTCTGTGCCTCTCACCACCTGCACTGTCTGTGCCCTCTACATCCTCTCTCTGTGCCCTCCACCACCTGCACTCTCTGTGCCCTCCACCACCTGTGCTCTCTGTGCCCCTCACCACCTGCACTCTCTGTGCCCTCCACCACCTGCACTCTCTGTGCCCTCTACCTCCTCTCTCTGTGCCCTCCACCACCTGCACTCTCTGTGCCCCTCACCACCTGCACTCTCTGTGCCCTCCACCACCTGCACTCTCTGTGCCCTCCACCACCTGCACTCTCTGTGCCCTCCACCACCTGTGCTCTCTGTGCCCTCCACCACCTGTGCTCTCTGTGCCCCTCACCACCTGCACTCTCTGTGCCCTCCACCACCTCCACTCTCTGTGCCCTCCACCGTCTGCACTCTCTGTGCCCTCTACCTCCTCTCTCTGTGCCCTCCACCACCTGCACTCTCTGTGCCCTCCACCGCCTGCACTCTCTGTGCCCTCCACCTCCTCTCTCTGTGCCCTCCACCACCTGCACTCTCTGTGCCCTCCACCACCTGTGCTCTCTGTGCCCTTCACCACCTATGCTCTCTGTGCCCTCTACCTCCTCTCTCTGTGCCCTCCACCACCTGCACTCTCTGTGCCCTCCACCACCTGCACTCTCTGTGCCCTCCACCACCTGTGCTCTCTGTGCCCCTCACCACCTGCACTCTCTGTGCCCTCCACCACCTGCACTCTCTCTGCCCTCCACCGCCTGCACTCTCTGTGCCCTCTACCTCCTCTCTCTGTGCCCTCCACCACCTGCACTCTCTGTGCCCTCCACCACCTGTGCTCTCTGTGCCCCTCACCACCTGCACTCTCTGTGCCCCCCACCGCCTGCACTCTCTTTGCCCTCCACCACCTGCACTCTCTGTGCCCTCCACCACCTGTGCTCTCTGTGCCCTCCACCACCTGTGCTCTCTGTGCCCTCCACCGCCTGCACTCTCTGTGCCCTCCACCACCTGCACTCTCTGTGCCCTCCACCACCTGCACTCTCTGTGCCCCTCACCACCTGCACTCTCTGTGCCCCTCACCACCTGCACTCTCTGTGCCCTCCACCACCTGCACTCTCTGTGCCTCTCACCACCTGCACTCTCTGTGCCCCTCACCACCTGCACTCTCTGTGCCCTCCACCACCTGCGCTCTCGGTGCCCTCCACCTCCTCTCTCTCTGTGCCCCTCACCACCTGCAATCTCTGTGCCCTCCACCACCTGCGCTCTCTGTGCCCTCCACCACCTGTGCTCTCTGTGCCCTCCACCGCCTGCACTCTCTGTGCCCTCTACCTCCTCTCTCTGTGCCCTCCACCGCCTGCACTCTCTGTGCCCTCTACCTCCTCTCTCTGTGCCCTCCACCACCTGTGCTCTCTGTGCCCTCCGCCACCTGTGCTCTCTGTGCCCTCCACCACCTGCACTCTCTGTGCCCTCCACCACCTGCACTCTCTGTGCCCTCCACCACCTGCACTCTCTGTGCCCTCTACCTCCTCTCTCTGTGCCCTCCACCACCTGCACTCTCTGTGCCCCTCACCACCTGCACTCTCTGTGCCCTCTACCTCCTCTCTCTGTGCCCTCCACCACCTGCACTCTCTGTGCCCTTCACCACCTACGCTCTCTGTGCCCTCTACCTCCTCTCTCTCTGCCCTCCACCACCTGCACTCTCTGTGCCCCTCACCACCTGCACTCTCTGTGCCCTCCACCACCTGCACTCTCTGTGCCCTCCACCACCTGTGCTCTCTGTGCCCTCCACCGCCTGCACTCTCTGTGCCCTCTACCTCCTCTCTCTGTGCCCTCCACCACCTGCACTCTCTGTGCCCTCCACCGCCTGCACTCTCTGTGCCCTCTACCTCCTCTCTCTTAGCCCTCCACCACCTGTGCTCTCTGTGCCCTCCACCACCTGTGCTCTCTGTGCCCTCCACCACCTGCACTCTCTGTGCCCTCCACCACCTGCACTCTCTGTGCCCTCCACCACCTGCACTTTCTGTGCCCCTCACCACCTGCACTCTCTGTGCCCTCCACCACCTGTGCTCTCTGTGCCCTCCACCACCTGTGCTCTCTGTGCCCTCCACCACCTGCACTCTCTGTGCCCTCCACCACTTGTGCTCTCTGTGCCCTCCACCACCTGCACTCTCTGTGCCCTCTACCTCCTCTCTCTGTGCCCTCCACCACCTGCACTCTCTGTGCCCTCCACCGCCTGCACTCTCTGTACCCTCTACCTCCTCTCTCTGTGCCCTCCACCACCTGCGCTCTCTGTGCCCTCCACCACCTGCACTCTCTGTGCCCTCCACCACCTGTGCTCTCTGTGCCCTCCACCGCCTGCACTCTCTGTGCCCTCTACCTCTTCTCTCTGTGCCCTCCACCACCTGCACTCTCTGTGCCCTCCACCGCCTGCACTCTCTGTGCCCTCTACCTCCTCTCTCTGTGCCCTCCACCACCTGTGCTCTCTGTGCCCTCCACCACCTGTGCTCTCTGTGCCCTCCACCACCTGCACTCTCTGTGCCCTCCACCACCTGCACTCTATGTGCCCTCCACCACCTGCACTTTCTGTGCCCCTCACCACCTGCACTCTCTGTGCCCTCCACCACCTGTGCTCTCTGTGCCCTCCACCACCTGTGCTCTCTGTGCCCTCCACCACCTGCACTCTCTGTGCCCTCCACCACTTGTGCTCTCTGTGCCCTCCACCACCTGCACTCTCTGTGCCCTCTACCTCCTCTCTCTGTGCCCTCCACCACCTGCACTCTCTGTGCCCTCCACCGCCTGCACTCTCTGTGCCCTCTACCTCCTCTCTCTGTGCCCTCCACCACCTGCGCTCTCTGTGCCCTCCACCACCTGCACTCTCTGTGCCCTCCACCACCTGCACTCTCTGTGCCCTCCACCGCATGCACTCTCTGTGCCCCTCACCACCTGCACTCTCTGTGCCCCTCACCACCTGCGCTCTCTGTGCCCTCCACCACCTGCGCTCTCTGTGCCCCTCACCACCTGCACTCTCTGTGCCCCTCACCTCCTGCGCTCTCTGTGCCCTCCACCACCTGCACTCTCTGTGCCCTCCACCTCCTCTCTCTGTGCCCTCCACCTCCTCTCTCTGTGCCCTCCACCACCTGCACTCTCTGTGCCCCCACCACCTGCACTCTCTGTGCCCTCCACCACCTGCGCTCTCTGTGCCCTCCACCACCTGCACTCTCTGTGCCCTCCACCGCCTGCACTCTCTGTGCCCTCTACCTCCTCTCTCTGTGCCCTCCACCACCTGCGCTCTCTGTGCCCTCCACCACCTGCACTCTCTGTGCCCTCCACCGCCTGCACTCTCTGTGCCCCTCACCACCTGCACTCTCTGTGCCCCTCACCACCTGCGCTCTCTGTGCCCTCCACCACCTGCGCTCTCTGTGCCCCTCACCACCTGCACTCTCTGTGCCCCTCACCACCTGTGCTCTCTGTGCCCTCCACCACCTGCGCTCTCTGTGCCCTCTACCTCCTCTCTCTGTGCCCTCCACCACCTGTGCTCTCTGTGCCCCTCACCACCTGCACTATCTGTGCCCTCCACCACCTGCACTCTCTGTGCCCTCCACCACCTGCACTCTCTGTGCCCCTCACCACCTGCACTCTCTGTGCCCCTCACCACCTGCACTCTCTGTGCCCTCCACCACCTGCACTCGCTGTGCCCTCCACCACCTGCACTCTCTGTGCCCTCTACCTCCTCTCTCTGTGCCCTCCACCACCTGCACTCTCTGTGCCCCTCACCACCTGCACTCTCTGTGCCCTCTACCTCCTCTCTCTGTGCCCTCCACCACCTGCACTCTCTGTGCCCTCCACCACCTGCACTCTCTGTGCCCTCCACCACCTGCACTCTCTGTGCCCTCTACCTCCTCTCTCTGTGCCCTCCACCACCTGCACTCTCTGTGCCCCTCACCACCTGCACTCTCTGTGCCCTCTACCTCCTCTCTCTGTGCCCTCCACCACCTGCACTCTCTGTGCCCTCCACCACCTGTGCTCTCTGTGCCCTCCACCACCTGTGCTCTCTGTGCCCCTCACCACCTGCACTCTCTGTGCCCTCCATCGCCTGCACTCTCTGTGCCCTCCACCACCTGCACTCTCTGTGCCCTCTAACACCTGTGCTCTCTGTGCCCTCCACCACCTGCACTCTCTGTGCCCCTCACCACCTGCACTCTCTTTGCCCCTCACCACCTGCACTCTCTGTGCCCTCTACCTCCTCTCTCTGTGCCCTCCACCACCTGCACTCTCTGTGCCCCTCACCACCTGCACTCTCTGTGCCCTCTACCTCCTCTCTCTGTGCCCTCCACCACCTGCACTCTCTGTGCCCTTCACCACCTACGCTCTCTGTGCCCTCTACCTCCTCTCTCTGTGCCCTCCACCACCTGCACTCTCTGTGCCCCTCACCACCTGCACTCTCTATGCCCTCCACCACCTGCACTCTCTGTGCCTTCCACCACCTGTGCTCTCTGTGCCCTCCACCACCTGCACTCTCTGTGCCCTCTACCTCCTCTCTCTGTGCCCTCCACCACCTGCACTCTCTGTTCCCTCCACCGCCTGCACTCTCTGTGCCCTCTACCTCCTCTCTCTGTGCCCTCCACCACCTGTGCTCTCTGTGCCCCTCACCACCTGCACTCTCTGTGCCCTCCACCACCTGCGCTCTCTGTGCCCTCCACCACCTGTGCTCTCTGTGCCCTCCACCACCTGTGCTCTCTGTGCCCTCCACCACCTGTGCTCTCTGTGCCCCTCACCACCTGCACTGTCTGTGCCCTCCACCGTCTGCACTCTCTGTGCCCTCCACCACCTGCACTCTCTGTGCCCTCCACCACCTGTGCTCTCTGTGCCCTCCACCACCTGTGCTCTCCGTGCCCTCTACCAACTGCACTCTCTGTGCCCTCCACCACCTGCACTCTCTGTGCCCCTCACCACCTACGCTCTCTGTGCCCTCTACCTCCTCTCTCTCTGCCCTCCACCACCTGCACTCTCTGTGCCCCTCACCACCTGCACTCTCTGTGCCCTCCACCACCTGCACTCTCTGTGCCCTCCACCACCTGTGCTCTCTGTGCCCTCCACCACCTGTGCTCTCTGTGCCCTCCACCACCTGCACTCTCTGTGCCCTCCACCGCCTGCACTCTCTGTGCCCCTCACCACCTGCACTCTCTGTGCCCTCCACCACCTGCACTCTCTGTGCCCCTCACCACCTGCACTCTCTGTGCCCTCCACCACCTGTGCTCTCTGTGCCCTCCACCACCTGTGCTCTCTGTGCCCTCCACCAACTGCACTCTCTGTGCCCTCTA
The DNA here is from genome assembly GCF_964261635.1 of Lissotriton helveticus. Lineage (NCBI taxonomy): Eukaryota > Metazoa > Chordata > Amphibia > Caudata > Salamandridae > Lissotriton > Lissotriton helveticus. The sequence goes on from NC_136063.1 coordinate 25,106,660, forward strand.
CCTCCTCTCTCTGTGCCCTCCACCACCTGTGCTCTCTGTGCCCCTCACCACCTGCACTCTCTGTGCCCTCCACCACCCGCACTCTCTATGCCCTCCACCACCTGTGCTCTCTGTGCCCTCCACCACCTGTGCTCTCTGTGCCCTCTACCACCTGCACTCTCTGTGCCCTCCACCACCTGCACTCTCTGTGCCCTCCACTGCCTGCACTCTCTGTGCCCTCTACCTCCTCTCTCTGTGCCCTCCACCACCTGTGCTCTCTGTGCCCTCCACCACCTGCACTCTCTGTGCCCTCTACCTCCTCTCTCTGTGCCCTCCACCACCTGCACTCTCTGTGCCCTCCACCGCCTGCACTCTCTGTGCCCTCTACCTCCTCTCTCTGTGCCCTCCACCACCTGCGCTCTCTGTGCCCTCCACCACCTGCACTCTCTGTGCCCTCCACCATCTGCACTCTCTGTGCCCTCCACCGCCTGCACTCTCTGTGCCCCTCACCACCTGCACTGTCTGTGCCCTCTACATCCTCTCTCTGTGCCCTCCACCACCTGCACTCTCTGTGCCCTCCACCACCTGTGCTCTCTGTGCCCCTCACCACCTGCACTCTCTGTGCCCTCCACCACCTGCACTCTCTGTGCCCTCTACCTCCTCTCTCTGTGCCCTCCACCACCTGCACTCTCTGTGCCCCTCACCACCTGCACTCTCTGTGCCCTCCACCACCTGCACTCTCTGTGCCCTCCACCACCTGCACTCTCTGTGCCCTCCACCACCTGTGCTCTCTGTGCCCTCCACCACCTGTGCTCTCTGTGCCCCTCACCACCTGCACTCTCTGTGCCCTCCACCACCTCCACTCTCTGTGCCCTCCACCGTCTGCACTCTCTGTGCCCTCTACCTCCTCTCTCTGTGCCCTCCACCACCTGCACTCTCTGTGCCCTCCACCGCCTGCACTCTCTGTGCCCTCCACCTCCTCTCTCTGTGCCCTCCACCACCTGCACTCTCTGTGCCCTCCACCACCTGTGCTCTCTGTGCCCTTCACCACCTATGCTCTCTGTGCCCTCTACCTCCTCTCTCTGTGCCCTCCACCACCTGCACTCTCTGTGCCCTCCACCACCTGCACTCTCTGTGCCCTCCACCACCTGTGCTCTCTGTGCCCCTCACCACCTGCACTCTCTGTGCCCTCCACCACCTGCACTCTCTGTGCCCTCCACCGCCTGCACTCTCTGTGCCCTCTACCTCCTCTCTCTGTGCCCTCCACCACCTGCACTCTCTGTGCCCTCCACCACCTGTGCTCTCTGTGCCCCTCACCACCTGCACTCTCTGTGCCCCCCACCGCCTGCACTCTCTGTGCCCTCCACCACCTGCACTCTCTGTGCCCTCCACCACCTGTGCTCTCTGTGCCCTCCACCACCTGTGCTCTCTGTGCCCTCCACCGCCTGCACTCTCTGTGCCCTCCACCACCTGCACTCTCTGTGCCCTCCACCACCTGCACTCTCTGTGCCCCTCACCACCTGCACTCTCTGTGCCCCTCACCACCTGCACTCTCTGTGCCCTCCACCACCTGCACTCTCTGTGCCTCTCACCACCTGCACTCTCTGTGCCCCTCACCACCTGCACTCTCTGTGCCCTCCACCACCTGCGCTCTCGGTGCCCTCCACCTCCTCTCTCTCTGTGCCCCTCACCACCTGCAATCTCTGTGCCCTCCACCACCTGCGCTCTCTGTGCCCTCCACCACCTGTGCTCTCTGTGCCCTCCACCGCCTGCACTCTCTGTGCCCTCTACCTCCTCTCTCTGTGCCCTCCACCGCCTGCACTCTCTGTGCCCTCTACCTCCTCTCTCTGTGCCCTCCACCACCTGTGCTCTCTGTGCCCTCCGCCACCTGTGCTCTCTGTGCCCTCCACCACCTGCACTCTCTGTGCCCTCCACCACCTGCACTCTCTGTGCCCTCCACCACCTGCACTCTCTGTGCCCTCTACCTCCTCTCTCTGTGCCCTCCACCACCTGCACTCTCTGTGCCCCTCACCACCTGCACTCTCTGTGCCCTCTACCTCCTCTCTCTGTGCCCTCCACCACCTGCACTCTCTGTGCCCTTCACCACCTACGCTCTCTGTGCCCTCTACCTCCTCTCTCTCTGCCCTCCACCACCTGCACTCTCTGTGCCCCTCACCACCTGCACTCTCTGTGCCCTCCACCACCTGCACTCTCTGTGCCCTCCACCACCTGTGCTCTCTGTGCCCTCCACCGCCTGCACTCTCTGTGCCCTCTACCTCCTCTCTCTGTGCCCTCCACCACCTGCACTCTCTGTGCCCTCCACCGCCTGCACTCTCTGTGCCCTCTACCTCCTCTCTCTTAGCCCTCCACCACCTGTGCTCTCTGTGCCCTCCACCACCTGTGCTCTCTGTGCCCTCCACCACCTGCACTCTCTGTGCCCTCCACCACCTGCACTCTCTGTGCCCTCCACCACCTGCACTTTCTGTGCCCCTCACCACCTGCACTCTCTGTGCCCTCCACCACCTGTGCTCTCTGTGCCCTCCACCACCTGTGCTCTCTGTGCCCTCCACCACCTGCACTCTCTGTGCCCTCCACCACTTGTGCTCTCTGTGCCCTCCACCACCTGCACTCTCTGTGCCCTCTACCTCCTCTCTCTGTGCCCTCCACCACCTGCACTCTCTGTGCCCTCCACCGCCTGCACTCTCTGTACCCTCTACCTCCTCTCTCTGTGCCCTCCACCACCTGCGCTCTCTGTGCCCTCCACCACCTGCACTCTCTGTGCCCTCCACCACCTGCACTCTCTGTGCCCTCCACCGCCTGCACTCTCTGTGCCCCTCACCACCTGCACTCTCTGTGCCCCTCACCACCTGCGCTCTCTGTGCCCTCCACCACCTGCGCTCTCTGTGCCCCTCACCACCTGCACTCTCTGTGCCCCTCACCTCCTGCGCTCTCTGTGCCCTCCACCACCTGCACTCTCTGTGCCCTCCACCTCCTCTCTCTGTGCCCTCCACCTCCTCTCTCTGTGCCCTCCACCACCTGCACTCTCTGTGCCCCCACCACCTGCACTCTCTGTGCCCTCCACCACCTGCGCTCTCTGTGCCCTCCACCACCTGCACTCTCTGTGCCCTCCACCACCTGCACTCTCTGTGCCCTCCACCGCCTGCACTCTCTGTGCCCTCTACCTCCTCTCTCTGTGCCCTCCACCACCTGCGCTCTCTGTGCCCTCCACCACCTGCACTCTCTGTGCCCTCCACCGCCTGCACTCTCTGTGCCCCTCATCACCTGCACTCTCTGTGCCCCTCACCACCTGCGCTCTCTGTGCCCTCCACCACCTGCGCTCTCTGTGCCCCTCACCACCTGCACTCTCTGTGCCCCTCACCACCTGTGCTCTCTGTGCCCTCCACCACCTGCGCTCTCTGTGCTCTCTACCTCCTCTCTCTGTGCCCTCCACCACCTGTGCTCTCTGTGCCCCTCACCACCTGCACTATCTGTGCCCTCCACCACCTGCACTCTCTGTGCCCTCCACCACCTGCACTCTCTGTGCCCCTCACCACCTGCACTATCTGTGCCCCTCACCACCTGCACTCTCTGTGCCCTCCACCACCTGCACTCGCTGTGCCCTCCACCACCTGTGCTCTCTGTGCCCTCCACCACCTGTGCTCTCTGTGCCCTCCACCACCTGTGCTCTCTGTGCCCTTTACCACCTGCACGCTCTGTTCCCTCCACCACCTGCACTCTCTGTGCCCCTCACCACCTGCACTCTCTGTGCCCTTCACCACCTGCACTCTCTGTGCCCTCCACCACCTGTGCTCTCTGTGCCCCTCACCACCTGCACTCTCTGTGCCCTCCACCACCTGCACTCTCTGTGCCCTCTACCTCCTCTCTCTGTGCCCTCCACCACCTTCACTCTCTGTGCCCCTCACCACCTGCACTCTCTGTGCCCTCCACCACCTGCACTCTCTGTGCCCTCCACCACCTGCACTCTCTGTGCCCTCCACCACCTGTGCTCTCTGTGCCCTCCACCACCTGTGCTCTCTGTGCCCCTCACCACCTGCACTCTCTGTGCCCTCCACCACCTGCACTCTCTGTGCCCTCCACCACCTGCACTCTCCGTGCCCTCCACCACCTGTGCTCACTGTGCCCTCCACCACCTGTGCTCTCTGTGCCCCTCACCACCTGCACTCTCTGTGCCCTCCACCACCTGCCCTCTCTGTGCCCTCCACCTCCTCTCTCTGTGCCCTCCACCGCCTGCACTCTCTGTACCCTTCACCGCCTGCACTCTCTGTGCCCTCCACCTCCTCTCTCTGTGCCCTCCACCACCTGCACTCTCTGTGCCCTCTACCTCCTCTCTCTGTGCCCTCCACCACCTGCACTCTCTGTGCCTTCCACCACCTGCACTCTCTGTGCCCTCCACCGCCTGCACTCTCTGTGCCCTCTACCTCCTCTCTCTGTGCCCTCCACCACCTGCACTCTCTGTGCCCTCTACCTCCTCTCCCTGTGCCCTCCACCACCTGCACTCTCTGTGCCTTCCACCACCTGCACTCTCTGTGCCCTCCACCGCCTGCACTCTCTGTGCCCTCCACCTCCTCTCTCCGTGCCCTCCACCACCTGCACTCTCTGTGCCCTCCACCACCTGTGCTCTCTGTGCCCTTCACCACCTACGCTCTCTGTGCCCTCCACCACCTGCACTCTCTGTGCCCTCCACCACCTGCACTCTCTGTGCCCTCCACCACCTGTGCTCTCTGTGCCCTCCACCACCTGTGCTCTCTGTGCCCCTCACCACCTGCACTCCCTGTGCCCTCCACCACCTGCACTCTCTGTGCCCTCCACCACCTGTGCTCTCTGTGCCCTCCACCACCTGTGCTCTCTGTGCCCCTCACCACATGCACTCTCTGTGCCCTCCACCACCTGCACTCTCTGTGCCCTCCACCGCCTGCACTCTCTGTGCCCTCTACCTCCTCTCTCTGTGCCCTCCACCACCTGCACTCTCTGTGCCCTCCACCGCCTGCACTCTCTGTGCCCTCCACCTCCTCTCTCTGTGCCCTCCACCACCTGCACTCTCTGTGCCCTCCACCACCTGTGCTCTCTGTGCCCTTCACCACCTGCACTCTCTGTGCCCTCCACCGCCTGCACTCTCTGTGCCCCTCACCACCTACGCTCTCTGTGCCCTCCACCATCTCCTTTCTCTTTGCCCTCCACCTCCTCTCTCTGTGCCCTCCGCCTCCTCCTCCTCTCTCTGTGCCCTCCACCATCTGACTGGCTCACTGACTGACTCTCTCACTGACTGACTGACTCACTTACTGACTCTCTCACTGACTGACTGGCTGACTGACTCACTCACTCTCTCTCTCACTGACTGACTGACTAAATGACTGACTGACTCTCACGGACTAACTGACTGACTTACTATCTCTCTCTGACTGACTGACTGACTGACTCTCTGACTGACTGGCTGACTGACTCACTCACTGACTGACTCACTTACTGACTCTCTCACTGACTGACTAAATGACTGACTGACTCTCTCACAGACTAACTGACTGACTCTCTGACTTTCTCTCTCACTGACTGTCTGACTGACTCTCTCAATCTCTCTCTCACTGACTAACTGACTGACTCTCACTGACTGACTCACTCTCTCACTCTCTCTCTCACTGACTGCCTGCCTCTCTCTCTCACTGACTGACTCACTGACTCTCTCCCTCTCTGACTGACTGACTCACACTGACACTACAACTGACTCTTTGACTGACTAACTGACTGACTGACTCTCCTACTCTCCCTCACTGACTGACTCTTTCACTCTCTCTCTCTCTCACTGGCTGACAGACCGACTCTCTCACTGACTGACTGACTCAGTGACTGACTCTCACTCACTCTCCCACTGACTGACTTACTCACTCTCTCAATCTCTCTCACTGACTGATTGACTGATTCTCTCACTTTCTCACTGACTGACTGACTCTCACTCTCTCTCTAATTAACTGACTCTCTCACTGAATGACTGACTCACTGACTGACTTTCTCACTGACTGACTGAACGACTCACTCACTCTCTCAATGACTGACTGACTAAATGACTTACTCTCTCTCTCACTGACTGTCTCTCTCATTCTCTCTCTCACTGACTGAGTGACTGACTCTCTCTCTCTCACTGACTGACCGACTGACTGACTGCCTGACTCTCTCACTCTCTCACTCATGGACTGACTCTCACTGACTCCCTGACTGACTGACTCTCTCACTAACTGACTGACTGACTCTCTCTCTCACTCACTGAATGACTCTCCCACTGACTTACTGAGTGACACACTGACTGACTGACTCACTGACTGAAGGTTTTTATTAAATTAGCACAGTTAAATAAAACCATTGCTATAGAGTGTCGTCATAGCGCAGTTACCACGTTAAAAGCAAAAACTAAGAAAACCATCAAGGTTTAAGTTCATATACATATAACTAACAAGACAATCTTGTAGTTATCATTATAATCACATAACAGGATCCAAAAGCCAAGAATAAAATAGATTAGTACAGGGGACGAAAAAAGTCTGTAATAAGTTTATGGGGGTGGAGGAACTGGAAGAGCAGGGGCCGAAGAGGGTAAAAAGAGATTGCCCAGGAGTCTCACATATTTTCCAGTCCTTACAAGCACTTGAGTGTCTTAGGAAGTAAAGCAAAGGGCCGCTGCCTCCCAACATGTTCTGATGCCCCATTTTAAATATAAATGTTTTAAAAGAAGTCTTCTGGGAGCGTCAAGGGCGGGACAACAGCACAAAAGATGCAACCGTGATTCGGACCTGTAGATGCACAGTCTGCAGGGCCCCATCTCACTTGTTGGAGCCCATCAGTTGAAGGCAGTGGAGCGCAGACCTAAGAGACGCATGAACATTATGCTCTTCCGGACCACTGCGTTCAGATTTTCCAGGAGGTAAGATTGAGGTACTCCAGGGAGGTATGAGATATTCACGGGAAGCAGGATAGTTGATGTTTTTAGAACCTGGGTGTCCATCCAGTGGGAAATTTGTCTGACCTGCTTATTGATAACCCTTTTCTAGACTGTGTATGGAATAGTGTCTGCGGTTAGTAATGAGTTATCGATTTCTAGCGATCTTATGGTCTTTATGATTTGATGATTCCACAGATTCCCGGGGCTGGCAAGAGTTTCTTTTAACCAGGCTTTTAGGGTGTTGTCTGCGGCTTTTAATGTCTTTAGAAAGTACTTCAGCGTTTCAGCCTCACAGAAAATAGATTGTCTTTGAAGGCCCAGCTCCAGTCGTAGTCTTGCCCTGTGGATGAAATTCGGAAGATGGAAGATTTTTTTATAAATGAAAACTTGGGCGTGGTCGAGACTGGCCGAGCATGCGCCAGGGAAGGCCTGATGGCCATAGTTTAAGGCGGGGAGAAGAGTGGCTTTAATCACCTTCAGAATGGGCTCTGCAGAAGGACTACTCGGGGACTGGTTAAGTCGGATCAAAGTGTATGTTTTTGCTCCAGCTCTCTTTTTCAAGGCTGCTATGTGAGCTGATGGTCTAGAGGACTCTCTAAACCAGACCCCCAGGTAATTGTATTTTGATGTTGTTTTGATCTTTGCGGGTCCAATGTTCCACCTTAAACTTTTCTTGTTCTTACAATAGCCGAATATCAAAACCTTTGTCTTTTCCTGGTTGATTTTTAGAGCGTTAGCAGTATTATATTTGTGGAGCGTGCTTAAAGCTTGTTGAAGGCCAGATTTTGCCTGGTCCATTATAACAATATCGTCGGCATATTGTAAAATGTGCAGGTTCATTTTTGCGAGACCCAGTTTTGACAGAAGGAGATTTCTTTTCTCCAGGAATCTTCCCAGGTCGGCGGTGTAAAGGTTGAACAAGAGGGGGGCAAGAACCTTGTTTTAGGACGTCTGAGGTTGGGATTTTTGCAGAGACTGTCGTTGGGCCAGTTCTAACTTGTACCCATGTGTTCTTATGCAAGGAGATAAGGGCTCCTAGCAGACTCTGAGCGATCCCCCACTTGTCTAATTTCCTTCATAAGGTGTTGCGAGACACTTTATCAAAGGCAGCGCAGTAGTCTATAAAGCAGCAATAAAGAGAAAGATGATTTTTTTGTGCTGCTTGTTGACTCAGGATCGCTAGAGTGGTGATGTTGTCTATTGTGGAGGCCGAGGATCGAAACCCAGTTTGAAAGTATGGTAGAATGTTGTTTTCTACTACCCATTTTTCTAGTGACCTGAGAAGACACTGGGCATATACCTTGGCCTCAAGATCTAATAGGGCAATGAGTCGACAATTAGCTGGAAGAGAGGGATCTCCTTTCTTAAATATTGGGCATAAGATCGAGCCTGTCTATGAGTTTGTTAATCGATAGGGAGTAAACGCGTTGTTGTGAAAGGGGACCAAAAGCTTAGCCCACTCTTCCAGCGCTCATTTGAATACCACAGATGGAAGGTCGTGGGCCCGGGAGCGCCATCGTTTTTCATGGCTTTCAAATACTTGGAGACCTCGGCGGGAGTAGTGAGCTCCTGGGTTTCTATCTGCGTAGTATCAACACAATCTCTAAATTCGCCCACCACAGGGTCCAGGGTGTCACAGCAGTATTGTTGAATCACATGCTGGGCCCAATCTTCTTCACTGACCGCGTTCCCTCTGTTCTTATTGGAGGAACAAAGCTTGTTTATGTGGTTCCAAAACTGGGTCAGGTGTTTTCCCTTTAACAGGGCAAATATTTTTGGCTACTCATTCTGTTCTATTTGTCTCTTAGCTTCCCGTGATGATTTTTAAAGGCTTTGCACAGTGGGGCCATATTGGTAGCAGAGTGCACAGTGCCTTTCAAATTGGTAAGGCGCACAGTCATCCTTAGGGCTCTTCTTTGGATGTCTAGCACCGGGTCAAAAGTCTGCTTCGGACGAGGCCTGTGGGGTCTGTGGTGAGCTTCAGGTCCTGTTAAAAGGTCTCGTAATTTGACAATGGCGCTGTCCCACCAGTCTCATGCAGAAATATTTCCAGCGGGATGAACTCTTAATGGGTCAATAAGAGTGTCCTGGATCGTGATGACATCCTCCTGGAAAAGCCTATGCGGCTGATGATTCTCGTGTGAAACATGAGCCTCAGGCGAGCATAAGCGAGGACTCTCAGAAAGTGATCTTTTGATATGACCAGGGCTGTGAGAAGAGAGCTGGTTGTGGTCCTGGGTTTCCGCATCGCACTGCGATGTCGGAGTAGGGGCAGAGCCAGTTTGAGGAGCAGGTTTACTGAAAAACTCACTAATCCGTGCTTGTGACAGTTGGCCACCTGGGTATGACACTTTATCATGGGGTGACAGCGACTGTTGTAGAGCGGCTCCGGGGGAGACAGCTCGAAGGGTGGTACCCTTTTTCCGGGGGAGTTTCCTAAGTGGCATAGTGACTTGCCCCTCCATGAAGCTCCCGCGGGGTATTGCTTACAAATTAGCGAGTTGGAACTTGGAGCTTGCGCTCTCCCTGTCAGCAACCCCTCTGCGCTCTGTCCAGTGATTGCTTACGCCAGTGAGGGTGGCAAACTAGCTGTAGGTTGTAAGCAGCCAGTCTGTATAATGTGGTGGTGGTAGTGGAAGGGACTTGCCGCCACCGGAGGAGATTATGGCATTTTGCGAGGCCTTCCTCTCTTCTCCTCACCGCTTTGCTGATAGGTGAGCACAGCTAGGTGAGCTAGGCCACTCCTCACTCCTTGATGCCCAACAGTCTTCACATGTATGGGTTCAAAGGCAATGGACGGTACCCTTTGTCCCCTCGTTGCCAACCAACTGGGCGTCTCTCGTGTGCTGAAGGCGGTGTGGAAGCAGTTATCCCCCTCTGATGGTGTCCGGTCCAGTCCAGTCATGGTCTGCCAGGGGTCGTCCGTAGGAGCGGGGCTCTAATCCCTTCTCTGCAGCACTCTACACCGCTCAACCTTCACGCTGCGTGGGCGTGAGGGAGGAAGAGTAGATGGTGAGCGCGCCTGAGGGACTGAGAGTGGGGGAGCAGGAAGAACTGCCGCTCCCGCACTGACCCTGCTCAACCCCCCTCAGCTCGACCCCAGCAACCCCAGCAGCCCTAGTGTGGTGGAGAGAGAAACTACAGGGACCACAATCAACCACAAGCGGAGCACACAACAGCCTGGAAAAGTCTATCGGGCTCGCTGAGAGGAGTACACTTTAATATTCCTCGATGCAGCACTTCCTTCAGCATGTGTGGCCAGAAGACGCCTTGAAGACCAGATTGTCCCAGGTGAATACCCACTTTCAGGTACGTGCTGTTCAGTGCCTCTGTGCTCACTTTCGCGTGTCTGCCATGTGAACAGCAGGCCATGAATGGCGGGAAAGGGCACTCCGGCACTCTGAGTGGCAGGCAGGCAGGCACTATGAGCAGCCCCAACCACGGGGCAGAACAGCCAGCAATAGTCAACAGGCAGTCAAGTCGCAAGCCGCGAACTGCAAACATCAGCGGCGGCGGCGCACTCCAGAACTCTGGGTGGCAGACAGGCAATCCGGGTGACGCCAGCCACGGGAAGAACCACTAAGAACAGGCAGCCAAACCACAAGCCGTGGGCCGTGAACATCAGCGGCAGCGGCGGCGGGAGCAACAGCGGGAGCGGGAGCACAGTATTCTGCTCGCATCCAGGTCCGTCCACAGCAGTACGCTCTGGATACTAACTGACTGACTCTCTCACTCTCTCTCTCACTGACTGACTGACTCTCTCACTGACTGAGTGACTCTCTCACTGACTGACTGACTGACTCTCTCACTCTCTCACAGACTGACTGGCTGACTCTCTCACTGACTGACTGACTGGCTCCCTCACTGACTGACTCTACCACTCTCTCTCTCTCTCACTGACTGACTGACTGATGCTCTCACTGACTGACTGATTGACTAACTCACTGACTGACAGACTTGCTCACTCTCTCACTAACTGACTGACTGACTGACTCTCTCACACTCTCTCTCTCTCTCTCACTGACTGACTGACTGCCTCTCTCACTAACTGACTGACTCTCTGACTCTCTCTCTCACTGACTAACTCCCTCTCTTTCACTGACTGACTATCACTCTCTCTCACTGACTGGCTCTCTCTCTCTCACTGACTCTCTCACTCTGTCTTACTGACTGACTGACTGACTCTCTCTCTCACTGACTAACTGACTAACTCACTCTCTCAATCTCTTTTTCACTGACTGACTGTCTCTCTCACTCTGACTGACTAACTTTCACTGACTGACTGAATGACTCTATCACTCTCTCTGTCACTGACTGACTGACTCTTTCACTAACTGACTGACTCATTGATTGAATGACTCACTGACTGACTGACTCACTGACTGACTCTCTCACTCTCTCACTAACTGACTCACTGACTCTTTCACTAACTGACTGACTGACTCTCACACTGACTGACTCACTGACTCTCTCTCTCTCTCACTGTCTGACACTCTCTCTCTCACTAACCGACTCTTTGACTCTCTATTTCTCACTGACTGACTCTCTGACCCTCTCTCACTGACTGACTCTCTCACTTGCTCTCACGGACTGACCCTCTCTCTCTCTCTGACTGACTGACTCTCTCACTCTCTTTCACTGACTGACTCTCTCCCACTAACTGACTCTCCCACTCTCTCTCACTGACTGACTGACTCTCTCACTCTCTCTCACTGACTGACTGACTCTCTCACTCTCTCTCTCACTCTCTCTTGCCCTCTCTCTCTCTCTCTCTCATTGACTGACTGACTCTCTGACTGACTGTCTGACTGACTCTCTCACTGACTCTGACTGACTGACTCACTCTATCTCTCTCACTGACTTACTAACTAACTGACTCTCTCACTGACTGACTGACAAACTGACTGACTTGCTCACTGACTGTTCAACACTTACTATTTCCCAACCTTCACCCTCCTGCTATTTATGCCCGACCCATAACAAAAAAAACATACCAGTAAACCATTGGGACAGCCAGCACTGAAAGGAAAAAAAAATCAAGACATTATTTATTGTTAATACTTTTTTAATATGGTTGTTCAGTTGTACATGATGCTTTCTTGGTCATATATACAGTATCAAAAATGCTTCTGACACTTCTTTATTATAACTTTTCAGCATGCTGCAGACCTCTGTACAGCACAGCTTTAAGACATAGGCAGAGTCAATATCTCTGGCTAAACACTTATAAGGTCCTAAAGGCGAGACCTATTGACTATGCCAATGCTTGTTAACCTGTGTCAATGGAGTAAAGCCTACAGGCTCACTCACCGTTTAAAGTTCCACTTAGATTCATGCCACAGAGGGACACACACCATTTAAATCACCCAGGACTTACAATACTGGCAATTTCGATACCTAGCACCTGGAAGATCTGCTTGGAGTTACGCAGCTGCTGGAGCACCATATTCTAGCTCCGGGCGGACTCTGACTCTCTCAGGCTGTCTGCTGCTTGCTGCTTGGGGCTCTGCAGCTGCTGGAGGCCATGTTGTAACTCTGGGCGGGCTCTGACTCTCTCAGGAGTGTCTGCTGCTTGGAGCTCTGCAGCTGCTGAAGTGACATGCTGTGGCCGTAGGCAGGTTCTGACTCTTTCAGGGCTATATGCTGGTTGCTGCTTGGAGTTCTGCAACTGCTAAAGTGCCATGCATCACCGTGTTGTCACTCTAGGCTGGCTCTGACTCCATCAGGGCTGTCTGCTGTTTGTTTCCAGAAAAACACACTTTTTAAGCCTTCTTTGTTGTGGTCGGATCCATGGATGAGCCGTGCAGCCTTCTGACTGCTATTTCCGGGTCAAACAGGTGAAGGTGCCAACACTGAAGGCTGAAAATATCAATTCTCCAAAGCTAAGCTGCTGGTTTGGTATTCTCAAGCTTTTTGGAACCAGGCATCTATCAGACACCGGCATTCTCATGGTGTCTTGTTTTACCGAGAGCCGTATCCCACGACCGCCTTCCAATTCTAGGATACGAACCATGAGCGATTATCGGACCTCCGGCTCTCGGCCGTTCGCAAGTCGTCAAATTTAGATCAGAAGATCTCTCCCATTTCAACCTTATAATCTACAAGATCATCATTATTTCCATCAAGTCTTGTGCCTATACATATGAATGTGGCTGTAAAGACGCTATAGACACAGGTCCTATTTTGAGGAATCACCACTATCAGTATCTGATGTTGGGGGACAGCCTATCATGCCTACCCTCGTTCATCATTAGCTCAGTCAGGACAGCGAATGATTGATGACTAGCTGCTTCTATACGCCTTTGTTGTAGAGCCTGAATAGTTCCTCCTGCAATAGATGGTCGCCTGAGGAAGGCTGCCTAGCCGAAACGCGCGTAGTGACTACCCTACCGCATTGCCTCCATCATCTGCCATGTCTAATGCTAATTGGTTGTTTGTTATGTGATTTTATGAATTTTTATACATAAATTGCCTATGTAAGAAAAAAAGAAAGAAAGTGCAAAAAAAAGATAAAAAATGTATATATACTCTATGAGCAATAAAATGAATAATTGACTTATCAATTGGGTGGTTAGTCTTCGTACTGTTGGGCGATATTACTATCAGTGTCTTCTATATAAAACAATTGTTTGTATTTTCAGCTCTCTCACTTGGCTATAGACCTTTCTCAAATTAATTATGTTTCCCTATGTATAGCAAGTGCATCATTAGTATATAGGGGTCCCCTTTCTTCTAAATTGTTATTCTCAAGGGACATGAAATGGCATTGGGTTTAATTTTTTGCTGTTTTCCCCTCAGTAATGTTCTTCCTCTGCTCACGTGAATATCACTGGGACAGGTAAAAGTACATCTAATAAATTAACTAAATGAATTGCACCAGTTTTGTGGATGAAACAAGATGTGCTTGTACATACTACATGGGGAATAAGGCCAGTACCTTTCCCTCTGCTCCATCAGAGAAGAACCAATCACGGGGTTTAGTGTCCATCTCCAATGCCCAGATGAAGTAGGTTGCACTAATCTTTACAGCACAAAAATTGATCCAGTGCCAATCAGGGATCAATAATCAATATCAATACACATGCACACACCACACTTACCCAACACACATCCGCTGAAATGACACTTGGATGAGTTTCAAGACCAATGAACACTCAAAATCAGTTGTTCATTTTACAGACTTGTATCTTACACACTAAATACATAACGGAGTCTGCATACCAACTTCTTTCCTCTGGTCGGTGGACCTAAAGTTGAGAAGTTGATGGTAATAATAATAACTAACTATCTAACTATCCTTATTACTAAAAGAACCACAAACTCCATGTAAAAGTTAATAAAGTTTATCACCAAATAAAGCAGTAAATAGGAGCTCAACATGTACAGATTCACAAGGCAAGCAATGGATTAAGTCACAGTGAGAGAGAGAGCGAGAAACACATATCAAATGCAAAGAGTGTCAAACTCATATCAGATGAACAAGTATGCCTATGAAGGAGTGGATAGGCGTAGAGACAAACGTTTCAAAGACATTGCAGCGCATGACATTGCGGCAGCAATCATACATTACTGTGATTTGATGTGACAGTTCAGGGGTCACCGGAGGCTGTCAGGTTGCCCTCCTCTTGATGTTGTGCCAACTCTGGGTGGAACGGATATCTGTAGCTGTTGATGGCGGAGTGGCTCCTGTCCAGTGATTTATCCTTGGACCACTCATCCTCCTCCTTCTTGTCTTTATCTCCAGCCCTCACTCTTTTGAGGCATTCTTTGCAACATATGTCCACTACACTTGCTCCTTCCTCAGTGTCTTCCGCTTCTGCCACTCCAGCACAGTGTTGCCTCCTCATTGTGCTCCTTGGGACTCATGAAGCACTCTGCCCTTGTGCTACCGCAGATGTGTGTGCATTAGTACTAAAGGGACTGCAGCTCCTTTTTTTAGAAATAGACAATATGCCAATGTTCCACAGGTTAAACCTCTCCATTTCTTGAAGCCCTATTAACTCAGCATTACAATTTGATATGAAACATGATTGAGTTACTCCTTTGTAATCAGGAATTATTGCTTAAAAGTGGGTATGCTAGTTTATGAGAGAAGTACACATCCCACCATTTAATTACACAGCACTCTGCCCCTAGGGCTACCAAGGGCCTTCCTTAGGGGTGGCCTATGTGTAATAAAAGGGGAGGTTAAGTCTTGGCAAGTGGTGTTGAATGTCAAGTCGAAGTGGAAATAAACTGCACACCCAGGCCTTGCAATGGCAGGCCTGAGACAGGCTTGAAAGGCTATTTGTGTGGGTGGCACAATCAGTGCAGCAGTCGCACTAGTTGCATTAGGATTACAGGTCCTGGGTATATGGTATTCCACTTTACAAGGGAATTGCTAAAACTAAGTATGCAAATCAGGTATACATCAATTTCACCATGTTTAAGGTGAGAAGCACATGCATTTTAGTACTGGTTAGCAGTAGTAAAGTGCTCAGAGCCCTAAGGCCAGCAAAGTGGA
Organism: Lissotriton helveticus; assembly: GCF_964261635.1. Lineage (NCBI taxonomy): Eukaryota > Metazoa > Chordata > Amphibia > Caudata > Salamandridae > Lissotriton > Lissotriton helveticus. Next base: position 25,122,091 of record NC_136063.1, read on the forward strand.
GGTAAGCAGCAAAAAGTTGAGGGAAGATCACCATACGGATGACAGAACTAACATGTGTTCCCCCCAGTAGAAATGTGGGATATATATGCCCAACCTCTAGGGAGTTATCATCATTAAGGCGGAAAAACCTGGACAAACCACCATCATTGGTGTGGTCTCCTCCTGGTCTGTGTTCCACCCTGCAGCCCATCCCCTGAAGGGAAATGGACCACCTCAACACATTTTGATTCTCACTTCTCATTCGCATGAGTCACCTGAGGGGTCTGTTGTCAGTCTGAATAAGGAAGAGACTTAAAGAACAGGTGTGGTAAGTTTTTGTTTTAATTTACGCTACATGCATGTAATAACAATATAAATTATAACAAAATAACATTGCACCAGAGGCCAAGGCCAGACCTACAGGTTTTGCCAATGCTTATTTCAGGAGAGTCTTCAGGAAACCCAGGAGACAAATGACCAGGATGTTGTTCCTCAGTTCTTCATTGCCAGACGGGAAGAATGGTAGATCAGAGTCTCAGTCCCATCAGGATTGACTCAGCCATTTAACCTTCCAGTGCTGATAAAATAAGTACCTAAAATATGGCCGCATGAACACTTCTACCTGGTCACAATTCTGTCTTTGGTGTGAGCTATATAAATGATAATTACTATTGATATGACTAAGTAATTGCACTTTGAATAGTACATACTATGGCCAATATCACACAGAGAGCAGTTGCTAATATCAAAACTACACTGGTAAATCCAGCACTGTCAAAGAAGGACCAGGACTGGAGCTCATGGTGTAGTTCCACTGACCTTGAAGTAGAAAAAACACAACACAGCGTGAGAAGCCTTTATATTCATTCATCAATTACAGAATTAGAAGATGAGTCTGTTTTCATTTATTGTATAAGTACACAGTGAGATGAAGCCTAAGTGTGTGAGGTAGTCAGCATTCATTTTTTACATTTAAAAGTGTAGAAGGGGGTCTTCATTCTGATTTACACTGCTTTTCTCCTCAGTTTCCCTTCGTTATTAATGCTGGTGACAGAGGTAATCCAACCCCTTTGAAATGTTGCATTCCACCTATGGAAAAGAAATAATAACATTGTCATATTTTAATTGACTAAAATGAAAATTAATGCTGGTTTTTAAAAACAGACTCAGTTTTCTATGTGGTATAATAAGAAATAAAATACATGTTATTGCAATTTCATAGAACTGTAGTGCTTGAATAATCAAATTCAGTTGTATTAATCTTACGCAGGCTAGAGGGATCTTCCCAGGAGCTCTCAAGACAACCAGATCCTCCTACTCCTGAAAACCCGGCATTAAACCCTAAGGACCTCTCCAACTACCTGCCCATCGCACACTTATACTTCACCTGATCACTGAAAATGCAGTCTATGCTCAACTCCAGGATTACATCAGTGCTAGCTATGAGTATACAAAATAAGAGAGGCATTACTGTAATAACAACACTCATGGGGTTTAATCCCAAAAACACACAGAGAATCTGATGACAAAAATAAATATTCTCTCTTTAGATAGTATGGTTGATCCGTTTATTCTTTGATTAATGCATAACAGCCAACACGCTTCACCCTTGCGGGCTTCTTCAGGGCGGGGAGACGGTCCAGAAAGCGAATATAGTTTCCACAGGGTATTAGCCCAAATACTTGGATGATTTCCATAGTCACAGTGTCTGAAAACGAGTATTCTGTGCTATCCCTGTGCACGGTTCACACTGATTCCAGTCGAGAACCAGTGCTAGCTATCTCCTTCATCACTAGGAGTCTGGATTCTGATCATGCCGCAACACCAAGACTGTTCCCGTAGACATTGTAGATGATGCCGTCCTGAGCTCAGATGTAGATGACTGTCTTTTTCTTGCTCCTGAATGGGCATCAACTCCCTGAATGCTCTGCAGTGAAACATGTGAACTTGGTCCTGAAACCACACACATCATCACACTGTGAACAGAGGGACGTGTCCTTAGTGAACATTATAGCATTTCGAGTTCCTGAGGGAATAGTATGGGATAGGGTTTCCTATGATGTGTGTGGTCCTAATAAACTTAAAAAATTCTACAATGGTTTAAAATATCTTTAAATGATTTCATTACCTCTAGTACAATCTCTGATGATTAAGACATTGAAACTGTGTGCACAGTGATGTCTGATTTTGAACAATCTGCTGCATTTGCGTGTTATGAATTGTATGATGAAACATCTAATTTTGACACCATGTTGTGTTATCAGCATTATGGTCACCATTTTGTGCACAAAGCAAATATCCCACAAACTGTTTTTACTTATCATCAATGGAAACATTGCCCGACACCACCGAAAGGTAGTTCATACCCGTTTGCACAGATGTTTGATTATTTTTCTTGGTTTAACACTTCAGACCCAGCCTCTTATTACTATAGGTTTGCACCAGCACCTGTAAAGGAAAATATGCTCACTACCACAAAGCTGATATACTCAGATTCTTTAATTTACCAGCTGTCTTTACAGGGACACTATAGACACAACATCTGTCAGGGGAACTAAAGATTGCAGGTTCAGCGAACCGAGGCCATATTTATAGCATGTCTCATACCCAAGCAGATAATTTTCCTGAACAAAACTGTGAAAACAGACTTCCTGTCTTGGGTTAACTAGGATTACAGATGTGAACAAACCTTTAATTCTCTCACCAACATGCTTTGAGGGGTGGCAAAATCATTTGCAACACAGTGAGGATACATTAGATGTCCTGATGCATGATGGTTCATACGAGTCATCTGACTCCAATTGGAAGGGATAGCTGGTCTGGCCTATAGACACAAATATGTGTCAGTCAGATTCAAGGGTATGACCGAAGGGTATAGTATCCATAAGCCTGACCCGCCTTATGTACAATCAAAACACTCAGGGGTGGTAACATCTTACCATGTTGGGAAGTTATGCCTAGGGCGACTAAAAACCTCGACATTGTCTTAGGTGAAACAACACTTGTCCCTTCTCTTAGGGATTTTTTGTTAGTTCCCCAGAAGCCACATCACAAGGGTTTCTTATGCCCTATTTACAACAAAATATGGAAAATCTTCAAACAGGAAGCAGCTGAGAAATTGTGTGAAAGAGATATGGTTAAACTAGAAACCCCTTTGGCTGTGGTGGAAAATGGCATGACCACACTTTCGTACAGAATTTGTTCACTGGGCAACATTGTATATTCTTCTATTGATATTATGGAACAAGACTTGTCTATTTTACAACATGGAAAGTCACAATTGTGCTCCATTATATTACTAAGCTGGACGCTACAATGCTTGTGTTCCGGCCACTTGCCTTGGCATCATATCAATCTGTTTTCTGCGTACAACCTGACGGAAAGGCAGAGGGTTATGGCACAAAAAGATGAGAAATACGGCATGGTACAAATTGAAAAAGTGGACCAATTCCCTTTTATGGTGGCAGAGTCACCTTCCATAGAATGGTTAAACCATGGCAATATTACACTGCAGTCACAACTTTCCAATTTCAGCACTGTCTCCAGCACCATCAGGAAGGCAGATATGAAGCGCTGGGTTCATACATGGGTACTGGGAACTACTGTACAGATTCAGATGTAGGAATGGAGACACTGAAGTTTTTCTCTGCGGTTCAAACTGTGAAAATGCTTTTAGTGGATCTTTGGTGTGCAAAGAGGTAACAGTTCATGGAGCTTGTAATGCTTCAGTTACAAACTCGTCCTGCTATTTGAAGGGCTCCCCAGCTGCAGTGATTCATCCAGTGTTTGAGTTACTTTCGACTGGGAGGTAGTTAATGCTAAATGATAAAGGCTGCTGTGGGATGGTACCAGGCATCACATATCTATTCACAGTTACTTCCAGGGTTACTTGTTGTATGCAAGTATTGTTTCCACCAGCCACACAGTTAGGGGGGGGGCACCGCTATGGGTTGCGCTAAATGTTTCCTTTATATGGTTTGATTCTCTGAGCAGACTGAAAGCCATACTTTTTCAGAAGGATGTGCCCTTAACCTCAGCTCGAGAGACTTTTGATCTCCAGGTTTCAAGATCTTCATCTGAGATACAAGCTCTAGTCTGCACAAACTTCCCTCGTCATTTCAGGGAGATTGTGCATTGTATCTTTAACATGTCTGATATGAGGGGGATTGTGAACCTATTTAAATGTATAGGTTCCGGAATAGTTAGCACCTTTCATACTATCTTCGGAGAAATTCCATCCTTGAGACACTCTGTATTGGTAAGCATTTATGGAGGGCTTCCGCTGGTCCTACTACGTCTACTGGGCATCCTGATTTTATTCTACTTGCTTCACAAATGGGCGTTCCAGTTCACCAGGAGATGGAAAGAGCCCTGCTTGTAAGATGTTGTCGTGAGTGCTTGGTGCACACCTCGGCATCTAAGTGAGCATTGGTTCCTATCTTTCAGACCAGCCTGGTTTGACTGCATCTTGCATGTGCTCCGCTGCCTCTTTTGCAGATATGAATGCATGTTGGACCTGTGTGTGACTCTTGCATTGGTTGTGCCTCTGGACATAGACGTAGTCCTGGACCCCTTAAAGACCGACGTGTATCGATGTCCCCAGCATATTCCCATGTTGATGACAGCATTATTTTAGCCTCCATGGGATGCTTGAGCTCATGGCGGAATGGACAACGGCTGTGAAACGGGCACGCAGGTGTCAAGTGCTTTGTCAGCGCTGTTGTGGTAACCGGAGAAGATCATGTTTGCTCAATCGACCTGAAACATGAGGTATTGAGGAGACTGTTGTCTGAGAGTGACAGTGATTTTGCGTCTTCCTCACAGGATACATAAGCAATTTGGCTCTCCGTGTGATGGGAACAATTCGGCCTTTCTCCAAAACAATCAATAATAGAATACAAAAGAATGCTTTTGTTTTATTTTCTGCTCCGCACTGAGCACCATGGCATTTGGTGTGCTCGGTGAGCCTCATCCTATATGGACTTTTTAGAGCTTCATTTTTAACATACATCTTTCCGTTTTAGCACCTTTTAACATGCAATTTTTTTTGCTGTTTTTAGCAGTTGATTTTACAAATGGTTTTATGCTTTTAGCAAGGATATTTTAGCATCAGATAACTTTATTGCCCTTTGGGTGAGGAGTGGGTGTTATACTTCATATTTTAGGCCTCAGTAGTTAGGCAACCTGTCACCTACTTTCGTTCTACGTTTCTCTATAACGGTTTTGGCACTCATCCTTGAATGACAGGCCTGCTGTGCAAAGTTGCAATTATTGATTTAGGTCAATTTGCATAATTGCAACCATAACATATTGATTGATATAGAACCCCTGTGGGCACCCTTAGCAAAGTGTGCTAAGGCTTTTCCCCTAATCACTGCCCTTTATGGAGTAGACAAGTTCCTGAAGTCTATTTCAAAGCCTAATTAAGTGTATGTCGGTGGCTGATCTATTGTATCTCTGTTTAGATTCAATTTACATAGATTTAAAACGTGGCAGTAGTTAGTTGACTTTTGTTTGTTTAGGTCAATCGCTACGCCATTATTCATGGTATATGTTGCCAGACAATTGACTAATCTCTACAAGCCTACCTTGTTGTTACTGAGTAAAAACAAGTCATCTGCATACAGGATGTTTGACCGGATCACTGACATAATATCGACGACACAAATATCGAGATACACAAATATCGAGTAAAAAATATCGATTGACAAAATATCGACTCCCTATCTTCAAACAGGTAAGTACCAAAATATCGACTCCAAAATATCGACTTGCAAAAATATAGACTGTCAAAATATCGATTTTTTTAAATGTCTTAAAATTAAGTTAAAACTAATATAGTAATAAATATATTTAATATAAACTTAGAAATAATTAATAAAAAAATGTAATTTTAATAAATAATTTATATAATTAAAAAAATTATATCACCAAAAATTACACACACATATATATATATATATATATATATATATATATATATATATATATATATATATATATATATATATATATATATATATATATATATATATATATATATATATATATATATATATATATATATATAAACATATTATTAAATAAACATATATAACATTTTAGAAAATGTTTAAAATTTATTGTTACAACTATAGTGAGTTCAACATTAGCAAAAGTGTTGGATAGCGTAGAGGTCAAATTTACTACTCCCACTCCAGTGGGTGCAACAGTAGGGAAAGCGCTGGATAGCGTAGAGGTTAAAATTACCATTCCCACTCCAGGGATGTATGACGTTACAACGCATACTTTTACAACGCCTACCATTACAACAAAACTTTTACAACGCAAAAACTTTTACAACGCATACATTTACAACGCAAGATTTTACAACGCATATACCTTTACAACGCATACCATTACAACGTAAGTATTGGTAAGTATATAATAATTTTTTGAATATAAATTAATAAAAAATATTATAATATAATTTAATATAATTTAATTTTATTAAATACATTTAATTTAAATGTAATTTTACTTTATTTTTACAAAGTACCCCTGTACCCCAAAAACCCAAAACTGACCCTGAACCCTAAAAATACCCCTTTACCCATAAACTGAAAACTGACCCTGAACACTAAAAATACCCCTTTACCCGAAAACTGACCCTAAACCCTAAAAATACCCCTTTACCCCAAAAACTGAAAACTGACCCTGAACCCTAAAAATACCCCTTTACCCAAAAACTGAAAACTGACCCTGAACCCTAAAAATACCCCTTTACCCCAAAAACTGAAAACTGACCCTGAACCCTAAAAATACCCCTTTACCCCAAAAACTGAAAACTGACCCTGAACCCTAAAAATACCCCTTTACCCCAAAAACTGAAAACTGACCCTGAACCCTAAAAATACCCCTTTACCCAAAAACTGAAAACTGACCCTGAACCCTTAAAATACCCCTTTACCCCAAAAACTGAAAACTGACCCTGAACCCTAAAAATACCCCTTTACCCAAAAACTGAAAACTGACCCTGAACCCTAAAAATACCCCTTTACCCAAAAACCGAAAACTGACCCTGAACCTACCCCTTTACCTAAAAACTGAAAACTGACCCTGATCCCTAAAAATACCCCTTTACCCCAAAAACTGAAAACTGACCCTGAACCCTAAAAATACCCCTTTACCCCAAAAACTGAAAACTGACCCTGAACCCTAAAAATACCCCTTTACCCAAAATCTGAAAACTGACCCTGAACCCTAAAAATACCCCTTTACCCAAAAACTGAAAACTGACCCAGAACCCTAAAGATACCCCTTTACCCAAAAACTGAAAACTGACCCTGAACCCTAAAAATACCCCTTTACCCAAAAACTGAAAACTGACCCTGAACCCTAAAAATACCCCTTTACCCAAAATCCAAAACATATAACCTTTTAAAAATAATTATATACTTACTAATACTTACATTGTAATAGTATGCGTTGTAACGGTATCTGCGTTGTAAAAACATGCTTTGTAAATGTATGCGTTGTAAAAGTTTTTGCAATTTAAAAGTTTTGTTGTAATGGTAGTGCATAGTAAAAGTAGCGTTGTAAACGTTGCATACCCACTCCAGTGGGTGCAACAGTAGGGAAAGTGTTGGATAGCGTAGGGGTTAAAATTACTATTCCAACTTCAGAGAGTGCAATAGTAGGGAAAGTAAATACTTCACAAATATATATAAATAACATAAATAGTAATACCAATTACAAATAATTAAAATATTAAAAAAGTGTATACAAATATTAAATATTTATTTATAAATACAAAATAAAATTATTTAATTATAAAAATTGCCTACTCATACTAATTAATTACCTATTAACAATAAATTAATTTACAATTTAAAAATTAATAAATTATTTTCAATTACCAATTATATTTTAATTAATTACCAATTAATAATTAATTAACAATTAATTCTAAATAAATATCAATAAATAAATTAACATATTTAATAAATTATAATTAAATTACTTCCCACCCTATTCCCCTATAAACACACAACCCGCTACAGAAAATAAATTAATAAAATTAAAATATTTATCAATTAATCAATTATAATTAATTACCAATTATATTTTAATTAATTACCAATTAATAATTAATTAACAATTAATTCTAAATAAATATCAATAAATAAATTAACATATTTAATTAATTATAATTAAATTACTTCCCACCCTATTCCCCTATAAACCCACAACCCGCTACAGAAAATAAATTACTAAAATTAAAATATATATCAATTAATCAATTATAATTAATTACCAATTATATTTTAATTAATTACCAATTAATAATTAATTAACAATTAATTCTAAATAAATATCAATACATAAATTAACATATTTAATTAATTATAATTAAATTACTTCCCACCCTATTCCCCTATAAACCCACAACCCGCTACAGAAAATAAATTACTAAAATTAAAATATTTATCAATTAATCAATTATAATTAATTACCAATTATATTTTAATTAATTACCAATTAATAATTAATTAACAATTAATTCTAAATAGATATTAATAAATAAATTAACATATTTAATTAATTAGAATTAAATTACTTCCCACCCTATTCCCCTATAAACCCACAACCCGCTACAGACTTATATTACACAAAAAATAAAAATTATTATTAACTTACCTTAAATTCGATATTTTTGTTGTCTATATTATGTCTAGTCGATATTATGTCCATTCTATATTTTTGATTCGATATTATGTCCATTCTATTCGATATTAATTTTCTCTAGTCGATATTTTTGTTGTCTATATTATGTCTAGTCGATATTATGTCCATTCTATATTTTTTACTCGATATTCTGTCCAGTCGAAATAAAAGACTCGATATTATGACTGTACACCGTTTGACCGCGGGGTGACCCCAAGGCTCAGGTGTGTGATACCAACATATCCATCACTGAGGAGAGATCAGAAATGTATAAGGTAAATAGAAGAGACACACGGAAACACCCATGATTTAACCCAATGGATGTCCTCACTGCTCCTGATAAATGGGTGCCATCATCGGCCTCATTTTGACCCAGTTATCCATAGAGAGCAACTTGATTGCCTTTAGTGGGTTATGCAGGATTCCCCACTGCTGGAGCTTTGGCATAGTTTATCATGTGGGATGCTATCAAACACTGCCTTAAAATTCACAAAACACACATTCAGGGGTGTGACAGTAGCCTTTGCTCTGTTTGTAAGTATATCTTGCTTTCTCACGTAGCCGATCTGGTTCAGCGGTAACCTACCTGTATTTGATGCCCATACCTCTAGGGCCTGTAGTAGTAATGTTGAGAAGTACTTGAGATTTGCGTTATTAGGTTATCATTACTTGGGGGTGTAGCAGCTCCTCCTCTAAATATGGGATGGATGAATGACCCTTTCCAACTTGCCAGGATAGAACCTTCTGACAAAATTATGTTAAGCATACCAGCCAGGAAGTTTGCACACCACGTGCTATGCTCTTTGAAGATAGGTGAGTTGATTCTCTTTGGTTTCTGGAGCATAGTCTGAATGGGGGTTATTGATGATTTTAGCTATTGTGGTAGCTATATACTCTGGTGGTACATTTCAAATAATTTCCTTAAAAGCAGTGCTGGGTCAGTCAGAGTTAGCATACTTCCAGTTTAGAATCAAATGTCAGGTGAAGAGATGAGTCCTTTAAAGCCGTCCAAGTAATGATATGCAGGAAACAATAGGCTCACAGGTCAACATGGACCTAATTTCCAAGACACTCTGCTCCCCTTGTAAAGTCAAAGTGAGGAGCACAAACCTTCTCCTGATGTTCAAAGCTGAGCTCATTGAATTTAGTCCCAAAGTTCAAGGCTGTCCTGTCCTGAGCATTGCTACGGGTATGTACTTTGAATGCCTCATGAGCACACTTGACACCTCTTCACACACTTAACAAGTCATAGGGATTTCTGGAGCTCCATTCCTTCTAACTAGAGATCCTTGACTGGAACCAGTGTAACCCACCCTACACCAGCAAAATACAACCCTCAGGTCAACAATGACACCTGGTGGGATTAGTAACTCTCCAGACTTATTCCAGTATCCTTAGTAACTAAAACGTGAGAAAGAGACTCCTAGATAGATACTGACTCAAGTTTTGGGGAAGAGTGAGGTGCAAGCCACACTCAAATGCTCTTGTAGGGTAAAAAGAGTCCCCAAGAGTAATAAGGGTTGCAGGCACATGTACCCTCATTCTGAGCCTTGTTGAACCCCATTGATATCATCAGTGTCACAGCGGTCAGCATGTCAGGGGTTTTCTGGACCTCCTGTGTACTAGAGCAGATGCAGCCTGCAAGTGGAGTCGTTCCGTGCAGGCCAGGCCCTGATTGATGAGCACTGGACTGGCCCTAATGACTAGCACTGAGCCGCAACCATACAGGTAGAAATTTACAAGCCCCTTTCACCACTTTTGCGTCACTTTTCCCATGTTAAAAGTGACGCAAAAGTGTCGCAAGGGGTTTGTAAATCTGCCCCTTAGTATTCAAAATGTCACGCAAGGCATCAAGACAGCCTCCTGAGTTGAATGACAGAGAGATAGCAGGACAGAGCCATATCTACTAAGATATGAAGCCTTCCTACTCTCTCCTTGTGCTCGTGAACTGTGTGCTGCTGCGCACTGATGCAAGCACGTATGCACCATAGTGTATGGATCCCTGCCTTATAGGCAACTTTGTTTTTATGCAGGAAGGGGCACAAGTCTGTGAAGCATTTTCTTCTTTCTACATGTGCTGCTGAATGCAGCACTCATAGAAAGACGAAATAAGGACATTTCTCCCCATTATACCTCCGTTGGGAAGGCGTTCACAAGTCTTTGTAAATCTAGGAATGCACCTAAATCCATAGGTGGATGCGTGTGAATGCCATGTCCCAGTCCTAGAACACCTCCTTGATGCAAGACATCGATTTGCGCTACTATGCATTACTCTGGATCAACTACACCACACAGAGCCATGCAAGGTGACTCAGCATGGCTTATAAAATCTCCCTTACGCTCGTGCCCTGTGTCACCTTGTCTGCCAAAACCGCAATGCAAGGGCTTCTTAAATCGTGCCCTATGTTTCAAGGGTCCTATATTTTAGAAAGGCTTGAAGGGAAATTTAAAAGCCGCCAAATGAAATGGGAGGGGGGCTCAAAGGCCCCCCTAAGCCCCGGGGAACGCCAGCCCCCGGGGCTTTGAAATTAAATGTGTGGGGAGGCTCGAAGGCCCCCCAAACCCTGGGGAACGCCACCCCCGGGGCTTAATGCCCTGGCATAGCAAACTGCTTTGGTATTTGGAAAAGGAAACCTGCTCTCTCTTCCAAATACCAAAGCAAATTGCTTTTCCACAGGGGGAGCTGCATCTTAGCAATTCCAGCTTCGGCAGGACGCGGGGAGCCGGCGGGACCGTGGGGAGATTGGGGACGCCCAACCCCAGTGGATGGGGTCCCCGGGCCCATAAATGGCCAAAGTAGGGGGGCAAGGCAGCCTCCCTCCAATACATAAAAAGAATCTGGTGGGCTAGTTGCACCCCAGGGACCCTCAGGATTCAAGGGGAGTTAATCCCCCAACTTAAAACGCGCCACGGGGCACGTTTGCTCAGTGGTGAAGGGAGGGGGCGGGGCCTGAATTGACATGTGTGCAAACACACCCTGTGGCGCGGTTTAAGTTGGCGAATTAATTACTCTTCAATCCTAAGGGTCCATGGGGGCCAACTAGCCCACCAGGTATCTCCAGTAAGCACCACGGAGCTGCATTGCAGAGTGTTGTAAAAAGGGGCATGGCCTCTGAACACCTCTCTGCAAATCAGCTCCCTGATGCATACTGGAGGTACCTGAGGGGCTATTTGGCTCCCAGGGACCATCAGGATTGAGGAGGAATCAATTCTCCAACTTAAAACGCGCCACAGGGCGTGTTTTCAGACATGTCACCTCAGGCCACACTCTCTTCCTTCACCATTGTGCAAACGCTCCCCGTGGCGAGTTGTAAGTTGGGGAATTCATTCTCTTTCAATACTGAGGGTCCCAGAGGGCCAACTAGTCCAACAGGTATCTCCAGTATGCACCAGGGAGCTGCGTTGCAGACAGGTGTTCAGAGACCACGCCCCTTTTTACACCTCTCTGCAACGCAGCTCTCTGGCTCTTACTGGAGGTACTTAGTGGGCTAGTTTGACCCTAGGGACCCTCAGGATTCAAGGGGACTTAATCTCCCAACTTAAAACGGCCACAGGGCGCGTTTACACAGTAGGGAAGGGAGGGGAGGGGACTGAGGTGACATGTGCAAACACACCCTGTGGCGCGTTTTAAGTTGGGGAAATAATCCCCCTTCAGATCTGAGGGCCCCTGGGGGCTAACTAGCCCACCAGGTGCTTCCAATAAGTGCCACTGTGCTGTGTTTCAGAGAGGTGGCCCGGGCGGTGCCCCTTTTTACACCTCTTTGCAACTCAGCTCTGTGGCGCTTATTGGAGGTACCTAGTGGGCTACTTGGACCCTAGGGACACTCAGGATTCAAGGGGACTTAATCTCCCAAATTAAAACGGACACAGGGCGTGTTTACAGAGTGGTGAAGGGAGGAGATGGTGTAGGAAAGTGGCTATGTATATATACTGGACAAAAGTAAGGTACAGTGTGCATGGAGTCCCCAGTCCCCAAGAAGTTTGGCAGAGGTTAAAGTTAGATATAACCTTACTCACTAAAGTGGTAGCTTGATCGAGCAGTAAGGCAGTATCAGAGGACAGTGTAAAGCATTTGTTGTACACACTCAGTAGGCAAATGGTCTCACACACTCAATAACTGAACTCTAGGCCTATTGTTTTGTATCAAAAAAATATACTTGTTTTATTTTAGAACCAACAAGGTAGCAAACTAGTTAAACAGGGGGCTTGGGTGTGTACTTTGGGTGGATAATGCTGTTGATGGCTCTGATACCAGTGAGTGCAGGAGTGTGGTTGTAAATATGCATGTGAGTGTTTATGTGCACATTCCTGTCACACTGGCACGTCTGGGCATCAGTCAGCGTGGCTTCTGGGATCATTTAAAGAGTGCCAATGAAGTGAGTATTTTTACTCTTCACTTGAATGCCCAGACAAAGATGCAGCAAACACTTCTTGAACCATAGCACTTTCCCCTTGAGGCTCAGATGACCATGAAACCTAATAGTGAAGAAGGAAGTGCCTAGAATAGAAATGTTGCCTCTGCTGGAGACAGCATGGGCGCTGGACGTAGGGATGTAGTGTGCGATGCAGCACCTCCAAAATAACCATGCTCGAGTTTCAAAAGGTGAATGAGCAATAGAGATGTCTTTAAATTTGTTTTTTGTTTTCCCACATTGAGTGTTAGAGGAGCAGGGGAGCTCAGCAGAGCTCAGTCAGAGAAGGCCAGCGCCTCCTTAAGAGAGGAGAGGAGCCGGATAGCTCAGCAGAGCTCAGGTGTTGAAGGGCAGTGCCTCCTTAAGACAGGGGGAGGACCAGGAGTTCTCAGCAGAGCTCAGGCGTAGAAGGGGAGCTCCTCTTTAAGGGAGGGGAGGACCTGGAGAGCTCAGCAGAGCTCAGGCAGAGAAGGCCAGCGCCTCTTTGAGAGAGTTGGAGGAGAAAGAGAGCAAAGCAGAGCTCAGTCTTAGAAGGGCACTGCCTCTTTATGGGAGGGGGAGGAGCAGGAGAGCTCAGCAGAGCTCAGGCGTAGAAGGGGAGCTCCTCTTTAAGGGAGGGGAGGACCTGGAGAGCTCAGCAGAGATCAGGCAGAGAAGAGCAACACCTCTTTAAGAGAGGTGGAGGAGCAGGGGAGCACAGACATAGAAGGGTAGTGTCTCTTTAATGCAGAACAGAGGTCTGAAATTAGTTAGTTTCTCTTTAAGTACTCGCTAAGAGGAGAAGATTTGTGCCCTGAGTAGTCGTGTAATAAATGGTATGTATCATCTTAACATGTTTCAAAGAGCAAGCGAGCTAAGCTGAGCTCACATATAAAATGTTAGTGTCAATTTGAGTGATGGAGGAGAAGGAGAGAGCAGCAGAGCTCAGAGATAGGTGAGCGACTCTTTCTTGGTGGAGAAGGGATCCAAGATAGGTTAGTGTATCTTTCAAAGGTTTAAAGGCTCAGTAGAGTTGAACAGAGCTCATATATAGATGGTTAGTGTTTTTTAAGAGGTTTCTAGACCAGTAAAGGTCAGCAGAGCTAAGACATAGAAAGTTGGGGCATATTTATGAGATGGTTGCATTACGTTTGCACCACAGAAGGTGGTACAAGCATGATGCAAACCTCCAAGTCTGATTTTTGAAGCCACTTTGCATGGCATTTGAGTAGCTTAAAAAATCTGCAGTAACGCAAAGCATCACAAATCGCTGTGTTGAATTACTCTGCCCTAGGAAGGCGCTACATTAGTGTTGCTACCCAACTCCAATGGATTTTGATGCATCCCAGATTTACAAGAACATGTAATCCTGGGAATGCGCCAAAATCTCACACCTTACCAATGGAGGCATACCAAGGAGAAATATCCTTATTTCTCTTTGTTTCTTCCTCTTTCTTTGTGTACTGCATTCTGAGGCACACATAGAAAGAGGACTATGCCTCCCAGGATGGTTTTTGTGCAGGAAAATGCCCCTTCCTGCACAAAAGCGATCCTACATGCAACATAGGTATCCTGGCACCATTGTGCAAGGGTGCCTGCACAGGTGCCAGGCTGCTAAAAGGGGGCCAGCACAGGGTAAAGGACAGGAAGGTGATGTATTTCCATATATTCGGCACATTACTGTCCTTTCCCTTTAGTGCAGCATAGCAAGGTGACTTCCTGCGTTGCACTGCATGACGTTCTCATAAATTAGATCTCTAGTGCCTCCATAATGCAGACCAGAGCTCTGACAATGGTAAGTGTCTCTCCCAGAGGTTTGTAGGGACAGTAGAGCTTGACAGTCCTCAGACGGAGAACGTTAGGGTCTCTGCAGCAAATCCGCATGAGCAAGAGAGCTGAGCAGAGCTCTGAGAGAGTAGGTAGTTGATGGGAAACAACCATTATAACGTGGTCATACACCGCATGACCATTACCACGCAGTCTTAATGAACATGCCTTTACCACGCATATCCGTTACCACGAAGCGTTTACCCCGAATATGCCATTACCACGCATGAAAAATCGGACATATGTGGTAAAGGCATGTTCATTGTAAATTTGTAAAGGATGCGTGGTAATGGTCATGAACTGTGTTTTCGGACTCAGGCTGGGGAGGGGCTAGGGGAAGGATTTAGGAACTCAGGTTTGGGGGGGCTAGGTGAAGGGTTTAGGAACTTAAGGCTGGACGGGCGTCTACGGCTGGGGCGTGGTCTTAGGTCTCAGCGTTAAGAAAAAGAGCGGAAATAGGGTTCAGGACTGGGCAGGAGGCTACGACAGGGGGACAGTTTAAGGGAAATCACTCATGCCCTCTTTTAGTTGTAATATGATTTAAAAGCAGATATATCTAAATTACATATTTTTTATAGGTACAGTGCTTAACTAACATCAGTGCACCCCAGGAACCTTAAGACTGTCTCTTGGTCCGTTGTACTTAGGATTCAGGGACTGGCAGGGTTTCGGCCTCTTTGTCCCATCACTAAAAGGAAGTCTGTTGACAGTGTCTATTATGCACTGTGAACGGACACGTAGAGCAAATTATTATAAAGCTAGAAGGCTGATGCCAGAGCTCAGCAAGTGCACACATGCTATGACCAAGCTGATGCCTTTAAAACTCTTATATGCACTTACTAAGCATACTATTAATGCAATTTTATCGTGGTAAAGGCATACAAGTTGAAACATTTTTCATACGAAATGCATGTGTGGTAATGACACATGCGTTGTACAGGTGGTGTTGTAAAGGCATGCGTAGTAATTGCATACGAGTAACCGTCACACGATCATTGTTGACTTTGTTTATTGATTGAGTAGCACCCAGAGAAACATGCCCTTTTTAGGTCGAGCCTACAGCGCTTGCTTGTACTTTCTGCAGTTTGACTCCTCCCATGCTCTTGATTGGTTGAGAAAAGCGTCAATCAGAAAAGCTTGTTTTTCAGTGGGTTATTTGCTTTAGTTTCCCATCTTCTTGTGGTGTTGCCCAACCTGTGAGGTATTTGCCTAGGAATGCTTTTGGTTGGCTATCAGCATGTCCCCACATCAGGAACTCGCTCGTGCCTATGCTGGCTTTTGAATGGTACAAGACTTTCCCTAGTTCAGCGCGTGCCCGTGAGGTCACATTAATCTATGCATGCACAGTGAGGAGATAACTGACATTTCAATGTAAGTGTTACAAATCACTGCCATAGGTATATTTGTATTTTCATTATTAGTCGACTGTTTCTTTGCATTAAAATGAATTATTAGACTCAGTCTGTTTTGTCACTGGGTCAGGAATCTAAAGGGGACATTACCATTCTCCAATGGCCGTCAAGTTTGACGCCTATTGTCACAGCACTCAACCTGTTTAGGCAAACTCGTCCGCTATTACTGCCGTCTCCGTGGCCCGATTCAGGTTAAATGCAGACTTCCTCCTCACCCTCTCAGGACACTTGCTGGCCGTGGCAGTGGGGCTTTAGTTTCGTTTGCTGACGTAGGAAGCTTTCAGGAATGGGAACTGCTGCAATCATTTTGCTCTCCTACACGGTTATAGTGGTTACCGCGTGTTCACCCTTGCACATATTTTCCAAAAAGAGGTTTTAGAATCCCCTTGGGCTACGAGAGGCCTTTGTTTAATTTGTTAGAACATTCTGTCCTCAGTTCTATTAGCCTTATAGCTAACATTAACATAATTGTTGTTCCTTTAATATATATTAACATATCACACATGCCAAAACAAAACTGCCGAGTTTAACCAGCCAAATGCAAACAATGTCCCACACATAATTGTGTATGTGTTGCAGCCTTTTTAGCATCCAAACCACATACACAGTGCTGTGCCCTCTCTACTATGGCTTCACAGTAGTGGTGCGAGGTGCACAGTAGCTCACCCACCCCTAGCCCCACGGCTCCCTTGCTGGTATGTCTGAGCCCAAGCCTGCCTGGCGAACGGTGTACTGGGGTACTTTGACAACTACTACCCTGCCAACAGGTAAACAGCTTCATATTATCATAACTCAAGGAACTTGCTGTATTGTTTTCAGCAGTGGAGATTGGGGAGCTAACTCTGGAAAAATAATGTAGCTGTTCAAGGCTTAATGTGCAGAAAGCTGTTCATTAGAAAGCACAAAGCTACTGCAAGAGTATCTCAAGACTTATGCTCAGAATAACCTGCACAAAAGAGATTTACATCTCTAAGGGAGTAGAAAGCGTGGACACTCACCCTGCCAGACAGACAGGCACCATTCCCAACTTAGACCCAGATCTGACCAGAAACAAAAATAACCCCAGTTTTACAGCCCGCAAAAAACACTCCTTGTAGTGGAGCAAAATTGGGCTTAGCCAGGGAAAACTGACCATGTTTTCAAGGTTGTAAATTTGATCATTGATTTCATGTTGCTTGTGCTGCTAGCGTGGCATCTTGCATTGTGTCTCAAGAGACATGGGTTGATTTGTACTAGGCTGAGGCTGATCAGTGACAGTGAGATAAAAAATATTTCACTTCAAAAGTGTATATACAAAGCTCCCATTCACAACACTTTGGAGAGCTTGTCACTGGCGGTGAAAAGTTGATGTGAGCCTAGAATACTCTGGGGCACCAATTAATAAAACATTTTCAAAATATACCTGTAGAATGTGTCCAGTTTCTATTGTTTTATCAATTTGGTCTCTGTTGCACCATTTCTTACACCTCTCTCTCCCGCTCTCTCACACACTCCTCACTCTCTGTCCTTGTGCTTCCTGCTGCTCTTCTCTTGCTCTCTCTCCTTCCTTGTGCCTCACGCTGCTCTTCTCTTGCTCTCTCTCCTTCCTTGTGCCTCACACTGCTCTTCTCTTGCTCTCTCTTCTTCCTTGTGCCTCAGGCTGCTCTTCTCTTGCTCTCTCTCCTTCCTTGGGCCTCACACTGCTCTTCTCTTGCTCTCTCTCCTTCCTTGGGCCTCACACTGCTCTTCTCTTGCTCTCTCTCCTTCCTTGTGCCTCACACTGCTCTTCTCTTGCTCTCTCTCCTTCCTTGGGCCTCACACTGCTCTTCTCTTGCTCTCTCTCCTTCCTTGCGCCGCACACTGCTCTTCTCTTGCTCTCTCTCCTTCCTTGCGCCGCACACTGCTCTTCACTTGCTATCTCTCCTTCCTTGTGCCTCATGCTTCTCTTCTCTTGCTCTCTCTCCGTTCCTGTGCCTCACACTGCTCTTCTCTTGCTCTCTCTCCTTCCTTGCGCCGCACACTGCTCTTCTCTTGCTCTCTCTCCTTCCTTGCGCCGCACACTGCTCTTCTCTTGCTCTCTCTCCTTCCTTGTGCCTCATGTTGCTCTTCTCTTGCTCTCTCTCCTTCCTTGTGCCTCACACTGCTCTTCTCTTGCTCTCTCTCCTTCCTTGTGTCTCACGCTGCTCTTCTCTTGCTCTCTCTCCTTCCTTGAGCCTCACACTGCTCTTCTCTTGCTCTCTCTCCTTCCTTGTGCCTCATGTTGCTCTTCTCTTGCTCTCTCTCCTTCCTTGTGCCTCACACTGCTCTTCTCTTGCTCTCTCTCCTTCCTTGTGCCTCATGTTGCTGTTCTCTTGCTCTCTCTCCTTCCTTGAGCCTCACACTGCTCTTCTCTTGCTCTCTTTCCTTCCATGCACCTCACACTGCTCTTCTCTCGCTCTCTCTCCTTCCTTGTGCCTCACAATGCTCTTCTATTGCCCTCTCTCCTTCCTTGTGCCTTACACTGCTCTTCTCTTGCTCTCTCTCCTTACTTGTGCCTCACACTGCTCTTCTCTTGCTCTCTCTGCTTCCTTGTGCCTCACACTACTCTTCTCTTGCTCTCTCTCGTTACTTGTGCCTCACGCTGCTCTTCACTTACTCTCTCTCCTTCCTTGTGCCTCACACTGCTCTTCTCTTGCTCTCTCTCCTTCCCTGTGCCTCACACTGCGTTTGCTCTCTCTCCTTCCTTGTGCCTCACGCTGCTCTTCTCTTGCTCTCACTCCTTCTTAGTGCCTCACACTGCTCTTGCTCTCTCCCCTTCCTTGTGCCTCACACTGCTCTTCTCTTGCTCTCTCTCCTTCCTTGTGCCTCACAATGCTGTTATCTTGCTCTCTTTTCTTCCTTGTGCCTCACACTGCTCTTCTATTGCCCTCTCTCCTTCCTTTTGCCTCACACTGGTCTTCTCTTGCTCTCTCTCCTTCCTTGTGCCTCACACTGCTCTTCTCTTGCTCTATTTCCTTCCTTGCACCTCACACTGCTCTTCTCTTGCGCCCTCTCCTTCCTTGTGCCTCACACTGCTCTTCTATTGCCCTCTCTCCTTCCTCGTGCCTCACACTGCTCTTCTCTTACTCTCTCTCCTTCCTTGTACGTCACACTGCTCTTCACTTGCTCTCTCCCCTTCCTTGTGCCTCACACTGCTCTTCTCTTGCTCTCTCTCCTTCCTTGTGCCTCACAATGCTGTTATCTTGCTCTCTTTTCTTCCTTGTGCCTCACACTGCTCTTCTATTGCCCTCTCTCCTTCCTTGTGCCTCACACTGGTCATCCTTTGCCCTCTCTCCTTCCTTGCGCCTCACACTGCTCTTCTCTTGCTCTCTCTCCTTCCTTGTGCCTCACGCTGCTCTTCTCTTGTTCTCTCCCCTTCCTTGTGCCTCACACTACTCTACTCTTTCTCTCTCTCCTCCCTTGTGCCTTACGCTGCTCTTCTCTTGCTCTCTTTTCTTCCTTGGGCCTCGCACTGCTCTTGCTCTCTCCCCTTCCTTGTGCCTCACGCTGCTCTTCTCTTGCTCTCTCTCCTCCCTTGTGCCTTACGCTGCTCTTCTCTTGCTCTCTTTTCTTCCTTGGGCCTCACACTGCTCTTGCTCTCTCCCCTTCCCTGTGCTTCACACTGCTCTTCTCTTGGTTTCTCTCCTTCCTTGTGCCTTACACTGCTCTTCTCTTGCTCTCTCTCCTTCATTGTGCCTCAAACTGCTCTTCTCTTGCTCTCTTTTCTTTCTTGTGCCTCACGCCGCTCTTCTCTTGCTCTCTCTCCTTCCTTGTGCCTCACGCTGCTCTTCTCTTGCTCTCTCTCCTTCCTTGTGCCTCACGCTGCTCTTCTCTTGCTCTCTCTTCTTCCTTGTGCCTCACGCTGCTTTTCTCTTACTCTCTCTCCTTCCTTGTGCCTCACTCTACTCTTGCTCTCTCTCCTTCCTTCCTTTTGCCTCCTGCTGCTCTTCTCTTGCTCTCTCTCCTTCCTGTGCTTCACACTGCTCTTCTCTTGCTTTCTCTCCTTCCTTGTGCCTTACGCTGCTCTTCTCTTTTCTTTCTTGTGCCTCACGCTGCTCTTCTCTTGCTCTCTCTAGATCATTGGGCCTCAGACTGCTCTTGATCTCTCTCCTTCCTTGTGCCTCACTCTACTCTTGCTCTCTCTCCTTACTTCCTTTTGCCTCCTGCTGCTCTTCTCTTGCTCTCTCTCCTTCCTGTGCTTCACACTGCTCTTCTCTTGCTTTCTCTCCTTCCTTGTGCCTCACGCTGCTCTTCTCTTGCTCTCTCTCCTTCCTTGTGCCTCACGCTGCTCTTCTCTTGCTCTCTCTTCTTCCTTGTGCCTCACGCTGCTTTTCTCTTACTCTCTCTCCTTCCTTGTGCCTCACTCTACTCTTGCTCTCTCTCCTTCCTTCCTTTTGCCTCCTGCTGCTCTTCTCTTGCTCTCTCTCCTTCCTGTGCTTCACACTGCTCTTCTCTTGCTTTCTCTCCTTCCTTGTGCCTTACGCTGCTCTTCTCTTGTTCTCTTTTCTTTCTTGTGCCTCACGCTGCTCTTCTCTTGCTCTCTCTAGATCATTGGGCCTCAGACTGCTCTTGATCTCTCTCCTTCCTTGTGCCTCACACTACTCTTGCTCTCTCTCCTTCCTTCCTTTTGCCTCCTGCTGCTCTTCTCTTGCTCTCTCTCCTTCCTGGAGCCTCACGCTGCTCTTCTCTTACTCTCTCTCCTTCCTTGTGCCTCACGCTGCTCTTCTCTTGCTCTCTCTCCGTTCCTGTGCCTCACACTGCTCTTCTCTTGCTCTCTCTCCTTCCTTGTGCCTCAAACTGCTCTTCTCTTGCTCTCTCTCCTTCCTTGTGCCTCACAATGCTGTTATCTTGCTCTCTTTTCTTCCTTGTGCCTCACGCTGCTCTTCACTTGCTCTCTCTCCTTCATTGGGCCTCATACTGCTCTTGATCTCTCTCCTTCCTTGTGCCTCACACTGCTCTTCTATTGCCCTCTCTCCTTCCTCGTGCCTCACACTGCTCTTCTCTTACTCTCTCTCCTTCCTTGTACGTCACACTGCTCTTCACTTGCTCTCTCCCCTTCCTTGTGCCTCACACTGCTCTTCTCTTGCTCTCTCTCCTTCCTTGTGCCTCACAATGCTGTTATCTTGCTCTCTTTTCTTCCTTGTGCCTCACACTGCTCTTCTATTGCCCTCTCTCCTTCCTTGTGCCTCACACTGGTCATCCTTTGCCCTCTCTCCTTCCTTGTGCCTCACACTGCTCTTCTCTTGCTCTCTCTCCTTCCTTGTGCCTCACGCTGCTCTTCTCTTGTTCTCTCCCCTTCCTTGTGCCTCACACTACTCTACTCTTTCTCTCTCTCCTCCCTTGTGCCTTACGCTGCTCTTCTCTTGCTCTCTTTTCTTCCTTGGGACTCACACTGCTCTTGCTCTCTCCCCTTCCTTGTGCCTCACGCTGCTCTTCTCTTGCTCTCTCTCCTCCCTTGTGCCTTACGCTGCTCTTCTCTTGCTCTCTTTTCTTCCTTGGGCCTCACACTGCTCTTGCTCTCTCCCCTTCCCTGTGCTTCACACTGCTCTTCTCTTGGTTTCTCTCCTTCCTTGTGCCTTACACTGCTCTTCTCTTGCTCTCTCTCCTTCATTGTGCCTCAAACTGCTCTTCTCTTGCTCTCTTTTCTTTCTTGTGCCTCACGCCGCTCTTCTCTTGCTCTCTCTCCTTCCTTGTGCCTCACGCTGCTCTTCTCTTGCTCTCTCTCCTTCCTTGTGCCTCACGCTGCTCTTCTCTTGCTCTCTCTCCTTCCTTGTGCCTCACTCTACTCTTGCTCTCTCTCCTTCCTTCCTTTTGCCTCCTGCTGCTCTTCTCTTGCTCTCTCTCCTTCCTGTGCTTCACACTGCTCTTCTCTTGCTTTCTCTCCTTCCTTGTGCCTTACGCTGCTCTTCTCTTGTTCTCTTTTCTTTCTTGTGCCTCACGCTGCTCTTCTCTTGCTCTCTCTAGATCATTGGGCCTCAGACTGCTCTTGATCTCTCTCCTTCCTTGTGCCTCACACTACTCTTGCTCTCTCTCCTTCCTTCCTTTTGCCTCCTGCTGCTCTTCTCTTGCTCTCTCTCCGTTCCTGTGCCTCACACTGCTCTTCTTTTGCTCTCTTTTCTTCCTTGCGCCGCACACTGCTCTTCTCTTGCTCTCTCTCCTTCCTTGGGCCTCACACTGCTCTTCTCTTGCTCTCTCTCCTTCCTTGTGCCTCACGCTGCTCTTCTCTTGCTCTCTCTCCGTTCCTGTGCCTCACACTGCTCTTCTCTTGCTCTCTTTTCTTCCTTGTGCCTCACACTGCTCTTCTCTTGCTCTCTCTCCTTCCTTGTGTCTCACACTGCTCTTCTCTTGTTCTCTCTCCTTCATTGAGCCTCATCCTACTCTTGATCTATCTCCTGCCTTGTGCCTCACACTGCTCTTCTCTTGCTCTCTTTTCTTCCTTGTGACTCACACTGCTATTCTCTTGCTCATTCTCCTTCCTTGTGCCTCACAATGCTCCTCTCTTGCTCTCTCTCCTTCCTTGTGATCCTGTTGCTCTTCTCTTGCTCTCTCTCCTTCCTTGCGCCGCACACTGCTCTTCTCTTGCTTTCTCTCCTTCCTTGTGCGTCACACTGCTCTTCTCTTGCTCTCTTTTCTTCCTTGTGCCTCACGCTGCTCTTCTCTTGCTCTCTCTCCTTCCTTGTGCCTCATGCTGCTCTTCTCTTGCTCTCTCTCCTTCCATGTGCTTCACACTGCTCTTCTCTTGCTCTCTCTCCTTCCTTGTGCCTCACACTGCTCTTCTCTTGCTCTCTCTCCTTACCTGTGCCTCACGCTGCTCTTCTCTTCCTCTCTCACCTTCTTTGTGCCTCACATTGCTCTTGCTCTCTCTCCTTCCTTGTGCCTCATGCTGCTCTTCTCTTGCTATCTCTCCTTCCTTGTGCCTCACGCTTCTCTGCTCTTGCTCTCTCTCCTTCCTTGTGCCTCACACTGCTCTTCTCTTGCTCTCTTTTCTTCCTTGTGCCTCACACTGCTCTTCACTTGCTATCTCTCCTTCATTGTGCCTCATGCTTCTCTTCTCTTGCTCTCTCTCCTTCATTGGGCCTCATACTGCTTTTGCTCCCTCTCCTTCCTTGTGCCTCGCACTGGTCGTCCTTTGCCCTCTCTCCTTCCTTGTGCGTCACACTGCTCTTCTCTTGCTCTCTTTCCTTCCTTGTGCCTCACGCTGCTCTTCTCTTGCTCTCTCTCCTTCCATGTGCTTCACACTGCTCTTCTCTTGCTCTCTCTCCTTCCTTGCACTTCACACTGCTCTTCTCTTGCTCTCTTTTCTTCCTTGTGACTCATGCTGCTCTTCTATTGCTCTCTCTCCTTCCTTGTGCCTCACGCTGCTCTTCTCTTGCTCTCTTTTCTTCCTTGTGCCTCACAATGCTCTTCACTTGCTATCTCTCCTTCCTTGTGCCTCACACTGCTCTTCTCTTGCGCCCTCTCCTTCCTTGTGCCTCACACTGGTCGTCCTTTGCCCTCTCTCCTTCCTTGTGCGTCACACTGCTCTTCTCTTGCTCTCTTTCCTTCCTTGCACCTCACACTGCTCTTCTCTTGCTCTCTCTCCTTCCTTGCGCCGCACACTGCTCTTCTCTTGCTCTCTCTCCTTCCTTGTGCCTCACACTGCTCTTCTCTTGCGCTCTCTCCTTCGTTGTGCCTCACACTGGTCGTCCTTTGCCCTCTCTCCTTCCTTGTGCGTCACACTGCTCTTCTCTTGCTCTCTTTCCTTCCTTGCACCTCACACTGCTCTTCTCTTGCTCTCTCTCCTTCCTTGCGCCGCACACTGCTCTTCTCTTGCTCTCTCTCCTTCCTTGTGCCTCATGTTGCTCTTCTCTTGCTCTCTCTCCTTCCTTGTGCCTCACACTGCTCTTCTCATGCTCTCTTTCCTTCCATGCACCTCACACTGCTCTTCTCTTGCTCTCTCTCCTTCATTGGGCCTCACGCTGCTCTTCTCTTACTCTCTCTCCTTCCTTGTACGTCACGCTGCTCTTCTCTCGCTCTCTCTCCTTCCTTGTGCCTCACACTGCTCTTCTCTTGCTCTCTCTCCTTCCTTGTGCCTCACAATGCTCTTCTATTGCCCTCTCTCCTTCCTTGTGCCTTACACTGCTCTTCTCTTGCTCTCTTTTCATCCTTGTGCCTCACGCTGCTCTTCTCTTGCTCTCTCTCCTTACTTGTGCCTCACGCTGCTCTTCTCTTGCTCTCTCTCCTTACTTGTGCCTCACACTGCTCTTCTCTTGCTCTCTCTGCTTCCTTGTGCCTTACACTGCTCTTCTCTTGCTCTCTCTCCTTACTTGTGCCTCACGCTGCTCTTCTCTTGCTCTCTCTCCTTACTTGTGCCTCACACTGCTCTTCTCTTGCTCTCTCTGCTTCCTTGTGCCTTACACTGCTCTTCTCTTGCTCTCTCTGCTTCCTTGTGCCTCACACTACTCTTCTCTTGCTCTCTCTCGTTACTTGTGCCTCACGCTGCTCTTCACTTACTCTCTCTCCTTCCTTGTGCCTCACACTGCTCTTCTCTTGCTCTCTCTCCTTCCCTGTGCCTCACACTGCGTTTGCTCTCTCTCCTTCCTTGTGCCTCACGCTGCTCTTCTCTTGCTCTAACTCATTCTTAGTGCCTCACACTGCTCTTGCTCTCTCCCCTTCCTTGTGCCTCACACTGCTCTTCTCTTGCTCTCTCTCCTTCCTTGTGCCTCACAATGCTGTTATCTTGCTCTCTTTTCTTCCTTGTGCCTCACACTGCTCTTCTATTGCCCTCTCTCCTTCCTTTTGCCTCACACTTGTCTTCTCTTGCTCTCTCTCCTTCCTTGTGCCTCACACTGCTCTTCTCTTGCTCTATTTCCTTCCTTGCACCTCACACTGCTCTTCTCTTGCGCCCTCTCCTTCCTTGTGCCTCACACTGCTCTTCTCTTGCTCTCTCTCCTTCCTTGTGCCTCACACTGCTCTTCTCTTGCTCTCTCTCCTTCCTTGTGCCTCACAATGCTGTTATCTTGCTCTCTTTTCTTCCTTGTGCCTCACGCTGCTCTTCACTTGCTCTCTCTCCTTCATTGGGCCTCACACTGCTCTTCTATTGCCCTCTCTCCTTCCTCGTGCCTCACACTGCTCTTCTCTTACTCTCTTTCTTCCTTGTGCCTCACACTGCTCTTCACTTGCTCTCTCCCCTTCCTTGTGCCTCACACTGCTCTTCTCTTGCTCTCTCTCCTTCCTTGTGCCTCACAATGCTGTTATCTTGCTCTCTTTTCTTCCTTGTGCCTCACACTGCTCTTCTATTGCCCTCTCTCCTTCCTTGTGCCTCAAACTGGTCATCCTTTGCCCTCTCTCCTTCCTTGTGCCTCACACTGCTCTTCTCTTGCTCTCTCTCCTTCCTTGTGCCTCACGCTGCTCTTCTCTTGTTCTCTCCCCTTCCTTGTGCCTCACACTACTCTACTCTTTCTCTCTCTCCTCCCTTGTGCCTTACGCTGCTCTTCTCTTGCTCTCTTTTCTTCCTTGGGCCTCACACTGCTCTTGCTCTCTCCCCTTCCTTGTGCCTCACGCTCCTCTTCTCTTGCTCTCTCTCCTTCCTGTGCTTCACACTGCTCTTCTCTTGGTTTCTCTCCTTCCTTGTGCCTTACACTGCTCTTCTCTTGCTCTCTCTCCTTCCTTGTGCCTCACACTGCTCTTCTCTTGCTCTCTTTTCTTTCTTGTGCCTCACGCCGCTCTTCTCTTGCTCTCTCTCCTTCCTTGTGCCTCAGGCTGCTCTTCTCTTGCTCTCTCTCCTTCCTTGTGCCTCACACTGCTCTTCTCTTGCTCTCTCTCCTTCCTTGTGCCTCACGCTGCTCTTCTCTTGCTCTCTCTCCTTCCTTGTGCCTCACGCTGCTCTTCTCTTGCTCTCTCTTCTTCCTTGTGCCTCACGCTGCTTTTCTCTTACTCTCTCTCCTTCCTTGTGCCTCACTCTACTCTTGCTCTCTCTCCTTCCTTCCTTTTGCCTCCTGCTGCTCTTCTCTTGCTCTCTCTCCTTCCTGTGCTTCACACTGCTCTTCTCTTGCTTTCTCTCCTTCCTTGTGCCTTACGCTGCTCTTCTCTTGCTCTCTTTTCTTCCTTGTGCCTTACGCTGCTCTTCTCTTGCTCTCTTTTCATCCTTGTGCCTCACGCTGCTCTTCTCTTGCTCTCTCTCCTTCCTTGTGCCTCACGCTGCTCTTCTCTTGCTCTCTCTCCTTCCTTGTGCCTCACGCTGCTCTACTCTTGCTCTCTCTTCTTCCTTGTGCCTCACGCTGCTTTTCTCTTACTCTCTCTCCTTCCTTGTGCCTCACTCTACTCTTGCTCTCTCTCCTTCCTTCCTTTTGCCTCCTGCTGCTCTTCTCTTGCTCTCTCTCCTTCCTGTGCTTCTGAGGTACTGGGTTTTAAAGAACCGGCACAGAACCGGTAACCCAGCGGTGCCAGGGGATCAACACCCAGAGACCTCGGGTTCTCCTGAGTCAGACCGACAGAAACTTCAGAGTCTTCCAGGTGAAGTCAAAGATTAGTTTATTGGCTGCAACCAAGGTGACAGGGTCCTAGAAGTACGATACAAGTATATTCAGGAGACTGCACACTTTCACGAAGTTAGGCTTCTCTTCTTATACATAATATTCAGCCTTGGGCAAAACATTCCTTGGATTCGTGGTATTTCGTTTATGGTTACTGATTACAAAAGAAAAGCAGAGTCATGATGACATGTACATATTTCACGTCGTGCTGCCCATAACAAATCATCCGGCAAGGCCCAACATTTCATCAGATATCGCTGGACCCCTAATAAAAATGGTCACCTCCCCATCATAAAGCAAGTGAAGAAAAGGAGTGGAGAAAGATGTGAGCGAGATATGGCAGGTGTGCGCGCTGAAATGGTTTTATGGCTGGTTGGGCCTAGATGCTATCTTGCTCGGCCACTGGGAGGGAACTGACCTAACGAGTTCGGCCTGGGGCAATGGTTCTAACTTGTACTGGGGTCAGGGAGAAGTCGATTTACAAGTATGTGTCCTTGTGGAATCAAATTCAACTGGATTAAGGCCTATGTAGAGGGCAACATGCAGCTAAGGGTTTAGAAGGTAAATGACGATTTCGAGGTGAAATCGTCACTCGAATATGCCGAAAATACATGTACTTGATGTACTCGTCATTCTCGGTCTTTTGATACCAAATTCGTCCTATTTCGACAAAGTTTTTATTCTCGGGTCCAGAACTTAATATGGATCCAGATTTTTCAGAACCACAGACCCTCCTTTTGCCCTTACATAGACAATTAATCTATCCTCATGTTAATCTGAGTCCAGATCTATATTCCTAAAGTCATTGAGATGTTGCTGCAACATCATTCTAGTGCTGAGCTCATGTCTTGACACAGGCTTCCTTACACATGATGTAACACAGAGGCCACATATTGCAGGAGCACACTGTATGCATAGACAGAACAGGAAAAGAATGGCTAAGACCATCCCAATGACCATCAGAATTTTCCATCCCCAGGCGGATATCAGTCCCCAGAACCATCCCATTAATGACCAATCTCCTTTATCCACATGGATAGATTCGGAAATTTTATGTAGTTTGGAGATGGCCCCGTATACTGTTGGAGCATTATCTGGAATAAAAATGCAACAACTGGACTGGATCAATTTGCATACTCCACCTCGGTCCGCAAGTATTACATCCAAAGCGACCCGGTTCTGAAGGGTCATCAGTCGATCCGACTGGAGCTCAGCAGTCAGGTTACTAAGGGCACCAGCAGTTTCAATCACGGTGGATTCAACTACCCTTGTCAATTGCCTTATGTTTCTGCTGTTAGCCATGGCTCCCCAGAACGGCAGAACACCCATTGCAAAGTCACCAAATTCTTGACCTGCAGTGTCTTCTTTACTCAAAACACCTCTAACTACCCTTGTCCGATGGTAATCCGCCGCTGCTGTGTAGGTGGGAGGTAACAGGAATGAAACAAAACATGAGCCCGAGAAGTCAGGGGGCAACCATGTATAGGCTCTATCATGGCAGATGAAATAAGTACCCTTAGCGGCTAAGTCTGAGATCCAAAAACGTACGTTTCTGTACAGACACTCTTCCCTAGCTGAGCTCTGGGATTCTTACCAATACCTTGCAGACACAGGTGACCTTGATGGGGTACGATCCAGATAGGGGACGATCTCTTGGCTTGCTGTTTCTCACTTAATGTAGTGCCATATCAGGTCACATTCCAACCTACATATGCAAGTATCTCATCATCCGGGGTATCTTCGTAAGAAGTTACTTCCTTGAT
The DNA here is from genome assembly GCF_964261635.1 of Lissotriton helveticus. NCBI lineage: Eukaryota > Metazoa > Chordata > Amphibia > Caudata > Salamandridae > Lissotriton > Lissotriton helveticus. The sequence goes on from NC_136063.1 coordinate 25,150,680, forward strand.
CATGTCAACTATACCCTTGACTAGGGCGCTAGTCTTGAGGTTGTCTTTTACCGAGCGTAGGGGTTGGATTTCTCGTGCATATATGAACATTGTCCTATATGCCCATACTGACCCATTGCGACTAAATGGCAGGACCAAATAGGGGATACCTCTATCCGTGGTGTGGGGCATGAGACCACACACCCAACAGTTGGTTGTGTTCATTACAAGTTGGTGTTGGTGTAATAGCTGAACGAAGGAGTTATTAATGAACTCTAATCTCCTATTTGATTCGTGGTCAGGAAAAGGGTGGAAAGAATGAGAGGAAACAGTAGGGGGAGGTATGGGTGATGTAGTGGGCGTGAATGTCACATGAAAAGAGAATAAAACATAGCTTATCAAAAAGACCATTACGCTAAATAGCATAAAAATACACATTATTATAAAAATTCTCTTCCTTATTGTTTTCAAAAGTCTCTGCTTAAAGTTCATTTGTTTGGCTGTTCTCTCCACATCAGGAAACTCCATCCTCTCTAAGGTGCTGCCCGCGGCGGTAGGTTGTTTCTGCTAAAGGATGCTTCCGTCAGTCTAGGGTGGCTCCCTTGGACCAACTGGAACCAGCGACCTATCGTCGTCAGCTGCACCCAAAAGTCTTTAATCAACCGCGACCCTAGCAGCGGAACCCGGATGGCGGTTCGAAAAAAACCCCAAAAATAAGCAAGTTACCTAGATGGGAGAATCTGCACTTTCAAAAATAGGATTTGGGGAAAAAAACAAAACTTTTTATTAGTCCACAGGTTTTTTCTCTCGAATCATAAAATAAATCACTTTTACTTTAGTCTGTTTTTCTTGGTCGCAAATTGTAGCGTCTTTTCCCGGGTACTGTCTGGTCCAGAAATAGTAGCTCAGGTTCCACAGAGTTCAATTGTTCTGGTGGTGGCGCAGTTTCTGAAAAAATGTTCCCACTTTCGCAATCAGGATTGGCTTCTTTTACACGTTCATCAGTTGTACGCTCTGAGTCAGTGCCTCCTTTTCGGACCCATTGGTCATGTGGCAGAGGGAAGGGTATTTTCTTACAATGGATCCCGTGGACCCAATTGGCCTTCCCCTCCACCCTAACAGTCGACCTTGTAGACAGGAGGACGAGGTGAGGCCCGGTCCATCTGGGCTGGTCGTTTCTTGTTCTTCGGAAGTTCCTGACCAGCACCCAGGAACCGGGGTCAATGGAGTGACCCGGTGTCTCAGAGACCGGAGGCAAGGTGTTGTGGACCTGTTGATATAAAACACGTAATTTAGCCATCAATTCATACAAATAGTCAAGCAAAATGGGGTGTTGCAGCTCGCTAAACTTCGTGGGCCTAGGCACTCCCCATATGTTGGCTGGCCGACCAAAGATTATTTCATAGGGGCTGAGTTTCATTCGCGAATGCACAGTCATTCTGGTGGATAGGAGTGCTAAGGGTAGAGCGTCAGGCCATTTAAGACCTGTGCTCGCTTGGATTTTGGCCAATTTAAGTTTAAGCGTGCCATTGTAACATTCCACTAATCCAGCTGATTGGGGGTGATTTGCAGCGTGGAACTTCTGCCTAATGCCTAGCCCTTCACACACTCTTTTCATCACACAACCCACAAATTCACTTCCGTTGTCCGACCAGACCATTCTAGGCATTCCGAACCTGGGGAAGAACTCTTTCACAAGGGCTTTCGCTGTGGACAAGGCAGTATTGTCCCTTAGGGGATAGGCTTCTACTCATCTTGAGAAGGCACAAACAACCACGAGCACATATTTTAAGTTGTTGCACCTCTCCATGTGTATGAAATCTAGCTGCAAAACCTCGAACGGATACGTAGGAGGTGCAAAATGACCAGCTGGAGTTGGGGTTCCCCTACCAGGATTGTGCTTCAGACATACCATGCAATTCTTGACAACATTCTCTGCACACTTGGGAATCCCTGAATTCTTCCACACTGGGGCCAACAACTCGCAAATCCCTTTCGCGCTGATATGGGCCATCCCATGAGCCATTGTAACCACTGCAGGCACATATGCATCGGGTAACAACCATCTCTGTTGCTTTGTCGATTCAATCCAACAACCATTTGCATCCATTCTCCCTGTACTTTCTCTCCACATGCTTAACTCTTTCTCCGTGGCCTCAGCTTGGATGGACTTCACACTTTCTATCGTGTCTTCACATATTCCAACATCACCAGTCCATCTTTCTGGGCTCGCAACATACATTCGGCTCATCATATTCTTTGCAGTTTCCTTAGCAGTTTCATCAGCAAATGCATTTCCACGACCAACATCATCAATCACTTTCTTGTGTGCACTACATTTCACGATCGCTACTTTCAGGGGCAACGTCAGTGATTCAAGAAGCTCATTCACCAACTGACCATGCTGAATCTTAGCTCCATGCGAAGTCAGGAACCCACGTTCTCTCCACAATCGTCCAAAACTGTGAGCCACTCCAAAAGCATACTGGCTGTCGGTATAGATAGTCACTTTCATTCCTTTGGATAACACACATGCTCTCGTCAATGCCACGAGTTCAGCGGCTTGAGCTGAACCATGTGGTATTCGCGCAGTTTCAACGATTGTGTGCAAAGTTGTGACAGCATATGCTGTAGTCACGTTACAATTTGGGAGTTTAAAGCATGAACCATCCACCCATAATGTACCATCACTTTCAGCAAGAGGAGTGTCGAATAAATCAACTCTCCCTTTCGTCTCTTCCTCTGTTCTGAGGAAACAATCGTGCTGTTCTGAAGCATCCGATTCCTCTGTAATTGGTAACAATGTGGCTATGTTCAAGGTACTGCACCTTTTTATGTGCACATGGCTCGCTAGTAGCGTCAATTCATAACTGGACAGTCGAGCACTAGTTAAGTGCTGTGTCTTGGTCCTATTTAACAATGTGTCTACTGCATGCGGGACCATCACGATTAGTGTATTATTCATTACTAGACCTGCAGACTGTCGAATAGAAACAGCTGCTGCTGCTGTGGCCCTTAGACAACTTGGCAATGCTCGTGCTACCGGATCCAAAGTTGACGAAAAATAGGCGCATGGCCGTTGTCTATCTCCGTATAACTGAGTCAGTACAGACAATGCACAGCCCTCCTTCTCGTGGACATATAATGTGAAAGGCTTACTGTAGTTGGGGTTACCTAACACAGGGGCCGAACATAATGCTGTGCGTAATTCGAGAAAACTTTTCTGACACTCATCAGACCAAGGAATGGGATTGGGTGTATTTGTACACGTTAGTGCCAATAAGGGTTTGGCTAATAACGAAAAATTTGGAATCCACTGTCTACAGTACGATGTAATGCCCAAGAAAGCGCGTACTTCTCTCTGCGTTCTTGGCACATTCAATTAGCTATTGCCTGAATTCTTTCTGGGGTCAGTTTCCTTCCCTCCTTCGATAAGAGATGACCTAAGTAGGTCACTTCTTGTCGGCAATATTGAAGCTTGGAAAGTGACACCTTGTGATGTAGATCGCATAAATGACGCAGTAATGCCAACGTGGCCATTTTACATATTTTCTCAGTATCCGCAGCTATGAGCAAATCGTCCACGTACTGTACGAGAGTGGAACCTTTGGGCAAAACCATTGTGTCAAGCTGACTTTTCAGAGCTTGACTGTATATTGAGGGGCTTTCACAGTAGCCTTGAGGGGCGCGTTTAAAGCGGAAGCTGCGACCACCTAAACTAAAGGAAAAAATATCCCTGCTTTCCTCAGCAATCGGGATACTGAAGAAAGCATTCTTCAGGTCAATCACCGAAAACCAGGATGCAGAGGCTGGAATCATAGTCAATAATGTTGTAATGTCGGGGACAACTGGGAATTGTGGCACCACTATCTTATTTACTTCTCTAAGATCAATCACGAATCTATACACAGGTGGCTGAGAAGGGTCAGTTCGTTTTAAAACAGGCAGAACAGGACTATTGCAAACATTGCCTCGTGTTTCTTCAATTACGTCTTTCTCAATCAACTCGTAAACAATCGCTAGCAAAGCTTTTTCACCCTCATTGGATATTCTGTATTGGGGAATTCGTGGCATTTTGACATTCGGTTTCAATGTTACAATATACGGTGGAATTTCTAAAAGACCTACGTCATTCGGACCAGTAGCCCAAAGAATATCTGGAAGAAGTGCCAATTCTGCTGGAAGCGTATTTCTCGACAAATACATGGGAGAAACCACTTTCTTACCTAAAGTCAGTTGTACTCCTGAGGGAGAACAGTACAAAGTCGCATACAATCTTTTTAGCAAATCTAATCCTAGCAAATTTTCACCACAACCTGTTGTCAAAATAAGGGGTGCTTCGAATTCACAAGGACCAACAGAAAGAGATAAACGGTCAGAAATCGGATTTCTAACCGGGGCGCCAGAAAAACCTACGGAAACGTTCATTTTGCCAGACAAAGGTGCGCCAGGGAGTTTGGAGTGCATAATAGAACTCTTTGTAGCACCAGTATCCAACAGAAAAGGTTCTGACACACCCGATGTAATCACCTCAACGTAAGGTCCACTCTGATCTACTGGAACTGAAACAACTCCCTCTCCTTGTCTAAGGCTGTCCTAGCAATCATTATTCTCCCACTGCTCATTTTCTGTGTAATACTCATCAACGTAGTATTGAGCTGTCCTGTCAGATACGTTATTTTGCTGGTCAAACCTGTTCATAGAGTTTTGTGGTGGAAGGGGACGTGCGTCCTGAGGGGCGTTTCCACGCCCTCTACCTCTAGGCGCTTGCTGACTACCACGACCTCTTGCGCCAGTAATTCCATTTGCACGTTGTGGCAGGGCAGGACAGTCATATTTGTAATGACCCTCTTGTTTGCAGTATAAACACTGGTTGGGACCTACGCGGTTTTGATTGTAATCGAATCTCTGCAAGTTTCTCTGAGGCTGCTGAAAAGTGTTCTGGTAGTGATTCGGACCATTATTATTTTTATTACCACCACCACGTGGAGGATAGGCTTGCTGTAGCAAAACCTTCGTTTTGAGTTCTCTAGTTTCCTTCTATACTTTATCTTTCTCATCCTTGTCTCTATTCTCGTAGTACTGTGCGGTAGCTAATATCTGGGCTGAAGATGAGACTGCCCAAGAACTTTCCGAATCTTTCAATTTTCTACACAAGTCTGGAAGTAGATTGTGCACAAATTTATCGACAAATAATCTCTGCCCCACTTCTGTGGTCATATCTTGACCGCTGTGGTCAATGAATGTTTCTTCAAATCTGGTGAAGAAATCTGAAACAGTTTCTTCTTTCTTTTGCTTGCATGCAGATAACTTATCCCAATTTACGCGTATTGCAGGCATTATCGTTTTCATGTAATCTACTATTCTACCAGGTAGTTCCGCTATCAGAGGCTCAGGCTTGGCACCACCAACTTGTCGTGCGTCTGCAGTAGTAATATTAGCCCACGTGTCACCTAATTCCTGGTCATGATCTACATGACGAATTTTTCCCAATAAAGGCTGTGGAACAACGTTCCCGAATAACATATCGATATCGGCCAAATTCATTATACATGACCCAGCAGTTTGCGACAATTCTTTATAGTACCCTGCAGGATTTTTACGCGGATCTGGTAGTGTTTGTTTGAGTGCTAAAACTTCAGCTCGCTTCCCTGGAACATGTACCCATACGCGGTGAAAGTGGGGCAGGACAGGTGGGACAGCTGTCGCGTCACCCTCTCTCCATTGTGGGGGAACTTCTCTCATAGGGTATTGTCGTGCCTTTTTCCTACTAGATGCACTGGATTCCGATGGTGACCCAGAACTACTTCCCTTACTTCGATATGATAATAGCATTTCAACTGCTTTTTCCACATTGGGACCTACAATCATACCCTCTCCAAACTTAAATCGTACACGACACATCTCTCGCGGGATGCATTCTTGATCATTGTCTTCTAAATCCTCGCCAAGAAAGACACACATTTGTTCGAACACATATCTCTGTGTCGCTGCTTCCCATTGAGGGAAGACTTCCATGACAGACTGTAAATCATATTTTGCGGTGTCCATGACCCATTTCCGAGCTAAACTATTCAGGGAATCTCTCTCTTGATAATCAGGCAGTTGACTTCGCAACTGTCTTCTACTTATGTTAGGGGTCGTAGCAGGTGACCCGAAAAGGGGTAAAAGAAGATTAGTAACAGTGCTGGCCATTTTCTGCCGAAGGGAAGGTGAAACGGAAGGACAAACAGATGAAAAAACGGGGTGAGATAAGGCGGGGGTAGAGATGGCAGAAGAGGTATCAGGAATAATAGATGTGGTACTAGGCAAAATCATAGAGGGGGCATTAGGACATGTAGAAAGTACAGTAGGCAAAATCGTAGAAAACATAGATGAAACAGAAGTGGTCGGTGGGCCTGGAGGAGGCTGCACCGAAGAAGTAGGAGCCAGCTGAAGAACAGCTGGTGGGTGCTGTGGAAGAGCCAGAGGCGCAGCTTGTGCAACTAAAGGTTGCGGGGGTGCTGTGGCATTCTGCGCATAGGGGGGTGGTGAAGTTAATAATTGCGACATTAATTGGTCTTTCTCACGCTCTTTTGCTGTCCCTTGCAGAAGAGACGTCAAAACTGGATAACACTTATCTATTGCCATTTTACGTTGCCTGTGCAACTGCTCATTTATCTGCTCTTCCTCATTATCTTTAAACTGCACGGCAGCTTGCATTACTGAAAGTCCCCCTTCTCTCTTATTTTTCTTAGCTAATTTAATTTCTTTTTGTTTGGCTTCTTTGCGCCATAAGCGGAAAGAGTCAAACATCGCCGGCCGGGCTTTCTTTTTGAAGAGTTTAACTTCAAGGTTGTCTAAGATTTCAGAATCAAAACTACCATATAGGGGCCATTTTAAAACACCATCTTTCCTAGTGTATTTAATCCATACCTCGTTGTAAACGATGGGGCCTACCCCATGTTTAACGTACAGCTCGTAAGTCGGAGTTCCAACTGGAGGAACCGGACATGAGTCCTCCAATCGGGAGTCCCTATTATTACTACCAAGACAAAACCAATTCCCGAGTCTAAGACTAGGCATCCTCGCTCTCTAGTCTAGTTCCAAAACTTCAAAGGATTTATCGATTACGATATTTCTCGTGAATACACGAGTCCTTCGGTTATGGTGCTTGCAAGAACCAATAAAAACCTTATGTATCTCCAAGATACCACAAAGTAAGTCCAACTAAGGACTGGGAGACGCTCCACTTATACTTAACTGAAAAATATCGATGGCTTCACCAGAAGACTCGTCTCAGCGTTTCGCTCTACCGAAAATTTCAAGGGTCCAACATCAGGGCGATAGCCAGGGCAGCAGTCCTTGTAGCCGTCGGGAAGCGGGGAACCTCGCAGTAAAGACCTTCGGACCACGTCGACATGCAGGGGTCGATGAGGTGGTGGGCCCTCCTCCGGAATTTCCACACGAAGCTCCTCACGATCTTCAGGCTGATTGGTACCACTGGAATCGCCCCAAACGCTGGGCGCCAATTGAGGTACTGGGTTTTTAAGAACCGGCACAGAACCGGTAACCCAGCGGTGCCAGGGGATCAACACCCAGAGACCTCGGGTTCTCCTGAGTCAGACCGACAGAAACTTCAGAGTCTTCCAGGTGAAGTCAAAGATTAGTTTATTGGCTGCAACCAAGGTGACAGGGTCCTAGAAGTACGATACAAGTATATTCAGGAGACTGCACACTTTCACGAAGTTAGGCTTCTCTTCTTATACATAATATTCAGCCTTGGGCAAAACATTCCTTGGATTCGTGGTATTTCGTTTATGGTTACTGATTACAAAAGAAAAGCAGAGTCATGATGACATGTACATATTTCACGTCGTGCTGCCCATAACAAATCATCCGGCAAGGCCCAATATTTCATCAGATATCGCTGGAGCCCTAATAAAAAGGGTCACCTCCCCATCATAAAGCAAGTGAAGAAAAGGAGTGGAGAAAGATGTGAGCGAGATATGGCAGGTGTGCGCGCTGAAATGGTTTTATGGCTGGTTGGGCCTAGATGCTATCTTGCTCGGCCACTGGGAGGGAACTGACCTAACGAGTTCGGCCTGGGGCAATGGTTCTAACTTGTACTGGGGTCAGGGAGAAGTCGATTAAGGAGTATGTGTCCTTGTGGAATCAAATTCAACTGGATTAAGGCCTATGTAGAGGGCAACATGCAGCTAAGGGTTTAGAAGGTAAATGACGATTTCGAGGTGAAATCGTCACTCGAATATGCCGAAAATACATGTACTTGATGTACTCGTCATTCTCGGTCTTTTGATACCAAATTCGTCCTATTTCGACAAAGCTTTTATTCTCGGGTCCAGAACTTAATATGGATCCAGATTTTTCAGAACCACACTTCACACTGCTCTTCTCTTGCTTTCTCTCCTTCCTTGTGCCTTACGCTGCTCTTCTCTTGTTCTCTTTTCTTTCTTGTGCCTCAAGCTGCTCTTCTCTTGCTCTCTCTCCTTCATTGGGCCTCACACTGCTCTTGATCTCTCTCCTTCCTTGTGCCTCACACTACTCTTGCTCTCTCTCCTTCCTTCCTTTTGCCTCCTGCTGCTCTTCTCTTGCTCTCTCTCCTTCCTGGAGCCTCACACTGCTCTTCTCTTGCTCTCTCTCCTTCCTTGGGCCTCACACTGCTCTTCTCTTGCTCTCTCTCCTTCCTTGTGCCTCACGCTGCTCTTCTCTTGCTCTCTCTCCGTTCCTGTGCCTCACACTGCTCTTCTCTTGCTCTCTTTTCTTCCTTGTGCCTCACACTGCTCTTCTCTTGCTCTCTCTCCTTCCTTGTGCCTCACTCTGCTCTTCTCTTGCTCTCTCCTTCCTTGTGCCTCACACTGCTCTTCTCTTGCTCTCTTTTCTTCCTTGTGCCTCACGCTGCTCTTCTCTTGCTATCTCTCCTTCCTTGTGCCTCATGCTTCTCTTCTCTTGCTCTCTCTCCTTCATTGGGCCTCATACTGCTTTTGCTCCCTCTCCTTCCTTGTGCCTCGCACTGGTCGTCCTTTGCCCTCTCTCCTTCCTTGTGCGTCACACTGCTCTTCTCTTGCTCTCTTTCCTTCCTTGTGCCTCACGCTGCTCTTCTCTTGCTCTCTTTCCTTCCTTGCACTTCACACTGCTCTTCTCTTGCTCTCTTTTCTTCCTTGTGACTCACACTGCTCTTCTCTTGCTCTCTCTACTTCCTTGTGCCTCACGCTGCTCTTCTCTTGCTCTCTTTTCTTCCTTGTGCCTCACGCTTCTCTGCTCTTGCTCTCTCTCCTTCCTTGTGCCTCACACTGCTCTTCTCTTGCTCTCTCTACTTCCTTGTGCCTCACAATGCTGTTATTTTGCTCTCTCTCCTTCCTTGTGCTTCACACTGGTCGTCCTTTGCCCTCTCTCCTTCCTTGTGCCTCACACTGCTCTTCTCTTGCTCTCTTTCCTTCCTTGTGCCTCACGCTGCTCTTCTCTTGCTCTCTTTCCTTCCTTGCACCTCACACTGCTCTTCTCTTGCTCTCTCTCCTTCCTTGTGCCTCACGCTGCTCTTCTCTTGCTCTCTCTCCTTCCTTCCTTTTGCCTCCTGCTGCTCTTCTCTGTCTCTCTCTCCTCCCTTGTGCCTTACGCTGCTCTTCTCTGTCTCTCTCTCCTCCCTTGTGCCTTATGCTGCTCTTCTTTTGCTCTCTTTCCTTCCTTGTGCCTCACGCTGCTCTTCTCTTGCTCTCTCTCCTTCCTTGTGCCTCACACTGCTCTTCTCTTGCTCTCTCTCCTTTCCTTTTGGCTCCTGCTGCTCTTCTCTTGCTCTCTTTTCTTCCTTGTGCCTCACACTGCTCTTTTATTGCTCTCTCTCATTCCTTGTGCCTCACACTGCTCTTCTCTTGCTCACTCTCCTTCCTTCCTTTTGCCTCCTGCTGCTCTTCTCTGTCTCTCTCTCCTCCCTTGTGCCTCACACTGCTCTTCTCTTGCTTTCTCTCCTTCCTTGTGCGTCACACTGCTCTTCTCTTGCTCTCTTTTCTTCCTTGTGACTCACACTGCTCTTCTCTTGCTCTCTCTCCTTCATTGGGCCTCACGCTGCTCTTCTCTTGATCTCTCTCCTTCCTTGAGCCTCACGCTGCTCTTCTCTTGCTCTCTTTTCTTCCTTGCACCTCACACTGCTCTTCTCTTGCTTTCTCTCCTTCCTTGTGCCTCACACTGCTCTTCTCTTGCTCTCTTTTCTTCCTTGCACCTCACACTGCTCTTCTCTTGCTCTCTTTTCTTCCTTGTGCCTTACACTGGTCTTCTCTTGCTCTCTTTTCATCCTTGTGCCTCACGCTGCTCTTCTCTTGATCTCTCTCCTTCCTTGTGCCTCACACTGCTCTTCTCTTGCTCTCTCTCCTTCCTTGTGCCTCACGCTGCTCTTCTCTTGATCTCTCTCCTTCCTTGTGCCTCACACTGCTCTTCTATTGCTCTCTCTCCTTCATTGGGCCTCACGCTGCTCTTCTCTTGATCTCTCTCCTTCCTTGAGCCTCACACTGCTCTTCTCTTGCTCTCTTTTCTTCCTTGTGCCTCACACTGCTCTTCTCTTGCGCCCTCTCCTTCCTTGTGCCTCACACTGCTCTTGATCTCTCTCCTTCCTTGTGCCTCACGCTGCTCTTCTCTTGCTCTCTCTCCTTCCTTGTGCCTCACGCTTCTCTGCTCTTGCTCTCTCTCCTTCCTTGTGCCTCACACTGCTCTTCTCTTGCTCTCTCTACTTCCTTGTGCCTCACAATGCTGTTATTTTGCTCTCTCTCCTTCCTTGTGCTTCACACTGGTCGTCCTTTGCCCTCTCTCCTTCCTTGTGCCTCACACTGCTCTTCTCTTGCTCTCTTTCCTTCCTTGCACCTCACACTGCTCTTCTCTTGCTCTCTCTCCTTCCTTGTGCCTCACGCTGCTCTTCTCTTGCTCTCTCTCCTTCCTTCCTTTTGCCTCCTGCTGCTCTTCTCTGTCTCTCTCTCCTCCCTTGTGCCTTACGCTGCTCTTCTCTGTCTCTCTCTCCTCCCTTGTGCCTTATGCTGCTCTTCTTTTGCTCTCTTTCCTTCCTTGTGCCTCACGCTGCTCTTCTCTTGCTCTCTCTCCTTCCTTGTGCCTCACACTGCTCTTCTCTTGCTCTCTCTCCTTTCCTTTTGGCTCCTGCTGCTCTTCTCTTGCTCTCTTTTCTTCCTTGTGCCTCACACTGCTCTTTTATTGCTCTCTCTCATTCCTTGTGCCTCACACTGCTCTTCTCTTGCTCACTCTCCTTCCTTCCTTTTGCCTCCTGCTGCTCTTCTCTGTCTCTCTCTCCTCCCTTGTGCCTCACACTGCTCTTCTCTTGCTTTCTCTCCTTCCTTGTGCGTCACACTGCTCTTCTCTTGCTCTCTTTTCTTCCTTGTGACTCACACTGCTCTTCTCTTGCTCTCTCTCCTTCATTGGGCCTCACGCTGCTCTTCTCTTGATCTCTCTCCTTCCTTGAGCCTCACGCTGCTCTTCTCTTGCTCTCTTTTCTTCCTTGCACCTCACACTGCTCTTCTCTTGCTTTCTCTCCTTCCTTGTGCCTCACACTGCTCTTCTCTTGCTCTCTTTTCTTCCTTGCACCTCACACTGCTCTTCTCTTGCTCTCTTTTCTTCCTTGTGCCTTACACTGCTCTTCTCTTGCTCTCTTTTCTTCCTTGTGCCTCACACTGCTCTTCTCTTGCGCCCTCTCCTTCCTTGTGCCTCACACTGCTCTTGCTCTCTCTACTTCCTTGTGCCTCACGCTGCTCTTCTCTTGCTCTCTTTTCTTCCTTGTGCCTCACGCTTCTCTGCTCTTGCTCTCTCTCCTTCCTTGTGCCTCACACTGCTCTTCTCTTGCTCTCTCTACTTCCTTGTGCCTCACAATGCTGTTATTTTGCTCTCTCTCCTTCCTTGTGCTTCACACTGGTCGTCCTTTGCCCTCTCTCCTTCCTTGTGCCTCACACTGCTCTTCTCTTGCTCTCTTTCCTTCCTTGTGCCTCACGCTGCTCTTCTCTTGCTCTCTTTCCTTCCTTGCACCTCACACTGCTCTTCTCTTGCTCTCTCTCCTTCCTTGTGCCTCACGCTGCTCTTCTCTTGCTCTCTCTCCTTCCTTCCTTTTGCCTCCTGCTGCTCTTCTCTGTCTCTCTCTCCTCCCTTGTGCCTTACGCTGCTCTTCTCTGTCTCTCTCTCCTCCCTTGTGCCTTATGCTGCTCTTCTTTTGCTCTCTTTCCTTCCTTGTGCCTCACGCTGCTCTTCTCTTGCTCTCTCTCCTTCCTTGTGCCTCACACTGCTCTTCTCTTGCTCTCTCTCCTTTCCTTTTGGCTCCTGCTGCTCTTCTCTTGCTCTCTTTTCTTCCTTGTGCCTCACACTGCTCTTTTATTGCTCTCTCTCATTCCTTGTGCCTCACACTGCTCTTCTCTTGCTCACTCTCCTTCCTTCCTTTTGCCTCCTGCTGCTCTTCTCTGTCTCTCTCTCCTCCCTTGTGCCTCACACTGCTCTTCTCTTGCTTTCTCTCCTTCCTTGTGCGTCACACTGCTCTTCTCTTGCTCTCTTTTCTTCCTTGTGACTCACACTGCTCTTCTCTTGCTCTCTCTCCTTCATTGGGCCTCACGCTGCTCTTCTCTTGATCTCTCTCCTTCCTTGAGCCTCACGCTGCTCTTCTCTTGCTCTCTTTTCTTCCTTGCACCTCACACTGCTCTTCTCTTGCTTTCTCTCCTTCCTTGTGCCTCACACTGCTCTTCTCTTGCTCTCTTTTCTTCCTTGCACCTCACACTGCTCTTCTCTTGCTCTCTTTTCTTCCTTGTGCCTTACACTGGTCTTCTCTTGCTCTCTTTTCATCCTTGTGCCTCACGCTGCTCTTCTCTTGATCTCTCTCCTTCCTTGTGCCTCACACTGCTCTTCTCTTGCTCTCTCTCCTTCCTTGTGCCTCACGCTGCTCTTCTCTTGATCTCTCTCCTTCCTTGTGCCTCACACTGCTCTTCTATTGCTCTCTCTCCTTCATTGGGCCTCACGCTGCTCTTCTCTTGATCTCTCTCCTTCCTTGAGCCTCACACTGCTCTTCTCTTGCTCTCTTTTCTTCCTTGTGCCTCACACTGCTCTTCTCTTGCGCCCTCTCCTTCCTTGTGCCTCACACTGCTCTTGATCTCTCTCCTTCCTTGTGCCTCACGCTGCTCTTCTCTTGCTCTCTCTCCTTCCTTGTGCCTCACGCTGCTCTTCTCTTGCTCTCTCTCCTTCCTTGTGCCTCATGTTGCTCTTCTCTTGCTCTCTCTCCTTCCTTGTGCCTCACACTGCTCTTCTCTTGCTCTCTCTCCTTCATTGGGCCTCACGCTGCTCTTCTCTTGCTCTCTCTCCTTCCTTGAACCTCACACTGCTCTTCTCTTGCTCTCTCTCCTTCCTTGTGCCTCACACTGCTCTTCTCTTGCTCTCTCTCCTTCATTGGGCCTCACGCTGCTCTTCTCTTGCTCTCTCTCCTTACTTGAACCTCCCACTGCTCTTCTCTTGATCTCTTTTCTTCCCTGTGCCTCACGCTGCTCTTCTCTCGCTCTCTCTCCTTCCTTGTGCCTTACGCTGCTCTTCTCTTGCTCTCTCTCCTTCCTTGTGTCTTACACTGCTCTTCTCTTGCTCTCTCTCCTTACTTGTGCCTCACTCTACTCTTCTCTTGCTCTCTCTCCTTCCTTGTGTCTTACACTGCTCTTCTCTTGCTCTCTCTCCTTCCTTGTGCCTCACTCTACTCTTCTCTTGCTCTCTCTCCTTCCTTGTGTCTTACACTGCTCTTCTCTTGCTCTCTCTCCTTCCTTGTGCCTCCCACTGCTCTTCTCTTCCTCTCTCTCCTTCCTTGTGCCTCATGTTGCTCTTCTCTTGCTCTCTCTCCTTCCTTGTGCCTCACACTGCTCTTCTCTTGCTCTCTCTCCTTCATTGGGCCTCACGCTGCTCTTCTCTTGCTCTCTCTCCTTCCTTGAACCTCCCACTGCTCTTCTCTTGATCTCTTTTCTTCCCTGTGCCTCACGCTGCTCTTCTCTTGCTCTCTCTCCTTCCTTGTGCCTCACGCTTCTCTGCTCTTGCTCTCTCTCCTTCCTTGTGTCTTACACTGCTCTTCTCTTGCTCTCTCTCCTTCCTTGTGCCTCACGCTGCTCTTCTCTTGCTCTCTCTCCTTCCTTGTGTCTTACACTGCTCTTCTCTTGCTCTCTCTCCTTCCTTGTGCCTCACGCTGCTCTTCTCTTGCTCTCTCTTCTTCCTTGTGCCTCACTCTTCTCTTGCTCTCTCTCCTTCCTTGTGCCTCACGCTGCTCTTCTCTTGCTCTCTCTCCTTCCTTGTGCTTCACGCTGCTCTTCTATTGCTCTCTCCCCTTCCTTGTGCCTCACGCTGCTCTTCTATTGCTCTCTCTCCTTCCTTGTGTCTCACACTTCTCTTCTCTTGCTCTCTCTCCTTCATTGGGCCTCACACTGCTCTTCTCTTGCTCTCTCTCCTTCCTTGTGCCTCACTCTACTCTTCTCTTGCTCTCTCTCCTTCCTTGTGTCTTACACTGCTCTTCTCTTGCTCTCTCTCCTTCCTTGTGCCTCCCACTGCTCTTCTCTTCCTCTCTCTCCTTCCTTGTGCCTCATGTTGCTCTTCTCTTGCTCTCTCTCCTTCCTTGTGCCTCCCACTGCTCTTCTCTTCCTCTCTCTCCTTCCTTGTGCCTCATGTTGCTCTTCTCTTGCTCTCTCTCCTTCCTTGTGCCTCACACTGCTCTTCTCTTGCTCTCTCTCCTTCCTTGAACCTCCCACTGCTCTTCTCTTGATCTCTTTTCTTCCCTGTGCCTCACGCTGCTCTTCTCTTGCTCTCTCTCCTTCCTTGTGCCTCACGCTTCTCTGCTCTTGCTCGCTCTCCTTCCATGTGCCTCACACTGCTCTTCTCTTGCTCTCTCTCCTTCCTCGTGCCTCACACTGCTCTTCTCTTGCTCTCTCTCCTTCCTTGGGCCTCACACTGCTCTTCTCTTGCTCTCTCTCCTTCCTTGTGCCTCACACTGCTCTTCTCTTGCTCTCTCTTCTTCCTTGTGCCTCACGCTGCTCTTCTCTTGCTCTCTCTCCTTCCTTGTGCCTCACACTGCTCTTCTCTTGCTCTCTCTCCTTCCTTGGGCCGCACACTGCTCTTCTCTTGCTCTCTCTCCTTCCTCGTGCCTCACACTGCTCTTCTCTTGCTCTCTCTCCTTCCTTGGGCCTCACACTGCTCTTCTCTTGCTCTCTCTCCTTCCTTGTGCCTCACACTGCTCTTCTCTTGCTCTCTCTTCTTCCTTGTGCCTCACACTGCTCTTCTCTTGCTCTCTCTCCTTCCTTGTGCCTCACTCTGCTCTTCTCTTGCTCTCTCCCCTTCCTTGTGCCTTACACTGCTCTTCTCTTGCTCTCTATCCTTCCTTGTGACTCACACTACTCTACTCTGGGTCTCTCTCCTTCCTTGTGCCTTACACTGCTCTTCTCTTGCTCTCTATCCTTCCTTGTGACTCACACTACTCTACTCTGGGTCTCTCTCCTTCCTTGTGCCTCACGCTGCTCTTCTCTTGCTCTCTCTCCTTCCTTGTGCCTCACTCTGCTCTTCTCTTGCTCTCTCTCCTTCCTTGTGCCTCACTCTGCTCTTCTCTTGCTCTCTCTCCTTCCTTGTGTCTCACGCTGCTCTTCTCTTGCGCTCTCTCCTTCCTTGTGCCTCACTCTGCTCTTTTTTTGCTCTCCCGCACCCATTCAGAACGCAAGCAGGAGGAAAAGGAAGTTGAAAACGCTAGGAGGTTTTGTGGGTGAACGACAAGCAAAGATAATGCCGGCAAGGCAGCAAGAGGGATAAATAATTGACATAATAACAGACAGAAAATAGACAAGAGAAACTATGCCAGAAAGCGAAAAGTCAAAAAATTGTCTCTTTCAGCCCAAAATGGACACCAAATTCTGTTTCCTAAAAAATGCGGGCGACACACTGCTGTCAAGGTCCACAGCAACAATGGGCCTACAAACGACCCTTCTGCCAATGGAGCAGTGAAAAGAAAGCAAGTAACAAGGGCTGCGTGGCGGAATCTCTAAGACCAGCCAGCCCATTCGTAGCTCTACATGTCCAACTACACGCCACTAGTGAAAGCTCCCAATCACTGGAAGAGACTGAAGGACATGCATGGATATCACTAAGAGAGAGAGAGCGATGGATAGAGATGGATGGAGAAAAAAATTGAGAAAAAGATGGAGAAAGAGAAAACGGGAGAAAGGGAAATTTGGGAAGTCAGCAAGGAAGCATCAAGCGATCTCAGTGTCAACCTTGACACATCATAGCACTAGTAACAGTAACAGCTCCAAATATTCCAATGCGCATACTCTCTTACCATTTTAAACATGATGGAGGAAATTGTGTCTCAACTGAGCCATTAACCCCTTCCATCCTGATGACGGCCCCCGTCCGTCATGCAACACGGTGAGCGTGTGCTGATGACGGCTGGGGGCCGTCATGATCCCGCCCACTCTTTAGAAGTGCCGCACAGGCGCAGACTCGCGGCCGCGCCCAAGGGTTAAGCGCAGTAAGAATTCGCAAATTAGTCAACCCCAAAGGAATTTTACAGCCGGGGGACCAAAATAGACACAAAAGTAGACAAAGAGGACGAGGTTAAGCACATATTTGAACCAGCTGAAAGCTCAAAGGAAAAAACAGGTTCAGAGTTTATGCAAATTAAGCCAGAGACCCCACAACTAAGAATTATGGAAGAGTCAGAAGAGCTCGATCAGTCCTCATATCTTTACAAGGATGATTGGGTGGATCTCCTTGAAACATCCCGGCAGGACAAGCACAGGAACAATACCCTGTCCAACTTAAAACTAAAAGCGGCAAAGGTAAACACGGCTGACCTGAGAGTGGAGGGGACAGCCGAGACAAAGAACCCGTCCAATTGTACACATGGAGAATCCAGAGTTTATCAAGGAAAAGCACAAAAAACTGATCATGGGAACGTCTGAGCAAGCTTGCTAAAAACGGTGCAACTCTTGGTAGAGGCCTTACAATATCAATCAGACAAAATGGACAAACAATTAACATTAATGAACACCTTGGCAGTCTTTGTGGTAGCAATTGACGGCAAGTTAGGCACTCTAAATACTTCTCTACAAAGGATACATGAACACACGCTAGCCAACAATCGAACCTGTGGATGCAGCCCAATTGTTGATAAATTAGCTTCCCTGCCATCGATGCTGAGCGACTTATGCTCACAAATCAAAAAGACAGTGAATGAAGCCTCCAATCAATGTACAGACAATCCAATAGTGCATCAAATAGCGCACAGTAAACAAATGGTCATAGCAACTTAACGGAATCAGATTGCTGAGGAATATCACCCACCCACAATAACCGACCAAACAGTAAACACAACAAAAAATGAGAACAGCGACAAGATAACAAAATGTAGAGACACGCCAGAAACTCAAGGAGATTAGAAAGGGGAAAAGAAAATGAACGCAAAAGAAAGACGTGCACAAAAAAGAAATGGACCAAACCAAAAACAAAGCCAAAACATGAGCGGGTTTCAGAGTCTCTTTGGGGTTACACAAGCGCAAATAGAAATAAATCGCCAAAGTACCGCAATGCCGGAAACAAGAAACATAAGGAGTACAGAAAGAATCATAGGGTTGAGTCAAAGCCCTCCAAGTGGAATGCAAAAAGGAAGTGGGTCTGATCAAGTATGGGAGACAGTAGATGCAGCATCATCACAGCCCTACTTAACAGAGAACACAACCGGAAATCATCCTAAATCTGCAGCAAAAATAGTGCAGAGAATCCAAAAACCAGAGCTAGTTCAGACTCACCGGAAACACGCGAACATTAAAAACTAGTGAAAAAGCCCCCGAGGGGAGAAAAACAAACTCGGGAAACTGGGAAAGCAAAAAATCGAAAACAACAACACAAGGGAAGGATAAAACATAAGGATCAGTCAATATCTCCAGAAAGGTTTGTCCGATACACAAACAACATAAATAAATACAGAACAGCACCAGGAGCAGCTCCTTGAAACCATCTGAGAACACAACCAAATCGGGCAGCGTTTAAGCCACCTAGGAAGCACAGAAGGATGGCTAGGATTGAAACAAAATCTACAACAAGAACATACAGATGGGAGCCATAAGGAAACAGGACGCCTACGGACCCTGACCTCCCACTCAGAAGCAATGGAAAACTAGATCATCAAAGGCTAGGTGGGAGGGACACAGGAGCCTTATGGTTCATCCCAGAATACTCCTCTAAAGGAACTCATGACATCATGAACCACAGTAACATACTGCTGATGTTATCCCACATACCATCATTGAAAGAGGTAAACTCGGCGGAGCTGGAGTCAATAGAATTCATCAAATGCAGGGATTCCATCGCAGGAGAAAAAATTAGATCAACATGGACTTCTCCAATAACTGCGCACAAAATACTCCTAGAAAGTGACACTTTAAAGTCCTGGGGGATAACCATTGCTCCCTACATCAAACCAGGATATCCTTATCTGCTAATCCCGGTGAACACAAGGGACAACCAGAAGACTACAAATGGACTAACAACGTCCGTGTTAAAAGGAGCATTGGGGTGCTGCCAAAGGGACAGGGTGAAGGCATTGGAGGAACCTAGCAGCCGTTGCGCTCCCTTAACGCGGCAAAATCAGGATTCCAACATAAGATAGATCTCCAGAACCATAAACAACTAAAAAGATTGACATACCTCTGTCTGTCATCGATGACAACAACAAAAGGGCTTGTCCGCATATGCTCATGGAACGTGAACGGGCTTGCAAATAAGATAGCAGATCTCAACTTTGTCAACTACATTAGGGCATTCAATATAGTAGCATTTTAAGAAACTAGGCTAATTGATTCCCCTCACCTACAATGATTTCTGCGGTTCTTTACAAGTGCAATTAAGGGGGCAAACTATAGTCATTTACAAGGAGGTTTGGTCACATATGTTGCAAACACAACTGTACACACTGCCCGCGCCTTTGGATCAACAAATCCGGCATTATTAGCAGTAAACGTATTTGCTTCCTCAACCAAAACAATTACAAGGGACACTAACATCATGATAATAAATGCCTATATTCAACCAAAACGCAAAACCAAAGTTGTTAAGGAAATGTGCAACTTTGTGCAAACATGTATAAGAGAAGGACCGACGACTGAACTCATCCTAACTGGGGACTTAAATCTAATTTTAATGGGCTCCTCCTCGGACGAGGAAGTGCTATTCAAAACACAATTTGGAACATACCAACGCAAGGGATACCACAGCCATGCAAACAAACTAAAGTGGGACAGCTGATACTGGAGGAACTGGAATATTTTAAACTAAGAGCAACCAACGGTGGAACAGCCAAAGACAATCCTCCAGTAACAACCCACAGCTCAGGGAGAACAAGTACAATACTGTATTACACCATTGTCTCCCTAGACCTGTTCTACTAAGTCACATCATTCTAGCTGGGTGACAAAGGTGAAAGCGACCACCGGCCACAGTAAATAGAGCTCAGAACGACTGTACCCACACTTGAACCCTGCCGGGCACCTCAAGGATCAGAACTCACCATCAATCTTAATAGAATCAAGTTCAAGGTAGCGGCAGAAGGCAACATGCTGGAAATTGCCAAACAACCAATTGGCCTGAGGAGCGGACAAGGAGAAGTCGAGAAATGGGAAATCTTTACCGCGAATATGGAAACATATGCAACCAAGATTAAACCATCAATTCAGCAGAGATTTAGCGGCGCGAAGTCCATATTACTGTGAAGCAAGAAATCAGGATCATTAAAAATTCCATTTATCGCCTTTTGAGACAACTCCGCCACCAGCCAAATGACAAAGCACAATTGCTATTACTCAAGAGTCAAAACAAAAAATGCAACAAATAAACCTGAAAAGGGACGCAATCAGAGATACAAAGAATGACCTTTGGGCAAAATTACACGACGAAACTAAGCACAACTATAGTGCCAGATTCTGGAGCACCATAAATCAATGTATCCACCCCTATCATGACGGAACCTCTTCAAACATCTCAGAGGATTCCTAGGCAAAATATCTGAGGTCCCACTTCCATCAAGCCATGGAACAAAGCGCTAACGGTCAAGAACAACAAAAAACATCGGAATCCCAAACCACCACTAAGGCCTGGGTTGCAAACAACCTCATGGCATCTTAGAAATCAGGAGGAGACAATCTTACATAGGATCTGTACATAAACCATACTAATTCCATCAAGTGGCAAATAGGAAAGGGAAGGAGAGAAGGCGCTGCCTGCCCAAATGGTATTCCTCCAGTTCTCTACAAACAAGAGCCAAAGTTTTGGGCAGAAGCACTGGAACCTCTATTTGGAGAAATAAGGGAGCTGAACACCTTGCCCTCCTCTTGGAGCGGTTCAATCATCTCACCAAAACACACATCTGGAGATAAGTCAAAACCACAAAATTATTGACTAGTGGCCCTAATAGATAACAAGGCTAAATTATTTTTTGGAACACACATAGAGGAGCTCTAGGCATGGGCCAAAATAAAATCTGCAACCCGTTACATCAGACTGGATACTCGAAATCAGTTGGGACAACTGCAAACATACTCAGCATGGCAATGCCTATGGACAAGGCAGAATCTGCAAGGAGGCCCTTTTTCTTATGCTTCATCGATTACAAGGCTGCCTTTGACTATGTCAACCGCAACAGACTCTCGCTTAAACTGCAAAGCTGGGGGCTGCCACAGTCCCTACCAAATTTGCTGATAAATCTGCACACCAACACATGGGTACTGATAAAGTTGGGCAATGGTTCCATCCTGTCAAGGCGGATGCCAAAGTAAAAAGGGCTGAAACAAGGATGCGTCCTGGCACCAACACTTTGTAATCTGTGTATAACTGACCTAGTCCCGAAATTAATCAGTTGCAACTCACATGCCCCAAAAATGGGAGATATACTGCTACCCAGTCTGCTATACGCGGACGATATATTCTGATCAGTCAAACAAAAGTAGGGCTTCAACATATTTTAAATGCTCAATGCAAAGAGGTTCAGCACTAAATAATGTAGTATTGACGTGTCACATCAAAATTCTAAAATAAGTTGGCACACAAAGGGAAATCCGAATACAAGATGTGAATTTCTTGAAGTAGTTTCGCTTAATTTTTCTTAAAAGGATTTTTCTTTATTTTCCCAAGAACAAATGTTCATAACCATAGCCAACGCGTTTCGTCTCCCTAAGAGACTTCTTCAGGGCTATTAAAAAATACATACAGATATAGTTTAGAAAATGAACTTTGACATACAAATCATTAATAATACATAAAGAAAACAGGAAAGACACACACAATTTTATACAGACATATGTTAAAAAATTGGCTTTCAAATAAAGCATGTAGATGAATTCCAAGGAGACAGTCTGCAAAGCCGGCATTAAGAGCGTTGCATTGGCTCCCGGTACGGGAGAGGATACAATTGAAATCTCTCTGTACGGCCCATAAGATCCTTCAGGGGAAGGGACCTCCCATTTTGGCTAATATGGTGCTCCCCTACAAGGCTACTAGAGCCCTGCGCTCTGACCATAAATTTCTGTTACAAGCGGTCAGAGTGAAAAGAGCCCCGACGGGCGGTAGAAGATTCTCTGTGAACGCAACCAATTTATGGAATGTGCTGCCTTTGAACTTACGGACTGAGACTTGTACTATTCGGTTCCGGAAGCTACTTAAGACCCACCTGTTCCCTGTTTAATGCTGTCCTCCTAGCTTTACACCCTTGAGCCATAAATGAGCACTGGGATGCCCTAGGGTAACCGCGCGCTATACAAGATTCCAAATAATAATAATAATAATAATTCTTTAACCAAGTGAGGGCCTATATACATTATGTCCGTATCGAGACATTTACCCAAAAAGATGTTGTAAGGTGATAACCACTAAGTCCAACACCGCGCAAAGTTCATTAAAGAACATGATTTTCATTGATCATTTGTATATTTATAATAATCCTCGTACCTTTACAGCATGGCATAAGGTATATTCATCAGATGGTTGTGCAATTCAGATGTTTAAAGCTCCAATGTTCGGTGAACGTTTATACAATGTAAAAACACTGAAATAACAAATATATCAAGTATAAAAACCATATCGTCCACAATTTCATATTAAATCTTGTACATCTACTGATCAAGGAAATCAATTATTTAAAACATCCGTCATATAAACTTTATTGTAATGATCAATCTCCATAGAAAAAAGCAGAAATCCATGGAGACCATTACATAATAAGTTACACTTTTATCAATATTAGTTGACAAATCGAAATATAATGTAATTTAAAAAAAACAAGAATAGGAGACACCAAATCTAATTGGTCCAGATATTATCAATTTAAGCAATAATATTATATGCAGGTCCAATATTGCTATGTAGTATGGAAACAGGATCTATTGACCTTGTATGCGTCCATTGTATATTGAAATTTAAATGCTACACATGATTTCTCTAAAGCAAACGATTTACTGATAAATCTGGACAAAACAAGAACCATGATGGTTGGGGAAAAAAGGAGACAGCCACCTGTTTGGTTCTGGGGAGAGACAAGAATTGAGGACTCAAAGGAATATAAATACCTGGGAGTGAAGCTGGATAAAGGTGGCCACTTTCTGGCTAAGAAGCACAGCTTTAGGCAAAAAGGCCTAGCGCTAGCTACCTCCTTAAAAATGTTAAACATAAAAGTAAAAGGCCCTTCGATCCCGCGCAATGCTGCTACCAACAATCAGCTATGGCAGCGAGGCACAGAAAGGAAGAGAGGCCAAAATACTTCAAGCCACGGTAACAACGGCATACAGGGTTATCTTCGGGCTACCTAAATACACCTCGCCTGCACAATCAGACTCAAGTTTGGTTTACGGAAACAAGCTATCGCAAGGCAAGGGGCTTACATCATCACCTGGGACAAAGTGCGGAAAACCCCACAGTGCGGAACTCTAAACGAACAGTTATGGAAGGAGATTCAACTACATACTGCAACCCCTGCTGCAGATTATCTCGACAGCAGTTTACAGCACATGGGGCTAAACCAGTTTTGGGAAACACCCACAACAGCCACCACATTTAAAAAACTGGTATTGAAGACAGTGAAACATCTTTCATGGCTGGAGGATAAGTCTTCCTTATCAAAAAGGTCCCATTGATGGATGACTCTAAACTCCTATGCGAAGCCTATAGCACAAAATTATTTCAACCTGGGCTACGCTAAAAACATAAAGATCATTTTCATGAAATATAGGCTTGGCTTGCTACCCTGTATATAGCACTTACCACCTTGGCTAAGGGAGAAAGTAGTCTCCACATGGCGCTTATGTGGATAAGCGACAGAAGGCATGCTGCATATACTATGCTCTGCAAAGAACTTTTAAAAGAACAGAAACAACTGCTAAAATGACAATTTAACTTACGAAGGGCACGCACCAGGAGGCAAGCAGTACTAGCATGCATCGCATCCATTGATCCACAAATGAACTGTTGTTTAGTAAAATATTTGAGGTTATGCGAGCAGAAACTACCAGTATTACAGCTATAAAAAGCAACTACATACCCTGCAGCTTCACCCGCCAGCCTAGAGCAATGTTTTTAGTAATAATTTATAAATACCAGAAATGTGATGCTGGTAGTTTTATGCATGTACACTTTTGTTTTTAATTTAGTTTTTTTTGTAATGCAATGGTTTTATTTAAATATACAAATAAAATCTTTACATTGCTGGGTATCTATTTTGAAGGACATTTTTTTGTAGATAAAGATCTTCCTAAGGGTTGTGCAATATCTTGCAAGCTATTTGATTCTTTTAGCACGTTATTACAGTGGTGCTTCTATTTTCGAACTGGACACACAGCAGTGACACATTATCTAGATGATTTTCTATTTATGGGGGCAGAGGGCTCTTAACAGTGCCAGCTGGCATTAAGAGGATTTGAAGTGATAGCGAAAGAGTTGGGGTACCACTAGCTGAGGACAAAACTGAAGGCCCTAGTTGTCGTTTAACATACTTAGGTATTGAAATTAATACAGTAAAAATGGAAGCTAGACTTCCACACAAGAAAATACTAGAGCTGACAAGTTTGCTTGAGCATGATGGTGTGCACCTATCTTTTATTGGCAATGAGATCTACATCTTGAATATAAAAAAAATGATTACAAGAATTCTGAAGGTAAAAGCCTGGTGTTGAGGATAAGCTGTTTGGCAACAGCTTCACTTATAATACTGAAAATTGTTTATTTTTTCTTCCATCTTCATGCAGTTTTTGCTATCAGTTCATGCCTTATCTCTCTCCCACCTCCCACCTCCTTCACTGCCGCCCTTCGCCCACCCCTCCTTCCCTTATCATGGTTTTGTTATCACTGAGCATGTTTTAAGAACATTTTTTATGGTTCCAATGCATTATCTGTGAATGCCCTTGTTTTCATCAAAAGTTGAGGATGTGTTGTATATCTAAATGAGAAAAGTATTTTCACCTGTTTGGCAACAGTGTGTGTGGTTTATCTCAAAGATATTTGAACAAGTTTCTTGATTACAATAGGTGGGGACAGGAAAAACGCCTGGGTCAGGGTTTTTCCTGGTGGCAGAAATGGAGGAGATCAAGACAGGCGGGAAGGGTTGGGGACATTCTGAATAGATTTGGACAGAGGGAAGCAGGGGAGCGAGGTAGGAGGCAAGAGGTAGGCAGGAGACATAGATTGGGGTTGGGGAGTGAGGTTAGCAGGCCCGGACTGGCCGTTGCAGGCACCGGGCAATCCCCCGGTGCGCCGCAAGGGTGGGGGCCGGTTTTGGACCCTGGGGGCCGTTTTTGTTACAGTGCCGTTTTTTGCAGCATAGCTGCAAAATCGGCCCTGTAACAAAATCGGCCGAAAACCGACCCCGGCAAAGAGCTCGGTCGCACCCCCAGGAGGCCGGCCGAGCACTTTGCCAGGGCCAGTTTTCGTTATAAGTCCGGCCCTGGAGGTTAGTCAGAACAATGTTGAGAAAGTTTGAGTGGGGATCTGTTTTATGGGCGGGGGTGACAGGATTGACCATGTATTGGTGAGGCCTGATTCAGATATATATATTAAATGGGGGTAGCATTCATAGAATGTCCACCCCCGGGTGGTTGGCACAATCCTGGACAGGGAGCATTCCGATTGGCTGAGCCCGGTGCGAGCAGTAAGGAGAGCAAAATCGCAGCTGCTGTCACAGTAGAAGCACAGCGTGAGGTAGGGACATTGCTTTGGACGTGCCAACCCACCCTTACAATAGTAGTATTAAAAAATACTTTATTGCGTTAATCATTTGATTACAATAAATAGAAAATAAGCAGGCATAAAAGTAGCATAAAACAATCACATATTTACCATGCGCAGTATCATAAAAGAAAGGATATATATTGGTTGTGATACCTGTCTTTGCATCTATGTACAGATTCGATAAAAACCATCTAGTCAAGTGATATTTTATAAACATGTTCTAAATACTGTACCATTCTTCTGATTGCACTTTCACCTGTGAGCCTAAAACAATAACGTATAGCCTCTGTAGTTGTTCTTATTTTGGCATTATTAAACATGGGGCATAAATATAACCTCCGTGTGGACAAAAGTCTCGGGCAAATCCATATTAAATGTTCAAGAGTTTCCTTGCCAGTTCCACAAAGCCGACATCACTGAGTATCTTTAAGAGCCCTATTCCAAATCCCTTAAAACTCTCCTATCGGAATATAGAATTGTCAGAACCTTATGTATTTCCTTTTAATGTAGCTGGTCAAATTCCATTTGAAATATTGTTGAGCCTGCAAGGTATATGTATCAATTATTAAGTCTGTGAGTTTATATTTCCCGGCTTGTAGGCGATCTAAATTCCACTGTTTTAGCTTTAATGTTTTACCTATTAGTTTTTTCCGCACATCCCTGGTCATTCGTCCCATCTCCTGAATATCAGGCAGTTCATAACAGTCTATTTCCATCATTGTAGTAGAAAGTTGCAGATCTCTCACATTTTTACTCCGGAGTTCCTCCATTATTAGATATTTCAATGTACATGAAGCAGCACAATCGATAATGTAGTTAACACAAATGATCTTATGCAGCATTTCCAAAGATTTTAGGCCGAATTCCAACCTTATCATATAATGTGGAGTAGCCTTTCGTAAATGGAGTATGGTGTGTACGCATTTCATAAAACATTTTTCAAAATCAAAAATGCCTTTCTTGTTCATAGCAGGAGATGAATACAATAGAAACAGAATAATTTTCATGTGTAAAGCTTTTAGATATGTGATAATTGCATTACCTCCGCACAGTTTCATAAATCTCACGAATGATTTTGTAATAGTTATAGATTTTACACTTTTACAGACCGTGTGGTTTGACCATGATAACTTTTTGTCGAATGTTACGCCTAGGTAGTTATATTGGTCCACTACCTCGATTCGAATGTCCCCTAAATTCCACGTTTTTAAAGGTGTGGACCGTCCAATCGTAACAATTTTTGTTTTAGATAAGTTAGCTATCAGACCATTCACTTAGTTGTACATGTCTAGTTGGTTCAGTTGATGCTGTAATCCATTAGGAATTAAGGATAAAATTACTAAATTATCGACAAATGCTAGGTATGGTAATTTTTGTCTCCTAATTTAGGTGCCACACCCATATCTGAACTTATTACTGAGCTGATATCTGCAATGTACAAGGATAATAATAAAGGTGCAAGGACACAGCCTTGTTTGAGACCATTAGTCGTATCCATTTTTGCAGATAGTGTATTATCATGAGCCAGATTCACCCTGACCCATGTATCCGAGTGCAGGGCAATAATACAATTTAAAGAGGTTCAGATCAACCTCCCATGCTGTTAATTTATTCCACAACTTTTGCCTGTTGACCTTATCGAATGCTGTGGAATAGTCCACAAAGCAGGCTTATCATGTTTTTTTCCGCAAGCCTGTCTTGTCTCCCATTATGGCCGGTGAAACAATGTTATCAAGGGTCGAACACCCTAAGCGAAATCCAGTTTGTGTTATTGGTATTAATGATTTTTCCTCCACCCATGCCCTTAATTTATTCTGGAGGTGCTTCGCAAACAGTTTCCCATCAAAATCCAACAACGCTATTAATCTACAGCTGGACGGATCCTCTTTTGGGCCTCGCTTGTAAATCGGGTGAATAATCGCTCCTTTCCAGGAAGATGGTATTATTCTGCATTTAGTTACCTGTAGGAACAACTGTTTTAACATCGCACTCCAAAATAACATGTTAAATGTTATCAAGCAGATAGGGATACCATTGGGTCCTGCTGCCTTGGATGAGCAAGAATTCTTTATTAATTTGACAATTTCATCTTCAGTTATTTCTGCAAATGAACCATCCGCGTTAGTTGTCATATATTCACTTATAACAGATGATTTGTATAAAGATTTGATATGATTTTCCCACTTATGACTTGAGACAAAAAAAATCATCTGGCTGTTTATGCTAATTTGTGCCATGTCCCACCGGGGACCAAAAAGCTTGCTCATTCCTAGTCGAAATAGCATCAAATAATTTAGCATAAGCATTTGATAGAGTAAAGTACAGAAGATTTTGTGTGTACCCCGTTCAGACCAATCACCCCCATAACAAAGTAATACATTATTTTGATTGCTGTGTATTAACCAAACACACATTACATGTGGGAAATGCTTTGCATTAACAGGTTTTGCTAAACATATTAATTAATTATGTAAAACGCATGTTGAATCTATTTTGTGCATTTAAGTAGTGTAATAGGGCATGTCTATGGTGTAGTGTACATTGTGCATTGCATGCGGCTTTTTTTGCTTCATTTTTTACACCTTAAGCTCCGGTGCTCATGACGAGGACCACGCCCGTTAGATGGTACGCTCGCACGCTGGGCTGATTTCCCTGCTGTGCTGAGCGTTCCATTGGAACGGGCGTGGTCATGACGAGCTCAGCCAGTCATGAGCACCGGAGCGCCGTGACTCATGATGAGCTGAGCTCGTCATGAGCACCAGGGCGCCATGCGCACCCCCCGCCCCCCAGTACAGCGGGGGAAACAGCCCCGCACAGAAGGGGTTAATGGCTTGCAGTGTGATGCTTTTCCGCTAGGTAACAGTTTTTGGGGATAAATATTAGCACTGGTGGGTGAGGGGACAGAAAACACTTATTTTCTGTATATTTACATTTTCTTTTAGTGTTTATCGTAGTTTTGGTTGGTGGGCAGTTCCAAAATGGCTTAGTTTTTCCCGTTCTGCGCATTAGAGAATGCTTACATCATCTGGCTGGAAGTACCTCATGTATGCTCTGTGCTTCACTGAACTTTGCAACTCCACCTGACTATGTTCGAGGCCATTTGGTGTGAATACCGGTGAGTGGCTGAGAGCCAGAATGATAGCACAAGAAAAGCTGAATGCCTGCCAAAGAGAACAGTTGAATGCCTGCCAAAGAATGACCACATGGGAACCGCTGAATCCTTGCCAATGAACATTTAAATGCCTGCTAATGAACTGTGGGACAGTTGAATTTATATTTATCAGCTTGTCAAACATAAAGTTATTCACGGACATCCTGGGAGCTGAGAAATACATTGTCATGAACGGACATCCTAAGAGCTGAGAACTGAAATGCCATGACAAATCAGAGCAAGGGAAACGGCAAGAGTTGAAACATTTGAGGGTAGAGTGCCAGCAAATACAGTATAAATATCAGACAAAAATTGGGGTTTAGTGTCAGAGAAACTGATTTCAGAGAAGCAGTTTGCAAGTAAGCTGTTTGCAGAGATGCTGGGAGCCTGAAACTATGCTGGAAGGAATGCGCACTGATGACCCCTGTAGGTTCGAGATCATTACAGGACACCAGCATGGGTGAGAGATGCGCCAAGGAGGCCAGGATTAATAAGTAAGTTGGTATATTAGTGCTGGGAAGGAAGGTTCTAGTGTAAGAAATATTTAGATTTAAATGTGTGCTTTTTAACTATGCTCTGATCTTTTCATGGAGAACTCTCTTTCAGTTACATGACCAGGCATTGATTGATTTTTAACTAGTTACTGAAAAATGAAATGAATGTAAACCTTCATTTTTTCTTCATGACTTTTATTAAACAGTTCCTTGATGTATTTCCTGAATAAATGGCAATGTTCAGTGAGAATTAATAGTGAGAGAATAAATGATAATTGTTTTAATGTAAATTAATTATATAAAATATTTAAAATGATTTCATGTGTTGGTCATTCTTTAGGAGTTAATTAATTATGCAAATCAATGTATTGTTGTAGTGAGGTCAAGCTGGTCTTGACAATGACCATCAACTTGCTCAACTAATTGGTCCATTGACCTAATTAACGGGGTACATTGTTGCATAGATTAGTTAGTAAAATTATGAGATGAAAACATATGTTTGTTGTTCAAATCTGTGCTTAACGGTATCCCGTCATAGGAGAGAATTCCCACAACCCAATTTTTGGTTTTATTTGCAAGGGTCTGGGGAAAAGTGTGTGACTGGGCTTGTTGTACTTCGGTGTTATGGACCCCACCGGAGTGAGCCGGACCCTGGGTTGGTGATAATTCTGATTAAGCGCTGCATCACAGTATCGTGATAAAGGCAGGGGAAACCCAATAAACCCTTGTAGGCTTGGGCACAGGATATTCAAAGTCAAAATAAGCTACAAGGGATTTGTTTCAAACAATAGGTCTCAGTTGAGAGTCATACAAACGTATCAAACTCTAGTGTATCCTCAGGATATCACACTTCAAAATTAACTAGAGTCAATCAAAAAGGCAGAGGAAGGAAAAAGACACACGAAAAGGATTGATTATATTCAAAATATGTTTGTATTGAGTAAGAAAAGCATCAAAACAATATCCTGCTTTAACTGTAAGTTCCTATTCTTAAATACTTTCTTTATGTCTTGTAGTTTCATATTCCTCTCATTCGATATTGGAAGTTTTAAGATATAACGCATCTCCTTACAAAAGATTCTCTTTGATTCCATTAATTTTGAACTCTTTGTTACGTTAACATTTAATCGCAGCTCCTGTATACTTGACACAAGACTGGATAATATATTTTTTTAAATAGATTGCCAGGCATCTGACCAGTTGTCTCCAGACTTTAATACAATCATGTCTTTCCCGGTACAGGCTGTCATGGTTGTTTCCAGTTTCGATGCCTTCATTTGTAGTTTAATATTCCAGATAATTCTTTTCCCATTTACAGCAGTCAATCATCCACTATTGGCCATTGTGTGAGTCTCCCAATGATCGTACTTGATACTGATGACTAACCTTTGAAGATCATGATCACTCTTGGCTCTAGGTATAATGGCATACTTTTCACATAAGTAAAAATGGGCGTAATGGATAAATGTAACGTCTATACTGTAGACCCCATAGGCCCACGGAATGTTAAGGAAGCTGGTTGATCATCTTTTAGTCTTCCAGTAAGAATTCTATATCCTAGATCAGTCAACAAGACATATGTATCTCTAGGAGAGGTACCAATCTTTTTTACCTTGTTTTGTGAAGGAAATGCTACTTGCGGAATATTTTAAGCCATAGCTGCTTCATCCCGGTTACAGGATTATCCGCCAGGGGCAACAGAGTCTGATTGAAATCTCCCATTAGTATGACACCCATGTGCTCATTCATTGCCATTATTTTTTCCAATCCGTTCAATGTTGCTAGATAGCTACACTTATTTGTCACTAATTAAGGAGGGAAATAAATGTTAATTATCAAACATTTAGTAAGGTTTTGATGTGTTAAAATAACTAGCAATATATATCTAGATGATGTTTTAGGTTTTTTACTTATCAGACATCTTTTGGTACTATTGAAATCGACAATCCTCCGCTTGATCTTCTGAAGGATTTTTTTTTGGCTGGATTTTATGTGTCATAAAATTTTGTATATTTACCTTTACAATAGGTATTTTTAGTGAAAGTAGTATATTTACATGTTTAGTGAGTTGGTGGTAGTTGCTTGGACAAGTGGCAGAATTGGAGGAGACACCCAGGAATGGTTGAGGCCATTCTGAATATATTTGGACAGAGGGAAACAGGGGAGCGAGGTAAGAGGCAAGAGGCAAGAGGTAGGCAGGTGACGTATATTGGGGTTTGGGAGTAGGAATAGTCAGAACAATGTCGAGGAAGTTTGGTTGGGGATCTGTTTTATGGGCTGGGTGATAGGATTGAACATGTATTAGTGAGGTCTGATTCAGATATAAGTATTAAATAAAAATGCTGACCTGTCCAATAAAGCAGCCTTTTACCCCACATTGGCCCAAGGATGTGCTTATTGCCCGATGATGTATGAAGTGGAGCTCAGCAAGCTGCTCACACCTGACCTTTAAGACAATGAAAGATGTCTGCTGTGCAATGCGAAGCGCAAAGGCAATATGGTCACGAGTGCACCATGCAGGTAGTTATTGTATATATATATATATTCACTGAAAAAAACCATAGGTTATAGACCATATATAGTTAGGAATTAGCATTTACAAAACCTTGAAAATTCACTGAAAAAACCATAGGTTATAGACCATATATAGTTAGGAATTAGCATTTAAAAAACCTTATTTTACTCACACAAAACCATTGAAATTCCATATATAGTTAGTTGTACTAACTATATATCGCGCACCCGCAATCCACTGCTGATGATGTCACATATTACATCATTCATGACATGGTCAGTGACATCACTGATGACATCACTGATGACATCTCAAATGACATCACTGATGACATCACTGATGACAACATCCAGTGACTGTATGTTTCTGTAAAGTTAAAATATGTCTTATATATTGAAGAATGAGTGGATGTATAAGTGTCTGGATGATGTATTTAGTAGGTGCATGACTGACTGTATAAGTGAGTGATTAAATGTGTCTCACTGAGTGCATGGGTTAGTGACTAAACTGTTTTAAATTGTGCACCATTGTGTCTGTTGTTTTGTAATCTGATGCATGTGTTGATCATTAGCTATATGACTAACTATATGGGTTATTGATTAGTTGGCCAAGTATTTGTATGGGAGACTGAGTGTGTGTGTGGGTGTCTGGGAGGTGTATGACTCTGTGCATAGATGTGTGAGCAGTTGATTCACTAGATGTATGGGTTCAAAAGTGCATGTGGAAACAGCTGTATGGGCGGTTTACTGTGTGCATGAGTGTATTGGTGAGTGAATGGATATCTCAGTGCTACATGTCAAAGTAAGTACATATGTAAAACATAGTACATGTGAGAGTTGACATATATAAATAACTGTGCATAAGAGCCAGTGAATGTGTGAGTGGCTGTATGGATTATTGTGAACTTGTATCAGGGATTGTATAACAGAGTAAATATGTGTTATTATATGTTTCAATAAGTAAGGTGTGTTTAACTATATAGTTGAGGAAATGGAGGTGTGATTGATTCTTTGCAAGACTGATTAGGTGTGTGAGTAACTCCATGGATGAGTGACAGTCTGTAAGTGTCTGTTTAGACTGAGTGTATCTAAGGTTATATTAGAGTCTGAAGAGGTTCATCGTATCATCACATGAACGATGTCATGAGTAATGTCAAATGAGATGTCATCAGTGATGTCATCAGTGATGTCATTTGAGATGTCATCAGTGATGTCATCAGTGATGTCACTGACCATGTCATGAATGATGTAATATGTGACATCATCAGCAGTGGATTGCGGGTGCGCGATATATAGTTAGTACAACTAACTATATATGGAATTTCAATGGTTTTGTGTGAGTAAAATAAGGTTTTTTAAATGCTAATTCCTAACTATATATGGTCTATAACCTATGGTTTTTTCAGTGAATTTTCAAGGTTTTGTAAATGCTAATTCCTAACTATATATGGTCTATAACCTATGGTTTTTTCAGTGAATTTCATAGGTTTTTTAATAGCAAATCTTTATAAAAATAATACATTTGAAATCGAATTTTATATTTTATAATTTTTTTATTTTTTTTTATATTATTTTTGGTGCGCTCCCGGGGCGCGGACAGGTGAACGCACGGGTAAGCGCAATCTTGCGGCGCGCCCCGGGGCGCGTACTGATGCGCGTCCCGGAAGCGCTATTGCCGCGAACGAAAACAACATCGTGACGTATCGCGTAGCCGCCACGCCTTGCGTCATAAGACACGTATCGCCTAGCCGCGAGATGCGTCTTATGACGCACCGCGTAAGCGCACCCGGAAGCGCATACGATCGCGCAACGTAAGCGCCCCGATGCGCTTACGATACACGCCCGGGACGCGCCCCGGGGCGCGTAGCGTAAGCGCGTCAAACCATGTGACTTTAAAATAACACTTTTCATTGGTTCAGAACTTTTTTTTTTCAAATTGTGTGAAACCCACCCATTTCTCTCACTATTGCTTTGTACTTGGAGAGAGCAAGAGCTGTTCTGTCTACTCTATCTCCTACTTTTCTGATCTCCAGCAATGGCTGCAAGAGAGTCATCCAGCAGTGATTCAGATGGATTTTTAGATGAGGACCCTCCTCAGCAAAAGAAAAAAACCCATTTCATCTGGAAATTTTACGACATCCCTGAAGGACAGAAAAAAGTCAACGCTCCCAAAGTAACCTGCAAAATATGTGGGAGTAGTTTATCCAGAGGCAATCCTCTGAAAAAATATAGTTTTGGGAATGCTAATTTGATCAGGCATGTGAAAAGAAGACACCCTAACAACTTTGCCAGGGAGAGTGTCAGAGAGCTGGCACGGAATGTACCCACAGATGGCGGCAGCACCTCCACTGGTGGAGTAACACCTTCGGGACCACCCCGTGGAAGAATGGTCCCTAACATTCAGCCGGTGTTTGCAGGCATCAAATTTTTGTGCACGGAGTGTGACGAACTGCTCTGCTATGGGGAGCAGAGTGTTGAACTCATTGCCCTAAAGAAACAGCAACACCGCTGCTCTTCCAGTCCCTAAATTTTCAAATTTTTTTGCTCCTGTTGAGCAGTTTTGGAATCCTTGTTTTTGTTTTTCCCTTGACAAAAATCCAAAAAAAATATAAAATTGTTTTAAAAAGTCTAAAAAAAATATAAAACAACAAAAACAAAAAAAAATATATAAAACAACAAAATAAAAAAAAAAGTTCTTTTCAGAACTACCTCCAATTTATAAAAAGAAGCTTTTTTTTTTTTTTTTAAAAGTCTGTCATTTTTAATCTCCATGGTACGCTCCCCCGTACGCTCCCCGGTGCGCATACCGGGCGCTCCCCCGCGCGAAAATCGAATTTTTTTAAAAAAATGTTTTCACCCGCGGGAGCCTTTTATGGCCCCCACATCAAAAGTAGGGGGTCAGGGGGGTGTACCCTGCCCCCTTTTGCTCATTTCCCCCCTTTGATTCTTGCCACCTCTTGTGTCTCAATCCTACCGAGACACAAGATGGCGTTTCGAACGTTTACAGACACCCGAGAACCAATCAGCTTGCCGTGCGCAAGTCGCGTGGCGCGCCTGGAGCGCTCCCCGGTACGCGTACCGGGCACGGCTCTAGATATATATCTTTTTTTAAACCTAATTTACTCAAAATTCACAGGACCACATATCTTGAGACCTAGCAAAGGCACATCGGGCAAACAATATCTACAATTTTGCCAAGTTTCGTGGAAATCTATTCAGCCGTTCGAGCTAAAAGTGAGGCCAACCGCCCTATGGAAAATTGCATGGCAAAAACATGTTTTGGGACCCCCCTTTTTTCATGAGTGATGTCACTGACCATGTCATGAGTGATGTAATATGTGACGTCATCAGCAGTGCATTGCACGCGCAAGTTATAGTGAGTCCAACTAACTATAACGTGGGAATTTCAATGGTTTTATGTGAGTAAAATTTCCAGCTAACTATAACTGGTGTAAAACCTATGGTTTTTTCAGTGAATTTAATAGTTTTTTTTAATGTTAATTCCTAACTATAACTGATGTGAAACCTATGGTTTTTTTCAGTGAATTTCAATGGTTTTGTAATAGCAAATCTCTATAGGTATGAAAAGTAATATTTTTTATAACGAATTTTATATTGTATAAATATGTAATTTTTTTATTTTTTTTATATTTTTTGCCCAGAGCGCTCCCTGGGCGCGTACCGGTGAACGCACGGGTAAGCGCAATGTTACGGCGCGCCCCGGGGCACGTACCGGGGAGCGTCCCGTTAGCGCTATTCCCGTGAACGAAAACAACATCGTGACGTTTTGTGTAGTCGCGTGATGCGTCATATGACGCACTGCGTAAGCGCACCCGGAAGCACGTGATTGCATACAATCGCGCAACGTCTCGACGCGCTTACGCGACGTGCCCCGGGGCGCGCAGCATAAGCGCGTCGGGTCATGTGATCTGAAAATAACACTTTTCATTGGTGCAAATCAGTTTTGGTTTCCAAATGATTAAAGCCTGGATCATGTGACTTGAAAATAACACTTTTCATTGGTTCAGAACAGTTTTGTTTTCCAAATAATGAAAGCCCCACCTTTTTTCTTTATTCTGACTTTGTCTTTTAACTGACGAAGACCTGTTTGGAGTTCTATCTGTACTCTTTACTTGAATAACATGGCTACAGTAGCAGCAACAGCTGGAGCATCTGCCCCACCACCACCACCACCACCACCACCACCATCTAAAAGACCACGAGAAGATTACTTTGGTGGTCAAGAGGAAGAGGAGGAGGATGATGAAGAGGAGGCACAAAGAAGGCAGTACTTGCCTGAAGATAAACAGCCCTACAAACCGAAAGAACACTTTGTATGGGAGTTCTATAAAATCCCAAGGGGTTTTAAGAAAGTCAACGCGGCAAAGGTAACTTGCTTGATTTGTGGTGCTGAATTGTCTAGGGGGAACCCTAACAAAAAGTATTTCTTCCGGAATCACACCATGATTCGCCACATGATGCGTTGGCATCCAAATAATTATGCTAATGCAGAGTTAAGGGACCTCTGCAGTAAACTACCCCCATCATCGTCTAGACCCTCAACATCAAAACAACCCACTCCATCGGGTTCGGGGGCAAGAGACACATTGGATACTATCCAACCTAAGTTTGGCAATTACAAAATTTTATGCAAATTTTGTAACAAGACACTTTGCTACGGTGAGCAAAGCATCAAACTTATTATGGTTGCTGGTGATAACCACAAGTGTACAAAAAAAACTAATTTTTCCTGTTTTTTTTATGCTCCAGTTGAGCCATTTACAATTCCCATACAAAAAAAAAAAGTGTTCAGAAAAGCCAAAAAAAGTACAAAATGTTCACAAAAACATAAAAAAAATATAAAACAACAAAAAGAAGAAAAAAAACAGTTCTTTTTAGAACTACCTTTACTTTATAAAAATAAACCTATATTTTTAAAGAATCTCTGTCAATTTTTTTTCCTCAGGGTACGCGCACCGGGGCGCGTACCCAAAAAAAAAGGAAAAAAAATGTATGAAGGAGTTAGCATGAGGGAAGAACACAAAGAGAGTAATGTTAAGAGAAAGAGAGCTAGAGGGAGAAACACAGAGGGATTGTTTATCACATAGTAAAAAACAGAAAAGGTGTAATAGGGTGAAAGTGAGAAAAGGAAAATGAATATGGAAGCGAAAGAAGGGAAGAGAGAGAAAGAAGACTAAAGTAGACACAGTGAGAGAATGTGAATGGGTGTTGAAAGACAAATAAAAAACAGTAAAAAATGGGGAATGAAGAGTAGTGACGGATCCAGGATAAATGAACAACGGTGAGAGAGGGTAAGGAAAGAGCAGTGTGTATAAGTAAAGAGGGGTGAAAGAGGGTGAAAAATTGAATTAGGATAACACATGGGGAGTGATAAAAAGAAAGGACAGAGACAGTAAAGGAAAGACTGTCAGAATGGGTCTGAGTGACACAGCAAAGAAAGGTAAGTAATGTAGTATGTGTGACTTATAGGGAGTCAGTGGGTGTAGGTCGGGGTCTGGGTGTGTAAGGTGTGTCTATGGGTGTGGGTGTGTGGGGTATTTCAGTGTGAGTGGAGGTGAGGGTGTGTGAGATATGTGTGAGAGGTGTATGTGTGTGGGGGGTATGTGTGTGGGATGTATGTGTGTGTATGGAATGTGTGTGTGTGTGAGAGTAGTGTATGTGGGGGAGGTGTGTGTATGTATGAGGTGTGTCTGGGGTGTGTATGTGGGGTGTATGTCAAAGGTGAGTGTATGTGTTGGGAGGGGGATGAGGTGTGTATGTAGGAGTGAAGTAAATAATTAAGAAAAACAGAATGAGTGAAGAAGCAAAGGAAGGAAACAGAGGGTAAGTGAAATAAAGAATAGGGACTGAAAGAAGTTGAATATGAGAGGGAAAATAGGGAAAGGGGAGTAAACAAGGAGAATAAGAATAAGTGAGGGAAGCAGAGTAAAGAAACAGGAGTGAGGTTGGTTGAGAAAATATTAGTGAGCTTAAAGCAAAGGGTGATGACAAACTAAATTTTTGTAGTGACACTTACCATATAATAAATGTAACTGTAATTACTTTTTTTTTTACTACACTTTGTATCTGTGAAAGAGAGAAGAAAAAATAAGTTAAATTTAGTAAAATATGTATTTTAAATTAAAAGATACAAATGAAGAGGTTAAAAATCATAACAGTGTATTTAGAAATAAAGTAAGAGTGAAGGACATAGAAAGGGAAATAAAGTAAGGTAGAATGAAAAAAGAGAGAAAAAGAAATAGAAGCAGAGCAAATTACTAAGAGTAAGGCATATAGATTCACTGACAGAGAGGAAGACAAGAACAGAGAAATGAACTGAAGTTAAGAAAGATACTAAAACAATGTGAGTTCGTAAAACTAAGTCAGGAAACAGTAGTAAGTAAAAAAATAATGACAGCGATGGAAAAGAGTCTAATTAAGAATGCATTTAGAAGAATGAGGAATAGAAGATAACTGAGAGTAAGTGAAGAACAGTCATAGAGTGAAGGGATGGAGAGAGAGAGAATAATATACAATGATTGAGGGAAATGGAGTGAGGAAGTTAGTAAAGAGACAGACTAAGAGAAATACTGAGTGAGGTGGAGTACAATGAGTGAGCAAAGGAAATGATTAAGGGAACCAAAAAAGAAAACAGAGGAGAAAACGACTAAAACAGTGGTAATGAGAGAAACTAATTTGGTGATGAAAGTAAAGAGAAGGACATTGAAAGAAAGGAAATGAGGGGTAGTAATGGAACCGGACTAAAAGAAATAGGTTGAAGAACGATGAGAGAGGAGCAGTGAAGGTGTTATAAGAGAAATGATAGAAGGTAGATAAACACAAGTGAACATAACACAAGGAGAGTGAGGGACTGAGTACATAGAGGTAGTGAACAGAAAATAGACAGAAGAGGTCAAAAGAAAGGAGGAAACAAAGATAAGCGAGGGAGAGTGGATGATTTATATTGATAGAGTGCGACAATACTGGTGAGTGAGTAAAGAGGAATTACTAAAAGAGCAAAGGAGGAAAACAAGGAAAAGGAAAGTAAAGCAGACAGACTGAAAGCTGAATAGTTATGCAAGGGAGAGCGTGGATGCAGACAGTTGAAATGAGAATGAGGGGTTGTGAAAGAAGTTGATTAAAGAAATGGGTGTGAAACAGAGTGAGAGAAAGGCAGTGTGAGTGAGTAAAGAGAGCTGAAAGAGAGAGGAAAAAGGAAAGTGAGTGTCAGAGAATGGGAATACAATTTAATTTACACAATCCAAAGTATAGATTAACTTGTACAACATGTTACATAGTTTATTTTTGCTGTTCTCAGAATATATTGAATTTCACTTAAAACAGTGAGTTCAAATTACTCATCATATGACAGCGGGAAAAAAAAACCACAATCTAAAAGATTGTGTTTTAAAAAAAAACTTAGATACTGACAAATGACAAATGTACACTAATCTTTGATTGACTTACTTTTCCTTGAGGCCAAATAGTATATCATGGAGGTCCTTTTCTCATTGCAAAGTACTCTGCTGTTCACTAAAAAATCCATTTCATCGACTTTCTAGAAGAAAAGCTCCAAGAACATCTGAAATATTTTCATTATTTTCATATACTCCTTTTTTTCAGTCATGACTCTTTACTCATTCCTGTACCTTTCCTTTTGGCCAAATAGTGTCAGATGTATGAGTATATTTTCAAATTAACTCTAAGAAACTCTGAAATTACCTTTTTTCCGACGTTCTGAAGGAAAGGATGAAACAACATTTTCATAATATTTAAATTTACCTAATTCCATCTGTGACTTACTCATGTTCATCATTTCCAATAATACTAATATCACTTCCTATAAGATCCACTTACAGTATCTATATAACAAATCAATTATTTATATTACCTTGATCACTTTTACTCTGAATATAATTTTAAATAGCAAACTAACCTTTATTAACTGCTCCCGTCTTCATACGCCAATTACCTTTACTTAAATTTTGGTTCTAAAAACACTAGATATGAATTTTTTAAGTCAAAAGGCAAACGTTGTCTAAATGTCAAATGAGTATCGTTACAAAGGGTCCAACCTTTGCAACTTTTTAAATAGCATGTGTAATGCCCTGATGTTGTTGAAGGACCGTCATGATAAATAATAGCTACAGTTCCAAATGTTCTTCCAGAAATGGATAACTGAGAACCCACAAAATTTTTAATAGAAGTTGTCAATTTCGTTCCATCAGGTCTACATCGTAGGAACATTAAAATGACATAGTGACCGTAACTTTGTAGAAATAATGTGGACAGCATTGCAGACTTACATTGGGTACACACCATATTGTGATCAGCTGCTTTAACTAGATTATTGAAAGTCACTGATTTGCAGTCTGGTAAAGTCAAATATATAAATCTTTCAGTGTCTATTCTAGTAGTACTTGATGAAGTACAGTTATCACAGTCATGTTGCCATTGATAAGAAAGATTAAAAAGATTTTTTATATCTACTCCTTCATCTTGCAATACATCAAACATATACATTAAAAATTCCTGACAATCCTGCTGAATTATCTGTGAAAATTGATTTTGACCAGTACATATGTCTAGAAGATTTCTAATTTCTGAAACACTTTCTATTTTTGCTCTATCACTGCTACATTTCTCTAACACAGAATTCAATAAACAGCACAATGTTTGATCCCGATTTTCAACAATCTGTTTTTGTAAATTTTGAAGAAAAAAAACAACATTAACTACTACATTAGCATAGCAGTTGACACCAGAACTGTTTTGAAACTGAAATCCAACAACATCTTCAACAGAATCCTTTTTCTTTCTCTTTACAATTACACTTTTATCTACTTTTTGCCTTTTTGCTAGTACCTCACTGCAATTAATCTCATTTCTTCTTTTTCGGCCTACCACACGTTTTTCAAACAGAGGATATTGAGGCAAATGTGGAGCATACTCTCTTCTTAACCTATTGTATTCTTTAACACAATCTAGATCAGCAGAAATCTTTGTTTCATCACACTCAATCAAGTACAATCCTGATACAGTTCTGACTCGTGATAATGCCACATATGCCATACCCTCTTTAAACACAGAACTTCCAATGTTCACCAAAGCACTATCTACACTTAAACCTTGAGATTTATGAATTGTCACCGCATATGCCAAAAAAACAGGAAACAGTTTTCGGCGAACATATAAGTCTTTCACAAGCAAAAACCTAGCTGAATAACGACAAATTTGTTCTATTTTGTCAATGCCATCAAATTAAATTTTTAAAATTTCAATTCCATCTCTATTTTTGTAATTCACAAAACCAACAACATGACCCATTGCTCCATTTACCAGACCTCTTTCAACATTTAAATTCCTTCTCAAAATGATACGACAATTTAAACACACATTCAGAGTCTTTTCAAAACCAGCAGTTTTAGATATACTCTTCTCTAATGAATCCAATTTTGATTTCAAATTTTCAGACAAAATAATTGTTGCTCCCTTATGCTCTATTTTATCTTTAGCTTCCAGTTTCACTATCTCTTCATTTTCTAACTTCAACATTTTGTTGTTGAACATGGAACATTCTTTCAGAGTAAGCATCAAACATATGCCAGATTTCTTCTCGTTAATTTTCTTAAAAATATTCTCTGGAAGAATGTTTTCATTTGGGTACAAATGAGAAATTAATCGTCCATATAAAGCTTCTTTCCCATGCTGACTTATTTTTCCGATTCTTACATCTTGTAGAATATTTTTATAATCTTCATCCTTTGCCTGCCGCATATTTTGGAGTAGTACTGCATATTTGAAGTTTAGCCATATGTTAACGTTTCCAATGCTTCCTAGGCACTTCCTGGTATCTTCATGCGTGAGCATTTTGAACACAGGTTGTCCTTTCACTGGAGTCAACTGCAGTAGATCTCCAAAAACAATAATGTGTTTTCCTCCAAATAAGACATCATAGTCTGTTCTAAGAATTTCTTGCATTCTCAAATGCACAAAAGCAAGCATTATATTTGACACCATGCTTACTTCATCAATGATAAGAAGTTTCATTTTCTTCAGGACTCTCGAAACTTCGGAACACGCATCTCCAGATAGCTTGTGATATTGCAATTTGTTATCATGCTCCACTGGCAGCATCAGTAAACGATGTAAAGTAATCCCTTTAATGTTATGTGCAGCCAGCCCAGTTGGAGCGGTAACAACACAAGACAGCGGTGATTCAGTCCTTTTCTGCAGATAAGTTGCAATTGCTTTAACCAGAAAACTTTTTCAAATTCCCGTTTCTCCACTCACGTACAGTTGGACAGGCTTAAATGATGTACATGAGCACTCTTTTTTCTCATGACTGAATCAATGTTCAATCTGTTCTGTGACTTCGTCATATATCTGTTTCTGCTCAAGGTTTAGTTGTTTCACCAAATCTTCTAAGTTAACTACATAATCTTGAGCTTGTTCCATAGCTCTTTCCACCTCATCCATGGCAGTGGCAGCTTCATTTTGTATAATTGGTCCTCCAAGTGGATCCTGACTCAATGAAGCAGAACTATGACTGTCTTGAGAACTGTCTCTAGCAATCTCTGCAGCAATTGCGGCTTCTTGCTCTATTTCTTCATTCAACATTTGCAGATAATTTGGAAAAACAGAGCATTCAATGGTATCCTTGATTGCATTAAAAGAATCTTCGTAACACAGAAAATCTCCAAGTAGTTCCTCTTCAGTACGCCATGGCTTAATGAGTTGCAAAAGAGCCAAATAGTAAAATTCTCTTTTGTCTGGATTTTCACAACTCAATTTTCGATGATTAATCAAATGACCTTTTCTCTGTTTCACTAGACATCCTTCACATCCAATGACAGCATATATTCCATTATTGATATCTTCTCTGATGTTCCTCTTATAAATATATCTTTGCAGAACTTCATAGAGACAAGCGTTCTCAAGATAAGGACTTCTATTGGATAGTATGTATCCAACATGTTTGTCTTCAAAATATCTGTACTTTCTGGTTCTTTCTCCGCCAAATACTCTATCTCCTGTACAGATTTCAAAACTCGGTTTCGTGTGGCAGCAAGACCTAGACTCACCCAAATGATGGTTCTAGATTTGGCATAGAGACTTGCTGATGACAATCGATCAGAACATTCATATGCTCCAATTTCTCGATGCGACAACATCTTCAAACTGAAACTGTATAATTTCTTGCTTATACTCTTTTCATTCCCTTCAGTTCTGTCTTTTCTTTTTTTGTGATGTAAGACGTCACATATCGAGCCACAGCAATAGAGTTGTCAGCAACGAATTGAATATCCATGTTAGCATTCCACATGGACAAAATCACTGGGTTGTAGTCGTTGATGTACTTGGACTCTTCGTTTCTTTTTAAATTGTATGTATTTTTTGGTGACTTCCTCGTCACAGTATGTCGTAGAGAAGACATCAAATTATTTACTCTTCCTTTAGAAATCACTGGTCGTGGAAAGCTGAAACGACATTTTGTGTAGAACTTGTCCTTGTTTCTGAATTTTCGGCGACAGTACTTTCCACAACGATGGGATTGAAAGCGTAAAACTTGTTGTCTTAAACTGTTTTCTTCGGTAGTTTTCGGAACAGCACATGTAGAATACTCTTCAATGAAGCTCATCACTGTCTCATCCGAATC
Organism: Lissotriton helveticus; assembly: GCF_964261635.1. Classification (NCBI taxonomy): domain Eukaryota; kingdom Metazoa; phylum Chordata; class Amphibia; order Caudata; family Salamandridae; genus Lissotriton; species Lissotriton helveticus. Next base: position 25,193,719 of record NC_136063.1, read on the forward strand.
TGTTCCAAATTTGGGTGCATCTTTAATCCACAACAACATATGTATGTGAGGAGCACCTCTCGCTTGATACTCCTCTCTCCAAAAGAAATCCAAAACCTCTCCAAGAGGAGGATTTTTTTTGTTGGTAATAAAAGACATCATAGCTTGAAATCTATGATTAAAATATCTGCATACATTCACTGGATCCAAAGAACACAGTTCTCCAGCAGTTTTGAATTCTATATTTTGTATATTTGCATTTGCCTCTCGTAGAAATTGAAGTAAGTCGTCCCATGCATACTCGGCACACCTAAGAGTGAGGAACCATGTAGGAGTTCCTAAGTTTCTTAACATACATTTCAATTCCCCATGACGACGGTACCAATACTCATTTGTACCACGCTGACATGCCATGAGATTGATTAGATGAGATTCCAAAATATTATCTTGCAGATTCACTTTCTCCATAAAGTCCCTCGCCGAAACATTTTGCAGATATGCTCCACTTTTCAGTATATGGTTTACTGCATAAGAAAGCCCAGACAAGTCACTTTCATACAGTAGATGAAACAAATAGGGAATGCATTGACGAAACCTTGGATCTTCAGCATATAATCTTACAGTTCGATATTCAGATGCAGGAATTTGAAGTGGACGATCGTCATATCGTCCACCTCGACCTGTTGGAAATAGCTGTGGAAAACAACGAGCTTCCAAACTTTCTTCCCATACACTAATGGGACTTCCTTTTGCTGCTCTCATTTGAAATAATTCAATTGCATTCCCCATTACTTCTTTGGAATGCAAAGGATGAACAGTATAATGTTCATATATTTCTTCACTTCTAGACACATCAACTTTTTCAATTCGGCCGCCTGAACAATCACTGTCTTCATCTGCAGCTGTTTCCTCTGCTGCAACACATACATCTTTATAATACTCATTGTTTTTGACTAAATACAACGTTGCCTTTTTGACTTTCCTAACATCCACTAAATCTTGCCAGATTTTCTTACTCTTTGTCGGAACCCCATTAACTAGAATAACTAAAGGTTCCTCTTCTACTTTTTCTATACCAATTGTATCAATATTTTTTTTGAAATCAAGAGGCAAATAAACAACTCTTCCCTTTAATCCTCTCTGCAAATCTGTAGGAGGCAATTTCCCTATCTTAGGCTCCATGCGAACAATTGCCTGAAAAGGGTGGACACATTGAATCAAAATAGACTCATATGTATTTAAATCCATCAATTCACGGGGAATGTCTACCAACTCCAGATTATTATGAACAGCTCTAGCAGGCATTTTGTTTTGATTTAATTTATCATAACAATATTTACAAATACGCTGATCAGAACTCAAATCAAAACAATTCTCCACCCACAAATAAGTTGCAAAATCCTTCCACTCATAATTATTCATCTTTTCACTTTTTATGTATAAATCAACTAATCTAGTTTGAAGCTAATAATGACTTCGTCGACAACACACACAAGTAAAATTCAGCCTTTCACTTGAGTTCACCTTAAACCTGGTAATCTCCTGCTCAAACTTTTCTGTACTTGAAATCTGTACATTGTCTTCCACATTACCTTGAATTGCTGTGTCAATTTCTACACTATCCTCTTTTTCACCAAAATAACAAATCTCAATTCCTTCACAAATCTTCTTCACATCTAATTCAGTTCCATGCAAAAGAGCACTGTTTAATTGTTTAAGCTTAAGTGCCGGACTTTTTGCATATTACAACATTCTCACTAATTTCCTCATTTTGGTATGATGCACTGCTAACATCCTAAAATGATGAAAAACACTCTGACACACTTTTCTAGAAAGACAAGCCAGTGAATTGCCTTGCAAACCTGTGTTTTCTCTCACTCTGCAAGGATCTAAGTCTCGCAACAACTTCACTTTCTGCTGTAGACTTTTCTTACTATATGTACGTAAGAAATTACAAAACAAATCAATTGATTCCTGTCGCACACTACAAATACGACTACACTTCCAAGTGTACACTGGACCCTTAGTACGTCTCCCTAAAACTTCATCAGTCAACACCTCTTCTGGTTCTCTAGGCACAAGTTTCTCTTTTTCAATCGGACAACCGTCTTTCACTTCATACGCTCGACCACTGGTGTCAACTGCATGCACTAAATCATTCTCCTGGAAGTAACTCTCCTCATTAAAAAATGGCTCACAACTTGAACTGTGCATCCATTCTCCTGAAAAAACTTTACAAAAATTAGTCCGATTAATTACTCTTTTCCATCTACTGTTTGATTTGAAAACATCAATTGTCTTGTTAAGTGTCCTAATTCTATTGATTATTAAAATAAATAATTTTTTCTTAACTTCAAAAGCCTGATCAACAATCTTCTCTACACTTTTCTTTTTCTTATAAAAAGCAGCTCTCTGTTTACCTTTCCTAATGTTTTTTAACATATTTAAAACCACCCTATTGCGAAACATTCGTTTACGAATGTCTCTAAACTGATTCTGCCTTCTATTCCTATACATATTATTCTCTCCTGCTCCAGTTGTAGGATTCTTTGAGCCTCTCTCCTTCCTTTTCAAATTTACTCTCTCATTCTCTTTTTCTACATGCTGTCCATCATTTTTTTTTAAGTACATATGTTCCGTATAAAAGACTAGTTGTCTTACCAGGAGCTTGGTTCCTGTTTTTTGAAGTATTTGTTGTGGAAGAGTGCTGTAATTTCGTTGCTGTTTTTGTTTTTTGGCGGTTATGTTGTTTTCTTTTCCTTTCCCTTGAGGGCATCTTTGCTTACTCTTGAAATCTTGATTTCAATCTGTGTTAAAAAAAAAAATAGCACATTATAGACCACTATTACCAAACAACAAAGCAATGACAAAAAGCAAACGATCTATTCAGGGTTACAGATCAGGTGAGGATTCTCCAGGGGTGCACAAAAGGTGTGGCCTGTATTGAAGATGCGTCATTTTTTAAACCTTTTGCGCCACATTATACCTCTGTCAGGTGTAATGTACACAGAGGTGTCATGTCTCCGCAAAAAGCCTCGTAATAATGACACAGTGAAATCTATGAGATTTTACTGCGTCACTTTTAGGACACTGTTACGTCTGATGAGATGAAGACTGTTCAGGGGAGCACAAAAGGTGAGGCTTGTGTCCAAGAGTGCAGTGGACAGGACTAAACTGGAGTAGTGTGCAAAAAAAAAGAACCTCATTTATGAGGCCCTGCATCAGTTTTGCACTGCTGATGCGTCACTTTTTGTGACGTATCGGCGGCATAAAACATGTACCTTTTTGCGCCATATTTAAAAAGTGACGCATGTAGGTAGATGCGTCACTTTTTAAACCTCTGCGCCACATTATACTCAAAAATGTAAAAGCCATTCATTTTCCCCAAAACACAGCACAGGTCCTATGTACAAGCATTCCATGTCATTACTGAAACCTCACTATTTTACAAAATACAATTCCTCTATGCAAACAAACTCAATATGCTTCCTACACTGAGTTAACACAGGTAACATCATTGTAAAGAGTCAAATGTATTTCTTTAAACATGCACACATTCTTTATTCCTTTTAAAAAATGTAAAAGCCATTCATTTTTCCCAAAATCGTTTTTTTTTTTTGAGAACCTTTATTGTCACTGCAAGTAAATACAAGCATGGGCCTACAACCACCCCGGCCGGCCGCTAGTCAAGTCGTAAGTACAGCCAATCAATGTAGAAAAATACAGCAGCCCGAAAATCAGGGTCTAAGAAGTGTCCAGGATATAACTTGTAATCAAGCATACTGTGCGAGATTTAGGATTCGAGAAGGTTCATTTTACAAGAAAGAAAAACTCAGAATCAATGCCATACGGTCATACATGGTCCTACAATAGCAAGCATGAAACAGGAAATCCGCAAATAGTGCAAATACGTTTGAAGCATTGGGGGAAGGCACACGAATCAGGATAAATGTAAAAACAAACACGTTGCGTAGCAAAGCTGCACCCCACCCCTCAAGACGAAGCATACTGTAGGAAACACGAAAAAACGACGACACGAAAAAGGAAGAAAGACAAAGGGCCATAGAAACAAAGAAAGGACAAATTAACAAACCCCACCCCCTACCCCCCACCCTGCACCCCTGCAGAAGGCTACGGCCTATCCCCCCCCAGCAGCGTGCCTGTCGCCCTAAATAAGAGACCCGAAATATAGAAAAAGAGAAAAAGAAGAAAAAGAGGAAAAATGTGGGGAAGGGCCATCGATCTGGCCACCCGGCCCCCCCCACCACCACCGCGCACAGTAAACATCCTAAAAGCAAGGTCAGAATAGCCATGTAAAACATTAAGCATCGATAGCACATACAATAACATCCCCGCTGAGTGTCCCCCAAATCACAGTCAGCCAACAATAAGTTCCACCATGACCTAGACGGTCTCACTCCTGGCCTTTCCTATCAGTAGTACCAACATACGTCCACTTATCAATCGGCATACAGAGCAGCGTGGAGGGTCCAAGTGAGCCGGGCGGACCGGGCAGTGTTGTTATTCCATGGGACTTCAGCCACCAAAACCCAGCCGAGTATGTATGGCGGAAATCCGTCTGTGTCAGTATCGACCCCAAAAACATCCTCCAGTCCGGACACAGTCTCACCAGCCAGGGAAAGAGAGTCACATCATCCGGGAAGCGCCGAAACGCCCCCGGGGCAGCCCAAACCATAGATCGACGTTGTTTCCCCAGCCGCCGAATAGATAAGTGCCCCGACAAGTCACTCACATGTACAACAGATCTGTCCAAAATTATATCATGAACCGGGTCCTCCAGCGTCTCCACGAACATAGGAGTAGCTGGAGCACTCATCACTGACGCAGAGGCGGGCACATCGGCGCCTCCAGGAGATCGAACTATGCCCGTGTGGAACGGCGGGACAACAATGGCGGCCATCCTTCTTCCCAGGTCCCGGGCGTCCCGGATCAGGGTCGTATGCAGGGTTGTTAGCGCAGCCAGTATAGCTCTGGACGTGGGCTCTGTCTCGTGTCGCCAGACCCCAGGACTCTCCCGCACAGCAGCTTCTCTGCCCGGATGTGGTCTGCGTAAGAGGGTGCCGTCCGCCATCTTAGCTGATCCGGCCTCGCCCTTCTCCACCTCACCTCGGGACCGGGCCCCACACCAGGGTGCAACAGGAGTCACCCCGTAAGTCAAGGCAGGCTTCCCAGCGAAGAGTCACCAAAAGGCTAAACAAAATCTCCGCCGCTCCCTGGGAGCCGCCCGCCGATTCCAGGAGAAGTCAGCAGTCATGCCCGGACACAACACTGGAAAGGGGGCCAAGTATCGTGCACTCCCCTCGACCCTGCTTCACCGCACATCCCACAAGGCACTCCACTAGATGGACTGGGTCAGCACTGTCACCATCGGCCCATCAGATCTCCGGTGCCCTCCGGACGATTCCTCACCCCCACCAGAGGCCGCTGTTGTCGCAGTCGCGGCCGGCCACTCTCCTCACTCGACACCCCGGTCCCAGCTCCGCAAAGGCCGCAAAACAGTCGGGGACATTTCCACGGGTCTGCCGCATGTAAAAGCCTCAGGAGCAAACGTCAGTGAAAGTTATCCTTTGCCTACTTACATATGCCGTTATGGCTCAGGATAGTTGCCAGGATGTACGCGCGGGGTGAGAAGGCTCACGGAGCTGAGCGTCTATGCAGCCATCTCGGTCGCCAGCTTGGCTCCTCCCCCAAATCGTTTTTGACATCACATTTAAGAAACACAGCACAGGTCCTATGTACAAGCATTCCATGTCACTACTAAAACTTCACAATTTTACAAAATACAATTCCTCTATGCAGTAAAAAACTTTTTACCAAGCATTATCAAAAAGCATGACACAAAGCAACATTAAAAAACCACAATTTGCTTCCAAATCTTCTCCATTGAGTATACAAGTCTCTATGTATATTAAATGAATCATAACTCACCTTTACAAATGATCTAGGAGATTCACAACGGTGTCAGATACACACACCAATATTTCTTTAGCAGAGCAAAAGGTATGTTCTCCAGGCACTGCAACCATTAATGGCACAGTAAATCTCTAAATCTACCCACATATTGCTCATGGTAACCAATCAAAACTCTTCCCTCTGTATTTTCAAACCAACACCCTTCCCCCCCTCAGCCCTTTCTACCTGTTACCATAGCAACTCCCTCCTCACTGAGCTCCAAGGTTTAAAAGTTTATTCTACAATGTTGCAAATCACCTCAGCAAGGATGTTTGACCTGCGAATACACCAGCTTATCTGGTGCAATGTTCCTTTAAATGACTTTTTTTAACCATTCAAATTACTTCTTACACAGAACACAACCATGCACCCTAACATACAGTTTTCAACTATCTCAATCTACCAATCATTGCTTGTGATTCAAGAGCACTGAAACTCCACAGTTTTTTTTTTTGCAAACTCCTACTGTTCCAACTGCCATTTTATTCCTACACTTCATCTGACTGCACCAGAACCTCCTCTACCATGTATTCTGTCTGGATTATTAGACATAGCTATATCCACTGGGCTCAAAGGTATGCAGCTACCAGAAATGTTCACAACCTTGATTTACCAAATGTGAACATTAAATGGATTGGCCAGAGAGGATTGAGATGTCACCAATTGATACCATTGGTGAAAACCTTTTTGCATTTGCCACACCCTAACCTCATAATTCTGCACTGTGGTGGAAATGACCTAGGCACTTTGACTGGGGTAGGTCTGGAAATGCTTTTAAAGGACAACTTTGGGCAATTGATGACACTTTTTCCTCAAACTGCCTTGGTATTTTCCAATATATGCCAAAGGCAGAAATGGAACTGGTCCAACCAATTTTGTCCACAATTTGAGAAAGCACGGAAACATGTGAATAAATCTGTTTTTGCTTTCATGAGAGACTATGGAATGGGTTCAATATACAACAACAACTTGCGTTACAACATGCAAGATATCTACAGAGGAGATGGTGTGCACTTCTCAGATGAGGGGAATAGAATATTCCTCCTGAATTTAAGACTGTGCATTGGTACCCTATCTCTGATCACTCCAAATGATTATCTTTTTCTAACTTTTTTCACTGTTTTTCACTAAAGTACGCTCCCCGGTACGCTCCCCGGTGCGTGTACCGGGCGCTCCCCCCGCGAAAAAGAAATTTTTTTTCCCCACCTATTTGGGCCTCCTAAGACCCCCTCAGAAAACCTAGAGTGTCAGGGAGTGCCTACGATGCCCCCTTATACCCATTCCCAACGTTGTTTGTCCTCCATTTTCTGTCTTAAATCTACCGAAAACAAAATGGAGGACTCCCGTAGCGCTGCCGATACGCGTACCGGGGCGCGCACCGGGAAGCGATCCCCAAAAATTTTAAAAGTTAATTTACATAAAAACCACTGGAGACACTTTTGTAGTGTAGTTCCTATTATCCCAATAGGCTCTGCACATTGGAATAATATCTTCAATAGTATAGATCTAGGGCAGAGGTTAACTAGGTCTTCTACTGATGATATTAGACTTAAAGTTTTTGGTTTTTGCCAGCTAGCTCAGAGTTCACTAGAAACTTTCTCGAATAGACAAGGAGGAGTTTAACTTCCCTGGATAGACAAGAAGGGATTTAGTTTCTGACAACCATAGAACATGACAACTTTGCTCTCCCCCAATCAAGAGTGTATCTCTAGAGTCGTGTGAAAACAAAAGACAACTTATTTTACTCAGTCAGTACGTGCATTCTTAGTTTCACCAGTTTGTAGAGAAAAGGAAGAGACGGACGTGTTCAATAAAAGATGGTATTTATTGATCAGTCTCTTTTCTCGTACAAGAGAAATGAGTCGATATTATTGCGATGCTTATGGTTAAGTAAAGTGCATACAATAAAAGCAGAAGTATAAAATAATACTGCAGAAGCATTGATATGGTTTCTAAGCCATATGATAGTTAAAATTGATAAAATAGATACATACATATATACATTTGACTAATCGTACTCAACTGGTGCTTCTAACCACGCCTACCCCAGTGTACCTGACCTAAGCCTAATACGTGGGCGGGAGTAGATAAGTAGCAGTTTAAGTTAAGTTTGTTTTGTCAAGTGACTGACTCAAGAATTCTCTGCAAGGGGTTGTTCAGTTCTGTACCTGAGATCTAGAATGGTTGAGGGCTGGTATCTCTCGTCTCTGGTCTTGATATTCTAGCTGCCTGCGAGGGCTGCTTGGAAGCGCCGGAGCTGCATTTCTAGGCAGGAGAAAACAGCGTCTCGTTCTCAGCGCGTCAGGAAGGCGGGGCAGCACGTGTGGGCTTCGCTCTCTGCTGGGCTCCTCAGCGCGTCTCGCTGCTCCGATCTCGTCACCACCGCGTGTGTTTGCTTAAGGCAATGTCGGTAATATTTATACCTGTAAGGTGTCGAGATTGACGTAAGGATGGACATGGATACGTCAATAAGGATGTCATACGAACGGGCTTGTTCGCACATTCTTTTGCTGAAGTTCTCGGTGAAATCAAAACAATGGCCGCAGGGATTTTCCCAGGTTGTCATAGGTTTGATTTGTTTTGAGAACTCCGTATGCCTTATCAGGGGCTGGAGGAATAGTGCTTGTCTAATTAGATGGCATGCGTTATTACCTAATCAGATAACACGTTCCTGTGCCGTGGTGTGGCTTAATCAGATAACGGTTTTTTGCACCGTGGGTCGGCTGCTAGTTAAGTATTAACCAGAACAGGGCCGGGAATAGGGGAATCGATACAGAACCTATAGGAATACATCACACCCACTCCACGCTGACTATGTCCATATTTACAAGATCTAGGCATAGTAAATATACTAGTAGAGCATGTGTATACCGTACCACCCCAAAATACATCCATATGCATTTTGAAACATGAATATACGAAAAGATATATATACATTATATGCACTTAAGCAGTATATTAATGCTAAATAAATCACGCATATTCATACATCATTATTAATAAAATATGAAAATTAACACATGAAATGGCTCTTAATACAGAAGAAAAAAAAATGCGAGACCAGTTCATCACAAAATAAAATATTTATGAACAGGCCAGAGGGCAGCTAATGACTCTAAAGTCCCTAAAATAGAAATATAGTTCTCTAAGAATAGTTTCTACTTTAAGCAGAAGATAAGTGTCCCGAAAAATTGCAAAATATTTTGGGGCCGCTGAAAAATTATGTTCCGCTGTCCGTAAACTGGAGAAAAATTTTGTTCATTATACTTTATTATCAAAAATTGAAGGCCAAATTCAGGGTGTTGGGAACGCCTTGTGCTAGCTTGCTCAAAAGTCATTATTTCTGCTCTGGTGAGAACATCATTTCATTTAGACTCTCGAAAAAGCTGTCAACAGCTTCCTGTGAAAGTTCCAATAACTCGGAAAAAGATGTTACCATGCATTCGTGAGCATGATTGCCTTCATTGATGTTTGGATCAGCATAGCTGACAGAAGGTCGTACCTGATCGATGCTGCTTTCATCTTGAACCTCACTACCCCTTAATCGTAGTGGTGAAGTCTCCACGAATGCCGTCATCAGGATTGGTAGCCGCTGGGGACAGCACAATGCATGAGTCGTAACCGGACCCAACAAAGTTTCTGCATCCATTGGCGCATCCGATTGTAGCGTCAGACAGGTGTCTAACACGCATTCTTCTCCGCATAGCAAGCACCTTAATACAGGTAAAACACAGCTTTGCCACATAGGTCTAAATGAAAGAAACCAAGTCATGTTCAGGTCTCTAAGCCGGGACAGTCCAAGGATTTTAGATATCTGGTCCCGGTATCCAATGGCTAGGATTGTTTCTTCCCTTGTCGCAGGTGTTTTGTCTGTGACACGGTTTGCCATAGCGAAATAACAGGATCAAAAATAGGATTCCTGCCACTAGTCCCAAAAGGAAAGGAAGTCCACCAAAGACGGAATGGACAAAGTCTGGAAAAATACCCAGAATGGCTTTAAATGGTGTTAGAGCCCCTGAAAACACTGTCTTAAATAAATTTGAGACTCCACTGGTATCAGAAATATTTAAGATTTCGTTCAGGATTTCTGCGAAATGTATGGGGGAATTAGTTGATAACATTGAATGAATCTCTGACGTTGTCCTTGCAACTTGGAGATCATACGTTTCTTTTGATGACGTGAGCCTGGTTGGCGTCTGAAGGAGCACAGTTTTCATTCTGCTTAAAGTATCAACTCTAATGGAAGAAATTTTCAAATTCGGCCATAACCTTGCCTCCCTGTCTGGCATTGCGCTGGGGAACAATACTCGTTCACAGCACATGACCTTCGCAGTCGTAGTTATGAGATAAGCTATTCCGGGCACCAAGCTACAACATCTGCGGTCTACGATTATAATGTGACTCCCGTTCGATAGTCTCCTAAAGAATGGTTCTATTTGTGTCGCAGGTGTGCCTAGCTGGTGACATGAAAGGTTATTTGAGGACCCTTCACAGGCTCCGTGTAAACTAATACCATTACACAGAAGTGTACCGCTTAGTGACATTGCACAATTATTGCCACTAAGAAACACTTTCCGGCCTTTATTACTGACACACGCGTGTGAATAGGGCAAGTTCCATGTTGACTTAATGTACCCTTTACCCAATTTTTCGTACATGCCAGCCTGTATATATTTTTGGCAGTATTGAAACCTGAAAGTAGATATTGGAATATTAATTATTCCATGTATTATCCACTCACTGACAGGTCGTTCTGACATTGTCAATGGTAATCTCTCGAGTTTCTCAATGCTCAGGATTGTATAATCAGCACCCTTCTGTGCCATACTGATTTGTTTATCAGTAAGGTTAAAGATATTGAACAGTGACGTTGTGTTGATTAAACGCCAAGGCACATAGCCTGAATGCAGATTTTGTAACGTCCAGCCAAGTTGTACAATAGAACGCAATTGGGACTGACCATGTTGTAATAACAGTAAGTCTTGCGATATTATGTCGATTGCTGAAGACACAATGCTGACCAAAGAGTATATTCTGGAGGACAGAGTCATTAACCCATTGTCCACCACAGAAAGTAATTTTTCCAAATTAATACGGTCAATTTCCCGTATTTTCTCTGATGTTTCAATTTGAGTTATTTTCCAGGCTTCGTTATAAGCTGCATATACAGAGGCTGCTATGAAGCGTTTTTGATGCTGTTTGCGTGGTCCCATAATGAAATCACGCAAGTCAGCACCATCAGTAAGTAAAGTTAGGTGTTGCTTAATTTCTGCCAGTGTGGATGTTTGTAGCCATTGAAGGCAGAGTTTTCCCACACTGTACGTGGTAATTATCCCTGGGTGTTGTCTTTGGGAATATCTAGGGTCTGGCCTGGTCAATTTGAACCCCTGGATTTTGTTCAGGAATCTGTCTTGACAGTTATTAGTATCTGTGGGCCAGATCAACCACTTTTTCCAATCTGGATGTGTTCTGTTTTGGCTTAATATATGGTTTACGTCTATCTCCTCATCTGTTGAGCTATTACTGTTTATCGTTGGCTTTGGAATAGACGGTTTATTTAAATCTTTGATTTTGGCTAGGCCAAGACAGGTAGTTTGTTGAATAGTGTCATTCAAAAATATCATTTGTTCTGGGATCATGCAGGCTCTAAACAATGATTCTATACCTTGTACTTGCCATTCCTTTGTACCCCAAACACTTTTTACTTCAACATTTTTGTCCCAGTATTCAAAACCAAATGTACTCATTTGCTCAAAAAATGAGTCTGAATATATCAATTTAGTGTTTGTAAGCATGGTCTTTGTACCTGTCTTATTTGATAATTTGAAATAAAATGTTTCTGCATTACTTGTGTTGAACCCTGAAAAATATGAGTATTTGTCATAAAAGGTTCTTGAACTACCTTTTGGAGGGGTTGCACAGTGTTCCCATTGATTATAATTTAAAACATTTCTAGGCTGTGCAGATTTATGCAGATAATGATTACTATAGTGATTATAGCAGAACATTTTATCATAATTAGACGAACCCTGCAAATAATCATGTTTTGTAAATTTAGCAGACATCACTAGGTCAGACATCATATTATTAATGCTTTCAAAGTCCCAATCATCAGCAACTGAGCTTGGTTTTACAAAGTCACTCAATGAGATCTTGATTTGATGTGGATATTTCAGGATTTCAACCGGACCATAGATTTCATAATCAGTATTGTCCCATGCTACCCCACCGGGTATAGGATTGGCTGTGAAGTTGACTGAAGAAAGTTCCCTTTTCTCGATGTGTGAAGACGTGTGTGGTTTGAGGACCAAGTTGATTTTCTGGCTTGCTGTGTCCATTTTAGCATATTTTCCCTCAATGAAGTGTCCCAAACATAGTACCATGATGAGCCAAAGTATGAGGATAAGTGCACCTAAGGCCACCCAGAATTTAATCCATGGAGAAATCAGATAGGTTTCTTTCAGATGTTGAAAAAGTTCCTTAGCTTTATTTTTAAGGGTTTTTGTTGATTTTTGTTCCTTTGATTCACTCAGGTTCTCAGATGAATCGCTGAAGTTGATGAAGTAACCGGATGCCGTTCTGTCTATTGTTCCAATTGCTTCAGGATTGATATTTGCTTTATCAGTGTGTTTTGTTGCAGCAGCATAGTCATTTATTACTTCATTGTAGATTGGTGTGTCTCTGCTAAATGTTTTTATTTGGGTTTTTAGAGGTTTAAGTTCCATAGCATTGTTGCATAGACCTTGTTGTTGTTCTGTTGGCATTTCAAATGTGAGTAGCCTCTTAGATTGAACCTCTGTGTTTGTAGCAAACCTTGGTGTTCTACTACTTATCGGGAGTCCACTTGGCCTACTGTTTGTTATCGGCCACATGATTGTGGTTTTATCAGGTCGATTGATACAACCCTATTCTCCTTTTTACCAGCAAGGGGCGGTAGTACTACTGATCTTGTCCCGTTGATAGACAAGAGAGGAACTGCTTTTCTGTAAGAAGGCCCAAATTCCTTCTTTACCGCGATCTTTTCTCTGACTAGATCCCCGACTTTTGGAATCCAGACAGGTCTTGCTGGGACAGGTGGTTTTTCTTCAGTGGTCGTTGGCTGTTGTTTCAACTTTATGTTGCTCAGGTCTTTCCTTGTTTCGTTTAAGTCCTGTAAAATAGCCAAACGATCTTTGATATCAAAGCTTTTTTCTTTAACCACTGAAGTCTGACTGTCAAGATCTAAGACCATCATTCTAGTTCCAAACAATAGTTCGTACGGACTGAATCCCCTCAGAGAATTTCTTGGCAGGTTATTTAGACTACGTTGGACACTTATTAGATGTTTGACCCACCCAGCACCCGAACCTAATACCTTCGCTGTTATAGATTGCTTTATGTCACGTTTTTTTCTTTCTACGATTCCGTTTCCCTCGGGATGAAATGGACAAGAATACCGCAATGCAATGCCCATGCTGGTCATGGCCTCCTTATAAGCTCGAGAGCTCAAAGCAGGACCCTGGTCAGAATGCAGCATGCCAATTGCGTATGTGCCGATAAAGACTCGCAAATCTTTTATAACAGTTCTGGCGTCAGCCGATCGCTGGGGCCCTACATCATGAGTGTAAATTAGTCTTTATGTGTTAATATAATGCTTTTTTTGTGATGGGTACTTTTATTCTTGTTGTGTTTCTGGAGCGAAGTGCCATGGTAATAGTCCTCCTCGCTCGCCACTGCGATCTCTATTGCAGTCTGGGCAGTTTTTTACATAAATCTGATGATGCAGGCTCATGCCTGGCCACCAGTACACTGATTGTAATTCTTCCAGAGAATCTTTTTGTTTAAGGTGTCTGAGACCCTCACCCATATGTGCGTCAGCTATTAACAAGCCCCTCCTGTCCGTGTTTGGAATCACTCTATCCCCCACTCCAGGGATTCGAGCAAAAGGAACGGAGTTTGCATCGATTATGTATGTATAATTGAGTGGATAATTGATCGGTAGTGCTGAGCAGTCGCCTTTTGATGACGTTTTCACCGCCAGCATAGTTTCACCGTCAATGTGTTTTACTGTACGCTTTTTCTTGACTACGGAAGCCGATTTAGTTGCTGCCGTTGTGGCTTTCTCAGCTAATGAATTCCCTGCAACGTGAACGCCATCACGCTGATGACTCACTGAATGTATCACGTGAGTTTTTGGTAGTTCTTTCTGTAAAAGAGCTACTTGTTCCCAAAGCACTTTTTGCTTTATTGTTGCATCTGTGTCATCTTTGTAACCGTTTTGAATCCATTTCTGTAAATCGTTATTGTATGATTTGACGCAGTAATTCGAATCGCACACTATAAGTGTCGGGAAATCGCGATCGGCATTATCTAGCGCCATTTTTAACGCTATAATTTCAGTTTGTTGTTCTGAATTATTTTCCACTGAGTGTGTTTTTGTAAGTAGAGGTCTTAATTTACCTCCGCGCCACACTTCCTTTACAATTTCGCATGTTGCCTTGTAAGCCAACTCTCCCCAAACTGAGGGTTGAGCATGCCCGTCTGTATGTATTACACAGGCGTATTGCCGTAAAGGCAGAATGTCGATTGGCAGAGGGTATGTCATTTCATATTCTAGATATTTTAATTCCTTTAATTCTGGATCAAAGTAGTATTTTACTCTGTCCGTTGTAATTGAATTCACCCATTGTATCCATTCTGGATTCAACGCTGTTGTTGGTAAATTACATGGGGTTGTTAAAGCCTCAAAGGCTGACTCCGCTGTTCTGACTGTGATACGTCTACCATCAGCGTTGTCTTTTTCTCTTGCTATAGCCGTTTGAACTGCATGAACAATATTTTCTATAATACTGAACTTCTTTTCAGCTTCTGTGTACAAGTGTGATTTGTATGCAATTGGTACCCTTTCTCCCTCATTAGAGGTCAGGTATGTGAATCCGCATCTTCCTGGGATGACTCGAATCACAAGATTACGTGAGTTATCACGTGTTTCTAATTTTGTTTTAATTAGCATGTCTGTTTGTAAAGATCTCAAAATTTCTGTGTGTTTTTTAGTCCAATTGATTCTTTTAAAATCTGGTTTTATTAGATCATAAAGGGGTTTGACCCTTTCTGCATAATTTGCAATGTATGTTCTTCCGAAATTTAGGAAGCCTAGAATTGATTGTAAGTTTTTTAGTGTTCTAGGAGCTTGGAGTACAGCACATTTCTCTAGGAAATTGTCAGCCAGGCTTTTGCCTTCACTTGATAATTCATATCCTAAAAACAGGACTGTTAGATGGCAATTCTTGATTTTTTAAAGTTGAATTTGTAACCCTCTGCTGCGAACCCAAGTATTATGGTGTTCACTCTCTTCAAGTGAGTATCCAAGTCATCATCAGTTAGGTAAATGTCATCGACATATGATAATGCCTCGTCATCGTATGTTTGTAGTAATTCTGTTACTCTCTTTGAGAATAATCCTGGGCTATTCTTGTGCCCCTGGGGTAAACGGCATAAACTTTTTTGCGAGCCATTTACCGAGAACGCAGTCAAATATCTGCTCTCTTGTGCTATATTTTGACAAAAGAATCCATTAGAGATGTCTAATGTTGTTTTGTATTTTTTGCGCACTATGTTGTTCATTAGTGCAGCACTATGTGAGTTTTGTACTGCAAAGGTTTTGCAACATGAATTAAGATGTCTGTAATCCAAAACTAGACGATATGAGTTATCTGGTTTGGAGACAGGAAACAAAGGATTGTTCATTTGTGAGGTGCAAGTTTCAATCACCCCCTGGTATTCAAGTTGATCTAGGATCTCTTTTACCTGTTTTTTAGCTTCTTGCTTAATTGGGTACTGCCTCTGTGCAGTAGGTTGTGATTTTAACTGGATTTTGTGAGGAGGAGAGTCCTCATCCCATCCTACATGATTTTTATATAAAGCAGGTGCTTGATCTACTGCCCACTTTCTAGCAAGTGTATATTTTTTATGAATTGGAATATGATTTGAGAAGGCAGGCATAATTATTTCTTCGCCATGAGGGCACTCTCTGACAAACTCTGGTGGCCAGTCTTGTTCAGCTAGAAGGATATCATAGCCCTGTGAGAGATTATCCCAAAAAAGACCCCTTATTTTTCTAGTCTTATCCCCCTCTATACGTAATGTTATTTCATATATTTTGTGAGGTTTGCTAACTCTGGTGTCGGCAGTTTCCACTTGAATATATTCATTCGTGTCCACTGTCTCCAGATGATTCATAAGGACTTTGCGAGCTATGCTCACTTCTGCTGCGCTGTCTAGCATTGTCTGAGCCCATTCTCCGTTTTTCAGCTGTGTCCTCAGTATTCTCAGCATCTTTGACTACTTTAATACTGGCTACCTTCTTTTTTGGAAATTGTAACTTTTTATTTGGATGAGCAGGTTCCTTGTCTTTGGACTTGACGTGCTCTTCCCTGTGTTCTGATCGTCCTCTTCTTTCCGATTTCTGCGAGGAAGTCTGAAAAGATTGAGAGGGACGTGTATCATTATCTTGATATCTATCAGGTTTCTTTATATTATCCCTATTTCTAAGGTTGTATTTTTTCCCAGAGGGCTCACTTTGGGGAGACCTGCGTCCTTGGTTCGAAGATCGTTCTCTCCGCCGAGGAGACCTTCCTCTGGACTGGAATCTTTTTTCTTTAGGATTTGATTGTTTGTTTCCATCCCAGCTCTTTTTTTGAGTGATTACATTATTTTTAATAAATACGTTTTCAGGACTTTCAACCAGTTGAGGTTTTACCGGTATTCCACCCAGACTATCCCTTCCTAGTTCTTCATAGGATTTCTCTATGATTCTGGCAATTTCAGTTGGTTGGTCCGCTATGTCTGTCTCTTTTAACCTTTGGCGGATCGCCACGTTTGCTGCTTCTCCCTTTATGTTGGCTAATAATATAGCCGAGACCTGCTTGAAGTCTTTCAGTAATTTCATACCAAGAGTTAAAGCGGGTTCTGGACCATATTCATCTTGAATTTGTTTTAGCACATCTGGTATTACTGACATGGATGGTACACCATGTGTTTTCGTGTATATGGAAGCAAAGACTGTACCCCAAGTGTCACAGTCCTCCATGTGTGGTGCGATTCCCATTGGAAGACAGATAGTCAGAATCCTGTGTTTATCTACAGGGGTGGTGTCTGGAAACACCGCCTCTATTTGAGTGATTTTTTGTGCTAGCCAGAAAGGTATTTGTTCCCGTTTTGCGGGTACTTTAACTAGACAGGACTGTATGTTCTGTGGTGTAATTTTATTGGTGTTACCCTGATGAGGGGTCAGCTGTGGAATTTTACTTGCTGGTTGGATTGTTGAAGTCCGCATTACATATTGGACTAATTGTCTATGTATTTTGATTAGTTGTTTTAGCTGTATTAGAAGCTCTGCTGCAGACATTCCTTCAATGTCTGGATGTGGTGTATATCCAGCTAGGACCGGCCACGTTGCTCCTGGTCTACCTAGTGGACCGAGCCTGGTGATGTGATTATTATGTTTTAGGGCGCCATCAAACAAGAGCAGGTGCTCTTGGAATTTGAGCGGTACTTCTACCTCCTCGAAAGGAGTGTAGGTATCCGGTGGTTCCTCTATCTTATAATAGTGGAACTCTTTTGTTACAGCGTTTGCTGCTGGAAAGTTTATCCATGAATAGAATACCTCTGTCTGCCGATATTCGTGTGCCTCAATTACGAATATGACTGTACCACCTCTCCATGTCAGTCCATTTTCTATAAGTTTTAAAGTTATAGATTTTCTTATGTTGACCGGGATGAGTTTTGCATTTGGGTCATTTTGTAGCAGAGTATTATCAGCTGCTACGAGTTCAGCTGCTATTCTAGCTGCCTCTCTTTCTCCTTCACTGTCTGACATTTTACTGTCCAGAAGGTTATTCCGTTTGTTTGCAGATCAGGTTTCTTATGGAAACAAAGATTAGATGCACAATATTTTGGAACAGTGTATCCTTCAACGTTGAATAAACCAAGAACCATACATAGGAGTCTCCTCCTGCGAGGTTTGGCGGATATGACCTTTCACCCACTCCAGACGTCTTTGGAGTATTATGGGAAAAAAAGGGGTTCTGTGTGAAAAAGGACGACAGAGTTACTCTAATGTCTTGCGTTAGTTTTATCGCCTATCCAAACGTTTGGGCGCCATGTAGTGTAGTTCCTATTATCCCAATAGGCTCTGCGCATTGGAATAATATCTTCAATAGTATAGATCTAGGGCAGAGGTTAACTAGGTCTTCTACTGATGATATTAGACTTAAAGTTTTTGGTTTTTGCCAGCTAGCTCAGAGTTCACTAGAAACTTTCTCGAATAGACAAGGAGGAGTTTAACTTCCCTGGATAGACAAGAAGGGATTTAGTTTCTGACAACCATAGAACATGACAACTTTGCTCTCCCTCAATCAAGAGTGTATCTCTAGAGTCGTGTGAAAACAAAAGACAACTTATTTTACTCAGTCAGTACGTGCATTCTTAGTTTCACCAGTTTGTAGAGAAAAGGAAGAGACGGGCGTGTTCAATAAAAGATGGTATTTATTGATCAGTCTCTTTTCTCGTACAAGAGAAATGAATCGATATTATTGCGATACTTATGGTTAAGTAAAGTGCATACAATAAAAGCAGAAGTATAAAATAATACTGCAGAAGCATTGATATGGTTTCTAAGCCATATGATATTTAAAATTGATAAAATAGATACATACATATATACATTTGACTAATCGTACTCAACTGGTGCTTCTAACCACGCCTACCCCAGTGTACCTGACCTAAGCCTAATACGTGGGCGGGAGTAGATAAGTAGCAGTTTAAGTTAAGTTTGTTTTGCCAAGCGACTGACTCAAGAATTCTCTGCAACGGGTTGTTCAGTTCTGTACCTGAGATCTAGAATGGTTGAGGGCTGGTATCTCTCGTCTCTGGTCTTGATATTCCAGCTGCCTGCGAGGGCTGCTTGGAAGCGCCGGAGCTGGATTTCTCGGCAGGAGAAAACAGCGTCTCGTTCTCAGCGCGTCAGGAAGGCGGGGCAGCGCGTGTGGGCTTCGCTCTCTGCTGGGCTCCTCAGCGCGTCTCGCTGCTCCGATCTCGTCACTACAGCGTGTGTTTGCTTAAGGCAATGTCGGTAATATTTATACCTGTAAGGTGTCGAGATTGACGTAAGGATGGACATGGATACGTCAATAAGGATGTCATACGAACGGGCTTGTTCGCACATTCTTTTGCTGAAGTTCTCGGTGAAATCAAAACAATGGCCGCAGGGATTTTCCCAGGTTGTCATAGGTTTGATTTGTTTTGAGAACTCCGTATGCCTTATCAGGGGCTGGAGGAATAGTGCTTGTCTAATTAGATGGCATGCGTTATTACCTAATCAGATAACACGTTCCTGTGCCGTAGTATGGCTTAATCAGATAACGTTTTTTTGCACCGTGGGTCGGCTGCTAGTTAAGTATTAACCAGAACAGGGCCGGGAATAGGGGAATCGATACAGAACCTATAGGAATACATCACACTTTCACCTCATATAGAATAGGCCATACTACATACCAGTCCCTACCATTTTCCCAAATTTGGTGGAATTCCATTGAGCCATTTGAGCTGTAGCACTGTCTAAATATCCTAAGGTAAATTACATGACAAAAACACATCTGAAGTGTTAGAATTTACAACTAATTAAAATGTTACTTTCATTTTCTACTTTTTTTTCATGACATTTGATTGGTTATGTACATGAATATAAATGAAGAATGAGACGGAAACACGGCCATTTTGACTACAACTACCTGAGGTACATCTTGAAAGGATTTTCGAATTTTTTCTTCTTCACCTCTCTGTAAAGTAAGTTGATAATTTGTAAGGGGCACTTTAAGTTAATTTGTAAAAACGTTTTCTAATAATTATTTACTGTTCCACTGCTATAGTTATAGATAGAGATAGGCTCCTCTGTTATATTTATGGATTGACGTAGGCTTCTCTGCTGTAATTAGGAATTTACTTACGCTTCTTCACAGGCACTTTTTTATATTTCTACTTCCTGCCTGTTACCATACACTGCCCAAAGTTAACTTCACTGTTAAAAAATCTGAACTACCTGTCTGAACTTAAACCCAACAGTGCCCTAACTCTACTGATATAGTTATTTTTTATGCAATTTACAGCAAAAAAATGGAAGGGGAGCAAGAAAATATCAATATTTCCTTCGAGATGACATCTGAAGATATTCTAAATGAAGATTTTTTTGATGAAGAATTTATGGATCAGTCTCTGGATCAACAATTTGTTGAATGTTTACAAGATATAGAAACATGCATGTTTGAGGAGATTCCAGATGATGTAATGATGGAAGTTTTATTGAACTATGAAAATTCAAACCAATACATTTTTATTTAATAATTAAAAATTCTTTGAGACATTATTCATTTTTATATCTAATTCATTAAGTACTACCAAAATCATTATGTTTATATTATAGTATAAAGTGAAACTTACAGTATACTGTGCAATTTTAAAACATCATAAGGGAGCAGAGTAGACTATCCATGATCCCCTAGGTCTTCTCAGGGACTACTTAAAGGTTCTGTTTCTGCTTTCCTGACAGACTATGGTATGCATTCCATATACCACAATAACTTCTATAACAACATGCTAGATATCTACATAAAAAAAGGTGTACATTGAATTTAAAACTCTACACTGGTACCTACATGTTGGTACTTAAATCACCCACACAACACAACAATTCAATTCGAACCTACCCTACCTCTAAGCACTTTAAATTATCATTTTACTGTTTCACTGAGTTTTCCCCATGTGTGGGGGGATGTGGGTGTGTAAGGTGTGTGTGTGGCTGTGGGTGTGTGGGGTATTTGGGTGTAGGTGGGGGTGTGGGTGTGTGAGCTGTGTGTGGGGTGTATGTGGGTGTGGGGGGTATGTGTGTAGGATGTGTGTGTATGTGTGGGATGTGTGAGTGTGTCTGTGAGGTGTATGTGTGTGTGGGGGGGGAGGTGTGTGTGTGGGATGAGTGGGGTGTGTCTGTGAGGTATCTGTGTGTGTGTGT
This sequence comes from Lissotriton helveticus, assembly GCF_964261635.1. NCBI lineage: Eukaryota > Metazoa > Chordata > Amphibia > Caudata > Salamandridae > Lissotriton > Lissotriton helveticus. The sequence continues at coordinate 25,214,714 of NC_136063.1, forward strand.
GTGTTGGGGGGTGAGGTGTGTGTGTGAGTGTGGGTGTGTGGGATGTGTGGGTGTGGGTGTGGATGTGTAAGGTGTCGGTGTGGGGGTGTGGGGTGTTTGGGTGTGGGTGGAGGTGTGCGTGTGTGAAGTGTGTGTGGGGAGTATGTGGGTGTGGGGGTGTGGGGTTGTGTGCGTGTGGGTGTGTGTGGGATGTACTTGTAGATACCTAAAACAGCCACAGAACCCAAAAGCTCTTTTCAGAGCTACCCTACCTGTAATCACTCAAAATGATTATTTTGCACTATTATTTTCACTATTTTTCCCCATGGTACGCTCCCCGGTACGCTCCCCGGTGCGCGTACCGGGCGCTCCCCCCGCGAAAATCGAAAAAAAAAGTACTTTTTTTTCACCCGCGGGACCCTTTTATGGCCCCCACATCAAACCTAGGGGGTCGGGGGTTCTACCCTGCCCCCTTTTGGTTATTTCCCCCTTTATTTTTACCACCTCTTGTGTCTCGATCCTACCGAGACACAAGATGGCGGCCGCTCAGGACTGTTTCGAATATTTACAGACACCCGAGAGCCAATCAGCTTTCCGTGCGCAAGTCGCGTAGCGCACCCGGTGCGCTCCCCGGTGCGCGTACCGGGGCGCGCCCATAGATATGTATATTTTTTTTAACCTAAATTACTCAAAATCCACTGGAGCACATATCTTGAGACATAGCAAAGGCACATCGGGCTACCAGTCCCTACAATTTTGCCAAGTTTGGTGAAAATCCATTCAGCCCTTCGAGCTAAAAGTGCGACCGCCCGCCCATGGAAATTAACATGGGGAAAACACGTTTTGGGACCCCCCCTTTTATCTCGGCCCCCGCTTGACGAATCCCCCCCAAACTTTCAGGAAAGGAGCGGAGCGCCGCGAGGCAAAGTTGCTGACAAATTCAGGCAGATTCCTCAACCGGCACCAAAGTTATTCCCAATAGAATGTTGCGATTTCCCTATGGAAATCAATCCTAACTATAACTACCTACTGGTGACCTCCAGTAGATAATATATATATATAAATTTGGGCTTTGATCCAGCCTTGGGGCGAGCACACACTGTGGAGCGCTCCTATTGCGGAAGGATCGCTTTGTTTGGAATACAATTGCAGATTGGAGCACCCGATTTCCTACGTTGAAAGCAACTGGTGTGGTCAACACGGGAACGCCCTCTAGTGTGGAGCTGTGGAGCGGGAGAGTCGGAAGACCCTGCTGCGAAACACGAACGACCTGCAAATGAGGTGAGCGAACCCAGAGACTATCTTGCATAAACATAGTGGGAATCGAAGTGGCTGTAGATTAGGTAATGGGAAGACGCCGCTGTGTATACTATACGAGCGGCTCATTACCTTGAAAACAGACCGGAGTAGCGGAAGCGCATTTGAAAAAAACGCACATGAATGCTTGAACACCCTTGCAGTAAAGGTGTGTACTAAGGTGTATTGGCAACAACCTAATTGATCATGGAAGCGCGAGCAGCTAAACGCACAACCAAAGCGTCGACAATGTTCAAACCTGGGGCGACAAATGAGGATACCACTTCAATCAGTACGGTATCAGTAAAGGAGAACACTACATTAAAGCAACAGTTAAAAGCATTAGAACGCTTATACAAAAAAGAAGTGAACAAAAGTTGGGAGGTCATAACATTAGAAAATTAAGTGGAAGTGAAAAGGATCCCAAGAGGATTGAGGATCTTTACCATGCCTACCCATCCAGACACAAAAGAGGAACTGATTAATGAATGGCTTGAAAATAACACGATATGTTCGTTGAACATGATGCGCATCCTCATTAAACATGCAAGAATGGATATTGATGAAATCACTATAAAAATTAAGGAGCTAGAAGAATTGCTTGCTACTGAAACCAACAAAGAAGAGATAGCGAAAATGCGACAGGAAATGGAAGCAAGACTGGAGGTCTATGAAACCGAGATAGAAGAACGCAAGGAACGCAAATTCAGAAGAGATGAGCTAGATTACTTACACGGCAGAATTCTAACGTTCGCACGCCGATACGACAATCTAAAAAGAAACTTCCAACCGAATCAGCAACTTTCGAGTGGGAGTGAATCGGATGCAAGCATGATTGACGCAACACGTCATCAGTCAAAAAACTTGACTGTTTTAGAGGAAGTGAAACTAGTGAACATGGAGAAGAACATCACCAGAGGAAGAGGAAGGGGAAGCGCTTCCTTCCGAAGCAGGGGGAGAGGAAGAGCCACCCAAAACCAACCAAGTCCCTCACCAGCACCCGCAAAACCCTCAGGGCAAAGCGAAAGAAGACAATATCCTCTACGCAACAGGAAGTAATTAATCTGATTGTGAACTTATCACAATATCAATTGACAGCCGATGAATGCAGTGTGCTGAATAAAGGTTTATCATTCTGCCCTGAAGCTCATTTTGACTATCCGCAGTTAAAAATTGACTTATATAAATTTGTAAGAAAGCTAAAACTAGCTAAAGTCCATGCCAATAAAGTGACATCAGTCGATATCAACAACACAACGGAACAGGCAAGAGAAGAAGAATCGACTATGACCATAGATCAAATACCAGACCTAAGAGAAACATTCGAACTGATGTTTAATCCGATGGGAGAAATCATAACGGACGTACAAATGCTGGAACAAATGAACATTAAAACCAATCTAAGCAAAAATACTGGATTAAAGAGAAAGTCTCGATTTTATCCAGTTTTATCACCAGGAAACAAAATTGACTTGTTTGCAGATGCCATGACAGAGGAGATTGAGAACCTTATCAAAACTAAGGATAATAAAAAAGAAAATCTCTCTAAGAAAGAACGAAAGGCCATTCAGACCCTGATGGATAATGCAAAAATAACGATAAAACCCGCAGACAAAGGGGGCAATATCGTCATTATGGATACTAGTGAATATATTAAAGAAGCTGAGAGACAGCTCAATATCGTGGAGCATTACAGCAAACTTCATTCAAATCCAATTCCCAAAATGACATCGGATTTAAAAGATTTACTTCAGAGCTGCTATACTAAAGGGTTAATCAATGAGGATGAAAAGAAATTTATGACAACAGAGCATCCTATCACACCATGCATTTATTTTTTACCCAAGATCCATAAGACACTGATCAATCCACCAGGGAGACCCATTGTCTCTTCTTGCAGCTCAATCTATGAAAATGTTTCTAGGTATGTCGATACTTTTCTTGCACCTATTGCTCAGAGTATGCCATCGTATCTAAAAGATACTGGAGACTTCCTTAGAACACTAATGAATGTAAACTGGGATCCAGATTACATTTTAGTGACAATTGACGTTGTGTCATTGTACACATCCATTAGACATAACGTGGGTCTACAAGCTTGCAAATATTTTCTGCAACAACGAAGCATCAAGGAACTTGAACACACTTCGATGCTTCTCAACATGATAGAGATTTGTTTAAAAAACAATGTGTTTCTTTTCAACAACGATTTATACAGACAAGAATGTGGTACAGCCATGGGGATTTCATTTTCCCCAAATTATGCAAACGTCACCATGGGATGGTGGGAAAAAACTATTGCGTGGAATGACAACTACCAGGAAGAATTGGATCGTACAATTTTATGGGTCAGATATATCGACAACCTTTTTTGGATCTGGAAGGGCAGTGATGAACTTTTTCAAAAATATTTTACCAGATTAAATAAGAATGAAGTCGGTCTGCAATTCACCTGTGTAACGAACAAGAGAGAAATAGAGTTTCTAGATACCAAGGTCTATATCTCTGATGGGAAAATTGAAACTACGCTGTTCCGCAAGAAGACTGCCACTAACAGTGTGCTGCATGGCACCAGTTTTCATCCCAAAGCATTAGTCAGAAGCATCCCATATGGAGAGTTCGTACGTTTGAAAAGAAACTGCTCGAATCCACAAGATGCAGAGAAAAAGATAGAAGAATGTACGACGAGATTCCAGTCAAGAGGATATAAAGACTATGTCCTGAAGAACTGTAAAAACAAAGTAGATAAGATCAGTAGAGCAGAAACACTGATTGAGAAGCCAAAACTCCCCCATGATAAAGATCCTCCGAGATTTGTAACAACGTACAGCAAGGAGAGCGGAATAATTGCCAAAAAAAAAAAATATTGGCATCTGATTACCAGTGATCCGGACATAGGCGCAATGGCTGGGGAACATCCTTCCATCACATACAAAAAAAACACATCTCTACAAAACCTATTGGTGAAAAGCTTCTTCCAAATCAAACAACAACCAAAATGGTGGACAGAACAAAACATAGGTTTTAAACCCTGTACGTCATGCAAAGCATGTAAAATAGGGAAAAGAATGAAGAGTGTGGTGGAACCGGATGGCAAAAACATGCCCATCAAACAATTTATCACATGCACATCAAAAAATGTGGTATATGTCATTGAATGCAAATGCGGGATGAAATACATAGGCTGTACCACCTGTATGCTTAAAAAGAGGATACTGGAACATATCCGTGCCGTAAAAAATTCAAATATGCTGTATGCCACTGCAAAACACTTGAACACTTGCCAAAATGGGGATTGGCGAGCAATGAACTATTATGGACTAAAAATGCTCACAAAACCAGAGAGAGGAGGAGATACAACTCGACTGCTCCGTCAAATGGAATCTCGTTTCATTGTCCGGTTCCGAACCAAACATCCAAGAGGGATGAACTTTGGAGAAGATCTCCATATACATCTGGAGTAAAATGAACAATGCGCTTAACTGAACATTACATTAGAGTAACATTGGGTACTATACCCTAAACTTCCTAATTGAAAATGTTTTTTGAAAATGTTTTTTGAATACTATATTGCCCAAGTATGCCAAGGTGAAATGCACATTTCACGCTTTGTACTACACAAGTACATATGGTTACACACCTGTCCTTTTTCATTTGTTAAATAATTTAAATAACCAGTAAAAACCACGTATCCCACAATGCCACCTTAAGGCTAGAGTGGGGCAGTATATAACTGAAAAGTAAGAAGGGACTTACTGACCGTGAGAAAAGCCGTGAGGCTGAAACGCGTCGGTGGGGTGTTGTGTGTTGAGAAATAAAGCTTCTTGAAAGTATCCGGTTGTGCTGCCCGAATTTGAGACATTAATTGAAATTTGGGCTTTGATCCAGCCTTGGGGCGAGCACACACTGTGGAGCGCTCCTATTGCGGAAGGATCGCTTTGTTTGGAATATATATATATATATATATATATATATATCTATAGTGCAAACTCAAAGCGCTTCACACGGGGACCCTGACGGTTACTGTACACAAGGTTGGGTTGATTTCTGTTGGGGGTGAGGGTGGGGGTTACAGGAGATTAAGTGGGTGGCAAGAATCACAGGATGTTCAGCAGCATTGATCAGTTATTTGAACCCTTTTTCAGGTCCTGCCCCGAGAACTCTGTCCCTCTCCTCCACCGATGCAGGTAAGATAAAAGGAAAAAAAAAAAAAAAAGATAGCAGGGCTTCCATTCCATGTACTAACATAGCGCCCCAAAAGTAACAATTTCAGCATTTTCTTCAACTAGGGAAAGAAAACAAAAACGAAGGGTCTGGTGTAAAGGAGCAGTGATGCTTGTCTTCCGAACTTCATCACTATCAGGCTCTTGCCGCCTGACGCCATGTCACACAAAGGGTGTTTAGTGGCAGCGTGCATGTGGTGTCTTCATTCATGACGCAGGAGGAAATAACCAAAGCCTTAACTCTCGGTGGAGTTCAGCTTGACTCCAGTTACAACCCGAACAACAAAGAGGAGAAGTAGGAACTGCAAAGCTGTGAGGTTGCCTTCTATGTTTTCAGCTTGCCTGAGGCATGGAAGTCTTAGTGCGAAAAGTAAACACGGAGTCTGGGAGGCTCAGATCAAAAAATAAATGTGGCGTCACTGACAGAAAAGTGATGGCTTCTTTAACCCTTTTGCTGCGGCAGCAATTCCGCTGCAGCGCTAGGGGGGAGGGGGGCACACGGCGCTCACATGCTCGTGACGGAACGACTCCGTCACGAGCCTCGGGTGGGTTGTGCTTGTGACGGAGCGGTTCCATCACGGCCCCGCCCGCTCAATAGAACGCGCCGCGCAGGTGCGCCGAGGGGGCCGTGACGGAACCGCTCCATCACCAGCACAGCCCACCCGAGGCTCGTGACGGAGCGGTTCCGTCACGAGCATGGGAGCGTTTAACAAGCCATCACCTAAAGAAAAACAAACGGAAAGCACGAAGGATGAAAAAGCATGTGCGGCTCTGAGGCAGAGAAATGGAAAGTAGTCCCCAAACGAAAAACATTAAACACCTAAAGTGTTAGGATGTCGTAGTTGGTCGGTACTGCATGCAGAAAACCGGAAACCAGAAGGAGGGACAAAGACGTCGGATTGCCCATTGGGAAGCAACCATTTCTAAATGACACTAACCAAGACAAATAAAAAACAAGCATTAGCATAGCCAATAAGTCTCGCCTTTGGGGCGTTATAAGTGTTTAGATAGGGCTATTGGCTTTGTTAATGTTTTTAATATGTGTTGTAGAGCATTGTGATTGTTGTGCAGCACATTGAAAATGTATACGTTATAATACAAATAGTGTCATAACCATTTATGGTACCTGACATATAACCTAAAAAATATTATATACAACAGAGGTATCCTACAAAACCAGAATTAACACCAAAATTGTGTTGTAGTTTATCTGTTTATGCAAAGCTGTACATTTTTCCTTGCTTGTTTTAATTTTTTTTTGTTATAGTTTTTATTGTTAGGTGTGGGATATAAACACGAGGGTGGATGTTGTGAAATAGTACTTTAATTAGATAGGAGTAGTGGAGAGTTATTGTGAAAGCGCGAGGCGCTATGAATGCCTGAAACTCACAGGTAACAAACAGTGAGATTAACCCCGGCCACAATAGCCTCAGCTTTGGAATCTGCTGTTTGTACTTCCCAGGGTGATGTGTAACGAGGGTCAATCAGTGAAAAAAAAGAAATCAGCCTGCCTGGAGCATATAAGTACAGACGTGTTGGTGGATTGTAGCGCCCAGCCTCCACATAGCGCTTACAAACTAAGTAGGTTAAAGGTCTACACTCCTATTTATAAAGTTATGAAGCTCTCCACAACTACACAAACTGGCACCAGGGCTGAGCACACAAAGCAGCATATTGAAGACACCCTACTATAATTTTCCACCCCTACCCCCCCAAAAAAAACTGTTCACCGTTCTTCAGCTATACACTTGAGAATTAACAGCGACATGAATATGAACCTTTTTTCTGCCACCTTCGGTGCCTAAAGGTTATTGGCAGTGACCTAAGGTATGTATATATGAGAAAAACTTCCTAGGCAATTACGAAATAATTAATACATATATCTAAATACATATAAGGGAAGGATAAACAGCAAAAATCATGTGAAAAACATATTTTTAATCATATTAAAAAGAACTTAAAATCACCATTAAAAGTGCATTAGCATGATTGAAATACACATTTCATTACAAATTAATAAAATATACAAAATGTATAAAGGTGGCAATCTTTATGAGTGTTATGATAACACTCATAAAGATCGCCACCAAGCTAATGTACTGTTAATGGTGATTTTAAATTCTTTTTAATATGATTAAAAATAGGTTTTTCACATGATTCTTGCTGTTTACCCTTCCCTTATATGTATTTAGATATATGTATTAATTAATTCGTAATTGCCTAGGAAGTTTTTTCTCGTATATTTTATTTCCCTGTACTAGGAATTGGAAAATATTCGCTTTTCAGGGGGTCCTTGTTTTTCACAATTACCTAAAGTATGTATGCCAGGGCCCACTCGGGCTTCTAAGCCGGATAGGACCAGCAGGGCCCGGCTACAGACACACGAGGTCCAGCGGAGAGTTCATCGCTCAACAACTTCAGAGGCCCAACAATGCCACTTGTAGGTAACAGCACAGCATCTTTATAGCACTTAGAATCGCCTGAAGGTCGGTGAAAGACGCTATGAGAAAAGGTAAAGACGTCAGATCGTGCTGGTATCCGTAACCCATTTTGCAATGCAAGGCGCGCTACCAAATTCGTTTTATTAATTAAATTGTTTACTTACCTGCAATTATTCATATGCTGGTTTTTAGCACCCTCCAACCCGCCCCTCCCCACCTCCCTTCCCCACCGTAACTCTCTCCACGGGCCGTGGCTTACATTTAATCCTGCTTGAGGGTTCGAGGAGGGCATAGTGAGAGTCCGAGGCCCTGGCCTGCCCCGTATTAGTGGGAGATGGCACTTCAAAGTGTGTGCGTGTGTGGGGTGGTGAAACCACGCATGCACCGGCATGAAAAACGCACCCAGCCTTAGACAAGGTACCTCATTACGGCCTTCCCTGTGCTGAAGAACCAGCCTGTAAACGCCTGGCCCATGCGTGTCACTGGCTTGTACCCGGCCCATGCAAAGACCAGGACCACAGTCCCATCCAATGAGACTTCACCGGGAGTGCCGGCACCCACAAACCCTCGCTCAACGAAGGCCTCTTTCCTGTGCCCGCACCAATCCTCCTCTGCATAGCTCTATCCATAGCGTGCCCTGGCATCAGCGCCTAGAATCATCTTAGCACCGGCTAAGGTGGGAAAGAGGGCACAGCACGCCTAAGGAAGGGTGCATAGCAACACCGATGAGGTAGACACGAGGGCAGAGAGTGGTTTGCCTCTTGGCGCTGTCTGTCCATCTCTAAGGAATGGAGTTGCTGCACCCCACCCGCCCCCCCAAAAGTAATAAGGAAGAAATGAGTTTACCGTCCAACACTGGGATATTTGCTCCCTTCGGACCAAACCCTACGGAATGGGGGCTCGCTCTCCGCCACCTCGTTGCCCCCCTCGGGTGAGATATACAAGGTAACAGGGCACGTTTATCTAATTTATGTAAGATGCCAGGTGGTCGAGTTCTAAGGAGCGCAAACTAATTAATTATCCACATTTTGCATTCGTGAATATAAAAAACTACAAAGGCATTGGAGCGTTTGCATCTCGGGCTGATGAAAACACGGTGTGGCGCGCGACATTCACGAGCGCCTCGTAACTTGTAGGTGTTCCTCGCCCTGGTGGGTCACTGCAGGGGGGACCCTGGAGGAGGTGTGGACAGCTGCTCCCTCAGACAGAAGGTCGCCAGGCCATCCAAGCGCTAGAAAAGGCCAGTTGGGATGACGCCACCGTGACAACTCAGCAGTGGTCGAAGTGGGGGGAAAAAAGTAGGGGAACTGTGGGTGGAGCATCAGGAGGCGGGAATAACCAGAGGATTTGGTCAGTGGGAGGAGTCAGAGGTGAGGCTAAAAAGAGCCAAACATACCGATTCTTAGTATATTTGGCATCCACAACCAATGGATACAGGTTTATTTGAGGTTTAATACATTAGTTAATGACATTAAAATACATTTACAACATGGGATACATTTTTAATCATGGTATGTCCCAAATACGCTTATAGGAGGAACCATGTGCCGTTTGTCTCCGAGCCATGCGGGTTCTTTCATCAGCACTTCTCCCTTTTCCTAACCATTTGTAAACATAAAATTTGGGAGTAAATTCTATGACAGGAGGATCCACATGTTGGGGAGCACTGTTGAGTACATCATTCAGTGCCCCTCGGTCAATGCAAAATTGTAGTCCTACATTTTTTATGTGCTTCGCGCAACATGTAATAAAGCCAGCATTAGATGCCTTCTGGTTACTGTTATTGCATCAAGAAATAGCACTCAAAAATGAATATATATACACCTAAACAACCCAGACCTGTTGGTTTTGCAGATGCTTTTAGCATTATCAGATGAAGGAGATTCAATTATTATATTAGTAGTTTGTGTAATTACTACTCAAGTTAGTTAGCAATGAGAATTGCAAATGCATCAATTCTGAAATTATGAGACTCAAACAGTGGTAGAGTCAGGAATAGGTAGTATTCCTCAGATTGTCTCAATCAGTTATTTTCTCCCCTTGAGACTACTATCCTCTGCAATCACTATTAGACACCTTCATCCTTTGTCTCTCCAAAAGCTCTGTTGGTGTCCAGAAATACCACCCAACAGAGACTGCATGAGGAAGGTCAAACATGAATGGCAAAGTATCCTAATTTGAAAATGTTTTCCACATAATTATAGCTCTGCCATATTATCCACATAATACATCATCGGACTCATAATCTGATGGTTCTAACACATAAATTGTATGTAGCTCAAATGGATCAAAACACATGACTTGTGTTGCTGTGAAGTAGAAAGCCCTTTACAAAGGTTGGCTGGTCACCATTCTCACTGCTGCACTTGTATGTTAAACTGGGATCATTGAGGCAAAAGCGTTGCAGAGACTGTATGATGTGTAAAAAAGTCAAAATAATAAAGTATCAGAAAATGTACCTCATCTTACCCTGCAGCCTTTCTTTGCTGCATAATTTAGCCAACACTGCAGCATCATTTTGTCCTCCATTGCTGCATAATTGCAGTGGAACCAAAGTAGGCAGCACATGTTAAAAGTGCTTGTGCTTGTGCATGAAGCAGAGATGCCTGCACGTTCCTGAGACCCGCATTCCTAAAAAAATAACAATAAACTAAACGACTTTCACGGGGTGTGCACGTAATAGGCAGCGGCTCGTTCTATTGTATGTCTTTCAGTGATAGAGTCCTTGGTTGGAGTCTGCTCATGATTGTTGCATTCCGCAGTACGGTGTGAAAGTTTATTTGAAACGATGGTACCTGGATCGGGTGCTGAGTTTTGCTACGTGTGTACGGCTGGCAGTGTCGGATGTTCGGAGATGCGCGTTTTTGGCGTCTGTGCGATGGCATAGGTGCACTCCAGATCACTCCAGATCGTGGATTGGTCAGTTGCAATGAGTGGTCGGCCGGGATCTTATTGAATGCGTTTCAGTTGGATGGTTTTGTCTTTGCTTCATACGTTGGGGTCTGTTCTCAGGCTTGGAGGAGGAGTATTGAAGCGTCAGACATTTCTTCAGTGCCGCACTCAGTTCTTGAGTCGAGGACTTATTCTGTTGCGCCATACCCGCCTCATCGATGCCTGTCCCCTGGGGAGGAGAGGACAGTCGGAGGGATAGCGGCTGGACACCTTTTTGGCGGGATGACAGTGTGCACCATTCATGTGGTGTAGTGGAGGGTGGCTGGATCGCTGCAAATCTCGGGGGTTTGCTTGACTGGGAACAATGCTGTATGGGCCTCATTGGTGAAAAGTGACAGCTTTGCTCTGGCTGTTCTGATCAGGGTAGACTTTTGGGTGGAGGAGAATTCGGAGTCCTCTGCGTCGATGTTCTTTGGTGACGGTTTTGGGAACGTCTCAGTGTAAGTGGTCGAGGCTGGCGCTTTTGGAAATTGCCAGCTAGTCGTGAAAGCGCGTTTTGCTCGGCGCACTGACCGCGTGCGATTGGTTGCTGCCCTATGACGCGGAATGCATTTTGCAAAAGCTGACTGTTCACCTTTCAAGTGCATGGTGTGTATTGGGGTGTTAAATTAACACCTATACGATAAGACCTTTTATCCAGATAGTGTTAAGATGTGAACATATGACAGAACACAGAACTGGTGTGGCCCTGGTTTTTAAGTAACACACACTGTTCATCGGTTTACACACACAATTTATTTTCAAGGTATAAGGCGTATGTGTAATGTGAAGTGCTCTGACACCCTGCATTGAGATGAGTAGCACTATTTAAAGAAAAGAAATTGTGGGTTTTTAAAGTGGAATATGAGTAAATACTCGGACGGAAAAACACATCTGACATTCTTGACTATGCATGCATATTCCCATATATCGGCACTGGAAAAGGCGAAACAATGCCTCTTTTAGGTACTGGATAGACAAGATTCAGCTGTGTGCCTTTGTTTCGCCTCCATTGTATTTGCCTCTAGGGGTGAGGCTCCAGATGGCTCCCAGCCAAGATACTTCGGGGAGTACACCACACAATGATGACGGTCTGGATAGCCGAAAGGGGGTTATACGGCTGCTTTCCTAGTATTAACAGCAGTATTGAGGGCCAAAGATACAAACAAGGTTGGGTAGGCATCCCACCAAGGCCCCACAATTTTTAGCGTTTCCAAGGGAATCCACTGTAATTTAATGGTACAGGGCACGTATCAGAAGCAGAACGCAAACACTCTCCGTCCATGTTGGACACACCAACTGGTTTCTGAGCTGCAGAGCACAAAGAGTAGTAATTTGGGTGTTCATTCCTGGGCTTCTTCATTGATGTCCTCCAGGCACTTGCAATATTTTATCCAAGCCATGATTGCTCCTTATTTATCTTACGTAAGGAACAGCCATTGACACAAGTCAAATTTTGACACTCTAGATTACTATCATTGGCGTCTGCTGAGGGGATAGTTAGAATAATAGTGGAGCGATTCACGAATAGGGTATTCCCCCTTCTCTTGGGGTCCTTCTAGGGATTAATACACATCTAAGGGTAGGGCTTGACAAGACTGTGGAAGCCAGTTTCCCAGGTCCCACATTCCGCTGCAAGCCAAAGCAGTAAGTCATACAAGGGACGTATTTCATTGTAAAGGTAACGGACATCTGAGGTGCTGTTCACTGTTCAAGGGGGGGACATTGCACCAGTCCAATTGACTACTCGTTGATGATGGGTAAAGTCAACCTTATTAGTAAGCTATCTTATTGTTAGCTGTTTGGCGTGCTGCCTGCAGGCTAAGTCTGGAAGGAATGTAGAGCAGCTTGTTTTACCGGTCTATAATCTCATAAAAGAACAGGTGTATAACACATATATGTATTTGTTCAAAAAACATCCCTTTAGTTCCTTTCCGGGGCTAAAGCCATGGAATTACAGTCAGTAAACTTATTTAACATGCAAGTAAATTGGCACAATATACGTTGAGCCTATGATGAGATTAGAGGCGAATAATTACAGTGTGTAAACTTATATAGCACACAGTGATTTAGCACCATATACGTTGAGCTCTAGAGGTGTACCAAAGCCATATATCACTAATGTGGTAGGGGAACCACGAATGCCATTGGGACAGGGCCTAGAGCCTGTAGAGAGACTACTTGGGGTCCTGATAACCATACACACCTTGATGTCACACCTAAAGGGTGCCCAAGAGCCTGGGTGCGGCATCACATAGGTCTGGGGATGCATGTGATCATGTCCGGTTGGCTAGGATGATATTTTCCCAGAAGCCAGAGTGGTGAGCGGAAAGGGTCCTTGGGCCAGCTTATGGTCTCGCGGAGTTGGGGCTTTGCTAATTAATTTAGGTAAAGACTGTGACGCTGCACTGTTAAGTAGACTTTTTTGTTTTTTACACATAGATTCTATGCATAAAGACGTGGGGAGGAAATCAGTATTAAGAGGCGAGGTCCTCGCCTACGGCACAAGTCTCTTGGGTAACGATGATTTTAAGAAATAGGAAGCCAATTTTACAGCCTACCATGGTTAGGGCGGCGCTGATCCTATGCTTGACGACATAGATGCTGCACTAGCAAACAGACAAACGGGGGCTATGCTTAAGATTTACTGTCGACGTGTTAATATGTAGTGATATAGCACTAAGATTATCTAAAACTTAGCAACTGATGGTAATGTAAGTCTAACGTATGTACAGCAGTTATCGCCGGAAACACTAATGGTGTGTATCTATCTTTCCAATCTATGTATGACCGGGTCCATGGTGGATATCTGGAGTGCTCCACATCACAACAGCTGCAACAGGTGGACAGCCCAGGGGGGCTTACGTCAGTCACGGCTGGGTCCATGGCGGATATCTGAGGAGTGCTCCACACCGCAACATCAGCAGCGGGTGGACGTCAAAAGTATGGCCGGCAGGTGTAAGTGCTACCCATTCCCTAAGGTGGAAGTGGGAATTGTCACCCAGGTTTTCTTGGTTTTTTCCTGTTTCTTGCAGTTTCTCAAACCTGTCACGCAGGGGAGGAACTCAGCACTAAAAGTAGAGGAGCTACAATGTGCCAGCACAAGCAACAGGCTAGACGCAGGACAGGGAAGAGTCGGTTTGAGGGTCTGTGCCAGGGTAAGTTCAGGAACTTCTTTCAGGGACTTTTTAGCTCAGCAGCCCGACCCCCTGTCAGTGGTGATACTTCACCTGGGGGGGACCGAATTGGCCAAACTGGTGAGGCAAATACTCATTGAGTTCATCTCCACTGTGGGTGGGTCTTCAGGACTTGCCCGGGTGGCACAGTAGTAGGGTCTCAACTTACCCGTGGCAGGAACTCGGTCAGGGCGTTGAATCACTCGATAAAGAGGATCAACACACAGAGGGACGAATGATTTCAAGCCCCCCTCGGTTGCAGATGATCCAACATGGGTGTATTTGTTCTACCTGGGGAGGGGAGTCCATTTGACGGAGGAAGGAAGGGTCCTGTGGTCTGATGATGTCAGGGCCTGGGTGGAAGGTTTTGCTAAAGTGAGAACTTTCTAGGGTAGGTCTAGGCAGGGGGAGGCCAGATCGTCGGTTAACAATGCTGGCCTGTGGCGGTAAGGTCATTATCGGTGAGCACATATTTGAGGTCTGAGGGGGCGGGCATCATCCTATGGAGGTTCCGGCCCAGGGGGAGGGGCCTGCGGGCCACTCCCAGAACTCCAGGGGCAAGGTAATAGGCAAAGGAGCGCGGGTAGGAGTAGTTCACGCTTTCCTTAGGCTGGTAGCCACCCCGCGCGCGTGGACTCATGACGCCACCGGCGCAGAGTAAGGGCCCTCCTTTAGTGGGTAAATGGAGTTCAGGGCGTAGACCGGGCAATTCCCGGGGTAACACTGCGCATGCGCACATCTATAGGGGAGGCGCAGCTTGTAGGACCTGACACCGGTAGTGACCCTGCCATATGGCCAGAAATGTACAAAAATCAAGATGAGGATGTTTAGTCTAAGTTAGGAAACAACATGTATTAGAGTTTTGTTAAGGTCAGGCTCTCAAACTTGTTGATAAGAATTGTGTATCTAAATGTTCTGCTGATTTTTGCATAAATTGTTGATTATGCAATTAAAAACCTTTTTTAATTTCATACTTTAATAAATACGGCCGGGCGACTAGCGCCCGCCTTCCAAAAAGTAAAGACGTCTCGTGTCCACGTTCCTGGGTATTGGGTGCCGGATTGGGGGGGAGGCGGCAGCTAGTCGCTGACCATGTGAAAAGGGGGGGCCCTCGGCCCCCCCGCACGCATGGCGGCGCGGCGACCGTCGCCCCCCCTTTCTCCTGTGTTGCCATTCGGCGGTGGGGGCGTGCCCTGGGGGGCGCGGCCCACCGCCGATTGGCCGGCGGCCTCCCTGACCCGGATCCTAGGAAGTGGGTCCAGGTCAGGGGGGGCGGGCTATAGGAGGGGCCGCCTGGCCCCTCGGGAATAAAGAGGTGGGGAGCGCCCAGGAGACCCCCTTGTCCCTGGACGCTCCCTCGCTGAAACGGTGTGCCCCGCGCTCGGGGCTTCTTTGTTTCCCACCCACCATCCCTTGGAACAAAAAGTCTTGTAGCAGTTCTTATGTCTGGCTGAATGGTAAGTTTTGGAGGTACGCTCCACAGGTCTCACAGGGTAGTAGAGATGGAACTGTTGGTATATTTTGTGATGCTCTTGTTTAGGAATTTTTTCCCCTTTTAGCAAACGATGTGTGAAGTGTATTATATGTGATGCCAAGTCTCTTTAGGCCTTTTTTCCCTTTGTAGCTATACGTTGATACTGTTATTTATTAGCCAGTGTAGCTGTCCTTTAGAATTTTTTCCCATAGGTCGTCGTATTTATTAGGTATGGGGCATGCGGTAAGGTCATTATCGGTGAGCACATATTTGAGGTCTGAGGGGGCGGGCATCATCCTATGGAGGTTCCCGCCCAGGGGGAGGGGCCTGCGGGCCACTCCCAGAACTCCAGGGGCAAGGTAATAGGCAAAGGAGCGCGGGTAGGAGTAGTTCACGCTTTCCTTAGGCTGGTAGCCACCCCGCGCGCGTGGACTCATGACGCCACCGGTGCAGAGTAAGGGCCCTCCTTTAGTGGGTAAATGGAGTTCAGGGCGTAGACCGGGCAATTCCCGGGGTAACACTGCGCATGCGCACATCTATAGGGGAGGCGCAGCTTGTAGGACCTGACACCGGTAGTGACCCTGCCATATGGCCAGAAATGTACAAAAATCAAGATGAGGATGTTTAGTCTAAGTTAGGAAACAACATGTATTAGAGTTTTGTTAAGGTCAGGCTCTCAAACTTGTTGATAAGAATTGTGTATCTAAATGTCCTGCTGATTTTTGTATAAATTGTTGATTATGCAATTAAAAACCTTTTTTAATTTCATACTTTAATAAATACGGCCGGGCGACTAGCGCCCGCCTTCCAAAAAGTAAAGACGTCTCGTGTCCACGTTCCTGGGTATTGGGTGCCGGATTGGGGGGGAGGCGGCAGCTAGTCGCTGACCATGTGCATTTACTGCAGTGTTCACTAAACTATTGTAAATGCTAGTTTACAGCACTGACACCTTTCCACTCAGGCTTCTGTGTACTTTTGAAGGCACACATTTTGTGCAGAAATTCAGGATTAATCCAGTCATTTAAGCCCTGCACTCAGCAAGAAGGCCTAAACAAAGGCTTAAAAGACACTGCGGCATTCTCACCATGAACTGAAGTGAGAATGCACAATGGCCATAAAATCACCTTCTTTCAGCCTCCCCCATGTAGGCCCCTGGCTATTCACACCCACCCCATTGCCCCTATAACCTGAAGGTGATGGCCCAGCAGGGGATGACACTGGTTCTGGCCAGGCAGGCCCTACGAAGCATCGGGTGAAACCAGACTGACCCAAAGGCCAGAGCAACACCGAGCTCCCAGCTTCAAATTACAGAGTGTCGGGAGAGAGCCTCATTACATTGGCCTGGCGAAGAGAGTAGGTATAGTGTACCAGTTTACAGAGTCTAAAAAAACGGCCCATAGGTGCCCCTGAATCACCGGCCCGTCGCCCCATGACCGACTGATCACCCAATCCGACGCTGTGAGGTGTAAATCACAGACTAGGAGCAGGGCCAGTAAAGGATGTCGTTTTCGGATAATGATTGATTGCCCCCACGGTGTTGCTTTGCAGGCCCATGCCACAAGACATGGAGGGGAAGGGGGAGGAGGTTGTGCCAACTGCAGACGCCTTCCTTAATGTGCAACACACAGGGCTCCATGATCATGCAATATTTTTTTAATTTGGACCATTCCTGCCATCCTGGGACGCATTTTTAAAATACAGAAGAAGGGGAACGGACTGTCAGTCGTACAATACGCTTCAAAGCACGTCCCGTCTACCCCACTTTAGATTTATTATTTGAAGTGCTTTAAAGCCTCATCACGGGACGTTAGGGCTAAATAAAAACAAGCTCGCGCTGCGGCCGCAAGAGTAAAGTATAAGTCTCGCGCCTCTGAAAAAAAAAAAGCCTGCGCTGCAGCAAGGGGAGGCGCGCGCGCGAGGAAGAGGGGGTCTGCGATATTAACTTGTGGGGGCTGCCAGATGGCTCCCGCGCTCCCGCGACTGAATATCCTGATGAGCACGCGTTGCCATTGAAGGCAATGGAACGCGTGCACGTGCTTGGCTGAAAAGCCAAAGCGTTACCAAAAGGTCTTTTTCCTTTGCAGTGTATGCGCACTGCGAAGGCCACGACCTAACAATCAGCGAGTAATGGGTAGTGTTCACTTACTAAAGCATACACAATAGGTCGCTAAGTGACAGCGCAAACGCTGTATGCTCGACCTAAAGAATTAAAGACATATTTAAGGTATTTGCTGTGATTTTAAATGGTATGTGTATGCTTTGCTACTTGGCGTTTTACTAATGTTCGCATCTCTTCCGCAACGTGTTATCTTTCTTCCCAGTAAAGAGGAAAGATACGCATTAACGCGTGAGTGACACCCATATGTGACAACAGCATCTTGCGTTTTACAAAGAATGCCATCTCATTTGTCAACTTTTATTTGGAAATTTGATGAAGATAACTATTTATCACACAGAAGTCACATTGGTACAAAGTACACCTTGGCACAACAGAATGATCGCCTCGCAGGGGCTGGCACTGCGGAGCGCCTGAGAGCTGCTTCGCTGGGGATGGATGGCTGGGGTTTAGGCCAGGCGAGGCTGTGTTGAGCGACTGCGCAGCCAGGGAGGCCTGCCGAGGGGCGGCCCACCAGCCGCCCCACCACCGCAGCAGATAACAAACCGCCTGCAGGAGACTGAGCTAACTCGGATTCCATCAGAGCTCTGCTTTGCAGCTCTGCTTACTTGCTACATTTATATTTTCACATTGACGGATGTTGCACTCACCCCATAGCCCCATCACATCACACTTGCCACATATACACTATAACATTGACTGACATTGCATTCACCACAGGTATCAGGGCTGTCGGGCCAATGCTTCGCTTGGCTGATTCTGTTTTCTTTCCATTCTTTCTCCTTTGTTTACATTAGTTTTGGTCACACTATGTTCTCAGGTTATAACAACTCAGACCCATTGTTGATGCCCATTTAAAACACATTTGCTCATGATATTCATTAAAAATAAAAAGGGTTTCTATACTTGTTCTTAGTACCTGCCAGGAAGCACCCATATTCTTCCCCTTAAATTGTATGTGATAGTTAATATATTTTCAAAATTAACTTTCTTTTTTCAAGAATTTGCCACCACTTTTAGGAAGTGGTAGGTTTTCATTTTAATGTGTGCCACATGCATGCATGAGAAATATAAAAACTAGTCAAGTCAATAGATCTTTATTCGGTATTTAAAAAATACCATAAAAGTACATGATAAACTATTAAAATCCATAAAATACAATTAATGTGCCAGTAATTTAACAATTGACAAAAAATGCATTCAACACCCCCCTCTTGAGTTCCGTAGCATTATAGAAACCTTGATAAATCCATGATACAAAACAGAGTGTGAGGATCATTGGCCCTTTGCAGAAACAGTAAAGCAACCTTGGTGTGTTTAAACTATGCCTGTATTAAAATTCCTACTAAAAAACTATGCCTAGGTGAAGTGTAAAATGAACATAAAAGTACAATATGAAGGGTATCCTGCGGAGACCTATTGTCGCAGCCGCAGGTACCCTTCGGCTCAACCGATGAGGTAAAACCTGGTGGATCAGCCAGTATGTGATGTAAAAGTTTGAGCCTAAAACGGGTCATTAAAAATCTGTCCTGTGCATTGTGCATGAGGGCAAGATAAGGTTCCATTCCTTCCTCTGTTTTCAATATTCTATAGGTACCAACTGAGTATTTACGTTCATCCGCAGCGGCCCTACCTGAGGCAGCACATTCCCCAAAGATTTTTTTTACTCTCAGTTTGTCATGGGGGGTGATTTCATTAGGGTTAGTAAAAAGATTCTTGCAACCAATTCCCTTGAATGTGCCCTTCACATATTTTAACCAGGGGATACTCATTCCTTTGTCCCTTTTCAGGCAGTCTGTAATAATTTGTCTGCTTAGATCTGCCTCGTTGTTAGTTCAGATCTCCAGCCAGGCTATAAGAGGTCTAACATTTAATAGGTCCTCAATGTATGCCCCTCCCAGTACCTCGTGAATAATATAGGCGGGGATACTTTGTGGGGTTTTGAGTACCTTTCTAAAGTATTTATTTTCCTCTGCCTGTAGCTGCTGGGTATTTGCAAAGCCCCAAACTTCTGACCCATATGCCACTTTAGAGCAACAAATCGATCTATATAGGTTCATAACTTGTTCGGGCGACCACCTTCCCAGCCTGCAACCGTAATTCATTATCGCCCCGGTCGAGGCCACCAGTTTTGAGCGTCGTTCTTCCACTAGAAGTTTGAAGTTTAAAAACCCATCAAATAACAGGCCTAGATAGGAAAAGGACTGCACCTGCCCTAGTCTGTGGGTGCCTATCTTGTAAGAAAACTTCTTACAGGGTTTGGTCCCTGTCAGCTTACCCTAGGACTTATACAGATTTGCAGATAAGTGTAACGTGTTCATAAAGCTGACAAACCCGTCAATCAAGCTCTGGAGTCCCTTAGGGGTATGGGCTAAAACCACAGCGTCATCCGCGTATAGCAGGACCGGGACAGGGCGGGAACCTACTTGGGGGAAATCTACTCCTAGTTTGCCTAATTCCATGTCTAAATTATTAATATATAAAGAGAACAGAAATGGAGCTAAAATGCAACCCTGCCTGACCCCACGGTTACATGGAAAAGGTGATGTAGTGCCCCCTTCCGGGTTGAAGCGCGCTTTAGCAGAGGTATTCCAATGTAGTGCTTTCAATATATTAACTAAGTCCTGTTCAACCCCTAATCTAATCAGCAGGGCCCACAGCTTCTCTCTATTAACATGGTTGAAAGCAGCAGAGAGATCCATAAACCCTAAGTATACAGCCTCATTACTTGCTAGGGTGTATTTAGCGACCAGGAGATAAAGATTCAGGCAATGATCCGTTGTTGACCTTCCCTCCCTGACCCCCTATTGCGTGTCGGTAATATTTGGTGTGCATCAGCCCACTCCATGAGGCGATTAAGGACCACACTGCCCAAAACTTTCGCTGTTACGTCGATCAGGGATATCGGTCGGTAACGTTGGGGATTGTCCCTGTTCCCTTTTTTAAAAATGGGGACTATTATTACTGTCGACCAAGAAGAAGGGAAGGCCAGATGCGGCCGCTGCGTTTAGAACCCTCGTGAGGATGGGGGACCACAGCTCCACGTTACTTAAGTAAATGTCAGGTGGTATACCATCTGGGCCTGTCGCTTTATTTTTGGTTAAACCCTGAACGGCCCCTACTATTTCCTCCAGTGTGAACTCAATCCTGGCTACCCACCGAGGGCCGGACCTGTCATCCTTGTTATTTTCAACAGAGTGGTTATATACATTTTTAAAGTGGTTATGCCATTGTTCTGGAAGAATAGACCCCACCGACCTCAAGAACTACCGCCCCATCTCGCTCCTCCCTTTTCCTGCCAAAGTCATCGAGAAGACCGTCAACAGACAGCTTGCCGCCTTCCTCGAGACAAACGGATCCCTCGACCCCTCGCAGTCCGGTTTCTGAGCCAACCACAGCACCGAGACCGGCCTCATCGCAGCCACTGACGACATCAGATCCCTGCTCGACAATGGGGAAACAGCGGCCCTCATCCTCCTGGACCTCTCTGCCGCATACAACACTGTCTGCCACCGCACCCTCTTGCAGCGCCTCAGCAACATCGGAGTCCAAGAGAAGGCACTGGAGTGGATCATCTTGTTCCTTGCCGGATGAACCCAGAGAGTCCGCCTCCCCCCGTTCAGATCCGAGGCCACCGAAGTCATCTGCGGTGTACCACAAGGATCATCACTCAGCCCAACCCTCTTCCACGTCTACATGAACCCTCTCGCAGCCATCGCACGCAAACACAACCTCAACATCATCTCCTACGCCGACAACACCCAGCTGATCCTCTCCCTCACCAACGACCCCGCCACCGCCAGAACCAGCCTGCATGAAGGGATGAAAGACGTCGCCGAGTGGATGAAGAACAGCCACCTGAATCTGAACTCAGACAAGACGGAAGTCCTCATCCTGGCATGGGATCATCGCCCTCCGTCTGGGACGACTCCTTGTGGCCGCCTGGCCTGGGCAGCGCACCCAAACCAACGGACCACGCACGCAGCATGGGCATCATCCTGGACTCCTCCCTCAAGATGACCAAGCAAGTGAACGCAGTCTCATCATCCTGCTTCAACACCCTGCGCATGCTCCGAAAGATCTTCCGATGGATCCCCACCGAAACCAGGAAGACGGTCACCCAGGCCCTCGTCACCAGCCGTCTGGACTATGGAAACACCCTCTACGCTAGAACCACAGCCAAACTCCAGAAAAGACTCCAGCGCATCCAGAACGCCTCAGCATGACTCATCCTGGACATCCCGCGCCGCAGCTACATCTCCGCCCACCTGAAAGACCTGCACTGGCTCCCCGTCAACAAGAGGATCACGTTCAGACTCCTCACCCACGCACACAAGGCTCTCCACAATTTGGGCCCGAAGTACCTCAACAGCCGCCTCACTTTCTACACACCCACCCGCCAGCTGCGATCCGCCAGCCTCGCCCTCGCCTCCATCCCTAGAATTCGGAAATCCACAGTCGGAGGAAGATCCTTCTCCTAACTGGCAGCCAAGACATGGAACTCTCTCCCCACTCACCTACGGCTGACCCAGGATCACCTCTCCTTCAGGAAATTACTCAAGACCTGGCTGTTCGAGCAGTAGCAACCCCCCCAGCGCCTTGAGACCCTTACGGGGGAATAGCGCGCTATACAAATTTTTATGATTGATTGATTGATTGCCAATTTCTGGGGCATTAGTGTCCTTATAATTTTCCAGAACTCTGTCTGATCCCTTCTGTCTGCTGCCTCCCTTAAGTCCTCCCAGGCTTGAGATTGGAGGGAGTATTTCCTACATTTTAGTGCCTTTTTATATGCGAGACTACATTGTGCAATGCGTGGCTTGTCCCGGGGTAGGGTTTTCAGGCTGGATTTCAGCTCTTTATGTGCCCGAGAGCAGTCATTATCGAACCATCTGGGGGTGGTGTTTGCTCTCACTTTCTTAGTGGTCCTTAGTAGTCCGTCAATTAGGTGCGCCATTTCCTCAAATGCTTTAACAACAGCAACACCCTCCACGGACAGGTCGAGACACACCTTAAATTCATCTATACCTTTCTCCATTAAAGATTTATAAAAAGTGTCCCCATCCACTTTGGACCACCTAAGTCATCTCCCCTGATCCGTTGCCCTCTTATGCTATCTACCCCTACACCTCTACTAACACTTCTAAGGGATATTCCTTTTAACTCCAACACTAGGGGGTTTTGATCACTGAATATACTCCATTCAATGTCCGCCCCTCTAATCCAGGCTTTAAATAGGTTGGAGACCATAATATAGTCCACGAAGGAACAACATCCTCTACCCTTGAATGGTTGATCTCATCTCCACTTCCCAATGCCACAAGATCAATAGTGTGAACAAGGGCATAGCTTTTCAAGACCCTATCCAATTCCATCCTCTCGGGGGAATGCAGGAAGTGCGGGCCATCCTCCACCGTGCCACGGGGCCAATCCTCATTAACAGGTCTCAGGGTCGGGCACAGGTGGCAATTAAAGTCGCCTGCTAGAACCACAAGCGGCGCCGCCGCGCTCTTCCTTGAGGCATTCTCAACATTTAGACAAGTGTCCAATTCTCCTATTGTCGCTCCCTTCCCATTGGCTCCCACTGCGTTATACAAGTTGATCAGGATGATGTTTAACCCATTAGTGTGTAATCCAAGGGCCTGCATGTTATGTGATGACCAATTTAAGTTGGTCCACACTCCTTCCACCTGTAAATCCACGTATATGATCAGTCCTCCCATGGCTCTCCCCGAGGGTGATTTTTGGGCGTGCACCGAAAAACACTTATACCCCGCTAGATAAAAAGGGTTGCAGTTAATCACCCAGGTTTCCTGCAAACAGATTACCCGAAACCTGGTGATATATTGCTTCCAATCCTGACTATCAAATTTCGCTGCTAGTCCCGCTACATTCCATGATAGCAGCTTTAACCTCTCCTGTGTTTGTGTCACTCTTGACGGAAGTGTGGCTGAGTTATTGTTTTCTATCCCATCACTATTCTGGACTTCCTTGGGCCTAGGGGGGTTGTGTAAGTTCGCCAGTTGCTGAGGGCATGAGAGGATAAGGTCGACTCTAAGACTGTACCTAGTGAATCAGTCAGTGAGGGGTAATGGGATGTAGTTATGGTCTGAGCAATTTGGGGGAAGGAACCTTTTTTCCCACATTGTCTGTTGGGGGAGGCTCTATCACTCAGAATTCAATCCAACTCCTCCAAGGACATTAGGGGATCTAATCTATTCTTTAGGTTCAATGCTCCTTGGTTCATGAGGGACGCATATGGAAGTGGGCGACAAAACCTAACCAAGTTACTATCCCTTCCCCTTCGCCAGACAGGATCTAAACCCGGGCTGCGGGTAGCCCTTAAATAAAAGAAACTTAAGAACATAGATCTAATGTTGCTGGAATAGCTAGTCAGTCCCCACCTTAATATTTTATCAACGGCGCGGTGGTTCCTAAAGTTTACCACCACGCAATCGCCAATAGTATCCTTGGGCCTGTTCCCCAACCAACTCACCCTACGGACCAACATAATTTCTCCCTGTTCATTTCCTGCTAGCGGCCTATGCTTGTTCAGCCAGAACATGGTTTTGTTCTTCAGCTCGTCATAGGCCTCTGTTTGATCTGGCTTCAACTCCGGGACCCCCGTTAGTATAATTAGGTATGGTGCCGCTTCAGGGGGTAAATTGATACAGGGTGAAGGATTGATGGTTGCCATAGGGGGTGGCCCTTCTGCTTGGCACCGAGATTGGGGTTCGGGTGAAGGCTGCCTATGCAAAATGGCTTGATGAGTGCCTTTCGTTGCAGCGGGAATGACCTCGCCTGAGCTCGTAGTGTGACCATTAGGAGCCTGGCTAGTATGTGACAGCTGGGGACCTGGGGACTGTAAAGGGTGTATGGCGGTGGTAATTTGTCCTTTTGGGGAATTACTTGATGGTACCGCAGCTGGGTTTATGGTAATAACCTCCAGTGCTGTGGTGCTGGTTGGTGGGGGAAATGTGATACCACCCCCAGCCCCTTTGTTTTTACCAGGGTTACTACCTTGTCTAGCCTGCTAAGAATTAATTTCATTTGAGTGTTAATAAGCTGCTCAAAATGAGTCTGCAGGTCACTAACAATTTGGGCTACCCACGTCGGGGGAATTTGTGTCTGTGGCCCGCCCCCTCTATGTACCCCTGCAGATGCACTGGGCGTTTCAATCAGAGCCTCGATGGATTTACCCCTCTTCTGCGTTGGTTTCTTGGTGCTAATCTTCTTTTTCTTGCCAGTTAGTGCCATCTCCCCCATTATATGTATCTCTGGGTCGTTAGTGGTCACCAACTGGGCACAAGGAATATCAGTTAGCCCAGAATCTGGCAGAGTGTTTAGTGGGGTTAGAGAAGCTTCTATCTCAAAGTCATGTAGCGAGCGAGTGAGGTCAATCTGCGGGGTTATTGAGAGACGCCTCTCTGTGCGCTCTATTTCATTAGCGACCGCCCCAATGGCTTTGCGCAACATCTGTCAATTGTGGTTGGTGTATCAAGTGTAGGGGGGGGGGATTCCCTTTGATTTAACAAGCAGGTGGGAATCTGGTGGTGTGAGCAGAATGTGCTTGGATGACCTTGTTTGTACAGTACTGGCCATTATGTATGTGGTCTGTGAGTGTGGAGACTTACAACAGTCGCTACTGGGCTGACTTATAAAACTCAAAAAAGGTACAAGACCCACTGTAAAAACCAATCAAAACCACCCCAGTTAGCCCAACACAACAAGCCTACCACAACCCCCTAGTCACTGGCCCACAGACAATCTGAAACAACTCTGCCTATTCACTTAGTCGTATACAAAAGCCACCCTTTTCACTAACCCACAAGTGGTTCCTCAGTATGTGCCACAGTTCAAGCGGAAGTTCTTAGAGGGGAGGCCCTGCCCAGTCTATGCCAGCCCCAGACAGCCACAGATGGCCCGTCCTTTGCCCGGGCTTCGCCCGCGCGCGTCCCCGCTGCGGGAGTCCTGGCGTCTTTTCAGGGCCTCTGGCGCCCTCTGATAACGCGTTGGCAGGCGTCCGGAGGAGGGCACCGTAGGAAGTGTAGTGCGAGCTCTGGCGGCCGTTCCCCTCACGGCAGAGTCCTGGGAGGATTACTGGCAGCCTGGAGTTTGTGCCTCACAACATGTAATCCGTTTCCCTCACGGAAGCACAGAGTTGCGTTTCCCACCAGCCGCCCCACCACCGCAGCAGATGACAAACCGCCTGCAGGAGACTGAGCTAACTCGGATTCCCTCAGAGCTCTGCTTTGCAGCTCTGCTTACTTGCTACATTTGCATTTTCACATTGACTGATGTTGCACTCACCCCATAGCCCCATCACATCACACTTGCCGCATTTACACTATAACATTGACTGACATTGCATTCACCACAGGTATCAGGGCTGTCGGGCCAATGCTTCGCTTGGCTGATTCTGTTTTCCTTCTATTCTTTCACACTATGTTTTCAGGTTATACCAACTCAGATCCATTGTTGATGCCCATTTAAAACATATTTACCCATGATATCCATTAAAAATAAAAAGGGTTTCTATACTTGTTTTTAGTACCTGCCAGGAAGCACCCATATACTTCCACTAAAATTGTATGTGATAGTTAACATATTTTCAAAATTAACTTTCTTTTTTCATGCATTTGCCACCACGTTTAGGAAGTGGTAGGTTTTCATTTTAATGTGTGCCACATGCATGCATGAGAAATATAAAAACTAAAAAAAACGAGATTGCACCAGCTTGCCAAGGCCGGACCTACTGGTTTTGCCAATGCTTGTTTCAGGAGAGTCTTAATGAGACCAAGGAGGCACAGCACTGGCATTGTGTTCCTCAGTTCTTAATTGTCAGGTGGGGGAATTGTAGATCAGATCCCTAGTCCTAGCAGGATTGACTCAGCCTTTTACACTTCCACGGCTGATAAAATGACTTAAAATGTGGCTGTATGAACACTTCGGCCTGGTCAACATTCAATCTTCGGTGTGAGCTACACAAATCATCATTACTATTGATATGACTAAGTAATGTCACTTTGAATAGTAAATACCATGGCCAAGATCACACAGAGAGCATTTGTGATAGCAAAAGTGCACTGGTAAACCCAGCACTGTCCCAGAAGAGGCGGGACTGGAAACCAAGGTGTAGCTCACCTCAGGTTGAAGTTCAATAAACACCACACAGCTTGTGAAGTCTTATATTTATTCATCAATTACAGAATTAGAGGATGTTTATGTTTTCATTTATTGTATAAGTACAAGGGGAGATGGAGTCTGTCTTCATATTGATCACGTGTTTGATGTAGTTAGCATTTTATTTTTACATTTAAATGTGTAGTAGGGGGTTCTTTATTCTGATAGTCCATGCTTTTCTCCTCGATATCTCTTCTTTAATAATGCAGATGACACAGACAGTCAGGCCTCCTTTGACCGGTGTCATTTCAACCCAGGGAAAAAAGCAATAACATTGTCATATTTTAAATAACTAAAATGAAAGCCAATGCTGATTTTTAATAAAATGTAAATATTTAATGTGGTATAAAGGCCCAAGCTACCTCCACTCAAGGATAACCTTTTACACACTTGCCCGCAATCTGAGATCTACAGGAGGCCATCTGGTCAAGGTGCCTAAAATCCAAAGAGCCAGGATGGGAGCTCGATCCGTTAGCTATCTCGCAGCCAAAAAGTGGAACACTTTTGCCACTGACTCTGAGAGCCAAACCTACTGAAAGCAC
This sequence comes from Lissotriton helveticus, assembly GCF_964261635.1. Lineage (NCBI taxonomy): Eukaryota > Metazoa > Chordata > Amphibia > Caudata > Salamandridae > Lissotriton > Lissotriton helveticus. The sequence goes on from NC_136063.1 coordinate 25,242,075, forward strand.
CTTCACAAGGGACTAAAAACCTAGCCGGGTCACCCCTAATAGGGTCTATCTGGATGTTTTCGTTCAGCATTCCCATTCTCCTTAGCCTAGGCGTAGTGTCTCCTTTCATATCCTAGCACAGGGACACACTGTTGGGTGTAACCAGGCGCTTTACAAATGGAAGTATCAATTATCGAAAGCAATGCATTGTATTGCAGTTCCAGAGATTTGTAGCGCTGCGAAAAACCTGGTACATTTCTTTCACACCTTCTCTTTTTACTTTTTCCAACCAATACAACTTTGTTCACATGAGCACATCGGAGTGCCGAAAGATCCCAATCACCTGTGGAGTCCGCAGGGCTACATACTGTTCCCGGCCATATTCATTCGTAACTGGAAGCCCGTTGGGGTTGTCCTCAAAGAGCATCAGTAGTTACCAATACCAGATGATTCACAACTCGGTTCAAGAGTCTCCTCTTTTTCCGATCTCTAAGGAATCAAACACAGCCCGCACATCATAAAAGACCTGGGTGACCACCACCTACGTGGAGCTCAACCTAAACCTTGACAGCTTTGAAACCCAAATTTCACTGAATGCCAAAACACTTGGGGCCATATTATTAAGAAACGCAATAACATTATGGTCGCTTTAGCGGCAGAAAATTGTTGCAAAAGCGGCGATAAGGAGCTTGATAATATGCCCTTGTGAATTCCCATAGAAGCCCAGGTTCTGGTGTACTCTACCATTTGAATTGTGTAATGTTATGCCCATGGTCTCCTTGACTGGCACAGGCACCCCTTAATGGATTAAGGATGGTGTTGATCATGTTCACATCACCTCCATCCTAATGGAACTCCATTTGCTCCCCTAGCTCCCCAACACCATATTCAAAAGCAGCTGCAGAATTAATAAAGGAAATATGAAAAGAACCCCTGCTTATCTTGCAGACAAGCTCATCATTTCGGGAGGTTTGTGGTGCACTTTCAGCCAGGACACCATCAGACTGCAGACTAACAAGTGTAAAAAAGTAAACAACAAGGCAGTAGGCCTTTCCCATATACACACCCAGGATCTGGAAGAACATACCTATATCACTCAGGACCACCTAAAACGCTGCTCTGATTTAGGAAATAGTTGAAGAAGTGCCTCTAACACTACATCACACTACATTACAGTGCATTTACCGTACACAACCCAGTTCCATCTCCTCTCACTCACTCATTTTCTTCTTGTCTTTGACCATGTGCAGTACTCCACGGACTTTCTGGCTTGGTTTGAGATATAAAATTACCACTATACATACATACATACAGATGAAACTGATGACTCTGAGGTGCCTGTATTTAAACATTTGGCTTTTGGTGTGTTGCAGCTATCTGCAAGGAGTTCACATTTCCTTGTGATCCAGTTCTCTCACTACAGAGAAGGAAGATTCAATCACACATTGGGTAAAGATCTTTCCAAGTCTCCATTTTAAACGAAGGCATGTGATTTTCCCTCTTTGTGGGGTTAAGAAAAGTCTATAGCTAAGTGACACATCCCAATTGTACTTCAGTTAATACCAACCACAAATTGTGTATCCTCAGCAATTTCAGGGACCTCAAGGGAGCTCCAACCAATACCAGCCAGAAGCATCATATCCCCATCAATTCCAGGGACCTCAAGGTGTGACATCTACCGCTTTGCCTTCAACAATTCATTCAGCTTTATGTCTATTGGTTTTGTCCTTTTTCTAATATGGTTTTAATTGACTATTTGTTATATTGAAATATAATCCTAAAAAAACAAAAACAAAAGAGAATATAAAATATGTAATTTCTCCCAAAAAATTGATTGATATGAATAATATATACTAATAAAATCATAACAGAAGTTTTCAGTGTTTGGAGACTATCATTATACAGTTGGACTTTCTATCTTCAATCATACATCTAGACTGTATTAACTGAAGTACAATTGGGATGTGTCACTTAGCTATAGACTTTTCTTAACTCTGTTTGTTCCCTATGTATAGCAGGTGCTACGATTACTTATAGGGGTCCCCTTTTTTCTAATTATTTTCCCTCTTTGTGTCCATGCTCTTAGCTTTCACACTGCCTGACATCAGAGATACTTAACATATAGTGTAGGGGAAGCTTCTAAAAATGTAAGACATATTCTCGGAACATAAAACTTTATTAGCAACAATGCCATATAAATTGAGGCAACAGTACAGGAGAACAAGAAAAAGATTTGCATAGTCAAGATGTCATAAGATGTTATGATGAGTACATATGTACAAATGCAATTAATTCATTACAAAATTCCTATTTAAAATTGCAAGAAGAATGATCGAAGATTAGTATATTAAAATCTTATATTAAATTTATTTTCTTATCCTTTCTGCAACCTACTTTCAAAGTTAGTACCAAAAATGCAAGTTCGACTAATTTGATATCATGAGCAATCAAGGCTCACAATATACAGATTACCAATGGGATATTTACAATTTCAAAGCTTTATTCGACTTCAGTCATAAAAGCATTTCCACCTAACTCTATACAATAAATACTATTTCTAAAACACAGAATATAAAATAAGAATTAAACAAAAAATCAGTCGAATGCTTTTTGCATATTTATAACATTTTTAAGAACCACATTGGCGCGTGCTCACAGGGCAAGGCATTCAAGAACATAGAAGGCAAAATGCCTCACGACATTTTTCCTAATAGAGACCGTGTACGGATCACCCAGGCCCAAGCTAGAAACTTAGCAACAGCAATCGCAAACTGTGGTGAACAGTCAGTTTCCAGAACTCTAAGAGCAACTGATTGGGTACGCGTCCCCAGGTTGAGGCAAACAGGTCTTATCCATTTGTGACACGGGATGGCATATAAAGGGCAACAAAACAATACATGGGAGATATGCTCAACTTTGTCCTTGCAATGATGACAATGCTCGTCCCAAGATGTAGACCATTTCTTTTTAAACACATTTACTGGGAGTGATCCAGCTCTAAATTGAAAGTACAACTTCCTGTCGTACGGCTTCTCAATCAAGTCCCAGTACGCTTCATGAAAAGGAGAATTTTTTAAGTCCAGGAAGCGTCTTGTCAACGAGGTGTTAGACCCATTAGAAAAAATTCTATAATTCACCATCTCCCAGTACATTTGTTTCAGCCTGGATTTTGAAGGGAAACAGGACACATCAGTGTTGCACCATAAATGATCTAGTTTTAGTTGCTGCAATACCTCCCGCAGGTCTTTCAGCCAGGCAATTTTATGGAAGCGGTCTAATAGGACAATATCAGACAGTGCTAAAGCATAGTGTACTAACTCTGGGGTCACCATTAAGCGTCTCCAATATAGCAATGGACGAAACCTAGCTAAATCTGCGATGCTTTTCCTGCCAAGATCTAGTTTTAAAGGGATGGTTGGCGTACTTTGTGGTACCCCTACCAGCCCATGGAGGAACTTATTTTCTGCAGTAGTCAGGTTCGTTAAATCACTAAGGCCCCAAAGCTCAGCTCCATATAGGCTAGCACTTATTACTTTCATCTGGTAAATTTCCAGGACACAACTTACTGGCTTGGTCAGAGATGCTTTATGTTTCAATAATAATGCTCCTGTTAATTGTCTGAACTTTAGTACAGCAGTGTCTATGTGTGTCTTCCATTTCAAGTTCACCTGAATTGTTATTCCAAGGTAGGTAAAGGCATCTACCTTTTCAAGAGGGATACCTTTGAAAGTAATGACACCTTTAAACGATGAATGATGATTCATGCACATAAACTTTGTTTTGCTAGTGTTCAGTTCTAGGCCTCGAGAATCACAAAACTCACCAAATGCGTTCACCGCCTTTTGGAGACCACTAGGTGTACGCGATAGTATAAGCGTATCATCTGCAAACATTAGTACGGGAACGTGTGAACCGGCTAATTTGGGAGCATCAGAAGGGGACCTTTTCAGGAATTCTACAATGCCATTTATGTATAACGAGAACAGTGTAGGTGCTAGGACGCAACCTTGCCTCACCCCACGCTCTACGGGGAAAGGCTCAGTTACTTCTCCCTGCGTGCCCCATCTAATTTTGGCATAATTATTTTCGTGCAGTCGCATCAGGAGTGTAAGAAGTTCATGACTTATCCCTGCGTCGGCTAAGACCCTCCAGAGCTTATCTCTGGGAACCAAGTCAAAAGCTGACTTTAGGTCCACAAAGACAGCGTATAGTGGGCCATTATTTAAGATGACGTTTCTCCAGTACAGGGCGGTAAGGTAAAAAACCTGGTCAATGGAACTTGTCAGGGGACGGAATCCCACTTGATATGGTGACAAAATGTTGTTTTCATCTATCCACTCTTGGAGCTTATTTTGCACCATTCGTCCCATCAGTTTCTGGGCTGAATCAATGAGACTGATGGGTCTGTAGTTACTAGCAAGGGATTTGTCACCTTTTTTATAAACTGGGATAATTTCAGCCCCTTTCCAGGATGAAGGTACTTCTCCACCCATCGCCACTGCGTTTGCGAGCCAAGCAAAATATGTACACCATATGTTCCGATCACTTAGATAGACCTCAGCTGGTATTTCATCCATACCTGGCGCTCTTTCCCTCGTTACGCAGTCAAGGGCTGCATTTACATCTTTTTCATTAAACACCTCATGTTTATAAAACACATACGGAGGTAGAGTGACACAGACTTGCGACTCATTCCTAGCATATTGGGGTTTGAAGAATTCTATCCAATTATTAATGGCAACATTGTTTTGAGGGGGTGCGGGCATCCCTCCCCGATCCCACTTCACTATGGACCAGAATAACTTCGAATCTTTAGCTGCACATGCAGTTTTAAGCTCACCCCATAGTTCCTCATCCCATAGCCTCTTAGCCTGTTTTTGTGCACGTCTGTACGTATCTCTTGCTTTCCTGACTGTGTCGGCATTCCCTAGTTGGAGTTCCCTAGTGAGATTCTGGCGCGCCAATCTGCAGCTTTTTCCATACCATCCTTGTTTACTTTGGTTTTTTTTCTCTTTGTTATGGCCTGCTGGTTTTAAGAAAAATGCTTGAAGTCTGCAGAAAAGTTTTTTATGAGCCTCCATGAAAATGTCTCTAAAGTTGGAGATGCTTGTGAGTAGTTTTATGTTATTTACCTCCTCTCCCACTACTCTCTTAATTTCATCCAGCTTTCCCTCATCCTCTATAAGCTTTCCCCATTTTAGTTGCCGTTGGTTGTTTGTACATACTAGATCTAAGGTCACCCTCTATTCTTCTAGGCTTGTCACCCTTTCCTCTAGATAGGGCTTGAAGGCCATGCACAGTGGATTATGATCGCTTTCCATTCTTTTTATTACAATCATATCAATCAGTTTGTTCCAGGCCCTGGTATCTACCAGAAGGTAATCAATTCTGCTAGATGCCCGTCCGTTATCAAATGTGCAATTCCCATCACGGTCTGATAGTGTACGACCATTCGTGGCTCTAAGGCCTCTGGCTAAGCATAGGCTCTTCACTTGGATAGCCACCGTGGTCCATCTTTTAACTGCCGCTATCTCAAGCTCGGGGATTCCCCATTTAATGTCCTCTTCCTCAGCTATGAATTTGTCCTCCTGACCCAAGGGTTCAAAGGTTGTATTTAAATCCCCCCGACAATAATAAGTTGTTCTAGGGGCAATAATTCTAGCTCTTGCTCGAGGACCGTTATTACATTTGAGGTTTCCCCCCCCCTCTGACACCCCTAGCATATATATTAAAAAGGGCTAGCTCTTCGCCATTGTCCCATCTGATGTTAACTGCTAGTATATCCCCAGTTGGGAGTTTGCTGAATTGTACATTTCAATGACTGACGAACCCAGATAAGCAAACCTCCGGATGGGCAGCCTTTACCATTTGCCACTGTAGAAACAAAAAAATGTAGGTACCCCACTCGATATACAGGGCTTTGCGACCATGTTTCTTGAAATAATATAATATCATAATGGTCGATAAAAGCGCACCAATCAGGGGATATTACCTTATTCGCTATCCCAGCGAGGTTCCAAGAAATAAAAGACAGCGATGTATTAGGTGTGGCAAGCCCTGGCTGGCCTAATCTTGGGAGGCTACTTTCTATTATATTCTGCTGTGGTATTTCTACTATTAAAGGTTCCGAAGCGATGCCTGTGGGATTGAATGGGCAATTCTCCTGTACTGGCTCACTGTCATTACACTGGCCTAAGCATCTGCGCCACCCCAAGGAATCAGGCCCTCCCTCCCCAATTTCACTATTGGGAAATTCCATGGGGCTGGCTATCCGAATCGGGAATTGATATGCGAGTCAATCGCAATCATTTAAGTTAGATAGTGCTGCAAATCAGTTTTCTAAGTTAACACCCCAGTCATCTCTTTGGGCACTCCCTTCCACACCCCCACCCCTTCTGTTTGCCACTGTAGTCCATTTAGTTCTTAAGACACTTGATTTTGCAATAAAGCCTCTTCTACTATAGAAGAAGTCAAGTGTGAGAGGGATGATTTGTTGTGGGGGCAAGAGATTAGGTAGGATCTCAGGCAATACTTCTGGCCCCTTGAAATTAAGAAGCACGCAGTCACCTTCAAATCTTTTTGGGCTATTGCCTATCCATTTTACTCTTCTGGCTGTTAGTAATTCCTCTGCAAGTTTCTGTTTGCCCCAATGGGTGATATGCATATTATTCGTTAGCCAGTGTAAAGCTTTGCTTAGAAGTGCTTGGGAAGACTCTATCTGGCCAGGTTTTAGAATTGGAACATTTGCAAGGACCAAAATCAGCGGGGATGCTTCTACGATTAATTCCACTGGACCTGATTCAGGAAGAAAATCTCCCACCTTCCCGCTAGTTACTATTGGATCTGGTGCACAATGGGCATTTTCTGTTGGACATGGTATGGAGATAAGTGCATGAGTCTGAACCACCGACTCCCCACTTTCACCAGTTCTGCCTTCTATGAGTTTAATTTGCTCTATTTTGTCCATCACCTGGTTGGGTATTTCTCCCATATTTTCATTTGTGGACAACAGGAGCCCCTCTAGTTTGTGAACTTTATCGGGTAATTGGTCGATCTTAGATATCAATGGTTTAATTATACCCCTCCTTTTTTGGTCAAACAGTCCCATAAGTTTCTTGATGTTGGCATCATCCCACATCATACTGCCCTCGTCCTCAGCTCCTACGGTGTCTGTATTATTTTTCCTAGGTGGGGTTGCTGGTCTTTTTCTACTAGAACGTAATCCAGTGTGTCTAGGTTGTCCCTTTGTGACCCCTCTTGTCACCCTAGGTGCGGGAACAGGAACAGTTTTAGGGGAACTATCCACCACGATTTCTAGATCTACATCTGAATCATCGTGATCAACCTCGATTATTTTGCTCAATATGACCGGTGACAGTACATTATACACAGGACTATCAGTACCAAACTGGGAGGGCACCCCTTGATCATTGACATCTTCTGCATCCTGTGAGTTAACTCGGGGTTGCTCTGTGTAAGAGGGAACGATGTATTAAGGGCGGGGCAATCAATACTAGTCTGGGTAAACACCCCTAGTCCATTGGGATTATCTAAATCCTGTGTGTTAACTTGAGGGGAGTCAGTTAAAATCATGTTAGGTGTTAGACTCAAACCCAGGGAAGACCGTCTATCATTATTTATCTTAGCAACCACTTGGACTAAATAATTGTCCATGGTGTTTGATGGGGCAATACATTGTTTCTGTTTAGACATGATTGAGAAAAAAAAGAAATAAAAATAAACGCTCCACGATCAGACTGGCCCCTAATGATATCAAGTCTGTCTTACCCAGAGTCACTACTAGCGAGTACTGTTTTGCCCTCTGTCAGTGATCAATAATGGTAACAATAGTACCTCAAGAATTATCTCGAAAAGTAAAAGTCACTCACTAGGATGAATAATCAATATTCCTGGCCCAGTCCAGTCGCTGCCAATCGCGGACTGTCGCAGACTGTCCGCCCTTTGTCCGGGCTTCGTCCGGCGTCCTGCTCGTAGGACGAGGGTATGGATAAATAGGAGGAGTAGGGGGCGGGAAGAGACTCCAGGTGCGCTGCGTTGGACTAGCGCTGAGGACCCTGGGTCTCGCAGTCCCGGCCCCTGTTAGCAAGCAGTACCAGTAGTTCCTCCTTCTGTGCAGTCAAACGCTGGGTCCAGGATAAGGGCAAAAACAAGAGCAGCCTCCACGAACAGTAACCTTTGCAGCAGTCAGCTACGACCTTACAACATTACTATGCTGAAAATTGGGGGTCCACAGCCACTAGACCCACTGAATAGGAGGCTATGAAAGTTGTCTTCAGGGGGTTTGCATAAGAACCACCTACGGTGTCCAACAGCAGCTACACGCCAACATTGACACCATAGAAAAGAGACTGAAGACCCTAGAGGCCACACTTCATAAAACACCGACAGACGGAGCAGAGTGGGCACAAGTTTGGGGGGAGCTACTTGAAATAGAAACTCTTTGGGGGATTGCGGAAAAAGGGCTGTGCTAACCCTTTTAATATTGTTTCTATTGGTCGTTTAACAGCCCCAGTTTTTGCATTGTCGTTTTGAATTGCAGTCTCCCTTTCAATGGGTTCTTGTCAACTTCGTGAAAATCTTTATTGCATTAAAACAGATTGTTTTTACACAACAATGGGATATTTACATAAAAAACTGTCCGTATGACCCATTGAGTACATAAAGGGCAATGTGCAAACCATGTCAAGAGTGCAAAATGCAATACAACTGAAAATCTCTACACAATAACATCGTTCTAGCTTATGTGAATCATACTCAAGTGCTAGGAGCCCCATTTGAAATCTAAAAAGGATGTAAACGTCAGAAAATTGCTATCAGGGCACCCAAATTCCATAGCCAATTTAATCCCAACAGGATCCTTCTACCTAACGCCAACCAGTTATTTCATTCATCTTCACATTTAAATTAGATTTTTTATAGTAACTGTATGGATCCCTTGTGGTGGATATCATACCAAAGTTCACAGAACCTAATCATCATTAAAAAAAAAATGTTTTTCAGGTCGGCTATGTAAATAGTAAGGAGTACCCACCAAGATTTTGAATCAGGACTGACCAGGGCTGCTCTTGAATTAAATTATTTCTTGCTTGCGTACATCCTTCTTAAAAATACTTGGCTACAGCATAAGCTGATCTGGGATCAGAAACACCGTCCGCCGCTTTTCTGCCGCGGTCGGCTTGCGACCGTGGCGGAAAAGCTCTAATATGGTGGCGGTGTCTTAAGCACCGTCCGCCGCAATGTTAAAAATGCGGGATGCACCCGTCACTGTGGCGGATGTATCCTAATTCGGGCACAGAACCTCCGCCCTTGTGGCGGACGGTCCCTGCCCCAGACAGGATGGCGGACGGACAAAGTCCGTCCGCCATCCTAATCGGCCCCTAAGTCTCTGGAGAGTATAAGCTGTGCAAGCAAATAAAACACAAGATTGTTAGAACTGGGGTTTTAATTGTTAGAGGTATGCACCCTGTCCAATCAGGAACCACCATTCCAGTCAGGTTAATCTAGATAGACATTAAAGTATAGCCTGTGCTCTTATTCTGGTAGCTTGGCACAAAGCAGTCAGGCTTATCCAAAGAGGCAATGTGTAAAGTATTTTTGCAACACACACACACAGTAACACAATGAAACACAAGACAAATACTCCACTCAGGATTACACAAATAGATTATATTTTTGTGAGTAAGAAAAGATCAAACCAACAACAATCAAATAAGTAGAACCAGAGATATGAATTTTCAAAGAATAAATCAAAACGTAGTGCTTAGATTTAAACAGTGCCTAGGGGTAACATGAAGTTGCACTGGACTGGGGTAAATCCAAAGTTCAGGCTGATCATCAAAGCAGTGTCAAAGGGCAATGGGTCGGTTCCGATCAGCACAAAGTCATCACTAGGTTGATTTTTATGGTTCTGGACAGCAGAAATCACCTTTCAAGGGCCCAGGACTGGATTGGCCCCACTTGGCATGGCAGGACTCACAGATTGCAGAGTCCAGGTGCCGTTGCGTGGTTGAAGAAACTCTTCGGTGGCCCTGAGATCTTCAGAACAGTGGGTCAAGCTGGCATGTCTTTGGGGTCATACTTGGTTTTAAGTGAGATGGGTCCAGTCCTTTTCCTCAGCAGGGAAGAGATCAGCAGGCAGAAGGGCAGCACAACACAGCAGAAGAGCAGTTTTTCTAGAGCAGCAGTCAAACAACATGGCAATTCCTGTAGCACTGCAGTCTTTACTCCTGGCAGAGTTTTTCACAAGTTCAGTAGTGTGTGTATTGGTAGGGTCTAAGCCCCAGTACTTATATCCAGTTGTATCTTTAAAGTGGATAGGAGTGCAAAGCAGTAACTTTAAGTGCATTGGTTCCCCTTTCATACCAGCACTAACTTCCTACAAGTGGCATTTCTAACAAAGTAATGTTAAATCCAACTTTACTCTTAAAGATGATTTATCATTACTATTCCAAAGATATAAAACATGAGCAGCTACTCCTTTCTAATCAGGAAGTACAGCATTAAACTGTATTGAGGAGTTCCCAATGATAACCTATGACAGGAGTTGGCCTCGCAGTAGTGATAAAGAAATGTAGCTGTTTGTCACTACCAGGACATGTAAAACTTTCAAGTACATGTCCTACCTTTTAGTTACACAGAATCATACCCTGAGGGCTACATAGGGCCTACGTTAGAGGTGACTTATGTGTAATAGAAGGGGGCTTTGATGCTTGGCAAATGGTTTTGACTTCCGAGTCGAAGTGTCAGTAAACTGCACACACAGACCTTACAATGGCAGGCTTGAGACAGGCTACTTATGTGGGTGTCACAACCAGTGCCGCAGGCCCACTAGTAGCATTTCTATTACAGGCATTGAGTAAATGATATCTTATTATTTATTATGATTTAGGAGTTTATAAAGTGCACAGCTACCCCCAATAGGGGTATCCCGGTGCTAAGGCAGACCGCAGATGATAGGCGCGGAGAAGGGAGCTAGAGGTTGGTGAACAACCAGGTTTTCAAGGCACGTTGAAATATAGGTACTGATTCAGGGGAACGGAGGGACTTAAAAGTAAATTGAATATATCAATTGTGTATCCATCAATGTTGCAATGTTTAGGGGAGAAGCCGATGCACTTTAGCATTGTTAAACACTGGTGATGTGAGCAGAGTCCTAAAGCCAACAAAAAGATACAACAAAAAGAGGAGGTATGTTGGTAAAACTTTTTGGGGAAGACCACCTTAAGGATGATAGGTCTAACATTGCGCTATAGCTTCATTATGAATGTTACAAACTGGTCATATCAATGATGAAATGGGTGTGGTTGACCATTTGACCGTAAACACATTGAGAGGTAATGATTCAAACCTAAATTGGATGTATAATTTTCTGTCTTTTGGATCAGTAATATAGTCCACAAAATATTTAAAGATCTTAATGGTCTTAAATTTGGAATAATATTATTAATCCACTCAATTTCATGAAATCTGTCCTGCTTAGCTATCTCTTGCAGGACTTCAGCATAAGGAAATAGTTCCAGTGTGTCTCTCAACCTCTTCAGAACAATAAGGGTCTGATTTTGCTTCATCTAGGATCAGTTTCCTCCCTATGTGAAGTTTGAGTAGATATATCTGTGTACTGGAGGCAAGAGAGACTACATTTCTGTTGGAAACGGGACCCCCGGCTGGCCAGGGCTTTCGCCAAAGTCAGTCAGAGATCCCTATTCCCAAGTCAGGGCAAGGGAGTCACACAACAAGATAACCCCTGCTCACCCTCTAGGTAATGTGGCGCGAGCAGCAAGGCTAAACTTGGAGGCGATGTAAGTTAAGTGTTTGCGCGCGCACCCCCAGCAACAACAACCAAAGGCCCACCACAAAGGAAACTCCACACCAGGTTATATGAAAATAGCCTTTGTATTATAATAAACATACATTAGATAAAACACACATATTGTTACACTGTGCCAACAGGCACGGGCAGAATTTACAAGGGATAATGTACAGGACAGGGCCACCTGGACCACTGTCAAGGGTATGCACTTTTAGAACTTAGCACTTGTAGAAGGTAAAATCACTGTAGCACACAATAAAAAAATAGAGCACACAACCAGTAATCATTGGTAACAGGACCTCACTAGCACCACCTGTACTAGGGAGAAAACAACCACCTGCATATCACAATACCTGTAGGGGTGTAAGAACATAACACATGATGCAATGCATAACATTCATTCAGAGATGTAAGAAGGGAAAACACATGATGCATCACAATACATTCAGAGGTGTAAGCAAAATGAATAATTGCGCCAACCTCGCTTAAGTCACCACCTGTGACTGTCCCTAGGCCAACTGGCCTCTTTAGGGCTAGGACGCCCTGTGTCCCAATGTCAGGGCCTAAACGTAGCAGCTGCCCACGAAGTGCTGGGCAGCTGAATCATCAATAATGGGCCAACGCTGGAGCCTCGCAGGCTCTGCCCAACTGACTGTCTCTCAAGAGCCTCACTGGGCTCTAAATATCAATTATGCCCCTGAGCCTCTCAGGGCTCAAAACGAAGCAATGCAGCCCCTCTGGGATCTGAATACAAATGGCACCCTCGGAGCCTCTCTGGGCTCAAGAACAGGAAATGCCCTGAGCCTCTCAGGGCTCGTCACGAATGTGGGCAGGGGGGGCCCCTCTCGGGGGACCCCAGAACAGCTGGAGAGCCACTCAGGGCTCGAAGAACACTGGACGGGCGCCCTGAGCCTCTCGGGGCTCGTCACCGAGGTGGCCGCAAGAGCCTCTCAGGGCTCGAACACAGGAATGCCCCTGAGCCTTCTCTAGGCTCACTGAATCACGGTGGGTGCAGAGCCTCTCGGGGCTCGAAGAACGATGGGGCCGGGTCTGAGCCTCGCAGGCTCAAACAACAAAGACCTGGCCCCTCGAGTCTCGTAAAGCACTTGCGGGGCACGCTGGAGTCCCTCTCGGGGGACTCGGGGATACAGAATGCCGAGGACAGAGACGCGACCCGGGGCACGCCCGCACTCACCAGGTACTTCGGGAGGCGGCGTCTCCTCGCGGCGTCGGCTCTTCTCGGTGGGACTTCCCTTCTCCCTCGGGAGCCTCGGCAGGCTGCTTCTCTGCTCCGCTGCGGGGGCGGGACTTCCGGTCTGCCTCTCCCGGGCTACGCTGTGATTGGCCGGGCACACGAACACTTCCGGGTCGCCGCGGGCAGCGCTGTGCTTGCTTTAGATAGGCAGACGGGGTCCCATTATCCGAGGAGTGGGCTCCCTCGTGATAAATTAATATCTCCAAAACGGGCACAATAAAAGCTGCAGATGAGCGGGGTGGCACCCACGCCGCTAGATCACCTCACGGGGCGATCAGATGTCGGGTGGGCACCGGCTGGGCACCACAAGCGCTAGCAGCGCTAGCAATGAAGGACAGGCGCTCCCAAGCGCCACAGGGCAAAATAAAGCGCTTTCAACTGCTAGGCAGGAGACTCCAGCGCTCCCCAGCGCTGAAGGGCAGAGAGCAGCGCTCTCAGGGCTGCAGGCAAGGAATCCTCAGTGCTCCCCAGCACTGGAGGACAGGACAAGGCTCCAGCAAGGGCTGGAGGCAGGCAGGGGGGCAAGGCTGGGCCAGAGCCAGCACACTGGGTCTCCAGGCAGGGAGACACCCCAAGTGGCGGTCCTCCTGGCCCCAGCAGCAGCAACAGCCCCCTCTGGCAGGATCCAAAAGCAGAACACATTCATGGGGACACAGCCCCTTCTTATACTGTAAAATCCTTTGTTTCAAGGTGCAGGGTGGGGGGAAAACCAGTTGCAGCTGGTTCTGGAGCACTCTTGATGGCCCAACCACCCATTTCATTCACTGGGGAGGCTAGGGTCGTTAGGCACACCACAGGGGGGCGGAGCCAGCATTGTGTGGGGAAAACCCAGCCCATCCAGGACACAGGTACACTCCTCCCACCCATCACTCATGCTAATCTCACACTCACCACCGGGCAGACCCATCCAGACTTCCTGGAGCCTGGCATGCCAGCCAGCTCCAGCCAATCACGCTCCAGCACCCTCACTGCACACACATATCAATGACCAGAAGTAGCACTTCCCTTCTAGACACATACATGCCGCATACACCATTGCGCAGCATTCATTCCCATGAGTTCACACATACCAAACTCGAGCCTGTACACCCCACGATTCAGAAAAGGGGGTGGTGATGAACAGAGTGTCTGAATTAAGCAGACCACTCTTACCCAGTCCAAAGATCAGGGCTTGATCCATCACCGTTATTTAGCTCACTGCCCCATCCCAGCTCAGAACCTGGCTATATGCAAATTAGTCTGTCCCTGGCCCAGTGCATCATGGGAACAGGGCAGACCAAACTACCAAGCCAATTCTTCACCAGAAAGGATACAAGCTACCGGGGACCGGTTTCTGGCATTTCAGCCTCGTCGGCCCGGCTTGCTTGAATCCTGATGGAGCAGTGAGCAAGGGACTCATGTCTGAGTATACTCTGCCACACCTATAGTGGCCAAAAACGATTCAGAAAAGGGGGTGGTGATGAACAGAGTGTCTGAATTAAGCAGACCACTCTTACCCAGTCCAAAGATCAGGGCTTGATCCATCACCGGTATTTAGCTCGCTGCCCCATCCCAACTCAGAACCTGGCTATATGCAAATTAGTCTGTCCCTGGCCCAGTGCATCATGGGAACAGGGCAGACCAAACTACCAAGCCAATTCTTCACCAGAAAGGATACAAGCTACCGGGGACCGGTTTCTGGCATTTCAGCCTCGTCGGCCCGGCTTGCTTGAATCCTGATGGAGCAGTGAGCAAGGGACTCATGTCTGAGTATACCCTGCCACACCTATAGTGGCCAAAAACGATTCAGAAAAGGGGGTGGTGATGAACAGAGTGTCTGAATTAAGCAGACCAAAGTCCGACAATTTCTCAAAAACATATTTTTTGATCTAGACATATCTGCTACATTGTGGAAGTCGCAGAGCTCTTCCCCATAAATAGCAGCACCCGCGACCTTCGAATCAAAAAGCTGTAGGGCTGGAGCAACTGGCTTACTATGTGATGTGAAGTGTTTTTTCGATATAGTGCCCACAATTTGTTTATGATTTTTTTTTAAACTCCAATTTATTTGGTTGTGCACAGACAATGTCTAGACACAACTTCATTAGAACAAGAATTGCGGATGGGTATTTCTGATCACACTTTGATAGCCCCTCCCCAAACCCGAATCTGACCACTTTCTACACCCATGTGCTACCAGGCGAAGTCATAAGATCAAACACCAAAGACCCTCTCCGTAATCCTCTCCAATCAGTACAGCAGCCACAGCTTTTTGCCCCACACTTATTTGTATTTCCTTGGACACCCTTGGGCCAGGTACACTGGTTGCTCCTGTGAAGCTCACCAGTCTACGTCCCTCTGCCATTGGGTAATTGTGCGGGGATTGGAGTTCTTCCATTTGATGGCAATGTTTTTTTTCGCCACCACCAGGGACGTACTCAAGAATGTTCTGTCTGCCCTAGATCCTTCTATGCCTGGGGTGTGTAGGGCACTTCCAATCTCAATGTTCTCTTCAGTTTCCCCATCACCTTTGCCAAGTAATTTACCACAGGGACGCAGGACCAGGCCATATGATAAAAGGCTGCGGGTTCTGTTGCACAACAGGGCCATCTCGGGGGAGGCAGGCAGACAGCCAGCTAGGTATAATCTAATGAGTATGAGCTATGCATAGCTGAGATGGTGATCACTTGGGGGGCCATGACAGAATCCCTTCAAACGTCATTGTCCATCGGGACCAGCCAACCCGCCCATCTGGTTTGTAAGTGGTCCAGTGTGGTAGGGGAATATAATGAGGGATTTGTATATCCTGGAGACCCCTCCTTGACCCATTTCCCCCATAAGTAGCTTCACTTCCAGGGGGTTAAACTTGGGGAGTGAGGTTCCCTTAGGTAAATGTGCTGCAAACGCATGCCAGAGCTGGAGGTATTCATGAAATTGTGTGGTGGTAAGTGAGTATAAGTGCTGGAGGCCCTGAAAAGTTTGGAGCTGACCTTCCTTTCAAATGTCACCGATCTGGCAAATACTGATCAGGTCCCATTTCTGGAATCCTTCTAATCGTGCCACCGCACCCATCCACGTGACCTGTCATAAGGGTGTTTGCAGTGTCAGCTTATGGGCCCATCGGCCGTAACAGAGAGCGGACAACAGATCTGGTGACAGGGGGGATACTCTGGGGAAATGGTGAACCTTATAGCATTGCTTGAATCTGTGAGAGTCCCAATATGGTGTGTTCCAACTGGTAGGCCGGGTCTGCCCACACTCCTGACATACACTTTTTGATCACCAGTAAGTGGGTGGCTATATAATACAAATACAGGTTTACCAAACCCATACCTCCATCATAGGGGATGTTAGAAATGGGGGTCTCTAGTTGGCAGAGGTAGGTACCTTTGTCCAAATAGGGACTCTTGCTTCTAGTCGGGGTAAGGGGGATACACACTTTAGATTACCCCTGCTCACCCCCTCGGTAGTATGGCATGAGCTGACAGGCTTACCCCAAAGGCAATGTGCAAAGTATTTGTACCAACACTCACAGTAACACAGTGACAACACCACAAATGGACACTACACGGGTTTATATAAAATATAGAATCTTAATCTACACTTTAACAAGACCAAAATAACAAAAATCCAACATACAATATTAAGAAAAATTACTTTCCAAAGGTTTTAGCAACTGAGTCCACAGAAAAATATAGATGCTTGATTTCTTGCAAATTACCTGTCATTGCGACAAAATTCACGAAGCCAAACAGCTGCAGCAATGGGAAGCGTAGAAAAACAAAGAGATGTTTTCATTCCTGAGACCTTTGTGGATGCGATGCTACAGTTCCGCTGGACACAGGGGAATGATGCGTCGGGTCCGGTCTGTAGGGGGAATCTGAGATGACTCAAATCTGTGAGTGATGCATTGGGGAAAACTTGCCGCACGGGGGTGATGCATGAAAATCCAGAATGCGTCAGCGTTGAGCGGCGCTGCATCAATTTCTTCAGCCGCGATCCCTTAATGCGTCGATTCTTGCAGTGGTGACTGGCGCTGCGTCAGTTTCAGCAGCGGCACAGGGAGTTTATTCTCGCACCATGATGTTGCGTCAGAACAACAGTTATAAGAAGAGCAATGCCTCCAGATGCCACACACAGCCACAGGTACTCCTGGGAGGTCAGAACTCCAGAATTCAGGGGAGCTGGGGGTGAAGTCTTTGTGTTCCTGAGACTTCAAAACAGGAGGCAAGCTCTACTCAAGCCCTTGGAGACTTTCCGCTAGCAGGGGACACAGCACAGAGCAGAGTCCTTCTCCTTTCCTCGGCAGAAACAGCAACTGCAGGCCAACCCCAGACACACATCAAGGGTAGTACTTATCCTCAGTTTCTCCAGCTCTTGTCCTTGGCAAAGGTTCTGCTTGATTCCAGAAGTAGCACACATTTGAGGGATTTTAGGTCTAATACTTATAGCCTAAAATGTCTTTGTTCTCTTTGTGCAGAGAAGCCCTGTGCCCAGTTAAAAAAAACAGTTCTGGGGGGCACTTTGCAAGTACACAACAACCTCCATTGTCAGTGTGAGCCCTGGCTTCAGACACACCACAGGGGGGTGGAGTCGTCATTGTAGAAGGCAGACACAGCTGTATTCAGGTGCAGGTGCTACTCTTCCAACCACTCCAAATGCAGATCAGCTATTCAGCCTAGCGCTGACTCATCCAGACTCTCGGGAGCCACTGCACATCCCAGCCCCTGCCACTCCAAAGCCAGACAGTCAATACACATCCTTGCAGAAGCACACAGGATGGCTAAGCAAGAAAATGTCTACTTTCTAAAAGTGGTCTTTCGATCACAGAATGTAAAAATCCTAAATTATGCATCTTTAAATTCTGAGTTTAGGCATACTAAACTTTATTTCCCCATCTGGTTCAAGTGGTAAAGTATATTTATAAGATGTTATAAATTAACTACCATGCTTTCCTTTAGGGACAAATAGCCTTTGAATGGTGAAAAACTAAATTGCCAGGTTTTCACTATCAGGATCTGCCACACACATCAGGGCGTATCCTACCTTTCACAAACACCGCACCCTGCCCACTAGGGTACCTTGGGCCTACCTTAGGGGTGACTGACATGTAAGAAAAGGGAAGTTTAGGGCCTGGCAATTGGTTACACTTACCAAGTCAACATGGCAGTTAACAGCTGTGCACAAACACTGCGGTGTCAGGTCTGAGTTACTGTTTCAAGACTACTTTTGGGGGTGGCACAATCAGTGCTACAGGCCCACCAGTACTATTTAATTTACCAGCCCCGGCACACTCCACTCAGTGCACACTACTAGGGACTGACCAGTAAATAAAATATGCCAATCAGGGAGGACCAATAACACTAACAATTTACTCATGGAGCACTTGCACTTTGACTCTGATCAGCAGTGGCAAAATGCCCAAAACATCCAAGCCAGCAGAAACGAAATCCAGCACATCATCAAAAATACAGGAGGTAGAGGCAAAAAAGTCAAGGGAAACCATGCCAAAGATGCCAAGTCTAACAGGGGGCCAGATGACATAATGCCAATGCCATGTGGGACCTCAAATTACCCCACAGGAACACAGTTGACATTCTGTCTATGGTATGGAACCAGTATCTAGGTAGGTGCAGAGGCGTATTTTTTAAGACGTAGAGGAAACTGGGAAGGATCATCATCTTGTCCAGTGCGATCTTTCCCGTCGGATTTAAGGGAAGAGTATGCCAGTTCCACAGCTCTTATTTGGTCCTCTTAAGTAACAGGGTATGGTTCAGGGACCAAGTGAGTTCCGGGTGTAAAGTTATCCATATCCCCAGGTACTGGAAACTCAGTCGATGGATTGGGATGGTTGTTTGCCAGTCAAAGCAATCTCAGGAAGGGTGTAGTTGGACCAGTATGGATTTAGCAGGGTTGAGTTTCAGACCTGAGTCTTCCCCAAAGCGTTAGAAGATCTGAAATCAGCTGTGCCCGAGCATGCAGGGTCCGCCATATATAGGAGCACATTGTCCGCGTACAAAGCTACACGGTCTTCATGGCAGGAGCTCCACCACCATCCCAGGATTTGGGCATCTCATCTAATGAGGCAGGCCAGGGGTTCAATGGCTAGCCAAAGAGTAGGGGGGAGAGGGGACATCCCTGCCGTGTGCCACATCTTATGTAGAACTCTTCGGATAGGGTACCGTTGGTCATGACCTGGGCCAAGGGGCTAGAATATAGCACCTTGAGAAGCCCTCTGAAGTACGGACCAAAGCCAAAACAGGCCAATAAGGCTACCAGGTATCCCCAGTCCACCATAAGAAAGGCCTTCTCAAAATCTATTAGTAGGAGAGCCAGGTATAGTGGGAGGAGGCGTCGATGGGCTAGAGCTAACTGTAGGCCTCGTAGACAGTGTCTCATGCTCCTACAGGGAATGAACCCACATAGATCAGGGTGTACATGGGTTGTAATTATACCTTTGATTCGTTAGCATTGATGCATACAGCTTGACCTCTGTGTTAATGAGTGAGATTGGGTGGTACGCCGAGCACTCGATGCAGGGAGGGTCGGTTTTCCAGATTTACACAATGTTCGCAACATCAATTTTGAATGCAAAGTCTCCCTTCTGCACTGCCTCTTCATACAGAGCAAGAAGGTGTGGG
This sequence comes from Lissotriton helveticus, assembly GCF_964261635.1. Classification (NCBI taxonomy): domain Eukaryota; kingdom Metazoa; phylum Chordata; class Amphibia; order Caudata; family Salamandridae; genus Lissotriton; species Lissotriton helveticus. Next base: position 25,261,759 of record NC_136063.1, read on the forward strand.
AGCAGAAGCTTTTAAGGCCAGATAATATTCCACTGGGTACCCATCGGGACCCGGGGTTTAGTTTGTGGCCAATGACAAGATGGCTTGGTCAGATGAGGGTTTGGTCCAGCGAATGGGTCTCTGCTTTGGACAGTCTGGCAAGTGGGACCTCCCTTAAGCAATTTGCGTTAAGGTTTGCAACAGGGCACTGGGTAGTGGAGTAGAGCAGTTTGTATTAAGATGCAATGGTCTGGGCGATTGCCTCCGGTGTCCGGTGTGCATTACTGTCTCGGTCAATTACCTCGGGGATTATCCCAGAAAAAGCGAATAGAGAAAAAAACAGGCACAGAAATCAGAAAACAAAGCGAGATAGCAGATGAGAAGAGGGCTGTTCCACTGGGCCACCAGGGATGAGGCGCAGTCAGGAGCCAGCGGGTGGTGGAGGGCTTCAAACAACACCCTGGCATGGAGCTCAGGTTCAAGGCTAGTCCCCCAATGGTGGAGCTGGGTGGGGGGGAGCAGTGATACTGACCAGGAAGGTCAGTGGTCTTGCATACTTTCTGAACAGTGCAGGAAGAGGGAGCTGTACCTCTTTCTTTAAAAACCCTGCTCCCTTTCCCTGCCTTATTTATAAATCATTGCAGTGCATACCCCCTAGAATCACTTACATAGTCTGCAGTAATCGCTGCAGAATATGTATGGGCACTGATGGTATGCACTGCAGTGCAGTGGTTTCTAAACAGGGCGAGAACAGGGAGCCATCTTTTATGTTAAGGAACCACTGTGGATTAACCTGTAATCATCAGTGTTTTTCCACACTGTTTAGAAATTAAACCAGATTAATTTAGCTGGTGGAGCAGCAGAATTTATCAGACATGAAAAATGAGGGCCTCATTAATGAAAGGTGTTGCATCACTGGTTAAAAGAAGTGATGCAACACTTTTCATTGTGCCCTCCTTGCGACACCTTGGATGTGCTGTATTTACAGTACAGCGTTCCATGTCTAAAGGATTCACCTGGTGGTGCAGTAATATAGCAATTCTGGAGTGTGTCGGAAATCATACACAAATCCAGCAATTTTTCATTACACAAGGGCTACTTACAAGTAAAAGTGCCTGCATCAGTCCTTATGCCTGCTGAGAAACAGACGTTAGGATTTGACGTAGTGAACGTGTAAAAGTGGCGTAGAAAAATCTCATAGACTTCGACAAGCCATTTTTATGGGGGAACGCCCACCCTGCATACATTATGCCTTACCTGTGCTGCAGGGGTTTACAAAGTCATGCATCCGCCTACATGCATCACTTTGTAAAAATGAGCAGTGTGGTACATTTTTTACGCCGCTGCAGTGTCACAAAAAGTAACGCGACAGCGGCATAAGCCCTTCATAAATGAGGGCCTAAGTTTCTGATTAATGCAGAGCAGAGATTTGACAAAGATTAGTGTTGAAGCAATGAGCGAGCAGAGTAGTTTATCTCATTCATTATCGGTTTGAACCCAGTGAAACAGTTATTTATTAAGATGACCATAGCATTGTTGCTTTCAGTGACAACTCACTCATACATACATACTGTGACAAATGTCCCCACATGCCCAGGTCCCAAAATGGGCATATATATATTTCACAATCTAATTTAACAAACATGGTCAATTAATGAAGAAGGCACTTGGGAGAAGAAGCAATACATTGACAAGAGGGTAGAGCCACCTACAACTGGAAGCCCCCACATTTGAAGGCCCCTGGATGGCTGCTCTTACCCTTGTTTTAGGTGCCCCCCCTGGAGCCCATGTGAGGCTGTGAAATGTAAACAGTTTCAAGCTCCTTACCTCAAAGCACAACTCTGACCAGGAGGGCGCTGATGGCCGCTGCCAGGGAGAGCAGCGTGTAGCTGATCCTTGCACTGTTCGCTCCGTTGCACAGGTTACTGGAGCAGCAGGTAGTTTTAGTTGTCACACCTAGAACAGTGTATGAGCCTTCTGTGCAGGATGATGTACAGCTCTTGGTCATGTATGTAGTCCCTGTGAAGAAGTACAAGGATTATTCAAAATGCACTCAAAGACCCCATGGGGTCTCAGTATTACAGAGTGAATGAATAGAGAAACAAGGGAGGTAGACTGACTCTGACACCGCTTAGGAGAATGACAATGACACATCTTAACTTCTCCTTGGTCTTCAGTGTCACCTTTGTCTCTACATTCCCCTCGGCTGTTCTCATTTTCCAAAGCAGCCCTGTTTTAAATCAAAAGAAGGTTTTCTTTTGCACCAAGTCTGTGAGTAGGTTGCATACATTCACTGCACTTTCTACAGTAACAAAATCTGATGTCACACCACAGTCCTCAGCTGACTGATACCACAGGCTGTAACCATGAACCATCATCAGCCTCAAAATACTGAATGTGTTTTATCACCTGAGCTACCACGACTAAGTTTGTGACCTCTGTGCTCCAATCCGGAGTGTTCTATTACCCGGGCGAATCAACAACTGATATTCTGGCCCTAACCTTGGTAGGTTTCTATCTGTCATCTAACCTTGAGCAATTCTACTTCTTGACTCCCTCCCAGCCAGCTAAAAGTGCACCCTCTAAGACAGAGTGCATTCTATATGCTGAGCAGCCCCTTCGCCCCCACAGCCAGCTGCTGGTGTGTCCTGTGACACTAGTGTGTTTCATCAACTGAGCCACCAGTCAGCTGATTACCCTGGGATAGTTCTATCATCTGACTCCCACACTGGCTCATACACAAACCTCTAACCCAGAAGTGTTCTGTCACCTAAAAGCCAAGCCTACTGTTACTGTGATTTCTAACCCTTAGAGAGTTGGTATATACCTGCTTCCCCATGCTCTAAAGTATACTGGTTGTGTATTTGACCCTTTCCAATACAGGAATTGGCTCAAACAATTCAACATTTGGTAAACTTGCCTCTCCATTACTCCAAAGATGTCTTTATCTTTCTGTAGATGAAACATCCAGAATCCCAAAAATATTTTACATGAGGCCTTCAGTATTGGACACACTACCCTACATGAGACATTTAGAACTGAACATAATATTTAAAACAAGTGAACACAAACTAAATACAATGGGCCAGATTCACAGACGTAATCTGAAAGAAAGTCTAACTTTACAACTTTCGATATTCACATAGGGCATTTATGAGTAGTAACGTTAGACTTTTGGTCAAAGTTAGACTTTTGCCCTAAACGGAGACCAAAAGTCTAACTTTACTACTCGTAAATGCCGTAATGTTAGACTTTTGTCTCAGATTACTTCTGTAAATCGGGCCCAATATCTGAGTTGCCATCTTCTAGAGCTGTACACAATAATATAGACCTCTTCATCATGCCCTAGACTAGCCCACCAGAAATAGGCAAATTATTGGAGATGTGGTTACCAGATAAGACTTGCAGTAAGACCTTCAGGCCAAAGTCAATATCAACAGATCAATATCAATCTCATCCTCATCTCTACTATTGACATCAAAGCTACTAAGACACTCCTCCTGGTCACATGGGCTGGACACAACATCCTTTGACTCTGCCCCATATGGAAAACCTGGAGCACTTGTAAAACCTAAAAAAAGGGCTGCACCATTCAAGTGAATACATACATAGTACGCGCCACCCCAGAGAATGTATTTTAAAATCTTAAATACACCATGAACAAGTATAGTGTACTTCAATTAGCAATAGAAACTTCAGTACAAGACCTTTCAGAGGCAGATACAGATTTGCAAATTTCACATGTAAGAGCATCAAAGGAGCATCACAACCAACTCTTCAACAAAACAAAAATGTGAGAATCTGTCACCTGTCATGCTTGTGTTCAAAAGTGACGGCAAATGGAGAAACATTCTAAACATTCATACATTAGAAATATATATTCTAGTACTGGAACCAGTGATAACTTGTCACATAAATTTTTTAATTATTTAATTAATGGTAGTGAGGACCAACCTTAGAAACAAATGTGGCATGCTTTTTTACAGAGGAGTTGGGTGTGGGGCTACAGGAGGGCATGGTAGAACATAAAAGGAGCCACTTTAAACTTTCTGTTATTCCATATTCTTGCATTCAATGGTCATTCATTCTATAATTGTTTCTCTTATGAGTTGACACATTTTGTCTCATAACGATTTGGACTGTGACATGGGTCATGTCTTTTAATAAATATTCTACTTAAATAAGTTTTACCTATAGTGAGGCAAAAGAGCACTTTTTATGAGCACCCTGTATAAAGAAGTAGTTAGCATAGCTGAACTCCCTGAATTCTGCACTAATCCATGCAGTTGAAAAGATCACTTGTCTAAGAGCACACAATTTTAATAATCAGCCACCACTTGACACACATACACACATCTCAGGCACTTCTTACACTGAGCGCTAATCAATTAAAGCTCTGTGTAAACATGACTGTGGTCCTCATCCACCACTAAATTTAAGCTCAGCTCAGATCCTTCTCATGTATCTCTAAATAAACCTCAACACAGTTTAGACGCTTCTTAGACTAAGCGCTCTTCGACTCACTCTAAATCTAAGCTCAATTCACTGTGGTCCTCCGTTACCGCACAACAAATGTAGAAATAGCTCAGACCCTTCTTAAACTGATCACTTCTCACCTACAGTCTCAAATGTATGAGATATAAAGGAAAAGACCTATAAGAAATTGGGTTGTGGTTTGACTGGGGTGTGAGCCCTTGAGAAGCAATAGTGACAATTCTTGTCAGGGTGAGGTGTAAGTCAACCCTAAATTAACCTGTGCTCACTCCTCCCGTAGCTTTGCACAGAGCAGTCAAGCTTTACTTAAAGGCAATGTGTAGAGTATGTGTGCAATGTTTCAAACAGTAATAAAGAGAAAAGCATCACACAAAACAGAGCCCACACCTAGTTAGAAAAAGAGAGTAAATCCTAATAAATAAAACAGGACCAGAAAGGCAAAGATACAATCACTAAATCTAGAGATATTCACCTTTTAAGGTGTTTGCGAAAATAGCTCTGAAAAACTGTGGATATCTGGTCGCACCTGACCGAGACAAAGTCACAAGTTCAAGCCAACCGGATTGAGCATGGATAGCTACAGGGAACCAGTAAGACCTGCTCAGAAAAGTACTTTAAATACTGGTTTGCGGGAATTACAAGGATCTGATTCAAAAATTAATCACGCAGTGAAAGCGGTGCATAAGTTCCGAGATACGATGAGGCTGTGTTGGAAGGGCCGGTATTGTCGTGGAGGGTCTTGTTGACGGGAATTGCAGTGTGAAGTTCGTGTCAGGGTGTGGCCAACAAGTCGGCAATGCGTCGGTTCCAAGGAGCTGGAGGCTGCGATGCATAATCCGTCTTTGTCGTCCAGCCTGCCATTGACCAGGGGTGTAATTACCTGTACCAAAAATGTGTAGCTCAGTGGGTGTTCCAATGAGACTGCAGAGGAGAAGCAGTTCTTTACAATAGGTCGAATCCACACAGCAGCGGTAATGAGTTGGTTCTGCTTGAATTGCGCCACACAGCAGAGGAGAGGTGTCAGTTCTGCTACATCCACAGAGGGTGGCAGAGCACCTTAAGCCCACTTCCAAGTATCCAGGAATGGGGTGGCACCATTTGGCATGGTAGACCCACAGATGTCAGAGCTCAGGTTCAGGTGCAAGGTTGTTGGAAGCCTGTTGTGTCCCTGAGGCTTCAGATCGGGAGGCCAGCCAAGTAGTCGTTTGAGTCATTCTGGGTTCTTTGTTCAAGAGATGCAGGTACAGTCATTATCTCCCAGGCAAAAGAGTGGCAGGCATCAGGTCAGCACAGCAGGGCCGCTGTCCTTCAGAGCAGCAGTCCAGAAGAGTGGTAGTCATTTCAATAGTACAACAGTATATTTTCCAGTCAGAGTATCCGCAGATCCAGAAGTGTACTGAAAAGTTAGGGTTGGTGTCTGAGGTACAGTACATATACCCAGTTGTGCCTTTGAAGTGGTAGGAAGCTTCTAGAAGAATGCATTTGAAGTGCACAGGTGTCCTGTCTACACTGGCTACAGACTAACTATGGGGAGATGCAGACCTTTGTGTGGAGACAGGACACATCCAATTCAAGTGTAAGTGTGGCTGCAAGCAGTTCCTCCCACCCATCCTTACAGTGATTGCCATCCAGTCAAACCTAAGTTACTCATTCCGTGTGGCTGTCTAGGAGGAATACACAAAGCCCAACTGTCAGCTACACCCAGTCATGTGAACCAGAGACAGGCTACAGACACCAAATGGATAAGGCAAAAAAATGCCTGCTTTCTAAAAGAGGCTTTTTCAAAATTGTAATTTAAAATCGACTAGATCATAAATTAGGATTTTTCATTACCATGCAAGAGACACAAAATAGGAATTGGTTACCTGTTCCCATGGGAAAATTACAATTATAAAATGTAACAAGCTAACTCCAATATCATCATACGAGAGAGGTAGGCATTGAAGTAGTGAAAAATGAAAGTACTAGTTTTTCACAACAAGGACCTGTAAAACTTAAAGGACATGGAAAGCCCTGTGGGCTTTCCAGGTCACACCCTAGGGGTGATTTATATGAATTAAACAAGCATTTGCAATGCAATAGGTATTGCATTAAAATTAGTTGAAGCTATTGGCATTGTCAATGACAATGCCTTTTATTTATGTTTTAAAAACAAAAATAAAAGACATTGTTATTTGCGATACCAATAGCTCAAACTCGCGTAAATGCGAGACCTATTGCAGGGTAAGCCTATTAAGACTCTTTTTGGGGCCCATAATCCATTGTGTACCCATGCAGAGCAGGCTATTTGGTGACTATACAGTCATTCTGCATAGTATCGACCCAATAAGGCAGGGGTTGCAGGAAGATTTCCCTGTAACCGGTTTTCTAGATTTAGACATGACAAATGTATATACATTTAATCTAAAGAAAACTAGTTTAAAGATTCAGTGGGTAACCAGAAAGTTTTTCAGGTGTTGCTGTCTGTCGTAGACACAACACCCCTGCAATAAGGTATCCATGTACATTTTCCCTAGCTACCAAACAGATGACAATGAAGAACTAAGTAGCTTACACTGTACAGCACCATCCCTCGTCTCCCTCACTGCTGTAGTGGAGATGAATGCATTGCACACGGTGTCCCTCACTGCACTGCAACTTGCCTCCCTTTCTTCTGCAGTGAGGCTACTGCACCGCCCCCCGCCACCCACACTGCAGTGCACCCATCCCTTGCCTCCCTCACTGCTGCAGTGAATGTGAATCACTGCACAGGGGGCTTCCTCATATGGCAGCGAGGGGCTGTCACTGCACTCGCGGACTACAAAACTGACAGGGCAGTGGGGCGCCCATGTGCGTTTTATTTGAAACTGCCTAGGCCCTCACAGTGCAGCAGTGACAAGCGGTGACTGGACCATACCTTTCCCCCACAACACTACACCAGAGACAAGGTGCCACTGAACATGTACCTGGATTGCTCACCCCACACCACCAGTTATCAAAGTGAAGTGAGGGGAGGGGTGGGGCAGCGCTCACCAACAAGCAGTTATGTGGTGTCTATATTCCATTGGAGCCTCCCTCACGCTGCAGCAGGGGCCATAAGTTACTGCATTCATACCTCAGCTCTGATACAAGCAGTGGCAGGCTGCCCTCGTACGGCGCGCTCTGGCCCTGCAGCAGTGATCAGATGTTTTTGCATTCATACCTCGGCTCTGATACTAGCAGTGGCAGGATGCCCTCATACGGCGAGCTCTGGCACTGCAGCAGTGATCAGATGTTACTGCATTCATACCTCGGCTCTGATGATAGCAGTGGCAGGCTGCCCTCGTACGGTGAGCTCTGGCACTGCAGCAGTGATCAGATGTTACTGCATTCATACCTCGGCTCTGATACTAGCAGTGGTAGGCTGCCCTCGTACGGCGAGCTCTGGCACTGCAGTAGTGATCAGATGTTACTGCATTCATACCTCGGCTCTGATACTAGCAGTGGCAGGCTGCCCTCGCACGGCGAGCTCTGGCACTGCAGCAGTGATCAGATGTTACTGCATTCATACCTCGGCTCTGATACTAGCAGTGGTAGGCTGCCCTCGTACCGCGAGCTCTCGCACTGCAGCAGTGATCAGATGTTACTGCATTCATACCTCGGCTCTGATACTAGCAGTGGTAGGCTGCCGTCGTACGGCGAGCTCTGGCACTGCAGCAGTGATCAGATGTTACTGCATTCATACCTCGGCTCTGATACTAGCAGTGGTAGGCGGCCCTCGTACGGTGAGCTCTGGCACTGCAGTAGTGATCAGATGTTACTGCATTCATACCTCGGTTCTGATACTAGCAGTGGCAGGCTGCCCTCGTACGGTGAGCTCTGGCACTGCAGCAGTGATCAGATGTTACTGCATTCATACCTCGGCTCTGATACTAGCAGTGGTAGGCTGCCCTCGTACGGCGAGCTCTCGCACTGCAGTAGTGATCAGATGTTACTGCATTCATACCTCGGCTCTGATACTAGCAGTGGTAGGCTGCCCTCGTACGGCGAGCTCTCGCACTGCAGCAGTGATCAGATGTTACTGCATTCATACCTCGGCTCTGATACTAGGAGGGGTAGGCTGCCCTCGTACGGCGAGCTCTCCCACTGCAGCAGTGATCAGATGTTACTGCATTCATACCTCGGCTCTGATACTAGCAGTGGTAGGCTGCCCTCGTACGGTGAGCTCTCGCACTGCAGCAGTGATCAGATGTTACTGCATTCATACCTCGGCTCTGATACTAGCAGTGGTAGGCTGCCCTCGTACGGCGAGCTCTGGCACTGCAGCAGTGATCAGATGTTACTGCATTCATACCGCGGCTCTGATACTAGCAGTGGTAGGCTGCCCTCATACGGCGAGCTCTCACACTGCAGCAGTGATCAGATGTTACTGCATTCATACCTCCGCTCTGATACTAGCAGTGGCAGGCTGCCCTTGTACGGCGAGCTCTGGCACTGCAGCAGTGATCAGATGTTACTGCATTCATACCTTGGCTCTGATACTAGCAGTGGCAGGCTGCCCTCATACGGCGAGCTCTGGCACTGCAGCAGTGATCAGATGTTACTGCATTCATACCTTGGCTCTGATACTAGCAGTGGCAGGATGCCCTCATACGGCGAGCTCTGGCACTGCAGCAGTGATCAGATGTTACTGCATTCATACCTTGGCTCTGATACTAGCAGTGGCAGGCTGCCCTCATACGGCGAGCTCTGGCACTGCAGCAGTGATCAGATGTTACTGCATTCATACCTTGGCTCTGATACTAGCAGTGGCAGGCTGCCCTCGTACGGCGAGCTCTTGCACTGCAGCAGTGATCAGATGTTACTGCATTCATACCTCGGCTCTGATACTAGCAGTGGCAGGCTGCCCTCATACGGCGAGCTCTGGCACTGCAGCAGTGATCAGATGTTACTGCATTCATACCTTGGCTCTGATACTAGCAGTGGCAGGCTGCCCTC